>NC_036445.1:15456510-17856510 GCF_002775205.1 Xiphophorus maculatus
TTGTGGTTAGGTTTTGGTTAGTGATGGTGAGATGAAGCCTCATGAGGCATTGAACCACTTGAGCCAAATGGTTCGAGAAAGGGTTCATTTCTTGAGGCTTCATGTGCACACGAAACCACCTACTGGCCAGGTGTATAATCACAGCCAGCTGTATCTTAACACGTGTGATGCATTGAATTTTTGTCTATTATGGCTCTTGGGAATGACGTCACAAAAGGTGTAGGACGAAATCATTTGTCTACATAAATTATGTATACACATATGTGTATAATAAAATATTGTTTGAATGTATCCTCTGTGTGTAATTATTCCCAAAATAGTAGTGTCATGTGATATGGCATGTTGTGTAATAAAGTTTTTCTGTGACTCTAGAAAAATGGCCTGGGCTTAATCAGGCAGAGGACAGTGAAAGTGCTTGTGGAACTAGGGAGGGGTGGTGAATAGGCTAATGCTTGTGTAACTTGGATGATTTCATGCATTTTTATTAAGAAACAACAATTTCTCCACAGTTTTTGGTTTCAAACGATTTCTCTTTCTTGACACTACATGGATGAGGTGTTATTATTGTACCCCAACTCCTTGGTCACAATAGACACCTCACCTTTACAGAACATAAGAAACAGTAAAAAATACAGTTCCTCATAAGCAAACATAATGCATCTGCAAATGTTCAGTTCACCTTACTTGTTAGGGCTTATCAAATCAAAATGTTCCCACATAGGGGAAATCCTTCTCTCTCTCTCTCTCTCTCTCTCTATCTCTCTCTCTCTCTCTCAACACCAAACTGTCTCAAACTAAATAACCATTATCCAAGCTCTGCTATCCAAACTATCAAAACTCTATCCACTCTCTCAACTGACTGCAACTCGCCTACAACAACCCACATACTGAATGCAGCCTGTGGGGTTTCTAAAGCTGTCAAACCCCGCGCCAAACTCTGAGCCACTTCCCGAAGCAGTCACGTGGTACAGCCAGGCAGCGAGGCTTCGGACGTCATCGTTTTCGGCTCCTCCCCTAAATGAAGCAAGCCTCGATACGCGCTTTACGGAAACGCCCCCTCCATTACTCGACACACGCCTCGGAGCCTCGGCACATCACGTAACATCACTAGTTTTGGTGCTATACCTGCCGTGCGTTTCTGCAGCGTTGCTCGGCTGGCGTTAGCGGCTGCAGCTGGAGGTTGTTGCGGCGTGCGGCTTCCATCTAGCCCTCGCTTGCTGATCCGCTCTCTCCCAGGGTCGGCTGTGCTACTACTCCTGGGTAAGCTACCTGTTTAGATTTTAATTTACTTTACCTGAATCCACGGGTTTTCTAATGCGTTTTTTTTTTGTTTAGGATGGTTTGGGAGTTGCAGCGCTTGGACGCTCTGCTGTCTTGTCTTGTCGGTGTTTGTTTGGGCCGCTCTGAAGGCAACCTGTTGCTGATTGGACAGGCTGAGCGAGCGGGGCACGACTCCTCTGGCCCATCTGAAGGGCACTGAAATTGGACAACGACGATTTGTTCCACCGTTTAAAGTGTTTGTGTTTTTTTCCTTTTACAGTTTGTTTGCTTATTATTGAACTTACTAATGAGTTTGCTTTTTTTGTTTTGATTTACTAATTTGTTTTCTTTGGCATTACATGTTTTGTTTGTTCATTTATTTTTTTGGAATAATTCAAGTTGTCACTTTTATTTCACATGATCCCTTTTCATTTCCAGGGACAGAGTAGTGGGCCCGAAGCCATGCTTTTAAAAAGAAATGTTTTAAATGAAATTGTTTAAATAAAATATTGTGAACTATTCTGTGTTCTGGTGCATCTTGTTTTAAAAACATGACCTGCTGGTCATATAAACAGATATCTTAGTAATCTATCGATTATTCTTACGATTAATCGAGTAATCGGATAAAAAAAATCAAATAAAATATTGGTAAATCTGGCATAACACCAGATATCAATATCAGTCCAGTTTTTCATATTTGAGCTTCCCTAACAGTTACTTTCTGTAGTTTAGAAAACTAACCTGTAACAATAATAGCTCACGTTCTAAGTTAACCAGAAGAAAAGTTATACAAAGATCTGAAATTCTATTCAAATCTTTCACGAACTGAACCGATTCTCCAAATATGCTGCAAGAATACATCTTTGAAAGAATGCAGCCGAAAGGTTAGCTAGCCTGGAATCAAAAAAGGCATAAAAACTTTACCCATAGCATCGAAACGAAGCTACACTTATGCGACAGTTAAATTAAATCACACATCTCTGAAACAGGTGTTCCTTGAGGAAGTCAATGTAGAGTTTGGCAGTCATTTTCACCCTATCTGCAACTCTGAATGGTCCTACCAGCTCGTTTCCAATGATTGCCGCCCAAAACATCACTTGATCATAAGAAATTCCCCTGTAGACTGCAGGTTTGTCTTTGAGACAGGTGTTACCTCGACAATCCTCTGTGGTATGTTGAGTATGAAACCATAGAGCCTCTGATGAGCCTGGAACACATAGGACAGGATACTCCTATCCAGCTGATAGGCAATCAAACAAAGCAGCCTTGGATTACCTGAAAATAATTTACTAAAAAAAAAAAAAAAGCAAAAACATACAACTTTAGCTTTAAAATCACAGGAAAGGGTGAGACCTAAGGAGGAACATCAGCCTAGCTCTGAAGCTCTTCTGCATCTTTCAATACCGAACTTTGGAGGAACGATTTGAAGTTGACAGGAGACGATGTTCTGAAATTCATATTGGATCTGTTCTGATGGAGGTCTCTCATGAACTGTCGCTCGTCAATGCTGCTGTGCCACTGGTTTAAGTGCTTAGATCCTGGTGTTAAGAAATAACCAAAATTTGATAAATTTTCAAACAGAGGCATGTGTGGGCATGATTAGATCTACACTGTTTAAGTTTATCAGTTTAATTTGCCTTAGTGTTGGTGGCATTAACAATAAATCTACAGTACAACTAAAAAGACTCCTGCAAAACCCAAGCTTCAATTAAGGGAACATGTACTCTTAATTGAACAATGAAACTGAAACACCTGGTTTTAGACCACAATAACTTATTAGTATGGTGTAGGGCCTCCTTTTGCGGCCAATACGGCGTCAATTCGTTACAGCAGTGTGAGGACGTCATCGCTGCCCTAACTACGGTATACATTAAGGGACAAAAGTGACGCTGAACAGAAATCACGTAATACAAACAGTAGTACTCAACATAAAACAAACTATTTAGGGTCTTTTGAACACTGTTGTTGTAGCCACCTGTGTTGGCCATAAACTATGTTTTGTGCTATATGTTTCTATCCTTCTGTGCTACGTTTGCACAGGACACGGATGGGCAGCGTTAAGATTATGGGAAGAGGTTGCTTTAGAAACGCAAATGACAAAATAATCGGGTTAATTATTGTCCATCTAAATATCCATCTTATAGTAAATTAAATATTTGTTTAAAAAAAAAAAAAAAAAGCAAGTTTCATGACAATTTGAACTAGGAATTTTTTTTTTATAAATTTTGTGTTGCCAAGAAACAGACTATCAATCCTAATAGTTTAGATTATGCTTCATAGCATCAAACAAATTAAAACCGTAAATTACTGTCCTATTATTACTTCATCAAACAGCCATGCTATGTTACAATTTTAAATAAAACATGCCACTACACAATTAAGACATTAGGGAACCACCTTTTCTGGAGCAATTATATTGGGAAAATGTCTTATTTGGATTTCAACAAAATGGAGGAATGAATGTAAAGAGTCTCCTTATCAATTTACTAATTATTAAGGCTAAATTTCACCTACATAAATGCAAATTTTTGAAGAAAAAAACAAATTTTTTAGTTTTTTTGATCGAACTTAAACATTATTTATCAACAATTCAATCCTCCACTAATCAAAAAGCAGAATCAACAATACGGGCTTTTAATCAACTTGGAATTTTGGATTATCTTTTAAGTTAATGCACTGTGACATCTGGCACACGTATCACAATTTGTGCTATTTCCTTTATACATATTTATATTTGCTGTCGTTTTCTTATCTTCTTGCTTTATTTTATGCTCCCCCTGGTAAATTATTGTTATTATCTTCCTGAGATTTGTTCACAGTACATTTGTATTGTTGTTTATTACAATAAATAAAGTTTAAAAAAAAAAAAAAAACTTTTCTGGAGCAAGCCAAGACTGCCACCTGGCGGCAAAAGAGGAATACCTTACCTGTCAAATCAGTCAGTGTGGAATCGCTGCTGCTGGGCGTCCTGGATGTCAGCATCTGGTTTTCCTGGAGCATGTTCACTATATATCTCAGGTGTTCAATCTCCCGCTTAAGTTGATCGTTTCTGACCAGCAAGGCTGCAGCAGCTTGTTCTAGACTCATCCTGAGGCTCTAGGACACAGAGCTGAGCACCCAAAACTGCTCAAAGCACAGCTGAATCTCCAAGGACATTTTGAATCAAAACATAATTACAAGCTCTGATAGAAGGCATTTTTAAAACTTTATTCCATATAAAGAACAGACATCAGGTTTACAAAAGTACTTAAGACTTTAGACCATAGTGAAAACAGTATAGAATTTCAAACAGTGCTTTGGAAAAAACAGAAGAGAAATATTTCACAACGACCACTTTGCAGTCACTTTTCAATAAGGTTTTTTAGCAGGGGCGGTCTCAGAGACTCGGCTCTCACAATTTTGCCCTTCGCATTACTACTGACAGCTTCAGCAAAACATCAACCTTGATCCGATAGATTATGATTTTATGGTCTTTGGTTGGTGACTAAATCATTTTAGACATCATCACACAGTCATACCAGAGAAAAACTGCATCAAGCATACTGACCTATCTACACTCCTTAAGTGTGAAAGCCTCATTAGATGCTCGCCAGCTGAGCTTTTATCAAATCTCCCCATAAACAAAAATAGGATTTTAAAATAAGTTTAACAAAGAAAACTTCAGTTATCAACAAAACACTACTGACAGCATCAATTAAAGATAAGCGTTTACACTGGATGAACCAAAAGCAGCCTTTAACCATATGATGAATACACACTAGAAAGCAAGTCAAAAGCTTTGATTATGGAAACTTGATTCTTTATGCAAATTCCAAATAATGTTCTGCCTTAATCGCTGTCGGACACTCCTTCCGCTCAGCCTCGGGCTCTTCCAATGAGAGCAAGAATGTAGAGGAAGATGTTAATGATGTCCATGTACAGGTTGAGAGCAGCAAAGACATATTCCTCTGGGCTCAGAGAGAGCTCCTTGTTGCCAAGCAGCAGTTGGGTGTCCACAGCCAGGAACTGAAAGGCACAAAGAAGTTCAACGCCGGTCAAACACTTTCATGTAGCTCTTCTAAACATGTCAAAAACTAACTATGCATCTAAATATATTGTGTAAATTGGTAATGAACATAACTTAAGAAATTGTTTGGCAGGGCTTTTTATCATTGACTTGGATTCTTCTGGTAGAATTTCTACCGGGGCCAATCAGAGAACAGAAGGAGACGTTATAAACGATGACATCAATTGTCTGTGCGGTTTTAGAATTGTAGTCTGCCTGTAGTTTTAGCAATGGCAGCGAAATGACCGGAGCCGTTCAGCCCACATTTGAACTGAATTCAATTTAATAGATGGGCACTTCTCTCTTTACGGCTCAGACAATTTCCGCTAAGCTTCACAGCACTGAATTGGCGCGTTACACATGTCATGGTCAAAAGTTAGGGCTAGTATAAAACTAGCCCAGAGTCCAGATCCTCTGTAGGAGGCATTATAGAACAAGGGAATGTTCCTTTAAAAAAAAAAAAAAAACAGGCTACTTTAGACCAGTAATCTTAAATAAAACCAAACACAACCATTTCCCTTCATAAGTCCCTTAATATTAAACACGGAGCTTATCTGGCAGGTTAGGGGATGTACTTCGGTATTTTCTTGCCTCCTACCATTATTTTCTGTGTTACTAACCTTTAAATTGTTTTGAAAGTGACAAGTAATTATGGATTCAGAAAATATTAGTGTTTTTAAGACTAAAATTGCGTAGAGTGTAGAAGTCTGCGTTGAACTTTGATCGCATTAGTCAGTCAGAACCAGATGAAAAATCTAGATATTAATATTATTATTCCAAAGAGAAACTAAACAAATTCAAAGAAAAACTAAAAGTAAAATCTGTTTTTGCACAATTTGTTATGTAAAATACAGCACACTAGACAACATAATTACAGAAGTTGTGACCACAGAGTTGAAAAGCTAATGTAGAAACATTCTGAGGTTTTAGTCTGAGCGTTTTAAATGTTCCACGTTGAGTGAACAGATTAGGGAAATAAGAAAGAAAAAAGAAAAATTCTAAGTAGAAAACAACAAGCACAGTCTCCAGATTTCTTTGCGGTCTTGGTGAAGGTCCAACTAAAACCTCAAAACAAAGAAATGTTTTAATGCTGAAGCATTTTATCCCACACATTTTAAGCTAGTTGACTCTTGAAATGTGGGAGATTAGGACTTCTGATCAAACAAAAATTAAGTGAAGACACTTCCTGCTGGCAGATTTCTATAAATAACATTTTCTTATTAGTAAATATTTTTATGTAAGTCGTATCATCACATTTCCTTATTAGGGTACACTGTAGACATTTTGGTACCCTCAAACTTTTGGAATTAAATGGTCAAAACCACAAAGAATCAAAATGGCGAATGAGTGAAATGATCTTTATCCATCACTGAGTGAATGAAGGTAGTTTTATTTCCCAAAAAGACAAAAACTGTAATAGCATAAAACATTGCAGAAGTAAAATGAAGCATACACAGCTTTTAGTTCCAG
Source organism: Xiphophorus maculatus (assembly GCF_002775205.1). Classification (NCBI taxonomy): domain Eukaryota; kingdom Metazoa; phylum Chordata; class Actinopteri; order Cyprinodontiformes; family Poeciliidae; genus Xiphophorus; species Xiphophorus maculatus. The sequence continues at coordinate 15,463,286 of NC_036445.1, forward strand.
GTTTCTGCAGCAGCTATTTTGGGTTGGAAGCTGAAAACATTAAACAACTGCTTCAAATAATCTACTGAAAGTAGAAACTATGCTTACGAAATGTTTTTAAAAAGTATTTAGAGATATGTTTGGTTTTAAAGTTAAAGATGAATGCACAAACCAAAACAGCCATCTGTTCTGAAATGATTGGAGAATGGCTGACCTACGTTGTACAATCAAAACCGGCATAACATTAAATAGAAAAAAAAATCTGATTTCTTTCAGCAGAAGGTTGGCTAACAAGTAGCACCAAACAGCCATAAAACAGAGGATTAGATGCTTTTTATTTAGTAGGAATGTGTGAGAAAACAAAGGACTCACTGCTGTGAAGAGCAAAGCTCCCAGTCCAGCATAGACAATCTGCAGGATGTTGTTTTGCAGAATGATGCAGAGGATGCCGAAGAAAATCAGGACCAGCGAACAAACAAAAAGCACGCCGTAACAGGAAGTGAAGTCATACTTGGTCTGTGGGCCACAAACAAGATTAGCAATCATAGCACTGCAATTTCTCTGTGAGAGTACATAACTCACAAATGGGGATGCTGAGGGATACGAACCTGCATGGAGAAAATGACCACCGTAAAGCAAACGAAGGCAGTGATTCCCACCGCCATGATCACAGCCTCGGTTTTGTGGAAGCTGGCGATGGTACCCACCATGTAGGACATGCTGAGAGTCAGGATGGACTGGAAACCAGACAAAAGCAGCACAACAGCATTGATCCAGACATCATTTTAGGGGTAAAATAGAAATACTGCTTCATCTATCATTTCATTAGATTGTGACCTAAACTAATCTTTTATGAAGAAGTCAACTCCACCTGCAACTTTTCTCCCCCAGAAGGCAGTAGCAGCCCTGAAATCATCATGACACAACCACGCAATTTCCTGTGCTGAAACCTCTTCCCTCTCCTCATGCGTTTCCTATTGTGAAAATTAGTTTGTCTTACCAATGCCACCAGATTCCAGGGGTGTCTTCGGCGGAAGTTTCCGCAGCAGCTGATCGCCAAAACCGACGCCACGAACACTCCGTAGGACAAGAAGTACGTCCAGACATGGTCTAAAACAAAAGACCTCACTTGTCTCACAAAGGTGAAAACAGCCACAAATGCGAATGTCACCATGAGCTGAGCGGTTAACACCAAGTACACCTGCAGGGAAAAACAAGAACACATTAGGAGAGACAGTCAGCTAGGGAACCGAGGCAGAATTTCAATCAATTTTGTCATTGCAATATTCCACAACGATGCCATAACTGCAAATTTTCATAATATCCAGCAGCACTGGAATACATTTTTCAAAATGAATACACTGCTTTTAAGGAAACATGTTGTGCGCAGTTTGCTAACTATAGCTACATTATTAAGAGTGATCCTCTCTTTTAATTTACACACAATAATTGTCTGTCAGTCTTTCCAAACAGCTGAATTAATCTTTCTTGTATTTATTGGTTTTATTTTCACCCAGCTGACAATCAGTGCACAGCAGCATGTAGGAGAGGTACATGCTGCCTCTCCAACATCCCACCAAGCCCATTTGATGTGATGATCATTGACATCACATCAAATGGGCTTTAAACCATGAGAATGATACAATGGAAAATTGGAACAGCTTTGAAACGCTAACTTTTTAACTTTGACTGTGCAACCAACTCATATCTGTTTTACATTGCCATATCAATCTGTTAAATTAAAATGTAGAGCACTGACAAAAAGCTGTCCGCCCTGGGAAAATGTCTGATGAATAAACACAGAAAATATGACAATGTCTTCCATTTGAAGACAATGTCCACCCTCATTTGAATTGAGGTTGGAAAGTGACAAAACTTCTGAAGATGACTCTTGAAATCCAGATGTGGTCAAAAGGTGCTTGGTGGTGCAAACAAAAGAGCAAACTAACCCTGACCTTTGAAATGTTGGTTTGGGTTTAAATAAGCTGAAAAAGTACAACTGTCCTATTTATTATGCAAAAAATGAGGTTCATCCATATTATTTAGTGTTGGAAGGAAAAGATTATCTGGTTTAAGTTTTGTGATTTAAGGTTAGTTTTATGTCATTGTCTTACCTTTCTAATAAAGGCCCTTCTTATGCTCTTGTTGTCTAATCCAAAATCAAAGTCTTGATTCTCATTGAAGGGTGGAGGAGCTTCCTCACTGAGGTAAGGATTACCTAAAATGACAAAAAAAAATCTAATTAATAAATCCATACCATCATCACAATCAGTATAACTAAAGGTGTAGAAACACTCACCACCACTATAGCTGTCAACAAAGCCCGGGGCAGGTGGAGAATACGGCGGGGCATTTTCTGGATAACCTGGGTAATTGGGGTTGACATAACCTGAGCTTCCATCTTGTGGCTTCACTGTCATCCCGTAGGCTCCGGGGATGACGGGGGCGAAGGCGACCGGTGGAGGAGGGTACGGCAGGCCGCCAGGGGCAAGGATGGCCCCGCCGTGCGCCTCCGGGTCCGGTACAGTGACGCCAAACGCCGCAGGAAAATGAGGTTGATCGAAGACAGGAGGGTGAGAGGTGCCCACCACCACGGGAGTGTAATCGGCCCTCTCGGTGGTCATCCTTGCTTTAGATCGGGAGAAGAAGATGACAGGTGCGAAGAAAAACTGGAGATAAAACAATAATGTAACGGAGAAAAACAGAAAATACTGTTATGGAGAGCCGATGATAAGGACAACGACGATGATGGGTTGAAGATACCCACAAAAAAAAAAAAAAAAAAAACGAAATAACGTCAACGAAGTCACGTGACAAGCACCATTTCCGGTGTCGAGTCCTATCGAGTTCCAGTTTAGATGCGTTTGTGTCTTGCCATGACACCCGCTGCGCTCTTACACTGTATTTTACGGCCATGAAAGGAAACCTCATGGTGCATTCAAGTACAACTCGTATATTATACAATCAGTTTAAAAGAAAAACAAAACCCATAATCATTCAATGTAACGCTCAAACTTTACTATTCTTACTCAAAACCACTCAACATATTTGTGTTTATTGTAAATCAGGATTGGTTCCTAATAACTCACCTGGTTGAATAATTAAATAAAGTATATAAAAAAAAAACGTTCTTGGCCATTTTAAGACCATTACTGTTGAATTATTTTTTTAAATTGCTGAACTGATCAGGAATCAAATGCCATAAAATGAAAAGTTGTTACCAGGAAAGCACAATATACATTAATGGCTAATCAAACAAATGAATACATCAGCATCTTTGAATGATATATTTCAATGCAACACAGCCTGACACAAAAATAGGTAAGGTATATGCAAACAAACAAAATTAATCATTCTAAAATATGTTACGATAAGGAAAGTATTAAGTACCTCTGCAACTACCTCATTTTTTACCAATTATATTAATATTTAATACTGTTGTTGAGAAAAAATATAGGAAAAATAAACATAAAAAGGTATTGATACTGAAATCAACAATGGTGTGAATCATGTTAGAAATTCTCATGGTGTGTTTTTGTAAGATTTGTGTTACACATGAAGAAGAAGATGACAGATGAATGACTACCCCCCAGTCTCTTCTTTTGCTTCCTTTTTTAAAAAAAATTTTTCTCCGAAGAGTTAGTGGCTCGTATTTTTTGCAACAGTAGGCAGACAAGAAAGAGGGCAAGGAGAGGGGGAAAGACATGCAGCAAAGGTCGCCGGGAGTCGAACCCGCGACACCCGCGTCGAGGACTGAGGCCTTCAAACGTGGGGCGTGCTAACCCCCTGCGCCACCACAGCTTTTTTAAATTAACAACAAAAAAACCAAGAAATACACAGAATTTAAAACAGATAACAGATCATATATCTGATCAACAGATCAGATATATTTTACATTCCAGAGTCTGGCCTTTGACTATTCGGAAGACAAACACACACAAAAACAATTTACCATGAAAACCAACTTTCCCTACAAAACTTAAAAAATGTAAAGCTTAAAGGAAAGAAAAACAATATTAGGGGCAATAATAGCTGCTTATATTGGGGAAAAAGCTTTTTCTACTGTGCAGTGAAAAAGTATTTGTCCACTAGAAATTCACAATGGTTCAGATCAAACAAATTTCAATATGAGATAAAGACTACCTGAATAAAGTTTGTCCTTTGAATGTCACCCAGGTACTGAAGCACAAAGCAACCAATCACACTACCACCTCTGTCTGACGTTCCTTTTTCTGCAATGCTGGTTTTCATCAGATATGTCGTCAAGGACCTCTCCCTCTAAAAAAAGTTCCAAATTTGTGTCACCAGTCTACAGAACATTTGGGGATAATCAAGTTGTTGAAAATGAAAAACAGGCCTTTGTGTTCGTTTTGCTCAACAGTGACAACATGCATTTAGAAAAATAATACTGTGAAAAATGCCGGAAATGTTTTATGGACATAGTAAAAAACACAGGAAAAGAAAACAAATAACTTCCAGGCAAACACAAGTGCTCATTCAATGGTGAAGCCAATATTCCTCTTTTCCATTGTGAAAATAATGAGCAAAAAATTATTCTGCTCACAAAGAAGTAACTTTTACATTAAGTAAAATTTTGATGATGCAATTTTTTTCCAAATATCAATTTGACAGCTAAGGTGTCCACTGTCAAACCTCAAAACGCTTATGTGTTATCCAACGGGTCTATGAGGACACCAGTGCCCTCATGACACTCAATGGGAGACCTTGTGATTCACAAGAACTCAACAAAATTTGCCTCAACAAATTCTGTAATATTTCTTATTTTTGGTGCGTCACCACTTTGATTAACGTCATTCACCCCTTTCACAGTTTCCGGGAGGAGACCCCTCCTTGAAACAGCAAAGAATGTTATTTATGAAGTGTCAATAAATAACTTTTAGACACAATGAGTGAGCAAAACAAAACAAAAAGTAAACAGTTGTTTTCCTTTGTACCAGTTGGCTTAAATTTACCAGAGTTAAAATGCGGCCGTAAAACACCGTGTAGAAACGCAGCTAGCGGACACTCGTATAGACGGGGAGACTTGAATGGACACAACGCATCCAAAAGCCAAAATCCGTCATCAAACAGTCCCCAACAGTTGAACATGTGGTCTGTCCTTTGTAACATTATAACGCTCTCTGAATGAAAGCTTAAAAATCAAGTTAAATACAATTTTACACAGAGTTTTAAACATTCGCCACGATTATTTAAGCATCTCGCAGAGTTTATATTAGGATACATAAATTGGTTTCACTCTCACATCAATGTCTGACCTTTACCGTCTGACCTTTACCTTTAAAAGCAACAAAACACGAATTCAATTGACTGAAATTAATAGAAATGCAGTTTAGCGAGTTTCTGTATTCGACTTTCCTTTCATTTATACCCGTTTTTGTCCACAAGAAAAACAACCTGTAAAGTTTACTTCCTGAAACACAAAAAGTGGAGTAAGTAAAAGAGCACTTACACTGAAGCGAATGCAAACTTTGTTCCCCTAAGACCGACTGGTAATTTGTTTTCCAGATTACTAGCTGCCTGAAAACTGTCTGGTTGACGGTGAGAAACTTCCGCTTCGGCTTCTCTGTGTGGCTGCATTAACCATACACTGAAAAAATAGGAAATATGGGAACTATCACCAGAACATTAACATTTCAAGTGCATTAGCTTCTTAATGCTAGCCATGTTATTGGGCAAACGGAACCCAGGTAACTAAAAATGTACCGTATTAAAAAAACTGCAAGTCATCTTATACAATTTGGATTGTTAAGGAATAAGAATTATTTTTTAGTAGATGGGCTCATATTCCCTATATTTCCGGGGAATTCACATTATTACCAAATAGTTTGTTAAAATATACGTTCATTTCTATGTCTACATTTACAAAATAAAGCAAACGCTTTATTTGCATGTTATTAAAATAAGAAACGTACACAGTAATGATTATTTCTAGTTGACCTGAATGTAGCACGGTCTGTTTGTGAGTTAACTGTAAACTGGCTTTCGCCCCGCCTGAAACGCGTGAACGGAATCGAAAGTAAGGCGCTCCAAAGTTTGCGTGACCCCACATGTTGAGCAGACAGTGTTTTATTTACAACAGGGAACAGGGATGATAAGACGGTGTTAGATGTGTGGCAGTGCTGCAGCCTCATTTTTCAACAATTACAATTTGGAACTGAAAGGTGTTCTTCTATTGTGACCATTCATACATTTTTTAAAAAAATATATTTTTAATCAGGGGCTTAAATGTATTTTTTCTGTTCATAATAATTTTATTTAAAAATGTTTGCTGTTATTTATTATTGCCTTATGAGCTGCACAGTGTTAAACAGAGTATAATCAAACATTTAATTTGAAGAAAATTTCAATTTATTTCCCAAATTACATTATTTAGAATCATGCATTACAAGATAAACAGCTCACGTACCTGCATTTGAAACATTTTGACGTCAAAAGACATAATACACAGCACATTTGAACAAGTTAAAAGTTCATGCGGCTCAAGCGCTGTCCTTATCAAACAGGTCAAGTATAAAACGATACATTTAAGAGTTTCAAACTTTAGAAAAAGAATTAGAACTAGAAAGAAAAACCCAAAAAGCTTTAAATTTATAGTTACCGTTCACACACTTGTTCAATGTACAGAACAGAGTTCAGTCAGACCAAGATAACTCAGTCATTACATGCTATTGATCATGAGAAATGCAGCAGGACAGGTGGGCATGTTCAACAGCAGGCCTTTTACTTACATGTGTTAAATAAAGCGTTTATTGCTCCAAGGCTCCTGAATAAATACATAAATAGCATAATTTAAAAAGGCACACAGTGAAAACATTTTATCAAAATACAAGATTCACATTCAGCAGTTTCTCCTTCTCATTTGCTTAAGCAAAGAGAGGTGAAGGTGAGTGCTTTTACTTGCTACAGTTGTCATATTTCACATGTGCCATCAAGAAATGCATTGTAAAGCAAACCACTGAAGTGAAACTACTCTGTTTCACTCTAAATGCTGCTTAAAAATTAGTCCTAACAAAACACTTCTGACTTAAGGTACGCTGCCCTTCCAAACAAAAATAATGGTCCGATACTATTAAATACTGAAGTGGATGATGATATAACCCACTGTTCTCATGCATTTTTGCTTTCAAATTGTAGAAGAAAAAACCTGATCATAAGATATAATATGCACTTGGGAGTTCCGTATAAAAGACACTGTGCTGTATATGTACAACTCAGCAGCAGTTCACACAAGATCAAGCAAATTTTCTTTATCTAACATGTTTTAATGCTGAATAAATATTAAATATTCATATACATCCAATACTGATCTCACTTGAATAAAATATACAGTTATTCTTTATGTATCTCCATATTTCCTTCAGGCTCTTGGGTATAAAGTTGGAAAAACTCAATCTCATAACTTTAATGTCTTCACTAGGAGCGAATGTCAACTAGGAGCGAAGGAGAGAATCGCCCCTCTTCCCTGGCATGAAGGTGGTCTTTGTGAGTTTACTGCATGCGATCTGTCTGAAGCTGCTGAGGCTGATACTGGCTAAAGGCGGCAGCAGCCGCAGCAGCTCCAGGTGTTGCAGCAGTAGCAAGCGGCTGTTGGACGGTGTATCCATACCCGGCTGTGGTCATGTAGCTCGTAGGTGCCGGCGAGGCCGCATAAGGGTACTGATCATAAGCAGCAGCTGCAGCGGCGGCGGCAGCAGTGGCAGCAGCAGAGTACTGGGCATAAGCTGCCCCCGTATAGTCAAGGTAAGGGGAAGTTGCAGCAGCAGCAGCGGCTGTTGCTGTAGCAGCAGAGGGTTGTACATGAGGGATCACCACACTGGGCTGGACGAAGGCCTGAGGGTAGACGTAGTGGGCCGGGATCCTGTTGGGCAGAAACATTCACAGGTTCAGAGAAGAGTAGTGGCCTGTTATCTTCCCGACGCTGAAACTAAAAAATAAAAAATCTGGAAAACTGAAAAGCAGGTGCCAAATATATCAACCCAGTACTCAAGGCACAGCAAATCCATTCATTAACAACTGAAAAAAAAAACCCTACCTAGAAATGAAGAGTTAAAAAAAAAAAGCAGCAAAAACCAAAAGGAACACGGGTGCAGCTTTTAATTCTGAAAAAAAAAGCACCTGAATCTGAAACACAGTGAGGCATTAAAAGAAGGCACAGCCAAGCTCTGCACCACAGAAGAAAAAAAACAAAATCATATTTGACAAAATGCGAGTTTGTCACAAAAACACCACAACATCCCAGCACAAGAAGTGGACATTATTCCCCCTGTCCATAGTCTGGCACAACACCACACATACTGGCATGCCACACATGTTAATACATCCTAAAACACAAATATATCTGTGTCCAAAATGACTGGACACAGTTTTTAAAAACAAAACAAAACAAAAAAAATGACAATAATAAAGAAATAATTGAGTTGTAGCAGCATATTCCATCTGAAGAGCAATACATGGAGATCCAGAGCCTTGCAGAAGTATTTATAGCCTTTAATTTTTTCCATGTTTTGCCATCATACACCTACAAACCTTACTATATTTTACTGGGATTCTATGTAATAGACCAACACAAAGTAGTGCATAATTGTGAAGTGCAAAGAAAATCATACATCTTATGACTGTGGAGTTCATTTTATACTTAACCGCTTAATTCAATTCTCCTTTCAATGCTATTACAGTAGCAATTTTTTGGAGGTGGGTCTCTAATAGCTACAGAACTACAAGATAAAATCTGATATTCTCAAAATCAGTCAGCTTAGGCACAGAGCATCTGTCAACATCAATGTTCAAGTATTGCCGTAGCTTCTCAGTTGGGTTTAGATCTGAACTTTGGCTGAAACATTCCAACACATGATTATGTTTTTCATCTACGCTGTTCCATTACAGCTCCAGATCTGTTCTGGGTTTTTGTCCTGCTTCACGGTGAATCAGTCCACATCTTTTGCTCTAAAGGGTTCTTTCAGGATTGCCAGGTATTTGGCTCCATTAACTTTCCATTAATTGACCAGTTGTCATGTCCCTGCTGGATCCTCACACCACGATGCTGTCCCCACTATATTTCACTGTAGAGATTGTCTGTTTAGCCTGTTGCATAGTAGCACACTAACTGCCTTTTGTATGCAGTCGGTTCTGATTTAATTTTATGAGAGCTCTCTGCCTTGAATATGTTTGCAGTATCCCAACATAACTTGTAGGTACTTTAAACTAATGGCTTTTGCTCATTAATGTCTTTCTGCTCTTTTAAAAGTGCATTCTTAGTCACTGGATATTATTTAGAGACATTAGAGTCAAGGAGGCTAAGCACAAACACACACCAAATTTTAAAAACTGCTCTTTTTAAAATATATATATACTTTTGTTACACTTCACAATCCTGCACACATTTTTGTTGGCCCATCACAAAAAAAGTAGTTTGTGTTTGTAAAATAAAATAGAAATGTAATAAAAATGGTTACAAGAACCTGAATACCTTAGCAAAGCACAGTACATGAGAGGACAAAAAGAAATCTTTGTATCTGGGTAAACTTTTCCCCAGTTCAAACTTGTGCTGAAGTCACCCTCAGTAAATATACAGAGGAACAGGTGTGAAACATATCTGTTCACACATAAGTGGGCCCCCTCCCTTTTTTTTTTTAGAGACATACACCCCCCCACACAAACATACCCAATTTGACTGACAAGGGAGGCTGGATGCGTGCTATTTTTGCTCCCCTTGTCATCTCAAAAGGACAAGCTGATCTTATCTTCCAGTGCACATGGCAGAGTGCTGGTCAACTGTTCTATGGTTTCATTTACATTGCTTAATTTTTAATCATCACAGCCAGGGAGTGCTGGCTAATTTAAATAATTAGGACTTTGTTATATTATTCTTTTGGGTGAGTGTAGGACAGTTACTTCAGCCATATTCAATCGGAAGACATAAAAACTAACAAACGAACAAAATACAAACTGTGTTGATTCCTTGTGACAAAACTTTTCCTGTAATATGACACCTTCAAAGGAGAAAGTTTAACTACATGACTATGTTTTCTTGAAAGCAGAGGAACATTTCATCGTCCCACAAGTTAGGCGCTAAATAAAGGTGCTTTGTAAATCAGCAGGACACATGGGTAATCCCCTGCACATAACGCGAAGCCTTCATGGGCGCATGGCTCGGTCCACCTGTTGTCCCGAAGCTGAGCGGCCCCGTCTGTGCCATACATTATTAACAGTGCCGCTGACTGACTCCTATTTTCCAAGAGAATTTGAGACGCTGTGCAGATCACTGTGGCAAACAGCTGCTGTCTAACTGTGTGGCTAAGATCTTCGTCTCCAACCGAAGGCCCAATTCAGACTTCTTTTTTTTTTCTTTTATTGTACAATCAAATCAAAAAGTAGGCATGGAGTAGTATGAGCTGTCCTTGGTATAGTACAATAAACTGGATTTAACAACAGATGATCCAACTGATTTTTTTTTTTTTTTTTTAAAGTAATAAAATTCCTACTGCTGATAAACTAAAAAATATTAAACATAGGACTTATAAAGTTGTAGGATTATAATTTATAGCATTCATTTTTATATTAGTTTCTAAGTAAACATGCTTATGGTACAAGAACATTATACCTCTGTGGCTCTTTATTGAGTTCCGCAGAAATTCTTAAATAGTAAGGCAATCTGCAGTGGTAGCCAGCCTGCAGTCTGATGCTTAGACGTCCTTGATTGCTTTCCAAATGCAGTTTAACCCTTTAAATGACTATAGGTAACTTTCTTGTTATTATTATATACATTCATTTAGTTGCCATTTGAAAACCTAGTATTTCCACAGGCTTTACATGTCAAAACATTTCTGTTTATGAAGGTTTGCTTTTTTAAGTCTGGAGCAAATGAGCAAATGGACAAGAGAAAATGAAAGTATGGACTGACTGAAATGAAAAACAATTGTAAAGAAAAACAACAACAATAACCATCTTCACTAAGTGAAAATAAAAGTTTTATGTTGTTAAATGTTATTATTTAAGTCATAGCTTTGCTAAAGCAGCAAAATATGTCAAAAATACAGTGGCTAAATGCAAAACACAGGCCAGAAAATAAATGTAGTCATATCGCTTATTTCATACGATATTTTGATAACAAGAATGCTGCGGCTCAGGGCTCTAATATTGTGGCTTTTGGGACTTTTCTGTGATTTATTGCAGAGTTATGAATACATGTTACATCTGTGAGAGTAACAGTAGTTCCAAGAAGGAAATTTGTCTTATTTGTAAGCAAGTGGAAAAAGCATGAACTTCCTTTCAGTCTGCTCAATGGCAGTGTGCAGCATTAGCTGGGGGAGGGACTACTCTACGCTACAAACAACACTTTCACTTTCATCGCATTAAAAGAACTTTGAACAGTAGAAATAGTATGATGGAAAACATTTGCAGTTTTGAAAACGTAACTTTATAAAACCTTGACACTGGTTACTGTCCCATACCTAATATAAAGTCAACTAAATTGCCAAAGTGTTAATTGAAAGCTTCACCATTATTATTATTTTTTGTGTTTAATCTGCAGTTAAATGACATTTTTGGTTTGCCACATTTCTGAAAATATACAGCAAAAGGAAAAAAGTCAAGCATGGCCTGCTTGCTGATTTAATCTACAAATTAATGCATTAGGTTAATGAAATAAAAACACAGCATCATGGGGGTAAGATAAACAGAAAATCAACTCCCACATGCAAGCCAGTGTTTGTTTTGTTGCAGGGGATGAGAAATTTAAATTAACACACTGTGAGTGGTTGTCGGCCCGCCCCTTGCACAACAAAACATGTCGTGTTAACTAGAAACCGAGAAAGAAATAAAAACAAAAATCAAAGAAACAGGCTAGAGCACAACCAATTAAAAGGGGGTGGGGGGAAGGATCAACACTCCTCAGCAGAGTTATAATTCCCTGTAAAATCTGACCAAATCTGCCCACTCTGCACCACCCTCTTCCCCCCACTGCAAGTAGAAATAGGCACACAGTTAAGCTGAACACCACATCATACTGAACACAAGGCACACACCAATCTATGTACTATAAGAAAACTGGAGAAAAAAAACAACAAAACAACAACCAAAATACTTTCCATGCATCTAGTCACCATTGCGGTTCGTTTGTGTATGTCACAGTATACAGGTAACACTTTAGCGCTCTGCCCAATGCAGACTCAGCTATTCCTTCAAATCATCATGTCCCCCCATCAGCTATTTTAACCGTTACCGAGCCTGTCAGATCAGAGAGAGACAAGACAACATGGAGTCAAGTCCTGCAGTGGCTCTGGGACATATGCGCACTTCCTTCACAGTCAACCCTCAAGCAGTGGAGCACACATAGACATTCACAAGTCCTCATTCATGTGGGGAAAAAAAAGGTGGAGGCAACAATAAATGTATGTTTAAAATAGATATTTGATCTTTACATTTTTATTTTTCCAATTTTATACAGACAGATTTTGTAAAACAAGCTGAAGTTTTAGTGCTAAACATACCCATATGGTCTTTGGATAAACGCCGGATGGATCTGAGGCACACCAAATGCAAAACCTAGAATTAAGATAGAGAACTGTCAAACTCAGAGTTGAAATTTAAAAGAAAACAAAACTACAAAAAAACTGTATTGCTTAATGTTTGCAACCATTACAAACCTCTGCATTATTCCCGTAAAAATAATCAACAAGGGCTGGTGTATTTATACTAATCACCTGGTTGGATGACCCTGGGTTTGGCCCCCAGATAGGCCAGGTTCACATTGGCTTTTCTTCCATCTATAATGGGATTGGGATCCTTACATGCTCGGTCAGCTGAGGCCCGATCTGCCATGGTCACCTTTAACAATACACATGTTCATATTTTAGAGTCAGCAAGCATGAATTTGTAAAAGTACCCAACATTAGTACATCATTATTGACTTTCCACAGTTTTCAAAGCAGATAAGTAATTTTGAAACCACTTTATGTAAAAAAAAAACAAAAACAAAAAAAGCGACTTTATATGTCAGTTTACACAAAATATATGTAATCACTTAGATTTACTGGTGCATCTGTTAATCTGCAGATGCTGTCTGATTGTGTATCATGATCTTAGCTGAGCATCTTTAGCTTCAAGTGAAGTTTTAGCGTAAAATATGTACTTGTAGGAAAACTAATTATAGTGTCGAGTTGGGTGATAGGGATCCTCCTAAAAAAATAGAGAGAGCTACATACATAAGCACCTTTAAAAAACACAAAGAAGAATGTGCTAATGCATGCCAATACACGTCACTACAGGCAGGTCCAGATGTAATAATGCTGGTCAGAACAGGAGCAGAAATTACAATCTTATTTGAGTACTAGCAGATTTTTTTTTTTAATTGCAGTTTTTGTAACACACTGTCCTTCATCACTGTATTAAGTAACAGGCAGCGTGGTCTCCCAACAGATTGACCACCTCCATAGATTACTGGTTTGTTAGGGCTCCAAGTTAACTACAATTCTTCTGGGTCCTCCTCCCTGGACAAAGGACAAAATAATTATTGACAATTTGAACTTAAAAACGGAGGACCTTGCTTTTGCTACTTTTTTTATCTGGGGTAGACAGGGCTATGGACTGACTGATGCCTGAGTTTGACGTTCCAATCCAAACGTGACGTCATCACCCTTTAGCAACCTTCGTTTTTTTTTCTCGGCTACTTTGTGCTCTCAATCTATTTTTACCTTTTTTTTTAAAGCTTAAACATTTCTCGATTTTGGACATCGAAATCATTAAAGCTGTAAGTACAAGCAGGAGGGCGCTGAAATGCTAAAACAAATATATGCATAAAACTGATACTTACGTGTCTAACCTTTCTAAAAACTGAACACACATTTCATTTAATAATAAGCCGTATGATAATCCAACTCAAAAACGCTTGCCAAGAAATTGTTTAATGCAGTTTTACCGATTTCTTATTTTTGTTTAATTTAGTTTTTAAGGAGTTCTGGGCAATTTAATTTTTTGCTGTGAACCAAAAAAAAAAAAAAAAAGAAGAAGAAGAAGAAGAAGCCAAGCAGACAACAAATATTGAATTTGGCACGAACGATTCCCAATCATACGGCAAACGATAAAAGCTGTTTCAGTTACATCAGCAGGTTTGTACTTACAAATCCATAGCCTCTGGATTTCCCCGTCTGCCGATCGGTGATAACAACAGCCTCCTCGATGTCTCCAAACACTTCAAAATACTTTCTCAGGCTGGAGTCAGTGGTGTGATAAGGAAGGCCTCCCACGAAGATCTTGGTGAAGGTAGTGTCTTTCTGTGCCGAGTGCATGATTTGTGGATTAAATTGTCCCGGTTGGAGTTTTTCTTTGGGGTTAAACTAAACGGGAAGGAAACGCGTGTGGTTGATCGGTGAGGTGGTGTGACGGACTGGCAGAGGACCTGAAGCAGGAGGAGGACACCTGTTAGTTTGTTGTGAAGCTCTCCCAGTTGTCAGCTCGTGTGACACAGAAACTTAACTCCACCCACATCTGCAGACCACCACTCAGAGTTCAGGCTACCTACTGTCGCACAGCTGCTGCAACAGTGGCAAGGACACTCAATGGAGGCCAGAGGCCTGGGCTCTGTCCGCTTTAAACAACGATAAGGAGTTTTTACTCTGATAAAAGTTTTTTAAACTTTGCATCTCGGTGTGTAAGCGTAAATCTGTTCATCTTAGATTATTATTATGATTGAAAATATGTTTAAAATTATGAATTCACTGCTGTAAATATACATTCCCCTAAATCAGGGGTCTGCATGTGACCCACTACTGTAGCTTTTAGTAACTATGTCCAAAAATGCTCGCGAATAGAGCAATGTTTGAAAATACACGGATAATTGTAAAATACTAATCTTAGCAGTTTTTCCAGTAGTGATTTTTAATTAACTAGATGCTTAACATTTCCAAAAAAAAGAATAGTAATGGTGTAAGGAATATGCTTTCTTGTCATTTTTTGTCAATAGGTTCCAAAATATACGTGCTTTTGAAATATTTTAAGTAATGTTCCACTAAATTTGACTTTAAGAAAAAGTATTAGGCCTTAAAACAAATAAAATAGTAGCATACTTAAAAAAAATTGAAAAAACGACATACAGAAAGTACAAATACAGGCTATATTGTTTTGAAGCGTCATGTTGCTTTTGTGGCTCTAAAAATATTTTTAGCCCCGCCGAGGGCAGAAATGACAACTGTAGACCAAAATATTTAAATACGTCAAAAGTCCTATTCCTTTTTTTTTTTTAGAGATCACGGACAGAAAGACAAATGAGTTAACAGTCTGGGTGATGGATGGACAACATAAAGGATAACCTACAGATGGACAGACTGATGACTGAGCAGCCAGATGGATGGTGGATGGAGGAACAAATTTGAGATATTTTATTAAGAAACAGCAACATAAAATGCAGTCTGACTGGCGTAAAGTCTATCATGCAAATAATGGCACAGGGAATAAAGTCTTAAAATACAAATTTTGTTCCATCCCTAATTGATGACTGTGTCCCGAATGTCTGAAACCACACATAATGAAGCATTATGCCCAATCAGCGATGCTTTTTTTTTTTTTTAAATGAAGAGACAACACACAAAAACTGATTGTAAATGTTCTATTCTAGAACACTGTGTACCAATTAAAACAAGATACATTATAAATACAATTCTGTACAATACAATAGTGTAAATACTATGTTCAAATACATTTACATCAACAACTCCTTATTAGGGAGAGCAGCTTTGTTCTCTTCTTTAAAGTAAGGTCTTGGGTTTGTTTTATTTAAGTGAAATTGCAGCTTGATTATTTTTATGGACAAGTCATAACTTTCACAAAATAAAAAAACAAAACTTTAGAGGAAAAGTAATCTTCTTACCTTAATAAATTTGTTGTTTCTAAATATTCATCCAATCCACCATGACAGGAAGGATCATATTCTGCATTTCACATACTGATTTAAGGTCCATACTTTTTTATATGATTCATAGCTAATTATACAGGGGGTGTCTTTGCAAATAACACAATAAGGCATATATTTGTATATCCAGGCTTCTGAGCAATCACTCACAGTCGTCAGGGTTACGAACATTTAATCAGTCCTGTACGGAAGACAGTCGGAGAGCTTCCCAAGAATCCTTTCCAGTGCAACCTTTTCTCATTCAGTCTCAAGCTGAATGGGATTTATTTCCTCCACAGTGTTACAGTACATCAACAGGGTAATTCCTGCCAGGGAACGCTGCAAGTTGCTCCCAGGTTTGGCAGAGTTCTCCTGTTTCAACTTTACGTGGCATCACTCCTACAGATATGGCACTAAGCTTTACTTGGACACGTCGATTTATAGTGAGGATATCCATGTATAGATACAATAGAAAAAAAATACAACATAACACTCGTAACAGCAGATATGGAACCGTAGTTCTTTGGTTAGCCCTGACGTAACATATTGACGTAAATATCAAAGTTTATAAACAGTAGTACATTCTTAATCTTCGAATCCCAGATCACTTCATTATGAGCCTCAGAGAGGGTCGCGTTCTGTAATACAAAAATATTACATATATTCTTCAGAAGCGATGTAAGAAAACTTAGGCGGATAATATTCCCAGAAAAAAGTCAAGTCCTCTATAAAAATATGAGCATATAGAAAACTCAGATATGTGCATAGTGATTTTGTTTGTTTTCAGTGAACAGCAACTACAAAATACTTCATTAAATGCACAGGTAAGATATGCCTTTGAGCAAAGCATCCACACAAACAGCACATCAGTGGTCAGAAATTAGCCATGGGGGTCAGACTCGGGATGGGAAGGAGAGGAGCCTGGGTCATTCACATCCCTCAGAGAGGAAGTTCTTCTTTGGGTCCTATTTGATGAAAGTCTGGGGTTCTGTTTCCATGGAGGGAGGCCCTCTGGTGAGCCGAGACGGTTTTACAAACACACCGTGGCCTGGGGGACAGCGGAAGTACACTCTGCCTTGGACAGTCCCGTTGTGCTTACCTGGAGAAGAGTATAAGTGATTACTAGTATTAAGGTTAGAATTATTATATACAGCTCTGGAAAAATGTTAGAGACCACTTATAATTATCAGTTTCTATGATTTTACTTTTTATATTTATATGTCTGAGTAAAATGAACATTGTTCTTTTATTCTATGAACTACTGACAACATGCCTCTGAAATTCCAAGCAAAAATTTTAGTATTTATTTGCAGAAAATTAGAAATGGTCAAAATAAAAAAGATCCAGCGCTTTCAGACCTCATAATACAAAGAAAACAAATTCATATTCATTTAGAAACAACAATATTAATGTTACTCAGGAAGAGTTCAGAAATCAATATTTGCCAGAATAACCAAATACTTTTGATACTTTTTTTATACTTTTGATAGTACTTTCAAAAGTAAAGTACTATCAGAACACAAACATGTTACTTACCCATTGCCACATCCAGCTTGACACCAATCCAGATCCCCTTGGCAAACTCCACACCTCCCACATAGTAGACTGTTCCTTTTCTCTTCCCTACCCACACCTGCTCCCCAGGTGCCATCCAGTCAGGAAGCTGAGCTACAGGGGTGCTCTCATCCCCGCTGGAGTCTCCGGAGGGCTCGGCGCTGCTGGGGTTCGGACTGGGGCAGGGGCTCCCGTGAGGCAGATCTCCCTGGGCTGGTTCCTGGATAGGAGGCTCTCCTCCCGCTCTTTGAGCTGGGCCAGAGGATCGTGCTGTTGGTAAAGGTTTGATTTCAGACGCTGACGCTGGAGGTGGGAGTGATGTAGAGGGATCTTTGGAGGATGAGGTCAGGGTCAGGCCTCTATCGGGTGCAGTGATTGGGGCGTTTAATGAAGTGCTAGGTACTTTTGTGTTGGAACTAGACACAGGTATGCTAGCAAGGTTTGCGACATTAGGACATCTGAATATTACATTGTCAGCGTCAGACGACAGCTGATTGTCATTGTCATGTGTCTTTACATATTCTGGTTCCTTCGGGTGGTTTGTAGAGATTTCCAAACCATCCTGTCCCCATTTCTCAGTAAAATGAGCCAAATCCCCTTCTCCAACACTGTCATCAGCCCCTTTAAAGTCAGTGAACTCCTGGCTGGTGCTGAGAATACAATTATGAGGCAGTGGGACACTGTGCTGCTTATTTGTGCAGTTAGGAATAATGACAGGTGAAGAGAGTGGATGGATGAGCTGTTCACAAGCACCACACGTTGAAGGAGGCTGCTCCAGGTTGCCCCCTACCGCAACACTTTTGGTCTGTGGAGAGCTTCGCCCAGCAGGGTCGTGGGACTCTCTGGAGGGACAGCTCAGGTGGTCGGAGCTTTCACTGGTGCTGAAAGGCACGTCAGACAGGGTGGCATTGGATTCACTGTGGGAAAAGTAGCCGCTGGTGCAGCTGCTGGCTGTGGGGCTTCGGGACATGTCCCTGTGCCCGCTCCCACCTCCACACCGGCTTCCCTTTGAGTCAGAGCGAAACCCGTCCTGGCTCTCCAAAGTGGCGTTGTATATCTCAAAGTTTGCAAAATCCTCTGGGACGTAACTCTGGTAGCTGCTTTGGTCCAGTGGGCCCCGATTTAGATTCAGAGAAACATCTGTGTCCTCGTCCTCAGAGTCGTGCTGATCAAAACAGAGGCAGTAAGACAAAAGTGGAACTTAGCTTATGTAGTACTGTGATCTATGTAATCACTCAGAGTTATAAAGAGGATGGAGTCCAGGAAGATGGTCAGTGATGAAGAAACAGAAACATGATTTATGAATTCTGTGGTGCCTGAGTGTTTCTGAATTTCATACAAACCCAGCAGAGGGTGAATGTGAATCAGAACAAGTGAGATCATGTGTTCAACCTGAAGATTGGTGTTTTGATCTCCTATACTAGTTTTTTGGAATTTCAAAAATAGTGACAATCCCACTATTACATTGTGATTGTCCATTTTTAGTTGTTACCTTTAATCTGATATATATTCTGTGCAGTTAATCTAAAAAAAATGATTTCTTTTGATTGATATAATGTACTGTATGTAACATGAAAGGTGGCCACAAAAATATTAGCTGTAAATATGATTTCTCAAAAAAAAGAAAAACAATCTGATATTCTTGGTACCTTTAACCTCCTCCTGTCTGCACAGTGCTGGAAATGTAATTTTATGATCAGACACCTAAAAATGTTCCCGAGTTGCGTGACTCATAGTTCACAGAATGCAGTAGCAGCAGCTCAGGGAGCAGCTGAGGCTCTCTAAGCAGAGTCAATCAAAGTAAGAACACAGTGAGATGCCACTGTAGTTAGCGGCTAATGAGCCAACATGTGTCACGAAGTGCAGCTTTATGTTTACGACCTGCATGTATGTTGGTGTAGCACTTACAGCAGTGAGTGACTGTGTGCGGCTGAGCTGCCTGCTGGTGACAGTGGAGGTGGGGGTGGAAGGCTTGCAGTGGCCCTCGCTGCCTGCCCTGGGTCGGCGCCAGGAGCAGGGAGAGGGGAGCAGTGCAGGGCTGTCCACAAGTGAGCGCATGCTCTGCAGATGGGTCAGAACGACAGCACACACTTCACACTCACACAGCATGCATGGAGCTGGGCAGGCTGGTTACACAGTTAGTGCCATGCAGTTTAATATTTCACAAAAACAGTGCTTGAAGTGCCCTAAATTGGAGGTGCAGAACCTCTTTGTTGCAATAAACATGCAAAATAGTGCAAATATGTTACTGATTTCTTTCTAGTATTTTGCTTCCAAAACATGATAAGTTGTAATTATTAATCAATAGGCTGTCAAGTTAATCTTTGGACTTTTGCTGATCTTTTAAATGATTTTCAGTGAAACCAATTGACAATTTTCAGACAAAAGAAGTTTCCTTCATAGGACGCTTAACTAAGACGAACTAAAGTCTCAACAACTATAAGGATGAGCAGATGTCTTCTTGTTTCACACCAAACAACAGAGATTCTTTTGGTAAAATGAATCTTAGTTTATTTAAAGAAACGTGACAAAAAGATACAATTTGTATTTTCTCAACTTACTCCTGCCACTTATGAACTATTTAAATTTTTATACACACACTGATTTTAAATTTAAGTCATATCCACTTCTCTTGTCAACAGTGTGCCAGAAAGTTTGATGACAGTAATAAAGTTTGATCTTGGGTGCCTCATTCTTTTCATTAGACCAGCTGAGCAAATTTGACGGTGTTTATCGAAATTTTATATGACATCTTTTCCTCAAGATACACATGTTGCACAGGTGCTTATGCTTTATAAAGAGTTGAAAGGCTGAAACCTAGACTACAGAATGTCCATTCTGATCTTTACATCTGTGGGCAACTTACTATATAAGGAAATGAGTAAATAACCTGGCAAAGTCCAAAGATAAACTAAAGAAAACCTCAGAAAGCCTGAAGACCTACTGAGTATGATGAGTTTTTTAGCTTAGCTTAAAATGTTACAAATGATGTATCAATGTAATGTTGTTTAGTGTTTTCATTCAGCTGGTTTAAGACCGTTTACACCAAATTAACTTAACCTAAACCTCATTTAGGACACTTTACCAATAAAAACAAAATAAAACATGGTTATTTCAATTGATCAGAGCAGCCACATATGGAACATTCAATAATTACAAACAAAATCACAAAGGACTGCAGGCAGCAGGATTTTTATTAACTGAAGAGGATATTTTTAGCTTCAAGTTATGTGTCGGCCAATGGAATATCCCAAATAATGTGGAGGATCTTTTCTTTTCGTTCACCTTTTTTAAAACAAGTTTAAAATGGAATTTTAATGGGGTGCCAGGTCAGATGTAAAAGTCAGGACGGACAAAACAATGACACATGGAGCTAGGGAAGAATCAAATGGCATAAGGAGGAAAATATAAGACATGAATCCTGAAAGAAACAAGGAACAGATTGAACTCATGCCCTCTTTACCGTCATTCCCAGCAGCGGCCGAGCCTCCAGTGCTTTCTTTGCCTTGTTCTCCTCTTTGACAGGAAGCAAAGACTTGAGGAATTTGGGTGGCTGAGGGGAAAGAGCTTTGAAGGGGCTGGCGCTGAAAAAGGTGGAACTCTCAGGACCCGATCCTGTGTGGAAACATTAAAAAAATTACAATTTTTGTGCATGTTGTCAAAATTCGATGCATTTGATGGAGCTGACTTTATTCTGCTTTACCTGAGTTCTGATTGTTTTTAATGGGTGTGGTGCAAAGGGAAACATCTTGAGGGTTGCAACTGAAGCTGTCCGCATGATCACAGAGCTCCTATGCAACAATACACAGTCCCAGAAAATACCATGAGGTTTATGCCCATTTTATTCACTTGGGATTAGTACAGAATTATTTGAAACATTCAAATCGATCAAAGAATGTATCTCAGCAAGAGTTTAATCATTTTCCAATAGAAAATAAAAATGGATATAATTTTGTTATAATCTCTTCAAATCTCTTGATACAGATTTTTTATTTTTGGATGTACTTTTACCAACATAATAATAAAAAAAGATTGCTTTGGATGAGGTTAAACCATGCCTGATGAGTCCTGCCGTCTTCATCCTCAGTCAGGTCAATTTTGCTGCACGAAGACTGGGGATAAAGGGAAAAAAAAGTAACTTTATGGTCAAACCATAAATTGCATGTGTTCAGCTGCAAAAGGTTATGTTAATTACATGCTGTACATTTGGTGTGCTTGCACTCCTTCGCAAATGTCTCCCTTTCGCTGCAAGCGCTTCCTTCACCGTCACAGCCTGCAAAGAAACACAAGGATAGATCTGTTTCTGCAACTCTAGTCAGATCTACAGTCTGTGATCTTCTGACTCTTTATGAACTTATATATAGAAAGTCTAATGCTGTTAAAGTCCAGGCAAAAAATAGCAGTAGCGAAGTACTGGTCAAGGCTGTGGGTTTATTTACGTTGAACTTTAAAAGAGAATCAGCCTCCAGAGCAAAGTTTTCTTGAAAAGATGACTTTGCTCTGCATTTAGAAAATGTGAAAAGGTGACTAGATAAAGACGTCTATTCATATCCAAATACAGCTTAGAATAGAATAGAATTCAACTTTATTGTCATTGCACTGTCACAAGTACAAGCAACGAGATGTAGTTTGCATCTATCCAGAAGTGCTATACGAGATATAAATATTTATTTACAGATGTACAAGACTATGTATGTATGGACTATAATGGGTTATAGCAAAGAGATATAGATATTGTGTATAAATATAAATATGGGAGCTATATGCACAGATTATACAGATTATACAGAATATACAAGAATGATAGGGAATGGATTATATATGTATATAATATAATACAAGAAGCTTGATCATAGATTAAATTAGCTAACCAAGCCTGACCTTTAACATCTTTGTTTAGGTTACATTTAGACAGGATGTGTGAGTTAAAAATGTCATGTTTTTAATGTATTTTTTCTGGGCAATTGAAAAAAAAGGACCATCCAACCTGAAACAGCCACCAAAAAAGTTGTCAATTTACTTCCAGTGTTGCGAGGAACTATGACAGGCTGAAGAGAACATTGCCAGTCATTTCACCTCTTCACCATTTCTTACTTTTGGATTTTGGTCATTTCCTAGATGAGTACAAAAAGCAGCTTTCTGGCGCAAGACCTTTCATACTGATCACACGTCAACCCCAACCTGCCTTGAAGACGTTTTGTACCAACGGCAACAACCCATGACTAAGTAATTTCCTTTGATGAACGGAAAGGCCGAAGTCACCAAATGTGGTTCTATGAGTCTAAAAGATATTTATTTTGCTTGTCTTTTCATAAGACAAACAAAAATAGAGTTAGAACCACAATCACCGGAAGTAGCTCATAATATACCACCTTAAGCAAATAAGATGCTTAAGATGACACGATCCAAATAGAGTTGAGTTCTATTTGAGCTTTTTCTTTTTATTTATTTTTTGCTTAATTACAAACAAAGTAACCCAGCATCATTGTTTGTGACAATGTTTCCAAACTATCATGCTAGAACAGTTTGAACAGTGTATGAGAGTCTTATGGTGTAGCAATTAAGTAAAAATATTATGGCATCTAAACAAAAAAAGGGACTAAAAAGTAATTATTATTATATGCAATTCTAAACAATCAAATATGACTTTTTTGTATGAGAGGAAAAGGTAGCACTCTTTCAGTCCACAGCATGCAGTGGGAGGTGGGGAAGCACTTCGCCACCAATAACTCCTGACATTTCATTAAAATGACTTTAAACCTTAGGGACAGTCTGATGGTTTTGAAACCTGTTTAAATCTTGGTGCATCTTGACACTTGCAACTGGCCCATGCCTACTAGACGCACAGGAACATTTTAACTGAGCCATCTGCAAAATTCTCTGCTTCAGTCCAAACTGTGGTTTACATTACCAGAATCAGCTGAACTAGGTTACATTTGTGACACCTGTGTGTCACGGAGTAAATCAGTCTGTCTGATACCTGTCTTAGTCTCTCTAAGCTCAAAATGTTCTCCACTTCCAGAACCCCTCTGGTGTATTTTTCTATGTATGTGTCTCCATCCTGAGTTTCTTCACTGTCGCCTCGAGCAGCCATAAGGGCTAAGGTTTCTCTCTCCTCTGGCTCTTCTGATGCCTGAAGGGAGAGAAAATGATGATAAATATAAAACTCTGAGCCTTTAGTAATATATTGAGGAACCTCAATATGGTTTTAAATTCATATATTTGTAAGCAGGACTCAGCGCCATACCTTTGGTATGTTGGAAACAATCTCATAGATCACACCGCAGGAGTACAGCATGTTCTTTAGAGACATCCTCCTCTTGAGACTCTGAGTGAAACTCTGAATGAAACAAACCAGAAGCATAAAACACGACTCACTGCAGGAAGCCTCCATGTTGACCTCTGACCCATTCCAGTACTGACCTGCTTGTTGTAGATATTGACAGCAATCCTCTTGCGGAGGACCAGCTCCATGGAGGCCGGGTGGCTGAGCTGCACAGTGGCTTTAATGATCAGGTAGATGCGCTCGTTGGGTGACGTGACCCGGTTGAGGTGCACAGAGTCGTGGATCGAAGAGTCCCAGGAACACACAGCCAGCACCTGGTGGACCACAGGAGCCGAGATTTTGAAACATGTAGCTCCAGAGACAATCACATAGAAGGAAGCTATGAGTGGCTAACAGCTCATTTAGAAACATGGAGTTCTGAGTGTGATTATACTTTTAGGACAGTTTCACAAAGCAAATATAACAGAGATAACTGCACAATTTTTGTTGGGGTTCAGGTTTTTTGTTAATAATAAAAAGATATTCACAACATTAAAATGTTTACAAAACATTTTTCTTCCAACTCAGAGGCCCTTTTCTGTATTTTCGCCACCGGAGGGCAGTATAATCACTGCTCACCTCCTCATTGCTGTGTCTGATGATCGGCAGGTAGAAAAACTGGCTGCCATGCTCTTTGGGCAGGATAGAGTTAACTCCAGCAGTGTGTGGTCCAGTCAGCTGCTCATTCACTGTCAGATTATCCGCTGGCAGCAAAAGCAACAACAAAAAGAAAAAAAAAGCTTAGAGTTTGGAAAGACAAAGAGGAAGCTGTGAATAAGGCGGTTTTATCCTCACTCACCATTTAAATCCAGAAATAGGACAGGAATGTGAGCCTCCATCCCTGCAGGTGGGATCCTATATGCAGATTAATATAGTTAATGCTTGGAAAAGTCTCAAGAGTACAGAGAATGTATGTGTGTGTATTTTTCTTTCTTACCAATCTGCAGGAGCTCCGGGAATGCCGCTGCCAGCTGCAGGCACCAGCACTGCGTTCCTCTCCTCAGTCAGGCCGACCCACTGCTCCACTAGCCGGGCTTCCCTCTCCATGTCCTCCTCTGACTTTTCTGAAAACATAAAACCAAGAACAGAGTTTTAATTGAAACATCACCGACTGCTTTCCTCCGGCCGCGCAAGTCTTCGAACCAACCGTGTTTGTTGATGATTTTCTTGATTTGCTCATCAAGATACTCCCGGCGTTTGATGAGGGCGTCTGACCAGCGCTCTCTCACGCAGTTCAGGTCTTCCTCCTGGAACCAGGCAGAGAATCAATGTCAGCTGGCTAAATGAGGCAGATGAGCCGCTACAGGGAATAGGCTAGTGCTTCCCTAGGTGAGGTGAGGGCTCACAGGTCTCACTTATGTGAGTACTATTACTCTTTCTTGATAAAGCATTCACAATTAAGAAATAAACTGAAGATGTTAGAATTAAAAGCACATGTTACTGTATGATCGACAGTGCCTTACAAAAGTCTTCGTACCCCATGAACCTTTTTTGTCACTTAACAACAGCCCTCCAGGTCTTTTATTGACATTCTATGTGATAGACGAACACAAAGTAGAGCATAATGGTGAATCATAAATGGTTTGGAAACATTTCTCGCTAATAAAAATCTGATAAGTGTGGAATACATTTTGTGTGGCAACAACTTTGCATATCTGGAGACCAAAACTTTTCCCAATTCTGCTTTAAAAATACCTGATGCTCAGTAAGACTGGGTGGAGACTGTCTGTTCACAACAATTCATTTATTAGTAATTGGTTTTATGTCTGGACTTAGACTGGGCCATCTCAACACATGAATATGCTTTGATCGAAACAAACGGCTAGAGTTGCTGTCCTGCTTTAAGGTGAACCTCCACTCTAGTTTCAATGCTTTCTTGACTTTAAACTGGCTTTTTGCAGGATTGCCCCACCTAAACCTTAGTTTAGGTGAAAGGACACATTGTGGCAGGCTTGCAGTTATGCTATGCTCTTTCTTATTCAAAATAATGAATTAAAGCAGTTTTCTGTGAGATGTTCAAAGCTCAAAATATTATTTTATAAAATAAACCCTACTTTAAAGTTCTGTCCAGCGTTATCCCTGACCTTTCTGCTATGCTCCTTGTTCTATAGGTTGGAAAACATTGACTAATGTTTTCCAACAAACCTCTGAGAACTTAAGCAAAGAGTTTTATTTATACTGAGAGAAACTTCCACTATGCATTACCTATTTACACATTTAGGGGTATTACAGTAAATGCGGCTGAAATCAACTGTATGTCACACTCTTTAAAATTTCTATAGTAAGAAAAGACTTTAAAACCATACATTGCTTTTTTTCACTTCTTAAATATGCACACGTTGTGTTTGTCTACAACATTAAACCCACATTAAAATTTGTGGTTGTCTGAGACAAAAACAGTCAAACAGGTAAAAAAATACTTTAGTTTGAAAGCCTTTTTAAGGATCTAGTAACCCATAAACATCAGTCGCACATTTGCATGCCCTCCTCGTCTACAATTATTACCCTCAGTCCTACCTGATTATAAGGCACATCGGTCTGCCATTGTCACAGAACCACAGACCAGACAGCAGAAAGCCGATTTCCCTCTGCAGCATGGCTTTTTACTCAACAGACCTCAAAGCCACTCTGATATCAGCACGCTTTCACCATGCAATGTGCAGTAAATCATGCGGCCATGCAATGTCGTTGGGTGTAAATGAGGGTTGTTACTTCAGCTATTCAGCGGTGACATGCAATAAGTGGCATTAATGTGCACGTCCTGAAGTGGAAAGAAAATTGAGCAAGGGATGAGACCCTGGCAGACATGCTGCTCCGGGGGTGCCAACTCAGCCGCGGGTGGAGCTGTTTTTCACATCAACAAACTGCTGGTGCAATGGATAATTACAGCATCAAAAATCATCCACATGTGTGCAGATGCTGTTTAATAAAGCATGTTTTTTAGTCAAAGGAGGGAGTTGCCTTTACGAACACACAATCAATTGGTCTCCCTCATGCTGCACAGTGAACTACAGGGTGGAGAACAGCAGCAGGAGGAGGCATGGAGGGTACCTGATAACTATCCATATCGTCTTCCGCCTCTTTCTGGCAAGGGGAGAGGAGACTCAGTCAAAGGTGAGGAAATCAGAGCAAGCTCTGGGAATAAAACTAGGAGCAAAACATCTACAAATCGCAGTTATTTATTTTGTTATTATAAAAGATAAACAAAAATGTTGCTTAGGAGGCAACGGTGAATTTGTAACAAAACTATAATTGTAACGATAAGTCTACTGTATTCTTTGGCCTCTGTGAAAGAGATAGCCTGTCTCTAGGAAGTCAAGGAACAAAATGAGAGCAGCACTAATCAATAGTCCAGCAATTGGAATCTGCCAATTTTCTATCTTCGTTTGTGGTCGATGATCAGCAGGTCTAATACTGGGAAATTGAATTCTTATATATTAAAGGCCTTAAAAACTCAAACTACTTTTGGTATTATAATGGGAGCATCAACCAACAATACATTCTTGTATTGTTGGTATAAGATACATTTAATCTTTTATTTAATCAGCCAAAGATTGTAAACTTATGCCATTAAGTGTACCTAATGGTCATCAGACAAAAAACATTCAAGTAATAAGAAAAGCTAGGTTACTATAAAAAATAATTAGAGAATGAAAATAAAGGAGAAAAAAGTTAAATATATAAAGAAATGTGCAGAAGTAAAGAAAAATGTTGAGAGAATATTTAAATAATATTAAATAATTAATGTCATAATGTGTCTTTCATTTTCTTTCCTTTTGATTTTCAAGAAAACATGAGAAAGTTTGTTTTTCACACAGATTGAAAAGCCTCTTAAAGGCAACACAGAGAAGCCAGAAACCCCAAAAGCATTAACAGAAAATCAACGTGAATCTAATACAGGAACCCAGCAGCACACCTGAGTTGCTTTTCTCCAATAATATAAACCTACACAGGCTGATTCAGCATCATATTGTATAACTCTGGCACAATGTGAGCATGCTGTTCTCAGACAGATATCTGCTTTCATCCCTTTGCACACCCTCCCTTTGAGGTCAAGCCTATTTAGTCCAACACATGTACAGGCTGTTCAGACTGTAAAAGCGTGCTTTTCACAGACCTGGTAGCTGTCCAGCGGTCTTTGCAGCTTAGTGGAGCGAGCCGACACGCAGCCGATCGACACAGACAGCACAGCCTCCACCAGCAGAGGCAGTGTGCCCGAGTTTTGTACCGGCTTCACACACACCTGGAGTCTCCTGGAATGACCCTGCTCACACAGACATGTTGCACATGTTTGCCGTCACTCCATCAGTCTAAGATGAAGTAAGGTCCCCTCCCTTATCTTCCTCTGACCTGTCTGAGTTGGAAGATGCCTCCTGTGCTGACATCCTTTGAAGGTTGCAGCTCCACAAACGTGTACTCCCCCTGCTCATTCAGCTCCTGGATGGAGATCCACAGCTCGATCCTGCGAGACACTTCGTTCCACCTTTTAACAAGCAGCAGCAGCAGGGATTGAGCCTGGTGTAAAGTTTGAGCATCAGGTATTACCTTCAGAGGTCAGGAGGCCCATAGTACCTGTCTCGGAGCGTCTGGGTCTTGGCCTCCAGAACATCTAACTCCCAGGGCGCACGGCCGTTCCCGGCACAGCGGTGGCCCCACACTTCGATAGCCAAAGCACCATCTGATATAAACTCCAAAAACTCATCTGTCACATGAACAACATGCTCCTGGACAAAACAAAAATGATGTACAAATGTTAGCTTAATATTAAAAGGGAAATAAGAGTCTTTATTTTGTCTAGTGTAAGGAGATTTTTCCATACTTTGCAGTGATCAAACTGGACTGTAAACTGAGAATCTGGGCTTCGAGGGGAGGGCGTGTCTGGGCTGACCATGGGAGGAGCCACGGTGGGCTCGCTGTGCTCCCAGAAGTTGTACTGACAGAAGACAAAGTTGGACAGGTTGAGCGGCAGTCCTGTGGCCTCCTTGATCCTCACCTGCAGCGGTGAGGAAAACAAACAAGATGCAGATTATATTTGTTGGTAATCCCAGTAATTAATCCTTAGAATGAAATTGCAGATGACCCTAAAATTCTTTGGTTCTAAAAGTTAAAGGTGTTTTTTACCCTACAGGTGAGCCTTCTGGCCATGTGCACAATCTCCCCGTTTGTGTCCATGACCTCATAGCAGCTGCTTTCACTGGAGTTCTCCGAAGAGTCATCTCCCCCGGAGAGGCGCTCCGGTACCGATCCGCTCACTCGCACGAGCTCCACGTGCAACCTGCCTGCTACCTGAACACATCAACAAAAAACATGTTTTTCAAAATAGAGCCAAAGTAAACCTTTCCACATTTTGTCACTTCACCATCAGGGCCTGCAGTTGACTCTATAACAATCATATGTGTTTGAACAACAGGCTGTAGTGCATAATTGTAAAGTGGAAGAAAAGTCATAGATATTTTAAGTATATTTTTACACTCGAACTACATTTACAGTCACAAGTCTACTGTGTATGTCTATCTGAGCTTTACACATTATGAAAAAGTCAGTATCATTTATTTACAACTTTTTGCAAGAAATTTGCATTATTATTTTCACCTCTCCCTGCTGGCTGATGATTGGGACAGCATATTGTAATTTGACATCGTGGAAAAGGCACTCTAGAAAAATATTGGCCACGCCGATCAGGTTGTGGTTCTCTTGACCCTCGTAGAAAGAATCACAGTTCTTTTTGTTTAATTTGTTATGCTGTAAAAAGACAGAAGAAGAGTTATTTGTCCGTTTTTAATCTGATGTTATGTTCACTGGTTTCTCCTTATGCCTTTTGCTTTTCACCTGTTCCTCTTTGCCTTCTTTCCAGTCTCTGTAATGGTCTCTCATGTCAACCAGTTTGTTCTCCAGCTTCTCAATGGTCCACACCTGGGTCCCCTTTCCTTTCCTACGTACCTGAATGGCTGGCTCGCTCACGATTGCTCCACGCTACATAAAAAAAAATAGATAAGGGTGAAATGTGTCTCAACATTTTTATATTCGCCCTAACTTGCAGTCCGCACAAAAAAGGTGGTGATATTTTTAAGAAGTGAGGCTCAAGAAGTCTGACCTTGCGGTTGGCACTGAGGTTGGCAGCAGGAATCTGAAGGGTGACCTGGTAGTCGGTGAGTTTGTTCATCTCCTCAGCCAAAAAGTTGGCTTCTCGCACCAAAGTGTTGGCCTTGACGACCTGCTCCCTGAGTCGAGACAGACTCTGGCGGAAAAGCTCATCCCTGCCTCACAGGATGTGTCACAGACATACAGAGAGCTGATTAGAACAAAGCATTCATTCATGAGGTGGAAGACGTACGATGTTGTTCATACATAAGATGAAAGTGTGTTAACAAATATATTTAAATCTGTAATAGTCAAACGAAAATGCACTTGGCAACTCAGCTGTTTGGAATCATCTGAAAAAAATCTGATTAACATGGACAAAGTTGTTTACTAACTTGATTTACTTAGTTGTTGTGTCCCATATGAAAAAAAGTAGTGGTATATAAAAGTTGTGTTTATATTTGTAGAGAAAAGGTTGAACATGAGCAATTCCACCACTTCTATATAGGGAAGTTTTAAACTGTGACTTTTCTAACTTCCTGTAGCAATTAGCTGTGCTAGAGAACCAATGCTAGCATTGTATGCAAGAAGAACCAACAGAATATTCAGTTTTAGCTATTATTTTTCTTTTTACCACATAAATTTTCTCCACTAATGAAAGATTTAGGATTCTTCCCTGTTGCTTATGTAATATTGATGAGAAGTCAAGTTGCTATGCCCATTTAACACCACAAGGAGGCAGTGCAGCAGGTTTGTCTGTATGTGTTTCATTTTGTCTTTGGGTCAAACTCCACTCACCGTTCCTCTGTCCACAGTCTCAGCTTGCCGTGGGGAGTGTGTGTCGGGTAGGCGAGGCGCTCGCTGCTGTGTCGGTGGTACTGCTGTGTCTTCTCCGGAGACAGCTGTTGCCGTAGCGACTCCAGTTCCCGCTCATACATGAGCCTTTGCTCCTCGAGAGCAGTGCGCTTCTCCTCCAGGTACTGCTTCTCCAGCACCTGGACCACATTCTGCATTGGGTCTGTAAATGTGGATAGAAACAGATCTTCTGTTACAATGTATAACATGAAATAATACACTTTCTTTGTTGTAATTTGCAAAGAAATAGCTGGCAAAAGTCAGAAAAGGAGAAAATAAAAGTTTACAACTCAAGGATGAATTGCGATATTTAAATAAGAACTGCTGCATCGTCCTAATCATACCATTGTTTCCAAGAGTCTTCATTATGACTTCCATCTGGGCAAACTCATAGCTGTAGTCCTGCTCAGAGGAAGCCTCGCTGGCTGTTTCCACATCTGCCTCCACAAAGCTCTCTCTGGGTGAAGCTCTCTCCAGCTCCTTCAAACGGTCCCGCCGCTTCCGTTTCGGCAAATTGATTCTGAAAGGCAACGCAAGACCTAATCAGTCCCTTTCACGACTCACGACCAGCCTTTCACTTTTTCCAAAGATAGTTTATTAATAAATGTATCAACAACCCTCTTTTCATGTTTAAAATCCAGTTTTTGATCTTTCCAAAGGACTAAGACAGCACCGGTAAAGGTTTTAAGTGACATGCAGTGCGTCCTGTGACGCACCAAAAATGTCTGTCTTTGTTTTGTTGGTTTCCAGCGTAGCATTTAATCAAAAACATCCAAAAACATTAACAGACTGGAGGAGAAGCTTGGATCATGTGGAGTAACAGCAGTATAAGCTTGTTCATGCCTTTATTTTCAGTCAGTTATTTTAACGGAGCTGCAAAATCCAGATGAAACATGCAGCTGCCAGAGTTCTCATCAAAAGAGAGAAAAGAAATAAAAATGTATTTCTATTTCTTTTAGGTGACGTTTAAACTTTAATATTATTTGTTCTTATGTATTTTGCATCTTATTGTAATTTTCTTCTTCCACGTGTCTTTATTTTTCCTGTAAAGTGCTTTGAATTATTTTCTGTACAACCGGTGCTACGCAAATAAACTTGCTTTGGCTTGCCTTTTATTTTCACAACTGTTAACATCTGGATTACAGTGAAGGACTCATACCTGAAGAAGTGGTTGTTTCCCCATAAGATACGATCTCCATGCCATAGGTGCACCAAGGAGTCAACCACTGTGCCATTCACACAGGTCCTGCAGAAAACACAAACATGTTAGTGGAGTTTCTGATCTTCATCTACAGATGGGGAAAAACTGAATTGCTCAGCAGAAACAATCATTTTGCGAGAGGGAGGAAGACAAAGCTCCAGTATCAAAGTGTAGGAGCAGTTCATAAGCTTCCACAGCAATGAGGTCATGAGAAACTTTGCAGTCCAGTCATCCATAGCGCAGACAGATAGGCAGAGAGATAGCAAGCACCCAGTTAGACTTTACAGGAGCTCACCTGGCATTGCCGATGGGCACTAAAGTGACATCACCATCGGGGCAGACGTCCAGGGCGCAGTGCTCCGGCTGGATCCCGATGCCAAAGAGCTGGATGTCCTGAGAGGTGTCTGCACCCACGCGGGTGTGCTCCTTCACGCAGATGGAGAGCATATTGATCAAAGCAGGACAGCAAATCTGATTTAAGCTGATGTATTAACGCATTGCATGAGAACATTTATAAAAATCTTAATGCAGCAATCCAGCCCTTACGTTTGGGAAAGTGAAAATTAAACTAGGAGCAGGTTTAAGTGGGGTAAAAATAAAAATGGCCTGTGCAGAGGGGGCACAAACATTCCAGCAAACAGAGGATGTTCTAGCCCATTTCACATTGCCTTAGTCATTCCTCACAGATACGCCGGGCCGGACTGCAGAGGCCAGACAAAGGGCTGTTGTTCTGTACGCCATGCAGACTGTTTTCTCACATACTTCTGCTATTACAGGTCCCTCTAGCTGTTTAATGGTCCCGGCCTGCTCTAACTGGACAAATTCTTTTACTCTCTCTACCATCTGAATATAAGACTCAGTTGTATTTTTTAAGGGAGTTTTGCCTCCTGTAGCAATGCTAGGACGTTTTTACAGACATTGTGTATGATGATGTAATAATTGACAACACAAGAGGGTTGTCACTATGTTTTCTAGCTCACTCTCGGAAAAAGAGAACTAGAAAACTCGGCTGTTGACCAGAACAGGCCCAATTGTAGATGATTGGCATGTTGGGAAACTCATAAAATCTGATCTTTTACCAATCGGTGAAGGCATCAGACCTGATTTCTAGCAAGCCGGGGGGAACAACAACACTCTTCACAAATTGAAGCTGTGAAGAAGACTCAAAGTTAGCAATTTTAAGTATCACAGAGGAATTTGAAAAGAAACCAAGCAAGCAAAAATGTTTAAGAAATTTCTAGAAAGAACTTCTAGAAAGGAAGCCAGCTTGTTTTTAAAGGAGGCATGCTAGCTGTTCTGTCAGGCTAGAAACAAGAGCAAAACTCTTTCGGTTTGGTTGCTTATCATTGCAAATTTGTCAATTACAAAAGAGAGTTATTACTGCTAACCACACTAATTATCCCACGGTAAAAGCAGTTTGAAATGTCTCCTTAATTTAAACATTTTCTTAAAGCAACAAAAGTACTGTATGTTCTGTATCACACACAGGCACAGAGAGCAAGATGGCAATCTTGTTCATAATATAATGAACAGTTACAACAAGAAGACTGCGGAGAACTAGTTTTAGAGCTTTTTAATTATTGTTTTGAAAGAGAAATCAGATTACATTAAAGCTGAACAAAAATTGGAAATCTGACATTTGCTCGCAATCGCTGAGCAAATGCTACTTTAATCTCATCGAACCCTGGAGGTCACAGTGTCGTGATGGCAAAGACAGAAGAATTACATTTCTTTTTGGAAACAGTTCTACCTTCAGATAATAAACCAGCAGCTCGTTCAAGGCAGGATCAGCATTCAGATTGACCAGGAAACACTTGTCTTCTCCCACTTTTATTCCCGAGGTCTCCAAAGAGATACCCATGCTCTCCAGTTGCCTCTGTCGCTCCTGTAAACACAGATAATAACAGTGCAGCAGTGCAAGGAAAGGCAGTCCAGCTGCTAAGGTTTCTGTGACTCATATCCATACAGTAGCAATCTCCTCGGTCTTCCTGAGCTTCTCTTCCCAGGTGACTGTCATCTCCTGAATGAGTTTCTCAGATTCCTGCAGTTTCTCCTTCAGCTCAGGTGCCTTCATGGACTGAAGGAAGAGTGTGAGGGAAAAGAATCGGATCACGATCACTGGTGATTGGTGAACAGAGTCGCAATCTGTGACGGGCCAGATCTCACCTCTGCCTGAGACAACTGAACACGAAGCTTCTCCACCTCCTCCCTGAGCTCCCTGATGATGCGAGCGTTGGGATCTTCATTCACCACAGCATGGTTGACAATCCTTTTGGCCCTGTCAGCATAACGCAACGTGGACAACGTCTCCTCGTAGTTATCAGCAGCTGGACTCACTGTGGCAATCATGGCTGTCTTACTGTTCCCACCAAGGTTATCCTGAGGTCAAGGTAAAATACTGTTAAATATGGTGACAAACATACTGACAAACAAACTGAATAAATATTAAACTGTATATTTGTGTTTTTTTACATTGTGGCAATTTGGCACTAGACGTAATTATGGGTAAATGTGTTTATCTATCCTCAGTCTTATTTTAATAAAGACAAATTAGACTTAAATCAAAGATTAATTTGTATTTATATTGCATAGGTGATTTTTTTTACTTGATAATGTGTTTGCCACTAGATAATGCTTTAATAAACTTTCAGATAATTATACCAATCAGTTCTTAAAAAGTGTAACAGCAGAGGGTTCAAACCTTTAGCAGCCAGGTGAGGACAGAGTCTCTGTAAGGCACAAACTTGGCCTTCCCCTTCCCAGCAGACTGATCGGCCAAAGCAGAAATCACACACCCCAATGTGGTAAGAGACCTAAAACAACACAAATATGCATCAAACAGTGCAGTCATCCAGTAATTAAATTTTACTGACAATAATCAACACATAATCAACATACTTGTTTATATTGCTGCCTTCTTTGAGTCGCTCCCCGGCAGCTCCAGTTTTGGATACACGCTCACTTCCTGCCAGGTCAACCAGACTCATTTTGCTCACTTTTTCCCCTGAATTCTGTTTGAGACAGATTTAAAGATCCAAAATGAAAATTAAAAGCCACCGCCATAAAGGTGTGTGAGGAGCAAAACAATACAAACTCCGGACTGTAGATCATAGAGTGTTTGCGTGACGATTATGCTGAAGACGGCGTGCGATCGACTGCTCTCCTCGTTCATGTTGGTTGCTGCGACTGTGCGTGACTTGTTTCCTTCAGACATTAACACTTCAATATCCTAAAGGGGGGAAATCAAAAGGAAATAATGACGGAGAAAGAATGCTTTTTGTCAGCATGTTCAATAAATTCAGAGAGTAAGCTTAAGACTTCTAAATTGTTATGACCGATTTAAATGCTAGAGGTTTTCACATGAGGCGTTATGCCATTTCTTCAAGTTTGGGTCACAACAGGCAGTAGGAAATCCACTGGACCCAGAACAGGCAACACCGAGCCCAGAGGAACAGGGTGGAGACGTTTTACCGTCACTGAGGAAGGACCTGCCAAGGCCTGGCATATAAACTGCATGCAACCTCATTACTGTAGCCACAGCAGGGATATGTCTCATTACGACTTCTACATGGGAGGATTTTAAACTAAATCCTCCCATTAACTAAAGATAATAAATCAGTGGTTTGATTACACAAAGGTATTTCTGATGTACTTTATGAATCATAAGAACATAACCAACTGGATTCGGCTCTGGCTGTGTCATGACTGCAGAAAAGCGAAAGACAAACCTCAAAGTTGGTAACAGCAAGTTGCGAGAGGCCATCCACATATGGACCCAGAACTTTGTGTTCCCTAACTTTGAGGGACTGGCGGCTCCTGGGAAAACAGAGCAGGTTGGAAGGAGTCAAGAGGGCAGAGGAATTTAGTTATTTCAAAAACAATGGGAGAGCGTCGCTGAAGCCGCCATTATGACAAATGTATTGACTCTCCTTTCATTGAAGACCAAACGATATAAACTCATCCTAATGATGGAAAGGCACATTGAACTAGACGTCATGTCAAAGATAATTTTGTATTATGTGATCACGCGACACTTTGAGTCAACTATAGTTTATAGCTTCAGTATGTCAATAATTGGAAACAAAGAAGCAACAGAAACATTGTGTACTGCAAGATTCCCTGCAAAATACACATTGTGTGAGAGTTTGTCAGTTCTCGGAAATTACAGAAAAATTGGTCACAGCCAGCGAGGTCTTTGAAGTGGACTTCACTTTGTAAAACACAGGCGCAGGAGTTTGCAGCAGATTTCAGTCAAATCAACAAAACCCAACACCACAAGAAGCAAAGGGTGTCATTTTGAGGCTCGGTGGTAGGGGGCTGTTTGTGAAGATTGTGGCTGTACTAATAAGTGTTTGTGGTAACAGTATGGCATTTGACGGACTGACTCGAATAAAATGTTTTTGTGTTCTTTTGAAGATTCAGAATCCTTTTCAGTAACATTATATTATAGTATGGCTCTTTTTTTTCTTCATGAGCTTACATTGTGAAATCATGTTTTTGTCTCAAGGTTTTTGCCTTCTGTTTAAATTCTCCATATTTATAATAAAGTAGCAATCTAAATACTGCATTATTAGACTTGCTAAAATCACATAATCTATATTGCATATTAATATTTAAAGATAAGATTTATAGTTTAAAAAATTTCTTTAAAAAATTTGCTACACCTTTTCTGTCCTATGTCTCTGTGGTTTAAATGACCTAAATGTCAGGATCTGTGTTTTCTGTGTTCATTTAGAGTTTTTTGTGTCCTTGCGTCTCTTCGTTGTCCTGTCCTCCCCTTGATTGTTCCCAGGTGTGTCTCGTCTCTGTGATTACCCTCCCGTGTATTTAACTCCACCTGTGTTCTTTGTTCCTCGTCGGGTCCTCGTCGAATGTGTGCTCTGTCTTCCGTGTTTCTGTCTGTTAGCGGTGGCTACCGGCGTCGAGCCCTGGCTTCAGCTCGGCCGTGCGGCCCGTTCCTAGAGTGTGTTTACCCTTCATTAAAGACATCCTTTTCATCTTACCTGGGTCTACAGCGTCTGCCTCACCAACCCTCACCACACCTTATGACAGAAGGACCCGACCAGGAAGTACGGTGAGGCACGCGTTTTTCTTTTCACCATGGACCCGGTGGAGTTAAAGGAGCTGACGGACACGATCGGGGAATATAAGGAGGCGATGGCCAAACCGTACGCTGCCTGCAGACGGCTCGGTTTCGCCATCCGCTTGGGGCTCCTACTGGACTACTGGGTTCCTCGTTTTCCGCACCAGGGGTTGGTGGAGTTGCAGAGGGAGGCAGAGTGGGAGCGTATGGCGGCTCTAGCCGTCATGGCTGGCGAACCTCTGCCTCCCAAGCCGCACAGTTTCTCCGCCAGCCCGGATCCAGCTCCAGCTCCGGGACCAGAACCCCCAACCGGTGCGGCCGGCGCACCCGGGGCCGTTTCAGCCGGCGTTCCAGCCGGCGCACCCGAGGCCGAATCAGCCGGCGTTCCAGCCGGCGCACCGCAGGCCGAATCAGCCGGCGTTCCAGCCGGCGCACCGCAGGCCGAATCAGCCGGCGTTCCAGCCGGCGCACCCCAGGCCGAATCAGCCGGCGTTCCAGCAGGCGCACCCCAGGCCGCCCGGAGACAGCGACGTGAGCCGCCGGTGGACCCGGCCCCTCGTCGCCTTCCGGAGCTGTCACCTCCGCGGCCGGTTCCAAGGCTTCGCTGCGGCTCGCCTCCGCGGCCGGTTCCAAGGCTTCGCTGCGGCTCGCCTCCGCGGCCGGTTCCAAGGCTTCGCTGCGGCTCGCCTCCGCGGCCGGTTCCAAGGCTTCGCTGCGGCTCGCCTCCGCGGCCGGTTCCAAGGCTTCGCTGCGGCTCGCCTCCGCGGCCGGTTCCAAGGCTTCGCTGCGGCTCGCCTCCGCGGCCGGTTCCAAGGCTTCGCTGCGGCTCGCCTACGCGGCCGGTTCCAAGGCTTCGCTCCGGCGCACCCGAGGCCGAGTCAGCCGGCGTTCCAGCCGGCGCACCCGAGGCCGAGTCAGCCGGCGTTCCAGCCGGCGCACCCGAGGCCGAGTCAGCCGGCGTTCCAGCCGGCGCACCTGAGACCGAGACTCCCTGTGTTCCTACCGAGACTCCCTGCGTTCCTCCAGAGACCCTGACCTCCAGCGTTCCTCCAGAGACCCTGACCTCCAGCGTTCCTCCAGAGACCCTGACCTCCAGCGTTCCTCCAGAGACCGAGACCCCCAGCGTTCCTCCCGAGACCGAGACCCCCAGCGTTCCTCCCGAGACCGAGACCCCCAGCGTTCCTCCCGAGACCGAGACCCCCAGCGTTCCTCCCGAGACCGAGACCCCCAGCGTTCCTCCCGAGACCGAGACCCCCAGCGTTCCTCCCGAGACCGAGACCCCCAGCGTTCCTCCCGAGACCGAGACCCCCAGCGTTCCTCCCGAGACCGAGACCCCTTGTGCTCCGACCGAGACCCCCTGTGCTCCGACCGAGACCCCCTGTGCTCCGACCGAGACCCCCTGTGCTCCACCAGAGACCCTGCCTCGGGGGGCTCGTTGTCGCCGTCTGTGGGCGGCCCCCGGGACTCATCGCCACCTCCAGCGCCGCGGACGGCCGCCGGACCGCCTCCGTGGTTCCCGCCTCCAGCGCCGCGGACGGCCGCCGGACCGCCTCCGTGGTTCCCGCCTCCAGCGCCGCGGACGGCCGCCGGACCGCCTCCGTGGTTCCCGCCTCCGGGGTTCCCGTCTCCGTGGTTCCCGCCTCCAGCGCCGCGGACGGCCGCCGGACCGCCTCCGTGGTTCCCGCCTCCAGCGCCGCGGACGGCCGCCGGACCGCCTCCGTGGTTCCCGCCTCCAGCGCCGCGGACGGCCGCCGGACCGCCTCCGTGGTTCCCGCCTCCGTGATTCCCGCCTCCAGCGCCGCGGACGGCCGCCGGACCGCCTCTGTGGTTCCCGCCTCCAGCGCCGCGGACGACCACCGGACCACCTCCGTGGTTCCCGCCTCCTTTGCCTCCGCCCACCCTGTGGGTAGTTTTTTGTTTGTTTATGGACTCTTGGCCCTTCTTGTGTTTCCGCCCACGATGGTGGGTAGTTTTTTGTTTTTCTGGACTCTGGCCCCCCGTCCAGCGCCCCTCCGCCCACCCTTGTTGTGTTTTTGTTTTTTCTGGACTCTGGCCCCCCATCCGGCGCCCCTCCGCCCACCCTTGTTGTGGTTTTTTTTTTTTGGGCGTCTGGTAGCCGCCCTTGAGGGGGGGGTACTGTCAGGATCTGTGTTTTCTGTGTTCATTTAGAGTTTTTTGTGTCCTTGCGTCTCTTCGTTGTCCTGTCCTCCCCTTGATTGTTCCCAGGTGTGTCTCGTCTCTGTGATTACCCTCCCGTGTATTTAACTCCACCTGTGTTCTTTGTTCCTCGTCGGGTCCTCGTCGAATGTGTGCTCTGTCTTCCGTGTTTCTGTCTGTTAGCGGTGGCTACCGGCGTCGAGCCCTGGCTTCAGCTCGGCCGTGCGGCCCGTTCCTAGAGTGTGTTTACCCTTCATTAAAGACATCCTTTTCATCTTACCTGGGTCTACAGCGTCTGCCTCACCAACCCTCACCACACCTTATGACACTAAAGTGTAAAATGTATAAAGTGGTGTTTTTTCTGCTGTTTTTCCCTTGTGCTGCTACTTGCTGTCTGCTAGTTGTGTACAATGAGTGAATATAGAAAATCCTTGATACATAAAGACAAAGTTACATAAAACTGTTTGGAAAAACAAACAGGCATAACCGCACTATCGCTGGATCTGCTCCATATTTATACTGTCAATGAACTGGTTCTACAATTACATGCACTAATGAATTCAAGATACATACTTCCACTGGTGATATTACCACTTCTACCAAGTGTTATATTCCCTATTGCTTCGCAATACACTAAAATCACGTGTTAAAATAAAGACTTATTTAGATAGTTCTCACATGTTTATTGGCTTTATACTAATTAAGAGAATTAAACATTATCATATTGTTATTGATAAGATATTTCTGAGCTTTCCTAGAAAGAGCCATAACCCTTAAAAAATAAAAACATGAAGCTGTATCCATTAGAATAGAGTATTCGATTGGCATCAGTATCGACTTCGAAACTTTGATGTTGTTACAAGCTTAGTATGAAGATCGGTACTCTAAGTGAAAATATAAAACAAGATTTCATTTGGTAAATGGCCTGAATTTGTATAGCTCTGTATTAAGTTCAAGGACTTCAAAACTGCTTTACATAACAATCAGTCATTCACAGATTCACACGATGATGGTCATAAGCTACATTGTAGCCGCAGCTGCCCTGGGGCGGACTGAAAGAAGCAGTGCTGCCATTCAATTGGCGCCACTGACCACCACCAACAGGATATTCGTGTGAAGTATTTTGCCAAAGGACACAACAACTAAGATGGACTGAGTTTGTGTTTGAACCAAATACCCATCATTTACAAAATGAAGTTCTGCCTTCTGAGCCACTACTGCCCAATGGGGCCATTTATTATTTAATCAACAGAGAGAATTAACTATTTAATAAACTTGCTAAATAGAGTACAGCTTTCATGTAAATACGTTTTCTCAAATGAAATTTCCAATCAAACTTGTGTTTCTTGAGCAAGGGAAGATGTTTTTAGCGTTGTTTCAGCCAGCTGAGTAGTAGTGAGCAGCACAGGATTCCAGAAACTCTGATCATTTCATCACTGATGTCTCTTTGACAGGAATTCGAACCATAGAACAGGTATGATGGAAATTTTTAACAGTTTCTAAATTTTTCCCGGTTATGACTTTCATGAATGCCTTGTCAGTAAGCATATGGCAATATGAGTATTGATCCTGTTCTACCCTTGTTAATTATTAATAAATCTGTATTATATCTGCTTTTAACCCAAGTGAAACAGATGCTCCACTGCATGGGAAACCATTCTTCTTTAACGTTCAGATATTGATACGAATCAGTAACTGAAACAGTGATCCTTGTGTCATCTTTACTAATCTGTTACTGCAGTAACCCAACAGCCTGGGTTACCCAGGCAACAGAGGACAATGGCCAACTACCAGCTTACATTAGTGCTAGAGTATGCCTCTCACTCCCAATGCTTCATGTCCAAACCACAGTAGGTAATGTTTACTTGTCAGGACAGGATCAAGGGTCACAGATTGAGCAGGAAGAAAGTGTTTTTTCAAAACCTGAATCTAGCCGCATCTTCAGACATCTGTAACAAACTAAGCAGTGAACTGCTGCTCCTACTTGGCTGTTAGCCCACAGGGTCGATCTGACATCCATTATGATCCAACATCCACGAACAGATGACCCTGAAGCATGCTCTTTCAAAGCTCACTCTTCCTCGCAGTCTGACTGCCAACCCACATCAGGCCACAGAGGCAAAGAATGCAACAGTGTCAGAGGACGATGCTAGCTGCTGTTCAGCAGGAAATGACTGGGTCAGCTTCCTACACACATTATTCTGTCAGCATCCCACCATTCAGACTAGCAGACACAACAGTGACACCAGAGCGCAGTGCCATGTTATGAATTGGAGTAAATCAACACCAGGTTTCTGGTAGCCAGCTGCTTTTCCGCCAGATCGAAAGCAGACCAAAATGTAAAACTCATTGAACTGCCAGGGCCACACTCACCCTTTGGGATCCAGCAGGTCTCGGACCTTCTCGTTGTAGATCTCCATGTAGGACACCTCCACCTTAAAAGTGTGGGCTTCGTTCTCCTCTTTGTGGACCCTCTCAAAGAGAGAGCAGCACAGTCGAGGGATTAAACCAGGCTGCTCTCCGTTTCCCATCATGGAAAAAGACTTCCCTGAACCTGGATTCATAGCAGATATTTGTAAAAAAAAAACAAAAACAAAAAAACAAGAGAAAGAGTAAGACGGAATGGTTGATGTAAAAATTCCATGCTTTTGTAGAGTTCTCAAAGTTCACTATCCTTTTTAGAAATATTTAAAGAATAAATGGAAAAGTTATCTATGATTTTATGGCTGATTGGTTGGAATTTAAATACAGAACCAGCAAAAACAGCAAAATAGATTAATGAATGGATGGATGGATGTTTCTTAAAGCTACTGTTTAAAGAAACAGTAGTTTTATTAAAACTATTTAAGAAAACACTTCTTCCCTTTTTATATGTCCTAACTGGAAAGTATTTGGTGAGGAGAAATTAATTATTATCCCTTTTTAAAAACAATTTTAAATTTTGAAGCCTATACAAAACATTGAAGAGATAAACCTGCCTGCAGCTATGGCATTCTAGATCAATTTGTTAAGTGTAAACAGAAAGCATTATCCAACAATCCAGCATGCAAAACAGCATTTCAAAAGATTTTTTTTTCTTATTACCTGTTTGTCCATAGGCAAATATGCAGGCATTGTACCCCTGGAATGCATTTTCAAGTATTCCCTCTCCAAGGCACTTGAACACCACCTCTTGACCTTTCAGAGAAAGATTCAGTCACCATGGAGATCAGGATAAACAGTCTTCACCATTATCAGGTTGCCTCACTAGTCTGCAAAACCAGTTCAGAAATGTGTATTGACAAGGTCCACAGAGCACTGAATAAGGGTCTGACAGATTCCTGTCTGGTCGTGTGGAAAATGTAAAGCTGTGCAGAGAAATCTTTCTTGTTGCTCGCTGCCGCGGACCCATTGAATGGGACAGCTGTTTAATGAGCTAAATAAAGCCTTGGCTCGGGCCCTTGAGACAGCCTTTCACTGAGCAGACTGCCCGGTCGGTTCAACACAAAGTAGACGCAAGCTTTATGTTTCTGTCTCACAATGAGAGAAGTATGGCAAAGCAAGTATTCAGAAGGATTATTATATGAAAGTTTTATGAATTTGTTTGAACATAGCACCGGTTAGGCAGCTGAAAAGCTCCTGAGAAGGCTTCATCTACAACATTAGAGGGCATGACACTCCAAGATGAGGACGTAGGTAAATGTCTTACATGCTTTTATGTTTTTTTACTTGGAAGAAAACAAGCGCCAACTAATTTTGGATAATGTATGTATCCAAAATCCAAATGATCCCATTTGTCCAAATCCTGCTAAGGCTTTGCATCCCATCAAGGCTGGAATTTCCCTGCCTATACAGTTGCAACACAAAGCTCTTCACACAGGCCTGCTTCATCATCTGAGCCCTTTTGTAGAGGGCAGGATCAGTGACTCACCGGCATATTTGGGAACGTTGGATTCATCCATGGACCAGAAACAGTGGTCAAAAGCAAACACCTGTGAAGGAGATGGAGTCAGACAATGTAAACATGGATTGTCACACCTGTCGGAGCACGCCGGGTGCAAAGAAAACCCCAAGCGCACAGAAGCGGGGATTATTGTACAGCTTTGTACAGTCAAACAGCAGGACAGGGCTTGTCTGAGAGAGTAAGATGAAACCCGAGAGGCTTTGTTTGAGGTGACATTCATCAAGGTTGGACCGTGACTGTCTGCGTTAAGCAGCAGAGAGTTCTCTCTGTTGCAGTGGAATGAATTCATAAATCAGTGTGTGCGCTTCCGAGGAAAGAATCTCAGCACCCGGTGACCCTCATCTCCAAGGAAACTGGGTCATAGCTGTTCCCGGTGCTGGAGGCTGGCTGGCTCTTGGCTTTCAGGCCCAGGTCTCTCAGCACAGACTTTAACAACAGAAAGGCCCACTATCCTCCAGGCACCTGCAGGAACACTGGGCTAATAAGGCACAGAGAGAAGGCTATCTCAGACAGAGCAGCCCCCCGCTAGTTTGCATGCAGCATATAATCATTTATGCATCTCTAATTTCATTTTGAACAGCTTTGGTGAGATGCATCTGTGTTTGTTTATGTGCCAGTTGCAGTTCAGCAGGATTTAAGTCCAGAGTGGACACTGACATGTAATGTTTTTCTTGCACTGATAAGGCTTTTCCTCGCCGATACTGATTTCGGATTTATTTTCAGGTGTGCCACATTGCAGAGAAAAATGTTTTGTCAAAGAGGTTTTGATAGCGGTGGTGTTAACATATGTTGCTAACATTAATGTGATTTGTACTAAACTCAAAATCAAGTGGAATAAAAAACATGTTGCCTGGGGTTTTGATGTGTTTGTAGACCAAAAATGGTGCCGGTCAATACTGATGCATTTAATGAACTGGAAAAAGTTAAGAGTCATTAGGATTTGATCTGTCAATAACCAATCAAAGCCCAACAAAATAAAATCTCCCTCTAATCTCTGGTGCATTTCTGACTTAATCTGCAAAAGATCAAAAGCTCCACAATTTGTGCAGATTAGACGT
Source organism: Xiphophorus maculatus (assembly GCF_002775205.1). NCBI lineage: Eukaryota > Metazoa > Chordata > Actinopteri > Cyprinodontiformes > Poeciliidae > Xiphophorus > Xiphophorus maculatus. The sequence continues at coordinate 15,507,426 of NC_036445.1, forward strand.
AAAATGTGTTACTTCTGATTTCTTTTTTGTTTCGTAGATACTGCTTGTAAAATTTTAAACTGCTCTTTTTTAAATTAAACTTTTTTAAATTAAATGTTTTCATTTTTCTAATGTGTTACATCTGGAAATTTTCTCACTAGATTTTTGGATCTATTTGCATATCAGGGAATATTTAGTTTATTTCCTTATTTTCCAAGACTCAAAAGAAAAAGAAGCTGCATACTCATCCTCAGATTGCAGAGGGCCTCCTCCCTGATCCTTAGTCTGCTGCAGTAGCACTGCCAAAACACTTTCCCTCCCAACACAAATACCACAAAATAATTGAAACTCCCTCCTAATCACCAAAAGGGCTAATGGCCAGGGAAAGTCGTGGCTGCACAGTCAGCTTGGGAATCTCTGAGATCACTGAATGCACTGAAAGCAAGACTTCCTCTTGTGACTTCAGACAAGTAAGTGGGTTCCATTCAAAGGAACAAAAGTGCCATCATTCTCAATTAGAGCTGGTTTGGAAACTGGGGCTCCAGTGCCCTCTTTTCTGTCTCCGTCCAGCCAGAGGGTGTGATTGCACAACAGATTTCTCTTGATTGGACAATTACTATTAATCAGCAGTGAAAATCATGATGATGCAAAAAAGGAAAAAGACAAATTTTTTGTCAAAAACACAAAACAAAACAAAAAACTAGTTTTCTGCGACTGCACTGAGAAATGCAGGAAGAATGATTTGAGTGTCATAACTAAGCAGACGGCCACGTGCTCATCTTAGTGGAGGGTTATTACAGGGCAGCTCAGGTTCGCATGCCCCAGAGACCATGCACGCCCACAGTCCAGTCGGGGAGGGGTGGAGGTGGGGTGTGGGGGGTGCCTGAGTGAGTGTACTGAGCACAAAGCCCGTCCCTGGTGTGTGAAACATCTCTGAGCTAGTCACTAGCATGTTGTCAGGGGGGGAGATGGGGGTGCGCTGCAACAATGCGGCATTCAATGAGCGCACACACAGCCCCAATGTCCGCACTCATCCCTCTCTCATTGTGGAGCCTTTGTGGGTGTTTGGGAGATCTCAGAGTGCTGACACATTCACACGGACATCTATCTGGCTCCTGCTCACCCACCGATCGACCAATAAAAAAACCAAACTCAATCATGTCTGTAGAAACAACGTCACAGTGAAGAATCGACCTGTGCAGGAGAAATTGTCCGGCCTTTTGGGTCTGTTACTTCTGGATGTTTTGATCTGTGAGTAACAAATGTCTGTCGAATAAATGGATAAAACATACATACCTTGGACTGTTTTCTGTTGAAGCAGAAGGTCAAATCCATCATACACAGGGGTGAGTGAGGGATAGAGCAGAAAAAAGAGACAGACAGGAAAAAGAGGTTAGAATTCACACAGGACAAATTCACTTAAAATAAATCTCTTCTCCGGTCATGAGAAAATGCTTAATTTTTATGTAAAAGACACTTTTGCTTCACGTGACATCTTTATTCTCTTGTTTTTCTCACTTCCACTAAGTAAGTGCATGGCTGGAAGGTGCTGCTGTGATTGGGTTCATAATTGGGCCAGTGGAGCGAGAGGAAGGGAAGAGATTTAAGATTCAATGTCCCACTGACTCTGTTGAATAAATAGCTCTTATTCCTGTGGACTTAACACAGAGGCCAGTTCGGGGAAGCTGCTCTCTCCACCACCAGCAACTGCCATCGAGGACAAAAGAGCCAACTATACGTCCCTATGTTTCGTAAGGTTGTCCTCTGAACAGAAGGAACTTTTTCACATTTTGCTGTTGTCACCATTAACTTAAATGTACCTCATTGGATCATTTCACTTTCACTTCAGAAAATCTGAAGTGTGGTGTTAAACTGTGAATCTTCCAGACTGCTAAGCTACAATCCTGCCAAAGAGAAGGATTCCCGTAGCACGATGCTGCCTTTGTGCCAAATAAAAAGTGCTGAATACACATACAAGATGCACTTTTCAGACTTTAGCAGTGAAAACATTTTAAAAACTATGTTTACCCTTTTTTTTAAATTTTACAATCATGCATAACTTTACGTCTGTCTATCACATGAATGGTTGTTATCTGAACTGAAGCTAAACAGCTCCTTGACTCAGGTTACAGCCCCTTGCTGTACACGGATAAATGCAACCATGCTGTGCTGTATTGTGCACAGCAGTGTATTAAAATACACCTCCACCCCTAGCGATTCAGCCGGTTCAATCCTTCTGCAGTCAGCACATCTTTCCTGCAGAACTCCTTTGGCACAGAGACAAGGGTGGGCATCAGGTTCACATGGTAACTAATGCAGGGCAGGGTGCATCAGGAAGACTCCAACTCGCCCTCACACACGCCCCTCCAGAGAGTCTCACACAAATCTGAGCTGAGTCACCGACTAGAGAGCTGCATCAGAGGATACCCACACCCATCCAAACAAGAAATGTTCTCTATTCAAATCTGTTGTTGCCATGCAAAGTGTTCTCCTCAGAGCAAAAATGATTATCTCCTTTATAGGATACATGTGAGCCTGTAGCTGTGCTTGAGCTCTTTATAATGAAGGACATGATGATTGCGAGGGGGCCGTAGTGGAAGCAGAGGGGTGGGGGCGTAAGGGTTCATAATCCAAATCTAATCCGAGACCTTTGCGTTTTGTCTCTCTTTAACACAATAATTAATTTAAGCACCTCAAGATCTTTGTCTTATAGTCTCCATCCACATGCAAGGAGTCTGTATCATTTATGGGGCAGAATCGAAGTGTCTTTAACTCTGAACTGAAATGTTATTTTTTTATTCACTTCAGAAACATTGCAAAACTTTCCTGTGACAAGGACACAAGGAAAGTTTTTAGTTATTGTGTTTGAGTTGAGCAGTGGCTGATCCAGCATCAACGGTGCCGTGCGCAACCACTCCTTCAAAGACAGGCAGTGGTGGGTGATTAAAGTCATCAAACTGAGGTAGAAGTATTTGAGCAGGAGTAGCAAATCCCTGTCACAATCCTGGGGTGTTTGGGTTTCTTAGTTTTATCTTCCAGTTCTTTGTGTAGTTGGATTTATTCTCTTAGCTCTGTGTTAGGTTTTACTTCTCTGTCTTTAATTCAACTCTCTTTGTGTTAATTAGTTTCTTCCCTTATTTCCTGCTTCCTCTCTGCCACAGCTGTTCCTCGCCACCACTAATGAGTTCACCTGGTTCCTTTGCCGTTTCCACTCCTGGCTCAGTTTTTAAGTTTTGGTTTTTTCATTGTTAAAAACTCATCATGTCATCATTTTGACTCTAATTTTGCCTTCATTTGGCTTGAACTAGAAAGCAAAAATGATATTACCATTTTGTCACCAACTTTTTACTGTTTCAACAACAAAAGATAATGTCTAATCTTATATGACTTGGCTCGTTTTCAGGGACTCCAAAACAGCCTGATTGGGATATCTTGAACAACAAGTAAAAAATGTATTATTAGTACCAATATTATTGGTACTGTCCTTAGCAGAGATAAAAAAAATAATAATAATGATCTTGCCAATGAAAAGTTGTAGGAAGTTGTATAAACAGTTTAACAACACATACTCGAGCAAAAACATGACTTAAACGAAGGAGCAATACTTTAAACAGAGGGGGATTGAGGTGCAGAAGGAAATGGGCCTTTTTACATTTCTTTGGCACTTAAAAAAGTCCTATTGCTTTTTTTTTTTTTGCTTAGTTTTAACATTATGGACAGCACATTTTACTGCTTAAATCTGTTTTTCCTGTACTGACTACTGATGACAAAGACAGTGACGAGGTCTCATATATCAATTCATACTATAGACATGAGAGGATGTCCAGGAAGAACATCAGGCTGTAATACAGATAAGCTGCAGACAGCTCAAGACCTTGAAACTACAGTCTCGTTTCCCACGGTCAGACAATGGATGAGATGTCAAAGCATAAGTCTATCAGGTAAAAATAAACCGGCTCAGTAATTCACAAAAACAAAATGCTGCCCAACAAAGAAATACTAAGAGGGAGGGAAATTTATAGAAACCACATATAAAATGAAAAATGGGACTAAAACACACATGTGTGAAACTTTATGAATAAACCGCTCAGCATCTGCAGCAGAAAACGAGCCGCCACAGTGTTGCTGCTGCAGTCCGTCGCCTCCTGCTCATTGTTTAATCTGTTGAGTGTACATTTAATGTCTCCAGCTCTGGTATGCCTGGAATGCTCCGCGTGACAATGGGAGGAACAAGATTTATTTAAGATGTTAGAATATAACTTCCTGAGACATTCTCATTTTTATTCCAACAAAAGACTTCTTCTAAAACTCAAGTGTTCATCTAAACTGCCTCCCTCTCCTTATCAAAACACGAAAACCTCCCCCCCTCCCAGTAAGGTAAAGCACATAAGGCTCCAGTTCTCCCACTCTGCTGTGGAAATAAGCTCCCTAATCCCCCCCAAAAGCCGAGTGCTCCTCCGAATCCGTGCAAGCTTTAGCACAGTCTGTCTCCTGTCAGAGATTCTTCCCTAAAATTGGGATTTTCAGGTAATTATACTCGTATCTAAAAGAGCACTTTCAGGTGAAGATTCTGACTTCATGTTACTATAAAAAACAAGTGTTTCACCGCATATTCTAACTATATTTTCACTGTTTTGTACATGAATCTGATTATCAGTCAGTGAGTCTACTGTACCCCACTGGTCTCTATTATTATTCCAGCATGCATGTCACATTAGATGCTGAGAGCTTATTAAAGACACAGTTTTGGCTCTATTAATGTACATGTTTGGCCCAGAAGTGCCAGATAGCATCAGATTCGTACCCCACCGGAGGCAGACGCGCTCAGCTGCTGCTTCAGCTTTATCAGAGGATGCCTGAGGCCGGGACTCCCATGAGGTCTGTGTGGTCTGCAGGGAGAGCTCCAGGTAAGTTACCTGATGCTGAGACAGTTCATAGAAACTAACTAAGTGAAAAATTGTCTTTCATAATTTTTTCTTTTTTATCTAACTTGATAAACATCCATGAAGACAGGAGGATGTTTCAGAGTTCTCTGGTTGTTAAAAGCAAACTGGACACTCTTTTATGTCTTCTTAATTTAGCTTTTTGTTTCAGATATTTCAAATATGTGTTTTATGCTAAGGCAACTTTTACATTAGCTTTTATCCTGGCTAATCCTGGCTAATTCATTAGATTAAGGATTATTTAGACTTATATGAGTATAATTTTTGTTTTTAATTAATAAGGTCAACATTATCATTATATTGACAATAGTAGTTCTGTTAATTAATATTTGTTGCTTAAATAGAAAGATTTAAATTGTAAAATGCACCCTGAAAAAAATGACTTTTTTTTTATTTCAACCAGTTTTGGGTTTTCACTGAGTAAGATCCCTGTAAAATATATTAAATCTCTGTGGATGACTACATACACTCCGATCACACAGAACATGTTTTGGAATGTTTTTTTTAATTATTATTATTATTATTATTTCATTTGAGCATTTGTATGAAGAGCAGAGCTGCAGCAGAGGAACCCCCGCACACTGCCCTAGTGGCTACAGAGTTGGATTAAGGCCACTGGGTTATTATGCCACTGAAAACTGCACTCTTCAAGCTCAGCAGGCAACAAACCAGATTAATCTACTGTATCATCTGACTACTGAGCCATCTATCCATGCAAAACAAAAAATTACAATGCAAGGCTGAGCTCAGATGTATTAGACAAAGCAAACAGTTTGCATGTTTTTGCAAATCATTTGATTTAAACCACTATCTATAAACACCCTGCAAGCAGGACAATTAAAAACAGCGATTATTATCCATTTTAAAATGTATGTAAATAAATAAAGAAAAAGTTATGTTTATCTAATGTTCTATATTTTAGGAAGATTTCTACTTCTGTCTGAAGAGAATACCTAATCATCCCAGTAGAAAATGCAGATTATCTTCTCCTGTGCAAATGCACACATCTACAGTGTGAGATATTTTACCGCCACTCCCCGTCACATACTTGTGCCCCTCCTCTTGGTCTATTCTTGCAGCTACCCCCACCCTTCCACCCTTTTAACCTCCCTTGACCCCCAACTATGGATTATTCCCAGCATAAGCAGCCAACAAGCTTTGAGACAATGACTTTTCAAACAGCAGTGCAGTGGAAACCTCTCAGGAGTTTAACATCAGAGCTATAGGACTGTGCACTGGGCGGCTATGAGCTAACATTTAAAATAAGCTTTCAGTGTTTTATGGGACACTTGAGTTTCCAATAGAGGTCATCCTGCTGCACACACAGCAGGCAGTGTTACAGTAGAGGCAGACAGAATCTGTCCATTGACCATTTAGTCTGGTTCCATGTAAAGTTACGAACTAAAGCAAAGCTATTGTATTTATCAGGAACTGTGATTTTAAAGTAAACAGGACAAGTGTTTGCAGTCAGACATGTCTGTGAAGAATGTTTGGAAATGCTTTCAACACAACGCTGAAGGAAGTTAGTGGACTAATGACAAAAACAGGCAGAGGGAGCTCGATCCCGCCACACAAACAATTTCTGGAACCTCTTCCTTACACGCCTCTCACTTGGGAGGCTTCCTCTGCTAAAACGAACTCTTAAGCTTTATTACATAACACACCTAGTGTCAATGTTAAATATCTAGAAGTCTTTAACAAAACAAAATATGTAAAATTAATTCATCATCTATATGATTCTTGATTTTTTAAAAAACCCATTAAAAAACAGAACCACATTTGTTTATTTAGATATTTATAGAATGTTATCTATCAAATATCTAATGAATTCACAAATGTTAAGTGAAACTTTTCTTATCAGTGTTTCATGGTAAACTGGAACAATACTGCATCAACATCATGCTTATATGAAGCAAAGCTACTTTAAAGCAATCATAGTTTCGTATGACCAGGTTGTTTCTGGATAACAGATTTTCAGTTTTCTTTGAGATCTAAATGGGCAATTGAAGTAATGAATCTCACGTTTAAAAAAGTAAAGTAAAAGAAATGTACTTTGACATGGACAGACGTTTTGAAACAGAAAACATAGGAATAAGAATTATCCTCCTTTAGTCATCAAAGCATATGTTCTGAACATTTATAGTTTTGCCAAACCTAGAAAATGAATTAAAGCACATTAAATTTGTTGTTGGATGCACAAAAATGGTCTGAACCCTACTAGAAATGGATAACTTGGATTTTTCTTCCATCCATAACAGCTTCCACCACTAAGTGTTATTGTTAGCACAACCCATTAGCACTCCAGTATGGTGTGATTACTTAATTGGATTAGTTGATTTCTAGCTGGCTGTTCATGCCAGTCAAGATGAAAATGGGCAAATTCCGGTCAACAAATGATTTTTCAGTACATTTCTAATAAATGCTAAAAGGGTTAGTTCAGATTTTTTGAAGAAAGGTGAAGTGACATTGGTTGAACCTGCTGATGCGAGGAACCTGAGGATTTGCTAAATATGATGATGTTCTAAAGCATTAATTAAACCGATGACAGCTCCTTAATTCTGTAGAGAAGCTAGAGAGATTCAGGAGGTCTAAACATGTAGCAAAGCATCAAACTCATCTTAACTAATATTTTGCATGTCACACATTTAAGATTTGCATAGTAACCAAAACTAAGCATCAGATTAGACAATATTTACAGGCATAAAAGTTATATTATTTCCCCTGAAATGTAGAACAGATGTAACACGTAACAAATTAAAAATACAGTATGCCAGTAAAATCAAGAGTACAGCATTCTAAACAACATTTTTGGCTCTGTCATAACTAATTCAGGATTTTTGAAGCAAAGGAGAGCTTAGACTGTTCTAAAAGCTAAAATTAGTTTCTTATGCAAATATTTGAAGTGGCTTGAGGGATATCACTCTTTGGGTCATCAACAAACCCCCAGGAGCCTCTTGTATTTTCTGTCTGCTGTCTCTAAGCAACGGCAGTAAACATGGAGGAGACACACAGCCTACCAGCCTCATGAGTCAAAGTTCCAATATGAAAGCCAAACTGTGCATTTTGAAAAACAGGCTAAATGAAAAAGCACTGCCACGAGCAGCACACATGATAATCATGCCATCATCAGCATGGGGCCTCCAAGTTTCCATAACAAATGTTCACAATGTGGCATACGATGGAGGAAGGCTCTAATTTAATCCGCTCCGCCATTTTCTGACACCGCAGTGACAAGTCGGGTCAGCAGGCTGAGGTCCACGTCAGTGTGCATTCAAACACAGAGCATAAAACAGACCACGTGTGCTCCAAACGTCTTAAAAGGTCTGAAAGGCAGCACATCAGCTGAGGAGACGTGAAGTTCATCGAAATGTTTCACTGAGATTTGATTTCTTCCAGGGGAAGGGAAGTGACACTTTTACCGCCGGGACACACCTCCTGTGACGTTTTCTGTCGGCTGAATGCCACTCATTTGAATAGACCTGGCATGCTGCTGCTGACAACAAAATCCAGAGTAAGCTGGCTCACTGAGGGCAAAACAAAACACAAGTCATGAGCCTGAACATATTAAAGAAACTAAGCAAATACTTAAGACAACCTTAAATTAAAGCTTTAAAATGTTATTGGCATTTATTCCCCTTAGTGTGACTAAATTAAAATGAAAACTAAATGCTAATTTGTAAACTTCAAAAAGGCCTCATCACAAAGAATCATGCAAGAAAACCATTATGGAAGAATTGTCTGAATGCGGATTTTTACATACGCTGCTGCCCCTCCATATAAGAGGCCACATCTGACATTAATGAGGTGCAGGCTTAACAAAGAGGGAGGGCGCCATCTTTTCTCAATTCCGCATCAAGACATAAACAATATCCCACCCTCTAAATAAACCAGTGAACAGTGCAAAGTGAATGCAACCGCTTCAGGGCTTTGCTTATAGCACTTTCCCCTTAATAAAAACCCCCAAAACAAAACAAAAAAAAAAGAAAGAAAAAAAATTAACCCACAGGTTTATGGAGAAAATGTGAGCCGATGTGGAATACTTTAGAGCCAAATGACTCTGAGAACAAGATCCCGCAGAGTGGAAAGGTTGATTATTGGCACAAAATGAGCAGCATGGAAAGACAAAAAGAACATTCCTGAGGTCAGTCACTGGACAAGGCAGCATTGTCATTTTATTTGGAGGTTAGAAGACATGATGACACTTTGTCAAAAGTTACTGACCTCTACGAGTTTAACACTAACATCTGTGCTGGCAGTAGTTACAAATGAACAGAGAACACTAAATGCTTTTTATACAGTCTCTAGTAGAACCTCCAAAGTGATTGACTTTTCTAAAGAAATGTCGCCTCATCTCCATATTTAGCAGAAGCACTGATCCATCTCTCGCAAAATAGCAATACTGAAAAATCTAGATGCTTTTTCTGGTGTTGTTGAAGATTCCTGAACATTGTAATGTAAAACCAGGCATCTTCCCCCCATAAGCACTCACAGGTGGCCTCATCCTTACACATCAGTCCCTCTCAGCTGCAGTTAAGATTAGGTGATATCTACCCCTTCCAGTTCACAATGGGTCAATAACGATATATTTTTCTCCATATTATGTGTTCCAACACTAGGGGAACATGTTTACAAATAATTGTTGGACAGAATTGTGTGTATTACTGGTTTAATGAACAACAAACCTTTGCAAGTGCTTGTAAATAGTTCAGACTTTTTCACACACACACACACACACACAAGCCAAATTAAATATAGAACTCCGGGTTGCTGGGGAAACTCCAAATACTGAGTTTTGACCTCAAAGGCCGTTTTCGTTGTAATCAGACACAAAACTAAAAGAAATATGATACTTGAGTACAAAGGGAGAGCACCCTGTCACATCTCTGAATTATGTGTGTTAGTTCTGATTAGCGCATGTGTTGGGATCAATGGATGTGAAATTCACAATGTTCTGCTGAGACGGTTCTGTTCATTCTGCTGTGATGTGACTCTCATGTTTTCTTGTTAAAGGTCAGCTGACTGTCTGAGAATTAAATTTCAATGATGTGTGAGTTCCCAGAAGTGGTCAGGTGGTTATTAGCCAAATTAACCAGACAAACTTCCCATTAGTTTCATTTTCAAGCATCCAGCATCCTGAGGAAAGTAAATAACGACTAGACAGTGTAAAATGCAATTAAGTGACCTTATTGTTAAGTCCATGATGTGGTGCTTGAGTTGTTGATTCTGCAATGAAGACGCAGACGTGCGGTGTACGTATAGCATAACATTTCCTGTGGTCATGCAGCACAATTTTGCATCATACCCAAAAAAGTCTGTGGCACTCTGGCCTAGCTAGTGATCAGATAGTGTATGCAGCATTGCCAAATGTGCAGCATTGTAAAACGGGAGCACTATTTTCCTACAATTTTTTTTCTTTCCAGTCACTGAATTGAAATATGCAGAAAGCGTGATGGGGGGTGTTAGTTCAGGATAATTCAAAGAGTGGGAGGACAGTAAAAGCAGCATCCTAACAGAGGAGGCTCTAATTGTAGCCCCTCTCCACACCAACCAGACTACAATACCTAAGGAAGCAACACAACAAAGTCTGGTGGAGATAAACCCAATTGAGCTCTTGTAACCACCAATGATAAGAAGAGATTAGGGTGGAAATTACAAGCTAGGGGACAGACACTATCAGATAAAGACATTCCTCTGCAGATCATCATAAAATGTCAGATTAAAGCAGTTTTTCATTTCACTTTTGGGGATAAAAAGACAAACATTTGATTTTTTAGGTCAAAATTGTGGAGATTCAGGTGTTTTTCACCATGAACAATACATTCAATTGTTGCATGGTGACTAACATGCACCATAAGTGTAATATGGCCCCATTCTGTGGGTCGCAGGGTATTTTCTTGTCATTACACACCACCACTCACCCCCTACACAGACAGTCGCCTCAGGTATTTCTGTTCACCCCCAGCTCCTTCCAGCATTTATTATGTCTATGCACCTAAGGAGAGATGACTGGAACCTGAAAGAAAAAATACTTCTCTCAGACTTCTGTTTCAAATATGCCATTCTGTCCAACGAGCAGAAAGGTGAGACTCAGGGAAATATAACCTTTTGGCCTGAAGTCACAAACTGCTTGATTTGTCCTTCAGTGAGATTAGTGTTCACTTCTGAGGAGAGCTGGGGAGAAGGGTGAGGAGCTCACGAGGGAAGGCCAAAGGCTCTGCAGAGCAGACAATAAGGCTTAGTCATCAAAGGAAATAAAAAAAAGTCCTTATTTTTAGGAAAAGCTGTGCAATTCAATCAACTTGAAAGAATATGCAAATAAAAATGTAGAATTGCGAACATTTTTACAAAGCAAAAACGGTGGTAGAACTGTTTAAAAGAATGTTTAGATGTCCCCCTTCTTCCATCAAGAAACCCATGTATTTCTAAGCAAACACCCAAAGATTAGTGGTGTGTTCATAAAAATATCTATTATAGCTGTTTCCTTTCTGACGCTCTGCCTGAGCATTCCCACGAGAGAGAAAGTTTCCCATGGCCCCTGCAGCCATATTCAGCAGGCTAATACCCTCTGAATTTGACACATTTCCAACACGCAGGGACAGGTGTCTTCAAAAGCTGGCAAAGCCCCACAGATCAGGGCACTCCCGCCCCTCTACTGCGGGCTCCACACGCAGAAAAAACGGGAAAATTACATGGTTTTACAAAACCAAGGAAGCCAAAACACACACACACACACAGTGAGCAGCAGCAGTATTGAGATCCTGAATAATTACATGCCTGAATTGCATCTTTGAGCAGAAATGTTACATAAATACAGTGAAAACCATCCAAGCTGTATGGCTGCAAACTGGACTGAGGATCAGAACCAAAATGACTTTATCAAAATCTAAAACACCAAGAATTAAAGACAAGTGAAGGTGAAACTGAAACAAACCACAGAACATTTTCCACCATATTTTAACTTCATGAAATACATTCCTGTGGATCTGATACTGAACATCAATCAGATATGAAGGCTTCCACTGGATGATAAGGTAAAATATGTTTGTGTCTCGCTTGTCAACATGGAAAGAGGTAACACATAACTGGCATAAAGTTCTCACAGTTCCTGAACCATGATGTACATGTTTTTTTTTGTTGTTTTTTTTTTACATTTTGTTACATGTTTTATTGGGGATTTTAGAACAATACTGAAAGTTCTACTCTGCTGTGGTACTGTATAAGCTAGCTCAGCAAGATTGGTTGGAGGGTATCTCAGATCAGCAATTTTTCACACTGTCTAATCTGTTCACAAATTCACAATTGGATTTTGCTCTGCACTTTAACTAGGCCATACTAGTTAAAGTATGGCCTAAATTTTAATGTAATTATTTATATTATTGTAAATTATTATTATTATTTAGAATAATAAACATATTTGGGATGGTCAAACTCTGCGCCATGCCTCAAGTCTTGTGCTCCCTCTAACATGTTTTCTTCCAGGACTGCTCTGCATTTACCTCTATCCATCTTCTCATGAACTTTGACCAGCATTTCTGGGACTGCTGATGTAAAAAACATGCCATGTTTCATAGTGTGAATGGTGTGTTCAGGAATATGTGTATTTTTAGTTCTCTGCCTCACAGAAAGTTTAGAATGGAGACTACAAAGGACACTTTGGACTCATCTGATTGGAGCACCTTTCACCTTTTTGCAGAGTCTTCTATATGACAGAAGCAAACTATTGATTGGTCTGCTTATGGCTTTCTTTTTGCCACTCCTCCACAAATGCCCGATTGATGGAGGTGCATTACTAATTGTTTTCCAATCGACAGACTCTCCCATCTGACCCGTATGTCGCCTTCAAAGTTACCATGGGCCTCTGGGCTGCTTGTCTGATTAATGCTCTCCTGGTCCTACTCATCAGTTTAGGTGGACACCCATTATCTTGCTGGATTTGAAGCAGTCCCAACACACTGTGTGCTCCAAGAGATACTCAATGATCGAGAAATTGTTTTATAGCGTAATTATACTTTAAACTTTGTTAGAATTTTAATAGAGTACATAATAGTTTGTGATTGTAACGCAGTGAAAGGGTTAAAAATGCTTAAATTATTTTGCAAGGAACTGCGCTTTGAGCTTGATTTCTGAGCTTGATCGCTTGGACGGCAGCCATTGTGTAGCAGTCTCGCTTCTGATAATTGCTTTAAATACAGATTAGTGCAACGACCAGAGCTACTGGCACAGTAAGCTCATTATTTAATGCTGACTAGGGAACTAAGAAAGTGTTACAAATTTACAAGATTCCCCTTAGCTCATAAGAAAAGAGCTAGACATCTCACATGCATTCTTGTTCTCTGCAGTCACTCTGGGAATATTTGAGCACCCTAAAAAGCTGTTTGTCCATTTAAAACGATCAATACAACAGGAAAACAATCAGGCCTAAACTACAGCATTCTGTTAGACGTTTTGCGCGCCTGTGGGTAATCAGGTCAGGTGTCTAATCATGTGTGACACAGACAGCAGAGGAGAGCTAGCAAGCCGAGCGCAAGACTGAGGCGCAGCTTTCATTGTGGGACAAATATGACATTTTTGACAACTGCTAACGGGCATGAAATATGAGCATACACCCATCACTTGCCTAAACGCAGTCTGATCTCCTCATTACACCGGGAGAGCATGTCAGATCAGAAGGCAGCGCAGATCACACACTTTCAGCGAGCCTTTGTGCACAGAGATCATGTGAAACTTTCACCCTTTCTTCACTTTTAGCAGAGATGACTCTTAATGAAACATGGAGCATGCTGGGAGCTTGATAGAACTGATCCAATCTAATGGCGCTTTGGTGCAGGACCCCATAAATTAGTCCTGGATTTGGAGATTTAATGCAACACTCTGAGGTTTGGGGTTAAACAGTTGAAACAAATTGGACTTCTCGTGTCAAATAAAGTCAACTTCTTTAAACTATGCTATATTTAACATCACCTGCAACACCTTGTTTAAGATCCCAGGCAGCAATTTTATGTTTCAGAACAAAATGAGTTTACTGTAATTTACTTTTAAATCTTATCCCAGCAGCTTTTTTGGCAGCCTTGACTTTTTCTAGGAACAAACCCAAGACCTATATTTGTTCCTGTGCTGATCCAATCCTGGCTTGACCAGAGGTTTCTTAGCTAAGTGCTACACACAGTCAGTAACAGGTATAACAGCAAAGAAATGCCCACAGAATGATCCTGCCACTACCATAGACAGTTGTTGTTGGCATGCATGGCTACAGAATATATTGAAAATCAAACATTACCACAATGTCACTGTGCCCAATTTCAATACAACAAAAAGCAGTTTGGAAAGCAGTAAACATATTAGTTGGTTATCTAGTGCCATGCTTCATGCTAGTTTAAAATTTTAATAGGAAACTTTATTCCCAAGCCATTTAGAAATTTCCCTGCAAAAATAGCAGCTGTAGCCTGACTCCGGTTTTTCAACAAAACCATGTTGCCATGATAGAAATACTTCCTTCTTTCCACAATGTCAACCATCTGTGGTTAATGTTTCAACTTAACCCAAAGCAGAAAGACATCATAGTCATCAATAAAACCTTCAGAAACACAACAGGATATCACATTTTTCTGATATCATGCAGCCACACTGTGATGTGTGGCTGCATGACCAAGTACTAAAAGCCTGACAATAATCACTGTCCTCTAAAGTTATCTGAATAAGGAAACTGTAATTTCACAGTGATAATTTGCTTCAATTTAACCAGTTTGAATGGAGTTTTCATCTGTTCCAAGAGTCAGCAACCATTTTTGCCCTCACTCATGTCAAATAACATTAGCGTAGAGCCACAAAACCTTCTCACTCTACCCAAGAAAGACAGTTTATGAATTTCTATGAAAACCTGTAAAAGCAGTCAACAAAAGAACATGCCATAGAACAACGGAAGGTTTCATATTTATGGAAAATAAAGAAAAACAGCTTGTAGTTTGCATCACATTGATAAATGAAAAGCACTAAAGAAAAAATGATCTGATGCTGCTTAAGTACTGGCCTGTTGTGGAAATACCAACCATGCATTGCAAGAAAACATATAAAATCTGCTAAAACTGTCTATTATTTTTATGTTTGGAAAACATTGTAGTTTTTCACCATTTTGCAACAGCTATTAAGAATCCCTTAATAAAGAGGACCAGAAGAGACACTAAGAGGCAGGTTGTAGATCTCTGCTCTATTCAGTCAAATGTTCTACATTTGCTCACTTCCAGTTCTTCAATTTCCCATTGCCGCCCTGTTCCACAACTGTCCCTTTGCAGGAACCCATTCTCGATTTCCTCTTTGCAACACGACGATGGGCTTTGAAACCGTACACAGCAGAGACCCCCCATGCCCTTCCTGATCGTGTCCTCCTCACTTACAGATAAGCAGAGTTCAGAGTTTGAAGGAAGCCATGGAGACCGAGAAAAGTGGGACGATGAACTGTACGGTTCTGGAATCTTTCTAGACGAGACGTATTATAGAGGTGTTACAGTGCAATGATTGGTACTGGAAAGATCAAGCGAATGACATAAGATGTGTCATGTTGCAGTCAGGTGGCTAACAGACACTGTGTCCTCTGCAGCAGCAGTGCAGTATTTCTGTAAACCCTCTGTATTTATTTGCTGACATCTATGCAGCCGAAACACGCTAAAGTTTCTCAACAAACTATAACCTGTGTAGTTTTATTCAGAAGGAAAACATTTGCAGCCTTTCTGAGACACACATAGTTGTTTGCTCGTTTCTTGCAGCAGACTGCTCTCTCATGGCTTTGTAATATTGTTCTGACATTTCACCCACTACCACGACTTCAGCTCTGATGATCTCAAAAAAAGTCATACGATGCATGTTACTGCGTTCATAATCATCTGCTGAAACAAACTACGTGTTGCATTTCAGCTTTGATTACCTGTTCTCTCCTTTTGCATTTGAGGGTGGAGGCTGCAGGATTGTTTGGTTGTCCTCCATGTCCACCACACATTTTGTATTCAGCTCAATCTCTGCAGAAAGAGAGAAGTTTTTTTTGTTTTGTGGGAAAAAATAAGGGAGAATGTGGGGATGTGAAAAGTCAGAGAATCTGATCTACTTTCGCTGTGTTGAAAATACACTGGGGCATGACTTCAGGGTTATAACTCAAGAGAATGGTGAGGAAAGCAAAAGTTTAAGATCAAGCGAGAACGAGAGAGGAGTTTGCGGGCGGAAATCGTCGTTTTGAACACTTACCCCTGCGGTTCATGGGCCGAACTCTCACAGCAACTTTTACCTTTGTATCCGACATTTTCGTCCACTTTTTTTTTTTTTTTAACTCCCACCCTGTCTGGTCTGTCTGTGCGCCGAGCTATAAATGTATAGTCTGTAAATCCCCCGACAAGCAGCCTCGGATTTCTGGCAGACTAAAACCGCTTTCAGCAGACGCTGCTCATCGGAAAAAGCCCCCAAGGAGTCCAGATTTTTAGGAAAATAGATCCGGACAAGTTCATTTTTTTTCCTTTAAATCCATCCGGGATCTCTTCTTGTGCGGATCGAGCCCTCTGCTCCGGCCCCAGACAGCATCCCTAACACCGCCATCTTCCACCGGGAGCTCGACTGCTCTCCTCTGGCAGGGCTGGAGAGGCTGTGCCAAAGGAGGGGAAAGGATTTACGCACCGCGCCGCTCCTCAACAGGGAGGAGAAAAGCAACGGCAGAGAAATGGCAAACTGCATAATGACAAGTGATAAACACGCAACAAACATGAGCATAAATTAAGGCATACTTTAAAGAAATTAAATTGATTTATGAAGCAAAACTATCTCCAAAGCACACCAAAATAAAATTTCTGATAGTATGTTAATAACTTACGTAACCTTGGTCAGATTATTAAGATTATAACTTATCAGGTGCGTTTTTGTTTGTTTTTTTTGTGGTTTTTTTTTTTTTTTGTTCTTTCCCATGAAATACTCTTTCACATTTAAAAGTCTGTTGATGTTGTAATTGAGTTTTCTCAGCAAAAAACAGTAATTATTAGACACTTTAATATAAAAAAAAAATAATAATAAATAAATAAATAATAGCAGTTTTGGGGCTTGTCCTCACAAACAGTAAAACTTAGATTTTTTTTTTCTTCATATCAAGAATGATGCTCCATGAAGTCACATATGGTGGGGATGATTGAGCACATAGTTCAACAAAAACAGTCAAATACGTATTTGTTTACATCCGGACAAGACAAAAGCTTTTCTCTGTTTTTTAAATATATCCGAAAACGTTCATATATTGCAACGCCATTGATTTGTTCTGAAGAAACAGCGCCTCCTACCGACAGAAAATACAATAGTCGAAGTGAAATATGAAAAAGGGACAATTCTTTTTACCCTATTTCTGATAGTGATCTTATCAGCATTAAAAATAGAAAGAAGAAAAGAAAATTGAATTTTTTGAATTGAATTTCTACTTAAGTTAAATTCTTGACCACAAGAAGGTAAAACCGGCACATTTTTCAGTTATTATGTTTTTATATTTTTACATTTATTTATTTATATTTTTAAAATAAAAATGCAAAAACAGATCATGTTTTTCTTCTTTTTCATTACTGGTTTATTATAAAACTATCAAATTACCAAAACTTACACTGACCTCTTCAATGCACACAAAAATATGGGATGATAGTGTAAAATTGCTACACAATCAGCATCTCAGTGCCTTTACTATAACTTTTAAACATTGTGTGCCAATTTTAAATGTGAAGTTTTGTCACTTTTGTTCTTTCTGGACTTTTGTGGCAGGGTTGTTTTGTTTTCTACTTTTGTGTTCACTGTTATTGTTGTTGCTTTACTCATCACAATCGCTTATTTTCCGCTGTTTCCGTTTTCAGCAGTTTAACACTCAGTAATCAGACTCGGCTGGTTTAAGTAGTCATCCCAGTATTTATTAGTCATTGTTGGATGAACCTGTCTTGAAGATTTTGCTCGGGGGGAGGGGTTCATCTCTTATTTTGCCATTAAGTATTAGTAATGTAGCACCAGAAGGACACCAGACGTTAACGGATAGATGAAGAAACGCACATAGATGGCTTGAAGTGGAGGTTCACTTTACAGCAGGAAAATATACTTAAACAAACAGAACTGCTTCTTAGCTGTTCAGTGTAAGGGCAAAATTTAGAAAACAATAAATCACAACTTCTTAGGGTATCTTAATTACCCTGCTCATAGCGTACACCCAGCAGATAATAAGTATCCTTCAAACAGACAAGTTAATCTACAGAAATATTTAAAAGTAGAAAGCATGAAAACAACAAAATACTTCAAACAAACTTTAATCTGTTTTTCCAATACCCTGTCTTGGTTTCTTATTATGTAATGACCATGTTGCATCAAGCACCGGGTTTACTAGAATAAATCTTCACCGTATGGTCGCCACCATCCACTGTGATGAGCGTGTTGTTCAGTATTACCAACCCAGCAGGTCGAATGAGATGGACCCCGACAAGAGGAGTCAGGACTGGGTGGTTCTGAAGGTTTCCTAAACTACAAATCAACCCCTGATCACAGTCAGACACAACCACATCTCCATCACTGCTGAAAGCCACATCTGATATGTTGAACCTGAAGGACGTTTGGAGGATCAGGCTGAAGCTGTCCATCTGGTAAAGAAGGTGGAAGTCTTTCGTAAACACCTTCAAATTTCTGTTGTGGTGCCTTCCTCTTGGATGCTCCAACACTGCTGTGTTTCCGTTTTTTTGGCAGTGAGCCACCGCTTTGGGACAACAAAGGTTGGCTAGGACATTTTGACTCTCCAGGATAATGCCATGACTAAAGTTCACTTTAATTCTGAGCAGATTGCCAGCCTGGAGGTCAGAAACCAGGATGCGCCCACAACAGTCTGTGTCCACGCCCCAAGGAAGTTGGAAGCAATCTTTGACCGTCACTACGTGTATTCCCCTGGATGTGAAAACCTTCACAGATTTATCCCCTGCATCTGTCACTATGACATGACCAGTAGGACTCACTGCCAAATCCACTGGGTAACAGATGTCCCCATTACCTGTTCCTTTTTCTCCAAAACTGTGCAGCTTCCTCCCTTGTTGGTTAAACACCACTACTCTCTTCTCTCCATCATGCACCACGACTACTCCCCCCACAGAGCCCAAAACTGCGATTCCAGTGGGGTTGGTGAGAGTCCCCCAGCCCCCAAACGCAGCAAAAAGATGCAGAGCTGTTTCTGAGATAAATCCTCCTTTGGACCTGTGAGGGGGAGCGGAGGACGAGGATTTCTGGGACAAAAGGAGCTCCTGCAGGTCACTGAGAACCTGGCAATGGGAGGTGCTGTCAACACTGCACAGCTGTCGACAGAACGGGCACTCCAGCTTCCTCAGGAGAGGGTGGGACAAAGCTGTGATGCATTCCAGACAGAGTACATGACCACAGGAAAGGTTCTGTGGTCTGCGCTCCCTCTGTTGAGAGTTAAACATCTCAAAGCAGACTTTACACTCCAGTAAGTTGAGCTGGATTTCCCTCAGGGTCGCCTCTGGACTCAGGCAGGAACGATGTGGGAGATCAGAGGTCTGGTCCATGATGACTGAAATTCAGTGACGTCCTGGTAGCCTCTGCTGAGGTAGTTCAGCTAACTGATGCAGATTGAATAAGGTTCAAAAACCAAGCAGAAAATCTGGGAATTTCAGGCGACACGATGAAGAAAGACGGAGAGAACAAAATGAACTGGAGAAGCTCTGTGTTTACATGTCCTCTGCTTGGAGGCCTCAGTCACCACGTGATGTTTTAAAGCTAGCTGAGGCTCTCTGGCGCCCTCTTTTGGACATAACAGTTCATAAGATGAATTTTGTACATTTATTGCTGCTATTTGCAATTAGCATTTGCACAAGTTTGTTGCTGAACACTAGTGAGCAAAAAGCGTAATGAATCTGAGAAGGTTAAGGGAACAGAGTGGAAACAGGAAATCCATTCCATTGGAGGTTTGGTTTAAAGTACTAGATTGGCACTGGCAAGTTTAATGACACAACAGACATGTGGAAAATACACAGTGTTATAATTATTATGCAAATTGGATTTAAGTGTCATAAAGATATTTTTTTTTTGTTGTGCTATTAAATTTATAGATGGTATTGTGTGTCAGGGCTCTTTGAATCACTATAATTAATTTGGGTTGATCAGTTTGTCTGGTGGCCTCAATTAAAGGAAATCTACTTAAGAAGGATGTTCCACATTATTAAGCAGGCCACAGGTTTCAAGCAATATGGGAAAGAGAAAGGATCTCTGCTGATGAAAATCATTTGCATTGACCATTTAAGAAGATCTGAGAAAATATCACCTGCATAATAATTTGGAACACTGTGTAGTGGTCTGATCAGAAAAGACCAAAATTTATTTTTGTTATCTTACATGCAAAATGGTTATGTTGCATAAATACATCACTACACATCACCCTGTACACAGAGTTATGGCAGCATCATGCTGAGGGGATTAAGAAAAACTACAATAGGACGACTTGTTTAAGCATGTTGATGTGTTAGGATGGTCCAGTCAAAGTCCAGACCAAAATACAAAAGAAAATTGATGCTTGCAGATGCTATTTAGCAAAACTGCTAGAGATGGATCCAAAAAATATTGAAGTTGAAATTATGAAAAGGTAGTTTTTATTAAACTTTGCCTGAGGGCATCTGAATACAAATGTATGCTAAACATTTCAAATGATTTGCATATTTATGCATTAATTTGTATTCATAAAGCTAAAACCCAAAAATATATACTAAAATGTGTGGTTGTAAGATAAAATAAAATGTGGAAAAGGTCAGGGGTAGTACATATGTTCCAAGGCCGTGTAAATCCTGGTATGGGTCAGCCTTAGGAAGCTATTTCTGTATGACTTTCAAGATGTGCAGCTCGAATGAAATCTGACTCCAGACGGGCGGCGCTGAAGTCAGCAGGTCGAGGAGCACTTACATCCTGCAGGGGTGTCCTTCAGAGCCTGAATAAGATTATTCAAGTTCCACGAGTGTTAAGTAAAAAAAAAAAAAAAGTAAAATCAGCTTTAAACATGTTTCTAATTCTTAATTTAAACTTAAGGAGGATTATTAAAAAAAAATACACAAAGATTGGAAAATAAAGAGGAAATGTAAAACATTTTAATATGTTGAATTTGTTTTTTCACAGTGAAACAAACAGCACACGTCATCTTCAACAGTAATGGTTTTGGCAAAATGAAATGTATATCCAGAGACATTGTACCATTTACAAAGCCTAATGTTGCCCGGGAGACCGTTTCACCGAGGCCAGCATTTGGATTGTCGAGGATACGAGAAATATCTCAGTGCTGAGATGATACTGATAGAACAAAATGACAACAAAGAACTCCAGGTGAGAGTATTCAATAACAGAGAGCTTAGTCTAAATACAGACTGAGAAGCGTTAGGAATAAGAAATAATTCCATGCAAACAGGCACAAGGCGTGAATAAAAATGTTATGACAGTAAAAGACAATACATGTGTTCAGATTTAGATATTATAAAGACTTCTTTTTTCCTACTGTTGTAACATTATCCTATTGAAACACTTGATTTGACAGTCATGCAAAAGAAATGAACAGAGCGAGAAGGTCGGCAGGAAAAGAAAACCACCTGCGCACCGACATGCAAGGGTCTGAATAATTGTCCTTCAAATATAGCAAAATTTAAAATAACATAGCAGCCACAGGCGGAGTGGAGAAAGTAAAGTCACTCTGGATCACAATAGTTCACATAATACTAGAACATTACGAAATGTACAGTATTTTCAGGGAAAAACTCCTGCAAAGTGCTTTAACCGTGTGCTTCTTTACAAAATGAACCTCAGCTGATCACGCTAACAAGCTAAAGCTGTCTGGCATGGAAATTCTGTCCACATTCAAGTATTAAAACAAATAAAAAGAGAGAGAAACATTTAGGAAATAAACCGATAATCAGTGAAGAATGCAAGTATCAAAAAAAGACAAAAAAAACCCCAACAAAACATACAGGCTTCAAATAAAGTGATTAAATCTTTAAAATGGCTTTTAACATTATGATACCAACTTACTGGCATTCAGCCAGATGAATGCCAACCTTCAGTGATATTGTGTTGTAACTTAAAAGCTACAATGGACATGCAGTCATAGCAACAGCCGCTTTTATTCTCTCACACGCCCACAGACTGCCTCGCTCTCAGTCACACACAAAGAAACCTGTGATTAGTGGTTTAGGAGTTTCTTGAGTACACAATGCGACGTGCATCTCTGTAGTTTGAGCCGCAACACTTTTCATCACAACACAGCAATCACCTGTTCATCCACTTCCTATTATCTGATGTCTGCTCTCCTCCTCTCCAGAAAGTGTCGGCGGCGGTGGTGGGATGGTGAAGTTTCAGGATCTTCTGCAGAAGGAGCTCGGATGTCTCGCGGCCTCCCCGGCTCAGCTTACTACTGGCTGTCGATGCCGTTTAAGGGTTTGTTTTTCCCTCTTCGTCTGATCGTGGGGCTCTCACCGTTTGAGTCCATGTCATCTAAAATGTGAAGTTCAAACATTTAAAATAAATTCAGGTAAAAAGTGCATATTTATAGTTTTTGTAAGATTCAGAACATTTGACTAGAAAAAATAAAATAAAACTTATCAGGTTTTAAGTACTTAAGTAGGTGGGCCTCATCTATGTTTAATAGTTTGACTTTTGATTTTTGTTCCCCTGCTGCTCTGGCATCTGGAGTAAAGCACCATCTCAAAATCTGACACCTGGACTTTTCAAAGACCAGCTAAAGTATGTTAAATTACTTGCATAATTTTTAAAGCATAGTCTGTGAACACTTCTACCGTTATCCTGTTTGTGTAAAGAAAATATAATTGCAGTTTTTATGCTTTGCTTGGCCTTTTAACCAAACTTAGTCATGGTTATGCTCAAACAAAATCATTAGATTAAAAAAATAATCCAAGTGGAGGATAGTCTGTAAAATACAATTTTTACCCAAACTCAATTTGACATTTTCCATACTTATCCAGACCTAGAAATTGGTAAAAGCAGATTTCATAACTTCTCAAGACCGTAAACAAACCCTGAATTTTTGTTCAGACACTAGGGGCCAGTGCTTTACAAAAAAAACAAAAAATAAAACAACCTAAATGTTGTCACTGACAGACAACAGTAGAGACTCCGTACCTTTAAAATCCCCAGACATGTGGTCAGGAGACTCTGCGTAATTACTGTCTTCACACTCTGAAAGGCTCTGCAAGAGGAGAGGAGAGTAAAGACACATGACACACATTCCTGTAACAGAGCACACATCATATGTAACAGCATGCAACTGATCCTGCACAATGTTTCCAATAGACCAAGTAGACTTGACAAGACAAAACCTTAAAGTTTTGTACCAACAATAAGAGCTCAGTTACTGCCCTAGAGAAAATTTAACTACTACCATAAATGAATGATGGCAAAGTTTATGTAACAGAAGAGCACAACATCCAATTGTTTTCAGCAAAGAAAAGAATTGTTTAGTTTTCAGAACAAGATATTTTGAAAGAAAGTGAAATGGAAATGTGACTGCTCCTTAGCTGAAGCAATAGTAAATAAATGGAGAAGATATATTTTTCTTCACCGACCAAAAAAGTATCTCTATTTGACTTTTTCGCCCCAGGAAATGAAACAACTAGAACCTCGGCTTCAAATAAAGGAGACAACCCGGGTATTAACGACTGTCACTGTTAGATTCTTGGTGAGGGTGCTCCAGATAAATCCTCATTTAATTCTTCACATAATGAACACACATTCAAGATTAAGACTTTGCCATCCCTACTTTTGGCCTAAAGATTAATTTCTCTGTATTTTTTACTTTACATTATTCTCACATTCAGACATGGACACAACTAGCTTACAAGCTATAGAGTGTTTTTGTAAATCCTGTTGAGATTAGCATGACATCACTTAAATTACATGAATTATTTTCCAAATTAATTAGAACATGAAGGAACTGACTAAGATAACCTTTCAAAGAGTTATGTAAGGAAAAAATATAGCTTCCTTTTACTGAGATAGTTCACTAAAAATAATTAGAAGTGAACATTAAAGATGGTATCTGGTGTATTAAAGCTATAAGTTAAATTCGGTGCTTTTGAATGGTCTGTTAACAAAAGCTGTAAGTTCAATTCAATTCAGTTTATATACATAGCGCCAATTCACAACAAATGTCATCTCAATGCACTAAAAAAAATAATTTGGCGCTCATTTCAGATATAACAAAAATGTATCTTAACAGGAAGCCAACCCTGGGTGAAACCTGAAAGTCACTGTCTCTCTATGCCACACACCCTGCTTCTAAGTACTGGATAATAAAAACACACATTCCTGAATGTTGAAACAATAAACACACCTTTCCCCTTGGACCATATGTTTCTGCATACCACACCATCCCATACAGACACAGGAATGTAATGAAGGCCTGAAAACAGAAGCATAGCACAAGCTGTCAAATAATTCAGTAACAGGCATTCATCTATAACAATAAGTTATTGAAAGTTATTTGATTGGTGGTTAAAGTACATATTTTTAAGCAGCAGTTGTGTGAAGTTGCACAGAAATCCTGATCTTACCAAACACAGCAGCCAGAGGACCACATAGAGGATCTGTGTTTTTGAGAACAAGTCCTGTCCAAATTTAATACACGCCAAGGCCTCTAGAAAGGCTATCGCCCTGCAAACAACAAGAGGGGAAAACGATCACGGACTGAAACCTTTGGCCAACCTGGAGGGTATTTTTAGCTTGAACGAGGAGACTCAAGGTCTCGGTCAAACATGTTCGGTGGATATAAAAAGTTTACAGACCCCCAGTTAAAATACCATTATTTCTGATGAAAAGAACTGAACCAAAAATTTAAAAAAATTGTTAGATCTATTTCAAAATTTTATTTGACATATATCCTTCAAATAAAATAAAAGAACAATTTTACCAGAAGATTTATTTTGTTTTTTTCAAAATCTAACGACAGGAATCTGTGGGTCACCTAAAGAAGGTTTAGGACAGAAGCCCTCATAATCGGATACCTTAGAGAAATTAAAAAAAAAAAACTAAAAGGAGGATATTTACTGTTGATTTTATGAGTTATCTCCACCTCTGTCTGTCTGTCTGTCTGCCACTATAGTCTTGTTTTTATTCGACTAACGTTGCATATTTTCCATGAATACTCACCCAAAGACCCAGCACTGTGTCCCCACTCTCTTACACTGCGTATCTGTGAGGTATGCATAATACTGCCTGAAACAAAAAACAAACACAATGCAGGCATTAATTTATTTCACTAATACTTCTCAGCCTCTTTCTTGCCCCAGAGAAAAAGAAAAGTCGTAACAGCGTACCTTACTGTCGGAGCTGTGATGATACCAACGAACAGGATTCGACACCAGCTGAGAGCGTGGCTCGCGGGAAAGACGAAAATGTGTTTGAGGAAGAACGTGTTCAGTTCTGTCAGCTGTGAGAAAAACAAATAAAGCTGATTTCAGTAACTAAGGCCGTGTGAACACCCAAAGAAAGCCTGTTGACAAATACAGTGTAGCTTCCAGACTTGAAGAAGTCTGAGCCATGCGTTGCCTGTGGCTAATAAAAAGATCCGAGAAACAACTGAAAACAAATTGCTGGTTTCTAATGACAAAACAAACGTGTCTCCTAATCTAATCTTGTTTGTTACAGTTGCAGAAGTTTTAGGCGTTTTAAGTATTTCTTTGACTAGGCCTGAACCGGTTAGCAGTTTCTCAGTATAAACAGGTTTTCGACAGTTATGGTTTCAAAACCACAAAGATTTACTGCTATACTGTCCCTACATTTGGAAATCTTTTACACAAAAGTACAGTGAAAGTGTCTGGGATGAGTTGTCACCAGGTGCACAGAAGATAGTGTATTACTGTCCCTCCCCCACGTGTTGCTGCACACCTCTGGACAGTGGCGTGAAACAGAGTTTCATAAATGGTTTTACTAAATTAATTAGATCATGTTATACGTTTGACATAGTTGTATAAAATCAATCTACTCTGAAATGGTTTATAGGAAAGTATTGAGCTGACAATAAAAAGTGCACCAATGACTTAGTTAAAACTTATTTTTTCTTAACATGTTTATTGAATAAATATCCTTAAATATAACATTCCTATGAGTGGCGACAATATTTGTGGAGTGTTTTTTTTTGTTCTGAACTGTAAAAAGAATGAATAAAATACACCCCATCTTATTTTAATAATGCTAAACTTGCTATTTCAGGAAACATTTCTAAAAGGAGGAAATAAGTTTCGAGCAGCTACAAAGTAGACAGTTTTTTTTTTATTTCCACCTAATAGAAATATGATCTTGAAACATGCTGACATGAGTGCAGAACAAGCATGGGTGTGGAAAACGACATTCAATAGAGACTTTGTTCAAAATGTGGGAAATGTTTGTAAAGAAACAAGGGCTGAGATCTTAAACAGCTGTTGTATTTTATCCTCGGCATTTTTGCAGGGGTACCAGAAAACAAACCTGTTGGCAACAACAAAGCAAACAGCTAATCCAGAAGAGGATGTGAGAGAAGCCAGTCCACACTCTGAATCAGAATTAATCTCTTAAAGTAGTTCTCAAAAAAGAGTCAATCATCAGCATGCAATGCTTCAACTGGGTGTGTTACGAAAAGAAAGGCAGTTTTTTGCCAACAAAATAAAATCGTTAACATCGCATTTAACAGCAAGAGGATAGAACATTTACTCATGTTCTCCATCCTTTGTTTTCTCATTACCGCAAACAGTCTCAGCCTTAAAGGATTAGCAGTCAATGTGTCGACGACAAGACACCTGTGTACTTAATGGATCCGTGAGGATTAGGATTTCACCAACAGACAAAGGAATCAGCTCAGCGGGGACTTAGCGCGCTGGATGATACCCGAATCGTCAGCGCTTCAGTCACTGTCGAGACGCCAGAGCAGGATTTGCCCGGTGACCCACCTGCCAGATGATCATGAACAGGTAGACGCCGGTGACCCGCTGCAGGGAGGACTTCGGATCAAGCCAGCGCACGTAGGTCCAGCTCGCAGGCGTGAACTGCAGCACGGCTCGCTTGATCTTCCCCGTGGTGGTGTGGATGTCCCTGATTGAGTGGGATAGAAGTGGGATTACACAGACTTACTGACAGATTTATAAAAGAATATTATTCTAATGCCTTCAGCAAGAGCAAACAGAACCAACGTCACAACACAAAGCATTCGACTTCGCTTTTTGATTAATTTCTGGGATTATCTTTTAAAATAATTTCAGAATCCCATCTGTAATACCTTTATACAGGGGATTAAATTATACACAAATGTTCTAAAGTTGCAAAAGAAGCTAAATAAACAACATTAACAAGAAACACTATATACTTTGACAATGAAATTTGTTTCATTATCAAAAAAGAAACATTTTTGAGTTTGTTTTATTATTTATTAACGCCTTATACATTTGGATTTAAATCAAGTTGACTTATTCACAAACTCAGAAATCCTTTTTTTTTCATCAGTAAACGCAGCATATGCATGCTTCCAGGTGAGAGCATCAACTATCTTTAGCATGGAAGTTGTTACTGGGTGGAAAAAAATAAGCTAGCTAGTTATTTTTGAGGTTTTTAAAAACAGAGTCAGAGGAATCACAATTGTGTAAGAACATCCCAAAAGCTGTCTGCAGTTCAGCCTGCAAGAGAGAGCAGGACTTTCAGCTGATAACAGAAAGGCTGAGCGATGTAAAAATTCAGTTGATCCGTTTCATCTTTTTGACGTTTCAACCTCTGTTTTGTTATGAATCGTTTGGAAATCTCAGTTTCATTTCAGTAATGCTTCCCTAAACAAGAGCTAATATACTGCGCTTAAGACAGATTAAAATGTTAACTTATTATTTATTTTGCCTTTTTTGTTTAAATATTACAAAAAATCTGTCTGTCTTAATCATCTGAAAAATACAGAGGAGATGTATTTCCTCGCTTCTGACATAATTAATGACGGTCCAAGCTTTGTTATAGTTTTACAGAGAAATTAGAACGAACAAGAATCTGTACCAGGAAGTCACAGCTAAAAGACAAAACGCTGATGTGAAACGGCTGCTGATAAATTCTGGGGTGTAAAAATTCATACTTAATACTGGCCCAGTGGTACGTCCTCATCTCCAAGAAGCGGCAGACGGTCATTCCGAGCCAGATTCCTCCTCCGTTACACAGGAGGATGTCCAGGATCACCTGGTCCCACCAGCACTCCGCAAAGTTGGGCAACAAATGCATGAAGAAAAGCTGTTAATTCAGAAAAAAGGACAATTATTATTGGAGACCAGACCACAAGTATAAAATCTGAATTTAATATCTAATGTCAAACTAATCTGACTCTTGCTCCGTTACATAAACACATTACATCACAAGCTTTGGTGATTTAGACAGGCAGGCAGCCAGGAGCCTCACAGCTGTGGAGTTTTTATTGTTTGGAGAGTTTGTTTACCTCCGTGAGCTCCCAGGTGATACTGATGGTCCAGCAGAGGCCGTAGCTTCGGATGAGGAGGGCCTTCATGCCCCAGCCCCAGAAATGGCTGAACGCAAAGATGTCAAAATGGCTCATGATTCTCTCCCAGGTGATGACGTGGCAGTTCACTGCATACTCCTGCAGGCGATAACACAGACACCCACGTTACAGCGATCCCCGCCAACGGTGGGAGCAGAAGGCAAATAGAAGAGAATATCATTTTTTTTTTTACTGTACGCCGTCGTCACAAACCATAATATCTGCCTCTCTCTTGGCGTAGCGCAAGTTGGGATCCAACCAGTACATGAGCTGCTTCACTTGCTGCCAGTTGAGGAAGATGATGAAAACCAGGAACAGAAAGTAGAGCACACTCAGACCTTAAAAACAGAAGAACATGACCTTCAGCAAGGAAAGAATTTGTAATAAAAAAAAAATATTATTTTTGCTCTGAAATACTTTCGCTAGACACTCACCAAACACTATCCGCCATATTGCTGGATGCGGCCTGGTAAAGGGGCCTGAAAGCAGATTTATTAAGCCAACATGTCAAATGATGGGAACCGATATCTGATTGAACTAAGATTTACTGATTCACTGAAATCATAGTGGAGATACTTCACGGGTTTCATGCCAGCCTAAGCCTTGTACTAACAATAGACAGCAAGAATGACCCACTGACAGACGCTGTTCACGCCTGTGTTCAAATGTTCTGCTCTTTCCTCCTACACACAGGCAATTTCTGTACTACCTTTATTGTAAAAAAGCAGTCTTCACACTAGATTAAGGTGATTACAATCAGCTTAATCTACTTATTATAATCACCTGCATAATATTTAGTAGATCTTCCGTTGTCAACCAAAAATTGCTTTGAGATGTCAAGGACTACACAAGGTCTGCGAAGGCCTGCTTTGGTATCTAAGAAAAAGATGTAAGATGAAAACCTTTTGACTCTTGTTTTTATTATTAATCTATCCATGCATTGCTGAATCTTCAGCCAGATTTATACTGACCACTTTAAAAAGAAAAACGTACCACGCCATATTTTAAAGTAAGCAAAGTAAGGTACCGATTCCTGTTTTTGTGTAAAGTTACGCTCCAATGAAAGTAATGCCAGCTACATTAATTCCTCACTAAGATACTAAAGACAGTTGAAAAATGTCAATAATTGTATCTGTTTTGAAATTCAATTGAAATCCTGTTAAACTCTTTCGCACGCACGGGCTAATCACTCCTCTGGTCCTCATAAATAATTAACGTATCGATCGAAGAGAAGCCATTTAAAAATTCTTTGTACGGTAGGTCCAATAAATTTGTCAATGATTTAACGGTCTGACACATGAAGGCAAATTAAGAGTTTATTTTCTCTCAAATATTATGTTGGACTCCATTGTTATTTATTTTCAAAGGATTTTGCAGAAAAATCTTGTGCTAGGTTAAATCTCTGCTCAATAAACTAAAAGATTTTCCTGCACTTGTAGAAAAAAAAAAAAAATCATTATTTTATTTAACTGTAATCGTTTTATTGTGAACCCAGTTAAATTTTCAACATGGTCAGAAAACACACAAGGGATAGTTTAGTAATTTACAGTCCGTAAAGAAATCAGGGTTGCTGTAAACCAGATCGGCGCATCTCTTAGACAAGGACTTCAATCATTATGCTTGCAGGTTTCTTGCTTGCTTGCAGATGCATGAACTTACGTGACAAACTTCTCTCTCTGCCTAATTTACAGCATCAATGTCTTCAACCATCCTTACTGACATTACTGCACAAAATAACATCCACAATTCCTGCGAGCCATGTTGTGCACTCACCATTGGGGAATGCCAAAACACTGATGACCAGGAAGAAGGAGATGACCAGGATGAGCCCCACCCAGACATTATTGTCAGGATTTCCATCATCTCTGCAGACAGGATGAAAAACAGCCACTAATTAATAACACTGAACTATGACGCGCGTTGCGTAACCATAGTTTATATTGCCTTTACTGTGAATATGTAACTCGGGCTCACAGATAACAAAACATAAACTAATATGGCACATTTAGCTAAAAATGCAATGTTGTCACTCGTTTCTGCAATGTTGCAGCGAAAGAAAAACAACATAACCTACACAACGCTTACTTTGTAGTCCATGTTTTATTACTTTAAAGATTTTAAAAATAAAATCATCCACGATGCTAACGATGAGAAAAGCTCAGAGAGCACCACAGCTCGCTAGCTGAGCTTCCTGTATCCGAGCATCACTGACGCTAGGCTAGGCTAGGCTAAGCTAGGCTAGGCTAGCGTTAGCGGCGGACTCCTCTCACCTTGCAAACGCGAAATACATCAAACTGAGCACCGTGCATGTCAGCAGCGTTATGGTGTGCGGTTTATAGAAAAACTCGATGGTGATATCCTCGACCTGCTGCTCGTTAATCATTCGGAAATGCATCCTGTAGTTGACATCATCTTTGCTCAACGTGTGGGATCCGCTATACACGGACGCCATGGCAGGCAGGACGCGGCCAGCGGAGCAGGAGCGGCGGCGGCGGCTCCTCACAGCGCCCGGGGCGACATGAGAAAGTGATCCGCAGCCACCAGATCAGACGAGCAGGCAACGAAAAAAAAAAAAAATTATATAAAGTTACATAACTAACAAGCAGAACGCGATGAGCTCAGAGAAGAGACCCGGTTCCAGGGAACGCGTTCAGTTTAGGTTATGATGGGAAACTGAGGTGCTACACAAAGCGGAAGAGTTTTGTTCGACCGTATCATTTATGTGAACGAGTAGCTGTGTGCGGGGATGGGAGTTAGGGTTCCCGACAATGATCTGGTTCTTCTGACTCGTATCACCAATAAGAATCAGTTCTTTCGGCATCCAGATGGCTCTTCACTCCAAATTGTTGCATGCATCCCTTAATTAGTTCAAATAGTTAAACTCTTGAAGATTCTTTTTATGCTCATTTTGATGATTATTATATGAGCCCAATGAAAAAGGAGATTTTAAATAGAGGATATTTATGAAAATACGAGCCTTCAGATGATTGTGAGGCAAAGCCCGTTCAAGAGTGTGATTCTTTGTGGCAGCCAGTCAGATGGATTATGAGCAGTCGTGATTTTTTAAATCATTGTTTAAAGTGCAATTTGCCAGTCAGTGAGTCCTTCAGATATTTTGTGCTTTGTCAATAGGAACATCTGTTTGCCACTCTTGAACCAGACATGTTGGAAGAATGTTACATGGACTAAAGAGAAAAAAAGACTGGACTGTTGCTCAGTGATACAATCTACTCTTTCAGAAAAAAACTTTCCTTTTCATTTAGATATCAAGTACCCAAAAAATGGAGATAAATATCCATATCCTTTGCTAAAACGTTCTGACCTTAATTGTTCAAGTGAGTCAGTACAGTAAGGTGGCTCAGTCATCACTGGCACATCAGGTGAGTTTTCAGCTGAAGGACTTTAAACCATGACAAATCGCTTTAAAAATTTATTTGAGTCACCGCTTCAGTTTCTTCAGGTGTAACATTAAACACAACGAGTCAATGGAATAAAGCAATTTATGAAATGAAGTGGAGAACAGATGTCTAAAACCGAACAAACAAAATTGTCTAGTTTTATTTTTTATTTTTTTTTGTTGCTAACTCAGAACTTCTCACCAATGAAGATTTTTAGACAACTGAGCGAGATATAAAAGCTGTGAAAGTTTTAATAAAATGTTTTTCCTGGAATACAAACAGCGACTTCCAGGGAATGTTGGAAAAAAAAAACCAGCCTGATTTGCTTTGTGTTTGTCTCCCTCTTGTGGCCACTCATGACTGCACATCTGGCTTCCGATGAGAATCGTCACCCAAGCTAGCAATTTTCTGAATATGTAGAAGTATAAATTTAAAAATATTTATACTTCTACAACAAATTTAATATTTAAATATAAATTTGTGTCTAAAATGTAAAAGTTTTCACCGTACTTTTGTAAATCTTCTCTCCAAACTTCCATCTGTACAAATGAACATTATGCATGCAGGGTTTATTGTTTTTTTTTTTAAAATAAACATTAAGTGTTCACTATGCACTTTCCCGTCTGTGCCTAAGTTATTATCTCATACAAAGCAGGATGTTGTTAGTGTGTTGATCATAAATAAATAAATACATAAATAAAAGCAAACATAGAGTTAGAAGTGTTGTAGTCTCAACGTTCTCCATCTAATGGTCTTTAATTGTTTAGCTGTATGATATTCAAAAAATTATTAAAATAAATGTATATATTATATATTAATATATTTGATAATATATTGCATTTACACAGTTTACTTATGTTCGAGAAATTAACAAGATGAGTCAGCAACACAATAAGGTCAAACAGTTATTTTAGGTTTAAGAAGGTTTTAATAGTTACAGAGGGGTTTTTTTTGTTTGTTTTTTTTTACATTTAATCTTGCAAAACACTTATATCACTTCTCACCTTTTGAAACATGAAATTTCCCATATCCAAAATGAAGCTTCTCTATACATCTTGTGCACTTTGAAGAAGTACAAACTTCTTTTGTTTTTGGAAAGGTTGAGCAAAACTTTAGGCAACCATAAAATTGTTTCTGCTGCAGCATATGAACAAAAGCT
This sequence comes from Xiphophorus maculatus, assembly GCF_002775205.1. NCBI lineage: Eukaryota > Metazoa > Chordata > Actinopteri > Cyprinodontiformes > Poeciliidae > Xiphophorus > Xiphophorus maculatus. Next base: position 15,540,438 of record NC_036445.1, read on the forward strand.
TTTTATAACACGTTACTATAATCGGCGGACTATATTTATTAAACGAAAAGGCAGAAAGCTACATATTATTATGTACTACAAATTGGAATCATTGTGTGCTTTCAAACACACTTTCCTATTGTTTTTCTGTGAAGCAAAAAAAGAAAAGACAAAAAAGAACAAAATTTGCCAAAATCCTGTTACAGTTTAAGAACTACACAGGAGCTGATTATTCCTGGTTCTGCTCTGTGTCCATCATTCACTCCTCCTGCTTCAAAATTATGATGGGCTGCAGAAAAACACAAAGCAAATGAATGACTAAGCATGTTCTGTCATATGTTTAGTAGACATTTATAAGAAAATAACACACATACCAAGGTGTTGAAATGTTCTCTGCACACAGCTTTACTCTGCCAGTAGATCAAGAAGAGCGCCATCATGCATTCAAAGACTAACAGAGTTATGATCAGACCGGTAATTCCCATATAGAACTTCTACCATGAAGGAGAGAGTACAAACAAATACTTAGAATCCTGCAAAGCAACATTTGACTGAATGAAACATACTTACTTCATTTGTCCAACGAAAATCACGCAATATGCAAATGTGCAAACCAAAAGCCACCAGTGACCAGAAGAAGCTGAGGATGTTCAGGGAGAATGATAGCTTGGTCTGGAAAGTGGAATAAAGCTGAGTTAACATTCAGATAACACAATACAAGATGCATCATAAGCTGTAACGTTTTGGGTTATTAGAACAAACCAGTTCACAATATCATTTAGAGATATAAATGTAATATTCTGAAACAGAACAAAGATGTGCCAATAAAATTAGCTTTGGCCTTTTTTAGAGGAACTCCTTCAATTTTTTATGCTTTCCTTAAAATCCCAGAATGTGTGACTTACCACATGCATGTTTGGACATTTCCCTGCAGCAAAGGACACCAACCCAGAGATCAAGAACTAACAAAACAAAACATCATGTTAACTGGGTAAAATTAAAACCACATCAAATAAACAGGATGTTTTAATTTGTGACCACTGGAAATGTTTTTACCACAACACTTGGAGCACTGAAGATGATGATTAAAATGTTTGAGGAGATCCATCCAAGAGTGAAAATGAACACACCACCAATTGCTTGGGCTGCCTAATTTAAAAACAAAGAAAAAGATATTAAAGAGAATACAGAAAAATGGCTGATGTTTTTTTTTTTTTAGAGAAAAGATCATGCCTATAATTTACAGCACACGTCAGTGAAACTCACCCCCAGAGGTTTTGGCTTCCCTCGAACGACAAACACCTTGAAGTTGTCCCTGAACACACAGTGGAAGTTCTCCGGCATCAGCTGACCCTCCTGAATGTTCTTCAGGCTTCCGATTGGGATGGTGATGATCATTGACTCGTTGCAAATAAACGTCTTCTTCATTTTCCTGTAAAGCCATAAAATGTTAATACAGCTCATGCTGCTCATAGTGATCAGTTATTACACTTAAAAAAAAATTGAAGGTACTGTGGTGGTGCAGGGGCAAAGCAGCGCCCACATGTGGAGGCCTTCGTCTTCAAAGTGAACATGACAGATTCGAGTCCCGGCCTGGTGACATGCCGCATGTCTTCCCCCTCTCTCACTACCCTGTATAATTGCTCTCAAATAAAGGACACTAGAGTTAATAAAACCCTAAAAAATATTTTTGAAAAAAAAAAAAACATTTGAAAGTGGCTTAACTTGAAAATGAAAATTCGCCTGCTGCTTTGAAAATGCAATTAAAATCAACAAGATTGTTTTGGGTTTAACTCAGAAATTAAAGAGACAAATTGTCTAAACATTGCTTGTTTGATTTTTTTAGTTCTGATAACTCATTAATCTTGAAATGTGACTTTTAACTTAATACTAGAATTTAAACCAAGTATTTATTTTACAATATGCAAAAAAACAATTAACTGCCCTCACCTTGTTAAAGGAGCGAACAGTCCTGTTTTTTTTACTCACATTACAAGTTAAAATAACTATTTATTTTACATTAGAATCATTTAAATTATTGTTCCAACTTCCATGAACAATAATTCTGATCTGATAATTAATTTTAAGCAACATCACAATGAATTCTGCTCAAATACATTTAGCGTGTCATGACTTTATCCTCAAGCTTCGCAAAATGATGGTTACATTAAAATGAACGTTTGCCTTCGTAACACACAAGAGTTAAATCAACGTAACACACTTCCTCCTCACTCTGGAAATATTCCTGCCTTTTTCTTCTTTCACTTTTTTAAGTGCTAAACTAAAAACTCTTGTTTCTTCAACTCCTGGAAGTTTGACAAAATTAATAAAAAGCTAACAGGACTTAGTGTAAGTTTATCTTTCACTAACACACACATTTAGGTAAAAACAAAAAATCTAAAACCTCCACGATTCATTTGACTTAAAGAGTAGAAGATAGTAGACACAACTAAATGCGGATCGAATGTTTTCATTAAAGCCAGCTTTACCTTTCCGTTCTTCCTCTGCTCGATTTAGACTTGAAATTTGCAGCTTTCTCACACTTACCCAATGAGGAAATGACATTCAAACCAACTATCTTCTCTTGCTAAACCTAACCTGACTTTAACCAGAAAACACACACACACACACACACACCCCTGCTTTTGACCAAATGAAGTAGTTTTGCTGAGACGTGCGTCAGGTTGAGGAAGTTAATGTGGGTGAAGACCTCATGTGTGTCTTACGAAAATTAAAATGATGAGAAAATGATGAGAATCTTGCTGAGACAGAGAGCGAAATAGAGATCAAAGGAAACACGGTAGAATAAAATATCTTAAAATCTATTTCTTCATTAGACAATAGAAAGATTTCTTGAATAATTTTACTGTACAGGCAGGAGAAGTTTACGATTTTCAATATTTTCTATTTTTATATTTACTTAAATATGAATACATTTATATTTATTTATAAATTTATTTGCATGTTAAATTAGAAATCTACTTTTGGAACATAATTTTCCAATCAAATGTCATTCTTTCTGGTAAAAAAAAAAAGTGTTTTACTTTTGTTGGTTGTGTCACACTTTTTGTTGTGCCAGAAATGAGTTAAATTAGGATGCTTTTTTTTTTAAATTGCAAATAAATGTTACAAATTTACAAATGGGCTACTGTGACACTCACTTCTTGTTGGATTGTTTTGTTTTGCTCTGGTGTAGCACAATCTTTTTTTGTAAAGTAAAAAAAAACAACTTAAATTTTACGTACCCTTCATAGTTATCCTGCACATTTTTCTACTTAAAACATTTTGCAAGAATTATGAATGTGTGGACAAGCTTTTCTTTGAACTTAGATTGGAAAAGTTGACTTCTGCAAACTGTTGGTACCTCTCTGTTAATGACCGAACGACCCAGACTGGCCACTGGAATAACTTAATACTCACAGAAGCAATAACAAAATAAAAATTCACTCAAAACTAAAAATCAAATAGGTGCTTCTGAATTGTGGTTCAACAAAATGTAGCTACCTTTTGAAACAGGCCAGGGCAAAACCGACTCTACCTGTAATTTCATATTATCACAGTTCTAACAGCTTGACTTGCTTTGGATTTGTCTCCCTCTTGTGGTCATTTGTGTCCAAGGGAACCCAACACCCAAGGTTAGCAAGTTCCTAAATATGTATAAATTTGTCTAAAATGGCAGAGTGATTACCATGGATTTACAACTACCATCCCTCAAAAAACATGAAATGTTCTCTATGTTTGTACCTAAGTTATTATTATCCTATTTAAGACAGGAAGTGTTTTAGATCATAAGTAGAAAAATAAGTAATTAAATAAATAACATGAACAGAAAACCTGAAGTTACAAGTGTTGCTTTGCACAATGTAGTTCAGTCAATATTTGACACCAAGGGTGCAGAATAAAAGTCAGTATTTTGCATGTAATGAAAGCAAACAGTACATTCAGGTTGAGGGAGTAACAAAAGGTCTTGGTGGCATTGAAATAGAGACAACAAATAGTCTACAAGAACGCTTAAAAAACCATTTACTGTCTCCAAAGTCACCAAAGACAGGAATAGACATACAGTAAATCTCCCTTGTCATTTAGTTATTTTATAATTACTTTGTTTGTATTGTTTTTCACATTTTAATATTTAACATACCAAAATGTGCAAGTAACTTTCTACTTTTATCACTCTGATTACATAATTTTTAAGATATTAAATCAGGTATTATGATCGAATAGTTACTCATTGCTTGAGCAATTTCTTTCTAGCATTTACATTTTTATTCTTTAGTAATTTCTTTGACAGCCACTTTTTACTTGTAGTTGAATATTATGTTGTTGGAGAAGTGCTGATTTAATATTTTTGGCATCTCTACCCCCATCTGTCTGTCTGACTTGGTAGGTTCATTAAACCCACTGTGTTTATGCTCTGAAAAGTGTTTTATCTGTGTCTGTCTGTGTCTGTGTCTCTGTCTCTGTATCTTGATATGTCTGAAAACATATAGTGACATTCAGAATGACTTAATGTTTTGCATACATTTATGTAGTAATTGGATTTGCTTCATATTTAATTTGATGTAATTAATGATAACATGTATACTTTTGTTTGTAGCTTCATAACACACTTGTAGACTGTTAATGAATAAATGTTATTTCATTGTAATGTCTCTGCACAGGAATTTCTACAAATAAAACACACATATTAGCTGGAACATAGGCTTCTGAATCAGTTCATTGCTTTTCTCCTTCATGAGTTTCCTCCGTAAATCTTTTCTCTCTCTCAGACTCTGAAACCTTCTCATTTTATTTCTTACACTAACATATTTTTCTTTATTTTCATCTAGTTTTTCACCTGTTGCTCTTCTTCAAACGTGTTCCTCCTGCTTTATCTAAAATGTTTACTCTTTCAGTTCTTGTTTTCTCTTCTTCCTGGTCTTACCTCCATTTTTTGCCACCGAACAAGGCTCGTCTCTACTTTTAAATCCTTTTCGCTGTCGTCTGCAGTTTGCGAGTGTCACGTTTTCTTTTTAAATTGCTATTTCATAAGAAATCTATGACAAAATCAAACTGTGTGAATTTAGCACGTTCACACAAGCACTTTTTGTCATTGTAGCCTATTTATTTCCACACTCTGACAATAAGTGTGCAGCACAGTTTAAATGTGTGACCACATTAATGTGACACTGTTCTTACAGAGACATCGGTAAAACAGCCCTAATTATTCTTTTTTTTGTATTTCAACAAGTTTGTTATTGTGTTTATTGTAAGCAAAATCAGGGGGATCTGCTAAAGCTCCTAAAAATCACACTGTCTACAAGCCAAGAAGAGACGTATTAAACCGCGACGGTTCTTCATCTTCGACAAACATTTGATTCATTGCTCACTTAGTTAGACTTTAACTTTGTGTATTAAAACATTACTTGGAGAACTCAGTTGCTCCTCTCTGCTGGCCTGCAGACAGACCGCCTCATTAATTTCAATTTCAGCAGCGTGTGCGTCCCCACAGCGGGAGACGCAGGGACGTAACTGAGTTTTATTTAGTATAAAGCTTAATAAAGCTAAATTAATTTAAAGGCTACAAGAGACTTCTGGGGAAAAAAGAGTTTAGTTTTTGTGCATGATTAAAAACTTTAGCGGGGCAGTTGCCTTCTTTTCACCCTTTGCAGATCTGCCCCTGTATAAACAAATACAATATCTTTTTCCAATTGAACAAATGACAGTAATTTATTATAAATATCAATCAAATTTAACAAATGCCTATTGGTAGTATGTCGCTTATATATCAAATATTTTTATGTCCTTTTTTTAATCTTTTCTATGTTCAGTAAGAAGACAAACAATTAGCAAACCACCCACATTCAGAGATGAGTTGATAAGACAAACATGAACATGAACAAGCAAAACGCTCAAGATTTTTTAATAGTTACGGAGTTCGGTATTCATTTATTTATTTTACCACAAATAAGTGAAAATTATTTATTTTGAACCTGATAGAAGTATAAAATCACACACAAGAACAAGGAATACAAAAGATATATACATTTTTGCACCACGATAATCTTAACATGCTCAAAAAGTTGTAGGAAGAAGTAAGAAACTTGAACTCCTACCCCACAAACTCATAACACATTATAAAATCATCCTCATTATAAAATCAAATAAAATAAATTTTAAAAAAGTAAACGTAGGTTAATTCATTTTCCATTTTTTCTGGATATACATATGTTCAAATATATACATCCATACACACACACACTCAAATGCGTTAGCCTCAATTTACATATACACATTCTGCTGTCACCCATATTTCTATATCTTGTGAAAATAACCTCCTTATATTTTTCCTTTTACATTGTATTAAATTTTGACTTTAACTCCTCATTTAACTCGCTCCAGTATTTTACCCCATGAATTGAAATACAAAAGAAACTTTACAGAAGCATGCTTTCTAAAGCGTACTGCGATTATTAGCAGTGATGTATAGGAATACACATTATCTTCTTTTAAATAGACTTTCCTGTTATTTGCCTTTGAGCAAAAAAAAAAAAAAAAAAAAAAAACGAAGAAAGTTTAAGGCAGCAAAATAAAAATGCACACAGGAGTTGATTATTTGTGGTTCTGCTCTGTGTTCATCATTCAGTCCTCCTGCTTCAGCAGTATGATGGGCTGCAGAGAAAAAAACAAAGCAAATGAATGACTCTACATGTTTTCATATATGTGGCAGAGAAACTAATGAAGAAAACAACACACATACCAAGGTGTTGAAATGTTCTCTGCACACAGCTTTACTCAGCCAGTAGATCAAGAAGAGCGCGATCATGCATTCAAACACCAGCAGAGTTATGACCAGGCCAATAATTCCATAAGCTATCCTCCGATGATGCTAAATAATGTGGACAAACAAATACTTAGAATCCCGAAGAGCAACATTTGATAGAATGAAACACATTGATTTTGTGCTATACCGGGTCAAATGGATGATGTGAATAAAAGTTGCCCACGCAGAAACCAAAAGCCACCAGTGACCAGAAGAAGCTGAAGATGTTCAGGGAGAATGACAGCTTAGTCTGGAAAGTGGAATAAAGCCGAGTTAACATTCAGATAACGCAATACAAGATGCATCATAAGCTGTGTGGTTTTACATGAAGTTAAACCACCACACCATTTAGAAACATTATATAAGTAGAATTGAAATGAACGCATTTTTCTCAAGGAAGCTGTGCCAAAAAATAATCACTCTGTGTCTTTTCTTAGAGGAACTCCTTTTAATGTTTTTTCATTATAATTCATTTGACTTACCACATGCATGTTTGGACATTTCCCTGCAGCAAAGGACACCATGCCAGAGATCAAGAACTAACAAAACAATACATCATGTTAACTGGGTGGAAATATAACCACATCAGATTAACAAAAAGGCTAAATATGTGGGCATTTCAAATATTTTTACCAAAACACTTGGAAGAGTGAAATTGTAGATCTCCATTGATGGCAAAATCCACCCAAGAGCGAAAATAAACACACCAGCAATTGCTTGAGCTGCCTAATGAGAAATTTAATTATACAAATAAATAAGTAAACAGAACAAAGAAAAATCTGCGGATTCTTTTGAGAGACAAGCGGGTGCCTATGATTTAATTTACAGCACAAGTCAGTGAAACTCACCCCCAGAGGTTTTGGCTTCCCTCGAACGACAAACACCTTGAAGTTGTCCCTGAACACACAGTGGAAGTTCTCCGGCATCAGCTGACCCTCCCGAATGTTCTTCAGGCTTCCGATTGGGATGGTGATGATCATTGACTCGTTGCAAATAAACGTCTTCTTCATTTTCCTGTAAAGCCATAAAATGTTAATACAGCTCATGCTGCTGACAGTGATCAGTTAGTAAAGTTTCCACTGATGCCAGCTTCACCTTTCCATTGTTCCTTTGCTCGGTTTAGACATGAAATTTGCAGCTTTGTCTCATTTGTCCGAAGAGGAAATGACCTCGAATGTCAATTCTCCTCGCTCGCTGACTCCCCACCTTCATGCAACACCCCCACCATCTCTCACAACCACAAGAAGCTTTGCAACCAAACAGACTTAGAAAAACACACACTTTTAAAAGGTGAGACTGTTCATGCAGAACGAGTTTGTTTCTGTAGAGTGCTTCTTTTTCAGTAAGAGAAACATAAAAAAGTGCAGAATTTGATTAAATGAAGCAGTTTTGCAGAGAGGAGTGTCAGGTTGAGGAAGTTAAAGTGGGTAATGACCTCATGTGTGTTTTAGGGAAGTAAAAATAATGTCTGTAGAGTGACGCCTGGCTTGAGACAGAGAGTGAAAAAGATTCTGCTCGAGTGAAACTCGGTAAGTTGTTTTCTAGAAAAAAAATTCTCCTAATTAAATGGCTGAGAGATTTCTTGAATTTTATATAACAAGCAATTTATGAGTATAAAATATGTATCTCAGTTATCTTTTTTGCAAGTTTAATTATGAAACTATGTTGCAAATTTTGTGATGAAATATTGTAGCATTAACAAGTTTCTTTTTTCTGGTTAAGAGTTGTTCTTAGTTTTTAGTACTGTTTTTGTTTTGTTTGTTTTTGTTGTTTTTTGTTTTGTTTTTTTTTGTTTTTTATCAAAAATGATCTAAATTAATGTGTGAATTTTAAGCATTCTTCATAATTATCCTATTAACCAAAGCCAACAATAATATAAATGTCTTCCTATTTTAAATTTTGTAAGAACTCAGATGCAAAGACAAAATTCTCTTAGGATTAACCACATAAAAGTATTTATTATATCGACCTTACGTAAATTAGTCAAGTCTTTTTTTTTCTTAAATCTATGTCTTACTGGAGTGCACGATACAGGAAGATCTCGATGAATTAGAAAATGTTTGAAAAGTTTGTTGATTTTAATATTTCAGTTTAAACAGTGAAACTCTTATATTACGTTGATTAATCAGAAAAAGAGTGATATTTATCACCCAGTTTCTCAATTAGAGAGGAAACAAAATGTGATGCCCATGCAGAGTTTGTCCTTGAGCCTTGGCTTCAGCTCATTTGACATAAATAACTGCATCAGTCAGTGCAGAATGATTTGGAGGCGATGAGCATGTGGCCCTGCTGAGGCGTTAGAGAAGCTCTGGTTGCTTTAATAGTGGCCTTCAGGTCATATACATTGTTAAGTTTGGAGTCTTTCTTCTTCTGGGATTCCATGGTCAGTAAAGCAGGTATTGGTGCTTTTGATGAATAAAATCAGCATCTTGAGAGGATTTGTTAGCAAAGTGAAGCATAAAGTCGTCTAAAAGTTTCTACTAGATGGCTGTGCTGATGCTGAACTTGACACAGCACAGTGAGCGAAGAGCTGTGGATGACATGACTCTCCCTAATATCACTGATTGCAGAAACTCCACTCTGGATTCAAAGCATCAAGGATTTTGTAGATGTTTTTGCACTCGTCTGACAGATTCTGGGACATTGATTTCCTCCATTCTTTTTTAAAGTTTCGTTGGCTCTACTGGCCTTTATTTAAAAGTAGTTCAACAGGAAAGAGGGTAATGAGGAAGGGGAAGACATGCGGCAAATGTCACCAGGCCAGGAATTGAACCACCACGAGGACTAAGGCCTCAATAAGTGGGTCGTGTTTTGCCCCTGCGCCACCACAGCATCCTGTCTGTTGACCGTTAAGACTGTGCAGGACACAGCATAATATTTCCACCTCTTAAATAATTGTTTTTTATTTTTTGTAACATTAATCACATTTTTCACTTTTCAGAAAACACAAACCTCAAAATTAACAGCAATAAATATACTAAATTGCTCAGTATTTTTATTTTTTTATCTGTCCTAATATGTTTGAATATTTAAATGAATTTCTAATGTTGTACTTTACTGAAGTGTAACTTTACCTGCAGTTTTTCAGGACAATCTGACAACATCTTGAAGTTGCAATTGTCATTTTGATAACACTGCTAAAATGAAACGGAAGCACATAAATAGAGAAATTGGAGGCACCGCGTGGCGTAGCGCTAGAGCGGACCCATTTATTTACAGAGGCTGTAGTCTTTGACTAGGCCATCCTGGACATCTTCTCCTTTGCCATTCCTGCCTGGCAACTGTCAAAAAAGTAAAAAAAATAAAAACTTTTAAAAACAGCACTGTTTATATAGGTAATTATGAGTTTATTTCTTTAGGTTAAAGAAGCACCATGGCCTCTGCTGATGTAGACATGGACATCCATGAGGAAGATGTGCCAATGCAAATGGGAAGGAGACAACCTCCTCCTCCGCCGAGTCAGATCCGATATTACCAGGCTTCAGAGATGCTGCCGGAAAAAAAAGGTCAACTGCACGACCTGCTACAGAAACAACCAGCTGTGTTGGGGGTAAGAATGTGGAAAATAAGTAAAAAAAAAACCAAACAGTCTGCTCCTTTTCAATTATAATCACACAGAAACGTCTTATACGACCATAACCAAATCTGGCAAAATCTGGAAATTTGATAATGTACCAACAACCTCATACACGTGGTTTAAATAGACACTAAAGGTCACCAGCTTTACCCGTGTTTTGTGCACTTCTGGTTATCTGCTGAGTATTTAAAAAATAGAAAATTTGTCTGGACTCATGATGGACCTCTGCACGTTTCATCCAGTGCTGCGCTGGCTTTGCAGGATTTTGAGCCGAAAGGAGACATTTCAAAAGTTCTGTGGGAGAAAACAGTAAAACTTTATAAGAAAATGATATAAAGAAAAGTAGACTTTTGATACTAAGCAATGATGTAGCAACAAATAATGTAATAATAGTCAATAATTTGATAGTTCTGCTAATTTAAATGCAATAAAGCCAATAGCATAATAACTTTACAGTAATTGTTTTTTTTAATTCAATTACATAAGAAATGGTACAGTTACTGGTCAGTATACACTAAGTAAACAAATGATCACTATTCTCAACATTTCAAACTATCAAAAATGATTTATGTTAATTAGTTGAATTTTATTCCTTAACATATGGAATTATACATGAAAACATTTAAGGAACTACACAATATTCTAAATAAATTTCTGTACAAAATTCCATCCAATACTTTATTTAAAGAGATAGTGCAGCAGTACAGTATATAAAGGTAATATATGTAGTACATAGTAATACAGTGAACATGTACTTGTTGAATGCTTATGTTGACTATGAAAAATAATTTACCCATTGTTATATATGAACTGCAAAGGAAAAATAGGATTTTCCATTTTATTCTCACATTATCAGCTGAAGTAATGACTTAAGCCTTTAGCACAGCTTTTTAATGGAATAACGTGACACATTACTGACATTGGTGCAAAATGATTATTACCTTGTTGGCAAGTATAATGTTATCGGCTGTTATTGCATTATTGGTTGCTATGAAAGGTTAAAATAAAAAAGGGAAGTGAATTAAATACAACTGTCAGGCTCTAAAAAAAGAAGAAAGCATAAATAACTTTAGATGGCACGCAGGATTCTAAGAAATAAGTCTAAATGGCATATTAAAGAGACGCTATCGGATGCATGGTCAGGAGAAAACTGACAGCAAGATGGAAGGAGCAGGTTAGAAAAAAATACTGAAGAAAAATGGGATGTACTTGGCAATCCCTGCAAAACAGAGAAGTCAACCTTTCCCTGAGGCACCGCAGCAAATAAATGAAGGTTTTGTTGTCTGTCCTGCTCAACCTTCTAATGCCTGTTTCCATCAAAACAGACTAAGAACTTTACCAGTTTTCCAAAAAGTCATCAAGTTGTCATTGATGTCAAAGCAGGCAGTACCAAAAACTGCTTATGTACGTTTTTGATCAGGTTTGAGTGGTTGACAACTTATAACGCTATAAAAGTTGCTTGAAAATTCAGAAATTGTGCCAGTGAGGTGAACTTAGATCATTGAGCTCAACAGACAAAAGAGTGTTACAACAGTCTGACAGCCAATACATCACGTACCAGTAACAGCTGGAGGCTTATTTGTCCTACATATCAGAAGATAGTTTCTAGGACAACTACATGAGATGAGATTTTCAGATGCGGTATGAAGGCGAGCTCTTTAGGAGGTGAGCAGGAGAAGCCTTCAGTCTAAACTGCAGATCTGCTGCGCTTTCTCAGAAGACAAAGCGCCAAGACTTTGTTAAATAGTTCATCTGACAGTCAAAAATGAGATCAAGATTTAGGCTGAGATAACATGGCGGAGGCAAAAAGAAGCACAGAGATGTTTTTCTGCACTTCTGGGCAGCAGCAAGAGGAAGTTTATGGGTTAGGTTATATTGAGTCTCATGTACGTGCAATGGCTGAAGTTTTCACACTTTATAATCCAGAACTCCCCAAGCGTGCAAGTGTGCATTTAAAAAAAGAAAACTGTTGTATTACATAATTAACACAATTTTATTTTTCCCATCAGCTTAGCCCTTTCTGTTTGTTGCTCAGGATGTGCTGGACTTCTTGTTTTTCACATACATCACTGGATCGCAGTAAAACAACATCTTGCACACAAAAAATGACTCCTACCCCTTTCTCTACAGAAAGATACATAGCTAAAACTAAACTACAACACGAATCTATAATTTCATATCTATCAAAATTAGAATTTTAAAATGTTAAATAAAAGTTGTTCATGTAGCAAAGGTAAGAAAATAGACTATTGGGGTCACAATGAAACTGGAATCTAGAAAATAAATATGCTATCTTAACTTGAATGAGGAGTTGTGATTAAGATTAAGTTAATCTTAATGTGTTTCTTAATCTTAACTTTAGTAACTTTATTTTTCTTTACTGGAGTAGCATATTCTTACACTGATAACATCTCTAAATTATGACTCACTCAGTGGTGAAAAATAGGGGATGTTTTTATAACACCAGTTTTGTCTGAATTAGTGGAAACCATAAACATTCTCACAAAACAAACGCAACTTGTCTAAGTCTATCCCTTATTCATCTGATAATTCAGCTGAATAATATGTTTGTTCAACTAAAACAAGTCATTGATGGATCTTTAAGTAAAATCCAGTTGAATCTGTGCATAATTTAATGCCAGGATAAATGAAGTTGTTGTCCGAAGGCCTCAGAGAGTAGAGAGCAAAAAGTATCCTGAATAACCACAGTTACTCTGGAGGGGCTGCAGAGACCTGCAGCTCTGCTGGACAGAAAGAGTTTATACAAGTGAAATCCTTTGGACTTTATGACAGAGTGACAAGAGAAAAGCTACTGTTGACAGAAAGTCGTCAGAAGTTTAGTTTGAGGTTACTAGAAAGCGTGAAGGGGGCATAGGAAACGTGGAACAACAACAACAATAATAATAATAATAATAATAATAATAATAATAATAATAATAATACAGACCTTTGGGCACTTAAATATCTTAAAAACAACATTATATGTAGGAGAAAACATAAGATACAGAAACCCTTCAGCTGTGAGTTTGACAATGAGAAACAGCAAAAACAAAAACAAGTCTATGACTTTAACTAAAATGTGCAGATTCATCATACTGTGATGATTTAAAAATGTCTGCTGGAGCTCAAACATTTCATCCAGCTTTCACATTGTGAAATATCTATGCATTCACAATATTTCTGCATGTGTAGAAATATCTACACATGCAAAAGTACAAAAACTACATATCTCCCTGAACACACCGTTCTCACGCTGAAACATAATGGCAGCAACATCATGCTGTGAGGCAATTCTAGAACGAAAACTTGTCCAAAAGCTGCAAAGCATGTTGAAATAATCTTCAAACCCACATTTCAGGTTATCATTGTAACAAATGATAAGTACAAATTTTAGTTTTTTTTTTTTTAAACCTTTACTTATTTCTACATTTAAGTGTTAACTTTTGCACATTGTGTGAATTTCCAGTTGTATTTAAATCATCTGATATTTTGCTACTGCATTATAACTTATTTCTGGTGCATCAAAAAATAGGTGTGAAAAATAATCTTCACTCGTCTTTTGGTCCTCATAACAAAATAATTTGTTCTGCTTTCAAACATATTTAGACACCGATACATACTGTACTTCTCTGTTCATCACATTTGTTTATCAGGTTTTTAGTATTTGATTTATAATGAGCAGCTTGCTGCAGAACAACTTCACGGTGAGATCCTTTCCCGTATCTCACCAGCAAGTACTGCAAGCTTGTTACCCCACCACTGCGCAAAGAACTGACATACATACTGTATATCTCAGACACTAATGAGCACATTGTTTTTACTTACCACCTCTAATAAAGATCACAAGGTTATTTATTGCTTACCAGAAAACAGAGAATATTATTTTCCATTTCTTATTGCACATCTAAATTAAACACGTCTCCTACTGCTTGCATCAAAACTGCCTGTTCCTTAAAAACTGAGCATTTTTCCACTGAAGTAACCCATCTGCGCAATTCAATGTTATTAATAGTATTACTTGCAGTCATCTACTTTATCTTCAACCCGATCTCATATACAACCTCTTAGCGTCTTAGCTGACACATCTTTTCTTTTTTTTTTTTTACTTTCAACCTTTTTCTCTCAGTCTCTGCAGATAATGAGCGGCACCCTCAGTGTCGCAGTGGGCATACTCTTTGCTGCAACTCAGAAAATGGACCAGTCCCTTTTCTGTCTTTTCAGAGTCTCACAGCTGACCGGAGCCCTTGTAAGTCATTGCTCCAACTAGCACTAAATCATTTTAAAAATATGTAGCAATAAAAGGAAGTCTGACGTCTACATTCTCCGTCCTTACAGTTTGTAATAGCCGGACTTGTTTCCAACTTGTTGTTCAAATATCCAGCGTTGCTGATGGTGAGACTTTAACAACTTTTTTAAGCAACAGTAGTTATCTATATAAAAAATAAATAAAAAAACTATGCATGACTTTTTGTCATTACAGGTGTCCATTGCAGTTAACTGTGGCTGCATTGTTGTAGCCATTATTGGTGCAATTCTGATAAGTGTCGACCTGGCTCGGTGGAATCCAAAAAATGATCCGTTTTTGAGAGTAAGAGTAACACCAAAACTGATCCCAATACATTTATCAGCAGAAGCTCACATAAATATTTCCATTGTGGCAATATTGTTTATTAATGATGTTTTTTGTTTGTGACAGATTGAAGTGATGGGGCTGTGCGTGTTGGGCCTGGAGGTTTTCCTCTCTGCAATCCTCTGCTTCTGGTTCTTCAAAGAGAAAAAGGCAAAATGATTAAACTGCTCGTATTGTTTAAACCAATCGTGGTACAGTGACGCTATTTGTGCACAGAGAACTGTGGAACTGCACGCTTTTAGAGGAGACAGTGACACCTTTTATGCTTACATGTGTGGCTTTGACTCTGTTGCCTGTGCTAGAGCAAAAGCCCCTGCAGCGCAGCCCGGGCTGTGGTCTGCGTCTGATGCTTTGACATGGACTGCAAAATCGCAAGAGCTGCGGTAACCAAACGTCAGTTTCCCTCATGTGAGAGCATAAACCACATTTTAACTCTGCGTCTCTTTGAGTAACGGTGATATCGGGTCTCCTTTTGCATTGTGTCTGTACGCAGAGGGCTCTGTGTGGTTTCAAGTTCACACTCCAGTAGTGGAAATATTTTTGTCACTTGTTCTGAGGTATATTCGCACATTCACACTTCTATCTTTATTAGCCAAAAAATAAAAATAAAAATAAAAAGCTTCAGCGGCAATCATTAATGTGTTGGAGGAATAAAAGCAGAAACAGCTTTAAACTTTTTATTAATCTGTACAAATGTGTAACTCAGAAGTCACGGGAATACAACGCAGCACTGTCTGAAAGTGTCTACTACTTTATTTGCAAAATACATCTACAATATAAACACATAACTATCTCATTGAATCAAATGTACAGACCTCTGACGTACCATGACACAGACAGAAACATAACAGCACGTGTTAGTCTAAGTGAGTTACAGTATTGTCATAAAATGCTATTTTTCTGTTTCAGTTTAATCCAAGTCTTAGTGCTCCAAAAATCAAGACGTTCTTATTTTCATCTTCTTTTTCTCTTGTGTGAAATTTGCTGTACGACTTGAAAACTTCACAACTGCAAAAAAAAAAAAGACAGAAAAGAAACATAAATAGCTTCAATGACTATACATCAAAAATACACACATCGCAGCAGTAAAACTTCTACTTAAGTGAACATGCAACGCTGGACATGCTAAACAAGGACAAAGCAGCGTTTTTGGAAGGAAAATATCTCGTCAAACAGTCCTTTACAAGGTAATGTGATGTGTGAGTGTCACTAAAATATTGAGGTTGTGCATAAAAAGTATTAGTTACATAATATTATTATTAATAAAAATCATAAAGCTTTCTTCTCTAGAGATAAGTACTAGTTTCTGTGTTACCTTGCAACAATAAACAGCTTTAGACAATTCTGGAATAATAATAATAATATATAATAATAGATTTTTGTTTTACTTGAACTTAATTTAAATGGAAAATGTAAGGCACTTGTAAGGCGTTTTATCTTGTCTCAAAGCGCTTTTCACTACATTCAGGAATTCTCAAATGTTCACACAAACTCCTACCTTTTGAACCTCCTTCAGTCCAATAATCTCTTTATTTCTGCTCTTTACTTTTGATTTAAATACTATTTTAAAAAGATCTAGTTGCTTGCATTCACATTTGAATTTTGCTTTAGTTTATAAGTGTATAATATATATAAAATACTCTAGAACTAACTAAAACTAAAAATAAGAATAATGTCAAGGAGTGCATGGTATATTTTTAATTGGTAAGGAGTTTATTATCATTTTGCATACACCCTGTGCATGCAAAATGATAATAAAGTCAGTCTAAGTCTAAGTCTAAGTCATCAAGGATGAAAATAAAATAAAAAAAACAAAAAAAAACTATCACAATGCAAATATATGCCTAAACAATAAGAAGAAATTATGAATTAATACAACAAAATAAAAATCAATATAATGATATTTGTGTATTTAAATCAGGGCAAAGACAGAGAAGTTAGCTATTTTTTAAAAATACATATATTGTTCTTAATGCTCGCCCTACTAGAATTCATTTTTATTCCTACAGCAGTCGGCTGAACAGGTTGAATGGTTTTATTCAAAAACAATACATTCATATGCACTGCAAGGCCATAAAACACAGATGCACGACAGCATGCGTGTGTCCAAACATGCAGAACATGAGCGTCTTTCGTGGGTTGTGTTTTCCCCCTGATGTTGGGTCCACAGATAAAAACAGAAGAATGAGGCAGCAGAAAGCCAGACGCTTACAGGAACACACAGCCAGACAGAGGAAGAGTCTGCTGAATCCATCTGTACACACCGTCATGCAACACGAACATCGACACAAAAAAACCAAAAACACTTTTACTTAGATTAGTACTCAGTTCAGGAGTTAATGCGGATGGAAAGAGAACAAAAATGTCCACTGCTGTGACTGAGGTTACTTACAGGGCTAACCCTCACCAGTCAGACTACTGTGGAGAGGCCGACCGCTACATGAGTGGCTGCTCTCTGGTAAAAGCAGAACAGCAATGAAAATAGAAGTGGTGTGAGAATCTAAAGCCTCAACAAGAATCTAAAGCCAAAATCTAAACCTCCAGGCGAGAAATTCATTTACAGTAGAGCTAGTTATTTTAATAACAACGCAAAACAGTAAGTATAAACTTGTCAAATGATTAAAAATAATAATAATAATTATATATTAATAATAATTATTGTAATTATTATTAGTATTAGTAGTATAAACAACAATAAATTTCAACTGCATCCAATTCTCACTTTTAAAGTCCTTTATAGTTTGCTACAATCAGTCCTTGAAAAAAAGGAACAATTCAAAAACATCAATAAAAGCCTTAATTTAAAATCCCCGAATATGATAATGGTGTGTAGCCTTAGTTACGGGGTAAAAAGAAGGCTCTGACTCTGAGTCATAATCTGGCTGTTATCAGTGGCTGCATCCAAACAATGTCGTCTTTAGTTTTGTTAAATGTTAAAATACTGAAAGCGCTCCTCTGTTTTTTATTCTGACTTTTTTTGTAGCTCTTAAAAAAGCAAAACTTCTACCAGAAAACACAAATGGCCAAAAATTGATGACATGACTTGCAGTGTCATTTAACTGTCTGCTCTTCTGCAAACTCTGGATCTTCATTTGAAAGAATCATAAAATGAACCTCGAATGACCAGAATGCTACAAAAAAATGCAAAAATAAAGAACATGAATGTGTGACAAAAATTCCCACGTATTCACAAACTTGGATAATTTATCCTCATCTGACTGTAAAGAAGATTTCTGAAAAATGTTGGATCAACACTTTCATCAAACTGTATTACACTTCAGCCACTTCAGCAGATCTCCAGAGCAGATTGCGACTGATCAGGCTCCACATTGTGGCTTTATTTTGGCCAAAAATGAGAAAATAAGGTTACATAAGCTTTTCATTATCTTTCAGTAACAATTTTTGTTCAAAATCTAAAGGAGAAGTAAAATTGGACACATTTTAAATATCAGATATTCCTAAAACTCAATAAGCAAATTTTTCCTCTAAGCCTCATGTAGGTTTTCCAGCTCTAGACAAATTTTATTTAGTAGCACCAGGGGCAAAAGTGTTTCTTTGGACTGGAGCAAGTCAGAAGACATGATTCCAAGAGCACCGCTAGAAAAGAAATCCCCGGAGAAATGTGCTCATCTGCAGCACAGAGTGTGACTTCAGATAAAAAGGCCTAAAAAACAACAATCAGACGGACACTTACTGCTGTGATGAACTTGGTGCCCTGCGGCAGGAGGTCTTCATCTTTGTGGAACATCGGCGTGGAGGTGATGGAGGGAGGAGGCGTGGAGGAGCAGAGGAAATCAGGCGACTCGTTGTTGTTGTTAAACGTCTCCATGATGACGCTGGGAGGTCCAGGGATGGTGAGGGTGCTCAGCCCTGTTACGCTGTCACTGGAGTTGCACTGGGAGGAGGACGTCTCTGAGCTCTCAGTAACTGGCACAGAAACACACAGAGAAGGTTATTCAAGAAAGAAAGTATAAAATATTTGAAGGCAAAAGTTTTCATGTTTCACACGGACTGCGATGGAGCTAAAGCTTCGGCATGTGTTTGCGTTTGGCAGCTCCTAGTGGTAGCACCAAAAAAGACACTTTGGAGAACAAAAATCTGAAAAACATTATAATATTTTTATCCTGCCAATTTTTCAGCAAATGCTTTGAGAGTTAAAAAAAAGAGAGAAGAAAAAGTAAATCGGAAATAATAATAATAAAAAAAAGAGCACTGTAATACCTTCTAAACTCTAACTTTAAACTATTTTATCTAAACGTTCAAATCAAGTTGCCACTGACTCATGGAGGGCCTGCTGCTCACGACGTCCTGCTCCAGCTCGTCCTCCTCTATGCAGTCATATGGCCACTGGGCGAAGGACGCCACGCTGCCCATCGGGTACAGGTATGGGTGAGGGTGAGACGGCGAGGAGTACAGATGGAGGTTGAGGGAGCCCAGCAGGGAGGAGGACGACTGGCTGCTGGAGGAGGAGGTGCTGCTGTTGGAGATGGTGGAGTGGGGCCTCTTAAACGCAGCGCAGTGCTCGAACGACGACACCGCGATGGACGCCCGCGTCCGACACTCTGTGGGTAGAAAAGAGAATAGAGACGATGCCTGAATTGAAAAGGCAAAAGTAATTTCCAGTGTTGAGAAAGGAAACTAATTTTCTGACATGAATTAGGTAATGTTTTTAAAGATAATTTGGATTTGGCTTTAGTAAAAAAAAAAGTTTAAACTTTATGATTTTTGATGCAGCTGTTCTGTAGCTTGCCAGAGAGTAACTGGGTGTTAAAAACATTAATTCTCAAACGTTTGTTTTGTTTTACATTTTTACACATTTCCTTTGACTGGTTAAAAATTAAGTTATCTGGATAAGATGGATAGTGTGGATAAAATGTTGACCACTCACACCTTATCTACAGAACCTGTCCTTGGACAAATTTAAACGGTACTTTTAAGGCTTCAAATGAAAAAGGAAGATGAGTAAAATCAGATTAGAAGAGCACAGCTCACCTGTCCCCTTCATGATGAAGTCAATGGCTCTATCACTGATGGCTGCATCACTGGGCTTTATGTCCATGAAAGGTTTATTACCAATCCCCATGGAAACCATTTCCTGCATGCGTAGCTCTACAGTGAATAAAACAAAAACAAAACACAAAAACTTTTTATATTATTTTCACCTGAAAAGAATCAGGTCACCATCACAGGAATTCAAAATTATTTTTGAGACATCTGTATGAAAGTTAAAATATACTCCAAGAATATAAATGATCTTAGCACAAGAAATACAAATTGGAAAAGATGAAATGAATCCATGTTGGATGGAAGAATAACTTGGATGCAGTTAAAAATGAAGTATAGAAATATAATACGATGATATGTTTTGAATTATCATCCTGCTGAACAACCAAATGAAAACCCATTTTCCTTTTTTTCTGGCAGAGGTCACAAGAGGTCATGCAATCCATAAGTATACATAAGAAATATATAAGTTAAAAGTTACTTAAGTTTATACTTTTTGCTCCCTTTCGAGCATTTATTTTAGTTAAGTGAATTATTCATATTTATTATTGTCTGAATGAAATAAAAAAGAAAACAGTAATGGAACTCTAAGGTCCACAGCATGACACATCCTCTGCCATACATAACAGTGACATTGTTTCACTCTGAGCCTTTTTGGAGGGTTTGTTGCAGAAAGAATTTGACATTATTGCACATGAAGAGTTCAGTAAAACATGTTTACAGCTTGTGATGCTAGGACAGAAAAAGCTTTTTTCACATCTTTGTCATTGGTGGCAACAAATCCACTGTCTTCTCCTAACATTATCTAGTCATGGTGAACAACTTAGCAATATTTTTTACTTTTTTCTAGCAAATCGGTATAAAAATAGTCACAGATTTTATGTGCTGTATGGACACTTTTTATTTGACTTTATAACCCACCTCTGTTTCTGAGGGCCTGCCTCCACAGGATCTTCCCAATAATAGCCGTCCACACTGCCTTGACCTCAGCCGAGCTGGCCTGGAGTATAAACGTGTCCTGGGACTTCCTCCGACGGAACCAGATCTCAAAGCGAAGGCCGCTGTCACCAACATTTTCCGTCATACCTATTTCTGCTGTCTGCAAAGGAAAACACAGAAAAGTTTAACTCAAGTCAGTAAACAATGACAGAAATACATTTGAAAAACCCGGAAATCTTACTTTGAAGGACTGCTTGTAGATGTAAATGTCGTATCCTCCCTCTATTTTCTTGGTCTTGCTGAAGAGGATGAGGTCCTCAAACAAGAAGACATGGCGAAGGTATTTTCTGCGTCCACACCAAACGATGAACTCATCCTGGCAGCGGAGCTGACCCTGCTCTTTCAGGTTCACCTGGAGAGGAAACATGGCCGCTCACATGCGTCACAGAGAACAATGCAGTTCCTCATAGGATGAAAACAAGATGACTTCCATTTCAGAAAATAGCTCTGATGACCCCCCAGTCACCTTAGTTATAGAGATGTGATTGCATTCCCTGGGTACTCACATCGCAGCCACGGATTGCATCCATCGCCAGCAGGTCGTTCCCGTGGCGAAGCTGAAACCTCACCATCTCCTCAGCAGTACGAAGGTCACTCAGCTCCTGCTCCTGCGAGTAGCTGCACTCCTTTATCAGATCTTTGAGCAGCAGTGCGTATTTGCTCATCCTCTGAATGGGCTTCAGCAGGTAGGACGCCAAATCCATCTTGTCTCCCAGCTCCAGCTGCTTATTCTAGACAAACAGATAGAGGAAGGCAGTTCAAACTTTTTTATCAACAGGTTTCTGGTGATGTGACCTGTTGCTCAACTCTGGGGCCGCGAGGAATGTGACCAGAGCAGTTTTAAACGCACCTTAAAGAACTCATGGCCATGGCTGCTGAGCAGAGCGTCTGACTGCGGCTTATTCTTGCTGTACAGAGCGTACATTCCAAACTGATCCTCCTGCACCCAACGTGAATCAGTTACCACAACGTCTACATCACAGAGCACGCTGTCATTTCAGCTCACAAACACATTAAAAGACCAAGAGTATACTGGGAGGCACATGAATTATAGAAAAATTAGAAACTATTTCTAATTACATACGTAAATCCAGTGATGCCTTAAGCAGAATTTTAAAAGTAGAAATAAAAACACAGAACCTCTAAATTTTAATTATTAATTAAAGCTATAAACGTAAAAGAATTGTAGAAAGAAAAAATAATGGAAAACATAAAACCTGACAAATGTTGGAAAAATATAAAACTGAGATAAGGATAAACAACTAGGCAGAAAAAAACATGCAAATAAAATGTGGGAAATAAAATAAAAACAAATTATAAAAAATGAAATAAGGATCACAATTAATAGAAAAACAAAGAACATGA
This sequence comes from Xiphophorus maculatus, assembly GCF_002775205.1. Taxonomy (NCBI): domain Eukaryota; kingdom Metazoa; phylum Chordata; class Actinopteri; order Cyprinodontiformes; family Poeciliidae; genus Xiphophorus; species Xiphophorus maculatus. The sequence goes on from NC_036445.1 coordinate 15,562,794, forward strand.
CATACTGATTCAATTAATTGAAAAATAAAAACCAGGCACATAAACTGAAATAATAATAAAAATGTAATTGAATTTAATTTCTATATTTCAACTTCTTTAAATTATATATGATAAATTGCTTTAAAACCTTCTTATTCATATGTGATATAATTTATTTATTTTGCTTATACACCAGTAGTATAGTATGCTGGTGTATTTTTGACAGATTTCAGCTTTCAGTTGCTGATACATCTATTTCCTAAGATTTTCATCTATTTTAAGAGAGCTTTGACTTGATTTACATCTCATTCTCACTCAGGGCACTTTTACAGAGACCTTCACTTACATGTCGCAGGAAACAGCTGCTGATGCTCAGCGGAGAGTGAGCGCTGGCCTCCAGCTCCTTCAGGAAGTACTGGCTGTGGAAGTCCCACAGTTTTTCCAAGTTCCCAAAAATGATGCTGCGCTTCCCTCGCAGGTCCTGTGGCAAGTCAAGACGCTCCATCTCGGGGAAATAGTGCTCAATGATGTAGCTGAGAGAGCGAACGTACTCCCTCTCTGTGGAAATCATTTCATCCATGATGTGCTGAACTTTACTGGGAAACACAAACATGTGAATGATAAGCACATAATGCAACTTACTGTTAATGTGAAGTTATTGCCAGAATAACTGGGTTAAACCGTCACCTGCTCTGTTTCTTGCCATCTCCTTCACTGCGTCTGTTGTGTGTCCTTGAAGGTGTGGACAGGCTGCGGCTGCGTCCCAGAACGGGACTGGTCACATCAGGCCTCAGCAGCTTCTTCTCTGCTGACACATTATTGGCAACCTCCAAGCCCTTGATGTAGACCCCCGTGTAGCCGTGAACGTGGCTGATGTCTGAGTGGCCGCCGTCCCTCGGGGTCAGCTCGTAGCTCATGGTCTTCTTCATGATCTTCTTCATCGGGTGCTTTCGAAGCCGAGTGGCCTTGGAGTACACTGGCTCAGAGTGGCAGGAGACGGTGGAGTCGATGGTGCAGTCGCTGTCCGTGTCATCGAGAGTGCATGAGCTCTGCCCCAGCTTGTCTTCTCTGTCCACGGGGAACGTGAAGTGCGATGGAGATGAGATGGAGCCAGAGGGGCTCCTTGAAAAAGATTCAGCAGAGAGACTCTTGCTGTCCTCAAATGTAAGCGAGGTAATAGCTCCAGGCAAGTGCAGACATCCATTAGCTCTGGGAAGTTCTAGGGGCACCACACAGCTTTCTGCAGCCGGTAAGGAATCCCCGGTGCCGACAGCACTAGGGTTCTGGTCTGACAACGAGGCTCGAGCCAACGTCGCTTCCAGCTGCCGTTTGGTCTTCTGGCATTTGTGCCACATGGAGTTCCACTGCTGCAGCTGCTGGGGGCACTCCAGCAAGAGCACCATGTTGTTGAGAGTACTGAAGTTGTCCATGGAGAATTTAGATGCTTCCGTGCAGTAATCCTGCAGGATTTTCACCACAGACGGTGAAAATGTCTGATCGGGGCCGTCCAAACTCAGCTGGTGGAAATAATCCTGACAGTGCTCTATCCACTGCTGCGCCTAAACATGCGAGGGAAAGCATTTCACTTGTAGAACAAAAGCATAAGCTGAAAGCTGCATTTTGGGTTTATTCAAATTACTAATGGCTGATATTGATTTGATCATTTGAAACATTTAACTGTGACAAAAATGAGGAAAAAACAAGAACAAATTCTCTATACTTTTCATAGCGATGCATAGTAAATTAAATATGAATATATTTTCTTAAAATTGTGTGTCTAGAAAAAAAACAACTAACATATCACTTGACTTTAGGCAGAATTTAAAAATGATTTCTGAAACTCACCGAGTCATAGAACTCGTACAGGTTTGTTAGGACTTCTAACTTAGCCTTCCGCTCCTGTACTCTGCTTAAGATGGACCCCAGACGTTGTTTAAAGTTGCAAGCAGCCGATTCTGGAGGGGAGCTGGGATTCTGTTTCAGGAGCCTCGTCTGGAACTGTCAGGAAAAGAGAATGCATGAGAATGACGAATGAATGACAAAACAGTCTGTAAGAGATAGTTTGGATTTTTCAGGTGGGCTTTCAATAAAAAGACATGAGTAGTCAGTATACTACATGCAGCAGGCAACAGAATTGGAGAATTGGTAAAAAAGTTGCACGGACGTGTTAAGCTAAAGGCTTCTCTGAATGGGAGGAAAACTGGAATAGGTTTTAGCCTTTAAGCGTTTATTTTCCTTATCAAGGTAATACTGTAGATAAGATACTGACTCCTCATGTCTACCACAACATGATTCAACAGAACCATGCAGAAGTTGTTTTTTGTAGTTTTTATTTACCTCTGACTCCTCCAGAAACTGCTCCAAACTCTCCTTCATCTCTTTTATTTTGTCCGTAGACAAAGTTACAGATTCCAGAGGTAGAAGATGCTTCTCTCCCTCTACGCTAAACCAGCGCTTTATCTAGAAAGAAAAACACAATGATCATCCAAGTAGTTTTGTTATCAACAGCAAACATTATATAAGGATCTGGTGGAAAGGGATGTCTGAATCTGAACTCACCTGTTGTGTCTGCTCCTCAAACTTGTGAAGCTCCAGCAGATCCTCCAACTCTTTCTGCGACTTGTTGGACAGGATTACCAGTTTATGAACCTCTTCATCTACTTGGTTGTAGAGTGCATTCAACATCTCAATTGCATCTCTGAAAAGCAAAATCACTACAGTTGGTAATTTACATTTTCACGTCACGGGTCCCAAGTTGTCGTCTAATTGTACCTGTAGTTTTCATTCTCACACGCCTCCTCCTTCCTGATGCGAGCGAGAACAGTTCCTCCTTCCAGACGCAGTCTGTTCAGATGGGTGTCGTCTAGTACACTCTTCATGAGATGCCTCTGCTGTTCCAACACCTCAGACACCTCCTGAGTGGCAAATTAACGAATTTCACAACGGATCGGTCAGAACGTTTTCACATTTACTGATACAAACACAAACTTCTCTACATTTTGTTGGGATTTTATCAGATAGACTTACACAAAGTTGTTCATAATAGTGAAGTAATAGGGGAGTAACATGGTTGTCAGTTATTTCCTAATAAAAATCTGACAAGTGTGGTGTGCATTTTTTATTTAGCTTACGAATCAATACTTTGTAAAACCACCATTTTAGGTGCAAAAAGTGGGAATACTTTTGCATGGCACTGTGTAAATAATAAAGTCAGGGTTAAGAAAAACACCCAAATTTGTCCCCTTAGGGAATTTCCAGATGTTTCTCACGCACAAAGCTTTTTATTGTATTTAAGTGAGTGCTTTACCTGAGAGGTCTTGAGGTCTCCAGAAACACTCAGAGTCCTGATGGACTCCTGGAGGAAGCTGATGGCTGCACTGCAGCTGCTGGCAAAGGGCTCAATTTTCTGCAGGGAACAGAAAAGAAAACAAACCGAGACAGCCATGGATTAACAGCATTACCACAGTCAAAACGAAACTATTGCCACACGTGAAACCAATCATGCTTCAACAAGCTCGCAGGCTTTTCCCTATAATTGTTTGCAACATTACAATGATCTTCCTTTGTATTTTTATTTGCAATAAAAAACTAAATAATGCTAACAACCAAAAAGAAAACTTTTTTTAAAGCTTCTCGAGCCTTGTAAAACTGGGTTAACAGATGTATTTACGATTCTGGCAACAGAAAAGGTGCCTGCGTCAGACGCACTTGTCTGAAGCCGATCCAGTGGTTGTGGTCGTAATGATAGGTGCCCTCCAGGTCTCGTGTCAGCTGGGTTTGGTCGATGTGCTTCAGCAGTGCCTTCAGGGATGAAAGCGTCTCAATCTGTGCCAAGGAAGAAAGAAAAAATAAACGTCTGAGTCAAGACCATGCTGCTAGTCTCGCCTCAGAGGAAAAGTAGATTTAAATGCCTGCAGGTCAATTCCTGCACGCAGCTAATCTCAGTCATCAGATCATGTAGTGAAAAGATGAATGAGAAACAACCGGATATCTTTCAGACGTATAAATAAGTAAAACTATTAGACGTCACTTTTACCTGTACGCCAAAATCCCTGTCCAGTTTGGCTGATCCATCTTTGTCCACCAAGAACAGGATTGAATAAAGTGCATTTGGTACTAAAGCCTGAGAAAATCAAGGAAAAACTCCAATTGAAAACAATGCATTATGTTCCCATATAAGTGTCTCACAATGAGAGAAAAAAAAGACAATCTTACATCACATAGAGAAAAGCTTAACCATAGCATGATGATATGTATCGTTTGGCTTTAGCAGCCAACCAGCTCCCAGCTGGTGGTTAAAAACAGACAAGTAAAGACAGGCCTCGGTGCGAGAGCCCTGAGGTCAGGCATTTTTTAAAATATGCCTTGGAAGTGCAGGCACTTGTTGTTGCGCAACACCCCCCCCCTCCTTTCTGTCTCTACTGTCTCACTCTCTGCTTCCTCTTCTGAGAGGGGAGATGTGCTACCAGCTCTCCATCTAACGGGTTAATTGAGTTTCCTAAATCTGCCGGGATTTACCCTGTCCAGAACTGAAGTAAACTCTGTTTAAGCTGGTTTCGAGAAACGATTCACCTGATTTTTAACGGCCTACATCCAGGTGTCTCACCCTTCTTCCCTCTGTGAATTAGCCAGACTGAGCAGCCTACAGCCAACTAGTTTCACAGAGCACACCTGTTAACGGTCGCTCGTTCTCTTATTTTACAACTTGCATTTGTTATTGAACCAGGTAGGTTTTAGTGACTCGGGCGAGTCCCAAGGATGACGTTTTAAATTTGGGCTACCAGCAACTTAAAAACATTTTAAACTTTTTCCTCTCCAGAATCAAACATCACAGCTATTTTACAACCATCAAAGAACTTTAAGGTGACTCATTAACTGAATGTCCACAACATCTTTTAGATTTTCTTTATGCTAAATATTTTATTAGTAAGGCATTTTTGCAAGGGTCAGTACAGCTTAATTCAGTAGCAGAAATAATCAAATAAGTAAAATCAATCATCTAGTCTATCTTTCCCTACTGCTGACACTGAAAACTAAAAAAAGGGAACCTTTGAGAGAGACGGACGGAGCATGGCGCCTCGAACCCCAGACCTGGCACGACGACGAAGAAGGTGCTGCAGCAGGAGGAAGACGCCAATCGATGAAGGCCAGGATCTCCGCAGGTCTGATGATGAAGAAGGTGTTGCAGCAGGAGGAAGACGCCGATCGATGAAGGCCAGGATCTCCGCAGGTCTGATGATGAAGAAGGTGTTGCAGCAGGAGGAAGACGCCGATCGATGAAGGCCAGGATCTCCGCAGGTCTGATGATGAGGAAGGTGTTGCAGCAGGAGGAAGATGTTGATCAGCGAAGGCAGGAATCTCTGTAGGTCTGATGAGCTTCTTCTCCGCATGGATGGTGAGGTCACACAGGACTTGGTGCTGGCAGGAAGGAAGGCACCAGTTCTTCTTCTTTGTCTTTGCCTTTGTCTTCATCTTTGTCTTTGGGGTCTGAACCCAGCCGATGAGAGAAGTGCGATTTGAAGCCACAGGTTGTGGGGCTGACGGGTTGGTCCCCATGGCCGGACAGTCTTCGGCTCCGTGGCCCCGGCTCTTCTTCAGCTGCAGAGTTCTTTGTCCATCTCTTGGCTCGAAGCTGCCCGGAGGATCCAACGAAAGGTTCCTCTTTTGCACTCACCTTTTATAGGGTTTCTTTGGCTAGCACTGTTGCTGGGCTTGTTTCATTGGCTGACTGCTCAGATGATTTCATATCCATCACTGTCTTACAGACATTATGTCCTGATGTCTGTGCTAATGTCTCAGAGTTGCTCAACCTCCTGTCCATTGCCTGCACAACCTTTCACCTACTTTCTAAATAAGGCGTTGATCATCTCTGCTCTCCTGTTAGTTCCTTGCCTTTCACCTTTCACCTACTCTCTACCTCCAACATATCAGTGATGTTTAATTGCAGTTACACCTTTTACACCATTTCAAGTTCAATGTCAAAATCACATTTATATCACTTTTATTTTCTTTAGCTTCTCTGATTTTAGCATTCATTTATAATTTTATAACCATAACTTATATCACATTTATTTTCTTCAGCTTCTCTGATTTATCATTCATTTATGATTTTATAACCATAACTTATTAATTATCCTTATTATAATCCTAATGTGAGTTATTACAGATGTTTTTCTGAAAAGAAACCAAAAGAATAATACATGATTCTAATTATTTACTACTAAAGTTACAGTTACTTGTTTTCCTTGTAAGTGTTCCCACAAATATAAGTGTAAGTATTATTACAAGTAAACCAATATTAATATAAGTATTTTACTTTGAATCTTATCAAATTATCCAAAAATGTTTAGATTTCATTCTTTAAACTTTCATGATTTAAAATAAGGAATAGTCTCAGCTATTTTTTATAAATCTGCAGGCTGGAACTTACTTCCTCTTTTTCCAGGAAACCTGCTTTTCCTGTTTAATGACTCTTTCTGACTGACTATGATTTCTTATGATTAGATAGAAAAAAGTAGAATTAAAGCAAAGTTTGCATGAGACAAAAACAACACACACAACTAGATTTATTTTATTGACACTTAAGTCTACTGCTGGGCCTTGATGTCACTTGAGTGATTCATTTTAAAGATAACTTTATTTATTATTACTGTTAAACTAAAATCTCCAGCATGGGGAAGTGGGATGAGCTCGGATTTTCTTGACACCCCCTCCACGAGGTCAGACCTTTCACATGCTGGGAGTCCATCACCCTCCTGCAGTTCGCCGTCCTCATCCCCCGGAAAGAGAAGATGTTCGTCTGGGATGTGAAGATGCAGATTCTTCATCCTCAGTTGTCACAGAGGGCTCAGTGTAGTCATCAAAACTCCACTTCTCTTGACACCCCCTCCTTGGAGTTTTGATTTCCCCCATGAGGTGATGAATGTCGAAGAAAACTTGGATCGCTCTGATTCTTCTACAGGAACCTTCGCTGGATGAACTGTCGGTTCTTCAGGATGTGGGATGATTCTTTAGGGAAGATGGGCTGAGACAGAAGGCCTCAAAAAAAAAAAAAAAAATTCTGGCTGTTCAGCAGAGCAAAGCAAAACGCATAAGCATCGTGATGCTTTATACGTAATCATGATCCTTTTCCATTTTAATCCATCAGGTTGTGACTGGAGTTCTTCTTTAGCATAGCCCAATTTCTTCACGGCCCTCCCAGTCCAAAGCCTTGAAGTTGTTCTTTGAACGGCAACCTTCCTGTAATAGTGGCCAGTCTACTGTAGGATGGCATGGTGCTTGATTCTCTGGCCATCGTCTCGTAATGTTCTGGTTCGCTGTAGCTAAGAACTGGCTTGAGCACTGCTTCCTCATGGACCCCTTTCTTCATCAGTAGTACTGTGTTGAAGTTCAGTACTTGCTTTACAAAAACTCGGGCGTTGAATCTCAGCTTGATCCCCGTAGCTGCAGGCCGATCTTGAGCTTTAATCCAAACTCTCTGCCCTGTTTTCAGTGACACTTTGAGCTGCAACTTCCCTTTTTCTTCTCTGAGCAAAAAGAAGAAGTGTCTTCGCCTCCCTGCTTTCTGTGACGTGAACGGAGTTCCTCTGCAGGGGAAGACCTGCTCTTCTAGCAGTTGTCACTGTGTCCATCAGCACCAAGAGGTACTTCTCACCTCTCTTTCCTGTTATCCCCATTGGCTCTGCTACGTCCATGCAGACTGAACCCCATGGGACTGTGCTCTTGATGAACAAACCTTCCATCCGCTGCCCTGGGTGCCCTGCGTATCGACCACATACCTCAAAGTCACACAGCTGCATCGGATGGGCTGAAGGGACATCCAGCAGTCCTGCTTGCTCAGTTCTTCACGGGGGTGTAGCACGCCTGCATATTCGAGGGCCTTATGCACGCACCGTACTACCTGGTCCCCGTGCTACTCTAGGACCACCTGTCCTTAGGTGTTCTGTCCCACCTCGACACCGGCAGAGACAACCTTTCTTAGTGGCACGAAAGGTCGTCATCTTTGCCCCTCCATAGGGCTTCTTCTCAGGTGTGCGCCTTGTCGCTGCACCTCAAGTTTCGGGCGGAGCCTCAGTTCTGCTTTCTTCTTCCACAAATCTTGATTTTCCTTTTCACCAGCTCCAGCAATCCTTCCAGTACTGCCGTTACTTCTCCGGCTTGAGCACTACCGGGAGCTTTTCCTTTCTGACGGCATCTCTCTTTGCCGTCTTGCTTCAGAATAAATCCCCAGTATGCCGACTGGTCGGACCCCTTTCTGGATCCATCGGTGTAGATTGCCCCTTCCAGTTGTCCTGGCTTCTCAGATGTCGCTTGCGGTCGTTTCTTACTGGTGGGTTGTGCTGGCTCAATTTCAAGCTCCGGGTCCAGCAGGATGTCTTTAACCATGTCTGCGTCTGTGTGATGATGTCAGCTGCTGGTGTTTGTTCCTCTGTTGCCGGATGTCTTCTCGATGGCTGCAGTGGAGGACGCGGTGTGCTTCCTCATCCATCGTCAGCTGATGATACTTTTCTGTGTTTCTTGTGCATGCTTGCAGGCTGGTCTTTTCTTTTCTTGTCAGCATTACATCACGAACCACTCCAGCAAGACTGAGCCAACTTTCCTTTGTCAGGGGTTGATGTTTCAGTTCCTCATTCTTGGAACCAACGTCCCCCCTTGCTTCAGGTCTGAGTCACAGTAGCTGTGTAGAAAGTTGATGCAGTTCTGTTGAGGTCTCCTCCTTTTCCAAACGATCTGGGCGGCCGGCTTCCTCCGGTTTCTTCCCCAGATTTTCCTCCTCGAAGTGATCATCCATCACTCCGTCTCTCTGTCGGTTCGAGTTGTCTATCCCCCAAAGCCTCTCTTTGCGCTCTCGAGCAGGGATGGGTCTAGACTATGTTGGCTACTAGCTTCACTGTCTGGATCCGGTCATCTATCCTCAGTAGAAGCTTTCCCTCACCTGTATGCCATACAGTTACTGCAAGGGTTGTGACTGACGGCCATATCAGTCACCATTAACTCTATTCCTTAAGAGTTAACAAACCAAGTGAGCTATTCAGATCCTCACATCTGTTTTTACTGACTTGGCATAGGGCCCTCCTACTCCGTTAGTCGAGTCCCTGTTCGGGCGCCACTTGTTGTTGCGCAACACCCCCCCCCTCCTTTCTGTCTCTACTGTCTCACTCTCTGCTTCCTCTTCTGAGAGGGGAGATGTGCTACCAGCTCTCCATCTAACGGGTTAATTGAGTTTCCTAAATCTGCCGGGATTTACCCTGTCCAGAACTGAAGTAAACTCTGTTTAAGCTGGTTTCGAGAAACGATTCACCTGATTTTTAACGGCCTACATCCAGGTGTCTCACCCTTCTTCCCTCTGTGAATTAGCCAGACTGAGCAGCCTACAGCCAACTAGTTTCACAGAGCACACCTGTTAACGGTCGCTCGTTCTCTTATTTTACAACTTGCATTTGTTATTGAACCAGGTAGGTTTTAGTGACTCGGGCGAGTCCCAAGGATGACGTTTTAAATTTGGGCTACCAGCAACTTAAAAACATTTTAAACTTTTTCCTCTCCAGAATCAAACATCACAGCTATTTTACAACCATCAAAGAACTTTAAGGTGACTCATTAACTGAATGTCCACAACATCTTTTAGATTTTCTTTATGCTAAATATTTTATTAGTAAGGCATTTTTGCAAGGGTCAGTACAGCTTAATTCAGTAGCAGAAATAATCAAATAAGTAAAATCAATCATCTAGTCTATCTTTCCCTACTGCTGACACTGAAAACTAAAAAAAGGGAACCTTTGAGAGAGACGGACGGAGCATGGCGCCTCGAACCCCAGACCTGGCACGACGACGAAGAAGGTGCTGCAGCAGGAGGAAGACGCCAATCGATGAAGGCCAGGATCTCCGCAGGTCTGATGATGAAGAAGGTGTTGCAGCAGGAGGAAGACGCCGATCGATGAAGGCCAGGATCTCCGCAGGTCTGATGATGAAGAAGGTGTTGCAGCAGGAGGAAGACGCCGATCGATGAAGGCCAGGATCTCCGCAGGTCTGATGATGAGGAAGGTGTTGCAGCAGGAGGAAGATGTTGATCAGCGAAGGCAGGAATCTCTGTAGGTCTGATGAGCTTCTTCTCCGCATGGATGGTGAGGTCACACAGGACTTGGTGCTGGCAGGAAGGAAGGCACCAGTTCTTCTTCTTTGTCTTTGCCTTTGTCTTCATCTTTGTCTTTGGGGTCTGAACCCAGCCGATGAGAGAAGTGCGATTTGAAGCCACAGGTTGTGGGGCTGACGGGTTGGTCCCCATGGCCGGACAGTCTTCGGCTCCGTGGCCCCGGCTCTTCTTCAGCTGCAGAGTTCTTTGTCCATCTCTTGGCTCGAAGCTGCCCGGAGGATCCAACGAAAGGTTCCTCTTTTGCACTCACCTTTTATAGGGTTTCTTTGGCTAGCACTGTTGCTGGGCTTGTTTCATTGGCTGACTGCTCAGATGATTTCATATCCATCACTGTCTTACAGACATTATGTCCTGATGTCTGTGCTAATGTCTCAGAGTTGCTCAACCTCCTGTCCATTGCCTGCACAACCTTTCACCTACTTTCTAAATAAGGCGTTGATCATCTCTGCTCTCCTGTTAGTTCCTTGCCTTTCACCTTTCACCTACTCTCTACCTCCAACATATCAGTGATGTTTAATTGCAGTTACACCTTTTACACCATTTCAAGTTCAATGTCAAAATCACATTTATATCACTTTTATTTTCTTTAGCTTCTCTGATTTTAGCATTCATTTATAATTTTATAACCATAACTTATATCACATTTATTTTCTTCAGCTTCTCTGATTTATCATTCATTTATGATTTTATAACCATAACTTATTAATTATCCTTATTATAATCCTAATGTGAGTTATTACAGATGTTTTTCTGAAAAGAAACCAAAAGAATAATACATGATTCTAATTATTTACTACTAAAGTTACAGTTACTTGTTTTCCTTGTAAGTGTTCCCACAAATATAAGTGTAAGTATTATTACAAGTAAACCAATATTAATATAAGTATTTTACTTTGAATCTTATCAAATTATCCAAAAATGTTTAGATTTCATTCTTTAAACTTTCATGATTTAAAATAAGGAATAGTCTCAGCTATTTTTTATAAATCTGCAGGCTGGAACTTACTTCCTCTTTTTCCAGGAAACCTGCTTTTCCTGTTTAATGACTCTTTCTGACTGACTATGATTTCTTATGATTAGATAGAAAAAAGTAGAATTAAAGCAAAGTTTGCATGAGACAAAAACAACACACACAACTAGATTTATTTTATTGACACTTAAGTCTACTGCTGGGCCTTGATGTCACTTGAGTGATTCATTTTAAAGATAACTTTATTTATTATTACTGTTAAACTAAAATCTCCAGCATGGGGAAGTGGGATGAGCTCGGATTTTCTTGACACACTATACTCTTTAAGGTGTGCCTCCTCAAAAAAAAGCAAACAAAAAAAAACACAAAACATAAACACAAACCACACGGTGTCGGAGTCCGAGAGGCAGAACAATTGCAAACGTGTAAGGAATGAGACATATCATAGCTCTGGTGCGGAGACATAACATTACAGACTTTTTTAGCAAGGCGGAGAGAAAAAAAAAAAGCCGTTGGGTGTGTTGGAGGGTAATTACATACTTTCCACAGCGGGCTCACCTGAAATTCAAACAGAGATGACAACAGAGTTGGGACAGGCTGCTGTTTTCTGCTGTCTATTATAACAGCCAGACCTTGATCACGCCTTTCTTTCCTACAACCAGAGAGTTACGGTTAGTGTGCTGCCTTGAGCCAGCACATGATTGCATGCAGTTACACAGAAATTAATACTCTCTATTCTAAGGGAGCAAACCCCCTTTATATGTGATTATCTTGTGCTGGGTTTAGAGACATTTTATGTTTGCTTGACTAACATCAAAGACATGCACAATGTTCTCTGTGTGGAGGAATGCTGAATGTAGGTATTATAGACGTCTCCAGCAGCAGACATGTTTGGGTAAAAGTGCCTACTCCTTTCATGAACAAAATGTTCAAATATGCTGCTTTAAAGAACCAGTTTGTACAGATTGTGAAATGACAAGTGAAAAAGATCACTTATGTTCATCATTTGTAGTTACTATTCCAATTTGGTTGCGTTTAATGGTGCATAATCCTGAACACGTGACACATACCTCAGAGTTGAGTGGTAGTAGCCCAGTAAACACGTTACATCGCTGACTCTGCATGTGTCAAGCGCCCACACCTCGGCTCTGGTGCACACCTGAAGCACTGGTCTCCCTCCACGGTCTCGGTTTCCTGGAACAGAGAAAATGCATCTCAGCGCATTTTGTTGGGATTTCATGTGATTACAGTGTAATGAAAATGATTTTTCAAAAATAACTGTGACACATACGTATTTGCATCCAACCTCCTATATTCTGATGCTACAAATTCAATTGCATTTAACTAGTCCATAGAGTTCCCCTATATGTCATTTAACCTAAAAAAGCTGTTCTGTGAAGGTCTTAATGGTCTGTTAGAAAAACATTAGTGAACAAATAGCACCATGAAGGCAAAGGGACACACAAGACAAGTCAGCAAAAAGCAGGGTTAGGTAATCAAATGATGTTAAATTTGATCAGTTAAAGAGAACACCCTACATCCCATGGATTACATCCTCCCTATGGTGAAACATGTTGGTGGTGGCATCATGCTGTGGGAAGGATTTCCTCATATGGGACTTAGAGCCTAATCTGAATTGACAGGAAGACAGATAGATGGAGCTCAATACAGGAATGTTATTAAACCTATTAGAAGTTGTGAAATCCGGCTTGCAGTGGTAATTGCAGTGAAATGTATGTGCTAGGGGTTGAACACAAGGGCAAGCCACCATGTAAAGATTTTTATTTGTAAAAAATGTAAATTAACATTTCTCATCTTGCTTGTAATTACGCAATATTTTTAATTTACTGCAAGAAATCACAATAAAATCCCTTGAAGTCTTAAAGCAGTATAATATTTCCAGTGGAACATGTGTCTTCCTCTTGTTTTCTTATCTTTAGCACATAGGAGCACAGATAGCAACATGAAAGTTTTTTTTTTTCATTGAAAAGGTAATTCATTACATTTGAATGCGGCCAGCAGTTTCAGATTAAGTTGGATTTTAAAAAGGATGTGCTGTGAGGTTGACTGGTCCAGAGTCCAGTACATCCAAGACAAGGCTTCGACTTTGAAAATCCGGTCTTGCGTTCAAAAACCTGAACAATATTGATTTCGTGTGTAACAATAGCACATTCAGATCATTATGCCCTGTAAGTCCGGTTTCCCAAAAGTTATTTGGGAATAACTTTATTGGTGCGAAGTAACAAAAATAGTTGGAGCAAATAGTGTATTTTCACTTGCTAGTAGTCACAAAGTGCCAAAAAGCATGATTTTAAATGGATTCCTTTTTATTGACTGTTACATGTTGATGCTTCACTGATTTAAATGATTTTAAATACAGGCCTCAATCCTTAATGGCTAATTGGTTAAATACTGTATTGAATTAAAAATGCTCAGGTATTGGACCACATAAAAACAAAAAAAATCTAAAGGAAATTTCTAAAAGGCCTTCAGAAAGAACAAAAAAGAAGAAATGAAAAAAATAAAAGAAGCCTAACTAATGAAGTCAAATTAATTTAAAGAAATACAAGTCGGCATTTGAACAGCACTGTACATGTGAGACGAGCTCACTGGATACTCAGAGTTTCCTACCTGCTAAGATCACAGCCCTTGAAGTGAGCAGCTCTTGATTGATTTCTGACATCAATTTGGGAAAGGCCGGATTATAGTCACAGGAAGATTTCTGAGCAGAACCTGGATTTAGGGTAATCCCATTTTCATCTTTGGGACTGTGTGATTCTTCAACATTTGTTTTGTGCCGTCTGATGTCACTGCTAACGCTGTCGGTACGTTGACCTGTAGAGATAAGTACAAACTGTAAGCACAGCTCTGTTAGGTTCCTTAGAGAGGTTTACCAGTGTTCAACTATAGAACTAAATTAGAGGCTTCCCTTTTTACTGTCCCTTGCACCCTGGAAGAAGTGGTTATTTGTGGAGAATTAGATGTTATCTATCAGTGAGTTCACCCTGAGTCATCAATGAGACCAGGTGTGTGGTTTTTCTGAGTCACAGGTGAGTCTGGTGTTGTTAGACTTTCATATTTTTACCTCCGCCTGTTCAACCCAGTCAACCCGGAGGCTCTGTTTACAGGAATGATGGTCTAACATTCCCAAGTGAGTCCACACATCACAGCCTTAAAGGCCACTTTCGCTCTGGCAGTTCATTTCTGGTTGTTCTCCTGGCAGAAGGTAAACCCTCAGCCGTAGTTGCTTTCTAGCCTCTAGTTAAATCACACTCAGGTGGACTCCACTAATTATGCGACTTCTGAACTCATTTAATTAAACTTGATTTTATTTAGGAGTATCAGACTGATTGGGGTTGGTTCAAATACACAAATATTTCAGAGTAAAAAAAATTTAAAAAGAAAAAATTGAAAAGCATTTCATTTAATTTTCTGCTTAACAGTCATGCACTGGCGTATTTTGCTCCTACAGATACAAACCCATTAATTCATTTCCAGAGGGAACAAACAGACTGCAAACACACTCCTGGGTACCTTACTAAAGGATGCTAACATCAAAACACAAGAATTGTTGTTGAGAAATAAGTTAATCAGTAATAAAACAAATACTGTACATCAAATTACTACATGGATTTATTGTAATTAAACATTTTTGTTGTTTTAACACAAGTGACTCAAGTTCTCCGATGTTGGTGTGTAAATTTTATTTAATTAGCCAAACTAAGTGAATATACTGAATAATTGCATGTTTAATGTTTTTTTGGTTTTTCATACATTTTATTAACCTTGTTCTCAACCCATCAGGCATCACACAGTCTCTGAAAACCCCCTTTTCTTTTCTCTTGGTGTCAGACTACTACTTTGTGATTGGCTGAAAATGTAACCTTTGGAAAGGTTGTAAGTAGGAAGTTCAGAGGGAACTCAGAAGTGCTGCACAGCAAGAGAAAACTCTGGTCACTGTGGATTTTTGAGTGTGCAATATGAAAAAAAAGTTGCTCAATTTTGAAACTGTAACTTTTTAAAAACCTTGGTGTGTCTTGATACCAGTAACTAGTGTGAACCTTGGTGTAAACCAAACTTGAAAATTCAAGTAATTGTTTACACATATGTCATCAAACCATTACTAATAAAGTGCTGCACCCACTCCGCGGGTAGCTCTGCTTGTCTTTGTCAATGATTTAAAGGATGACTGTTAACTGTTGTCTTTTTAACCAGACTGAGGCCTCTAGTGTTGTCCTGTTGTGCTCCGTGACAGTAAACCCTCCATGATCAGCCTCTATTGTCTTTAAACAGTTTGTGCATTTCCTGTGCGACTGTGTCACCAGGTCTGTGTTTGCAGCACATTTCCTAAAATACTTTGTTTAGAGAGGAAGTAACCGACGTAAAGGAAAGCCGCCCTTGTATCATCTTGTGTTTTTAGGCAAAAGGTGATCCTAAATCTGCATAGCTTGTTGCAGTCGAGATAAAAACTGAGTTCAAGTATTGCAAATATTTCCTGTCATTATGAGAGATTCAGCATCTGGCTGGGTTTTTCTTTTCAAAACAAGAAGTAGTCAATACAGGTAATGTTTCTCAACATCACCATGGTTTGAAAGCATTTTCTTTCCCTGGATCCCCAGTGACTGTTTGACTCACAAAGGAAACTTTTGTAAAAGAGGGAACCTATCTGGGATCAGTTCATCCCCCGGCAACCCGAATAGCATTGCAGCTTCATCTCATTGTGGGATGCAGGGGTCCCTACGGTCAGTTTACAGGATTTACAGGATCTGTTGTAGGCTTTGAATTACCACTGTGAGAAAACTGGCTATGCAAACGCTGAAATACAATCTCGGCAAGAGTGATGTGCTTTTACTACAGTGTTTTAGATGATCGACAGTTATTCTTTCATCAGGAAATGTCTCTCTCAGCAATATTCCTGGTCGCATCCAGATATTTAGCAGAACACACACAGTTTTCAGTGCGCGCTCACAATTCACGGAAGACCCAGCATAATTTAAAAACAGCACGATTTCCGAGGTGGGACCCTCACATCTCTGTTTTCCTGTGCCACCCATCGCAGACCAACAGAAAACAAAACAGACTAATGGCGGGAAAGAAAACACAGGCTTGAGCTCAAACGTTTTTTTTTCCAGGGTAGGGCCATACATGCCTCCCTGAATGAGCCAAAGAACACATAGCGTGGGGTTTAAAAAAGGCAATCACTCATTAATGAGACATTAAAGCCTAAGATACATAAGCTGCCTCTACTCCGACTAGAGAACCAGCCATTGGATGAACTGTTGCGACTGGTCCTGCTGCAGGGCATTACTGCACACCCTGCTATTAGTTTGAGGTTTGTCAAGCGCAGAGGGCATTACTTGATGAGTGATAAGTCATCATAATCCAAATAACGTTAGAGAAAGCAAAACTTGTCAAGCAGTCATGAGAATTTGAAAAAGAGAAACTAAATCCCTTCATTTAGGTCACAAATGCATTATTTCTTAGTTGAAAACGATTACACAGATTTGAGGAATAGTTACGTGAGGCATTGTCATTTTAGGACAATTTTCTTGTCAGGGATTAATGCACATTTCAGAACAGAAATATTTACTGTAAAAGCAAGGCGTATGTGATGATAGCTAGAAGTACAATAACATGACAATGAAGGAACATATCACCCACCATAATTACTGTTATGTAATAAACTTGTGGTAAACTTAATTTGTTAGATAACTGTACATGAAAATTTACCTCATAATTTTTCTAAGGTTTCCTGAAAAACACATTTAGCATTCAGTTACTTGCTTTAACAGAAGGTTCAGCAGCTGTTGTGTTTTACAGCTAAAAACAACTAAACGGGTAAAGAAGTAGAGCAGCCTTAATACATTTTGTGTCGCTAGGTCATGTTTTATATAGTATCTTATTTACACCAGATTGGGGCACATTATAAGTGCGACATTCAATGTGTATTATTGGGATTTTATGTCATGAGGTTAATAATTGCTGCACCAGGACATACCTGAGTCCTCTTTGCTGCTCCTCTTCTCATTTCCATTAAACACAGCCTCCACATCCAGTTTCCCAAAGCGGAGCGTGTAACCGTTCATCAATTTTTTGGGAGAGACGCTCGTTGAGCCTCCAGAGGAGGATCGCTCTCGGTGGCCTTTTACCTGGCCTGCCTTGTTAGTCCTCTCCAGCGACTTGGAGCGCCTGTCTGACCGCCTCTCGGCGCTCCGTAGCCCCTTCTGCAGGTAGAACAGGGGTGTGTTGGGCCTGGAGTCGTCGCTACTGAGCCAACTCCGACTGCCAAACTTCCAGGTTAAATGTTCTCTGGGAGAGGCGCGGGTGTCGGGGCTGCTACCCGGTGTAACGGCTCGCTCTCTCGAGCCAGTGCCATGTTCAGGGCTTTCTTCCAGAATGGATTCAGAGCTGGACCCCAGGGTCATTGGGTTCTGCAGGGCCTCCATGTAGGATTCCCTGAAACGTCTCCTGCTGCTTCCATTTGATCCAACAGAGTCTCTTGGGCGGCGACGAAGGTCTGGAGTACTGAGATCCGTATCAAAAGAGAACCTATTCGACCCTGATTCTCTTTTTCTTCCACCAGCATCCTCATCTCCTGTTTCTTTACCAAACTCCTCTACATGTCCCTCTATTGTAATGATTGGTGCTACTGTTTTGTCCCTACAAACACGTTGGTTTTCACCACTTGAGTCCTTGTGGTTTGTCTTTGGGGAGGTGGGCTCAGAGAAGATGGAGTCAGCTCCCAGAGAGACCAGGGACTCTCTGGAGCTGCGGTGGCTGTCCAGCGTCCCGGTGGAGCCGCTGGTGCTGCAGGTGCTCAGGTGACCCCTGAAGCTGCCTCTGCTGCTGCAGCGAGCTTGCATGATGGCGTCCGCCGTGCTGCTGACAAACAGCGGGTTGACCACGTTCTTCCACGGCGTCTTGTACACGGCCGTACCGCTGGTGAGCAGGCAGTTCTGTAGAGGGTGCAGGTTTCGATCTCGTGTCACATTCTGCAGCAACTCAGCTGTGAAGATGCTGCCATACATGCTCTCTGGAATAGGGATCTCTGCGATGGCCTGCCCGCTGGCAGACAGGCATTTTATCACCAGCTTCGCAGCTTTGCGCCCCAAAGGAACGATCTGGAAGTAGAAGTCTCCTTGCTTTAGTCGAACCTTATGCAGCGGTGCAAGTTGCAGGACGACTTTCTCGTGAATGCAGAGAGGCCATCCTTCGTGATAAAACAGCAGGCCTCTGAACTTTACCTAAAAGAACGAAGAGACATCAATTAATTTTAGATTTACCAAAACGTATTATTATCGTTCATGTTTTATGTCTCCCAGCACTTGGTCTCACTTCAACTTACATGTGCAAAGCAGCTCAAACACATGTTTAACTGTAATGGCGAGACAAGCTTTTACAGTATGTTCTGGATGACTCACTCACAGAGATCATTCAACTTAAGACAAAAAAATCCTGTCTGATCAGGCCTGGTTTCGCAGCAACCACAACACAAATCTCTGCTGTGACAGCATTAACAGAAAAAAAACAGACCTAAAGATTCAACGCTCAAGGGTTGGTTTCTTTCACTTCTTATGAAAACCGAGGGAAAGACTGAGGAGGTGATCTCCCCCTGAAAGCTCTCATATTGCCTGCAGTACAAAGACTCTCATGCACAGCGATCTGTTCTCAGGGGCCAGGCTTATGTGAGGCTATTGCTCTGTGGCTATCGTCACAGTGTAATCAGCAGAGAGTTGAATACAGAGGAATAAAGTTTCAGTGCTTTGGTCTTAAGAGTCCTAACTCGAGAGAAAAAGAAATATTGAGTTTCACTTTGTACCCCTTTTCCTTTGTTTCCCTGAAAAAGAAATTCTATTTCTTTTTGAAGTCATTAATCAACTCTTTCTCAGAGCTACTTTCACTATTCAGTAAAACCTTTTAGCCTCAACTGTATTGTTCAATGCCCTTTCTCTCAAGTTTCATATTCCCTACAAAAGTTAGGAAGAAACCTGGTTTCATCAAACCTGCAGTAAATCTCTAACTACATTGTGCCCCAAAATGGAGGCTAAAATAAATCCCAGCAGGCACTCCCAGATTCCTCAATTTGACCGTGTCCAGTGAAGCACTCACGCAGCTCTCCTTTTGGACGATCTGCAGGATCCTCTTGGCAGGAAGCAAGAAGTCGATGAGGCAGCGGAGGCCGTCTCCGCGGTACTGCCTCTCCACCACGCTGAAGAGCTGCCACAGCACGGTGGAGGCGGTGGCACTGAAGGGACGGTACAGTGCAGACAAGGTGCTCTGGATGCAGTTATCCAAGGACTCTGCGTCCTGAGGGAAAACGGGAAGCATAAATCAGAAAAATATGCTTTTCCAAGGCATGTACTGAGGTGAACAATGCTGTTTGCACAGATTTTTGTCATGCAAAAAATTTGATCATCATCTAAACGTCTTCCATCTGACATACGAAATATTTGGACAACTACAATCAATGGTTCTGATTAACCCGAAATAAAGTTCAGCTGTTCCTGTTGGGTTTATTTTTAACATTTCCACATTTGCGTACTTTATCTTTTACCTTTTTTTCCAGAGATATTACAATGGACCAAAATGATATAGCTGCACAAATGTATCAATCAGAAGAAAGGTACTGCAGGAATGTACTGCATGTGAAACAATCTGCTGTATTCTCAAGGCTAAGCAGTACAATTGCAAGACAGAAGCATTTTACTCCAAAGACAGCATTTTATTTGGCTAAAATCAACCAAACCCTGGTGGAGAAATGCTTTATAATCTGATGGCAACCAAACTAAACCAGGTCTAAAACGCATGATTAGAACTGAGGCAACAATATACATCACAACACAATAGCTTGGAGGAAATTATAATTATTCTGAGAGAGACAAATAAAGGCTTTGGTATGGCATACCCTTACATTGCAGGTTAAAATAAAAAAAACAATGAAAACTCTCGAAAGACCATCAAAAAACCTGGGGCATTATCGTTTGCCTCCTTGGCAGCAAACATATTAGAAATTAAGTGTGAGTTAAAACTTTTGCACAGCATTTTATCTACACAGAGCAGATAAATTCAACTAAGCATTCATCTGTAAGCACGTGAGTCCCTGTGCAGGATTAGCAGAAGAGTCAGGATGTTAGCGCGTCCTAGCGACGGGAAACACCTGGTCAAAGTGACATCACCTCCATCACACACAAACAACCAAACTGGAAAGTCCAGACTGGTCAGATGTTTTAGGCAGGGTTGTAATTCTGTAATAACTACAAAGTCATCACACATTATTTGACTCGCACATGACCTCCCCAACCACCATCCGCCACCGACAGAGGGGAAAATGTCCAACGCTGTTGGCTACAACGTGTCTGACGGTGCGACAGGACATCTGAGAATACTGAGGTCCTGCAATGAGGTTGACCTGCAGTGTAGGTTGCTTTTGCGGTTGAAGCTGTGCCCTTCCTCTGATTAGTCACAGCCAAGGCCAAACATCGCCCTGCTATCTGTCCTTCCTGAGTGGAACACAACAGTGGAATAAAGACATCTGTCTTCAATGATAAGCATCCAGATATACAGCCGAATGGCAGGGAAAGTTGAGGCACCATAACAGCCGTGTAGCGCGTTGAAGAATGCAGGGTTTATGGCTTGTTATGCTCCTTTCTTTAGAAGATCTATGCTACATTTACATGACAATATACATGCATAAAATGCCATGTGGAAATTAAGAGACACCCTTTAGAGTTTCAACCTGTAGGACAGCCTATGTTTCACCCTTTTACAGGAACTGTCCGGTTCATCTGAGCAGCTTTCCATCATGAATTAGTGTGAGTACAATTCAGCTCATTTGGATACAAGCTGCGACCCCGCAACAAGGCATTCATTGTGCACTCCTAGTCTCTAAGTGGCATGTGCTGTACAGTGTTGGTGCCCAGAAACAAAAACGCCCACTTCCATTAGCAGTCAGACATTGCTTTGGTTGAGACAAACATTTCTCTAGGCATTAGTCATTAGTCACTGTTGCGCCTAAGGGGAGAAGAATAAGGCGGTGTTTTATTAGAGGAGCGCTAACAATGGGAGGAAAGCCCTTGCTAGGACTGACTGGCGAGTTTGTGTTCAGGTTTCAAAGGCATAGCAAAAACTTGCCAGTGACACAAGCAGGGCTTTGAAGAGCAATTACCTAACAGAGCAGAGATTTGAGTTCAATTGCAGTTCAAATACAGCTCATCTTGCAGGAGTGGCTCTCCATCTGATCCGGCGCAATGGCGTTGCAACAAAATGGCACAAAGTTGATAAATTTGCATTATCTTATTCCTCTGGGATAATATAGTTCAGAGTTCATGAGAAATTTCAGGCTCTTTGGACACAAGCACCACCTGAGAATACTGTCTGCTCCAAAAAAAACACATCTGCATATATCAGCTGGAGGACTAAGCCAAACCACCAAAGCTGGACTTCCCATTCGCTCCGAGCCACAGAGGAATGCAGTTTTGTGTGTCTGGCTTCAGAGCTTTAGCCAGGATGGAAGCAAAGTGGGAAGTCCCACCCTTTTTGATGCCAGGTCTTTGTAAAACGGCTGGTTATGTTGATGGAAGGGCCGAGGTGGTAATTGTCGGGTTTGAGTTCCAGGTGGGATGGTTTCGTCTGAGTGGTGGGTGAAAACAGCTGTTCGCAAGGTGAACACACAGAGTGAGGGATGAAACGGGAAAACTTGAAGGGGAAATTGAAACTGAGGTTTTATTTGGTTTAAATTAAATAAAGTTATTTTAGCGTACTTCATGACTTTAAAATGAATGAAGATTCAAAACCAGCACAAAAGAGTGCGTCAGTGAGGCTGCTAAAAGAGAGAGAAACAGAGAGTCAGAGGGACAGAGGTGGTCACCGACGCATTTAGTGGGTCACGGACACAAAAGACGTTGCCTACCAGGACTCCAGTCGAGCATGAAGTCACCGGGGGAGTGAAACAGGAGAGCCCTGAAGCCCCCATACAGGCTGCTCACTAACCAACCTGCTAACATCCCTTGAAGGCAGCAGAGTGAATGAAAGGCGGCAGGTTGCTCAGACATGCCCCACTCTGCCAGGTGCCAGGATGCCAACAAAGGAGCGAGGTTAGACCCCCGCTTTGAGCAGCTGGATTCAGCTTCTAGATCTGCATCAGTGGTAACCTCATCTGATGAGGGACGGTCAGGAAAAGAGAGGCAGTAGGGAAAGGTTTGGCTAATCTTAAACAGATAAGTGAGTCTTGCAAATGTATTAATATTCCTAAAAACATGGTGATGGTAGAATCATGCTGTGGGGGTGCATTGCACTGTTTCCATATTTCTATTTTTAGGAAATATTCAACACCATTTATTATTTTCCTTCCATCTCAGAGTGAACAGTTTAATATGACAACATGAGAAATAGTGAAAAGTGGTTTGAGTAGTCATCAGACTGATGTAAATTGATTGAGGTACTTTTCCCAAAAAGTTCCCACAGAATTTATCAGAAAGAGTTGACTTATATCTTCAGCTTGGATCTAATGACTTTTTCCAACAGGATGTAAACAGCACTGACAGGATATTGTCCCCACGCTGAGCGCACAATCCCAGCAGACCCCTATTGATGTTATTAACATCCTGAAAACACACATTCTTAAAGTTTTCTTGGATGTCTTTGAAAAAATTGAATTTCTTCAAAGAGGTCTAATAATGAATGGAGGTCTCTTTAACGGCGCAGGGGCAGCAGAGACAAAGGGAGCTAACAAACTCTGCTGGTACTTAGCAGGGTAAATATAGAAAGTGTGCACTCCAAAAACAATTGAGAGGCTGATAAAAGAGGAGCATCTCACAGAGAAAACAAATGTAGGACTGACTGACTTTGTATAGTTTCAAAAAGGTGAAATAAGGCTCATCTAAACACTAAAACATGTTTAAAGCCACTATTCAACAGATATTAGATCAAATTAAAGGGATATTCATGTGTATTGGACAGTAAAGTAACTCAAAATCAGACACACTGCTGCGCTTTTTTCTGCTTCACGTATTGCATGTACAAAAAGTCGAAAGGTATGTTTTGTCTACAGGCCTTGCAGTCATAATATTAGCTGCTTGTGCACTGCTATATCAAAAACATCTATCTGTGGAATGTCTACAATCATACGCATAGGTTGTCGTAATCAGACATTTCCCAAAAAAGTTTTGTTTTCAGTTGACAGAATGAAAATGAAACAATATACTCAAAAGAGAATTATTGTGATAAAAAATACTTTTGAAGCTCATACCTTAATACTCAGGTAGTTATCACAGCTGCGGGACTTTGCCCTGGGGTGCATTTTGCCCTGTGACAGCATTTAGGCACCAGAAGAAGATCCAAAACATCAATAAATAATGTGGTCAACTCCGAGTTGCTGATCTGATCCTCCACTCTCATGATATCAACTGGTCCAGGTCCAGCTCCATTTTTTCCACCCCCTCTGCCTGCCACTTTCTGTCTCTCCTTCAGCGTGCTGTGCAGTCGGCGACTGGAGCAGACTAACTAAACTCCAGAGCGTGAGAGAGGCAGAGAGCTGGCTTCCCCGTCACTCACCCTCCCTTCCTCTCCCAAAACAACTTCCCCCGCCCTGCTACTGCTGCCGCTCCTGCTCTACTACTGAAGCCTCCTCCAGCTAGACAAATGCAGCAACTTGCAGCTCATCATTCATAAAATACTCACACATAGCCTGCTGCTTCCAAGCCCCAACATTCAAACAATGAGTGTGCATCAGACTCTGACCAACTCTTCTCCAAACTCCCCCACACATAAAACCCTCGGCACCCCCTGCCTCCAACTAGCAGCTCCCCGCCAGCCCTCTTGCCTCAATGGTCTCCCTTTGTCACCACAATACAAATGGACCAGGGTTTCAGCTTATTCTGCTGCTTTTCAAAAAGAAAAAGAAAGGAAGACATTAGCACAGGAGCAGCGGCTCAGGTCAGTGTGTATAATAGCATTCCTATTAAATATTGTCACGGTGGAATGTGCAGTTCTTTAGCTGGCTAGAAAATGAAGTTATAATTACAGCTTAGTTAACATTCCTTAATAATTACATCTGAACAACAATAACAACAACAAAAAAAATTAAACAGGGACAGACTCAGAAACCTGGACGAGGGGAGAATGGATCTTCAGTGAGAATGCGAAGATCACATTAAGGCAGCCTGTTTAAACAGAGTCAGTAGTGAGGAAAGGTAATTAAGTTGGTTTATATTTAGAGAAATGGTTGGCAGCAGACAACAAAATGACCAGAGAGAAACAAGAAAACCCACTGTCACTGGCTGCAGTCACTCAACACTTGTGGGCCAAGTCTCTGCACGACTATCCAATAAAATGGACTCTTTTTGTGTGTAGAGGAGATATTAAAGGCTGATTCACTAAACTATGAAAATATGTGTTCTGTGATGTGATGTTAAATCTCCAAGCTTGTCTTGTTTTAGTCTCTACTCTATAATCGTCAATGTAAACAGAGGACACACATACCTCATGTAGTATATAGTCCTCCTCCCTCTAGCAGTATGCTATTTGGACAAAGACAAAACCTATAATTACTACTGAAACTTCTGAAACAAGAACTTTTTCTGTTTTAGTCTCTTCGCAGTCTTCATTCTCATTTGTTCTCGAGGAAAATGCAAAAACTAGAATCGATGAGCTTCTGAACTATAAGCACAATAAGGAAATGAAAGGAGGTTTCAGATTTTTTGAAAAAGCTTTAAAAGAAACATTAAAACAATTAAAAATATATTTTTTGATATAATACACTGCATTGGTGTTTCATAGCCTTCTTTAGTGATGATTCTTAAAGCAGAGTGGTTAATAGCATCTACGATTTAGTTATAAAAATAACACCACAGTAACTGTTGTTATTTCTTATTTTTGAGAAAAATGTAAAACTGAGTCTATTTCTCAACACAAAAGCTAATTCATGTATCAGTTTAAACAAAGTATTGCTGTACTTTTCATCAACCCAAATGCTTTGTATTGTATTGTCAATTCCAGTGTTATCAGTGTAAACGTCTTTTAGGTGTATTTTAGGAAATTAAATAAAACTTTCAGATTTTGAATGGAAGATTTAATGGATTTCTCACAATAATACAGAAGTAAACATGAAAATTAAAGTTGTGTAAAGAAAATGTAACATTAGTCGTATAATTGTGAACTGAATTGGTCCTAGAACAGAATCTAAAGGAACAAAGAAGAATGAACATTTCAGGTCTTTGACAATGGATGTTTTTGAAGCACCTCTGGCTGTATTTTTTTAAAACCTAATCTAACTGTATCAGAAACCTTTTTGATACAGTCACTCAATCAAAAGTTTTGATTGACTGCCTCCATACAACTACTATGTACAAAAAATAGTTAAATATTAATAGAAGGAGCCTAACTCCAAAAAATGAAGCAAGTCGGGTGAATAACATATGATATACTGAATGCTACACTTGAATTTTATCAAAAAGTATAAACAAACAAGTCAAAATAAATGAAAAAAAACCACTTAAAAGTTCTGCCTCAATAAAAACATGGACACAGAGAACCAGCAGACGCTAATTTGAACTGATTAGCTTTCATTGACCTCAGACTTTTCACTGTTACAGAACAGTTACTTTCTGCTGAATAAGGGTAGCTAAAAAATATCCTGACCAAAACTAGAAGAAGCAAGGAAAACGCAAAACGAGGAATGGCGTATATGGACAAATATACAATCATATGCTGTTAACTAATCATAGAACGTGATCCAAAAGGATTACTCATGCAACAGTGACGAAATTCTACTCAAGTTTGCCTTTGAAAAGATCTGTCTTCGTCAGAGGATCCAGAATAACTTCCTTCTGTCTGCGTTTACCCACTTCATACAGTGTGTCTTTTTTAGGAATGTGTCCTCTGTGGTCACAGGAGACAACATCAGTGTGTTTTTTCTCTTGGTGACTGAGGTCAGCAGAGAGCCATGTAAAACTGGGATTAACAAACTGCATCCTAAAGGCTGAACTGGTAAGCTCATCTATGTTAATGTAAAAGTCAAAAATAAATGTAATGATTTCAGTCTTCATCTGTGATAGAAATATAAGACTCATTCTGGCTGATGTCTCTGCCCGACTAACAGTCAAACCTTTCCGGTTGTTTTTCCACTGGCAATCGCAGGTTTAAAATAGCCCTATTTACGCAAGCTTCTGGTAAACATTATTTATGTGATGTGAAAAATCAGATAGAGCAGTCCCCTGGGGAGGCACGATATCAGATAAAAGACAAATTAGTCAGATGACACAGGAGCTGCAGCTTCATCGTTTTTCATCTTCATGTCTCACAGATAACAAAAAAGTAGGACTTAAAGGAGGTGGAGGATGCAAGATGTGCAGTGCAATCCACAATTATTGGCACTTATGTTAAAAAGAAATAAAAAGTCTTGAAATAAATTGTAGTTTTGAAAGCTCTGTGACCCCCAAAATGTTTTGTAGCTGTAGCTTTACCTCCCGTACCTTCATACTGATGGTGCATTTGAAGACAAACTCAGGTCCTTGTCCAACCTAGACTGTCTCAGTTCAAGTTGCCCTGACTGTAGGTATAGGAAAGTTTGTGTAAGTATTCATGCTTTTGTTGCCATTTCCTGGCTGAATGACAAATACCGGTATTACTTATTACCCATAATACATCTCGTCTTTCCCAGTTTGAAAACAGTCACAAACTGGGCCTCTGTGGTGACAGAACACATTTATACCTCTGTCCAGTATTTCTACTTAAAAGTTTAAAGTTATTTACATTTTATGAGATGTTTAGGGGTTATACTACTACAACAAAAGATTAATTGACTTTTTTTTTTTTTAACCCATCTCCTTCAGTGGTGCTTATACAGAGGAGAAAGCTATAGCTTCCAGAAAGCTTAATAGCCCAGTTTGGGCAAACTTTAGACAAAAAGAGCCACATTGTAAACAGACGATGGATTATATTGAGCAATAGATTGATGGTCATTGTGATGAACTAATGCAAACATGCACCAAACTGTGGAATGTGACACCTTCTTCCTACCTCACTTCATACCAGTCCCACAAGGCACACAGTCCTCCCAAAATTGTGGGGGAAACTTAAAACGTCAACCTTTTTCTTAAAAAGTTGTGGCAGAAAGAATATAAAGCTTCCTTTAAAAATAAAAAAAATAAAAATAAAATTAGACATTTGCTTTATGTACTTTACAGTGACTTACTCTATCTTAGTTTCTCTAATTAAATCTTATGAAACAAAAAAGTAATCGGAATTTCTCCACAATGTTCTAAAATAAAATTAAATAAGATGTAAAAAGGCTAAAATGTTGTGAATTTTGCTTGGAAAATTTCAGTCAGAGTATCTCCACCTGTGAGGCAGTCATTTAATGGATCAAAGCAGCTCCAACCAAATATGAATGTGCATTTCAATGTTGAAAGAGACATTTAAACCCTTTTAGCTGCTATAAGAGTCTTTAAAAGAGAATAACATAATAGGTTTTGTATTTACAACTCACTTTAGGCCTGACTGAAGGAGGAAGTGAGTAAATGTGGTGGACAAAGTGAACTAGTCATCCTCTCTTTCTGACGGCCTCACAATGACTTGAGAACTCACATCATCATTCAGGTTCAGCCAGATACTGTCCCCTCTGACCTTTCCTGACCAACCTCAGTAGTCAGCTAAAAACAAAATCAATGGGGACGTTTAGGGAGCTGCTTCTCCTGCTGCTTCACAGTTCGGCTTTATTAGCACAGCTACCCAAACACTAAAACCACGTCACATTATGAAGTGCAAATCTTTAGTAAAATCTCCCTCACATTAAACATTTAAAGCGACCATGAACCATCCAATATCTTTTGACTTAATATTTGAAGTGATCTTCATTGATATAAAAAGTGTATGATTTTTCTTTTGGACTTCTTTTATTCCATTTATGAATTGGATCTGTAAATAAAAACTAAAATACAGAAACAAACAGATACATGACACAGACCCTGAGAGATTTAACATTCTTTAGTTGATCATATAGGCAAATATTATCTTTTTTAAGAATAACAGGCTTCTGAGACATTCAATAGTTAAAAACTACTTAATAGGTTTTTCAAAATTTTTGATAGAGTAAAACAAATTCCTTGTTGGGGCTTATAAATACCACAAATCCACATTCTGACAGCTTCCGATTCACTGTATGGTGAAAGCGCTGAAACAAAAAAAAATCTAATTTCTTTTTTTTTTTTTAGATGAGTATTCACTCAACCTGTCTAATGGCTCTCAGTCAGCAAAAGGAAAGCTAATCAGAAACTGATCAAATTTAAGTTGAGGTAAGGAAAATCAAAGAAAACGACTATAGTTTAAAACAACTCACATATTTTTCTTTTTATCATTGGTTTCCAAACATTTTAAAACAGGTTCCAACTCAGTTTATGTTGCACATAGTAACATGATAAATAGAGATATTCTAGAACAACTCAGCAGGACTTCCACTTGTTCTTTCCAGTTTGATGTGTTGCCTTATGAAACCAACAACAACAAAATGTTCCTATCCATTACACCTGGGGATTCAAATTTATTTAGGCATTTCATTTTTACACACAAGTTGGCATTTCTAAGTCTATTGAGGTCATATTTTACAATTTAAAAGGTCACCAACCCTGACCTCAAAATCCAAAATGGCTTTCTTACTTACAAAAGTTTAAGAAAGCTACTGTAATTTATTTGCATATCTGAAAATTTGTGTGTGGAAGTGAAACATAGAGTGTCCAACCATAATTGCTTGTGTTTTGGTTTGCTTTAATGTTCATCTAGTTGCATCTGGATTTTTATTAGTGTTGGAAAAAATCCTGCCACATTTAGTAGTTATTGTCACCAGGGTTCTGTTATGTTGATTTATTACTTTGTTTATTACTTTGTGCTTAGCTTCTTAGCTATTATTGTGTTTGTTTAATCTCAGTCATAATGCAGTCAAGTCCAGTTATCAGCTGGTGAAAGGTTTTCTAATGCAAGATGTTTTTTAAAAGACTTTTGTTTCATTAAGAGAATAAGGAATAACACCCACAAACACAAACACTTGTCTTTACTGTTCTTTCCTTTTCTCCATGATAAAACAATTAACAGAAAGCTCTATGGCATTTCATACTTTTTGGTGCTGCAATATTAATCCTCCCCATATTTCCAACTAAATAAAAAGGGAAAAACTGTTACGCCTTAAAAGGTAAATATGAAAACAACCTGGATTGCAAAAGGATAAAAAAAAAGCCTAAATTCAAAGAGAACTTATGACAGGCCTTCAAAAAGTAGAGAAATGTCAACAAAGGCCATTCTAAACGCTCAATAAAATTCTCTGTCCCAGTAGCGGACCTCGGCACTGTGCCACAGCTGTTCTTCTGACAGTCTAACCAACCATGCTGGTGCACTTTACTGCCTGGAGAGTGTGCCACCTGTCACGGCTAACCCCAGCGCAGCCCCCTTCTATCTGCTGTGTGGACATCTCACTCCGACACAAAAGCCAGTGTTTTCCCCGAGCGCGCGAACACAGGTGGCTGGAGGAGGCCAGATCGAGTTACTGCGTGGTTCACAAAGTCAAGGAGAACATGCTGACAAAGTATTAATACACCGAGGAATGTAATGAGAGCAAGAAGTATGCTGAGGCAAGGCTTACTTCTTATAATAAACAAGTTACAGCCAGTAATCCTTGTAATTAAAATGTTGTAATAAAACATGGGCAATAGATTCCCTCCCTTTAACACCTAATTGTACCACAGGGAGCAATAAGTTGAGTGAGACAAATTATTTCCTAAATAAATACACCAATTTTGGATTTTGTGGAACTAACAAACTAAATGTTTGCCTAATAATCTGCTTTTTATAGATTATTTTTTATAGATTATTTTTATAAGTCAAATGCGAGACTTTCTTTATGTCAAACACAACATCTGGGTGTATTTTTCTGAATGTATCTGAAATATTCCAGGTGTGGCTGACCACATATTACCTCTTGCTTTGCTTTTTCCAATTCCTACTTGATTAAACAACTTTGACGGCAAACCCAAATTGATTCCTGCAAACCTGATTAATTTATTGCCCCAAGAAAATCAGAACTCACCTCACTCTGTTCTCCAGATGTGAACCCTCCAACAGCGCACGGAGGAGTTTCCGACTCTCTGAGCACTTAGAGCAGGCAGCTGTCTAACCAAAGGAGAGGACCAGCCCCTGAGTCCGAATCCTGCAGCAACCTGACGTGTCCCATCTGAGAGTCTCTGTTTTGTTGACTGAGGAGGAGGAATCACTCTATTAAGGCTAGCCAGGCAGAAGGTTTCCCAGCCCCCCCTCAAGGCATCCCAATTCCTCAGTGGGGCGTAACCCTTTTCACGTTTTATCTGCACCCATCTCCCTCCCGTGTGTGTGTGTATGTGTGTGTGTGAGAGAGTGCGCTGCGAGAGGAAACCAAATGCAGAGCTTTTTAACTCGACCTGCCATGTCAAACAAGAGAGGTTTCAAAACACTGCACTTAACCTGGGTGTCCAAACATTTTACTCGTTATCTTATTTGTTTTTTTGCAAATCAGTTACCAATCTTCTCACATTTCCCACGAAACAAAGAACTTTAATCATATTTAAGTCCTCTAAGCAGAAGTCTTAAAATAAAGGATTATTACAATGAGGAGATCCTCTAATGCCTTTGATTGCAGCAGACGCCATCATGCATTGTTATATGGATTACTTGAGCCACTCAGCAAACACCTCCAGGTGTACATTCCACACTGGGAAGAGGGGAAAAGGTTGGAGCTGCTCCTCTGGGTGCAAAAAAAGGTGTTGACATTTTTTTCTCTTGTGAACTCTGCATATCTGAGCGCAAACAGAGGAGTTAGTTAGTATCGATATGGAGTGAGGAGAAGCGTCTCCTTCCACAGAAGCACGGGATGGTGCGGCAGTGTATCGTTTCTGTGGCGTAACAAAGATAGAAATATGACAAGTTGCGAGCTGTGCACCTGGTTCCCAGAGTCTTTGATCTTTGCGGGAAGAGGCAGAAATTAGAGGCCGCAACAGTGCATCCTTCACAGTGAACTAAGCTTTTCTTGTGAAACCCAAGGCTGATTACTGTCGGACCAGTGAAACCAAGAAACCACTTGAACAGAATCTGCCTGGCAACACGAAGTAGAGTAAACAATCTAAAAACGATAAACATTTCGATTAAATTAGAGGAGAATTTTGTGTTTTATGACAATTCATCTATTTATCAAAATATAACAAAGAAGGACAAAATGGCAACTCATAGTTACGGACTTAGGATTACAGATGAAAGAATAATGTAAAGCTAAAGAAAATGAAAAAAAAAACACTTAAAGAAAATATTTGAAAAACACAACCTTCAATTTGAGGACATTTATTTATTGTGTAGAAGAAAAAATCCATTTTCAGTTTTATTTTTATTTACCAAAATCAATCCTGCCCACATCAGCAGTTTCAGAAAAAGAATGTAACTAAATAACTTTTAATTAGTAATTAGGTAATTTAGGTATTCTTGGGGTATAAATATGACTTAGGTCTATTTCTCTCAGGAACTCTTCAATATGGAAAAGACAAGAGAATATGTCATTTCAGTAAAGCAGGTCATGGCTGCAAAGTAACAGATATTCAGTTCAATCTGCCCATGGAAAATAAAATAACACCAAACTCCTAGTGCTGTTATAGGAATTTGTTATTTAATTTTTGTGTAATTCAAGCTTTAATGTTGATGTTTAAAATATTAATTAACAGCCTTAAGACAATCAAGGGATTTGGTTTATGTATAAAACCCTACATTCCTCAGTTTTAGGCAGATTGACAGTCAACTTTTCCAAACATCTCAACCCTAATGTTTCTGTTTTCTTTCATCCACCTTCTTCAGAAACAAAAATGGAGGACAACTATGTCCTCATTCCAGTAAAGAAAACAACATAAGTCACAGTGATAACCATCACCTGACTAATTACAGTGATATGCAGCATCTTGCACCTGATAACTTGTACATGCACATGCAAAGGAGGGGAAAGAGAGACACGGGGGTTAGACAGAGGGTGAAGAGAATGATAGAGAGGGTGAGGTGTTTCCTGTTTCCATGGCTCTAATTATACACATCTCCTGAGGACAGGAACCATCTGAACGAGGCAACTGGTCATTGAGGAGATCCTCAAAGACAAAAGGTGCTTTATTCTTTAGAGTTATTTCTATATACATCTGCACTGATGTATGTGAATAACATCTTTGCGTCCTGAAAAAGACAAATAATGCTTAAAATACAAAAAGACCGGATTAAATATGGATTAAATATATAAATTAAGCATAAGGAATGTTCTAAGTGTGTGTTTAAACATGAATCTAAATTAAAAATAGCTAATTCTTCTAACATTGTATGTCCGTACTCTTCTTGTCAGGGTTCCTATAAACTAAAAGCTTACTCTACTTGTGTGTTGCTGCCAGAGTAATGATTCCTTCCTGTTTAAAGATGCAGCAGTGATAGACTCCTGAAATCTTGTGGTTTTGGGACTAAATAGTCTGTTGCCGTAAGAGATGTCTCACTGACATTTTTACAAACAGGAACTACACTGCTCCTCAGAAACAAACAAACAAACCCAAGACAAATCCTAAATATGACTTCTTTTAGTTCACCAAAAGGAGTAAAAGAGATTTTATAGCAGAAACTGTTTAGCTCAGTAGATCCTGATTTGGTATTTTACATTTTGGCTCTTTACCTCTTCTGTAAATGATCTAAGAATCATTGGGTTAATCCAAGTTTACAATATTTTTTTATATGTTTAGGTGCAACATTTATCATTTTCAGTCTAACTCAGTGAGAGCTTGAAATTAAAATGTTCAACCAAAGAATGCCTATGGTCATTTTGGAACAAAAAGCCCTCTGATGTTTGTCTCTTGTGAAAATCAAAGTAAACTAGAAAGTGTGCATTTCCTATGAAAATGCAAGTGTGAATGCTCAATGCTGAATTCTTTTGGTGAAAATGGCAAAAGCGTTTGAAGCCAACTGCTGAAGACTTGCAGAAAGGTAAGAAATAGTCCATGCAGTGTAAAAAACCCAAATAAAAGCCAAAATTAGCTAAAACTAGCTAAAATACTAATGATAACAAATAGGCTACAACTAGCATGATGGGTTACAGTAATATATTCCATGAAATGTAAAAAAAAACAACTCATGTAAACCCTAAAATTGGAAAAGGACAGAAACGTTCCCCTATTCCTTCTGATAAAAACAGTGGGTGAATGAAATCCAAACCTTTTATGGTTCCTGAGATATCAACATTCATTTGGAGGCATCGTTTAGCACGGTGACTACAAAAAACATGCTACATGCAGTACAACAAAAACCAATGTCAAAAGCTCTAATTATTCCCAGGTGTTAAACAGCATAAAAGCTGTTATACTGTCCAACATCAAAATCGCGACTGCCTTGTTTCCTCCATCACAGCTCCTAAACTGGATGATTCATTGCAATTAATAGGCAGGACCGGAAACATCCGCCGTAAAACACAACGGACATTTTATATTGTAATTCTCAATTCTGCCACAGGACGGAGCGGTTTACGGAGAAAAATTAATAAAAAGCTGAATATAATAAAAATTATGAAGGTTATGAATACCAAGAGTTATATTCGGCATTATTAGAGCAAGCTGAATAGTATAAAAGTTGAAAGCTGAAAATAGCACAAAGTATGCAGGTGAAGAAGAGCGGCAAAATTTACAGAGCAAGCAGAAAAGTGGAACTCAATAGTGTGAATGCCAGGAGCATTCACACTAACGACTTATCTATATATTATTTCTCAGAAAATAAAGACAGAAAGAGGTCTCCACTCTTGAATTGTCATACCAAGTCTTCTCAGATGACTATGTTAGCACCTTTTGTCTTTTTTTTAAATTAATTTTTCTGAATCTACTTTCCTAATCAAGATGCGGGTATTGTTTTCAAATTTACCAAGATATCTGTGTAGTTTTGGGCATTCTGTTGGGATCTTGATGGAAATTAA
Source organism: Xiphophorus maculatus (assembly GCF_002775205.1). Classification (NCBI taxonomy): domain Eukaryota; kingdom Metazoa; phylum Chordata; class Actinopteri; order Cyprinodontiformes; family Poeciliidae; genus Xiphophorus; species Xiphophorus maculatus. The sequence goes on from NC_036445.1 coordinate 15,596,880, forward strand.
ACAAAGTTGTCACCCAAAAAACGCTTCATGTTGACCTTGTGTCATTTATCTTGAGGTAGCTTTGAAGTTTCATGCCCGCTTTGAGGATTTTAACAGATTTTCTATAAGCTGCTCATACCATACTGTAAGGAAAAGTAATTATGTGCCTTTGATAACTATTATCCAGTAGCAGTATGAACAGTGCCCTGGGCGACCCTCTCCTTCTGCCACCGTAAGCCAATAAAAAGGCAGAAAAACATCTAAATTCTTGTGGTGAGACAGAAATCAGAGCAATGCTACGCAAAGCATGTACAATAGTCTTTCCATTCTCAGAATCCAGCAGGGGCATCAACTCTGCTTTTATAGAAGCAACAGACAACAAGTTCAAGATACAAATGACAAGACATTATTTTTTTAACCTGGTATTGCTCCCTTTCTGAAGCAACCATTGCCCCTGTCTTGTTGCAGGGGGTCACTCAAACTTCCTTAGGTTTCATCAAGGGTCATTTTCTGACCTATCTCATCCAAATGGGAATAAGAACCACAGGAAATGAAAATAAGATGTAAAATGGCCTTAAAAAGTTGCAGGAGACCAGCCCTCGAGGACTGGAGTTTGAGACCATTCGTAAAATAATGCCTTCAGAATTTAACTTACAAACAAATTTAATTACATGTGAGATTTCAGTATTTCAACAAATATTTACCTTCATAATTTAGTGCAAATACCAAGAGAAAAGATGTGACACACAATGCTTAAGTACATGGGTTACACATCGTTTCACATCGAGTTCCCTTAAATCACCACAGCGTATACACCTCTGACCTCAGTTTTGTATTTGATTTGTTTCAGGGGTCCAAAATCCTCTTTTCAGATAAGTGGTCATTTAAAATTTGAAAAGGGAATCAGTGTCTTAGTGTCTGGAGGAAGGGAGGAGAAGCTGTACATTTTGAATGAGGCCCAGAATTAAGTTTCTCCAGTCAGTAATAAATCTGGAGAGCCATTACATCTGCTGGTGTTTTCACTTCTTGCTTCTCTTCACTGGCAAACTTCATGGAAATGCTGCCCACACTCTCAAATGTACCACTACCTGACATACTCACAAATAAACCACGTCAACATCAAGAGAGTTAACAATGCAAACAAGCTGAAGGCCGCTATTTAAGCAACCTGGGCTTCCTTAGCACCTCAAAGTCAGCAGAGCGCCAGACTGATCACCCTCTTGTCATGTCACATTAATGTTCTTTCAAAGAGAGCCCTAAAGAGCAAGCGATTATACTCCGCAGAAAAATGGACAATCCTTCACGTAAGTTGGCATCTCTGTATCAAAGGTATTTTTTTGGTCTTATGAAATATTTTCATTTTATTCAGGAATGGATCTTTTGATGCTCACTAGCTGATAGCTGCCAAAGCTCTAAGGCAGACTCATACCAACAAAAGCTGACATACTTCTGGGTTTAAACTTTCCAGCACACTGTCTTCCTCTAGTGGCCAACAATTATATATAAAGTTCTGAATCGCACTAATGCATATTACACCATGTAAGGTAACTACTAGACTACCTTAACATTAGAAGATACCTGACTGACATGTACAAGCATCTGCAATAATACTGGTTATCAGAATGAAAACGCTGGTCTGTGGTTACCTTCATATGCTCAGATCCATTAATATGCAAACAAAGTAAGCTGAGAGAAGAGCCAGAGGACATCCAGTCAGAGTGACAGAGGGGGGAAAGCCTGCGGGGCAGAAAGAAGCCTTTACCCAGCAGCTCTTATTGCCCAGCAACCTCACCACCGTACAGAGAATGCGTAGTGCTGTCTGCAGACTGCCACTGCTTACTCTCACCAACAGAGGTAATTACTTACAAATAAGGGGAAAAACCAGCTGTGAAAAATTAATGTCAAGTGCTAAAACTGCATTGCTTGCAATGAACAAGCAACAGGTCAGCAAAACCATTAGGAATCATTTATATAAACATTTAACTTTAAAAAAAAAATGCCAGAAATGCCAAGAAATGTAATATAAAGTGAAAGAAAAAGAGTCAGGTTTTAACAGTAGACATGTCTCGCTTCTTAAAGGGATACTTTGGAAAATGCACACCTCAGTGTGCAGCAATACTTTTGGTTGATAAGATGTTTTGTTTTTTGTTTTTATCTCAGCATGTCTGACTAAAATTAAAGGCAGGAAAAGGTCGTTTCCCCTTTTTACATCAGATTTGAGGGTCATCATTAGTGAGCCATTTTCCCTCCAGATTCAACTCTAGGCAGCTTAGGGCTTAATCAAGTGGAAATCTGGAAAAAAGGGGGTTTTTAGGGGTGGTCAGGGTTGGGGTGCGAGACAGAATGGGGCAATTGTTCAGATAAAGGCCTCACATTGAGTCTGCTTTCATGTCTCTCTGTGGGATGTGATGGGACTTTACAGTAGCATTTCACTCCCAGTATGGTTTTAGTTCACCCCTGCAGAAAAGATGCAGCCATAAAAGGTGATCTCAAATTTACAATCATGTAATAAAAATAACTTAAAGCAATTGGAGAACAGATTCAAAGAGAGGGATCATTTAGGAGCGATAATGTAGTTGTATTTTATCTTGCTTGTTTTACGTGTCACCAACACACATTTTGAAGGTCTTCACAGAAATCAGGGAAGGTGTTTAAGTTTGTTGGATAAGTCTCTGAAGAAGCCAAAAATCTGAAAACTTAAAAATAATGATGTCATAGCTCCACTTTTGATTAACTGTTCGTACTAAAAATATCAAATATGACAACAGCCAGCTTTAAAAATGCTCCTATCTTCCTTCCATAATTTTGTTGTTTTTGAAGTGACTGGATTAGGATTCTGGGTGTCGAGTTCACATTGTTCTGCTGCATTACTTCTGTCCTTGTCGTGTTTCATTTTCTATTCATGAATCAACTAACCATCTGGGAATTTAATTTCAAAGCTACATGTACATCCCTAAGAAGTCAGCTAATGATTACATCAGTAAGAAACTTCACTGAGTTCAACTTTAAGTTTCAATTATTGGGCAGGTTGAGATGTGTGTCGCATTATCTGTGTAAATATTATAGAGTAACGTTAGTTCATTTTGTTATTGGCTCAGTGCTGCAGTATTTGAGCTACAGAGATTCTGGAGCAGTGAGTGTGTGGGTTTCATATATGGCACATGAAAGCTGCTAATGCAGTTGAGTAGTTTTGGTTTTAATTTGATCAAAATTAAGATGCATGTGAATAACATCTTAGTGTTGAGATGTTTCTAAACTTCCATAATTTGACTTTATATTTTCTTTAAAACATTTTTGTAATGAACTCTTTAGGAGGTGGAGAGAACTGGAAATCAATTCAGGAAAAGAATAGTACATGAAAAGCCTTGAACAGTATATATGAATGTCAATTTATGCTTTGCATCCATGAAAGAAATGCGAGTAGGTGAGGCACCAAAACTGGCAACAGCCCAGGGGCCCACATCATCCTAAATCCGGCCCTGATCAAACTGTTGTCGCACCCTCAACTTTCCCAACACTAAAATGAGATTCCTTTCAGTTTTCCTCACAGACAGACAGGCTCCCACTGATCTATTATGCACCAAAGCCATTCTCATGCGTGTTTTGAATGAAATCTACCGTATTGATGGGTCCAGATAATCACGTTTTCTCTAGACAGGCTTAGTGTCACTAAATAAGCTGCAGAGAGGAACGAAAGAGACGGGTGAGAAGGGGAGAAAAAAAACTTCTGAATAATGAGAGATTTTTCGAGAATCTTAAACACAGAAGAAAATGTGCTTTTGCTAAAGGCTAAACTTGTCATAAATGGCGCTTGAAAGAGAGCGTTAGCGTAAACTGCGTAACAAACGTAAAGTACTTGCAGGCTGGTTGGTTGGCTACCTTACCTTTAATATAACGGAGTGTTGTCCATCAGCAGGTGCATTTGGCACATTTCAGTGATGCCTCCAGGTTCCGCTGGAAAGTTTTCCACTTGCCTCGGTTTCAATGAAATTCTCCACACCACTAGTTTTTGACACCAGTCAAAATACGAGCTTTAAAAAAAAAAAAAAAAAAGTCTTCTTCGTCACCTATCCTCGCAGTTATTGGTGGAATTTGGTTGCTATCAGTGCATGCTCTCTTCCAAGCCGAATAAAAGTGGGTATTTGCATCAGAGTGACCCTCCCCTCGCCTTTCTTAGCTGCCATTGTTAGTCACAGTTGGGGCTCGGATTCATCCCTCCCTCGCCAAATCCCTCCCGAACTGAGCGAGGAGCAGCTTTTATTCTCTGAGCCCAGGCTGGCAATTACTAAAAGCCACAAAGAAACTATTATACCGACCCCTTAAAAAAAATGAACGTCTATACATCACAACTGGTCAAGTTTAAATTACTTTTGCTTTGGCGCAGTTCTTTAACTCTGTGTAGTCACATTACATTAACAGACAAGTTGAGCAGGAGCGACAGGAAGTGTCTTCCTTCGCTGCTGCAAGTACCAACTGCATGATGACCTACTCACTGTCTTCTCTTTAAGCTGCTGAATAATCTTCAATCAATCAAAAATATATTTTTGATTAGATTGAATTTACATATCAAAGTCCATACTTGCCATAAACAATGGCCTGAGAAATAGTTGCTTCCTATAAATTAATCTGGCCTTTTCTATTTATGTTATGCTTACATGATTCATATTATGATTTTTTTTATGTCAAAGATAACCTGAATAAAAAAAAACTGTCTTGCTGTCAAAACTGTCAATGGGTATTGATGTGTGGGAATTTTGGCACCACTCTTCCTGGCAGAATAATTTAAATTCAGCCACATGGTGAAGCTTCCAACTCTGAACAGCCTTTTTAAGGTCAAATCACATCATCTAATTTGGATTTAAGTTGAAGCTTTGACTAGGCCATCTTAAAACCTTTTATATAGCCAGTTAGTTTTGGGTCATTTCTGCTGGAGAACAGAAGTCATGATTTGTTTAGATGCTGCCAAGTGATGTGTTTTATTTATGTTTATTTACAGTGAAAATTGGTGCTATCCTGTTTACAGGCATTTTTACGTCAGCAGATTTTATAAAGGCTGCAAGGCAGAAAAGCTTTCTGTTCAGAGCACATCAAATATTTGAAATTATTTAAAATGTTCTCTGAAACGCAACATTTGAATTTGGATTTAAAGATAGTTTAAGTTTCATTTTCGATAGAATTTAATTGTTCTACAAGAGCTCTAATTTATAAGAAACATAATCCTAAAAGCAGTCTTTGGGTTTATATCTTAGCACAAGTGTTGTCAATAGCTTCATCTGCAGCTGCAATTGTCAAGTGTATCCCTATGAATGACCAATTATCGCCACCTAGAGGATAAAAACAGACGTCAACTGTTTTTCACAAATTTTACTGCTTAATCTTTACTAACTCTTGGTTGATTTGCAATTAATTGCAATAGGTAATAGAAAATGTTATGATTAGGTGAGCCAAAAACAAATCTTCATCAGACAATTCAAACTTCAAGGTGTCCAAAAAAGCCCAGTTATAGCACCAAGGATCATGTTCCAAAGAGGTTCAGGTTGCTAACAGGGCAGAGCTTGCCGAAATGGCAGCAAGCTGGTATGAGTGTTTCAATCCACACAATGTGGCAAATGCTTTTAGATAACAGCTTTGTGTCAACAAGGGGCAGCAAAAAGGACACATTTCTGCAAGAAAATGTCAACTGAGATCACACTGATAATTTGCAGGAATGGCTAGAATTGCACTGCAGAGGACAGAAGCACACTTGACCAAAGGGTCAATGGAATCATGTATGGTAATAAATAAATGGCATACATGCCTGGCGAAAAAGAAAAGAAAGACCTCTCTGCATTTGTATAAATGAGCTATATAATGTTTATTAAAATATATAAAATACAAAATACATATATGCATAATTAGATCCAGGATGAAATATGCATATAGAGCATAATTATTATACAGTAAAATGTGTTTACATATATAGATTTTTAATACATATACGAAGATATTTTTGCATTAAAACTGGCAGTGGTGATTTCATATTCCCTCTCCCCTCTCCTCCCTCCCTCGCACAAACAGGAAGCCTCCTGGCCCCACAGCACCGGTCCCACGAAAGCGGGGCCTCTCTGGAAAGCTTGCAAGCAGCAGCACCTTTACACCTGAGATCTGCATTTGTGAAAAAGTCTCACACGGAACAACAACTATTCGGACACATACTATAGCTTTATAGGACTTTGATTGAAGAGACTGAGTGACACAACAGAAGTCGTCTGATTTGAATTTCTTCTTTACTGAACCCCTTAAAAAATATGTGGAAGGAGTGTAGGCTTTCAAGTACAACATTTGGGGAAAATACTGAAAAACTGCGCCATTTCTCTCTTATTACATGCCGAGATCCTGCTAAGCAGACACCATTTACCATCAGTGTACTTGGCAGCTCAGTACAGTGTTTCTTAGAATATCTGTAGAGTTTGCAGGAAGCTTTGAAGATCCAGGATGGAGAGTGCTTCCATTGGATTAGTCCTTCAGAATAGCGTGGTTTGGTCCTGTAATGGTTTCAGTTACTCATATGTATTTATACATAAAGCTGTCATGTCTGGTGGTAGTGGTGGTAGTGGTGGTGGTGGTGGTGTTCATGGTGATGGTGATGCTCATGGCGCTGCACCACAGGAACAACAATCCCTGGGCTCCCGGGGGGGCCGGACGCCTGCTCCCTCTCCATGCCGGGCAGCATGGACGGCATGGCAGGCTGCTGTTGGTGGTGGGGCTGCGGAGTCAGAGGGGTTTTGGTCGGGGACATGGAATCGCGAGCTCTGGCCTTCAGCCGCTTGCTGTGACTGTGCTGCAGAGGGTGCTGGTGGTGGGCTGAGGGTTGAGCTTGGTGTGGCAGGTGGTACACATCCTGACCCCCGTGACCTGCGGCGTTGCCACTGTGCAGCATCGTTTGGGTGGGAGGGTGGTAACTGTGGCATTTGTTGGATTTGCCACCTCCGTTATTACCTCCACTTCCCTTATAGACCCCTTTAGGGGATTTGAGAAACTGAGCACCTTTGGCTCGAGGCTCTGCAGGGTTGTAGCTTTCACCAATGACCTGCGAACGTCGGTGGTGAACAACTTGGGCTTCTGGCTCGTGGGAGCGAGAGCGACTCTGGCTTTGTGAGCTATGAACTTGAGTCTCCTGAGCGGGGCAGTCTGGGTTCGTTCCTGAAAGACAGCATAAAAAGTAGTGGTATATTAAATTAAGGTAAATGGATATTTTTCACAGTAAAACTGAAAGAAACTTTTGAAATGCTGCAGTAAAGCTAACAAAAGGAAACCTGGACACATTTCCCCTTGCAGACAAAACATCAACCTATCACATTGACTGTATCAATCCAGGTCAATGTGAAAAGGGGGGCTGAGACACAGTCTGGAAACCTGTAGCTTCTGAGATAATAGAGACCCAAAGAAAGTTTATGTCCGACTCAAAATCCAACCTGAAACTGAACTTGGAAACCATGCAATAGTTGAAGTTTACAGCTTGCACTTGGTGAACTTTTACCCTCTTGTTATTTCTTTAGCTATGCCGCCCTGCAGTGAACGCTGCCATGTAGATGCATGTCGGTAACTGCAGCAACTGTAGCTGTGGCACAGATTGACAGCAGCTGGAGAGCTCCAGTGACCCTGACTGCTTGTTTTTACTCTGCCATGGTGTGCATTAGTGGAGGAACGTTTTACATATTTTTTCTCAGGTATACATCCTGGGATAAAACTGCAATTACAATATCAAAAGTTATTTTAGCTCACCTTACGAGACATTGCTGACTTAAAGCTATTACCATGTTATTATGAAAAAGAGGTGAGTGATGTTTTCAGAACAGACTATAAAAAGTGAGATCCAGATTGATATTTTCATTACATTCAGAGATGGAGCATACATTTCGAAACTCACTGAAATTAGACTATTCAATTATTTTTACTTGAAAATTCTGAATGAAAAATGTGTAATGAGAGATCTTTATAAATATTTTATTATTTATTTACAGGAATAAATAAATATTTATGAATTTGGTATCTGAAGAAAATGATGACAATAGATGGGAGTTTCAGAAGAAAGAGCATCTGAAGTATTTTAGAAGTTATAAATGTAACTTGAGTTCTTGTATAGACCAAATAAAATGGAAAATATGTCAAATGTTTTAATTATGAATAAAGCTTCCATCTTTCACAGCCAAAGTATTTAAGTTATTCCTGCTTTAGTTAAATCTTAGTTTGAATGTGTGGTGATAGTACATGTATGCTGAAATCAAAATGGTTAAATAATGTCGAACTGAACTGACCTTCAAATCTGGAAGTGTAGTTCTCAATACCAGCCAGGTCCAGGTAGTGGTTCCTCCTCTCTGTGTTCTCATCCACGCAGTAATGCTGACCCTCGGCGGCCGGAGGCTCACTGCTCTGTCCCTTGCTACTGTAGGAGAGTAAAAAGAAAAGTCATATGTGTGGCTTGAACATATTTTTCATAAGAAAGGTTTCAGACAGACTAACCTGAAGTATGAGGAGAGACGCTTGTCAGATGACCGGCTCTCGTCGTGGTGACAGCGCTCTGAAAAAGTACAGTTGAAGTTAAATAATGACTGAATGAACACAAACCTGTTGTATTGTTATGATTTAGTCTCAATGCATATCAATTTACTTCTTCTAAACTGAAAAAAGGGGAGTGTAAATACTTTGGTATCTAATCAGGCCGAGTTTAACAATCACAGAACCATTAAAAGAGGGCTTATGAGCTAAAAAACATGTAAAATGCCACTATTGTTTCTGGATAAATCTGTATTAAACCAAAAACTAATTTGAAAAAATGTTAAAATTAATTGCAAATCAAATATAAATTATATCCTATTAGTATAAATTAATGAAAAACATACTTAATTTTTTTTTAGAATTAATTATTCCAATAATGGAGTAAGGAATAAAGCCTGGAGACAAAATAACAACAAAATCAAGGTTCAGATTTTTTTTAATACTCTTTAAGTCTGAATAGGAAACCTGAGCCGGTTCATTTTTCACCTGCTCCCGTGTCTCGTCTGTGGCTCCTCGGCTCCGGGGTGACGGTCAGCTTCACGCGCAGAGTCTTGCTTTTGTTATGACAGGAGTGATTCACAGAGGCATCCACCACATCATAGATGGTGTGCATCAAACTCGACATGTCCTTTAGAGATCAAAAAACATCGTTTACAATTCCAAATTTGATTTAAAAAAAAAAACTACTAAAAAGATGCGTCTAAATACATATTAGATGGGACGTTTTGGAAGCATTACAAAAGCAACAGCTCAGTAGCCAGAGGCAAAGCCAGCCCACATACTTCTTTGGTGACTTTCCCACTGTTGTCAAAGTCGTAAAGAGTGAAGATCCACTCCTGACGGTTGTCATCTTCCAAAGAAACATCACACTCCACATCCTGGAAGAAAAAACAAAAAACATTTGTCCCTCTTTCATACACATAAACACTCAGACAGTTCAGCGTAGCTCTTTATCCTCCTCATCATCACTGCGATTATGCTCCAAAGGCATGCCAACGGCAAGACACATCCGCATTTAAAACAGCAGGGGGCAGCAAAGTACAGCTTGTTCTGGTTTTATTTAGTCAGCAACAAAGGTTTTCATTAAACGTGCATTACAGAATAGGAAAGATTGCCTAACTCTGCAAAATAGAGTTAGACGTTTTCTTATGCATTCACATTTAGAAAGTGAAAAACAGAGAGACAGAATCACCAAATTTTAATTATGAAAAAATGCAAAGCGATTCTTAGGTTTTTTTTTCAGCTGCAACCTCACTTACTAAGATGAGAAACACTGAGAGATTGTAATCCAAAAATTACATCAGACAAGGCAAAAATGCTGCCAGATCACATTAACTCTTACATTGACGCTAATGCGTTTCTTCCCGGAACTTTTGGTGCCGTCTCTGAGAGGTTCCTTCTCTCCATCCTCTGAGTGCAGGAACTGCAGGTAGCTTTCACAACCCTCAGCCTTCTCCTGGGGAAGAATCACTGTCGATGCAAAAGAAAAGCAATAAATAAGAGTCGGAGACAACCTTTTGTTCTATGCAAGACAATCTTTGACTCTCACAATGTCAATCTAATTGCTATGAAAGATGTCTGTGATGCCTACCTACTTTTCTTGATAAGATTTCTTTTTAAGGGTGCTTTTTGCAGCCATGAGGCTTTGTGTGCTCAGCTCAAAGTGAGCAGTTTAAGATTAAAACACAACTTTACAATTTTTGTTCAACTACATGGGACAAGCCAACAAAAAATGGTACAATCTGTCATAATACATCTGATAGGCTAACTGTCTTCTCCGCCTACCCTCAAGGGGACAGTGTTGGTCTGTGAATTGTCCTTCCTTCAGTTCAGCATTCGGAAACTCCTGGGGAAAAGAAAAGAGGAGAGAAAGACACAGAGGATGGGAGAGAGGAAAAGGAGAGAGAGGGTTAGAGATGTAAGCGAATCTGCAGTTCAGACCACAGACACAGAAAAAACAAACAGTTCCAGCTAAAGCATTTCCTACTCAGATGAGTGGCAGAGGGCTCCAGGCTCCAGCGCGGCCAAACACTTTGAACATCTGCACGCTTATTGTGTTTCACTGTCTGGGACGCAGCGAGCGCGGCCACAGCCAAGCTTTCAAGATTCCTCCGAGCCCTTCAACTGGATCCCTCACATTCATCAAAAAGCTTGTGATGCACTTCATCATCTGAGCATCCTCTCTCTCGCTCGCTTTCTCAGCCAACCTGTTTATTCTCATCCTGTTTGACATGAGAGACCCACTGAGAAGTGTTTGATGGAAACCCAGAGTTTAGGAAAAAAGTTCTGTTGTATTGCTTCATTTTTTTTTTTTTAAGCAGCTCAACTCTGAAAAGTTTGGCTTATGAGCAACAAGCCACAGAATGAGGTCTGGGCGGCATTTATGCTGTATGCCAGATGGAAATTTCCTTGCAGATAGGATGAAACTGACTAATTACACCAGTACAGAAAGAAGAGAGGGATGGAAAGAAAACCTGGTCTTCTTCCATTTGTGAATAATTCGTATCTTGGATAAAACTGGACCGCAAAGCATTGCACACATGTGCAAATGCAAAGCGCGCAGAGGGAGCAGCAACACACACACTCAGGCTTTTTTAATTACAAGTGCATTGTGGAAACAATGAAAATTAAGTGCAGCACAGGCCCTAAACCACAAATATTTGAACAACAAATGATTCAACTTATTTACGTCATTCCTCGTTCCTCTAAGCTGCTCAGCAGGCTTTGAAATAAAATCGCACCAGATTGAATCAAGGAGGCCCACTGAATTGAGACAAATAAAAAACAGACAGGGCGCTCGAAAACAAAAGAACTCCGTGTACCTTTTGACGGAGCCGAGGTTCATGAGAGCATGAACATCTGAATGCGTTTAGGTGAGCGAGCCCCCTCCCCGTTTACCCCCTCTGCCTCTCAGAGTAATCACAGCGCCAGGGCCTGTTGTGGTTCTGTTTAAGAATCTCAAAGACTGATTATTCCGGACTTCAGAGGACGATACGTCAGGACGTAATCTGGTCGTGACCTTCGCAGCTAAATGGGAGGCAGTCCGATAAGCCTTGGAGGTCAAGGCCCAGACGGCCACAGGAACCCCTGGGAGACGGGCAGGAGGAAGGAGATAGGGGAAGGAGGGATAAAAGGGAAGAAGGAGGGAAGGGAAGTTCAGAGGAACAAAGTCGAGAAAGGAGCAAGGTTGATAAGAGGAGAAGTGCAGAGGAGAATGCTAGTTAGGAGACGGGACCAATCTGTTGGTGTTTTCAGACGTATGGTGCTTGGTGGATGGCCTGGGAGAAATGGAAACTGTTTTTTTTTCTGTCATAAACAAGAAAACCCTAAATCATAAAGCACACATTCTTGAAACAAAAAGAAAGAAAATGTGTATTTATATACACAAAACGCACAGCATCCATCTTTTGTGGTTTCCTCAGACAAGTTGTTGTTTTCCCTCTGATCTGGAAGCTTTTATCCCCTCCCTTTTATCCTGCAGTCCCCCTAATGAAGGCCAGTATGTAAGGACTCAGAGGAACATCAAAAACAGCCATTGATTCCTCCCTTCCTCATTCCCCCATACGGTGGCAGAGCAAACTGTTCACAGCTGAATTAGACATGATCTTCCAGAGGTGGACCAATCATGCTTTTTCTGGCTAAAGAATCATCATTTCTGGCATTCTTTGATATCTGACCTGATGATTTTGATTTTAACTGACACAGATTTTTTTTTCTTTTACAGATCATAACACAAAAATGAGGGGAAACATGCTGTAGGTGTTTGATGTAGGTGGTGATTTTGAATCCAACAGACAATGAAGAATTATCCATCAACTTTTTTTTCATTAAATTGTTGCATTAAAGATGGAGGACTTCTTTGCAAACGTAAGGGATGCAGAACTTGTCGTTGCTTGCCACACACTATTTTAAGGGGGCCGACAGGGTTTGTTTCAAACACATGTTGTCCCCATACCAATAGCACCAGCCCCACCTCTGTGCTCATTACATCCATTGGTGGAGCTAATGAGAAAGCAGCCTGTACCTAACCGCAGTCTGCAGCTCACCATCTAAACACATCTCCCTCCACATCGCCCACGGTGTCGGGATCAAATCTGCCCTCCACATGTGCAATTAACTGCTCTCTGGCATTGAGCAGCTTTCATTTTTTCACTATCAGATCACAACTGACTCTTTAGGACGCAAATCTCTACCCTACAACAAAAGGGTTGTTTTTGTTTTTTTCTTTTCTTTTCTTAAAATCATTGCTGTGATGTGAAAGAAACATTTTAAATGTGCACATCTTAAGAGAGAAAAAACATTAGGTATTGGATCCACATTATCCAATGTGGATAATACTTTTTTTTTTAAGTATTGGAAATATGCAGTGACAACATTCTGTGTCAACATTCTGCCTCTCCGACGCCTCGACATAAGAGAGAGAAAGAAAGGTGAGTGATGTTTGTTCCTGTTTAATGTCGCTGTTCTGCCAAGCTTCCCTAAAGCCTCAGTCTTCTGCCAGACTTTTATGTGGGATAAGGTAACCAGGGGAAGCTTTCATAGCTCCCTACCAGGTGACATCAGACATCCCCCAGCAGTCTGTCCTCCCACCCCACCTCCGCCACCCCCTCCCTACCTACCACCCATCCTCCCTCTGGAAAACACTGAACATCTTTGTTCTCACATCTCCCCCTCTGGCTCACCCCCTAAAAATAAGTGCACACACTTCTTTAGGACCACGCTCCAGACCTTATGATGCAACTTGAAAATTGTGCTTTTAAAAATAGCGAAGGCTAACATTAATATTGTTTACACGGCTCCTCTTCCCTCGGGTGAGGAAATATGGCAGCTCGATCGGATGTCTTAATGCGTGTCGAAGTACAAACACATGCTGGAAAGACACGAAAACAGGATCCGACCTTCTTCTGTGTGGAGTTTTGAATTTGTGTGTCTTTTTTTTTTCCTGCTTAGTTCTGAGCATGGGTAAAGGTTGTTCTTCATTTATTTTGTCAAAAATATCGGCACCTTTTTATTTTTCTAGGAAAACCAGGTCAACAATCTAAGCTCTCTGTTGCATTTGATGTTAAAGGGAGCATTGGGAGGTAAATGCTATGAAGCTATTAGTGGGAGTTTTCTTAAATTTCAGAGGGCGCCACCGGAAAAGGCTTCAAGACCACCAGCCAGCAGACCAGCATTCCTTCTCAACCCCAATATTAACTGGAAATTATTGTGGCGTTCCCTGTGAAGAAAAATCAGAACCCAAATGTTATTACTACAAAGAAAGGAAAACCCATTCGTAAACAAGCGTCACTTTCTTGTGCATTCCTGAGATTGAAACTGGAGAGGGACGGGGGCCATTGAGAAATAAAAGCCCCCCGTTCCAGCTGAAACCAACCTGGCCTCGACTCAAAACCAGATGTGAGCAGTTCTGCTGGAAAGAGGCAGAGCAAACGAGAAGGAGATGACGGGTGGATGGAGGGGGAAGGGGCCATTGCCTAAAATATTTGGGGCTCTGAAGCAAGAAGATTAGATGTACAACTTGTGGCAACTTCTGCTTCTTCTCCAGCAAGAGAGCTAAAGTACAAGCTGCTTACGTTACAACCAATACCTCATTCTCTTTGTAATTTTTCTATCTCTGTCCTTCTGTGGCTTAAAAGTTCCTTACTTTTTGTGGAAATAGATGTTTGGGATTTTCAGATGATCTCAGGAAACAGTGAGAACTGAATGTACCTGGTCATTTACAATTTTTTCGAATACCAAAATTTTAAATATTAGCATAATATGAAATCCTGTGGCGTGTGGTAATGGCTGGTTTTCAGCATGAACGGTGAACGCTCGGTCAAGAATTTTAATCGTTCTATTTTGCAACTTTAACGTAAAGGTTATTTAGTGAAGATTTCACAGTGTGAACTGTTTTTTTTTAAACACTGAGTTGTTTAACAATAAAGTCACAGAAAGCAAAAATGTACATACATGCAACCATTACAAAGCCATGTGTATCACATCAGGGATTTATTCATTATGTTACAAGGTTTGTTCTAATGAGATGAAAGAGTGAGTTTACACAGAAGCAACGCAGTTCAGTCACAAAGAGAGTTGGACTTCAGCAGACAACCGGAAGGCTGAAAATATTTTAAAGTTGTTTCATCTTTTTCAGTTTTGAACCCGTTTGTCTTGAAACACATTGAGTTTGGAAACATCTGGGTATGATATGGTACAGTAGAGTCTATTCTACAGGAAATATGCATAGAGTCAGCAAACCTTTGCAACTCAAGTTAAAAAAAACAAAACAAGATGGATCTAGCTTACCTTGACCGTTAAAACATTAAACTATTAAATAAGTGACCAACATATAGTATATATCAATATGAAATGTCCTCTGTTTGTTTAGCCATATGGTTTGCTCACAATTTGATTTTTAATATAAAAAGACTACATAAATTGGAGTTTCCGATTGGAAAAAAAAAAATGTAATCGGATGTGTATCTGATCTTTTATACCTTTGGACAAGAGGTCACTCTAGAAGACCATCTGTGTCACACAGCAGAGATGGCCCAGATATGGCCGCCTGTTCAGGAAGCTCTCTAAGGTCAAACAGGAGGCAGAACCTCTCCCTTGGCAGAACATGAATTGCTAAAATGCAGCCTCTACAGTCCTACTATAACAACAGCTGTGGTGAGAGACGAACATGCTTGCCTGTCTATGTAAGAGCAGCGTGCACGCCACTAAAAGTCAGCCGCACCCCTTCAATCAGCGGAGGAATGAGCGTCCTCTTCACTCTTTGTCACTGATCTTTCTTTCACTTTGATTGTGACCTCCTGAATCCCTAAACAAAGATTAGCATCACTGGCTGACAGCCTTGAATCTGCCACCACTGCTGTAATCAGCCTGCCTTCATTAAAATGAGCTTTGATAGGAGCCTGATGTAATGGAGCATAGCACCATGCCCTCAGATGTCTCACATTCAGCTACCGTAGGAATCATGCCGTTCATACCAATGACTCCATAAAACTCACCGATCGAGATGAGGCAAATGTATGAAGCTATGGCAGCATGAAAGATCACTCACATATTTGTGCAACTGATATGAAGGAAGCTGTGGCTGTCTTTGCTGTATTAATGTTTTTTAAAAAACCACAAAAAAACTGCTTCACTGAGAATACACCTAAATCTTTGATGCATTTTATGAAGCACTCGCACAAAAGATTGACAGGCTTATTCAGGTATGAGCAGTCTTTCATTAAATTCAGAGGCCAAATAATACTGAAATAACTCAGGCATGTTCCAACTTACTGAATGTTAATGCTACAGCAACAAACAAATCTGCCAAATATGCATTATTTTTGGAAATGGATGAAATCGGATGGTTGTTGCACCTTTGGTGGCAACAACTGCCGTCAAGCGTTTGTGTGATAACTAGCAGTGAGTGTTTGACATCGCTGTGGAGGTCTTTTGGCTCACGTCTTTCCTAAGTTGTTTTAATTCAACCACAGTGGAGGGCTTTGGCATAAAGGGCCTGTTTAAGGTCAGACCGTGCCATCTCAATTGGATTTAAAGCATAGACTTTGACAAGGCCACTTCAAGACCTTCATTTTTTTCTTTGTAAGCCCTTCAGGGTCTGCGTGCTGGTCTGCTTTGGCTCATGCATAACCCAAGTGCCCTTTAGCTTAACACAGTGATGGGTGGAAGTTTTTTTTTTTTTTCCAGAACTTTCCAGTTTCAATCAGAAGTCATGCAGTAGTCATCCAGATCTTGAAGCGGCCAAAGCACCCACCGCCATCTATGATGTTCTTGTACTGAAGTACTGTTTTAACTTCACATCAGATGTAATATTATGTGCACCTTAAAAAAGCTTGAGTTTTGTCTTGCTTCACCAATCCCCATGATATTTTCCCAAAGTTTTATTGATCATCAAGGTGTCCTTTTTTTTTTGGCCATGTGAGACTTTGTGTCTCACATTGCCATGGCCTTTGTGTGGGCGTGTGGGTGTGTGTATGTGTGTTTTTTTTTTTTGGTTGGCTAGTTTTCAAGTTGGAGCTCTTCCATGGATGTCATTTTTGCTAAGGCTCTTTTTTATTGTTGAATCTGAATCACTGACTTTAACGTTGACCTTCTGGATGACTTGTTAATCCACTCTTGGAATAATTTCAGTAGGCCATGCTCTCATTGGCTCTTACTGGGGTTTGGTGGAGACCCAAAGCCATAGAAATTTCTTTGTGACCTGATTTGTGTCATTTACTTAGTTCCTCATCTGCTTTTGCAACAAGACGTGTTATTTTTGAAATCTTAATGTTTTCAGACAGGTTCTTTTTAGGTGATTTCTTTATTCTTCAAATCTGGTATTAATCAGGTATATAAGTGGCTAGTGAAAATGAACAAAAAATTGTGGCTATTTAGAGTTAATTGATAATTCAGCAAGGGTAGTTCCAAACAGGTTCAGGTTGGTTTGGATATATTTTGTCTTTCAATAAATGAAATCATCTTTTGAAAAATGCTTATCTTTGTCATTTAAGTGAAAAAAACTGTAAGGATGCAAATACTCTACACACATTTCTACATTAATTTTTTTTCTGTGATAAAACTCTATTATAGCACCACACAACAGGGATTCATCAAAACCAAACAAAAGATGCATGCCCAACCAACCGTGAGCACATTCACAACCTGACAACAAGAAAGAGGTGAGTGGAACAAGCTGATGGCATATCGAAGCCCACATTGGGACCCAAAAAGGATGTTCCTCGTTTCTGGCCTCCACGTGAAATTCTGTAAGCCCCCGGCTCTCAGTGGGAGCCAATGGGGAGTGCGTCCAGGCCGATAAAGCTGAGGGGATTTGTTCCACATTCCACGGGCCCTTTAAACAACATAGAAGATGCCAGATTGCCAGGCTGTGGGTGAGGTGGCTATAACCCAGTCCTGTCACGGTCCAAAAGTAGTTACTGTCTGCACACATTCATCTGAGAAATGAAAGGGATCAGATCCCATGTTGGCAGAGGTTTAGCATAAACCAACAGTTTGAACTGTCACGGTCAACAAGCTTGATAAACACTGCTTTGTCTACTTCCATAATGTATAAACCATTTCAACACATCGCTGTCACCTGTTTGACCGCTTTTTCCTTTCGGCTGTCGCCAGTATCGGGTTTCCAGCTGCCCGTCGAGCATTGAGATGTCAGTTATAATTGCTCTCACCTGTGAGATAACCCCTGACACCACAGTTTTCACCACTCATTTTGTTGGGCTGCAAGAGATTTGAGTCAGAGCTTTGAAAAGCAGCCGTGGCAGATCATAGGGGCGAGGCCCTGCGGTCGGAGGCTGAAGGGAGCGAGAGGCGTTACACAGCTCTTGTGGGTGACTGAGAAATGTAAACAAACCATGTTGGGGAAGGACAGCTGCACGTCAGGGTGGAAGAGTGGCGACAAGTCTTAGAATTTATAAGCAGTGCCATTTTAACCCAGGTACCCCATAATACTAAATGACAGGGTCAAGTGAGGCATTTTCACCAGTCATTAAATACCATCTGCTCTTTTGTATATGTTAGAGAAAGTTTAATAGACAATCTGTTTTCAATAATGTTCTTTTTCGTCATTTTTAACTCTTTTATTTGTAACAAGTGGTTAGTTTTCTCTCTGAAGTAGAAATCCTGGGTATGTATGGAGATATTGTGAAGCTGTAGACATTTTCTCACTAATATTTTGGTATTACATGGGTTGTACATGTTACAGTAATTCTTCTCCATTACTAACATTCAATAGTAATAGACTAACTACTTTTAGGCATTCATATATGCTGATGATGGCAAGCTAATGGATTGTAGCCATAGCTTCTCTGGGGTACACTGACAGAGGTGAGGCTGCATCACCAGACCCTATGATCACCACCAACAGGCAAGGTGGGACAAGTGTCTTGCCCAAGGACACAACAACAGAGGACAGACTGAACTGGCAACCCACCAGTTGCAGGACGAACTCCCACCACCGTCACCCAAATCATCCCTAACAAAACAACCATAGGCACATACATATAATGGCTATTTAGGGAGTCCACTTAAGCTAACATGCATATTTCAACTATGCGAGAATGCCGGAGTACCCAGAGATAATCCACACATTCACAGTCTGAAAATACTAGCTGCATGTAGAAAGGCCATGGCAAGGGATCTTCAACAGAGCAAATGACTACAACACCTAGCAGCTCAGCTATTTATCTATCTTGTTAATCCAAAATATTAAATTGGGTATTTTACAAAATCAACTTGTGAGCTCTATGTCATGTTGTAATGTTATTCCCTCAACGAACGCATGGTTAGTGTTTAAAGTGTTTAGTGCAGAGGTGTCCCTGGTAGCAGATATTTAGGGAGTCTGAAAATGCCATCAAGTGGACATGAACTCTTGAGATGTTATTGAGATGGAGAGAGAATCTTCAGATTGCGATTTTCCAAAACAAAAAAGAGATATTCATTGTTAAAAATGTTTCAATAATATGCATTTTTTTAGCTCTGCTCACAGACTCAGGATCTGTTTGCAGCTGTAGGTTCTCCTCCGAGAAGAAATTTCTGGATTGAGACAACCTCATCGAACAGGAAATGTTATGACACTATAAACTGTTTAAGTGCAAAAAATGCCTAAATACAAAAAGTTGTCTTAAGGCAACAATATCAATAAAACCTCAAAATCACCCTAAGACATGTGGATGCAAACAATCCTGGTTTGCTTTTTCTGTTTGTTCAGCTAACTAACAAACCACAACTTTGGCTATTGTTAGGGATTTAGAAATGGTTTATGATTTTAAAAATACATGAGCTTTTGTTGCATCATTGCAAAAAGAAAAACCCCCCCACTGGGATAAGGACTGCCTAACAACCTGGTGTTTCCCTTCCAAGAAAACATACCAACATACTAATTTGTCACATATGACTGACACACTGACCGTTTCAGTCACATGTGGTGAAATGTGACTGAAACATGATTGAAAATTCATGAGGTTACAAGCTGCATTTTGATTCATTATTTGGCCAACATGAATAATTGATTATTGTTTGGAACTCACTCATATACTGGGTTGCTAAAACAGTGTCATCTGCCTGTGTGTGTAAGTTTGGTAACACTTTATTTGAAGGAGTGTGCATAAGTCTGACATAATGCTATCATAAACACACCAGCTGTTACGAAGATGAAGGAGTCAACATGAATGTCTATGACTATTGTCATGAAGGGTCATTCGATAAATAATGACACTTTTAATGGACTTTTAATGAAACTTTTAATACAACTTTGCATTAAAAGTGTCATTTACTGAATGGCACTTCCTGACAATAGACATGGACATTCATGAAGACTCCATGTTCATAACAGATGTTATGTCATGTTTATGACAGTGCCATGTCAGTCTTATGCACACCCCTTCAAATAAAGTGTTACCATAAGTTTTAGTCTCCTCACTTTGAAAGGTACCCATGTTGTTGAAAGATCTCAGACCGATTTCCCTAACATGTTTTAAAACAAGAGAAGGACATGTTCATGATTAAAACCACAACTCTCCATTCCACTAGTTACTGCTCCCTATGGATGACCAACCTGCGGAAGTGCAGATGCATATAAGTAACCACAAAAAGGGGCGCTTATAGAGCCAAAACCAGAGTCACCAATGTAGCATGAACTCTCAACACATTCGTCTAAGAGTTATGTTGGAGAAACTGAGATGAATGACTGTTATAGTGTACTATTATTGAATTGAACCCTTAAGGAGATTCAGGGCTGCAGAACAGAAGCAGCCAAAATACACAGTGCAGTTCAGTAGGATGCAGCACATAAAGGAAGCAGAGCCTCTAATAACTCATCTGCTATAGCCTAACTATAACCAGCAATGTCTGCCAAACCTCAGGTCCCCAGACACCGCTTGTTTGCATAAATGGTACTGCTCCTCTATATTATGAAGAATTTGAGGCTTGTGGCCATCCTGTTCGGGGTAAAAATGTCTTGGCTTCCTAGACTGTGGCATAGTTTTTGACACTGAATACCTAGACTCTGGCATAAAGAGGAAAAAAAGTTGTGTCTGCCTGTTCAAAGCGTCTGTATACCTTTAATCTCCTTTCTCTCTTTGCTGTTGTGTAACTCTCCCTGACAGTCAGGTACTTCTGTCTCCTCCGGCCAACAGGCGTTGTCAGTCTTGGAGACCACGAGAATTCCTAACATTGGAAGAACAGGCTCAATTCCAGGCTGTGAAGTTCCTCACACGCCTGGAACTGGACAGCAGGTCATCACAGGGTCAACACCAAGTGTTTTCCTGAGGATTCCTAAAAATACACCCCCGCTGTGCTCAGGAAGCCGAGGAGACTTCACGTTTTTTTAACTAATGTGAAGGCATGGAGCATGCTATGGTGTTTTAGGTGCAACCTCCCATGAAATGGGAAGCAAGTTAAAAGCTGAAGAGGAACAGATGAGATGGAGGGTAAAATGCATCTAACTACTTGAAGGCCTACAATATTCAAAAAGAAATAAGGGAATGAGTATGAGGCCATGGACGCAATAAATCACTTCAGAAATTGTGGCAAGTGGAAAAATCTTTAAATGTTTACAATCCAAAACGTTACATTTACTTTACAGGTGTAACACTACATGGTTTTGTTCCAAAACGTTTCATTCAAAAAGACACCTTTGTGACATTGTGTTCAGTTAAAAATCATTTGTACTTGCTAAATAATGAGAAAGTACATTTTATAGATTTTTTTAATTCAGAAGCTTTCCTATTTTTTTCTTTGCCATTGGTATAATTGTCTTTTAAACTTTATAATTTGTGTGATATGCTACAAGTTTTCTTCCAGAACCTTTTGATAATAGCATGCTAGAATTTCGCCCCCTTTCTCCAAACAAAACTGCCGTAGATGAGCTGGGTTTGTAGGCCTTCTAGTTCACACAAGCACCTTTTCTATTTTGCCCACAAATGTTCTATGGGACTGAGAATCAGAACCTTGAGATCCTCCAAAACATTGACTTTATTGTCCTTAAGTCACTTTGTTCCTAATTTAGAATTATAAGTGAGGTTATTGTCCATCTGGAAGACCCATTTGTACCCAAGCTTTAACTTCCTAGCTGATGTCTTGAGATGTTGCTTCATTATTTCCACATATTGTTCTTTCTTTATGATGCCATCTGTTTTTAGGAAGTACAGAAATCCCTCAAGCAGCTAAATATCCCCATAACTTATTGCTGCCTCCTCAAGTACTTCTGACGTGGGATGGCATTTTCAGATTTGCAAGATTTCTTCTCCAAACGCAAAGTTGGTCATTGTAACCAAACACTTAACTGTTGGTTTCATCAGATCATAGAAAATGTCTCCAAAAATACAGTTTTGTCCCTGACAAAATCATGCTTTTGGGGTATTGACTTCTTCCAGTCTGAATGACATTTCAACACATAAAGGTACAGGCTTGATGAAGGCAATCTTCAACCAACTTCAGCCATCATCTATGTCTTCACATTCATCTCTGGGACAAATAATCCTATCTTTCCTAAACATTAAGATGGAGGAACATTCTCATGGTGTTTATTCTTGAGTAAAATTGTTCGAACATATAGAGGTGGCATCAGGAAATGATACGTAAAGATTAACTAGACCTGTGAAAGTCCACAGTTCTCTTCCTGATATGGCTAATTGGCTGATTTTTATATTTTCCTATGATGTCACACAAGGAAGCAGTGTTTGAGATTTGGCTTTAAAATATACTGTATGTCTCCATTTAACTCAAAAATGTTTAGCTTAATCTATTGTAGGCTTACAAAAGTCATTAAATCACCTTCTGGGCTTTCCCAAAAGAGCTTAGAGACATAGTTATCAAAGTTTATGTAAACTTTTGAATTTGAAGAAAGTAATAAAAGTCACTGAGAAAAAAAATCTATGTGCTTGTTCTCTTTAGATCGAGGCTCAAATGTGAGTACTTCAAGAAACCTGACAGACTATCTGTGTGTTCACACTGTTCCCCAGTGTGAAATTCTGAAACGTAATTCATCCATGGCACAAGCAGGATCAAAAGGCTACGGCGCGGAGGGAAGCTCAGCCCAGCCCCACCTCCAGTTGCAGTTCACTTTTTTTTTTGCAGAACAGCAGCAGCAGCAGAGCAAGCAGCAAAACGGTTGCTCTGGCAGCCATAATTATAAAAACCAAGTCTACAAGTCTGGGAAAGAGTCCAGGCTTAAACAAGGGTTGCAATACATTTGCGTTGGTTTCCTTCTGCACCCTATCTTATCTCTTGTGCAAAGCAAAAAGCCTGGCAGAGCCCATACAGAGTGTCTCTGAGCGCTCCACTTGGGGGACCCTTGACATCTGATAAGAATTTATTGAAAGAGGATTTAGGGATCAAAAAAGAAGAGAGTGCTGATGTGCAGTAAGACCTCAAGCGTTATGAGATAATCAGGTGCTACCATGAGTTCTCAAAGCAAAGCATGTGACAGTGGGGGTAAAAGTTCAAATACTCTGATACACTGGCATCTTTGATGCGATAGGATCAGCCAGGCCCCTATCAACACAAAGAAGTGGGTGCTGGTTATAAAGGAAAATCTTGCTGAGCAACAATACAAGTGAATTTTGCTGTCGTTATGAGAAAGTTTGGAGCTCGCTGAGGGCTTTTGTTTATTTTAAGCCTTTTCTCCATAGTAATCATCTTCTCTGCGATATAATAAAAGAACGGCAAGCTTTAAAAGAAAGGGTCCTTATTGTGATGTATCTCCTGTAACCATATGGTGTCTCTGAAAGGCTCCCAGTGAGGGGGGAAGGCATCTCAAGGAGAGGCGCTGTTTATTTGAAATGAGCCTTTAGGTAAACATGTTACACAGCACACAGGGCCAGGTCAGCTTTTTG
Source organism: Xiphophorus maculatus (assembly GCF_002775205.1). NCBI lineage: Eukaryota > Metazoa > Chordata > Actinopteri > Cyprinodontiformes > Poeciliidae > Xiphophorus > Xiphophorus maculatus. The sequence goes on from NC_036445.1 coordinate 15,620,231, forward strand.
AAGTAGATGGGGCTCAGGAAAGAAATGGGAGGGTGGAAGAAAAGAGGGCTGCCTTCAGAGGAAATGAGAACAGAGGCCTCTTTCAGGAACGTTTCATCCTCTCCCTCCCTTCCTGTCACATATAGAAAGAACACAAAAGGTGTTGGGCTATAAAATCATCACAGATTATGAAAACAATTTTCTTTTCTTCTGAGCACACATGAAGAATCATTAAAATTTTCCTGTAGCTCACCATGCACTTCCGCTGTAGTGGAAACCCGTTGAAGGTTTTGATGGAGAGAACAGGTTTGTGTAACAAAAGCAAGTTTTTTGCAGCCATACCCAAGCTGTGGGGAATTGCTCTGTGCCTGAGGAAGTCCCAGTCTGTGCTGTCTGCAGAAGTCGAGGTCCAAACTTTGAAGCACCTAGCAGTGTGTTTCAGCAGCTAACCACTTTCAGATGTGACTGTATCGTTTTATGAGCTGAGTAACAGCGATACCTACACATGTGCAGCACTTGGGGTCCCAAAGAGGGAAAGGATCTGCTCAGAGCAGAACAGAGAGGCAAACTCCTCAGGGGTCTGGGTTTGGTTGAGTTTGATATATCTCTCAAGAAATGGCATTCTGCACATGAAAATGGAGAGCTGGAAGATGGATGTTGGGGGAAATCTTTTCACTTGTGAACACATTTCTGTCAGGATTTCCAATTCTTTTGAGCTTCTCTTTGCAATGAGAACGAGACCGTTTGAATAAGCCTTTATGGTAATGCTGACTATATAGCGCAAGAGTGTGTAAGAATGAGTGTAAGGCTTAATCTACGTAATACAGCAGATGCAAGGAAGAAGTTAAAAACAAGACAAAAACTTTGCATAAACAGAAAAGTATAACAGATTTGACTCACAAAAACAGGATCTCTCCACATGTACCCTGTGGCTAACCTTTTGTTTTCAGCCTACAGGAAGCTGTAATCTGTAGTATGTGTCCTACTTTAATAATGTCCACTGTGGAATTTTTTCCCACAAACTTAAATACACTGATAATAGATTTACAAAACTGGGTAATGAAGTATGGATATCCACAGCAGGACTTCACACCTTTCCTTTAAAATGTTCACTAAAAACAAAATAAGTGAATTCTCCTTTGTTTGCATGTCATCTCGGAGCATATGCTCTAACGCATGCAGTTCTTTGAAAAGCAGTATTCTCATCACTGCTTCACCCTTTTAAGTGCTAAAAAATGAGAGGGTTTTGGAGGGGCCTAGTTAAAATCCCAAGGGAGGTAACTAGGGGGCATTGTCACTCTGTCTCAAAGTGAAAGCCCAGCCACCCTGTTTGTGTCTGGGATCTCGTTCTTTAGGTCAGGAGCCAAACTTCATGACATCTGGTGAGGATAGGAATGTAGACTGACCATTAAATTGAAAGCCTCACCTGATGGGCTCAGAACTCTTCACCACAATGGAACTGTGCAACTGCGGTCGTGATGGCACACCTGATCCTCCTGAAGCCAGAGTTCAACTGCCAGCCAGACTCCCCTCTATGTAGCCAGGAACCAGCAGCAACCCCAGTCTGCCAGTCCAAAGGCACTATTCCTCCCTGGTCCTTGTTTTTGCCTCTCCACCAGCACACAGGTACCTTTCAGATGCCTCAGGAGTCCCACAAGCCAGTCAGTTCAGTAGGACAACTTCTTGAGCTTGACGGCATCCCTTACTGCTGGTGTCCACCAACAGATTCAGGGACCGGCACCACAGACTTTATGACCACAACTAAGGGCAGACAGATATTAGAGCGAGAGACACGGTCCATTCAGACTCCATGTCCTCAGCTTCCCCCAGAATCCAGCTCTCCTAGAGGTGGGAGTTGAATACATCTCTGATCAGGGGAACATAGTGTTCATCATTGACAATTCATTACAGGAAACATGAGTGAAGAGAAAAAATAACAAACATACAAAATACAACTGCTGCTCAAATTGACCTCTGATTAGTTGCCTCACGCCAGTTGAGATATCACAAGGGGGAAAAGGTACGGGGCTTTTTTGTTGGCGACAACTAAAAGACAGCTAATCTTTTATGAAATTAAAACGTACAATAAAATGAGGAAACAGAAAACAGAGTGAAATGCTAACTAATGTTTAAATTATTATTATATCTAATTATACTAAAATCTGACTTGTAGCTTTAAGGCCCCCTCTGATGCCACCGTGGGATGAAAAGATTCAGTTTCTACTGGTTGTATACTGTAATGTGTACATTGGTCAACGTCTAACCCAACCTCAGGTTTCCACTTGCTGAATTCAATGGATCAGTCATGTGTAAAAGTGGAATCCCCGGCTCTCTTTGAGCAAACAAGCAAAACCTCGGGCTTTTTCTGTCCACAAAAATGTTAAAAATCAGCATCTTGAAAGGCAGCGTATCTACAATGTCTCGTCTGATCATGTTTAATGGATTTAAAAACTTCCTCTGTTGTCCCTTTGGCCTATATTAGGATTTATTCCCACTAATTATGAAGTTAAAATTAACACTGTACAAAGACAGAATACAATCCCACAACAAACAACCAGCTATGACTGAAAAAACATTTTATTCCCCCAGCAGCTCTAAGGCTTGTGAAATAAAGTCCACTTGGAAAAGAACAGAGGTTTATATGGAAACATACCTGACACACTAAAAAGTAATAACATTTAAGTCTCCTGGTGTTTTACTTGGCTTCAAGTGCACAAGATCAAACACAGACTTGAATCCAGCAGCCTTTGCCAAAAATGTCAGCGCTAAGCATTGGAGTCCAGCTTCAGGTATTTTCTTTCTCTTGGCAGGGAGCAAAAGGCAAAGACACAGACCGGCGTTAACCCATGATGGGGTTGCCTCGGACAGCCAGAGGCACGCTGACCCGGGTTCAGCGGGGGTGAGAACCACCTGCCATCATAAGTGACCAAGCAGATGTGGGGCACGCAAGTGTCGCTGAGAGCGTGGGATGGATTCCAGCCTGGAAGTCGAGCTATTCACATGTTAGTGTTTCAAGACTCGCTGTCATCCGCTCCTGTGAAGCTGCACAGATCTCTCTGAAGTGCGCAAACAGACATCTCATAAATATCATGAAAGCAACGACAAGAAGTAAGTGACTTCAAAGCGGCGTTGATGGGGATGAGCTATCTCTAAAGGCAACAGCTTCATTTTCTGTGTCTGAAGATAGGCGCTGTAACGTTTCTAAATCTTGTATGGGTCCTTTTTTTCCCCCCTAATTAAATTCTGTTCTGGTTTGAGGTGCAGGAGAAAAAAAAACATCTATTTATTTCATTAAATCTAACAGCTTTGTGTGAACAAAGCTCTTTTATGGCATGACAGCTGTTGTGACAATATCATCAAACCAAAAGAGATTGTCAGAAAGCAATGTTGAGGCTGCCCAGGAGGATGGATGCTACATGTTTTATGACAGCCACATCAAGGCACAAATACATACTTTTATAAGCCCAACAACATACGATGTTTAAAGCCAAATGATGCATGTTCTCCAGACTGCCTACTAGTCTGGACACATAGACCATAACTGTATGCAATGCACACTCGAGTTGCACATGATTGTCATTAGGGAATATAAAGCTCACACAGTCAAACTATCCATACAATAATCTGATTGCCTGGTGGCTTTAAAACGGTTTGAAATTTTACATTTTTTTAAAAGTTTCGAGCAATGGCTGCAAAGTGAAGAAGCAAACTTTCAGTTCGGTATAACCATGAAAATACGTTAACCGAGTTTAGCACATAATTTTCATATGGGTATAATTATTTTTATTCAATTATTTAAGAGTGTGCCTTGTGTCAGGACAGATAAATACAATTAGCCAAGAGCTGGTAAGACTTTCTCAAACTTTGGGTTAACATTCCACCGTTTCAATGTATCACAGTATTTACAAAAAAAAACATGTGGAAGATGTGCATAATTCAAATGCTCTTATTTTAAACAGAAAAACAACAATGATCTTATTGACTGATAGTATAAGCAATACATACAGCATAAATCGACAACAAATGTTGTAGTTTTTAAGTAGCAGGAGTATGCCTACATAAATTCATTCCAACATTTAGTATCAAACTGAATCAAATTTAAGAGCTGTATTTGTTTCTTAGGCACTGCAGCACACCACCTTCTCCATACTACTCAGTTGTCCAATCAATTTGAGATGACTTAATAACCTAATGTAAATGTTTTAGAGTTCTAGAAAGTAGCTAGAGTTGAGAGCTGATGCTGCATTCCAACTCCACACAGAAAGGTTTGCTTAGCCAAGACTAAAACATTATCACCTCCTTGGTGCGACTTACCATTAATAACCAAGACACTACCAAACCAAAACGGCCACAATACTTTTATCTCCCATTCACATTAAAACAATTTTTTGTACTTTACAAAAGATAACTCATATATATGCAGTGATGCAGCTTTAAAAGATCAGTCTGAAAAGTCAGGTCAGTCATGTGCCATTGGTCAGCTTGGTCCCCCTTTTTAATTCGATGAAATATTACAGAAAGCATCTGTGGCAATAGATTAGTTGATTCTGCCATCCAAATGACAAAAAAATCCTAACTTTTTCATAATAAGGATTGCTTGGAGTGCTCATATTTTTTGCATCTGCTGGGTTGGAAACTCTCCACCATCATTGCATCACTGGTGTTGATGAAATATTTTACTCATTTCAGACAGACTCGTTTATTTTTTCTTCTTCAACCAGCAAAAGACAGTTACTGGAGAGGCCAAGGCCCAGGCCGGACAATAAAAGGAGTAGGCAACAGTGGCAGTGCTGCTTTTTGCTGCCTCTTTGAAATATCTCTGTTATGAATTACATGTCATTAAATACACTTAGAACATTTCTTTAATGCAGCCTAGATGACAGGACAGGTGTGTCTTTGAGCTAGATTATGCTTTTCTAGACAGAGTGACTCTAATCAAGTCAATACTCCCTATAAAAGCACAATAAAACTGATAATTACAGCTAACCTAAAAATGGAATTAGATCTGAAACTGAAACCAGAACATTGACTTCACTTTAACCTTTTCTACAAAGAAAAACTTGATCTAATTTGAATCAAGTCTGTGCCAAACTTGCCAAAGTGATCATACCTTGTAAACTATTCTCTGCTATTTTTTAGACACAACCAGAAGCAGCAATGTATTTATTAAGATTTTAGGTTATAGACCAACACAAATGTGTTGCAAATGTGTGTGAAGTGGAATGGAAATAATGCAAATTTTTTGAAGATTTTGTTTTTCTCGTTTATAAATAAAGTCTTAAAATACATATATATGTTCAATGCCCCTGCATATACTTTACAGAAACACTTTTTGCTGCAATTACACATGCAAATCTAAATTGTAAGGCTGTGACTGCATGTGACTGCAATCAGAGCACAAATACAAATACTGCACACATAATTAGTGTATTGGCATCTTGGCAGCTTTGCTCATTTATGCTCTTCTTGCCTGATCTGCAAAGCTTTTGCATGTTGTTTTATAAAACTCTAAAATTCTCCGTGAATTTTAGTAAGATCACTTTATCCGTGATCTTACTGCTATGTTCCTTAAGATATTTGCTTACTAATATTTTCAGAGATTAAAAACCACAAGTGGAGTTTTTTTTTTAAAGTTGGGTGACTTTTGAAAGTATGTGCAATGGATTTGTTTAGGGGTGTCAAAGTAGAGGGGGCATGTTTCATTATTCAGTTTTATTTAAAAACGATATATCAGTTTCCTTTCAATTCACAATTATGTACTACAGTGTTAATCTTCTACGTAAAATCCCATTAAAATACATTGAGGTCAGTGGTTCACAAAACTGAAAAAGTTCACAGATTCTAATGTATGGATACTTTTGAAAGGCAATGTACGTAACCCTTTCATAGCTTCTTTAACAGAGATTATTAGCAATGCTAACCAAACAGAAGTGACTTCAATACATTGGTATCTTTATGTGGCCATACAGGCTGGTACAACACAGAAGAGAGTAGTTCAGCACAGAACAGAAAATTATGATTGCCATGATAAGATAAATTAAGAAATATTTTTAACTTTTAGCATTTTTTTCTAGAAAGGTCTCAGTAAAAATGACCAGTTTTAAAGCATCAATACAACCAGTTGGTACATCATTGTTCTAGTAATCCCCAAAAGGTTCAGATCTGTTGTTAACTATATTGGATGGTGAGCATTTTAATGAGCACTGCCCAGTCACAGTAAAAGAGAGTAAATTGCTTCAGAACCGTTCCAAAAGTACAAATATCCTCAGACAAACTAAACATTTAATCTTCTCTGAGGGTTCTAACATCTATCTCCATTAGGGACGGGCCCCTGAACCCCGCCGGTTCTTCACTCAGACGTTTTGGACAGAGAAACCTGACCTTTTAAAGGCAATACATGCTTGAAACAATTAATTAAAAGCAAGAAAAAAAAGGGCAGGCATGAACCATCTCACACCTTGTGAGAGGTGTCAAACACAACCAGGAGATGTTGTACCCACAGGCAGACTGTCTGCACCAAATGATCATAAGAGTGCTTCATTTGCATTCATTGAACCTGTAGACAAGGTTAGAGGAGGTTAATGGTCAGTGGATAATCTTAATGAGGCCCTCATCCACCTACCTTTAAAACTATTAAATAAGAACATTAAAAAAAAAAACACCCTAACCCCAGTTCTAGTTTTATTCCCTCCGCTTTTCCTTCCCTTTCCCCAACCACCCCCTTCCCACCACAGCCCCTCTTCCCTGCTCCAGGATTTTGCTGTACAAACCAGAAACAGATGTCTGCTGGGGCCGTGCTGAAAGACCCCGCTGTTCTGGATGCCAGCCACATGCTTTTCATTCAGAGATGAAGGCTCACAGCTCGCCTTCTTGTGAAGCCAAATATAAAAAAAAAAGAAGAAAAAAAGGTGGAAAAAAACAAACTCTCCAAATGCCTTCAAGTCTCTTCAAAAGCAGTACATATATGAGCACACCTTTTTGTCTCCTCTCCACCATGTATTGTTCCCTGCCTCAGCTAACAGCTTCTTTCCCAGTTTTGGTGTTAGATGAGTCAAAAGCAAAAATAAATAAATAAATAAATAAATAAATAAATAAATAAATAAATAAATAAATAAATAAAATGTTGCTGACAAAAATACTTCATAAAAGAAGCCTTTAAGTACTTAAAGACCCACAAGATCGCATCCCATGCATGCACAATTACAAACTCAGAATGGTGATCACAGTTTTATACATACAGCAGTGTGCTGAGAAATAGAAATACATCAGGTGCTGTAGTTTTCAGATTGTACAAATATTCCAGCCTAAGATGCAAATCGCACTCAGATGACTCAAAATTAACATGACAACTAGAAGACATACCCAAAAAAGCCCAGCAGTAAAAGTGTCCAAGCTAAACAGCTATTTGAACTGGATCACTGAAAGGGGATTTTATACGCAGGGAAAGTTTTATTCACAGATTCCAAATGAATTCTAAAAAAAACATTAGAGTACAATTAGTTTAGTGGGCTGCATGGGAACTATGCTCTTAAACTTAATTAAATATTAAAGGTTAAGTAACGTGCAACTCTCTGTAAGTCAAAATAAATTAACGTCTTTGAACTTTTGGCACATTATTAAATCCCTTCCTGAACATTTTTTTTTTTACTTGGAGGGAGATATCATTTACCTTTCAAAGAGGAATAATGCAGGCCTTTGTTGTGGAACTTAAAATGTTGACACACTCCCACTTCACCAGCCAACTCTTTGGGAAACTTGGGAACAAAAGGTAGTGCAGAAAGGATGAATTAACTTGTCAATATTTGACTCCTTGAGCATGTTAGCTTTGGGTCGCTGTTTTTAAAGGGGAAACACTTTAAGGAACAATCTGTATTTTTAGTGAAGTTCTATAATCTCTCTTGGTGTCTTTGGTGAGTTTAAATCCAGACTAGGTTGTCCCACAGATTGAAGCTAATCTAACAGGTTTTCTGAGAGGGACCAATACAAGACTTGCATCATCTTAAAACCAGTGCATTCAGAAAAACACAAAAGTCGTATTTGCAAAAGCTGTTGTTTTTCCTTTACCTTTGAGGCACCTTAGTTATACTTTCTAGCATTAGCCTAAAATGGTTCCTCTGAAAACTAGCCTTGCATCAAATATTTTTACCTACTATAGATATGAAAATTGCTAGTCAAATTGACTTGACCAAAGCGATAATTGATGGTAAAAGTATTATTATTATTATTATTATACATAGGGCCTAATCGTTCCTGTCATATCTCAAAAAAGTGTCATAAAATCTAAAAAATTTTACTTTTAGATATTTCTAACACTTGTAATGCATCAGTTTTCTTTTAACTACTTCAGAATAAAAGTTCAGATGGTCAGCTTCTTAACAGCCACTAATATAGCATTGCATCCCATGAATATGTACAATATTTACCTTCCACTGCATTGAGGATTTCTCCATTTCTATTCTCTGCAATATGACATATGTCTACAACAGTAAAGGGATCCATTACTTATAAAGACCTCCACAAGACCGAATTTTTAAAAATCCTCAACTATCCCTTTAAACCTTAACGCAGATTTTTCCTTCACAAGTAAGAAGCAATTTTACATATTCACTGACTTTTCACAGCATTTTTATGCTTTCATTTCATCTGTGGAGCTTTGACATTACACCAGGTGTGTGAGCAGGTTGAAGTCATGTCGAACACCTGCATAGAGGTGTCAAAAGCCAAGTGACTGTAGCCAGAGTGAGGCAAGTTATCCTGCTAAATCCCACAGGCTTTGTCTCCTTAAACCAAACTTTAAGAAGACAGTAGGATCACACGGAGAGGGCAGCCTTCCAGCTATAATCTTGACTCATGATTTGCAGTACTATCAATATTTAAACAGCTCTTTCAGTCCTTTGATCTTTTGTTATTTCTTCTTACAGCACAGAGAAGCAGTCACGATCTCCTAGATGAAAATGATTGCTTTATTTGGAAGATTTAAGGACATATTGGTTGCATGGATGCTTTTTTTCCCCGCCTCTGTCACTCTGGGAATCTGTCATCCAGCCCATCCCCCAAATAAGGGCAGGACGGGTGGGGGGGTTTCGAGAAGTTAGCAGTGAGGGTTCGGAGCCTCCACTGTTATCAGAGCCCTTTTATAACTCCCAGTTCTCTCTTTGAAGTCAAAGCCAGACAACTCAGGAATCCTGCTCACCCCCCTATTTGACAGTGAGAACTAGGGGGATGGTCAGAGCTAAACCATGTGTTTGGCCAGTCTTCTCCCACATTTATAATCTTCAGTGATTTTAACTCTCGTTTTTTATGAGAGCCATGTGCTGTAACACACAGGAGAAGAAAATATGCCTGGAAAAAAAAAAGGCAGAAGTTTAAACTGCCTGAAGCATTCCAGCTATTTACTGTTTGACTTGGGGATGTTTTATCATGGTTTGATCTCCAGACATTCAAGATCCTTTAATCCAATAATTATGTCCTGAAAATTCAACAAAGTAATTTGATCCAAGTAAATAATTCATTTGCAGAGTTTGGAAATAGTTGAAAAAGTGCTGTAATGAAGTTAAATCCTATATACGCCAAAGAAGAAGAAAAAACTAATGTTAGGAACATTTTAGGATTTTACACAAATGTAGTAGTAATAAATAGAGCTGTCACTGCTTGTTGAAATTTAATTCCTAAGTCCTGTCTGTTTTTGTAAAAGCAGCTGCAGTTAAAAGTGTTGAGCACAGATAAGACTTTGTGTGAAGTTGTATTTTCAAGTTTAGACCTCAAGTTTCTAAAAATACTGAGGAATAATAAATTAAATTCTTCAAAGAACAATTAAAACCTCTTGATATTCAGGCTTTTCACATTCCGTCAAACTTTGATGCACCTCATTTGGATCTGAAATGATTACGAAATGAAAGTTAAGTGATACACGATTTAGAGATGAAACGTAAAAGTGTGATTTGCATCTTTACTCGCAGCTTTTTAATCAGACGTCCCCAAAAATCGCCATGAACAGAATATGCCCATTAAGGTGGTGGCAGCATCATGCTGTGGGATTGCTTTTATTCAGAACACCTATCAAAAACTGCAAAGGACTTGAGACTGGGCCAAATATTGACCTTACTGCAGATTACAGCCATTAAAAAAACAACCAAAGTTTCACCAGAATGGTTTACATTAAAGCATAAGAATAACTTTCCTCCTCCTGATCCCATGTATAGCTGGTGGAAACATCCCAAAAGTCATCTGAAATTGCAGCAGCGGGTGGTTGTACAAAATATTGACTAAACTGTGTCAGAATACAAATGCATGGCCAACGTTTTGAACATTTTTGGCAGAAAATTATGGCGGTCCACTTCTTAATTATCAACTTCTCAATTGTGTTGGCGTTTAATGTGACAGAAAGTGGGAATTGTTAAGGGGTGTGAATACTTTTGCGAGTCACAGTAGATAAACAAACTTCAAACTTAGAATAGATTAAATAATACGGTAAACACAGCATAGTCAGAAATATGTTTTCACTACAACACAGTCAGAAGATGTAACTGCTGCAATCACTAAAAGACACATGAAAAGAGTTGATAGAGATCCACTGTTTGGGGTGTGAATAAGCTCATAATTATAGGAATTAATGACGCAAAAAGAAATTAGTCTCATGACTTTGATTGATGGGTGGGTGGGATCTGCAGACTAATAAGCGCCAAGCTTACGCCTTTCGTGGTTTTCCTTCAGGGGAGTGTAAAGTCAGACTCCTCTGAACCAGAGCAAAGGAGTCTTATAATTTGCACAGAGTGGGCGGTTTACGGCCCTGATATAATCCATAACTCTTCCACTATAACAACTACCCATCTCATGATTCGTCAGCCCCTGGCTGTGGAGTTCTGCCGTCCAGCTCCAATCCTGGTCCTCGAAGTGATGTAATGTTATAACGCCACAGAGGGCTGCCCACTCGGAAGCCACTAGAATGGGAGGCACTACAGAGAAAGACACCACCCTGGGTCATGATGCCAGGAGCCACCAGAGTAAACTTATATCTGTCACTCTCAGAAATAACTACATTTCCATCCAGCTTGAGCTTTTGCTGTATGTATGTGTGTGTGTGTGTGTGTGTGTGTGTGTGTGTGTGTGTGTGTGTGTGTGTGTGTGCGTGTGTGTGTGTGTGTGTGTGTGTGTGTGTGTGTAGGTGTGTGTGTATAAGGGTCTCAAATCATCCAGAGATTCTGGCAGGGATGGAATAACCACAGCAGTCTTGTGTCAGAGCCAGGCATGACAGAAAGAACAACAAGCTACAATTTTTACAAACACATCAGAGAGAGAACAGTTCCCATCCACTCGGGTCAAGGAGTTTTAGGATTTGGGCTAGAGGAAGAAATTGAATGCAGCAGCTGTAATGTGCTTATTCATTACCTCTGCAAACACTTAAATCTTACACACCGATTCTCCAAAAACGCAAAATAAACAAATAAATAAATAAAATCTGCAAACTTGATGCACAGCAAAAGGAAATTGCAGGTTAAGGGTATATTAAAATGAGTGATCTGCGTTAAAGCTAGCAATTATTTGAGACATGTGGCATTAAAACGAGAAGAAGAAAATAGAAAGTGTGTACCTGCATGTTTTTCAGTTTGTGATCTGTTGCGCTGTACCTCTCACATTCCTCCATCCCTCTCCGGAGGAAGGCATTCACAACAAAGCTGTCTCCTGAAACACGGAGAAACAGACGCATCACGATCAATCTGAGACTTATCATCTGATCAGCTCCGGCCAGCCTCCAGTTCGGAGAATCATGAAAGTTTATCCTCACCTTCGGGGTTTTCTCTGCGCTTGGACGCTTTGGATCCCGAGACAAGGGTGTGAAACAAGAAACAATTATTAGTTTCATTTAGGAGGTAACGTCAAAATCCGAGTTTGTTTCTGCGTTAAAACGTGTCTTACCATGTTTTGACAAAAGTTTGCCCATCGTTAATATCCTTTTCTTCCAAGATCAATAAAGGTACTCCGAAATCCGTCCAGGGACAAAACAGTCTACTAACTCTACATGGTCACATTGTGTCTGTTCAGCGAGAAGAAAACCTCATCCGCTCAGTGAAAGCGCACTTATGAAAGCATCGATCTCAAATCGGATGGTCAAAGAAACAAAAGAAAAATCAATTAACTGATCGACCAGGGAAACGCGACGCTCTCTGTATCTGCCTTTAGACTTTCCTGCAGTCCAACTGATGTGAAACCTCCTCAGCGCTGCAGAGACGAGCAACTGTCAAGTTCAGAAAGCAAAACACACTTCCTGTTCAGGTTGTGAAAAATAAGACACTATAGTAGACAGGGGAAGCCAAGTTCAGAGAAAACTGATGTTATGATTAGTGGCTTGACCTTCAAAGAGTTTCCACAAACTATGTAATGATTGCGTTCTTGCAGATTTAGATCAAAATTGAAACGTTCTTTGTTACTTGTTTTTTATTTAAAATTTGCTCATAACATACATTTTACTTTTTCCCAATTTTAGCTTAATGTAATCTTTATACACCCAAAAAACAAAAAATAAATAGATAAGTTGGAGGGAGAAAGGTACACTTCAAAATAAATAAACCCATCAATAATAAAAATAAACAATTACGTGTTTTTTTTTTTTAAAGCCAATAGACATAGTGATTCATACAATTTACTCCTGGAGATGGTGTGTGGCCGTAATATATGTAAATGAGGAACTGAACATCAATAATGAATCAAAGTGACCCAGAACCCCCAGATCATTAGATGGCAGATACGTTATTTATTTATTTATTTTCGTTGTTTTTGTCTTAGTGTAAATGTAATTTGCTCTGACAGCATGTCAGTCTGAAAACGCCATACGTTTTGGATCCATGCGGCTATTTACTTGTTTGTCTAAAGTGTTGATTAAGTTGATGGAAACTGTAGCAAAAGTAAAGAAAATAAGGACCAGCAAAAATGGATGCAGTCTTTGCACAATACATAGATACAACTCAGCTGTTTCTACTTTTAAGGGCCATTAGCAATTGATTGTTTCCGTCCGTTGTCTGAAACCGCTGGTCGTAATTGCTTTTATTTTGAAAGGGCAGACTCGTCTTTTCCGGTTGTTTTAATTAACTTGCCTTTGATAACTAGTTTGGCAGGTCTTCTGAAACTTATAGAAAAACCGCGTCCTCTGTTGATGCACCTTACTAGTATATGATCCATTGATGGGTAATTCATAAAAAAAAAAAAAAAGAAAAAAGTTTTGTTCCTATTTGGATCATTTTGGATCATCCTGATTTATTTATTTATATTTATTTGGATGTATTTTTAATGATCCATACAATAAAATAAACCACAGTTAAAAAAAATTCTTTACATGCCATTCCAAACCAAATCAATGCTAGATAGAGTCAGTTCTCACACAGACATCAGTGGACGATTGTAAATTATGAATGGAGTAATAAAAGATGACACAATGGCCCTGCATAGTGTGTGCTCACGCTGATAAGCTGCTTGTGAAAAATTCCAGGACTTATCTTTGATAAATGCTCCAAAGATGCTGCAGATAAACGGTGCATTAAAAGAAACCATGAAGGACGAGTTGTACTTCAGCCCCCCCCCAAACATCAAACACTTGTCTGCAGTTTTATAGTTTGTTTTCTTTGGCAGGGAATTAAGACAGGGACTCTGCTCACAACGTACGCTGTGTGGTGTGAATTTTAATTTGCCATGCAAAGTTGTATTTCCGCATAAATAGTGAATGCTTTTAGCGTATTAAAACTACCTTTCTATTGAACTTGGTAATATTAAAATTTTAGTATAATAAATAAACTTCACCTACCACACACTGTATACTGATGTTAAGTTTTTACTTACAGTCCTTTGCAAAAATATATATATAAATACCCCCCAACAAACCAACCAAAACAAACCATTTGGACGAACTTACTCTGGCCAAGATGAGACTAAACCTGAAACATCTGGTCGACATCTAAAACTCCGTGGTGAAAAATGCAGCATGTCAGTCTGAAAACACCATCCCCACAATGAAACTCGGTGGAACCAACATCCTGCTGTGGGAATTTCTTTTCAACAGCACAACTACAAGTCATACAAGCTACAAATCCAGCTTCTGTGGGAGAGCAGCAAAAAGATATGCTCTGTTTACAATTTGCCACTAACAATTAAAGGGACACAGCAAACACAAGAAAGTCTGGGGAAATGAGAACAAACTTAAAACTTAGGTTTTGTAGCTATATGCAAAATTCTGCGTTGAGGGACTGTCATTTCTATGGTGAAGCACAGTTGTGGCCGCATCATGCTGTGGGGAGGCTTTACTTCAGCAGGGACAGTAAAGCTGGCCGGAGTTCATGTTGGATTCATGGTCCCTGTGAACTTATAGCGTAATTAAAGAAGAACGGTGGACTCTGCTGAGTTCACCTCCAGCAGAACAACGATCCTATAGATAGAATAGAATGGTTTCGATCACGGATATATTGGCCTCGTTAAAATTCACAGTTGAGAAACTGTCGCAATTAAAAGCTGTTTTTCACAGAAACCCTCTTTCCAGTCTTTTGCAAGGTACTGTCAAAGATTTCTGTCTCTAGACGTCCCCAAAGACTTTTAGTTGCAAAAACGACTTTGTGTTCACCTATCCAATTAAATCCAAATTTTAAAAAGTTGTTTGAAACAATGTGTCAATGTTCAAGAGGTATGAGTGGCAAGGCACCGCAGATCTTTAATTGCATGATGGTAGTAATACAACAAAAGCGCCCCACCCTAATGAACCTGGGTGCTGTTAATAATCACCGCTCCCTGTCAGTTCTCTGCTATGGGTCCTCACAAACACACGATGCTTAGATCACTCTGCGGTTGACAAGATGAACAGATATTTGCATAGCTCGTTCATAGCAGTCGCCTTTGATCCGACTTGCCGTGCCTAATTATCACCGTTTCTTTATGCATCCCGACCCCTGAGATTCCAGCTCTTCACAAGTTACCTTCCTCTCATCCCTCTCCCACCATCACCTTGTAACATCTTGCTTAAATGGCAGACAAACACAAAGGGCAACAGAAGAATCAGCAGAGATGAGAGACGAAAGCACCAGGCAGAAATGATTTGATTGGAAATAGAAGCAGAGAGAGAGTTTTGTTTTTTTTTAGAGGCAATGCTCGTTTGGATACACACACTGGTGTGTGTGATCAAAGCCTGTAACGCAGATGAAGAATTGGAAAAACCCAGACAATTTAAGTTTTATAAGCTCCCATTATGTTTTTGGGCAAAGGATGTGGATCATTACAGCGGCAAAAAAGTTTAGGGTATTTTTCTGAACTTGATTTTAATCGGCGCAGTGTTCAGCTTTGAAAGCAATAATGCACACGTTAAACCTCAGAGAAATGAGTGATACTTTCCATCGTTTGTGTGCGACTCTGCTCGGTTTTTCTCTCAACATACCTAGAAGTATGTGTTTAAGTTAATCCCCCCCACCCCCTATTTTAAATCCCCACTGGCACATGCATGGATATTCCATTGCTCTCAGCAATGTACCTGAACAAGATTTGAAGGGGATAAATACCAGGCTGTTTGTCTTATTTGGAGTTTTCTGACATTTTAAACTGCGATAAAATCCTGCAACAATGAGGCTTTTGACTTTTGTTACTTCTCAAGCTTGACTGCCTTTAAACAGCTGCCTCTATTCTGGAGCGACTACAGTCGAAAAGAAAAAAAAAAGGCCTCCAGACAGAGCAATTATGGTTTTATTTACCATGGCCCTTCCAACAGTTTTGCTTTACTCTGTGTGCCCTCATTCTCCACTTTGTGTTGATCAAACTTCCCCTTTTCATTTAAATCACACTAAAAACCTTTGAAAAACAAAATTGGAAGGCCCCAACCAATTGCATGTATCAAGTTAAATATGCCTAATAAAATAAATTCTCTGAATGCGGGGAAATCCATTTCTGAATAGTGTTGATTAGAATAGAAATCTTTGCCTTTGATGATGGAGCTTTTGACAGTAAAATCTAATACAGCAATAAAACACTTTACAACCACAGTAAAAAAACACCTGAGAAAAGTCATTCAGCAAGATGACAGCGATAAGACTGAGACTGCAGGGTGTGACTGAAGATGCATTCAGTGTTTGCTTTCCTCTTTCATTATGGACAACCAACAGGATCCTGCTTTGAAGTGGGATGAATGAGAGTTGCCAACAACAAACAAAAGGCACATTGTCACCAAACCTGCAAGTGACATGTGAGGCAGCAGAGCATTTCCCTAATGCAAATCCGATTCGTCTGAACAACGCGGCCTCTGATATCCTCGTGTAAACTGTCATAGAAAACATTCTTCAAACGCTTTCCAGTTGCAGTGTTATGAACTCATGCTATGGCATCCAAATTATGACCCACTCATAAATAGTACCAACGCTGGAGCTGCATAACTAATTTCTATTTCCAGGAAAATATCCCTCCTATTTGTAAACAACCGGAGTAAATCAGACGGATTACAAAACGGGTGCAAGTCCAGCTGCAATCTGCTGTTATTGGATTTTCTGCATTTATAATGCAACTCATATACGGTATATATATATGTAAAAAAAAAAAAAAAAAAAATGCTTCTCATGTGTAAAACTCTGCAGCAACTTATGTGCACCACTAAGTGGTATCTTTCACATAGAAGCAACATGGTTTATTAAACTATTACATGCAGAAATGTCAAGAATATGAGTTTAGATATTTTAGACAACTTGGGGGAAAAAAACATATCACTTTTGAAAAATGTTTACAACATAATGCATGAACAGCATTCATACACACAAACAAGAATATAAAAATAGATGTAGCTTTGCATAACACTTGTAGGGATGTGAAACATTAAGTGATATCATAATCACATCCCTACAGCTTAATAAGCTGGCAGTTTAAAACGCCAACTTATCAGACAAATGAGCAATTAGAACAAAAAACTAGATCCCTCCATAACAAAACTACATCATGAATGCTACATTTTAATGTTCTACAAGTATGATACTGCTAACTGAGAATGCTCCACCTCAGCATGAACCGGTTGCAGAGGTTTTAAAAACACACAATCTCAAATATCACAAAAGCATTTTCTCAGTACGCCCTTACTAGGGTTCAAAGTCAGTTTAATGGAAAGATAGAAAACAAGTCTGACTGGAGTTTTCTCCAGCTGCCCATGCCTGGTTCTTACTGATAGGATCAACCGTATGCGATGGTGACGGAAGAACAGTTTGCCTTTAAGCAAAACCAGCAAAACACAAAAACTGTTACGGTTAAAGTTGTGAGACAGTGAGAGCGAACACAAAGCAGCATTTCATATAACAAGTCCTTTCCTGATACAGTTTGCTTTAAGATATTAGCACCAGCAGTTACCTGAATAAAGAGCTTTAAGTGATGAACAGGATTTGTTAAAGCAATATTTTTGATAACAGATTAATTGAAGTGCTGCCAACTGAACTGTGAAGGTTTAAAAAAAAAAAAAAAAAAGACATCAGGAATGAAAGATTGACATAATAATTATGTGCCAGCTTTAAGGTGTCGTAATAGTTTCAGACACCATTGATCAGATTGGCCTCTTCCTCCCTCTGTTTATCCACCGCTCGGCACATTGCCTTCAGGAACCTTTCGAGAGTTACTGGTGGTGTCTGCACACAAGCAAAATTCATTTAAAACAATATCCATGTCATTTCTTTGTTCTGCAAAGCCACTAATTAAATGCTTACCTGTACAAAGAGGGCATGAGCTAGAAAGGGTAATTTCCTGAGCGCTCTTCCACTCAGACCTTTGCTTTTTCTGAAGAAGAGAAACAAAACATGAGCCTCCGGCTGTTTCGGTGAATGTTATGACAAGCAGAGCTGGTGATTTAATGACTTTCGCGTTAACTGGATTTGGTACTCACACAGCGATGTTCCTCAGCTTCAGACTGAGCTCAGAAATCTCGCTCCTAACAAAGCCCATGGTTTCCAGCTCGTACATAGTAAAAAGCTGCTGCCTGGGGTAGATGATCTGGCACTGGATGCATGAGAAAGAACAGGCATTCGGATTACCTGTTCGTTTCCAGTGGCTGCTTTCGTAAAAGTGTTGGTCAAAATGAACTGAATATCACCGTTTGTGTCCCACAAAAACACTAATCTGGGATTTTCACACTAGCTCTAACTTACATTTAAATTTCCTTCAGCTCATATAGTTTAACTGGCTGACTACATGACTGTCATCTTATTCAGTGCTGTTGAATTCGCCTTCATTTTCACATGTTAAATGCTCCTTTTCAAACAGAACACTAGTAGTAAACCAATTATTTTGTTCTTGGCTATGTATGCACGTTTTTCTATCCGACTGTTTGCTTGTTCTCTTTTTTTTTTTTTTTAAACCTGTTTGAAATAAATAAACAAATGCAAACATAAATCTATTTCATTGGGTTTTTGTTGATAGACCGTCATGAAGCAGTGCATGTTTATAAATTCAAAGAAAAATTATACCTTGTTTCAGCAAGGATAGAAATCCAAAAAGTGTGGCGTGCATGTATTTTCAGCCGCCTTAACTCTGAGTCCCCTAAAATAAAATATTAACCTCATCTGCTCTAACTTCATTATAAATCCAGCTGTTCTGTGAAGGCCTCAGAGGTTTGTTAGAGAACATCAGTGAACAAATGGCATCATAAAAAAATATATATATATACACACACCAGAGAAGCTAGAAAGTGATGAGCCATAGAACAACCAACATGTATTTAGAAGCTCACAGACCTCTATTCTATCCGTCATCTAAAAATTGGACAGAATATGGCACATGAAAACAACCAAAGATAGTTGTACACCTAAAGAAGAACATAATTAGATGGAGAAAGAGAGGCCCATGGTTACTCTGGGGGAGCTGCAGAGATCCACAGCTTACGACGGATATTGTGTTGACATGGCAACCATTATGGCCTTTATGTGAGGAAAACCTCAAGACGGCTCAATAAGTTTGCCTCAAGCGATATAAGGGACATCACAAACATATGAAGAAGGTGCTCTCGTCATATCATATTTTTTCCATTTAAAATGGACACAATTTCAGTGTCACGACGTGAAAAGCTGACAAAACATGTACCAGTCTTTTACCTGTTCTGCAGGGGAGGCTGAATACAGATGTCACACTTTTGAGATTATTTATAAAAAAAATGCACAAATTTGCTTCCATCTCCAAATCAGGTGTTAATTTATGTCGTCTATCACGTAAAGTTTTATAAAACACACCAAGGCTTGTAAGAAAAAAGTTTGAGTATAATTATTTTGTAAAAAAAAAATAACTAATGTGCATTTTGCTTGCTCACTTTCATCAGCTCTTCCAGACAGGAGAGATAGATGTTATAGATGCCTTTCTCTGACGGAGGTCCGATATACTGCTTGATGTCGGCTCTGTCCACAAACGCCAGGTCGATCTTCTCAGTCACGTTGGACGTCGTCAGGATGACCACGTTGGGATACCTGCAAAATTAGCCCACTTGTCAATACAAGACAAAGACTGAATCTTTGTGAAACATTAAGTGATATCATAAAAATAAAACGTGAACTTCGAAGAGGTTTTAAACTGCTTTCTGACCGTTTGATTTGATCCAGCTGTGTGAGAACGGCGTTGACCACTCGGATGGCATCAGACGGCTCTGTTCCCGCCTGGCAGGCCTTCCTGGCTGCTGTCAGGCTCTCCACCTGCATCGTCATGGCAATCCCGTAAAAGGTTAAAAAGAGAAGAAAAAAAAATAACAGAACAACAGGTGAAACATCAAGCTGCCTTGACTACTACAAAACTGAAGTGAATAGATTTCTGTTTCAGGTTATTTCCCATGAACTAGATTTTACCTCATCAATCAAAACAAACACCAGAGCGTCTTTGTCGTCAATCAGTAGTTGGATTTTCTGAAACATCTTTGTGACCAGCTTACCGCTCTGAAACAAAGAACCAAGATTAGTAGCTGGAAAGAGAATGCGGTTTCAAATATCTTTCAGTTAAACGAATTTTCCAACAAAGAAGCCAGGTGTACCTCTGAGAACCATTTTGAGAACAAACTATGACTGTTAATCTCCACAAATTGGCCAATGGTATACCTGTAGGGCGAAGGGTGTATTGTGAAATGAATAGAACGGGTGTAGCAATAGGTGAAGTCGCAGTTTCACTGAGATGATGGCCATCTTACCGACTTGACAGCCTGATTGACAGTTTCTGGGCAAGAGCTTTGCAGAGTGATGTTTTCCCTGTGCCTGGAGGTCCTGAATGTGTTCACAGACACAGAGAAATGAATCAGTCAAATCACAGCCGGGATCCGACAGCGTCACTCACTACGGCTTTGAAACAATTTACCGTGAAGAAGCACGACGCGGTTCCAGGAAATAAGGTTGCTGTCGACGTTTTTATCTGAGAAGTAAATTGTTGTTGTGACATAATCCAAAAGCTGAAGAAAAACAACAGGAATTTCAAAAAGTGATATGATGGCAAAATTGCATTACAACCTCCCGACCCCATTTTAAAGCACTGATTGTTTACTTTACCTTGGATTTCAATCCCGTTTCATATACAAGACTCTCCCAGAGCCCATCAAATTCAGCTATTTAAAGACAAGGCATATAAAACAAGATTTAGGTTAGATTGAATCTTAATGAGTCAACATGCACGTCTTTCCTACAATATAAACATTATAAAAATGTTTTTTAGAAAGACGACCTTTTCTGAGTATGCTAAGAAGTTTTTTATAATCCTACTTTTGTGATACAAAGGCTCATGATGACTTATTATGATAAATGTCCATGAATTCCAGATTTCCACAAGAGCGAAACAAAGAAATAACCCGGCTGCTTACTGCACTTCATTCATCAAAAATAAATATTTTACCAAAGTGTGACATGATCTTGCATTACAACCATGTCGACATATTTTTTTATAAGAATGTGACACTTTTCCACATATCGAGTAAAATGTCTTATATTAAATAATTCTTACACTGACTAATGCAAATATTATTTGGTGGAAGAAAAAAAAATCCCACATGGATCATCTCACAAGTGCCACAATTTCTGGCATGCATGGTAGTTCCTGCTACATAGATTTTCCCCTGGGGTTTAAATATACCGTGACACGGCAGCTCATTTCTCTTAGCCACTCTTCAAAATGGGAAAGACAGAACAAACCATTCAAGTAAAGAGAGTTATGTTGCCCTTTAAAAGTCAGGAAATTACTATGAAGTCATTTCTCATGTCTACAGTCTAAAACAATACTTAAAATATTTTTCCTATATTTGTTATTCAAAGGACACTTGATAAAATTCCCAGAATGCACCAACCTGGTAAAACTTTTGTAAGATAACAATAAGTACTGGTATTAAAAGAAAAAAGAGGGGGGGGGTCAGGCAAAATATTAACAGCAAGGGTGCTATTAAGTGTGGCATGATTTTGTTGAAAATAATTATTTTTTAATGTGGAAGTTCCCCCCGCATTATGCTGCTGCAACAATAGAAGGATTTGTTTTGAGGCTTTTCAGACATCATTACCAGGGTAGAAACTATTTCTAGAGATATGAAAACCTGAGTTAACTTCAGCCTCACAAAAAATAATCATCATCTCTTAGGGGGTGGTAATTAAAGAAGCATCTGTATTTTCAGGTCATCTTTAGTATAAAAAAAAAGCATTAAAGTATAGAAAGCAACATTTCTCCACCTGTTGGCAGGAGCCAGTGATTAGCTGCTGAAAGGTTTTCATCCTCCTCCAAACTGAGTGTGCTGGGTCCTTCCTCATTCAGAGTGAAGACATGAATGGAGACGTCACAGCTCTTTAAATCGAGGGGCTGTGCATAAAGTGGTCAGTGCTTTACTCCACTTTTAAAGCAAAAAAAAAAGAAAAAGAATAAAAAAACCATCTGAAATGCTTAAATAACTAACCTGTGTCGTCTCCTGAAGATCAATGACCACAGAATCCACATGCTTATGCAGGAAATTGTCATCAAACTCAGTCCATCTGTAGTTTCCAAAAGTCATGCTGTGGCGATTCAGCAGCGCCTGAACGTGCATCTTCACTTCAGACGATTTAGCTGTGCTGAAAAGGAAACGAAGAATAAAATCAACGTACTGCAAGTGTGTCAAACTGTAGAATCGATCATGTATGTTTTGCATATATCAGACACCAATACGAAGTTATAAAAAACCCATCAAGAACTTACTATAAGTAAGTGAACAGATAGTGTGTTTTTTTTTTAGTAATTTCACACGTAGTGGCCACCAGAGTGGACGACGATAAAAAAAAAAAAAAAAAAGATGCATTATGGGCCTTTAGTTAATTTGCAGATAAGCAACTACTTTGGACCCTACTATGTGACTAAATACACTGCCATCTACAGGGCAGTTCGTGTAAGTGCACTAAAAACCGATCCAAACCCAGACAGAACTGTGAAGCACCCTCAGGAATAATAGAAAATAAGTCCTTATCCTTCTAACATAAAACAAATCCTTTACTATTTTAACAACATTTTTCCTTAATTATGGATATACTGAAATAAAAATGGTACAACTCTGGCTTTATTACATTGAAAGTGTGATTATTACTATGACAGTATTTTTACAAAAAAATACTTTGACAGCAAAAGCATTCTCTACAAGAAAAAAGGATGATCAAGTAAAAAAAAAATAAAAGCAACTCTAGAGACGAGAACCTATAGATGTCAAAAGCAAGGCCTGGGATATATGTAGTGACGGAAAACTAGAGCTTCACAATATCAGAAAAAAATATTTTATTTCAATAACAACACTGAAAATTGTTTTCAAAAAATATTTTTCTTTTATCAGAATACAACGTCCCACTACTTTCTATGAGTTTCAGTAACTTAGCCGCAAAAGATATAAAGACATTTTTACCATTCAAATGGTATGAATATATGATGTGTGTGTGTAAGAGTCTAGATGAAGACCTGAGGGAGGGATTAGACAAGTGCATGAAGAAAGAAGAAACCAATATGTCAGGATCAAGTTTATATTTCTCATTGCACTAAACCAGTGGTATCAAAAGTAGGTCCTGAATTACCGCCTGTGTTTTTTAGTTCTCTCCCTGATGGTAGTAACAACCTCCTCAGCATGTCAAAGTTCTTCTTAAGCCTTCTAATGAACCATCATTTGATCCATGTGTGTTAAACCAGGCCGATCTTTTTGGCACATACATGTTTCATGTTTTTGTTTGTGGTCCATTTGTAAAGCTATAATGTATACAGGGAGAAGGGAAAAGGACGGGCATCCTGCTAACTAAACATATGCCTTGATGTTGACTCTTAAGTGTGGTAATGAGGCTGGTGGCTCTGATGTTTCACCTGATATCCAGCTCTCGGCACTAAAGAACTCACCTCATAGATTTAACATGGACCTCCACATGGATGTTTGGGATGGGTGTCATCTCCATTGGGTCGCCTTCCATCCTCGTACGACGGCAGAAACAAGATCCAAATTCGGAGATTTTCACATCAAAGCTGCACAACTATCAAGATATTCACAGAACTTCTTCACACCTACTGCGTTAGCTAACTAGCTAACTAACCTGTCCTAACTCTAGCTCAATAGCAGCACGCTACGGATGGTGAGACACTCGACAGTCAAACTCAGCGCGCCGGTTTTTAACGTCTTCTTTAATGGCGGGTGACATCTAATGTTAAGATGCATTATCGCCATCTACTGTGCTGGAGTGTGGACCAGAGTATTTCCCTCTTTTTTTCTAACCTAAATTCTTATTTAATCCTGCTTCCTTCGAAAAAATTTTTTACAACTGGTTTATTTATTTTATTGTGTTTAACTAATATCTTATTCATTCTTAATGTCTCCACATCATGTTTCCTAATTTCTTGTTTTAACTTTTCTCTATATTTTTCACAATTAATTATTACACGTTCTACTGTCTCCATGTCCACGCTACACTCACAACTACCTTCTATTTTGCTAACATTTCCACTGTATACACATCTAAATGGTCATATGTTCTTTGCTTCATAAATATATTTAATTCAGGAGTAGCATTAAGCAAATCCTGTTTTACCCGAAACTAAATATTTTTGAACCATCTGTAATTGTAAAAAAAATCTATAAATATGCCTATATACTTCACACTCATAATCCAACACTGATCTTATCAAGGCAACATAAATATTTTTAGATCACATTTCCTCAATCCAATCCTGTTTGTTTTTAACACCGGAAGTAAAACCATGGTTTCATGGTTTCACATCCGCCTCCTTCTTCTTCCTGCTAACACGTTAGCTTGTTTCAGCTAACTAGCCAACAGTGGTAGGACAACGGTAGTAAACACAAAGCCTTCAATTCTTTTGGCAGAGATATGGGGAAAAAGCACAAGAAACATAAACCGGAATGGATTACAGTAGCTGGTACGCTTTTATATCATTTACCATTAGCTTTAGGGGGTGCGCTTTTGTTTTAGCTTGCTTTTCATTAGCCTGCTACTGTTGTCAAAAAATTGGTTGTAAATGATGCAGGCTCGCTTAAAATTAAAGTTTTATATACGAACATCACGCAAGTATTTTTGACTTGTAGTTTGTGATATTGGTTAGAAATATAAAAAGTTTAAAATGCTACTTAAGGGTCATAACAATAAGAAAATAAAATATTATAAATATGATTAAAGGGCACATTTTGATGATCAGATTTTACAAAATCGATCTGTGCTTTATACGTCTAAAATTGTGTGTCTCTATACAGTGCAGTTTTTTTTGCAGAGAAAAGGTAATATTTTAATGTACTAATAAAACACATTTATAACTGAGTAAAACTAAACTATTTGGAGTATACTATGTGTTCGCCTGCTTGTAGGTAGATGCACCGATTAGAAATGTTGTGGCCGATCAACGAGTTTGCTGCTACCGATTTTACCTCAATTATTTTAGGAATAAAAACTATATTTGTACTTAATTCATAAATTGGAAATGTAGCTATCTTGTTTAAATATTTATAGAACAAAATGCTGGTTGTTCAAAGTTAGACTTCTCTCGCTCTAATAAAATATACAAACAATCATATGCAGGATCTGAGGAGTAAACCATTATTCCTTACGTTTTTACAAGTCAGATTATAGTTCGCTTTTTTCTTTTCTTTCTTGCACCTAAAATGTTATGCGCATCATACTACATTACGCTATATTCCTGCTCATTTATTCCTGTTTTGGTTGTAGACTATGAGGACAAGACTCTCGAGAAACCCCTCAAGATCAAACTCAAAGTTGGAGGAAGCGAGGTGACAGAGCTCTCCGGCTCAGGACTCGACTACGACGACAGGTCAGACCACGAGCGAGAACGACACAAAGAGAAGAAGAAAAAGAAGAAGAAAAAATCAGAAAAAGATAAAGACAAGTATGTGGATGAGGAGGACAGAAGGCGAAGGAAGGTGAGTATGCAGAAGAGCAGCACTCCACGTGATAAACGCATGAACTGGTAAACACATTTTTAACTCAACAGGAAGAAAAGAGGAAGAAGAGGGAGCGAGAGCAGAATGAATCGGAGGCTGCAGCTGGTGGAGCTGCTGGCACGGCCCCCATTGAGCCATTCACTCTGTCTAAAACCATAAACATAGGGTTAGAGGTGGGATGACACAGCCTGATGACATCGTAATGATAATTTTTGTGGAGTCATTTATATTCAGCTTGTATCTCATCAGCCGGAAGAGATAAAAAAGAAAAAAGAGAGGTTTGAAGTGGAGCCTGAAGTGGAAGACTTTCACCACAGTGTGAAGGTGGAAGTGGAGCAGCCGGGAGACAGACCAGTTAGAGCATGCCGCACACAGCAAGGCAAGAGTGCATCTCTACCCACACCTCAGAAGAGTTTCATGACACATTAGTAAATCTGTTTTTATAAATGGTATTTCTTTATGTTTTCCCAATGCAGAAAATGAGTCCACTCCTCGCCAACAACTGCTGGAACACTTTTTGAGGCAGCTGCAGAGGTGAGAAGCACTCATTTGCTCCGATTTCTACATCTCTCCAGGGAAAATTTTGTTAAGGCCTAATAACCTTTCAGTTGACGCTGAACAAGGTCTAAAAACATCCATAGTAGCGTAATGTCACCCACAATAATTAGAAGGTGTGGATGATGCACATACTGAAAACATACTACTCTGAGGTTCTTGTTTCTGACAAGCTGCACAACGCCACACGTACATTTACAAATAAAACACACTGTTAGTAGGTCACCATGAACACAACCTAGTTTCCTGCTAGTAAAACAGGTTTTATTTTAAGCTCTTTGCTTTATCCAAATGTCACATTTTGCATACAGCCTCATCTGTGGTCCAGTTTGCATATTACCTTGAGCTTAAATTATGATGCATGTTTTCCTAAAGACGTGTTTAAGTTTTGGACTTTCCTATAAACCCACGAGGGGCTTGAAAAAAGCCAAATTTGCATTTGTACTTCTGTCATGTGGCACCAGCTAAATAATATGCTGCTCAATAAAGAACACTGCTTCTACCGGCTGCCTATTTTTATTGTCCTACTGTACTTGTTTGAGTAGAGCAGACTTTCCATGTACCTATTTGTAGCTTACATGAATAATTGACACCTAAAAAACACTGCATCAACTCTCAAACATGGTGGTGATAGCATCATACTGGAGGCTTGCTCCACAACCAGTTTTTACTGTGCATTGCTCAAAGGTGGATGAAAGGAGAAGAAGGGTGACTTCCAACTTCTTTATCTTCTCCTCAAATCAACTGCTACAAAAATAATTCCAGGCGCACATCAAAGCTGGTTTTGGAATTGGTAAAGCAGACAAGCATGGACCTTCTGAAATGGTTCCACTGTTAACACACCTGTAAACTCCTGAACTCATCCTTAAGGATAGTCTGAGCAGTTTAAAGAAACGCTACCAATTCAAATATCCTGCCAGTATTATTCCAGAAGCTTGTTGGTGGCTTTAAAATGGATGTAATGTGCAACTTGCTAAATATTAGTGGGGATTTCTGAATATATTTCAGCTTCTATGTATAATCTGACGCCACAATAAATTTAGTTTTTTGCTCTTAATTCTAGTTTTCAACCTTCATCCAACTCTGTAAAATAAATGGTTATAATAAATCATTAAAACTTGAAAACTAAAGTAAAATTCCTGGCTATTATGATTAGATGTAAACTTCTCAACAGAACCTTAATATTTAGCTGAAAAACTCTGTATATGTTGATCTGCATTTTGACTGAAACAGAAAAAACACAAGACCGTCCATGTTTATCATACTAACTTCACAGAATCTTAGATACGGGCTTTCCACTGGAAAGTCATTACATTGCTGCTTTACCTAAACGTCGTTGTTTTACTCTGCCTCTCAGGAAGGATCCCCATGGATTCTTTGCGTTCCCGGTAACAGATGCGATTGCTCCCGGCTACTCGTCGATCATCAAGCATCCCATGGATTTCAGCACCATGAAAGACAAGATCAGGAACAACGACTACAACACAGTGACTGAGTTCAAGGTGACATTACACTGATCATACCTTGAAAATGAGTGATTAATTAATTTGAGAGTATCATCAAGTTGAATGAAATTTTATGTAAATTTTTGTCTATAAACGTTTTTACCTTCAGGCGGACTTTAAGCTGATGTGTGACAATGCCACAGTGTACAACCGACCGGAGACGGTCTACTACAAGGCTGCCAAGAAACTGCTCCATACAGGATTCAAGATGATGAGCAAAGTAATAAGTTACAAGCACGGAAAACAAAAAAAAGTATTTTTTAATAAATGTATAATGACTCGTACAGCCTTGTCTAAATCAAAATGTAGATTTTCACTTAAAGGCAGAGGAGCAAACAGCATTAATTGTGTGCACAACTTGTGAGTCATGACATAAATTATTTTAAGAAATCAGAATATGCAACCAGTAATAGTAATGGAGAAACATCACATTCCTTAAAACTTTAGTCATGAAATTATTTATCAATGTGTACTCTTACGGTTGAATATAAAGGCAGTTTAGAACATCCATCTAACCCAGTGTGCATGTTTATGGATTAAGAGTCGAAACTGGACTACCCAGAGAAAAACCATGCATCTACAGATAGATTAATGCACACGTTTTGAACACAGGAGGCAGAAACTTAGGCACTAAAACAACTGTTCAACTTTTGTTTTGTTTGTCCAGGACCGACTTCTAGCCTTGAAGCGCAGCATGTCTTTCATGCAAGACATGGATTTCACGCAGCAGGCAGCTATTTTAGGAGACGAGGACCTGCCTGCTGATCTCCCCCTCCCAGAAGTGACACCCCTCCAAGTGGAATCTACCAGAAAGCCCAAAAAAACACCAGTTAAAGACATCAAGTAAGTCACCAGGTTTTCCTAACATGTACTGTGATGAAGTGCTGTCTAGAAGAAGAGCCCCAGTGTTTTTTTAAATGCTGTTTCTCTATGAATGTTCAGTGTTGTGATGCTGTAACATCGTATCCGTTTCCTCAGCTACCTGTTTGAACCAGAGGGAAACGCTTGCAGCCTGACTGACAGCACAGCAGAAGAACATGTTCTGGCTCTGGTGGAACATTCTGCAGATGAAGCTCGGGATCGCATCAACAGATACATGCCAAACTCCAAGGTGTGCCACGTTAGCTTCTGCTAATACATTTCCAAACATAAGTAATAGTTCACGGTACAATCTCTTTTTTTATATAAGGTGGTATGATGACTTAAAGCTGTGTTGTTTGAAGAACGTTTTGGACTAAAGCTGTCACCGCTCTTTGTTTTCAGATGGGTTATTTACGAAAAGATGCAGATGGCAGTCTACTGTATACCGTTGTAAACCAGCTTGATCCTGATGCTGAAGGTTTGTTATTATTCTAGATGTTGTTGTTTTTTTTTCATCTTTTCTACATTGACATGATTGGAGTTTTTTATTTAAAAAGCTAGACATGATCTTTTTTTTTTCATTTTGCAGAAGAGGAGACCCATAAAGTTGATCTTAGTTCTCTTTCGAATAAGCTTCTGCCTGGTTTAACGACATTAGGGTTCAAAGAAGATAGGAGACATAAAGGTAGGTCAAAATGTTTTGGTTAATTTTACTCATGCAGGTTATTTATTATAATTGTATTGGAATCATAACTTCAAAAAAGGTACTAAAACCATAGTACTTCTTGCTGTTTAGTGACATTTCTCAGCAGTGCCTACAACATCCAGAGTCTTCAGAAGAACTCCGTCTTTCCAGACCTGCAGTCTGATGAGACCGACATGCTGTATTCAGCGTATGGAGATGAGACAGGAGTACAGTGCGCTCTGAGGTAGTGGAAAATGAGCAGACAGTTTTAATAAATCATTTTTTTTCATGAACTCCTTAGTTAGATTGAGCTTTGTTTTTTTCTTCTTGTCTTAAACAGCGTACAGGATTTTGTGAAAGGCTGTGGAAGTGTCACCAAGCACTGGGTCGACGACCTTCTGGACAAGATGACAGGAGGCGATCATTTAAAGGCCGTCAGTCAGATTCGACAGGTGCTGTAATCTGACTGAAACTTTACTTGTTGTTTTAAAATATCGTATTCGTTTGGTAAATGTTTACTATTGGCAAAACTTATTTTATATTTCAGAAAAGAAACATAATGTTGAAACCTGATGAAACCAAGTCCAGTATCTGTGACATGCAGGTATCCTGACATTAATCTGTCTTCAGTAATCACTTTCCATTTTGTTTTAGAAAACCAACTAGTGACTCATTCTGGGTCTTTTTAATTTTGTTTATTTTTTTATTGTTGTTTTTTTAATTAAGATGTCCGACGGGACTGGTCTTGGCGAGAGCAGTTCAGTGCTGGACTTCATGTCAATGAAGAGCTATCCTGATATGTCCCTGGATATTTCAATGCTCAACCCATTAGGTGAGTATCCTTCAATCGTATGTACATGTATTCATATGTACTTGTGTAAACATACTTTAATTATTGTAACACAAAAACATGAGAGAGCAGCCCCCTTATTGGAACTAAATTGTGATAACTACCACAGCAATCAGTGCTAATCTGATTGCAAATCACCAGCAGGTCAAATGCATCAAAGCAACAATTTTCCAGCCATTCAGTCAGTTTTTGAGTCAAAAGAAAATCTGAGAAAGATCTACAGTATGATTCAGGTATGAGGATAATCCTTTAATATCTTGATTTTTTTTTTTTTTTTTGGATTTTTTTTTAATTACCTGAATAGTTTTTAACGTTATATATCCAACACTTGGGACAAAAAAAAAATCAGAGTTGGCTGTTCAGATGACAAAAAAATGAAAGTTTTTAATCATCAGCAAAAGCCTGTTCTGTCTTAGTTTTTAATCATTTTCAACAAACAGCAGTAAAATCTGCGTAATAAACCTTTGATGTCTAAATTTATATCCAACTGCAAAAAATTGTATTATGTTTTTGCTGTCAACCAGACGTTCAATTAGAAATTTGAACATTGCATCAGCCTTGAGTGCGAGTTTATGGATGATACTTATTAGATCTGATAAGCACTTAAGAAATGAAACAGACTGTTCAATCTCAGCATGTTGATCATTTTGTTAATAATGCTGTCGTTTGGGTATTGCATACGTCCACTTTCATGAGCCATGTGTAGTTCATACTTCGATCAATAGATAGGTAACAAAATACTTCTAATAGTATCCTTTGTATGAGAGGCATATCTATCAACCATCACCTATAGTATTCATACACCCCCTTGGTTGTATTCACAACAGAACATCAGCATGCGTGAGATGCAGCCTTGTTTGGTTGTGGATTTCAAATGTGGTTGTTTTTGTTTATAAAGTCAAAAAATAACCATTTGGTGTCCTAGTATTGGAATGATTTCATGCTCACTTTTACATCAACAGGTAAAACGGTAAAGAAAGAGCCAGGGAACGAAGAAGGACACCAGCACTATGATGACGCTGATAAACTCCTGCAGGAGTTCCAGGAGGCTCAGGCTGAAAGAGTTTGCTCCAGACCTTCATCCAACCTCTCCTCGCTTTCAAACGCTTCTGAAAGAGACCAACACCACTTAGGTATGTGCAACACGTGAAACTTCAAATCTTAAGATCATTTTAAAAGTTAACCCTTTTAAAGATTGTGTTACCTTGAATGCATTGTCAACTCTAGTGTAGTAACAAAAAAAATCTTTCCTGCATCCACAGGGAGCCCATCACACCTGGGTGTCGGGGATCATACAGAAATGGTGCACGATCCCTATGAGTTTCTGCAGTCTCCAGAACCAGAGGGCTCAGCCAACAGCTGATCATGCTCACAGACGATCCGTAATGCTGATATTAACAGCACCACTTTCATAGTGATCGAACACGGCCGGATCCTCAGATTTCTTAAAAAGCCTGAAAATTAGTGTACAGACTGTATTGTATTTGTGTTTTGTATTAAGGAAACCTTCAAGAATAAATACTTGCAACTGCATTCCTAAGTGTATGAAGGTGTTCCTTGCATTTTTGTGTTGTGTGCAAGTCATTTTAGATGTTTATAGTTTCACAGTTTTGAGAAAGCAGAGCAGATGTAGAGACACAATAATTTTGTCCTCAGATTTCGCATCTGGAAGCATTAAACTGTGTCAAACGTAAGGGCAGCAGACCGAAATGAGTCACTGGAGATAGGCACCAGCACATCTCCTGACCCCACTAGGGACAAGGGTGTAAGAAAATGGATGGATAATTATATATATAATATTAATTCTATTATTATATTAATATACACTGCTCAAAAAAATAAAGGGAACACTTAAACAACACAATATAACTCCAAGTAAATCAAACTTCTGTGAAATCAAACTGTCCACTTAGGAAGCAACACTGATTGACAATCAATTTCACCTGCTGTTGTGCAAATGGAATAGACAACAGGTGGAAATTATTGGCAATTAGCAAGACACACTCAATAAAGGAGTGGTTCTGCAGTTGGGACCACAGACCACTTCTCAGTACCTATGCTGTCTGGCTGATGTTTTGGTCAGTTTTGAATGTTGGTGGTGCTTTCACACTCGTGGTAGCATGAGACGGACTCCACAACCCACACAAGTGGCTCAGGTAGTGCAGCTCATCCAGGATGGCACATCAATGCGAGCTGTGGCAAGAAGGTTTGCTGTGTCTGTCAGCGTAGTGTCCAGAGGCTGGAGGCGCTACCAGGAGACAGGCCAGTACACCAGGAGACATGGAGGAGGCCGTAGGAGGGCAACAACCCAGCAGCAGGACAGCTACCTCCGCCTTTGTGCAAGAAGGAACAGGAGGAGAACTGCCAGAGCCCTGCAAAATGACCTCCAGCAGGCCACAAATGTGCATGTGTCTGCACAAACGGTTAGAAACCGACTCCATGAGGATGGTATGAGGGCCCGACGTCCACAGATGGGGGTTGTGCTCACAGCCCAACACCATGCAGGACGCTTGGCATTTGCCAGAGAACACCAGGATTGGCAAATTCGCCACTGGCGCCTTGTGCTCTTCACAGATGAAAGCAGGTTCACACTGAGCACATGTGACAGACGTGACAGAGTCTGGAGACGCCGTGGAGAGCGGTCTGCTGCCTGCAACATCCTTCAGCATGACCAGTTTGGCAGTGGGTCAGTAATACTGTGGGGTGGCATTTCTTTGGAGGGCCGCACAGCCCTCCATGTGCTCGCCAGAGGTAGCCTGACTGCCATTAGGTACCGAGATGAGATCCTCAGACCCCTTGTGAGACCATATGCTGGTGCGGTTGGCCCTGGGTTCCTCCTAATGCAGGACAATGCTAGACCTCATGTGGCTGGTGTGTGTCAGCAGTTCCTGCAAGATGAAGGCATTGAAGCTATGGACTGGCCAGCCCGTTCCCCAGACCTGAATCCGATTGAGCACATCTGGGACATCATGTCTCGCTCCATCCACCAACGTCACGTTGCACCACAGACTGTCCAGGAGTTGGCGGATGCTTTAGTCCAGGTCTGGGAGGAGATCCCTGAGGAGACCATCCGCCACCTCATCAGGAGCATACCCAGGCGTTGTAGGGAGGTCATACAGGCACGTGGAGGCCACACACAATACTGAGCCTCATTTTGACTTGTTTTAAGGACATTACATTAAAGTTGGATCAGCGTGTAGTGTTATTTCACTTTAATTTTGTGTGTGGCTCCAAATCCAGGCCTCCATTGGTTAATACATTTGATTTCCATTGATGATTTTTGTGTGATTTTGTTGTCAGCACTTTCAACTTTGTACAGAACAAAGTATTCAATGAGTATTTCTTTCATTCAGATCTAGGATGTGTTATTTGAGTGTTCCCTTTATTTTTTTGAGCAGTGTATATGACATAATTAATATATGTATTATTAATTGCATATGTAATATATAAATGTTATATATATATTATTAATTACACATATGATATATTAATTATAATCTAATTAATATATGTAATATAATATATAATTTGCCCTGTGACAGACTGGCGACCTGTTCCCCGCCTCTCGCCCAGAACATTCGCTGGAGATTGGCACCAGCACCCCTCCCAACCCCACTAGGGACAAAGGTGTTGGAAAATGGATGGATGGATGGAATTTGATATCTTTGTATATTACTGAATATTGTACTGAAATAATTTGGTGACACGTTTCTTGATTGGATGTGTGAAGTTCCTTGAATATGCCAGCTATTTTCTTTGGTTGCAGTGTTTTATAATTTTTGTACTTCCTTAAGTTTTATTTGACATTGTGAGATGTATGTTATTTTGAATTAAGTGTAAATCTATGTATCATTTGGATATTCAATGTAAATAATTTTAAAAATCATTCTTTACCTTTCAATTACAGGGGAACATTTAAAATAATTAGATACGTGAAGGTGTATTTTTTTACAAGGAAAAACCAGAGTAACCTGGTGAAAACCCAATTTGTGAAGACTCCAAATTCACACAAAGGTGAACACAGAGTTCACCTTTGTGTTATTTAGGATATCAAATTATATTGCATAAACATTATTTTTAATGAAAAACTATATTATCTTGTGAAAACTGAGACTGTAGATGTAAAGGCCAGGCATAAATCTTGTATAAAATATATTTAAAATATTTATGTTTTGCTGAACAATGCCAGAGTTTGTGTGTGTTTGTGGTCTATAATCTACAGGTGGGTAAAAGATCCTCTCTGTTTTAAGAATAGCTTCCTAAAAGGTTTTGTGATAACTAAAAAGAACCTGTAAATTGGATTTTTGGGGGGTTCAATAGGATTCTTACTTCTTAAATATCTCAAGACAGCACTTGTGAAAGGACGACCAGCTTGTGATGTTGCAGCCTCCCACACCGCTTCAGCAGAGCCAAACTGTTTTTTCAGATTGTTGTAGATCTCGTTGACAAAATGTTTAATTTTTTCGCTGTGTATGCTGACAGTAAAGTCGGGCAATCTATCTACCTTCTCCCCTGAGACTGAAGACAAAATATCTGCCATCTCTTTGAACTCCAGGGGGCCACCATTTTCTTTCAAACAGTCTAAAACTGCATCCATTACAAAACATGCCATAGCCTCCTCTAGCTCTTTATTAGTTTGTTTTATGGCTTCAATTGACTCCGGATATTTCACGTTAGTTTGGATTTTATCATCGACATGTGTAGCAATTTTCCCTGATGGCGTAAACCTATGAGAAGAGGACCTCTTGGTAGGTGATCCTCGGTGGACCAGAACCAAGGAATCAGTGTGAGACTTGAAAGAAATTTGATCTTCTTTATTCAAATCAATGTGGTCGGTGAATGCACTTCCAATGACTTGCACGGAGTCCCATTCACTCTCTAGCTGTCTTTTGTTTAATGAGGGACATAGTTGTCCAACCATATCATTGATCTCCGAGAGCACGTTGGACACTCTGTCGCTGTGAGTTATGTGATCTGTTTCTTCATGTCTTATCCAGAGAAAGATGTTCTGGAAAAAAGTTCCTACACTGTCTTCTACTCTGACATAGATAATTTCAGGGGAAATTTCAAACTCTCCAGAAATATCTCTTATCTTTTTGCTAGAGAAGATACAATCTGAAAGGCATTTTCCTTTTGGAGGAACAGGAATTTTATGATAATACTTCTTCATGATATGAACATATAATTTATCTGTCAGATCCCTCTTAAACATTTTGATCCTGTCTTGTAGATCTGGGTTTTCCATACATTCTGCACACAGGCTGACAATTTTGGGTTTAACAGCCTGAAAATCCAATTTAGGAAAGTAATCGGTCTCAGTGTAGTACAGTGGTTTTGGGCTTTCCTCATCTGATGAAACTTCAGGAATGCATCCAGGCAGAAGGGAGAACAATACTCTTTTTAATCTATGTGGCTTATGTTTTAGTTTGACAACTTTTGTGTCACTTGAATCCATCAGTTTCTCCAAAGAAGACACCATGTCGGTGAACTGCTTCTCAACAAACCTGGAATATTCTGGTTTGCTGATTATTTCTTGTTTTCCAACTGGATCGGTTTTGAGATTTGATGAATAGAAGTCTTTGAGATAACCAGCAATCTTTTTTAAATTAAAATGTGGTGTACATGGACAAGTCCTCTCTGTCTGCCCAGCTGGATCATGAGATTTACAGTAATGAAGGTCCTCTAAAATAGTTTGGCAAATTTCTTCTGTGACTTCATCTGTTTTGAAAGGATCTATTGGCAAAACGTCTGCAACATTGTCAGAGGTTTTGGCATTGCCTGAATCATGTGTATACTTCTCTATTATTTCAGAAATATTCTCACAAACGGAGGGCAGAGAAATTAGAGGTTTTATTCTCTGAGAAACGCCTTTCTCTGAAACATCATGTTGTGCAACCTCTGGTTTTGGTGAAGGCACACCTGAGGCCCACATCCTTGTGAATTCTGTCCAGTATCTTTCAACACATTTTGTTCTAGCTCTGTTCAGATCTCTTCGGAGACATTCAACTGTGTGGGAAACCATCTTGCTAAAATTTCTCAAGTTAGAAAAGCAACCACTCACATATACAGCAGGTTCCACTGGATAATCAGGGGCCTTCTGAATGGCATTTGCAAAAGCCGTTACTTTTCGGGAGACCTCCTCTTCCATCAAAGAGTTCAACTCTACACCACTCCTACAGACTTCTGGTAATACCTGCAGAGCAGTGGCAATTTCAGTTGAAATCAAGCTCGTCAAATGCACGCTGACCGTTTTTTCTGGCACTTCACTCTTCACATAGGACGTGGTCGCCATGTTCTGTTCAAACACTGGAGCAAGGACTTTCAGTGAATTTTCCACAGACTGCTTATAAATGTTTACAACTATGTCAGCCATAGTGCTTGTTATATGCGAATCTCTTATACCTTGTAAAAGCAGAGTCCACTGTGCAGGGGAAAATGTGTTCAAGCGAGGCAATATGATGTCCTCCAAATTGTCAATTGAGACACTGATATCACTCTTCGACTGGTCGTTTGACTCTGCCATTTTCCAATTTTGCTTTTTGTTAAGAAACTATGTTCTGCTTACCACAACCTCTCTGACTGAAAAACAGCTGCCCTTCGTGCTGTTTTACGTCACAAATCATTATGACGAATCTCTACCCAGCCTAACATCGCGAAACTACGTTCTTCTAGGGAAAAGCTAGTGGAAGACCGTAGCCGCGGCTGTCACGTGGTCTACATGTCTCGGTAGCCATAGAAACCCACCCGGAAGTCTTCAAGACACATTGCCTACATTACCTGTAACTTGAGGTTGTTTTTGAACATTCAACGTGTTATTCTAAATTGTTAACCTGTAAACACTTCTTTATGTTTCAAAATGAAATGGAAAAAAAATTAAAATAAAAAATTAATTTAAACAGAATTTATATGCATCTGTTCTTTTTTCTGGCCTCAGATGTATGTTAGAGAACTTAAGTGAACTAAAACTTACATTTTGAGAGCTTGATTTTCCTTTCACGAATTGCCAATTCCAGTGAGAGCTCAGCCAACAGCTGCTCATGCACTGACAATCTGTGAAGACAAGAGCACCAGTTTCCTGCTGACCAAACATGGATGAGACAGCGGGATCCTCAGAATGAAAACTGGTGTACAGACCATATTTTATTTGTTTGTGTTTTTTTTTTTTGTATTAAGGCAACCCTTTAAGAATAAATACTTGCACCTGCATTCCTAAATATGTGTTGTTCATGAACTGTGAAAAACGGTGCATTTTTCTTGTGTGGATGTTGTTTTAGATGCAGTGAGTGTTTAATATCCATAGCATGCAGTCAAAGGAGGCTGAAAGGAACAACAGCAGTTTATTGAAATGCACACATGATGTCTTCTCATCATTTCTGAAGGCTTTGAAAAAATATTTTTACTTGTGTTGCGTGAGTCTTTTAAGGAAGTGAAAGTATAAAACCGTTTCTTTTGTACATTTGCATGTCTTCTTAGAGAGGAGATTGCACTGAAATGATAGGGGAGCTTTAACTATAAAGTCTCTTGTATCCATATGTCTGCAGTTCTCTTACCCTCACATGTGAACACTAAAGCATGAGTAAAAAAATCTATAGAGATTTTTCTGAAAGACATGTTAGCTGTTTTGCTCAGAGAAAGACTGAAATGAAGAAGTTTGTAGAAGATACTGATACAAAAAAAAAAAAAAAAAAAAAGAAGAGAGCCGCCCCGCGCATGCGCGCCGGGGAACAGTTACCATAGCGTTTCTGAGACCTGCTGAGTGAGTTGATTTAACTTCTGGTTGCTCGTCCTTCACTAAACAAGGGCACGACACATTTCTCCTGAATTTAGGTAGTTTTTAAATAAAAAAAGAAACATTTCTAACTGATGCTGTGTGATTTCACACTATTTGACAGTAAGCCATTTATGTGACGCATCTGCACTGTCGAAAAAACACTGAAGGATATCATGCGGTGGAAATCTCCGTTTGGGTTTGGAAAGAAATGACTGTTTATTGTGGCTTTCCCATGGAAAAGGTGAGTAATACATTTTGGTTTCAATTTAAGAAACAGTTACCTGTTCTGCTGACTTTGGAGGTTGTTTGTGGTTCAAACACTAATGTCAAACAGAGAGGGAGGAAAACAGAAACCTCCACACAATATGAAGATGATAAAAAGTAAAAAAAATATCTGGTTGGGATATTTACGTATTATAGTGCATAGGATATTATAGTTTAAAACTAGCATTTTGAAGTAAAACCACGTGCGAAATTTGAAAGGGGGATGTTGAACCTTGGTAGACTCTTTTCCTCTTTAAGTCAGCTGTTTCCTGAAGACTTTCTTCTATCCTGCTAACTACGTGCAGGATGGAGTCTGTTACTTCCGTAAATGGATGAATTTACTTTTTTTTAAAATTTATCTTAAATTCAGACTACGTTTAGTTCCCGATGTGAGCAAACTGAAAAATACATTTTGACAAGAAAATGAGGCTGCATTATGCCAAGTGACTCCTCATAAATCAGTTTTGGAATACCATTTTACTTTTTACAGCCTTTTGCTCCGCTGTTAAAGCTACCTGTCAGATCTTTCAGTAAAATCATTCAAATTTCCTTTACATATAGTGTGTCACCCATAGAACAGTAGTTTATCTGTTTTGTTACTATATTGTAAAATAATCAAGCTAACAATCTGGCATTGATACCTCTGGTCACATCACAAAAGGCACGCTCAGGGTTTAGGAAATAAATATTAATATTTACTTAATATAAATATTTGTTTTTACGTCTTTCCCATGATTTAGATTAAATTCCTTTATTAACGTTGTATACATGCCCTATTTTAGAATACTACATGGATTTTATGCAAATCTAGAAATGATAAAATGTGAAAGTGGCTTACTAAGATGACCCTGGCAGACTGGAATGCCAACATTTCATTGTCTAATAATCAGGAACAAAGTTGCAACGAAGTAAAAGTGCAAACAACGTAATATTCAAACCATAGCGACTGCTGGTGTGGATAACATTTTCTTCAACCCAGTCATACACATAAATACAAACATGCATGCACCTGCAGTACAGCCTAGATATCCGCCTAGAAATATACTGATGACTGGAATTGGCAGAATTTGTCTTGGCTGCTCCAACAAGGGCCTGGTTTCTAGAAAACTCATAAATCCTATCGTTTCCCAGTCAATTAACACATTATATTAAGTGATACCAGGCTTGTCTTGCAGCACTCAATGGACACCATTACAAGGCGATGAAGTTCCAAAGTAAGCTTTCTGTACAGTATGTATAAAATGTTTATACAAAAATATATGCAGAATATACAGAAATACAGAAGAGATTAAGAGAAAAAATATATTTAAATGGAAACAGTTTTCTGTGACATGTCTGTGGATCTATCGAGCTGCAAGAGAGCAAGATGGAGACTTAAAACAGAAAACAGAACGACTGAAAGTAGCACAACAAAAGAGGCTGGTATCTTTGTCACTCTGTTAAAGGTTACCTGACCTGTGTGATGTTTACACAAGTGGCTTTGTTCTGAAATGTTGGAAGCTCTTCCTTTTGAGAACACTTGACATTTTGGTGTTTCTCCTTTCTATATACCAATCAAGCCAATTAGCCGGAATTGTTTGCCTCTTGCGACGTGACAAACACAAAAGCACAGCAGAAATGTTTATTGTTGCTTAAAATAAAAAATCTTATTTTAAAAAAAATCTGAAATGTTATTTTCAGTGTACATATTGTTTGTGAAAGAACATACACAATTGCTAAAGATCTTTACATTTTTAAAATTGAATTAATCTTCCAATTCTTTTTCTTACCATATAAGCTAAATATAGACTAGCCTCTGCTCCATTTTTTTTTAGTTGTGAAATGTACCGGTCTGAGCAGCGCTCCATTGGTCACCAGTTGAACAGTCGCTCTCATTATCAGCAGCTCATTTTCCTAACTCATTTCCCCAGCAAATGTTCCTACACTCTACAGGTGGAGAATGTGCATATATACTCAAAAGTCTGCCCTTATTCTCCTCTTTCACTGTCCAGATGAACTGCTTCAGTCGCAGGTTTAGACGCACAGCTCCCACAAGTGGCAGCAGCAGAAGTGAGTTGGTCCCTTTCAGGACCCCAAGGATCAACGGATGGTCGTGGCCCCCTCAGCCCCTTCAAGTGGTCGGGTGGGTGGTGTACATCTACTTCGCCGTAGTCTCCTTTGGGATTTTCATCCCCCTCCTGCCTCGGCCATGGAATGCCATGAGCTACGCTGTATCCTTAATGCTGTCGCTGCAGCTGTGGGTCTCTTAATATTTGAATAATCAACAAACGTTAGAGCTAAGAGTTTGTTTGGGCTGCTAGGGAAAAACAAAACAAGAGTTTTGTTGTGTAGCGCGCTTGTATGGCCTCCAGTCAGACAAGACATTACTCTGTCTCCTTTTCTGTGCTCCTTGTCAAACTGGATCAGCATGTTCAGTGGTCTTTTTGTTGCATGATGAACACTGCATGATGTCAACACACTAGATAATTTTACTGAAGCGTCTGAAACCAAAGAACAGTGGATCTTCACAGATTTATTTCCCCCCCCCCCCCTAAACATAAAGTGTGCAGTTATTTGTTAATTTTTTTAAAGCTGTATCCAACTTTGCAAGCTCAGACTTTAGGTATATAAAAAAAACAATTCAAAGGAATAAAAGGCATTTACTAAATGACTAAAGGCATTTAGTCTTAATGGCTTGTATAATGTATTTGTATAATGAATGAAAAAACAGTTCCAAACAAACACGTCCTGTCTATTTCTCACCACCTTTTGGCATTTCTCCTGTCCCTCCCTACAGTAGAAATATGCTCTATAAATTCATAGTGAACTTCAGAAGTTAATATTTTTGCTTAACTCATATGCAACTTTGTGGATTTTGTTTTCTTGCATATACTGCTGCAATTTTCAGACATCGTTGCTATCTTCCATAACTGTTACTTTCTCAGATTTCTGGCATATCATTTTTGCTACACTTTTTCACTAACATTGCTACTGTAACTATAGATCCAGCAGATGCGACCGTTCGGGCCAAAAAGAACTATTCCTCTCCTCTGCCTCTTTTTGACAAGGCAAAACAAGCACATGTCATCCAGGACCTTCACTGTTACCTCTGTGATGTCAATGTGTATGTATCCCAGTCAGCAGCATCTAATGTGATTCAATATTATTGATGTCATGTCTTTACATTTCTGTTGCCATTAGTTATTGTAAACAGATATTTAATCTTATACAAAATCTATTAGTAAATCATCAGTGTTTTTAGAATTGATATTTAGTTAGCAAATAGTGCTAACTGATAGCGAAGTCTGTGACATGTAGCTCAGTCTGCTGCAGGTTTTGTCTAGATACTTTCTCATAAGAATGGTGCGTTTATCAGCTTTCAAATATGTACTGTCTGTGTATTGGTCTAAAAATGGGCTCTTTAGTTTTCTGCTATTAGGGTTATTAGTTGACAGCCACTGGTCATTAACTAGTTTATTAGTGAAAACTAATTGATTGAATTTTATTTAAGTAGATGGCCCTGACCTTTAGTAGCTTTCATAAATGTCTTGCATTTGTCTTTTTGATATATACTTGTACCATTGTTTGTGGTTGTAACATAACATAATGTGGAAACGTTTAAGGAGTATACTGTTGCACAACATTGTGTATTTGATTCTGCTTTCCGATGTTTGTACTGTTTTTGGACAAATTTATCCTTCAGTTTTTCTCAGTATGTTTCACTCATAATGCAGACAGACTCCAACTCACCCATCTTGGACTGTAGCTAGCAACAGCAAATCTCTGAACTCACCCAGAACCAGCAGCATGGGCCGGTTCTGGACTTCTGTTTGCCAGTTGCAGTCCAGGACAGTCGAGATTGGAGACCTTTAGTAGGAAAATAAATTCACTGGTGAGACAAAAGTTAAAATGCAGGAGTGAAAGCACTAGATGGAGAAACTAAGTATTCAAATTGAAATCCCTACACATCGGATAATGACTTTCGCTTCAGAAAGTATTAAATGAATTATAATAAGCGAAAGTGATTGTCTTGCAGTGGCCCCAGAGTGAAACATTGTGGAATTTGCAACAAATGTGTGGAAGGCTTTGATCATCATTGCAAATGGTTGAACACTTGCGTGGGTCAGAGGAACTACTGGTAAGTTCATGATTTGGATAAAATAGTGATTTCAAAAGCCAGTCATGTTTCATAAACAAACTCTCAGTTTTTGCTACTTTCAGGTTCTTCTTTGTGGCGCTTATTTCTGCCATCCTAGCGGTCTTTATGCTCACTGTTGTCATCTTGTTCATATTTGTTCAACATTACCTGGATCCGCATATTTTACGGACTGCACCACAGTTTGCGAGTGAGTTTGACATCTTTCGTGATGTTAACGATATGACTTAAAAAGGTTGCTGTAACTTCTTTTTTTCTTCTTCTTTTTAAAGCAGTGCTGGGGAATACAACGTGGCTGGTGTTTCTGCCGTTAGCCCCTATAGAGACGAGTTCAGCTGGTCTCCTTACATTAGCCTTCATAACAGTTCTGGTCTGCGTCGTCTGTATGTTGCTGTTCTGTCACTTGCTGGGATTTCACCTTTACCTGTGTAAGTGAAGTGGTCCTTCCTTTTTATCTCTACTTCCTCTCCCGGTCAGGAATCCTCACTGTTTCATCCTCCATCTGTTTTCCCACTGGTTTCCCAGTTTATAAAGGAATAAGCACGTATGATCACGTAAAGAACAAGCGAGAGAAGGAAAACAGAAGACGAAACACTGAATCTAAAAGTGCAAGCACCTGCTCTTCAAAATCTTATACACGCTCTCAAGAGGTATGGGCTTTATTTTTTTGCTAATTGTTTGTGTTCAATCCTCCAGGTAAAGAAATCTCTTTTGTTTTATAGAACCAAGACGCATCAAATAATTGTGAACAAACGTTACCACAGAGTCCAAGGTA
This sequence comes from Xiphophorus maculatus, assembly GCF_002775205.1. NCBI lineage: Eukaryota > Metazoa > Chordata > Actinopteri > Cyprinodontiformes > Poeciliidae > Xiphophorus > Xiphophorus maculatus. Next base: position 15,663,007 of record NC_036445.1, read on the forward strand.
ATGATTCATCTTGGCACCTTAAAGAACCATCTGATGGTTTTTACAGAGTAATGTTTTGACTTTCCTGCAGTTTCTTCAGATTTGCCAACACAAATCAACTTTCCAGCAGACTGTCAAACTCTATATGTAAAGAGGTAACAGTATTGATTCACTTCTATTTTTTGGAGAAAAAAAAAAAATCATGTATACTTTAAGAAATTCAGCCGTGTTGCATTAAAATTCTTCTTCTTTTTCTTAGCTGGAAAACTTTAAGAAGTCTGCAGAAAAAGAGAATAGTTTCAATTATGGGACAGAAAATCCAACACAGAATGAAACAAGTATACTTTTTAATATGCACACTTACAGTATATTGACTGTATATGCACAGTGCCTTGCAAAAAATATTCATATCTTATGATAGACATACCTTAAAAATAACATTACAACCACAAACCTCAATATAAGTTATATTTGTAATCTCAGACAAACAAATCCAAGCAATTGTGAGCGAGCCTCGTAATTGTAAAGTTAAAATATACCTGTTCTTCAACACATTCATTCAGCTCGCCTCAGTCAACACCACCTTTAGTTACAATTGTACCTCAAGTTTTTTGAGCTGTCTGTCTGCTATTTTTGCACATCCACAGACTGAAGATTTTGACCTTTTCCCTTAATGAGAAAGCACATCTGTCAAATTGGATGAAGAGCTTCTTTGAACATCATTTAGCTCCATTTTCCTTCACAGCAACTCTTATTATCCCTACTGTCTGTGTTAAAAGAAAAACATCACCAGAGTATGATGCTGCCACCACCATGTTTCAGCCCTCCTGCTATGTTTTTTGGTCTTCATGATGCTTTTTGTTCAGCTGATTTTCTCAGAAACCTCTGAGGCTTTCATAGAGCAGCTGAATCTGTAGTGAAAATAAATGACATTCTGGTCGACTCTGTTGACCAATTAGTTGTCTTTTGAGGGTGGTTGGTTGTATTGCATTGAATTAAGGGTAGCAGAGTAAACAGATGTGGATACAACTGCAAGGCACTGTGTGTTCCCATTAAGCACAGATGCAGAATTAATTAAATATCTATGCAATTTCTTTGTTTTCTATTTGATAAGTGTGAATGTTAATTCCATATTAAGCACAATATTGTGAACAAAATGAGATTTTTTTTCTACATTTCTTTAACTACTTTTTTTTTCTCTTTGTCATTAAGGGTCAATATCAATGAGTGTCATCATGAGTCCAAAGGAAGCTCAGGGAACCAGTGAAAAGTTCACTCCTGAGGCACAGAAACCTCTGGCCTGCTCAGTTGTGGCTCGGGATTCTACATCTCAGTGACTGTCTGAAAAGAGATGGGCCCGGAGCTGATGCTCTCAGGAACAAGTTGCTGCTTGGGTCAGAATTATTGGTACATTAACACTGTAACCCTAAATTTATGGTTATCTTCAGAAATAATTGAAACAATGTTTGATTTAGTGTAATCAGGGTAGACAAATAGATTATAGAGGCAGACTAGACTGTTTGGTGTTGCACACATCACAATGATTTGATATTAGAACTTCTCATATTTTGTGTCATTTTTTCTTATATCGTTTCTCTCTAAGGCAGTTTTAGACGATATTTATGTTGGTATTTAGGACTGAAATATTTTGTCATTTCAATTTTTTTTTATCAGTTATGTTCCTCTCTTCAGATTCAGTCATTTGATGATCAATTATTTAAGAACTTCTTTAGCTGAAGCCCAAGCCACTCACTTCTGAAAAAGTTGTAAGTCTTAAAAATGCTATCTTTACAAAAGAACAGTTAATTATTAATTAGAATTTTTGGAAGCAGCAGTCTTACATTTTTATTTCTGTGGGTAGATGTCTCTTGTAACCCTTCTGGTTCTGTATGCAGCGCAGGCTACCGAACCCAACCATCAATCCAGATTTCTCCAGCAGTTTCTTTTTTCTTCCGTCGTAAACACTAAACCCATCTGTGCAATAAAATGGAAATCTAAATGTTTATCTCATGAACTCTTAGCCCACTGTTAGTTTGAGGAACAGCGAAATAAGATATCTTCTGCTTGTTTTGTGTCATTTTTTAATGACAGTTATATTTTGCACAAAGTTAGTTGAATTGTTCCTTTTTCTGAATGTTTTCAAACACAAAGGGTTACATTTTAGGGATGCCAATAATTCTTCCCTACTTTGAAAATATGCTTCATGAAACTGAAGCACCACATTTGTTTTCTGTACGTCGATGAAAAGTGTTTTGGAGCTGAATCCACAGTTGCTAAACGGATTGGATGTGGGGGTGGGGACGTTTGTTTTGTTTTATTGTTTAACTTTTCAAAGGATATTTTTGTATGATTTAATATGTATCTATTTTTATTTCTTGCATCGTGATTTTTTTTTTCTCAAACTTTTATTAAAAATATTTAAAGCTTTGGTTAGCTCTACCTAATTTGTACAGAGATTAAAAGAACACTCTTTCTTCAAGATGAATCTTTATTGCAGCAGGTGTGTGGAGGACGCGTCTTGTTGAAAGCCGAGTTTTACGTCAGCATATTTTGAAATGTCGTTTTTGTATTCATTTCTAAAAAGCTGACATTTGAGGGCAAATATTCAGTTGAAAGTGATGGAGAGCCGTTTATACTTTTGCAAAAATTTGCAGGGTATTTGATTGAAATGTGTTGACTGGTTTAGCTGGTTCACTTTTTGCCTGGAAACTCCTCGGGCTCCCCCAGAATGAGCTGAACAGAGTTACCTTAAGGGAAGATGTCTGAATTTCCCTCTTGCAGCTATAATCCTCATGACCTTATCTCAGATTGGCTGGAGACGATTACAGAAATGAAAGCTTTCACTAAATCTGCTGCATACCTCCACATACATCCAGCAGCTGATGAACTTTATAACTATCTTTGTACCCAGATTTCTATTTGAGGCTTAAGTGTTTAATCTTATTTGCACAGTTGTTGCTATTCCTTGTAATTAATCTGCTTTTATATGGTGCTCAGATGTACACTTTGTTGTCTGAGAATGCCAATTTTAAGTGCAGAATTATCTTATACTGTAACTTTGCTTTTATTACACACACTTATTTCAAATGTTAGCTTTTTTTTTTTTACCTTTGGTGAATTTGGGTGCTTCTATTTGTCACTTTGCTGCATTTCCCCACTGAGGGGCTATACAGGACAGCTCTAGTCTATTTGATCGAAATCCACATGCACATCTGCGCGTTAACCACACGGAGGCGCGTTTGAATCAGATTGAACAGCCAATTATGTCATCCGTGATTACAGTCTGCTCGATCTGCTTTCATCATGATCGACCATGCCACCGTTCCGAAGTGTTTTCACCACTTCCTGCTGCATGCCTTTAAGATATACATCTGACGTAAGAGAAAATACTGGAGATGCTTCACCTTAAGGAGTGCAGGGTATTACATAACCTCCATCCATGTCCAGCACATCATACTCTGATTGCGTAATAACCGCAGCGCACTGGACATCAAGAAAGCAAAGTTCAGAAGGCAAGTCTGTTAAGAGAAATGCTTCAGCCAATGGAAGAAATAGATTATGAAATATAAAGGCAGTATAGCTGAGGAAAATTTCCTGCGGTCACCCGCAGTTTAGAAATTAAATTAACTCCAACGAGGTTCTGATAAATACTAAATTGCTACTGTGTGCCTAATGCTCTGTTTGCTTATTAGCAGAAATAAGTGTAAATATAGCTTGAATAAAGCTGTCTTTGACATCCTCCTCCATTCATGTTTATGAGCGCTCCGCTGTTTACTGTAGCAGCACAATTTCTACAACAATACAGGGGAAGGCGTTAAACAGCTCCTCGCGCACGGTGGCAGCCAATCAGCGGCCCGGTTTCTCTTCAGCATCTCGCAGGGGATTGAACCATCGGGCAGATTTGAGAGCACGTAGCGGGGGAGGAAGGAGATCTGCGAGAAGGGCTCCGGATCGACGCGCAATATTATGATTTTCTGAAATCGACTGGGAGCGCTGAAGGATTGCGTCACTGGGTGATCGAAACGGTACGGTTAATTAAAACTTGTACTAATGCGTCTCGTTTTGACTTATATGATTCATGCACGAATGCAAGTACGGCTGATTGCAGAGTCCTGCATGTCTCTTTTTACTCTGGTTTTTAATTAGCCTTTTTAAGCAGCCAGGTCATCTCGGTACATTTTTTTTCTTTTTTGCATTGACAGTCTTCTATATGTGGCCGACAATAACAAACTGATCACGTGGACTCTGTGTGAAGCTGTCATTTGCACATTTATGTAACATGTTTCTTTCTGCAAACGCGCTCAGATGCTCTTCAGTCTACAGCAGCTGCGGCCATATTCAGTAATATAAACATGATGAGCTTTCTGCCACAGTGAAGGGTCCTCTAGTAAACATTATTTACGTTTCTGAATGATACAGGGGCTTGTATGCTGTAGCCTTTACGTCAAGCTGTTGTTTTTCTGTAGGTGGTTATATAATTATCAATGAAAAAAAAAAAGTTCCCCTCCCTCTAATATTAGCTTCCCGAAAAATGGAGGACAGGATGTTCTTGTGATTATAGGGACCCCTGGTAAAAGTGTGTAAACAGCCTTTAAAACATACCCATCTTTTATAGCAGTATCATAAGCTCACACTAAAAAAATGTAGGAAAGTCTTCTGTTTAGGCATAATTATTTTTCATAGAAATCCTACGAGGCACAATTCCTGGTGCTGTTCTTAACATTTTATTCAATTAAACAACATCTAATCTTCTAAAACATTTTGCAAGGTTTAAACATAATAAGAGAAGAATCTTTGACCATCTCTTTAAATCCAACACAATCCTGAGTTCTTGCTTAACCTCTCTTCTCTTTAACTAATGGTCAAATGTAAATTTGTTTTTACGCTTTGAGTCATTATCCTGCAGAAAGAAGCAATAATCAGACACAATTTTATTTTAAATCTATAGTCTTCAAGTGACACCTGATATACACCTAAAAAGGTTCCTCGCACCTTTTTTTTTTTTTTTTAAACCGGCCCACAGGATCACAAATCCTTCACTGTGCTCCACAGCAGACATGAGATGCCTTTACACACATTCAACCTAAGTTTTACACTAAGCCCACTTGGGAAGTTTGTTGCTGAAAAGCTCAATCTTGTTCTCATCTGACCAAAGTACATTGACGTCCTTGTATAGTTTGGCAGATTTTTGCCACTGTGGAAACATAAAGTTGCGACCAGCCCCGTTTGTCACAGTTCAAGCTGTCAAACTTTCTCATTTATGCATATTAACAAAGAAGACATTCTCTTGTAGCCACTTTCTGATTGATCACAAACAGTACCTGAGTGGCAAGTTCTCTTGTCCTTCCCAGTTTGAAGAGTGGCTATATGAGGAATGAGCGTCTGTGTCACATCATATTTATATTTCATGGAAACAGAATGATGATGTTTATTACTGTTGTTGCCTCATTTATGACTGGCTAAATGCTGCAGGCAGCTTGGTTTGGACCATAGCTGTTTCTTCTTGAATATCTGTGTTGTTTACAGATAGCTGTAAACATCATAGATATGTTTACAGCTGTCTGCAAACATATCAGCTGTGTAACTCAGCAGAGTGCGCTGTATACGTAATTGCTGGAAGCCTTAATTGAAACGGGTTGTAAAGAGTGTGAAAAATAACTGGTGGTGTTTGCGAAAACAAATGATTTTCGATGTTGATTTTTTTTTATTTCTTCACCAGTGGCATATCAAAATCAAAGGTTGAATTCATGAGATAATGATATTTCATTAAAAGATTTATTTATTTTAAGACTTTCTTCTCATTTTTACCAAGGGAGTGCAATAAACGAGTCCATCGCCACACTGTAATCACATCATTATACTGCAAAGCTGTTTGACAGCTAATTAATGATAGTCCAAATAGTCTCAAACTGAGATTTGGTTACAAATGTGATCATAGAAAAAAAAAAACTGTTTTCTTCTTACTGTTTGCCTCTGCTGCCATATTCTCCCCAGAGGTTGAATTGGGTTTGCCTGAAATAAAGACATGGTGACTTGAGTTTGTCCCAGATTTCAGCACAGCTTAACGTTGCGCTAGTTCAAGGGCCTCTGGGCTCTGTCACAAGCAGTTAACCTCAGAGTGTACTGTAAATTATCTCATTTTGTTGGTGATGGCTCAAATCCCACAGATCTTTATAGAATCAAGAGAATGTCCTCAGAATAAATAGGGACCGTAGATCCATATTTATTTGGAGGGGGAGAATTAGGAGAGTTGAACTCCTAAGCAGCCAAAACGTTCTAACATCCAGTCTGCTTTAATCAAAAATAACATGAATCATGCTTTTCCCAGGAGACTTTGCTTCATCTTAGCTGTGTTGATGACACCTTTGTGTATTTGATCATGCATCTTTTTTTTTCTTTTTTTTAGTAAAATGAAACAATTGCAACAGAACCATTGGGCTTTCTCATATGCTGCCTGTGCTTCTCGGGATGTGGCTGCCAACAATAACTGCTGCAGTTTGTTTAAAACATCTCTATATCCCTCTGCCTGCCAAGATATTTGAGTCACCAAGCAGTTTGGATTACTGCAGAGACGAGGACTCTGAGACAGATTGTCGGTGATCTTAGACTTTGGGCTCAACTTTGTGATTTTTGGGGGTTTTTTTCATGCTGTGCAGCAGCAGAGCGAAGAGGGGACTGTCATCAAACTGGGCACCGACTTGGAGGCTGTATTTAGATTAAGTAAACCTTGTTTAATAAAGAGGCTGGGATTGTTGTGTCTTTTGTTGAAGCATGCTTGCAGCTCCGGAGTGAGTCTGGTTGTATCATCTATTACTTAAGCATTCAAGAAAAACGGATAGAGGAGCGCAAATTACAAAGAACATCACTTTTCTGGATTTAAAGGTGAGGCTTTAAAGTTACTTTTTTTTCCCACAACTTTTAAAGTCAATGGAACAAAAAAGCTTTAAAAGAGTAGTTCATGATTTTTGAAGTAAGGCTCCCTTAAAAATGCCATAGGCCAATAACCTCTTACCTGCAGTAGATAATCTCAACCGTCTTGGTGTCTTTATTTAGGAATAATCTAGATCAGTTGAACCTGGAGGCTGAAATTAATGGCTAAACTGATAAGGGCCAAGATTTCTACTGTCTGTTAATTAGTCTTTTTTCAGTCTTATCAATTTTGGGATATTTCTATTTTATGAACCTTTAATCCATTCTTACGCTTGCATTGGTTGGTTATTTACAGACAGACTGATAATTATTTACCTGGGAAATGAAGGCAGGAGGCAGTGCACCACCAATGTTCTTTCTGTGTTAAACTTGTCCTGTGAGTCTCTTGGGTATCATTTCTTCTAAGAGAGAGTCGGCATAAGTCGTTGCTTTGTTTGTGTTTTGTGAAGGTTATTTGACTATATTTCACTTTTGCATGTTAAATTGAAAAATATACAAATAAAGTTAAAAAAACAAAATTCCTGTGAATGGTTTGTGTCTGGGTCGCAGTTGCCGATGGAATAAAGCTCTTTCAAAAATATTACTATTACAACCATTCAAGTAAATGCTGCTTTATTCATTTTTACATGTGCTGTTCTCAGTTTGTGGTATATAAAGGAAGTCCGGTAGTTGGCCATCATCTTTAATATTAATGTAATGTGTAAATCATCATCATCAACTGTTTTTCAATATGTAACTCATATGTAACATGAGTAAACACAGATGAGGTTTTGAAAAAGAATTAAATCCTACTGTTCTAGATGTGAAATAAAATTAAAGTCAGTTTCAGCTAAAACATATTTGAAAAGATTGGTCATCTTTTGATTATTTACATATCTTTTTCACACACAGTTGGAAGATTCAAGGTAGATGTAGAAAAAAAACACCTTTGGATTTTTTAGATTTGTTTAAGTAGACGTTCTTATTGTGCAGAAAATTATCTCTTTTTGTCATTCTGCTTTTTACAGATTGACACTGAGAGTTTTGTAGCCTGATGTTAGCTGGTGAGTTAGCCAGGCTAGCTGCTCTTGTGGCTTAACACACATGCTGCTCTAGCCCGTGTGTTGACTGCATTTTCAAGCAAGAAATACCCTATAAACAGCAATGGGTGGAGCTCCTTTAGTCTCCATGCCTCGACTTTATAAACATTTCACTGTGTGGGAGCGACTGCAATGTGTGCCAGAAAAGGTAAGGGAGGGGTAGTGAGGTGTTACTTCACTCCACATAGCCGGACAAGACTCCAGTCACGCTAATGTTTTATAAAAATAACTTTTAACAGCATAAAAGGAGGAATATTTTGGGGATTTTGAAACCATAACTTATCAATTTATTTTTTGGAATACCAACCCATCCCCATTTCTCAAATTTTTAACATAACCAGTTAAAACTTGGACACATCTGGCTTAGTCCTGTAAGTTGAACCTGTTTCAGTTTGCAGCCGTGAATGTCTGATAAGGTCACATTCCAGAGCATCTGTCTGGGAAGGATGCTGGTCTGGACAGAAGACAGATGGGATCTCTGCATGCCCACTCACTGTGACGCCCTGATGGAGGTGTACACTGTCTTCTTGCTCCACCACTCGCACACATCACTTTGACAACAGTGACATCACTTCATGAGCTAAACACCATCTGTCAAATTAGCAGCGCAGTCTTTTCTCTTCAGTACCAATGTATTTCAGTCTTTATGTTTCGTTTACCTTCTCAAGAGCAAATCCAGTGTTTTTGGTTACGGCACACCCATTGTTGCTATGAATAGAAGCAGTTCAAATTGGGTCAGTTTATTGTTAAAGCATTCATCTGTGCAGTGGAGGGCCAGAAGGCAAGCGTATGTAAGCATGCTGTCATCCAGTCGCAGATTTGTCTCTGGAGATCTGCCTCTAACCAAACGGCAGCTCGTTTGTATGGAGCAAATTGGAGCAGAAAACATGGCACAGTTGTAAAATGATCGTTGTGCTGATCAAGTTTCAGTGAAACGATGCGGCCCCATAAAAAAAAGACATGTTGGATTGCCTTGTCTTTTGTAAAATGATTAAAAATGACTGTATCCCCTTAATGTTAATGGAGACTCTTTTATGTGTTGGTGCTGCTTAAGGAGGGTGAGCACTCAGGCAGCTGAATTGTCATAACCATTCTATTTTCAGGGTGAACGGATGACACAACATACAGTTTATAATTATTTAGAAATATGAATTGGGAACACAAGTTTGATTCTGTGGATTTTCTACACCCAGAATTATATTCATACACTCACATTGGCAAGGCATATTAGGAAGGTTCTAAAACAAATTGTGGTTTTTGCAGCCATCAACGAGATCATGTCATAATGCTGGCTGGATATTTGAACAACTTTCTATGGTTGGTTTTCTAGCTTTTCTATGAACCCTACCAATGCTGCCAAGAAGGATTATAAAACTGTTGTTTTTAAAACCACTGCATCTGTATGTTGGATTATCATCAATGTACCATAAAAGGACTGGTGAAAAATCAGCCTGAAAAGCCAAATTAAAATGAATACATACAGGGTAAACAGAGCATTGGCAGGAAAGACATTCAGTGTATAAGTGTGATTGTGGCTTTATGTCTGCATTTTTGTCTAAGTTATTTATACAGCTTGGTTGCAAAACCGTAAAGCTGATGGGATAGGTTCATTGCATCTAATCTACGTGAATCAATTGAGCTTTAATATTTGTGATTAAATTAATTTATTGGATAAAACAGCACACCGACTTGCTCACACTGGCAATAAACATGGTATTTAATAATACTGTTGCATGATATTCTCTCATCTTTTTCTCCACTGTCACATACATCGCTGCATGTAAGAGTTAAAAATTTAGCTGGAAAATATTTTTCACCCATAGATGTGTTTTATACTTGCAAACTGATTATCCTTAAAGAATATTCATGGTTTTTACTTCCACCTTCACAATTATTCATCCTGACCTGTGCCCTGATTACATCAGTACTAATAATTGTATTTGTATCCTCTGGGCATCATCCAAAAACATCTAGTTCACAAATAAACTGCTCCTATTATTATCAGAGCTCCTTCCACTACATACTTCTTTTCTACAACTCTGTTACTTCCCAATTATTTACTGATCTTATGGTTTTGTCTCTTACGTTCTCTATGACCCAGTTCCTTTATTACATTGATATTTTTCATCACATGACGTCATCTTCTTTCTTTATTACTCATATTACCATCTTCATCCTCATGGTCAGGCTGGATTCTCTCTCTGGGTCATGAAAGACCAAGTTGGAGAAAGAGAGTTAGTTTTTTTTTTTTTTTTTAAATCAATTGAAGTGCTTTATATATAAGCAAGTAGATCATGCTAAACAAATTTATGTTACATTTTGGGTGTTTTTATTTAAGGTAAAATGTGGAAATCTTTAATCGTTCCATGCCCAGATGTAATGTTTAAATCCTGATTCACAAAGCACTTTTTTAATACTGGCTCACTTTATTCAGTCATTTTCTGTTTTTGAAAATCACAGGCAGACCTGCAGAAAGGAAATGAGCACAGAGGTGACAGAGGGACAACGTGTAACAAGGATTGAAAAGCCAAAAAGCAGACTTTAAAATTAATTAGCATTTAAGCTGCCTAGTAAACATAATTTGATAAGACATCTTTGCAGTTTGATCGAATGGATTTGCCCGTGTTTGCTTTGTAGCTACAGAAGGATTTCTAGGTTTCTTCGTATGAATTTTATTTCATTTTGCATTTCAATACTGTCACATTGAGGCTTTAGGGACCTCTATCTCATTTGTCTTGGCACAAGTGTTGGATGACATATGACAGAAAGCCCTGCTGTCAATAGTGTTGCTCTGCGATGTCACCATGTCTATGTGTTCAGAAATGGGCATGGGGTCAGACAGAGCAGCCACTCGCACCACACAATGGGTTCCTAGTGTCCATAGCTATAAATGCCATTATTCATACACATTAATAATCTCTTCTGTTTTCTCTTATAATGAGTGGCTTAATATAATGGCGTTATGCACTGTCCGTGTGTGGCACTTGAAAACGTGAACTTTTCTGAGTATTTAAGTATCATGTGTACTTAGTGAGGTCACAGTTGAGACTGTGGGTCACTTGGTCAAGGAGACAAAGCCCTTCACTTTTGCCACAGCTTCTGGGGGTGAGTGAACGCTCTTTACCGGCGACTAAAGGGAGCAGATGGTTTAATCCACAGAAAGTTGCTCTTTCTCTGGATTGCATGTTGGATTTATCTTTTTTACTGTTGATTGTGAGTATTCTATTTTAGTGGCTTTGGGTCAAACCTTCATTTCTTTAAGGATGCTGAGCTAAGTATGGGGGCAGCAGAAAGGTGAGCAGAAACCCTTCAACTGGAATTAGATTATTATGATATCTTTCTATAAATGTGCTACAGGCAGGACTACATTACGTTCACACTTTGTGTTTCGTTTTACCACCTTGTACAAGTATTAAAAGCTGACTTAAGGAGGAGTGAGGCTGCTGCTCTTTTATTTATAGATGCAAATCAGGTTGCTGTGTTTAGAGAGAAACCCCTCAGCTCAAACTGTGTGAAGTCATCCTGAGGAAAATAAAGAAAATAAGTCACAGCACAGCAAACCAATGCCAAATAGGAATATTATACTAAGGCTTTGATTAGGTAACAAATAATTTCAATGTCAACCTTAATCTTCTTTCTTTGGAGACTGTTGAAGTTAACACGTTTGTTCCACTTTGAGTTTTGGATGTTTCTCTGCACATTGGTGTACATTACATAATCAGGTCAGAATCACTTTAAAATCATGATTGTTGCCATAAAGACTGGGAGGCTGCTTCATAAAATTTGGTTGTTGTCAAACTGCTTGTCTCTTTCCATTACTATGACGCAATAACTTGAACTGCATGTCTTAAAATATCAAGCTGCTCATTTTTATTATTAGTTGTAACCAAAAATGGAGCCTCTCCACTTTGCTGCAAACCCAGCTGGGTACATTTTGAGATGCATGATCAGGCTTTTACTGACCAACCCTAACTTCTCGTTCTTTTTCTGGTCTAACCTGCAAAATTCTGTTTTGACCAAATTAGTTTAAATTTTTTTTTTAAAGTTTTCTTATTGGAAGTAGCAGTTTTGAATCCAGTAGAAAAATAAATAATTTCAAGATCTATTTTTATCTTTTAGTCGGACTCAAAGGTGCTTCAGTGTACTTTAAATCCACCTCTGTGGGTCTAACTGGTGATGTGTTTGTAGACATAAAATGGAGGGAGTTCTGAATTTGGTATATGGCATTCTGATCACTGATTAGAGACACTATTAAGAGTTTTGTATAAAAATGGAAAAATAGACAAGTTTACACTTACCTAAATTATTTTTTCAATACATTATCTAAAATGGTTATAGCTCTATCAACTGTTTCTAGAGTTTTATCCAACATGACACTTGCTTCTCCACTGCTCAATAAACGCATATTGTGTTCCTATTGATGTTCCCATATGGAGTAGTTTGCTCAAGAGTAAGAGTTAGGCTAATGCTAACATTGTTCATCTCTGACCTTGTCTCCAGAAAAATGTTGTTCTGCTTCATACCACTTTGCTTTGAATCGCTTTACAATTTAATAACTATGTCTCAGCTGTGGTCAGACTCAACAGCAGCTGTTTAGGCATATTGAGCACAGCACTCAGAGTAATACACCTGACAGAAAACTTTAACCACCAATACAGCCTATCTCCTCCACAGTGAAAGACATTTTAATCAACAAAAACCTTTGGATTCTTCGAGTAAACCCCCAAAAATTTCCAAGCCGTACAGATGAAATAGGCCTTTTTTTCTTAAAAACTGACTGTACCTGTGGTTTGCTGGCTCACACTTTGGGTGTCACTGTCATAAAACCACAGACAGCAGCCCCAAAAGAGTTGAGTCTTGTTAGGACCCATTTCAGTTCGTTTTTCATTGTGCTTAATTGTGTAAATGTGATGCCATTCTGTCAAATACTGTAAATTAGCTTGTAGTGTAAATATATTACATTAATAAGTTGCTAAAAACTCAGCTAATTGTATGACTAAATTTAAAACCATGCAAAGTATTGCTAAAAAAATGTTGAGTTTGAAATTTGATTAGAGTGTGATATCATGGCTACAAACGATCTTTTCCATATTGTATTTGTAGAAACATAACCGAGTGAGCGCTCTTAGGAGCAAATTATCTTTGACTTATTTTTCCTCTGTAACCTTGTCAACAAGAATTTAGGCAGTTAGAAGAAAGTAAACTGCTCACGGGTGTTCCCCATGTACTTTATACACTTTGTACCTTGTAAAAATGTCGTCTTTGTAAGTATTTGTGTGTTTGGATGACACTCAGACATCTATTGTTGTTTTTTCTGTGGTTGATCAAATGTAGAGCAGAGTACATGATCTTTGAGTGTAGCATCTATTCTTACTTGTAGAATTGACAGCACGTTGAAGTAGCTGTCACTTTCATTGCGATTTTTTATTTTTATTTATTTTTTGGACATTTTAATTCCTGCATTTCTGGTGGAAAATCTGCCTTTTGGATGCTGGTTTGTTATTTGCGCTATTACCTTTTATAGTTTGCACATTTGTTATGATGCGTAACCGTAACAACAAGGTAGTTTACAACAGCAGCTGAGTTCACCAGTGTTATTTTGTAATGCATCATTTTTGTCCTTACTAAGATTCTGACCCAACACCCCAATGCATTTGTAGCAGTATCTGGTGATTTTTAATTACACTTCACCCTATGCTACACTGCCATCGCTTCAAAAGTTTAACAGCCGCTCTTCCACATAAAGCAAGACACTGGATTTGTATTCCACAAAAAACTCAAAGACTCATACATCTCCAAAGCAAGACCTCCTCTTGGAAAATCAGATCACAACATTGTTTTCTCCACTCAGAATATAAACCCCTTGTTCAGAGACAACCTTTAAAAAAAGGACTGTGAGAAAGTGGTCGCAGGAAGCTAAAGAAGCTCCACGGGGTTGTTTCAGTGTAACAGATTGGATTGCTCTGTGCAACCAATATGAAGAAGACATTTATGCTTTGACTGACTGTGTGTGACTGACTATATCAACGTCTGAGTGGACAACACTATTTCCACTAGAACAGTCAGATACTTTTCTAATAGCAAACCTTGGATGACCAATGATCTGAATGAACTGTAGACAAAACAAAAGTCTTCAGTTTTCTTTATTAACAAGATCTGAAGAATATTGTGTTTTTAAGTCTATTCTCCTTTCTGTTCTGGCCTCTGTTTTAACTCGTATGCTATCGTAAATCACCTCCATCCTTATATTTTCTTCTTCTTTTTTTTTTACAGCACAAGAAGAAACCAAAAATCATCTAATACAAGCATTTCACAGGACTCAAATTCCTATTCAACCATGGGAGACCAGAAGTAAGTTTCAGTAGTCATCTATTTAAACTAACATTATATTTTACAATGAATGAATATCTGACTTTCTCCTTTTGATTTATTCGGCCTTAAATTCTACAGGTATTTGTTAATGAGTTTCATGTTGGTGCCAGAACTTATAAGGCATTTTTACACTCATCGTGAGTCTGGGAACACATCTAACGTTTCCAGCCCTCTGGGAAAATGTTGAAAACGCCTCACAAATTGACAAGACCAAAAGCAAGTTGTGACTTGACCTCAGAGCATGATTGACTTTTTTTTTTTTTTTTTGCCGCAGAACTGTTTGGACTTGCGTGGGATCTAATCCCATGCAGATATGGATTAGATCATATCTATAGCTGAAACCAGATATTTACATTCACTGAATAAAAAGAGACAAAATTTTTTTCTTGCAGTCTGTGGTTAAAGCAGACCAAGCTTTTCTTGTTTAAGCTTAGGTAGAATTACAAAAAATATTTCTATTGTGCTAAATGCCAGAAAACTTGGGAAGAACATTTTTTGTAACATTCTTTGAATTCAAAATTAACATACATTTTGTCTGTATCAGGGACAATTGCCTTTTAAAATGTTTGACTTGGGTCAAACGTTTTGGGCCTCCTTCCACCAACTTCTGATAACTAAACTAACACATTTGAGTTAATTGAAGTGTCTTAAGGATGACAAAATCAATGTTTTGGTGTGCTCATCACAAACCCCAATCTCAGTCCTTTGGAGAAGTTGAGGGAAGATCTGAAGAGACATGCGCGAATAAGGCGGCGTACAAACCTGACCGAGTTCCACCGGTACTGTCAGGAGGAGTGGGCCAGAACTCCTGGAAACTATAGGGAGAAGTTTGAGGAGGGGAGCAGTTATCCCAGATACTGATACTTCCTTTCTATCTGCATTCTTTTAAATTAATCCACCTTAATATATGTACTTATTTTATGAATTGTAGCATTTTGCCTATGAGAAAGTCACTTTTTTTCTACAATCACATATATTTTATTCACTGCTTATTCTTATTTTATCTAATAGGTCAATAATCTGTTTTCAGAGGGGCTTTAGTAGATGTAAATTAAAGATTTTCAGACGTACTTCTCATATTTAAAGCATGGCCAAACATACTTTTTCCGCCTGCAGAGACAACATAGACGACTTTAAAGTCCAGACAGCTAAGCACCCCAACATGAGCGCAGTCCCTCTACGGCCACACAGTGAACACTCTAAAGACCGAACATCCAAAAGGCTTTCGACGGAGTCTAATGGGACCAGTGATGGAGGTATGGGCTCGTCCACACCGGTGGAGATCACCGCTTTGGAAGAGTCCTTTCGACGCTTTGCCATCCATGGTGACACTCGTGCTACCGGCAAGGAGTTGCACGGCAAGAACTGGTCCAAACTCTGTAAAGACTGCGGTGTGATCGATGGGAAAAACATCACCCTCACTGATGTTGACATTGTTTTCAGCAAAGTCAAGTAAGTAAGCCATAAATCTCATGTTAAAATGAAAACATAATGCTATTACTGTAGTGCTCTTAAATGTTCCTGTTTATTCTACAACTATTTAGGCTAGATCTATAAAAATACATACTACTTCAGGCATGTTTGTGCATTTATTTTTGGATTCAAATGCTTTTGAAGAACTGATTGCTCCAGATCAGGGTAAGATAAAATCACTGTGAGCTTATTATAGACCAAGAAAGCTCACAGTCTTCATTAGGTACGAAATGATGACATCTGTTCATGTGTTCATTTAATTCAGATGAAGCTCTCCATCAGAAAGCAGCCAGAGCTAAAGGCCAGATATGGCTCATCTTTTATCTCCTCAGGCTTTGCTGATTCATATTTTAATGTCTGATTTTACTGATGTAGAGTCGCTACAACAATGATTGTGACCTCAATATCATTTGACAGCTAAAGAAAAGGTTTTTATCCGCACAGCTAAACTAAACTATTACCAGGGTATTTTTTTTATTTGTCTTTGGCCATAAATATGCTATTGTTAACAGCGCATGTGATAGTCACAAATAATTTAGCAAATAAAGTTTACATTTAAACATGTACAGCATAGACAATTTAACTAAATCCTGCAAAGTTTGGATTTGTTAATTAATTGTAAAGTTTCTGTTTTGCTGGTGTTCAAGAATGTATTTGTTTTTAGCAGTTTTGATGTAGATGGAGGTCCTTATTAAAACTGAAAAAATAAAATTATCCTTATATTTCATGTTAGTTAAATGTATTATTTACATTTATTAGTAGAAATGTATGATAAGAACTTAAAAGTTTGACATATAGTATTATTCTGAATAATATCAGAATAGCACTGATTATTCTGGTATTAGAGAGAATAATTTAAAAAAGTGGTGATGAAAAATTTGTACTTAGAAACCCATTGCAGTCTTATTGTTAACAGGCGGTACGGCTGCACCTGAATATCACTGCAAAGCCTGTCAAACACAAATGCTGCTCATATAAAAAACAACCGCTCATCTGAATAAAAAAATAATAATTTTCAGATTATTCAATATTACTATACCAAGACACCACATGCATTAACTAGTGCAGTTGTATCACTAAACAGCACACTATAGACTGTATGTAATTCTGTTTCCAAAGACATTGATATTTCTGTTCTTAGAACCAACTGTGGAAAAAAAAAAGTTCTAATAGTAACAACCCCAATAGCACTTTTAGTATTTTGGTATTGCAAAAAAATAAAAAATTATCCTAAAACTAAATCCTAAATTAAACACCTGGCTTTTAAAAAATGTGTAACTGGAATGAGTGTACATTATATACCTGTACAATCTTTCTTTTTAACTGAGACATTAAAGGGATACATGTCAGACATGTAGCTTGATTGGTTGCTTGTGCATTACCTTATTTCAGTCATTAATGTTTATTAATATATCCATGAAAACTAACCTTTGCCTTCCTCACCTTTGCACTAAGTCTAAGCAATTTTTGTTGTTTTGAGACACCTGCAATGACACCATCTCTGTTGGCATGGGAATGATCTTCTTGGCAAGTACAAAAAAGGATCTAGTGGGTGACTGTGCAGCTTTGTTTACACCCTGATCTGTTGGCCAATACTGAGAAATGTGCCAACAACGTTCTGCAGAATCACTGCAGACATGTAAGAAACTAAAAGTGGATTCTGTCTTGTTAGGCTTGGTGGATTTGCGCTCATTTGCATACAATAAGTCTTACATGTAAATGTTGCATCTCAAGTGCTGAGGATTATCAGGTACACCCACAGTATATTGGGAAGAATACTGAAGTACATTCAGGAGATTTGTGTACAGTTCAGAGCCTCCCAGGAAAGCAGAGATACAGTAGAGCGAGGGGTGAAGTTTTGTGTAGTTTCTTAATTCAGGCATATCTGAGCAGGGGAAGAAGAGCCTCCATTCTTGATTATTACACCGTACATTTATTTTTAACCTGGGTCAGTTTATTTATTTATTTCACACACACAACTAAACTCGCACTGGCTAATCACAGTACGGCTCAGGGAATATGGCAGTATGCTGCAAATGAAGGTCTGTCTCTGCTGTAGCTCAGGGCACAAAAACATAGCATAAGCCATGGGCGACAAATAAATAATTCACAATTAATTAGTATCAGCGTATGACAGGGGATTTATTTTCTAGAGTTACTCATATTTTACATTTACTCCCTATTGGACCTGATATTGCTTGGGCCTTTTAATATTTTGCCTTTTTTATTGGAGCATATTTCAATACTATATGTATATATATAAAAAACCATTTGCCATTTCTTGTAAGAAACTGAGCATGTCAGCATGGTGAAACAGAAAAGAGAGATGTGTTGCAGGAGCAGCAGCTGAAAGTCCAGCTTCCTCTCTGACCGTAGACGGCATGAAACAGACGCACAGGATCAGAGCTTCAGATGTTCGCCACTGAATGATCTCCAAAACAAAACCACCACCGGGTCACCGAAAAAGTCAAACTGATAGTAAAGCCCAAACATTTCTTGTTTGCTGTAGTTCGTTGCTATGACAGCACGGTTGCCTGGGGAGACCGTTGGCTTTATAGGCTGTTGTTTGGGTGATTTATCTCCACAGCAATGGGTGTTTGTGTTTGTGTTACTAAGGGCTTTTGATGTAGAAGTGAAACGGGCAAAAGGCGAGTCAAACTGAAGTGCTCTCAGAGCAGCAATGATTGATGACCGGATATTTTCAAAGTGTGATCTGTTACATGGGAATTGAACACCTTCACAGACACTTGGTTGTATTCTAATCATTCTTCTTATCTCATTTTATGATCAACTAAATCTGGCTGAATACTGCCTTACGAGACTTTACAAGTTTTCATCCTCCTTGAACTTTTTTCGCTCTTATAATGTCCCAACCACAAACTTCAATGTATTTTATTAAGATTTGATAACACAAAGAAGCTCACAATTATGAAGTGGGAGAAATAAGATGCATGGCTTTCAAATCTCTCCACAAATAAAAACTGAAAAGAGTGACATGGATTTGCATTTTGACCACTTCTAGAGCCACCTTTGGTTGCAGCCACAACTGCAATTTTTTTGAGGGTATACAGAAACCCTCAAATCTTATGTCTTTTCCCATCATTGTGTTTAGATCCCAATAGAATACAATGAAGTTTTAAAAATTTCACGGCATTTAAAAAGCACCATTTAACTAGTCTGAAATGGATTGTAGCTACATGCATTTAATAGGATCAATGTTAATTATTTTAGACTTAAATGTAATTAGACATTTAAATTACCCATTTGTCCTTTAAGATGTCTCAGGATGGTTCATGTTGTGAGCCTGCAAGATGATAAAAAAAATTAACTGAGCCCTTTTAATCTGTTCTGAGAGGTCTGTTGATAAAGCAAGCTTTAAAAGCTGTGGTTCTGCTGGAGCATCTCCAGATGTTTATGTAAAATGAGATATCACCCAACCTTTCCTCTCTCATTTTGTTTCAAGATAACAGGAACGTCTCATTAGTTGGAAGCAAAACTACCGAAGACATTTACAGTCATTTTTGGGGTTTTATGCTCACATAGTTGCAAGTAAAGCTTCCCCAAATTTAAACTCAAGTCTCCTTCTGCTCCAACTTTTCAGGAAGAAATCCTGCCGAACCATCACGTTTGAGGAATTCAAAGTGGCACTTGGAGAGCTGGCTCGGAAGAAATACAAAGAAAAGACCGGAGAAGATGCTGAGGCCGAGGTCTTCAAGCTGATTGAGGGGAAGGCGCCGGTCATCGCAGGAGTCACGGTAAGACTTCATCCGTCACAAAATTCACATCAGTCTCACCAGCGATCGCCGTTATGACTCGAACGTTCTGCAAACCGCTCCACAGAGAGCTGTGGCCTCGCCCACGGTGAGCCGCCTCACAGACACCACCAAGTTCACGGGGTCGCACAAGGAGCGTTTCGATGAGACCGGCCGAGGGAAGGGGAAGGCCGGCCGGGTGGACCTCGTCGACACTTCGGGATACGTATCGGGATACAAACATCGAGGGACGTATGAAAAGAAAGTGAACAAACCCACTGATGGCCGACCCATGTGAAGGCAAAACATTTCATCAACTGCCAAGATGATTTTCTACAGAGTACTCCTAGAAAGCACAAAAGAATACAAGCTCATACATTTCCCAGCCCATTTGTTTTTATGTGTACGTCTGTGTGTAAGAGAGATTTTTTTAAAAAAAGATGGTTTTTAAACTATTCTCTGTGTGAGAACTGGAAAACTGTTTACATGTATTTTTACGAAGTCATCACCAGCTGGTACATTCCTGTCTGATAGCGAGTTACTGCCAAACACTGAGAAGAACCAATGAGAGGAACCGCTAGAGCCTCTTATGATACGGCCCCTTAATATTCAACAAGCACAATGAACAGAGTGCCAAGAACAAAAACAGAACAATTTGATTAAAAGGGGGAAAAAAATTGCACTTTTTTTATTTGAAATATTTCTATTACCCTGTCTGGTGAAAGAATGATGTCGGGTTAAAGATGACTGGCGCACTTTCTGTTTGACACAGATATAACTGCTGTTTGTTTTGAGAACTTTAATCCCTCATTTCATCTTGAGTGCTTTTTTTTTCACCCGCACTTATCAATTCTGTGTTTAGGAAGTCTGGTGTCCAGTTTTTACGTTTCTTTCATTGACTCACTAAATAATGCGGAGGTTCCTCAAGCCGTTTAAATAATGGAAACACAAGTTTAAACTGTGTGCGTATTTTTTCACGAAAATCTTGTAGGGAGTGATTGCATCCTGGTTAGACAGATGAAAAACATTACACCCTCAAAAAGATCTCAAATTAAGTCATGTTTTTGTTTACAAGAGTAAAATCTCACTTTAAGCAATTTTTTTAAAAGTTATGCATCTGGCCTTTCTGGGCTTCTCTAATTTTGATAAATATACTACACATCTAAGACCAGGGAAGAAAATTAGAGGCATTATAATCTGGCACAACTTTTCTACTTTATAATTCATGAAACATGATAAAAGACCTGCCCTTTCAATAATAGTTTTTAAACATAATTATTCTTCTGATCTTTTGGTATTTAATTATATACAAACCAACATGCATTTAAAGCAGATTATCTTCCCCCACTGGCTAAGCTCAGTTGTACAAGATTGTATTTTCAACGTTTTAGTTATGTTATCTCCTTATCAGATTTATACACAGTAGCTCTAATATATTTGCTTTAAAGTTGTGTATATACTCTAAACTGTTTCTGCCAATTAGCCTAATTTAAGACACTGAATTTTACGTATTTAGTTTTTCTGTATTGCTGTACCTCGTGCATGTTGTGTATATTGCATTTGATTCAGAAGCATATAGATGACAGAGGTTTTTTGTTTTTTTTCCTAAACTGCTGTGCCTGATGTGATTACAGACTACTGGTCAGACCTAAGTATTTCCTTGGTTAAAAAATAAATAAATAAAATTAAGTATTGAAACTGTGGGATCATGATCAAACCTTGTATTTGCCTGCAATGACTGTATGTATTTGTACTTGTACAAAGTAAGCTGTCCTCTAAAGCTGCCCTATTTGTCTGTACCTTTTTTGTGTAAGCTACTGTCATCTAAGGCACGGTAATTACCTGATGAAAGCAGGGGTTTAATGTTTACTTAAATACTCTACCAGATACAAGGGAAAACTGCATACAACAATTTTTGTGTAAAGTATTTTTCCAACATAACACTATTGTGTGTAACACACTACCTGTAGCCTCAGCTGATGAAGAATCATGCATCGAGTGCAAAACTAGCAGCTTTTTGGTGTTAGCTTGAGTATCTTTGTGTTTTTAATGCCAAATATTGTGCACCTTTAATGTGGAGGAAATATTTGTTTTTTTCTAAAAAAAAAAAACCAAACAAAAAAAACTTTTCAAGTACTATTGTGCCCCAGTGCATGCAGTGTACTACTTTTCTTGTTCTCAATGCCTCTAAAAGTGTGTACTTGATTTATATTGCATTACTGAAAATAAATAAGCAGAAAAGATGTATCCGTTTTATGGCCTTTTCAGGGGTTTGCTTCTGCAGCGGTCGCACCATCCGCTCAGTGACCTGTAAAATCCAGATAAAAGCAGCGGCTACATTCAGCTCGCTTCTAAGGCGCTCAGCCAAGTCTCGTATGAAGGTTTGCAGGAGGAAAGTGTGCGTGTGTGAGCGGCTCTTCGGGCCCGAGGCAGACATATAAATAAAGTCACAGTGCAGCTGCAGTCCTGATGCATTCAATCCACGGCAGCATAGAAAGCAGATGGATACACGGCTGACCTGAAAAAAAAAAGAAAAAAATTACAGACACAATCTTGCCACAGATCCAGGAAACGCATCACGACCTTCGTAGTTTCCCCCTAAAATCATTTGTTAACATAACAGCCCTGACACGCTCTTATATACAAGCTTTCATGAATGAATTGCAGTTCTTTTAACTGTTTATATCAAGAGAACACCCCATATATAATCATTCAGAATAAAAGGACACCTCATTAAAATGCAAGCAGACTGTACACAATGTAAATGGCCTGAACTGCAGCCGTTCAAATTAAGCAGAAAATTACAAAAAATAATGTACCTATTGCTTATATGAAGCTTGGCATAATTCTGCTTTGATACGCAATCCTCGTGTCTCAATATGGCTTTAATGTTCCGCGGTTGCCCGAAGCTCAGCAAGCAAACATTCATTTGTAGCCACCAGGGACCTGCAGTATAAACACAAACAACAAATCACACAAACAGAACCCAGCTTTGCTACAGTATTCTCAGGGTCCCTTATTGGGCTTTGACATGACAGGCCGACAGACCAATGATACATGCTTTTGTTAAGAACAAATAAAAATATCTGTCAGGTCCCATTTCCTCTCATTCCATTACATAAAATCTAATGTAACCAGTTCCCTTCAGAAGTCACCAAATTAATCATTTTCAGTGAAGGCCTCAGAGGTTTGTTAGAGAACATTAGGGAACAAAGAGCATCATGGAAACATAGGAACGCAGCCGACAGACCAGGGATGTGGTTGTGAAGAAGATTAAAGCCAGGTAAGGCTATAAAACAATATTTCACCATTAGTCTGACACTTGATGAGTCTGACCTTTCAGGAAGAGTGACGAGAAGAAAGCCATCGTTGAAAGAAAGCCACAAGAGGTCCTCATGTAGTTCCTATATGAGGACCTCTTGTGCTCATGTACAAAATGTTGCAACATACTTGCAACATGTTGCAAGCATGTGCAACAAGGTGACGTTGTTAGATGAAACTGAAATTGAACCTGGTTGGTTTGGTTTATGTGCAAATGTAACGTGTGTTGGAAGACTTGCACTACATATCACCCTAAAAACAATATCTTGGAACATGGCGGAGGCACCATATTCCTGTGGGAATGCTTTTCTTTGACACCGTCAGGCAACTGGTCAGTTGATCAGAAGATCGAGCAAACCTGAAAGAAACTTTGTAAGAAGCTGACAAACAATTGAGACCGAGTTGAAAGTCCACCACCCAGCCGGACAGATATCAAAGCTTACTTATACGTTGCAATTTAACTCCAATTAAAATCTATGGAAAGACTTGAAAATTGATGTTCATAGATGCTCTAAAAAATGTCAACATTTAAACTGGAAAAAAATACAACAAAGTATTCACTTGGCTGCTTGGAATTCAAATAAATGCCACACTTTTCAATTTTTTACTTGTGAATTGTCGTGAAAACAGCTCCAAAAATATATTACTTTATGCAAAATGAAATATACCGTATTTTCCGGACTGTACAGCACACCTCACTATAAGCCGCACCGACACAGTTTTTAAAAAAATACTAGAAACATATATAAGCCGCACCGGGCTATAAGCCGCTGGTATATCCACCGCTCTCGGTTTTCCACTAAGACACAGCGGAGGGCTGCGTTCTTAATAAATCTGCTGGACACATCCCTCCGTCTCCAACGCCGAACCAAGGATTCGTTCACGCTGAGCTTACGTGGAGCGGATATCGATCTGTACTACCAGATCGATATCCCTCAACTTAAAAGCGGCATCATATGAACTTCCTTGTGTCGTTTCCTTGATCAGGGGGTATTAGTTTGAAAACATTTCTCTGTCTTGCTGCTGCTAGAATGTGCTTGTTCTAACTTTCTTCTTTGATTTCCAATTTTAACTTCCAATAATTCACTTCCTGCTAAAGAGCCCCCTGGTGGTTGAAGAAAAATTCGCAGAAAAGCCGCACCGGGCTATAAGCCGCATGGTTGAAAGCGTGGGAAAAAAGTAGCGGTTTATAGTCCGAAAAATACGGTAAATGACTATAAAACACTTTTAAATCTATGGCCGTGACAAGTTAAAAGGTTGTGTGAATGCTTCTGGTGTTTGTGCAGCAAACCCAAGTATAAACACTGACCCAGGGACGATCTCCCATCTTTACCTGTGGCTTTCCTGAAGCATGTTTGACAGTTCTTGGAGTTTCTCGGCCTCCTGCACTTTTATCCGCAGGCCCTCGATCTCTTTCCTCAGCTCCTCCACTTCTGTCTGAGCCTCTAAGGATGAGCAAACGCAAAGAAGTGTTGTTAGTTTAGAAAACAGCCGGAACATGACTCACATTCATCTCTGGCAATCACACCCACCTCGGATCTGAGTAACCGGTGAACTTTTCATCATCGACTTCAGATACTGCCGCTCTAACTTGATGAGTTGTTTTTGCAGGGCGACATTTTCCTCCAACACTATCCTGAGCTGCTCATTCAGTTTGCCCTGGATTAAAAGTGTCAACTCATGAACAACTTTCTTAAAGCTAAAGTATTGTTTGTTTTATTTAAGAGTGGAGGCAACTTACCGCCTCTCTACGAGCTTCCTCCAGCTGGGCGGAGAGGTCACACACTTCTGTTCTGTGTTCGTTCTCTCGTGAGAGCGCTTGAAAGCGAAGCACATTCACATCCTGCCTTAATGTCCTGACCTCAGCCTCCCGACTGGAAATATTGCTCTCCATCATGGAGAGGATCTGCACCGCCTGAGCTACAGCCAAAAATAGATCGGATGAGAACACATTCATCTTCTCTAGATCCTGAGATTGGATGCCTCAAATATTTTTTTTGGCCGGCTCACACAGGAAGCTGTTGTTGTGATGCAGCGATCTCTCCCCCCGCCAGTGTTTGTCCACCAAATTGAGGAGCATCTCCAGGGGTTTCCGGTAACCACCCTGAGAGGGGAATGCAGAGATGTCAGCAAATATAATTAAACAAACATGGAATAATCCGAGGTTCAGCGTACCAATTAGTAAAGAAAACTGCCAACCTTTTTTTTCTTTTCAGCTTGCGGCTGTGGGTCGGATCTCCCTTCCGTCTTGTTAAAGCCCGAGTTGGTCAGCCTGGCCGGATATAGTACGGGGTTAGAGTGATCTGCGAGGTTTAAGCCAGAAAGCAGCGGACTAGGAGGGCAAATGTCACCAAACGAAGAGCCACGGTGGTCACTTCGAGCTAGGAAAATGTGGCAGGTACACAGTTACTGATATGTCATGAAATAATTGTTGCTATTTGTTGACTTGTCCAAGTCTAGTGTAAAGGAGTTCACAGGAAATTAAAAACTCACCAGGATTTGCGGTAAAATGACCCCTGGCCTTGTGTCTGGTCAGGCTGGACGAGTCATGTTGTTTTTGTTTTCCAGGCAAAGTTTTGTGTTTCTCAAAAACAGGACCAAACGACACTTTTGGTCTTTCGGCTCCTTTCGGTGATGTTGAGCTTAGATTATGAGGTAGTGTGTTCATCTGTGAGTCTTTGGACTCAGCAAGAGCTGGGAAATTATAAAGAAGTAAAAATAAATGTTACAAACACGCTCTAGTTTAAAATAATTAAAATGGGCTCTGTCTCCCCCTAGTGGCAACTTGGACTGAACTTCACAACTCGAGCACAACTAGTCTTGAGTGTTAGATTCAAAAGGATGACATCAAAAACTGACCATTTAGACAATATATAGATAAAAGGGGAGAAAATTAGTTAAAAAGTTGCTATTGCTGAAATCTGATATTCTGACTAAGAGTCTTCTAAGAAATAATGGATGAGTTTGAACACTTACAGTTTTTAGTGGAGGAATACCGAAGGATGGACTTGGCCAATTCCTACAATAAAAAAAAAAAGTCATTAGTAAGTTAAAAGATGAAGTAGTAGTTGGGACTTTAAAAGTAGTAACATTTATGGTGCATTTTGAGACATTTTGTAAGTTAAGATAGAATTTTTGAAAATATTTCAAATGAGAAAACTTCCATGTGAACTGAAATCTCTGAAGATTTCAGACATTTTTTGCAATCCGATCAATAAAACAGCTTGATGTAAAATATGAAAAAAAAAAACAACCAATCACCTTCTTTGGAGTTGAACTCCTCTGCACCACAAAGTCATATGGCTCTTCTCTGTTAGGCTCTAAGTAAAGATGTCAGTTTGAAATTTAAGACAATTGTGGAAGAAGCAGATTATAATTTGCTGCCGAACTTTAAAATTTTACCCTCCAAAAGAGAGTCAGCTTCCCCTTGATCTCTGGTAGTTGCTTCAACAAAATTCAACAAAATATCGTTGCTGTGGGTCAGAAGAGAAAACCCGCTGGTCAAAAGGTCACAGCATCATTTTAAGCAAAATTCCAGATGGTCCATGCGAGAAAACTAAAACAGGATTTATGAACATAATCTAAAACATACTGCCAAATCAACACAACAATATTTTGCCATATGGAGGGCATTTCTCATTGCTCTCTATATACCTTCATCCCTCGATCCTGGGAAATGTTAGAGGAAAGACTGCCTGCTGTCCGATTGACACAAGGTATTAATAGCAGAACTGCCAGTGATTCTGGTACTGGCAATTTAGTAAAATAATAATGTTTTCATCCTCTGAATAAACACACAGTGGTCTGAGTGAGATTATGCCATTGAAAGAAAAGAATATTTCTTATAAAGCTTCTTTCATATTTGTACCAGAGGTGCTAATAAAGGTACAAGGTATGATAGTGGTAAGATGAAAACATAATTAAATTTTGTCTAGAATGTGAAGACTTCCTGTGTTACCCTAGGCCCTGCTGTCCATCCAGGGACAAGCTGCTGTGCTGCAGAGAGGGATGTTGAGTGGAGAACTCAAGTATTGCAGCTTTGCGCTCCGTGTCTCTGACTGGAAAATTATCTGTAAAAGAAAGATCATGAATGAATGACTGCACCTAATAAACAAATATCCAGGCCTGTGATGAGCACAGTGTGGACACCTTGAGCATGTCTTACCAAGTTTTCGCAGGCTGGGCATGGCGTGCACCAGATGTGGTCGATAGCCCGGGCAATTTTTAGTCAAAGGGTTTAGCCTGAGGTCCAGTTCCCTTAAAACTGGAAGTTCGTACAGCACTTGTACTTTTTCTAGGGATGGTATGCAGTTATAGTAAAGAATCAGCCTCTCCAGCTTCTTCAAGTGCTTCATCCCCTGGTTATATAAATAGAACAAACTTCAATCAGGAATAAAAATTTTTGTTTTTTCTTATAACTAAACACCATAATTGAGGTAAAAAAAAAAAAAAGAATTTAAAGGAGATGTGTGAAAGACAGGACAACTGATATTCTATGTGAGAGAGACCAAATACTTTCATGTATTTTATTGGGACTTCATGTAAAGACAAACACAAAGTAGAACATGACTGTGAAGTGGAAGGAAAACGATACTTTTGTAGTTGTATTTAAGATGAGATTAAATTACATTCTGGAAATATTAGGTGACAGCGGTAGGCAATTACTCACATTAAATCTTATTTAAAGGTGTCAGACAAAAGGGACTGAATATATACAGTACAGACCAAAAGTTTGGACACAACTTCTAATTCAATGGGTTTTCTTTATTTTCATGACTATTTAAAAGGCGAGAAATCCCACTTATTAACCTGACAGGGCACACCTATGAAGTGAAAACCATTTCAGGTGACGACCTCTTGAAGCTCATCAAGAAAATGCAGAGTGTGTGCAAAGCAGTAATCACAGCAAAAGGTTGCTACTTTGAAGATACTAGAATATAAGGGGTATTTTCAGTTGTTTTACACTTTTTTTGTTTAGTGCATATTTCCACATGCGTTATTCATAGTTTTGACGCCTTCAGTGTGAATCTACAATGTCAATAGTCATGAAAACAAAGGAAACTCATTGAATTAAAAGGTGTGTCCAAACTTTTGGTCTGTACTGTATATGCACGTCACACTTTTACAGTTTTTGTTTGTAAAATAACATTCGTTTCTTTCCACTTAACAATTAAGCACTATTTACTTGTGTTAGTTTGAACGGATTGAAGAAGAATAGCTTAATGAAATAGCTTCTGATACTGTCGTGTACAGAATGAGCTGCAGAGAAACAAACCTCCAACGAAACGATGGCATTGTAAGACAAATCCAGAGATTTTAGACGGCAAAAATTATTCAGAGCATTTCCAAGATGCCTGATTTTCTCCTCATGTGTCCCCGGGAGACTCAGTGTCCGAACATCACCTGTTTAAAAAAAATATTATTTATGCAGGAAACAGCTCATGCTACGTTAGCTTTGGTTAGCTTCTTACCACCGCTCGGGCCTGGGAAAGAGTCTTATAGGTTTACGTTTTCAAAAGGAAAAGCTTGAAAGTGAATAATTTACCCTCAATGTTTACTCGGTTTTATACCGAGCGCTTTTTAGGGAGACCGTCTTACCAAGAAAAGGATGTTTTAACTGAAGTCTGTCACGTATCCATTGCTCTGTTAGTGTTGTCAAACACACCGCCGCCATACTGTTCGAACTTTTGCTGCGTTCACGTACCGTCGGAGGAACGAGTATAGCGAGACAAAATAATGATGAAAATGATTTAGATCAAATGTTTTTACAGATTTGCATATGTTTAAAGAACATCTAAGGTGTGCTAAGTTTTTCTAATATATTCAAATAATGCTCTATATAGGCAATTGTGTCAAAGTTATGTCTAGACATAACTTAAGATTAAACATAACAAAAGATTAGACATAACAAAAGATTAAATCATTTGTAATCTTCTTATCCAAAGTCTTCAATGGTTCCTATTTAATTTTGTGGGGTGCAGAAACACGTCTGAGATCCCCAGTAATAATTCTGTGGCGTGGCATAATAGTTACTATGTTGACTATGTTGGTAGCTGTTCTGTGGGGTTGAGTCGTAGTTGTGATGGTGATGATGGTGACTCTGGATGTTCCTTGTTGTGGGGGGACAACACTGAGAGTCTGACCAAAACCAAACAGTTTTGACTTCAAAAATTTAGTTGTACAAATGTGTTGTATAAATTGCATCTTGCATATCTACTCACTCGACAGCTATTAAAAAAACCCACTTAATTGCTACTTAACATAAATAGGGAATTAGTTAGTCATACAGTTGGAACTTGATGCAAATAGGGATTCAGGTTTGCGTACCATAACATCAGAATATAGAAGAAAAGATCTTGAGTTACTTTAAACATTGTCGGTTGTTGGTACGTGACAGGCTGTTGTTGGTGCTTCAGAAACTGGTACAGTTCAGCTTTTACGAGCAACAGTGAACGCATTCTTTTGGAGCTTGCGCACTGGACTTTAGGGCTTGACCACGTGTAAAAACAACCCGTTGATTGTTCCTGCCCGATGAGTTTGCTGTTTTATCCTTTATTATTATCTGTAAGGAAGCCTTGTTGGTCCACATCCTGATATGTTTTAATAACTTTCGTGAAATGCGTTTATTTAGACTTTCTTTGATGTTATCTGCGTGTTGCCAGTTGGCAGACTGTCGGATGTTTTCAGACGTGTATTTGCATCAGGATCAATGGCGTCCCATGTAATGGACTGGGTCACCTCTGGTTCCAACAGTGTTTTGTGTGCAACAGCCCTGCACTCCTCCTATAGACTCTTTAAGGTAGGCATATATTTTAAGACTAAATGCAATAAAAACGCAGGACATAACTCACTGAAACACATTGAGTGAAGCTCTCTAAAATGAAAAATGCGTTTTCTCTTGTCAAAGTAACAATTCGTAGGTGGGACTTGCTCTTTAAAACCTACAGACTAAGTTGTAACTATTTCCTTTCTGCCACTCTTCCTACACACACATTGTGCCTGCATAAATCTACACTCACCACATACCATGAACGTGTTCATACTGTCTTTCTTTAAAGGACCACAGGGGGCCCTCTGTTGGCTTCTTCCTGCTCGGGTTCTCTGCAGCTCTTTGCCTCTTCCATGCCTCCACACTTCAGAGAGAAGCAGAATGGACCGGGGAGGTTCTGGCTCCGGCTTTGGTTTCCTTTGACCTCCTGTGGCTCAGTCAGGACCACAACACGGCTCGTGTTCTCCTGTGCGGCTCCTGTCTGCTTCTCGGACTCTCAGACTGGCTCTCAGCAGAGACGCTCACTGTCCTGACTCGCTCCCTCGGGCTGTCTTCTCTGTCCTGCTGCCTGACTGTGTGTCTGTTTGCAGGGAATGCAATAGGGGCCGCAGGCGGCGTGGCTCTCAGCCTCCCTTTACTTCTGGCACAGAGGGCCGACACCAACGCCTTTTCTCCTCTGATTTCTCCACCTGCTGCAGAAGGACTTATAAAATGTCTTCTAAAGGGGTCGTTGTCAATAGGCTGTTGGCTTTCAACAAAAGCCCTCAACAAGTTTCTGTTGGATGTGACTGACCAATAAATGTGTAAATTAGTGGTGATTTTTGTTTTGCAGAGGTAAAGTGTTCATTACAAAAGGTAAAGGGACATGAAATAACCTAACTTGGCTGAACAGATTATCTAAAAACAATGTACATTTCCACCATTATAAGGTTGAACACTTTTTTAGAGCAGCAGACACTTTTTTGTTGCTGTAATTCACATATTCTCTGTGAGTTTTTGACATTTACTTTGCAGTAGGGAACCTCCAGAAAGTTATCAGAGGGTTTTCCAGAAGTTGGATTCTGGTATTAGTGTGCTATCCTAAGAATATCATAGGATATTCATAGGATATTCTTAGGATAGCACACTAATACCAGAATCCACAACACAATTTCAGGAATTCAACTACAATAGTTTTATGCATATTTATTTACAATCTTTTCATTTAATAACATTATGGCATCTGCTCTGTGTTTTTGTATACTTAATGTTTACGACCTGTTGAAGACCAGATCATTTGTGTATTAATATTGTAGAATTTATATACAATATTGTAACTAATCCATTTTTTAAGCTGCCTTTTATCTCTAAAATCCTGAGAAAATAGTTTGAAATGAGCTCAAAATGTTTTTGGGGGATGACTGTATTGATGACGACATTTAGTTGGGCATTAAACCTTTAAAAGGCTCTTTTTTCAGAGGGTGAAATGACATTTGAATTGTTGATTTAAGAAGCTCTGCTATGATAGTTTATGGATCTGAGTGTTGCTTTTTAGACTACAGATTACCACATTTATATATCCTGTTTCATATGTATTTATTTTATTTTCTTAATTTTTGTGTTCATATTTCAATGGGGTTTTTTTTATATTATAAATGCAATTTATTCCTGTTAACTTATAACTTTGTTTTATTATGTGGGTTTGTTTTATTACTTTTGGTTGTGGTCTGCCTTTGCCATGCAGCACTGTTTTTTGTAGTTTTTTTTATGTGCAGTGTAAATAAAGATCATTTCTGTCTCCCCATGCATGCGTAAAAACGGATAAAGGGAATTTTAATAAAAAGCAGGAAGAGTTCAGTTGATCCTGAGATCAACTGACAAAGGCCACCTTAGGAGATCAGTTTGATCCCTTGGTAGCAAGATAAAGAAATCAGGTTTGCCTTAAAGCTTTTGCACAGTATTACATGAGCTAAAACTAAATAAGTAGATCTAACTGATGTTTCGCTAATTAACATTTTAAAAAACTAGGACGTCTGTTGGAAAGCAGTCCCTTGCAGTAAGTCCATTGTTTTAATGCCAGATATTATTTTAATGAAATTTTCTGAAACTAAGTTAGACTTCATTTGAATATCAAATGATCTGGGATTGAATAAAAACACATAAATACACAAAACCAGTGTGATGATTCCCAGCTGTGCGTTCAAATTCTCAGTTGTTTTGTTGCAGTGATAAAAACTGAAAAATGTAGGAGTTGCAGGTAAAAGTCAAAATATTCTTTTTTTGTGTTTTCTAAGTTTCTATCTGTTTTTGCTTAATTCTTGTCAAGTTGGTGTTGCTAATGTCTGTTTTTACCTGCTTGTGTTTTTATTTTGGACTGAGGCAAGCAGAAACACCCTTTGCTTCCAGAGTTTAGGAAGCCTTTGCTCTGGAGCCTCAGCACACTCAGAAATATCTGCAGTGGTCAAAGCTCTACCTTTATCTCCGTCATAGTTTGATGCTCATCACATCTCTGTTTTGCAGTGAGCTACAGGAAAAGATGCTGCAGCTTGTCTCCCAGGGTTTCAGCGGCTGCCTAAACTGGTTCACTGCAGTATATGTAAAACATCTGTGGCTCCAATCCAAACTCTGAGGGGAATGTTGGAAATGGTTTTTCTTTTTTGCATTCTAAGTCATTTCAGGACATATTAGTCGTAAAGACGAATGTTTATAGAGTTGCCTGTTCCTTTCTTATTTTTACTGTAAAAATGTATATATTTCAAAAGTAAGTAATCTGTCTTATGACCAAAACAAGTCGTTGTATTGCAATCACAAACTTCAGTATTTTTTATTAGGGATTTTCCACCATTGCTCTAGTTGTATGTTTGGGGTCGTCCTTCATCAGATGAAGGTTGACCTTCATCCTCACCCCAAACCTTCTGCTGCTTCAGAATTATGCGCACTGTTAGTTCTCCACCTCACATTGCATTTACTTTCAGAACTAAAAGTTGATTATTTGCGGTGTTGGATCTCATAAAGATCAGATTTGCTGAGTGTGCAACCGACAGCTGTTGCGTTAAATTTTGCTATGGGTTGTGGATTTCTGCAGCTCCTCCAGAGTTACCAGGGGCTTTTTGAATGCTCTTCTTGTCCAGCCTGTCAGTTTCTGCAGATGGCTATTTTTGGTAGGTTTTCTGTTCTTCTATGCTCTTTCCATTTTCAGATGATGGATCAAACAGTTCTAATGAGATATTCAGAGCTTTGCATGAAGTTTTACAACCAAACTCCTTTATAAATCTCCCCACAACATTTATTAATTCAGAAATTTAATTTAATACAGGTGCTATCTATTTATTAAAAAGGGCACTTTCATTTAGTTTCAATTTGTTTTTGGGTTGTACAAGTAAAGGGCACTGAATACATAGAAATATACCATTTTCAATTTTTTTTCTATTACTTGAAAACTGTTTTTTTTTCTCCCTTTACATTTTATAGTCATGTGCTACTCAGTGTTAGCCTAACTAATAAAAGACAATAAAGTTTGTGTAATCTGCATTCTTTAAGAGTCATTTTTGTTCAGTAACTTTTCGCAACTTTCTTTGTTTCACTGCTCATCTGCTTAAAATCAACAACCTGCAATGTTTGTTTATTTCACATACTCAGAAGAATGAAATGAATCACCTCTTCCTTTTCTGCCAAGCCAGGCCAGCGTTGTCATCATCGGCTCTATCACCCCATTCTCTCCATAAAATCTGTCTGCATCTGCAGCTGCACCACTGCAGCGGCTCAGGAAGCCGTACTGAGCATGCTCCGTGGAGCTGCAG
Organism: Xiphophorus maculatus; assembly: GCF_002775205.1. Taxonomy (NCBI): domain Eukaryota; kingdom Metazoa; phylum Chordata; class Actinopteri; order Cyprinodontiformes; family Poeciliidae; genus Xiphophorus; species Xiphophorus maculatus. Next base: position 15,696,461 of record NC_036445.1, read on the forward strand.
CTGGTGGATGGAGCAAAGTGGAGAGAAGGAGAAAAGGAAGGGGAGGAGAAAGGATGAGGAGAACAGAATGAGCCAAGCGGTGCAGGGATCTTCTAGCAGCTCCTGAGAAAAGGAGCTGCATGGGAGGAGTTGGGATTGACAACACAGATGGACCGTGACATTGGAATACAAAGGGCTGGAATCACAGGCTCCTATTATCGGGAGGGAGAAGTCATTTGATGAGGTACAGAAGACAATTAATTCAGCTGGATGAAATGAAAATAGAAAAAATGCTTGAGAGGTTCCAGTACATCATAAAAAAAAAAAAATCTCAACATGCACATTTAGATGATCGATTTCTCTATTTTAAGATTAAGTCTGATCATTTTTATGCCAGTTTCACAATAACTAAATCAGCGGGTTCATTTATCATTTGCAGGAGCTCTCTGACAGCGTGGCGATGTACGCCTTCTATTCGCTTTTAGTCTACATCTTCTACACTGTCTTCAGGAAGGAGGAGGAGGAGGAAGAAGAGGAGAAAGCCTTGGATGGAGCCTGTGGAGCTTCCCCAGATGTGAGTCTAGCCACATCATTTTGCATCCTCAGAGATTTTCTGCTCAGATATTTTTGGAAACATCAATCAGGCCACAGGTTGCCTCATAGTGCTGGATTTTTATTGCATGTAATTGTGCATATGTCTGGATTTGGAATATGTGTTTCTTTTGTAAACCCATGTGCATGTGGGTGTGTGGGTGTGTGTGTTTTGTGTCTGACCCTTGAATACGATGCTGTGCACAGGAGTCAGAACCTGTTTCCATGGAAACAAGGAGCAGGAGACGAGATGGCCACACCTCCAGAACAAAAAAATCTTGTGCTCGATTTAGTGAATCAAGTGAGTTCATGAGAAAGAAAGCATGCATGTCCTACATGAGGAGGTCCCACATACGCTTTAAATATTTAGCGCAAACAGTCCTTCATTCTGTTCTCCTAATGTTTGACCAGGCAGCAGCAGCGACAGTGACGAACTGAGTGATGAAGATGAGGATAATGCCCCAGACATCCCAGCCTGCACTCCTCTGGCAGCTTTTTTGTCTTTCAAACAGGAGACAGAGAAGAGGAGAGCCTCTCAGGTTCAGCTGGAGGCAACAGGAAAGGTATCTAACACTTGATGCAGCAGGCTAACATGAATTCACCCCCAAGCCCCCACCAGGTTGATAAACTTTAAGGATGTGTTTCCTCATCAAACAGTTGGCTGAGTCTCCCCTGGTGGCAGTGATGTCCCACTTGCTAAGCTTTCTGGAGCAGTACTCCCACTTCCAGCAGCTGCAGCAGCAGGCCGACCAGTACCGGGTCCAGCTGAAGAGGCACCGCGTCCAGCACCGCCGTCAGATGAAGACTCTGCGGGCCTCCTACCGCCAGCGCATCAGAGACAAGAACAGCATCATAAGCAGCCTGGAGGAGGCCATCAGTCAGCAGCAGAGTCCCAGCCCCCTGAGCGAGGGTGAGACAGGAGGGTGGTGGGGAGCATAGGGGGAGGGGGAGAGGTTATCACTCCCATGCTATGAAGGGATCATGAAAAACAGACAGATGTAAAGGTCATAGACTTTGTTGAAAATACTATCTACAAGCTTTATTGTGATCACTAACAGGCAATAAAAACACCTGTGGTTAATGAAGTATGGATTTCCACTGCAGGATTTCACAAAACACTTTTTAAAAACACACTATAGGGAAAAAAACAATAACTAATACAGCTCTATGTGTGTTCCGGGTGACGACATTTGAGCTTGAATTTGACTCGAATGACTCCCACACGCAAATAATAACGATGATTGTTGTTATAAATCTAGCAAGTATAAATCTTGTGAAATTTCTCTTTGAATTCTTCCATCTGATTTGGGCCACTCGTTGAATCAGCAAATGCCAACTCTCGCTTGTTTTGGTATTTTCCAGTACAGTAGACATGCATTCAGTTTGAACTTGTACCACTATAGTTTGCTCAAACGGCTTCTTTCTTCCTAACTGATGAGCGAAGGGATGCTTTTCTTATTGTTTCCCTTTTGTGTTGACTGGAATGATGGTGATGGTACTGGCTGTGCAGCAGGTGCATGCACAGTAGAGCTAACTGGAAGAACTGGACTCTTTACACACATGTCTGCTCAATGACCATTTTCAGCAGAGTAGCTGTGCAGGAAACGTCACTGGAACTTGAATGTCATCTTAAGACCATGTGACTTTTTTATAACAAATCAGCTTTAAAGAATTGGGATTGATTGGCATGTTCTTTCACATGCTCTGTACATTTTTTCTAACATCTGAGACACGAGTAAAGCAAAAAGGCCAGATGTTTTTCAGCAGCTGTGTCGTCACAAAAACCAGACCAGCCCCGTGTTTCTCAGAGCCTGTGTGTACCTGCTGTGATTCAGATGTAACCACAGACTGGTTGTCTGACCTCAGATCAGAAACCCTAAGCAGCGCTCATAAAGTGTCACTCCATGCTGTGCAGCTTGTTAACAGGTACATAAATATGCAGCTCCCTGAATGAGCAGATTTGTCTCAGTTTTACGGATAAATTTAAGAGGATCTCATGACTCCCCTGAGTTGCTGGATCTCAGCTGTGTTGACTTGAATAAAACATGTCTGCTGATGCTGTTTAAACCAGAGCAAATGGAGCTACAAGGTCTGGCACATGCTGGGGTAGCACGTGTAAACGTGTTGGGATAAAAATAGCCCGAGGTCCCGGTGGTCACAAGGCTATTCTGTTTATTTCTATCCCTTTTTTATAGGTGTAATACAAAGTGCAGGTCTGAGTGATACTGTATATCATGAATATGCAGGATGTCAGCCAATATGGCTGGGTTATAACTGTTAAGGCTGTTTTCTATTTAGCTCACAAGAGTTTTACAAATACATTTATTGGTTTGAAAGATTTTTTACCCATAATTTTAAGCTGCTACCTTAAAATTTACAGTCCTGTTTAATTCCTTCTGCAGATTTCTTTCCGTAACCTCTCCACAAGGACAAACCTGACATGCAATGTTGATAAAATTAGCATAAGGTTGCGAAATGAAAATAGGAGACGAAAGAGCCTGATAAATCATTGAGGCGGAGGAAAAGTGATGGAAGCATTGTTAGTCATGCTGCTGCAGCTCAGGTTGGGGTACAGGGTGGTTTTAAAAAGGTTTGCTGAGTGGCATTATTATAATTCATGTCTTTAAATTTGCATCTTGGGATGGGAAGTAGGACACGAGCACAATGATGTCAACGGTAGCGCACAGTGACTATGGATGCAAAAAATGAGAAAAAGTTGGTCCACTTTCAATGGTAATGAATATTAGATTTACACGTGAGCTTTTCAGCATGCCGTGGAAATGTTAGAGGAATGAAGAGATGGCTCTGAGTAAAAAAAAGTAGCATTCATACTGACTGTGACTGCAGTCTTGTAAATAATGTCTTTACACACACAGAAATGTTTCGCATAATCAATCACATTATAATAAAGAAAAAACAAAGAATTTGAATAAATACAAAAAGCAAATTTTATTTCAGTAAATTCATGGCTGCAGTTTTTGCCCTAAGAACATCAGTGGGATTAAATAGCTGATTGTGCAGGATGTCATTGGTTTTGTTTCCTGTCTTCCAGGTGAGTGTAGCAGTGATGTGGGGAATCCAGCTGGTCTCCAACGGCTGGTGGAGTCCCTGTATGGGCTGCAGGGGGAGAGAAGCAAACTGAGAGGAGAGCTGCGTCTGCTGCACTCACAGCTGGAGCAAAAAGAAAGAGACAGGCATACCCGCATACAGGCCTTTCAGCAGCAGGTACACAGCTGGTTTTTAATAAATATGAATACGGAACATGTATATTATGTATTATGAAGCGAGCTTGTGTTTCTTTGGAGCATGGATTTAAACTTATGCACCCATGTATTGTAAAAGCAGACCATCAAAACTGTAATTTTCATTTTGATATTTTGAACGAGTGCCACTTTTATTTAATATAAGCAGAGAAATTCGTCTTAGATGTAAAATATTCCCACATAATAAGAGGCTAGTTCAAATATTTCACATTCTGCTACTGATAATAGAAAAACAAGTATTCATTCTGACACATCTAATAAAAGTTTCAAATTGCTTTCATGTTTTTTAGATTGATGAGCTGAAGAACTGCATAGAGGAGCGTGAGGAGGAGCTATCGAGACTGAGAACAGCCACTGTGAGTCCTGCAAGATATTGACTGAGTCATTCATCAAGTGTTTGTCACTTTTCAAGCAATCAGCAGAGCCGCTCCAAATACGTTATAAAAATAGCTCTGTAAATGTCAAGCAACACCCAGCTTCTCATTGAATTCAATTAGAAAGTGTGTCCAAACTTTTGGTCTGTACTGTATATGAAGGAAAAGAAGGAAATATATATAGATATCTATATATATTTCCTTCTTTTCCTTCATATATGGTATATATATATATATCTCTATATATATAGATATATATAGATATATATATATATCTATATAGATATACTGAATATATATATAGATAGATATTATATATATAATTTTATGATATTATATATCATAAAATTAAAGTACCATAGGAGTAGTTGATGCTATGCTTATTTGATCTACCATTTTTAAAATTAATTTAGAATTTTGACATTTCTCATTTTAGCTTTCACACCTTTATGTCATATTTATCCTGTCTGATCTGAATAAACATTTAGACAGCTTGGAGATTTAAACATAATTTTAGCAATATAAAGGTCTCTCAGTCCTAAAAACATAAGCATATTTACATTAACTACACAGCATGCATTTATGATGTCTTTGATTTTACATACTGTAGCTCTGCAATAGACTGTGATGCTCTTATTATATAATTTAAAGAAGATTTCCAACAGAAAGGCGTTGTGTTATCAGAAGATAAATGAAAGAGTACATGAACATTTCCTGTAGCATTTTTCAGTTGTTGCTGACTGTCAAACCAACCGCCAAATATTTTTTTTGCTTTATTTAAATCAAGGGTTTCATCAAACCATCTCTTTAGTTTTATTAAAATTCACTCCTGTGTTCATCATTTGGATTTAAGATTTTAAAATTAATGTATTTACAAAAAGGTATCTTACTAACAACGTGTCAGACAAAAAAAAAAGTCTCATGATGAGCAAAACCAATGAGTGCCAGTTTTCTTTTTTTCATTTTATTGTTGACTTTACCCTCAGGGAGCCACGGACTCAGAGAAGCGAGTTCTCTGTCTGTCGGCTGAGAACGAGAGCCTGAAGCAGAGCCTGAGCGTCACACAAGGCCTCCTGCAGCAGCTGTCGGTCATCCCGTCTCAATCCAACACCATGCTCATCAAGGTGAGAGGCTGCAGTTCAGCTCCAAGCTCACATGTGTGCCAGCCAACCCGCCGTTAACACGCACACTTACTTCGTTTTACACGACAGGAGAACGAGAACCTTCGTGGCCGAGTTCAGCAGCTGGAGACGTCTCTGCAGCAGCGGGCTGAGCAGCTCTCACAGCTGGAGAGGAAGAGCGAACACAGGGAGTGGAGAAGAGGAGAGGAGCTGAGAAAACGGGAAGACAGAGTGAGGGAGCTGGAGCTGGAGCTGAATAAAGAAAGAGGAAAGGAGCCAGTTGTGAAGGTGAACCATCTCAATGGGCTTGTGATGGATTCCAGAGGGACTCAGGTATATTTATATGATCCTGAAAAGATGTAAATCTTCTTTGCAGTACGTCACGCAGACAGTGGAGGTGGAATCGCCGGCCATAGTGAAGCAGCTGACCAAAGCCAGACAGAGGAATGAGGTGCTGTCTGAAAGGCTGTCCAGTCAGAATGAGAGGTGCAAACAGCTGGAGGAACAGATCAGGAAGTCGGATGAATATAGCTGCAATCTGCAGCACAAGGTAAGCACTAAAGGTTTCAACTTTCAGGATGATTTTTCTTTGAATCCCTCGGTTTTTTGGAGAACATGGATGACCATAAAGTTTCATGGAGGTTTTTTAATGCAGTGAGAGCTCATAAAACAATGTCAGCATTATGCATTAAACATTGTAGGAGGCTCCAAAATACTTGAGACGAGGTCAAAGGATTACATTGAAGCAGTAACCTTAATCATACAGTTTAAATTAAATCTTTTTTTATGTATTAGAATGGCCCAGTCAAAGCCCACTCTTAAATCACAGTCCAATTCCCAATTATGCACTACTTTGTATGCGACCATCACATAAAAATCAAGTTCATTGTATTTATTTGGTAAAAATGCCAAGTAGCTTTACAAAGTCCTGCAAATTGTGAACATCACTCGTTATTTTGTTTTTCTCTACATTACTGCTAGTTATACGCCACTAAAACCGTTAATGTTTAGATATAATTTAAAGTCAATGTGATGAACCGCTGATCCGACGATAGAAAATAAAATAAAAGTTCTACCCTCTTGTTGTTCTATAACAATACAGTGTAGAGTTAAGTCACTGTAAATGTAAAGCTAACAGGCTGATAAACTGTTGTGATTAAATATTTACAGATTGCAGCGTACGAACGAGAAATTAGTCACCTGCGAGAGGAACTGCTGAAGGAGATCGGCCACTTGGAGGAGAGAAAGGAGGAGGCGGTGAAGGCTGCTGCCAGCTGCTCCGCTGAACACTTTCAGAACCTGCAGGACCAATTCTTCAGTCAGTCGCTTCTGCTTCTGCTCACAAGACATTCTGCTTAATCAGAGAATATTTCTTCACGCCTTATTGTCTCTCTCAGCTTTGCAGAAGCGTCTAACAGCTCTCCCTCCAACCTTGCGCTCCATGAAGACAGACTATACCAGCCTAAGGAGTCAAGTTCGGAACTTCTCAGAGTTTTACGGTGCAGCTATCAATGAAGCCAAAAAGCAGGTAATTCAGACCTGAACTCCTGTATTTGGTGGAAAGAAACATCAGATTTCTGAGATTCCACGTTGTGTTTACTTTTTGGTAGATCTCAGCAGCAATCAGTGAGATGTCTGAAGCCAACAAGGACCTTCTGGAGAAATACAGGAAGGAAGTGGCCCTGCGTAGGAAGCTCCATGAGCAGCTGGTGGAGCTGAAAGGTGAGGAAGAGTCACGTTTGCTCCAGCGAATACAGTAAAACTGTTCACTCTCTGAGCCTTCTCTCTGTTTCAGGCAACATCCGTGTGCTGTGCCGGGTCAAGCCTGTGCTGAAGGAGGACCAGCATGAGGAAGGCCAGTCTGTTGTTGTGACGACGGACCCCAACAACGAGTCCTCCCTCACCGTGTTGAACAAGGGAAAAGGTCGCAGCTTTGAGTTGGACAAGGTCTTCCAGCCACGCGCCACACAGGAAGAGGTAGTGGAAAAGACAAAGACTTAAAGAACACGTTACTGTGACATGACCTCTGACCCCACACCTCACTGTTGGTTTGGTTTAAACAGATCTTTCAGGAGATTGAACCTCTTGTGACGTCCTGCATTGATGGCTACCATGTCTGCATATTTGCATATGGGCAGACAGGCTCTGGAAAAACCTACACCATGGAGGTAAACACTAATTTTATAGCATGGCTGCATGACCTTCGTCAGTGCACACACTGACAAAGGTCATTTGTTGATATAAAAAAAAAAACTCATAATAATGGCACATTTTTTAATTAGACGCACGCATTGTAATTTATTACTACATTTGTTTGTGTTTTAAAAAAAATATTATTCTTGTGTTCAGTGCCGACAGCACAAGCAAACAGAATGGTTGGTCTGGTTGCTTTTACCATGTAAAAGCAGATTTATGAGATGACATATTATTGATAATAGTTAATATTTAACCAAATGATTTTCATTTGTCTTCAAACATATGACTTAGACTGGCACATTAGCCATAGAGTTTATTAAAATGAGAAAACTTTCTGGTTTTCGCAAGATTAAGAAAAAACTCATTATGACTAGATTTATATCTCAATGAAACCAAAGTAATAATGTTGTTACAGTAAAACAGAAATAGTTGTTGGTATTTTTAGATGTCGTCCAGAAGAAACAGGATGAGAAGGAGAATAACAGCGAGCTCCTTTATGCATTTTCATCAAGCTGTAAAGTCAGAGGAATGTATTTTTTATATATCACTTAAACAAGAAACTTTCTCATTATAACAAGATATAAACCTCATTATAACGAGTAAGTTTCTGTTTTTCAACAAGTCTTGCATCTCGTTATGAGATATTGCTCCTGAATTTATTTCTAAGCTTTGTCCTTTAATCACTTCCGTACTTATAAAATCCTGATTTTATAAAAAGAAAATGTTAGGAAAAGGCTCTGCAAAAAATTTAAATAAATATTTAATTATTATTAATTTTTAAAAAATGCAAATGACTAAATCAAAAAAAATCTTATTTGTGAAACCACACCAAAATATTGTTTTTTCCTGTTTGGTTTTCGTTTTCTGTCATAGTTGTAAGAGAGGTCTGCAGTGTAGATTCACTCTTACTAACAGAATAGCTGAATTTATGAATGAATAACATTACCAAAGTTCTTCTTTTCCTGCTCAATATTTTAGGGAAAAACTTTAACTTAGCATTTTTCCTTCCTATGAAATTAACTGCCTCTCCATAAGTTTCTCATGACTGAAAAGTTTCAGATGCCATCGCCACAAAGCCAACAGGATCATAAAGAAATCAAAAAATGGTGGCAAAAATGCTGGCTGTGTTACAATGTCAGGATCCGACAACATAATATGGCCACTTCTTGTTATCCAGGGAAGTGTGGAAAACCCAGGAATCAACCAGCGAGCTCTGAAACATCTCTTCAGTGAGATCGAAGAGAGAAAAGACATGTGGTCCTACACAGTCACAGTCAGCTCTGTGGAAATTTACAATGAGGTGCTGAGGTACAGGTGCTGCTTTTTGACTAGCGGTGACATACTGTAACATATATTGTGACAAAAGGAGGCTAAGTAAGGTTTATCTTTCAGAGACCTGCTGAGTAAGGATGGAGAGAAGTTGGACATAAAGATCAACCCAGATGGAACGGGACAGCTGCACGTTCCAGGCCTCAGGGTTATAGAAGTTAGGAACTTTCAGCACATTAAGAAGGTGGGAACGATCTCCTACCGTTTTAATCACCATTCATGATTACATTACTGATGCTTAAGGTTTTTTTTTTTATTATTGTTTTTAAAGATTTTAGCCATGGCTCGTAGGAACAGGATCACTTTTGGCACTCAGATGAACCAGCACAGCTCACGCTCCCACGCTCTGCTGTGCATCACCGTCCAGGGTACTGACCTTGCCTCTGGCTCCAAAACCACCGGTCAGTCACGCATTTTTCTCCTTCTCAGCACAAACTGCCAGGAGTTTTGTCTTTCAAAGACAAATCAGTTCTGTGAATTCACTCTTTGTTGTTCAGGTAAGATGAACCTGGTGGACCTGGCCGGCTCCGAGCGGGTCTGGAAGTCTGGAGCCGAAGGGGAGCGGCTGAAGGAGGCCCAGAACATCAACCGCTCCCTGCTGGCGCTCGGGGACGTCATTCAGGCTCTTCGGGGTCGGCACACCCACATCCCTTTCAGGAACTCTCGCCTTACCTACTTATTACAGGACTCCCTCGGCAAAGGCAGCAAGACCGTCATGGTGGTGCAGGTGAGAGAAATCCTTAAGCCCATCCGTCAACCGATTCTTACAGCGTTACTAACTGAGTTAAATCATTCCACCGAAGGTGTCTGCGCTGGAGAGCAACGTGGGCGAGACGTTATGCTCTCTGAAGTTTGCTCAGAGGGTTTGTAAAGTGGAGCTGGGTCCTGCAGCCAGGAAGATCGAATCTGGCGGAAGCCAGTGTGACTGATGGCCTTGAATCCACCACAGAGTCCTACAGTATTAAAGCACCTGGCAAAAGTACTCACACTCCTTGAATTTTTCCTCATTATGTAAAGTTATAGCATTTACTGTATTTTATTGGGGTTTTATTTGATAAGATCAGCACACGGTTGTGCATAACTGTGAAGTGCATCTGTAAAAGGTGCCCATTTTACAACTGTGCTGCATGCATGTATACTTTAGCCTCCTACAGAAAATACTTTACAGAACTAGTTTTGCTTTAAGTACACCAACGAGGCTTTGGGGTATGTCTAATGATTCTTCCTTGCAAAATATCTCAGGCTCAGTCTTTGCAGCTCTGAACATCAATTTTCGAGTTTTGCCACAGATTTTTAGTTGGATTCTCATCTTGGGCCTGGACATTGACTAGTTAGTAGTTGCTGTGTACTCTCGTTAGAGTAAGAGAGTAAAGTAGTTGAAGACAAATGCATGACGTGTTTAAAACGTATTGAAACCTTAATTTTCTCCTCCTTCAAAATGATGCACTACCTTGTGTTTGTCTATCACATAAAACCCCAATAAATGATGAACATTTTGCAGTTACCAATGTGAAAAACGTATAAGGAGTATGAATACTTTTGCAGGCACTCTCACCTTTATCCCACCAGCTACTTTCAACACTAAAGTATCAACAGGATCAGCTGCAAACCTGATTAAGGGCTAAATCTGTGGAGGTCTGCAGTTTGAGGTCAAGTTTTGTTCCTCTCCGCCATATTCAGTAAAAACCCTTTATCATTAGTTCACCTGCATGCAGTCAGGAATATTTATTCTGCCTCTCTCTCGGCTGAAAAACCCGATGCTTCCTTGAAATGCTGTTTATTTTTATTGTATAGGAGAATCTGGATTTAATCACAACCTCGGTGATCGTCGCACTGTTTAGAGCTGTGTCATGGTACACCCTGATTCAGAGTCACAGTATCAGCACTTTAGTTTGTGCACCCTTTGCCACCCATCTTGCTGTGGATGTCTGTAGGCTGTGTCATTGCTGATGCAACGCATTTTGAAGCTGTAGTGTGTAGGAACAGCTAAATTATGAGCTGCAGGTGCATTTAAGACCCATATTTATGTCGTTTCTGTGAAAAATTCAAAAAGCAGTGACTGAACGCTTAGATTCGCCTTGATCATTTGCCTTTACAGATGCGAACAGAGGTTGTTTTGAGGGGAGCTGGTGGCCTTGTCTGAAATGAACTGTGCAATAACTCCTGATGCAGGTGGAGTGGGCCTAGAGATAGAAGATGCACTTTATTGTGAAAGAGCAGCATTTTAGTTCAGCTTGCATGAGAGGTCACTGGTGAATGTTTCACAAAACACTAAAAGCTCATTTATTGGTCATATGTGTTCATCAGTTTTTATCCACTGAATCAAAATGTGCTTTTGATTCTAATGTAGCAAAACATCATGTAGCAGTTCCTATCAGGAGGTATTTCAGTGGTAGAGAGTGAATCTTCAGGTAATTTTCTGAATAAATGTGTACAGTAATTAAAATGTGTCTCAGTGTGTTCAGAAAAGAGTGATCAGTAAAAATATAGTAAAACCCAAAAGATATTTACACTTTGCCATTTTTTCATTATAGTTGTGTCTACGTTTTTTGTATCAATATTCTTATTTTATTGTATATTTACTTTTAAACAAGGGAATGTTATAATTCTTGTTTTTTTCTCAATTTAAAATTTTTTTTATATGTATAAACAATATTTTTAATGTTAGACATTTTTCATCAGGTATTAAACAGAAGCTGGAAAAACTGAAAAGATGAATGGATGGATAAACAGACGTATGATCAAGTTCAGTTATTTACTGGCTGGATGGACACAGATGGATGAATGAAGATGGACAGATCAACAGAAGAATGAATGGAAAATAAAGATGAAAGGAAGAATGGATGGCAGAAGATGAATGAATACATAAATGAATAGGCAGATTAATGAAATCATAGATTAATGAAAGAATGGACAGATAGATGGATTCTAGGATAATTAAACTTTTCTCTGTAAATAATTTAATTAACCAGCATAAAAGCGGTCAGGTTGGAATGAATCAGTGTGAGTCAGATCTCTAACACACAATGGAAGACAGAGGATGAATGAAGCCTAAAAATAACATTTTCCTTTCTGCTCTTCTTCCTTCTTATTCATTTAGACTTTGGGAGAAGTGCGAACTCAAGTCTTTGCTTACAAACTGATGTTTTAATCCAAATATCTTCTATAGTAGCTTTATTTATTTAACAAGGAAATTCAGACATTTTTTAAAAAAAAAAAACAGCCATTTTATTTTAAATGTTTAAAAATATATATATATAAAACACACCTTCACAAACCACATATGAAACACATGACTCATAGGAAGGTGAGGAAAAAAACACATCCAACCGTCTCCTCTGCAGGATGAAACCAATATGTACAGCTCACATTTGAAAGCACAGTGAACTGAGGCCGTTCCTGTTTCTGTCAGTTTCCCCGTTACATCACGTATTCAGTCCGAGTCTCCCTCCTCCACTCCCACAGCTCCCACCGCTGCAGCCAGCTCCTCCTCACTGCCTCGCAGCCGATCCCCTGGACAGAAACACACAACACAAACAATCCCTCACAAAAACATCAGACCACAGGTCCAATAAAACCCAGTGTAGTTATGCTTTTTTTATGAGATGATGAGTAGATAAGCAGAATTTCGTCATCTGTTTGAATTTAAAACTAGAAAATATTTATTTGCATCAACAGTATCTCAGCTATTGTAGCACATGCTAACTCAAAACATGTCCTCTTGAAGCGTTTTAAGTATAAGTGAGAAGTGTTGTATTTAAAATACTGGAAAATTAAAAATCCGTATCGTTTTTCCCTGGCAGAACCCAACTATTTTTGGACTGCTGCTCACTTATCAGGTGGAATCAGACATCTGAGGTTATCAGAGTCCTTCAAATCAAGCCCCCATAACATCTGGGAGTCACAGAGCAATTAGCCTAATAATTCACAGTCCTCCCAAACATGGTTATCTTTGCAACATCCTGCGATAAAGAGCGCAAACAAAGTGGTTGATACTAACGGATGAGCTCAGCGATGGCTCTCTGTGTTCGCCTCTCCAGCTTTTCCAGTTTCTTTGCCACATCACGCTTCAGATCCCTGATGATTAAAAAATGAAAAACACATGGTGAGTTCTTGATAAATTCTTCTAATATAGTTTCTTTTCCATTTTATCGTTTAAATTTGACCACAAATGACAATTTTAGGCAATAATATTCTGATACCTCTAAAGAAATTAGATTGCAACCCATTGTCTACAAATCCATGTACAGAAAACAAGAAGAAGAAAGTGCAAGACACTTTCAGACAAGACAAGACAATAACAGAAATGCTTGTGCTGAATGTAAAACAGCCTTTATAATGGAAAACTAATACAGTACTCCCACGGTGATGGCGGCATCATGCTGCAGGGATACTTTTTACGTATAGCTCATAAAATTCTAGTAAAACACAATGAGGTTTATGATTACAATTGGACAAAATGTGAAAAGTTTCAACAGCTATGACTATCTTAGTAGATATTGTACAACCTTGATTCAAAACTTTGAAATGGAGCTTACCAGTCTGGTTTTCTTGGTGCAAGATTGGCCAAATCCTAAAGGCAGAAATAAGGTAAATTAGACAACTTAAAATGCTTTATTAATGTAAAATAGATCCAAACGAAAGTAAGTATTCACCACTTCTTCGATTATGGGCTCAGGATTTGCTGCCTCCAACTGATCTTTTACTTTATCTTCCACTGCAACCAAAGAACATGATCAGTTTCAGCACAACTCATTTCTGCAGCACCAAAGGCTTGTTTTCAATCCAAAAGTCTCACCTGAAGCTGGTTTGGCTTTAGGTACCTGCCTCTCCTTCAGCTCTTCATCTTCCGGAGTGTAATTCCTCAGTTTCAGCTCTCTGAAAACAGAACCCCCCCCCCCAGAACTTTAGTGGACATATTTACAAATGTGACGATCCAGCAGGTGGCAGTGTAGGCAAATTAAAGAACATAAAAGATCATCTGAAATCCCCACACAGCTGCACATCTAATGTCTAAAAAAGGGGTGGTAAGAGTATAATGTCCCCATTTATACCAGCAAGCTTTTCTGATTAACATGTTCCACCTGCTCCTGGGCACGGAGGGCAGAAAACAGCTGAGGAATTCTTCCCTTAATGCAGAACGGCCGCGTCTTTCATCACAGCTCCACACAGAGGGATTCTTGGCGAGCTTAGCCGACGTCTCTGGCGGATCACACCGAGGGGTCCAGAGGCGGAGGTTAACAAGCACGGCACAACAGACTTATCAGCTGCTGAGAGCTTAGCGTGGATTTGGGATGAAGCTTGACACGCTGCGCTCTTGATAGATCCATCACACTCCTTCTGTCGGACGGCCCAATGCCTTGTATGGGTACGGGTGAAAAAGCTAGCTGGGATCCTGCTGCTCTCGGCTGACAGAGAGCAGCAGGATCCCACAGGCCTAAACACGCGTGTTTGCATAAACACGTGCCTGCGTTTATGCAAACGTGTGTGTGCAGATCAGATGCTTACGATGCTGGTTCAGTGGTAGAAAAATGTAAACTTTATTTTAATTGTTAAAACAACCAAAATATGACTGAGTAAAGCACTGTCACTTTAATAATAATAAAAATGTCTTATGCAAGCCAGCATGATCAAACACTTCCCTTGCATTAAGTAGACTACATGTAACCCAGCTTTCTTTATCCCAACGTTAGATCACATCTTTCTACAACTGACCAGGGATCAGCTGGGTACATGTATTCAGCTATGGCTCCAACACCTTTTCTATCATACTGCTTGTAATGATGGATCAAAGTAAAAGAAAATTTTCTGCAACTTTATTACACAGAGTAGGACAGTGCTCCCCTCCCACACCTGTTGCTGCCAAAGTTGACTGGAGCTTAAATCGTTGTTTGAATATTGTCCCCTAAAACTCTACAACTGTGTGTGGAAACAAAAATGCAAATGACATATTAGATAAAATTTTATAACCCGATCCCAATGAATGGAGGGATAACCAGAGGACTGGGAAAACTGGATTTTAATATTCATCCAGCCGTGGTGTCTGGCTATCAAAGAAAGGCGCATGGAGGTAGCTGGTCAAAGAAGGAAGCCTAACATTTACCCAGCAACACTCTTCAGCTGGTTCTGGGAGATCTTGAGAAACGGCAAACCAGGACAAACACAAACTTATTCCAGTGAGTTCTGGGTCGAGCATGGGGACTCCTTCTGGTGGGACATGCCTGGAAAATCTCCAAAGGGTTGGGTCCAGGAAGTATCCCGACAGAAGCAACTCTACTGATGTTGTTCCAGACGAGCAGCAGCTCTACTCCGAGTTCCTCACATTTTGCTATGGCTGAGGCAAAGAGATCAGGCTCATTTCAAACACTTCTAAACAGAACCTGGATCTTTTCGTCTTTAGTCATAGAAACATCATGACAGAAAATATTTTGCAGTTTTAAAACGTTTTTTAAAACCTCAACGTATCTGGTGAAATGAAAAATGGACTGAACTTGTATAACGCTTTTCCAATCATTTTGACCACTCAAAGCGCTTCACACTAGTCACATTCACCCACTCACCCCCACAAACACTCACACTTATACACCGATACGCAGATCGGTAGGCAGTTTGGGGTTAAGTGCCTTGCCCAGGGGCACATTGATATGTGGCAGGAGGAAGCTGGAATCGAACCTACAACCTTCCGATCACTGACTAAATTTCATTCTCATCTCTGTGGAGAGGAGCTTAGATAATTCCAACAATTTCAATAGGTAAATGCAAATTCTTGCATTTATTTTGATGAACCTGCAAATGGAAACCTGAACCTTTTAGTGTGCTGCTGAAGGTCAGAAGGTCGTCAACATTGTTAAGAATCACCCTGTTGTGTCCATTAATATTTAAGCAGAATTTTACACCATCTCCATCACTATTAACTCCTTTTTTCCTCCCACACCTGAAAATAAACACGCAGCAAGAGATCCAGGGAAAAATTATGTTTCAACTGCCTCCATGAGCAGAACAAAGAACAGGACGGACAATAGGTGTGTAAATCTTCTGCCCTCAAAGCTTTTTTTTTTGTCATTAGCCGTCACCAAGTTCAAATGCTTCTAAACGCTGAGGGGTGTGTTTACACATTTCCACCTCAAGCAGACAGTGGCATCAAAGTGAAACAAAGTGATAAATTTGGAGCATGAGCTGAGAGGGGCTCTCTCTAAATGTTCTGAGAAAACTCTTGCTGAGGAGGAAGGGCAGCAGGAGTACTCAACTGTTTACAATAATATCAGGCCAGCATATACTCAGCTACTTTACTTTAACACACAACACGGCAAGCATGAACATGAAGCAAAAGATTTCAAAGGCGTTCAAAGTTCTTTGAATGTAATTCGTCAACTCGAGGAACTTGGAATCTGCTTGCCCATCTTTCTCAATAAAAGAACTGAAGTTTTAGCCACACCTAACATGATGCAACAGGAAAAGCTGCAAGGCATAGTTGGTGCATCTTGTGGATTAGACTTGGAACAAAATGTTAGAAAACAAAGAGATAGAAACCTCGAAGGGACAAGAAGAATTTCTTTTTTCCAAACCAACCTGCTTTCGCAACTCGATCTCCTATGAAACTTTAATGCTGATAGCAAGATACATTACACTCACAGCACATTGCAGACCAGTGTCAGTGTTTGCAAAACACAGTTCTGAAACCCCAGAATATACTTGACACTCTTTACACCCAAACGCTAAAGATGTTTGTAAGCCCTGAGGCTATTTTCACCCTGGTAGAGAGACCTGTCCTGTCGGACTGGAGGAAAAGCTGCGGCACTCCTTCAGGTGCCTTTAGAACAAAGTCATTAAATGTAAACAATGGAGAAAAAAAAGGTCCTGTAGGACAGGAAAGATGGCTGCTCCCTCCTACCAACTGCTAATATGAAGTTGAGCGAGCTGCACAATATTTGAGCTGCTAATGGCACCAGGCTGTGTGTAAGCCCAGTGTAAACATCCAATCTCACAACCTGCACACACAGACAGACATGCAGTGGTGAGGCGATTAAAGCGCAGATAAATGCTCTGATCTTGCACATCAAGTTTAGTTTCAGTTCCGTTTGTGTCTAAACTGTAGAGTAAGAAGAAGAAAACACTGAAGAAAGATCAATATGCAAACAAAACAAACAAATCATGAGCATCTCTGCAGAGCAAGGAGATCCAACCTGTGCTTTTCTTCAGGAGTCTCCTCTAGTGTCGCCTTTTTGCTCTCTGGTTCTTCATCTTCCTGCTCATGTCCCTGCAGACACATCAGCACAGTAGGACCACTTTAGCAAATAGCATAACAGCAAAAAGGGAAATAAGAATCACTGCATTCAGCCATGAAAAAATAAGACACTTATTTTTTTAAAGAACATATGAATCACCCTAAATTAGGTCTGTCACAGGAGACCCACAGACCATCATTTGCATAGACAAACATAATTCTGAGTGTTTGTAATGTCCTGTGATTTGGGAGTCAAATAACACATTTACATTTTGAACTTCGTTGCTTAAAGAGCTGACCTGTTCAGAAGTTTCTGAGTTAAAAAAAAAAAAATTATTAATCTGGAAATTTGGATGTTTTTTGTACTGGCGGGCAAAAAAGGAAATGTATTGCCTGCACAAAATCTATCCGCATGTAATCTAGTGAGACAAATTACAAAACTCATTTGCAAAAATTATAAAGCATGCCCCCTCCACCTCTCAAATGTATTGACCTAAATTTAAAAGTTTGCAAGAAAGGAAATCAAACCCCTCCCAGGCTCTATTTTCCTGAAGAGGCTTCCTGTCCACCTGCTTGAACAATTCAGGGCAGTGACGTATAATTCAAGTGCAGCACAGAAGGACAACAACTGCAGACTGGAGGAAACATTTATCAACCATTGCAATATCACAGGATCTTATGAAAAGAGAGGATGAGGAGGGGCTGGGTGGCACATTGAACAAGGTCTCTGCAAAAATCCCTTTGTAAAACATGTAGACGACCATAGTGGAGCAAAATACTGTAACTGTCAAATGTTGCAACACAGACTGCAACCCCAATGAGGAACTGGAAATCATCTTTGCTTCAAACAGATCCCACTCAGAGGTAAAGTGGATAAAATATTAAGCCCACCCAGTGAAGTGAACAGAGAACAAGTCTCCGTGGTTACTTCTGCTACCGACCATTTACCTCTGGAGGTGGATCAGGATCTAGAAATACAATCACACCTACTTATTCTGCTTAAAGTTGCAGGTCTGAAAACTAGTAACATCTAGCAGTTGTTGCAACTCGTAACTTGGCTGAGAGCCTCTAAGCTGTTACTCTAAAACCAAACATTAAAGCTCAAATGCATGTTGTGTATGCATTTATGATTATAAAATAGAATGCATTCTAGAAATGCATATAAACTGTTTACTACTACAGCCATATTAGATTTGAATATTAGGTTTGTGACTAAATCTTGTCCTTTATTCTTGGAATGACTTATTGTCCTGTTGATATTTCTAACGCAATATTTTATGTTTTAATTCAAATATGCAAAATAAATGGGAAAGATTGTTATAATTATAGCAATGATTATTATTTTCTATGTTGTTGTTTTTCTGGGAAGACATAGATAAATGCCAATAGTGCAACTCATGTTGTGAGCACAGTGGTAACTGGAAAATTGAATTGATTTTATGAATTGATCAAGTTTTCTGTTTAAAAAGAAATAATTTTGGAAAATCTGGATTTTTATTTTTTTTTCACCAATCCATTCTTTGGGGTTTTGTAATTCAGAGTGATGTCAGCTCGCCCAGGGCGTTTTACAAACATGTGCTACAGGTGGTATTAATTTTTCACTCAAAATTCAAGTTTACTTTCAGAAGGGGTCATTGAAATAAAAGCAGATTTAGCCATTTATACTGACACTACATACATCCAGGTAGAATACAATTACAAATATGTTGACTTCTAAAGGAAACTTGTTGTATTAGATTTTATTTAGGGTATTGAGTAAAGGGAGATGGGAAAAACTGCTTGCCTCATAGATTTTTATTTCCAAAACAAAAACACAAGGGACTGTCCTAACTAAATCTTTGCAGTCTGGTATTAAATGAACGATGTAATAGGACCTGTCACAAATTTAATGTGATCAAATACACCGTGTAACTTCATCTACTGGAGTTTCATCTGATCTTTCTCAAGCGAACATCAGGTTTTCAATGTTGTGGCTGAAAAACGTTAATATGGGTGCAACATAAAGCAATGTGCACGAACAAATCAACCTTGAAGTTCAGTCTAATCATGAAGCATATAGAGGTAAGAACATACAACATTTAGCCTAGCTAATCAGCACTGCAAAAAATAAATAAATAAATAAAATATGCCACACAACGGCGATTACAAAATCAAATTTGACTTGAATTCATCTCAATTTAATATCTAAACAACTATACAAACACATACACAACGTATTTGACTAAAATTGGATAATTTTTCCAATTCCTCGCCTCAACTCATTGGCTAACGTTAGCCTGAAGCTAAGTTTGTTAACGTTACCTAGCTTAAAAAAATACGACTTTCTTAACCGTGTTCAAATTCTCAAATATTATTCCAAGCTAGAAGAGGGACTTACGTGACGTTTTTTATCCCTCAGCGCTTTGAGTCTCTCTTTTCTCTTCAGCGCCTGCTCCTGAAGCGACCCGACGTTTTTCTCCATGTTTATCTCTCCACACGCCGCTCGACTCCCTCTGACATCCATTAACAGACCCTGCTGCAGCAGGGCGTAAAGTCGCGCGTCGAGCGCTTCAACTTGGATGGTCTGTTGCCTGCTCATGTGATTTTGTTTTGAAAACAAATGTGCCCCCAATTAACAATGAAACCATTGTAATTTTTTGCATCTATGTAAAATAACAAAAAAGGTATTGTCTTGAAAATTAAAAAAAAAAAAACACACATTTATTAATGTATTGCTACATATAATATTTGCATTTGTAATATTTTGCGTAGATGACAAGTTATTTTTCTCAAATTATTTATTATTCAATTACATTTTACACATGCTCTATATATGGGTTCAAGTTCATGTAAGCAAATATTACCGCCTCACTGTAACGTTTGCTGATGGTCACAGTGTCAGGTCTTGTTTAGGAATGTAGGCCATTGCCATAGTAATTCAGCTTCCTCAAGCTGCACTGGGTCCGTGGTTCTGGTGATTAACATTAGCGTGTCACAACCCAACCCTGTCATGGTGATGTTGAAAAACCTAGAAAGATAACCTCAGGGAAAGAAACAAGCTCAAGGTCAGTCAGTAAATAAATAAACTCCAGTTCCAAATGAGATTCACAGTTTAACAAAAGCTGAATATCAAAATAAAATAATATAGTACATTTTAGTTATCTTGGGTATGTTCCATGGGTCACTACTCTAAATGTGTTGCACAAGCAACACAAAGAAACGGTTCAATAAAGCCACTGAACGATGCTCTAGTCAGAAAAAGAAAACAAACTTATGCAAAAATTTGTTTTCTTTTTTTACAAATATAAACCTGAAAGGTGTGGCATGCTTTTTTAACCATCTCCTCTGACCTAATACATTGTGCAACTACCTTTTGCTACAATTAAAGCTACAAAGCTTTTGCTTTATGCCTCTACCAGTGCTGAACATTTAGAAGTGATGTCTTTTCCCGTTTTCTTCCCTCTTTGCAATTACTTGCAAGGAAAGTATTTTGTAAACAAGACAAAGATATGGTTTTAGCTAAACTATGGATTGTTGAGAGGGACTTAAAGTATTAGGCTTCTACCAATCATTCTGCATGTAGGTGAAAAAGATCATTCTAGACTCACATGACCTAAATACCTTCTTCTAAAAGTCTGAAATTTGTATGCCTTCTTTAACATGTTTTTTTTCTTCTCCACACAATTTTGCAGAGTGCAGTAGTAATTATGCTATTCGCAGATTTCATTTGGGGGTATCAGAGTAATGGGGGTTGATTTCAAACACATGCCACACTTTTCAGAATTTAAAAATAAAACATTTTCAGAATGTGTCATCTCCTTCTACTTCACTTTGTGTTAGTCTTCCACAGATTTGTTGTGACCTCCTACTATTTGTTAAAAATAAAATGGACCCTCTACCTAATCCTTTAAAACCTTATAGGTTTTAATTTCAGTATTCATCCTTTAGCAGTGCATGACAATTATGTCTTTGTTTCTTCATTTTTATTTCTAGATACATTTATGAATGGCCTTTTATTCCCAAAAACGTCTGCTGTTTATTACAGTCTTGTTTAATACAACATAATAAGCAACAAGGAACCATTACAAGTTGATAATGGAGTCTGAAGTTCAGCTGTCGGTTCTTTATTGTGCCAAAACACACGTTCCTCGGCCTGGAAAAATGGCCCTGATTCTCTACTGTAAAGAATTTGCTTTTAGATTTCTATTTTCCTTTTTTGAACAGGTAGACTTGTCTGCTGCTGATGTTTGGCAGCGTCTGGCTAAGCCCGTGTTTATTTGTGCATGTGTCTTTAAGAATATCAGTCTACCTGTGAGCATGATCTCCAGTCAACTTCCCAGTGAATTTATGGTCTTGTTAACAGTAGTTGATGATCAGTCGCTTCTTGTCCGCCCTCTGAAAGCAGCTGATCCCAAAACGGGCAGCGCTGCCGTTTCTGAGTCCCGAGTGGATGGCATCTCTCGCTTCTTCCGTGGGAGCCCTCTCCAGCAGGATCCATACAGCGACAAGCTCGCTGTGACTGCGGACATACATGGGTGTTTCTCCGGGCGTGTATTTCCACGCATTTTCCTCCCCTGTGCTTGCACAGTTTCGGCAAGTGTTCGAATCAGCGACTTGGTGTTTTGTTTTTTTGTTTTTTCTCCGCGTTTTCTGATAACTTTGCATTTGGACACTGACAGCTCTTTTTCAATATTTATTCTTATCATTCGGATTTGTGTACCTCTGTTGGATATTTGCAGGAATGGTTGGCAGGAGCGCGCCGCGTCCCCCTGCCTTTAGGAAGCAACTTCAGCCAGACGCCGCTCGCACGATTCTTTGAAAGAAAAAGAGAAACATACACGAGGAGGTGATGAGCAACCACAGAGGCGGCGGAATGGCATCGAAGGAAAGGCTGTACGAGCTGTGGATGTTGTATTACACAAAGGTGAGTGCGAGTGCGGAAGAGCCGACGATGACACCTGTTGTTGTTGCTCCTCTGCCCGAACTTCGGAGTTACTCAGAGCCGATAAACTCATAACAATCAGGCCTGTGAGCCCCAGGGTTAGTTGTCAGGCTTATAGGAGGAAATCGGTTCTTTTTCGCTTGCTCGCCTATAAACAGCGTTTATTTATCTGGTGTGACTTTGGTTGCGTTGTGTAAACCAAACAAGCATCGTGTGTCGTTTTCGTACATTTCCGAGACTTTTCACCTCTAGTCACGAAGAAACTGCTACTGAAACACATCTTAAAGTTAATTAGATCATGTACCTGCGATGCAGGTGTTTCTGGGACTACTTCCTGTTCCTGTTCCTACCTGGCTGCCTGTCTTCCTCGCTGAAGCATGTGTCATCAGTATGATAATGTTCTTAAAAACGGGATGCAATGACTATTTTTAATGGAATTTTGGTACCAACCAATTACTAGCTAAAATGTAAAGTTAGTTAGCCACAATGTAGCGTCAGTACATGATCTGATAATTCAGAGTTGCCAGTTGTAAAATATTACAACATATTAGCTTAGCAGAGTGAAGGGTGATAATTCAGTTTCCATATCATGGCTGAATGTGTTTTTCTGTAGTACTTGGAGATATTTCCCAACAGTCAAATTTGTACTTTTATTTGTAGAAGCCTTCTTTTTGCCAGCTGTCTGGCACCACGCAGCAACAAGTGGGGAGGGGCTGCACTGTGTTATACTATTCTCCATCACTCTAGCACTTCAGCAGCTTTCTGTGTGGATCTATGGATGTTTCCTCTGGTACTCCATGGATGTTAGGTTAATTGTTCTCTCTAAACTGCCTTCAGTTGTTAGTGTCTGCTCCCATACTTGTCCCATTTTGTCCTTGTGTTGCCTTGTGATAATGACTGCTGGAGAT
Organism: Xiphophorus maculatus; assembly: GCF_002775205.1. Taxonomy (NCBI): domain Eukaryota; kingdom Metazoa; phylum Chordata; class Actinopteri; order Cyprinodontiformes; family Poeciliidae; genus Xiphophorus; species Xiphophorus maculatus. The sequence goes on from NC_036445.1 coordinate 15,719,367, forward strand.
AGTTACCAGGACATGCCAACACCCCAATCCTGCTCGTAATAAGTTAGAATAGAAACTGATTAGATGGTATAACTTGGCACAGGTAATTAGCTCATGACTCATGGGGTTAACAGTTCATCAGGAACATTTACATCTGAAGTTAGAACTTGATCTTAACCAGTTTCTGAGTAAGAATTGAATGCTTGAGGAGATATATTCTTCAACCAGCCTCTAATTGGTAGCAATTAAGATCTGTCTCTGGTTCCCCTCTTTAATGAGATGACTCAACAAACTTGTGAAATATTGGTCTGTTGTACTGCAATTTTAAGCATGGCAGTAAGTATGACTGGAAAACCTTTACCCCAGTGGTAGTTGTTATAAAACGTTTGACAGCCACTGCATTTGTGGATAAATTAGGCATAGAGCCTGTTTAACTCCATAGTAGATCATCATTTATTACTCTAAACTCATGTTTATAAATTTTCTTGAAACCTAGATTCTGAATAATGATTACATCTCCGCTTAGCTTGGCTCTGAATGGGCAATGACTCATTTATTATTTCATGTCTTAGCAATCTGCTTCTTTGCCTGAGGATAGCCCTGTACTCTCTCTCTTTACAGCCTCTCTTCACAGCAGATCTGCAGTTTTGACAATTAAAGAAATTTCATTAAGACTCTTTTTGGGGCCTGCCATGCAAAGCAATGGCAGGAACCTATTGCTATTCTCCCAAGAAAAGTTTCTTTATTATTATTGGGGCCTGCCATGCAAAGCAATGGCAGGAACCTATTACTCTACACCCAACAAGCGTCTCTTTATTGGGGCCTGCCATGCAAAGCAATGGCAGGAACCTATTACTATTGTCGGAGAGAAGCGTCTCTTTAATATTCTTTATTCTTCCGTAACCGTTAATGCGGCTCGTACCGCTGGGTGCACACCTACAAATGAGGTATCAAAACGTGCAGAAAATTCACGCCATTGGAGCTATTACTTGTGGTGGGATTTGGGCTTAACGTGGCGACATAATTCGCAAAAAACTACGAAAAAAACCCCATTATAACTCAATGGGAAAAATCCTAGAAATACCCTATTTTTGAGGATTTGCTGTGTCGTCACAAATTCACCTAGAAATGCCATTCAAATTTCATTTTGTAGATACGTCTGTGATCTCTTCGAAAGTGAAGACGGCTCGTCGATACCAGTTACGGTTTGTCCACAATTTGCCTCTAAGCGACCCAAAGTTTCTCATTTTTCTTCAAATTAGAGTGACAGCCCATCTCGGTTCATATCTGGGCACAACATTTCTTTCTCTCATCACTGTAAATGCTCTGAGTGAGGTACAGATATGAATCTCGGGACGATCGCAGAAGACACATTGAACTGTCATACGCTTAAAACGCTTTTCGAATATGTATTACGGTTCCCGAACAAGAAGGATTTGTTTCCAATGCTTTTTTTCAGTAAAGTGTGTTTGCTCAAACACACTTGTGTGTTTGAGAGCTCAGAGCTCACAGCTCACACCTGCTGAGACCATTATTTACCATAGCAACGGAACTCAAGAGGCTATTGGCTGCTCATTAGGACTACAAAAACGCATCACTGTAGTTCTATCTACCCTCAGTTGAAACAGATCAGGACTGAGAACTGGCCTTTAGAACTACCTGCTGCTATCGGCTGTATATAACTGATTTAACTCAGTAACTGTTACACATGGGATTAGTTTTAAACTTTAAAATTAAGCATACTGAAAATTTCAAAATAAAAGCCTTGAATATTTTACATGACGTAATTGCTCTTTTTGGCCGTATATGACTTTTTCATCCAAAGCAATGTTACACATGGGATTAGTTCGGAACTTTAAAATGGAGCATAATAATAATTTCAAAATAAAAGCCTTGAATATTTTTACATCAGGTAATTGCTGTTTTTGGTCGTATATGACTTTTTCATCCAAAGCACTGTTACACATGGGATTAGTTTGGAACTTTAAAATGGAGCATAATAATAATTTCAAAATAAAAGCCCTGAATATTTTTACATCATGTAATTGCTCTTTTTGGCTTTATCTGACTTTTCCATCCAAAGCACTGTTACACATGGGATTAGTTTGGAACTTTAAAATTAAGCATACTGAAAATTTCAAAATAAAAGCCTTGAATATTTTACATGACGTAATTGCTCTTTTTGGCCGTATATGACTTTTTCATCCAAAGCACTGTTACACGTGGTATTAGTTTGGCCCTCTAAAATGAAGCATACTGAAAATTTCAAAATAAAAGCCTTGAATATTTTTACATCAGGTAATTGCTGTTTTTGGCTTTATGTGACTTTTTCATCCAAAGCACTCTTACACGTGGTATTAGTTTGGCCCTCTGAAATGAAGCATACTGAAAATTTCAAAATAAAAGCCTTGAATATTTTTACATCATGTAATTGCTTTTTTTGGCCGTATATGACTTTTTCATCCACAGCACTGTTACACATGGGATTAGTTTGGAACTTTAAAATGGAGCAAAGTAATAATTTCAAAATAAAAGCCTTGAATATTTTTACATCATGCAATTGCTGTTTTTGGCTTTGTATGACTTTTTCATCCAAAGCACTGTTACACATGGTATTAGTTTGGCCCTTTGAAATGAAGATTAACAAAAATTTCAAAATAAAAGCCTTGAATATTTTGACATCATGTAATTGCTCTTTTTGGCTTTATTTGACTTTTTCATCCAAAGCACTGTTACACATGGTATTAGTTTGGCCCTTTGAAATGAAGCATACTGAAAATTTCAAAATAAAAGCCTTGAATATTTTTACATGACGTAATTGCTCTTTTTGGCTTTATTTGACTTTTTCATCCAAAGCACTCTTACACGTGGTATTAGTTCAGAACTTTAAAATGAAGCATACTGAAATTTTCAAAATAAAAGCCTTGAATACTTTTACATCAGCTACTTGTGTTTTGAGCATTATATAACTATTTTAACCCAAGGACTATTACGCTTGGGATTAGTTTGGCCCTTTGAAATGAAGTTTAACAAAACTTCCAAAATAAAAGCCTCGACAACATTTTAAATCGTACCGAACGGTGCACGTCCGCCTCGCTTAACGTTCTTGCGGTTCTCCGCGTGCCACTGATCACGTCGCGGCGTTCTTTGGCGTCGACGCCGATTTGTGGCGCGACGACGCCGGGCCCATGCCCGACGGGCGCGCCTCGGCAGGCCCCGGCTAAATTTCTTCCGAAATTTTCTAGTTATAATTCTTTATTTTTCTTCCGTCACCGTTAATGCGGCTCATACCGCTGGGTGCACACCTACAAATGAGGTATCAAAACGTGCAGAAAATTCACGCCATTGGAGCTATTATTTTTGGTGGGATTTGGGCTTAACGTGGCGACATAATTCGCAAAAAACTACGAAAAAAACCCCATTATAAGTCAATGGGAAAAATCCTGGAAATACCCTATTTTTGAGGATTTTCTGTGTCGTCACAAATTCACCTAGAAATGCCATTCAAATTTCATTTTGTAGATACGTCTGTGATCTCTTCAAAAGTGAAGACGGCTCGTCGATACCAGTTACGGTTTGTCCACAATTTGCCTCTAAGCGACCCAAAGTTTCTCATTTTTCCGAAAATTACAGTGCTTCTCTCGCTGATTAGAGTGAGAGATGAAGACAACTTTTTCAACCCAAATCATTTTTGAAATCGCCATCACGCCCACAAATATCGCACGATTAGTATCAAAATCGGTCCTGACATTGATACGCCTGTCTGCTCCGGTAAAATGTTTTCGAAATTTATCTAGACCGTACGGTTTTCTGTCACGGTGCTTCAGAGCAAAGTCATGCGACAGGATTTTCTGAGGCTGTCTGAGGCTCTCTCCCATGTATTTGAATAGAATTTCAGATCTGGGCACAACATTTCTTTCTCTCATCGCTGTAAATGTTCTGAGTGAGGTACAGATATGAATCTCGGGACTATCGCAGAAGACACATTGCCCTCTCATACGCTCGAAACGCTTTTCGAATATGTATTACGGTTCCCGAACAAGAAGGATTTGTTTCCAATGCTTTTTTGTCAGTAAAACGTGTTTGCTCAAACACACAATTGTGTGTTTGAGAGCTCAGAGCTCACACCCTGCTGAGACCATTATTTGCCATAGCAACGGATCTCAAGAGGCTATTGGCTGCTGGTTTGGACTACGAATACGCATCGCTGTAGTTCTATCTATCCTCAGTTGAAACAGATCAGGACTGAACTGGCCTTTAGAACTACCTGCTGCTATGGGCTGTATATAACTGATTTAACTCAGTAACTGTTACACATGGGATTAGTTTTGAACTTTAAAATGAAGCTTAACAAAAATTTCACAATAAAAGCCTTGAATATTTTTACATCATGTAATTGCTCTTTTTGGCTTTATTTGACTTTTTCATCCAAAGCACTGTTACACATGGTATTAGTTTGGCCCTTTGAAATGAAGCTTAACAAAAATTTCAAAATAAAAGCCTTGAATATTTTTACATCAGGAAATTGCTCTTTTGAGCTTTATATAACTGATTTAACCCAGCAATTGTTACACATGTGATTAGTGTGGCAATTTAAAATTAAGCTTGATGAAAATTTCAAAATAAAAGCCTTGAATATTTTTACATCAGGTAATTGCTGTTTTTGGCTTTATGTGACTTTTTCATCCAAAGCACTGTTACACGTGGTATTAGTTTGGCCCTCTGAAATGAAGCATACTGAACATTTCAAAATAAAAGCCTTGAATATTTTTACATCAACTACTTGCTTTTTCAGCATTATATAACTGATTTAACCCAATGACTATTACACATGGGATTAAAATATACTGTTTTGCATGAGCAGCAGATAGATCCTCTATTGCACATGTGTCAAACTCAAGGCCCGCGGGCCACATGTGGCCGGCTACGTCATTTTATGTCGCCCTCTCCCCCCTACCACCGTTTTACAGCCCCATTGATTGACTTAAAATAGGTTTTGAGCACGAATTGACTACAACCTACATATCCCATAATGCCTTCCGATTCTTACCAACCAACATTACGGCTTCTCGCCACTAGAGTGCAGCAGAGTCACCTCAAGCTGATGATTAATTTTCCCAGCGAATAAAACTGAAAGATCGACAAGCTAACAAGCTAAAGAGCGAAGTCCCGTGATGTTTCAATCGAGGACTTTTACCGTCTACTGCCCCCTGATTTGATGCCACAGCTTCGACTCCATGCAGCTCGTGTTTTGTCCACGTTTGGAAGCACCTATCTGTGCGAACAGATGTTTTCAATAATGACTTTAAACAAGACCAAGCACAGATCGCGCATTACTGACGAAAACCTACACGCCGTTTTGCGGATTGCCACAGAATAGAACTAAAACCAGACATCGACGAACTGACCAGGGGAAAACGGTGCCAGACATCCGGCCAGAAAACATTGGTAAGCACAAACAAACTACATTTAAATAGAATGGATGTAAAACCAAAACGCAGTATACTGGAATATGCATATAGTTTATTGATTTTGCTTGTGTTTTGTTTATTTACAGAACACAACGCAATTTTTAAACTGAGCAGTAATTTTACATCCATGCAAACTCAAATGTAATATTTAAAACTTGAATACATAAAATCAGTTATTTAACAATATGAGGTGTTGTTTAAAAATAAAAAAGATAGCAATTTCTTTTTATTGCAGAGACATTAGATTCTTAAATTTATGGTATTCTTTAAATGTTGTAATTTTGGTTCATTGTAAACTTTACCTGTAAAAGGTTTGTAGAAATCTTTAACATAAGGTCAATATATATTTTTAAACTGTAATATGTTGTGTGTGTGTGCGTTATTGAAAATTTATATTTGTGACAATCATTAGGTAAATGCTAATGAACTGCCTTCCTGCAGTTTATGAGCATTGAACTGTTACTAAACAGTTCAATGCAAGGTTCATTAGCGTTAGCATTTTAGCTTCAATAAGCTATTAGCTATTTATTTTACTTTTTAGCAATGTTTAGTATACTGAATGGAGTAAATCAATTACAGAAAATATCCTAGTGATTTCCCACATACTGATGAAAGCAATGACGCTAACATTAGCGTTTCTGCTGATTTTAGCTGATATACTTACTTTATAATACTGAATGGTGCACGTCCGCCTCGCTTAACGTTCTTGCGATTCTCCGCGTGCCACTGATTACGTTGCGGCGTTCTTTGGCGTCGACGCCGATTTGTGGCGTGACGACGCCGGGCCCATGCCCGACGGGCGCGCCTTGGCAGGCCCCGGCTAAATTTCTTCCGAAATTTTCTAGTTATTCTTTATTTTTCATCCGTAACCGTTAATGCGGCTCATACCGCTGCGTGCACACCTACAAAAGAGGTATCAAAACGTGCAGAAAATTCACGCCATTCCAGCTATTACTTTTGGTGGGATTCGGGATTAACATGGCGACATAATTCGCAAAAAACTACGAAAAAAACCCCATTATAACTCAATGGGAAAAATCCTAGAAATACCCTATTTTTGAGGATTTGCTGTGTCGTCACAAATTCACCTAGAAATGCCATTCAAATTTCATTTTGTAGATACGTCTGTGATCTCTTCGAAAGTGAAGACGGCTCGTCGATACCAGTTATGGTTTGTCCACAATTTGCCTCTAAGCGACCCAAAGTTTCTCATTTTTGCTCATATTAGAGTGACAGCCGACCTCGGTTCATATCTGGGCACAACATTTCTTTCTCTCATCACTGTAAATGCTCTGAGTGAGGTACAGATATGAATCTCGGGACTATCGCAGAAGACACATTGAACTGTCATACGCTTAAAACGCTTTTCGAATATGTATTACGGTTCCCGAACAAGAAGGATTTGTTTCCAATGCTTTTTTTCAGTAAAGTGTGTTTGCTCAAACACACTTGTGTGTTTGAGAGCTCACAGCTCAGAGCTCACACCTGCTGAGACCATTATTTGCCATAGCAACGGAACTCAAGAGGCTATTGGCTGCTGGTTAGGACTACGAATACGCATCGTTGTAGTTCTATCTATCCTCAGTTGAAACAGATCAGGACTGAGAACTGGCCTTTACAACTACTTGCTGCTTTGGGCTGTATATAACTGATTTAACTCAGTAACTGTTACACATGGGATTAGTTTTACACTTTAAAATTAAGCATATTGAAAATTTCACAATAAAAGCCCTGAATATTTTTACATGACGTAATTGCTCTTTTTTGGCTTTATTTGACTTTTTCATCCAAAGCACTGTTACACATGGTATTAGTTTGGCCCTTTAAAATGAAGCTTAACAAAAATTTCAAAATAAAAGCCTTGAATATTTTTACATCAGCTACTTGTGTTTTGAGCATTATATAACTATTTTAACCGAAGGACTATTACGCATGGGATTAGTTTGGCCCTTTGAAATGAAGCATCCTGCAAATTTCAAAATAAAAGCCTTGAATATTTTTACATGACATAATTGCTCTTTTTGGCTTTATTTGACTTTTTCATCCAAAGCACTGTTACACATGGTATTAGTTCAGAACTTTAAAATGAAGCATACTGAAAATTTCAAAATAAAAGCCTTGAATATTTTTACATCATGTAATTGCTCTTTTTGGCTTTATTTGACTTTTTCATCCAAAGCACTGTTACACATGGTATTAGTTTGGAACTTTAAAATGGAGCATAATAATAATTTCAAAATAAAAGCCTTGAATATTTTTACATCATGTAATTGCTGTTTTTGGCTTTGTATGACTTTTTCATCCAAAGCACTGTTACACATGGGATTAGTTTTGAACTTTAAAATGAAACATACTGAAAATTTCAAAATAAAAGCCTTGAATATTTTTACATCATGTAATTGCTCTTTTTGGCTTTATTTGACTTTTTCATCCAAAGCACTGTTACACATGGGATTAGTTTGGCCCTTTGAAATGAAGCATACTGAAAATTTTAAAATAAAAGCCTTGAATATTTTTACATGACGTAATTGCTGTTTGTGGCTTTATGTGACTTTTTCATCCAAAGCACTGTTACACATGGGATTAGTTTGGAACTTTAAAATTAAGCATACTGAAAATTTCAAAATAAAAGCCTTGAAGATTTTACATGACGTAATTGCTTTTTTTGGCCGTATATGACTTTTTCATGCAAAGCACTGTTACACATGGGATTAGTTCGGAACTTTAAAATGGAGCATACTGAAAATTTCAAAATAAAAGCCTTGAATATTTTTACATCAGCTACTTGTGTTTTCAGCATTATATAACTATTTTAACCCAAGGACTATTACGCATGGGATTAGTTTGGCCCTTTGAAATGAAGTTTAACAAAACTTCCAAAATAAAAGCCTTGACAACATTTTAAATCGTACTGAATGGTGCACGTCCGCCTCGCTTAACGTTCTTGCGGTTCTCCGCGTGCCACTGATTACGTTGCGGCGTTCTTTAGCGTCGACGCCGATTTGTGGCGTGACGACGCCGGGCCCAAGCCCGACGGGCGCGCCTTGGCAGGCCCCGGCTAAATTTCTTCAGAAATTTTGTTTTTCTAGTTTTATCTATGTAGTTTCGTCAGGCCTTATCACATCCTATGATCCAGAATACATTTGAGAAGATGGCAGTTAAATGTGGAAAATCAAAAGTCAGGCATGTTCACTACAGTAGTAAACATAGTCTGTTTTTACTCTTTTATTATGGTATTTACTCAAATATTTTAAACAAACTGCATTTTACGCTCTGGTTTCTTTAATTTAAAACTATTTGCCCTTCAGCGCACAGTTTGATGTTTGTTGCTTTAATGAGTTCAGTTTCAACGCCTTCACTGTCAACAGTTAACCTTTCTATTAGTAAAAATAAAATAGAATCTCCTACCAGCTGACCAGCAGGGCACAGTAAATGTTGATTCAGGTAACCAGCCCACACCTATCAGAGCTTTATTGTATGACTTCTTGCACAACATATTATCAAATGAGTCATCTTGATCATTTTTGGCTGATCCCAAATGATTTCTTATTCTCTAATCTACTCTTTTATTTCCCCTCTGAGTTTCTGCTGCATAGACAGCTGTAGATGTGCAGAGCTTTCTGGTGTGCAAGAAACACAACAGCTTGTAATTTGCACTGCCGTCTTAGTCTGTTGCTAGAAAGAATCAGAGATAAAGTGTGTGTTTGTGGTGTTTGGTGCAGAGGAGTTACCCTGAAACTCCTCTGAGTGAGAGTTGTCTAGCATCTCTGTGTGTGTGAGACCACTTCCTTATTAAGGTGCGTCTTGGCTGTTTGTCACTTTCCTCTATCCCTGTTATAAATTTTAAAAAATGGCTAATAATAGTCTTTTAAATACCGAAAATCAACACTTGTTCTCATCAGTGTTGGTTTTTCATCTTCTCAGATAGTAGAGGTAAAGGATATAACTCATGTCTGATGCAACCTCTTTATGTGATTCACACAGCATAGAAACACAAGAGGCTGCAGAGAAGCAGCAGAACTGATTCCCCAGCCTCTCCTTTAGAGCCTACCACACCATTGTGTTTAGCGCTTTTGTTATCTGCCTGTTAGGTGAGTTGGCACAGACAATCATTTTTCAACTGGACATATCCCTTTGCTGACTCACAGATCTGGTTTGTCACACATCAAGGAGAGATTTGACTATAGTAAATAAGTTGATCTGCACAGCGAACCCGGGCTTTGTTGAGTCTTTTATCAAAACTGTTGACGAACCCTCAGCAGCTTCACGCAGAGTCCCCATGGATGACATGCTTTATTTGTTTTAGATGCATCGTTTCAGCTGTTTGTCTCTTCAGGTTTTCTAACATTTCTCTCTGTAGTAGTTTAGGACTTGAATGCCCTCAGCCTTCACGTACTTGCTATAAAAAAGCACAACTTGCACAGGCTTGTCATTGAAAAAAAGAGCTCAGTTTCCTTCAATTGTGTAAGAAATCACACACCCCTCTAAGGACTTTCTAGATCACCGACTTACTGTATGTGGATTATTTGAAAGACGCTCTGAGGCAACAAGAAACATTTTCCATAAAAGTGATCAAACATGCAGGCGCTGAATAACAAATTATCTCTATTGATGGTTTCCTTAATGTCCACTTTTTTTAAAGCCTCCCACTTTCTTTATCATCCCATGCATCCTTCACATACTTTAGATCAATAAATAACTCAGGGGCCACTGTAAAGATATGATGCTTACACTCTAAATGCTTCTTGAGTTTTCTCTGGGTTTTGCAGCTAAGTGCTAAACAAACCTATGGTTGTGTTAACAGATCTTCATAGCAGAGCCAGGCTTCAGTTCTTGTTTTTTATCTTGCCAGGTTAAAACCAGCCCTGCTGGCATTGCTTCAGGAGTTATATTCTCATTTATAATGCTGGTTTTTATCCCTTACAGGCAAAGAAAAGGCAGATCAAATCATGACAAACTTAACCTTCTCAGATTGTGTCTAAAGAAATGTTAAAGGGTGCGGGCTTTTTAAGTAAGTTGGCTTTTTTAAAAGGTATGTAGGTGATGATTATGCCTTACTTTGTGCTGGTCTGACATAAAAGTCTTAATAAAATACATCTTTGTTATTGTTATGCAGCAAAATATGAAAGGTTCAGGGAGCATGGATACTTTTGCAAGTCACTGTTGATGATCATTCCACTTCCTTTATAGAGGAAATGAATTATTGTTGCTATTTTTATCAAAGTCAAAGTCAGTTAGGAAAATTATGTATCTATTTTTATATGACCTTTTAAAAGTAAAGCTATAAACTTCGTCCCATTTTACCAAGCTTAGATGAGCTTTGCCCTGTTAGTCACCACCGAACAAAACTTAGCCTTATCTGCAGGTCTTTATCTGTTGGTAATTTATTTTTGAGCTGTTATTGACTGATACATTCATATGTTATATTGCACATCCTTCGTTTAGCCCAGACAACTCCTTACCAAACAGTCATTCACCTTTAGAGTTTACTTCTAAATAAGCTCAAGATGTTTGGGATTTGCATTGAGAAAATGACCCGGAGACATCATCGAAACATAGCCCTCCATATGTCCATAGAATGAGAATAAAGAGCAAATAAGCATCTTTCCTAATAATTAGTGGTGATCCAAAAGATTTCCTGCTCGCAGAAAAACAATCTGTGATTATTCTGTGACCTCTTACTTGAGGGGACTAATTAAAGCCCTTAGAGGCAAAGCCAGACCACAGCGATAACTCGACTGCCACTCATCGGCACAGCTGTGAAACCATCCCCCTTGGATCGCTCTGAGAGCTGAACAAATGACATTACTCATCTGGCCGCGTTCACCTGATTCTGAATGTAACCTGCAGCAGCAACCATTCCTGCAGCTTTTGATGAGAGTTGTGTGATCGAATCCCTGCATCCCCACCCCCCGACACCCACCATGAGCCACGGCCTCCTCTGTTTACCAACAGAGCCGCCAACCAGGAAAATCAAAGTCCTCTTTGCTTTCACTTGTGCAGGAAGCCGGAGCGAAGCAGAATGCCAAGCAGCACAGAGAAGCACAGCTGCTTGGCCATGTGCAAAAAAAACTGCTAAATAGCACAGTTTGCAGAGTTAGTTTTGCATGGCTGTTTAGGACTTTGGCTTTAATAGCAGCGTCAGTACATATTTCATTAAAAAACCTTAATCAAATGCTTCTTGCTCTGAGTAATGTGCAGGGAAAGAATCGGATACGATGGCAGTAATTTTTCTCATGGGAGGCTAATCAATGAGAACTTTGTAAAGGATTTCTTAACGGGTGGAGCCAGTTTTGTTTTACTTCTCATTAGCAAACTGGTCTCACTTCCTATCTGGAATCTCAATTCTTTTTCTTCTTCTTTTTTTTAATCAGATTTAAAACTATACATATTCCGCACATATTCCAAGTGAACTTACAACAAGACGTCCAGGGCAAACTCAGGCCGGAGTAAAAATGTGACATTCACATAAAACTGGAAAGCCAAGCATGCTACATGGGCTTTAGTTGCGCCCCACATAGTTGTAAGACAATATTTTCCAAACCACAAAGCTTAATCAACTACATCCTATTTTACTCTCGTAAGGGCGAGGCTTCAGCATAAGCAAATGACAAATGTTGTTATAAAACTCAAACTCTGTCATGCGTATCGTCAAGGACTGAATCGTAGCTTCTTCTGTTGTCGTTGCCGCTTCCCTTCTTAGATCCCAGATACCTATTTGTCCAGATGCTGGAAAGAAAAACAATGGGCTGTTTAGCAGCTTCCTGTTTTCAGGCAGTGCAACCAGGGAGGAATTACAGTAGCATCCAGCAGAATAATATGGATTTATCATCCGTTCAAGTTTGTATATTTCCTTTACTAATATATACACTTTTAGTTTTATTCAGAAATTAATTATATAAATTACATTCTTAAATGTGTTTATAGTTCAAGAATTGGTTTCACATATATTATTATTATATTTTAATTTATTTCATTAATTTGCGTTTCACTAAATATATACATGTTTGTAATTAAATTTAGTTTTATTTTTATTTAGTTTTATTAGTTTTATGTATTATTTTGTGATTCAAATTTTTATGTCCTTCATTCTTAACTCATCGGCAGTGTTGCTCCTGCTATATAAAAAATAGTTTTTTATTTTATTTAAAAGTGTGTTGGCATGTATGATGGGGTGTCTGTTTGTTGGGTGGGCATGTGTATATTTCTGTTGAAAATGTGGTTTTAATTTAGATGGGGATTTACTTGGATTGGAGGTTTGCTGCTATTAATCTGTAGAGCTCTTTCCATTGATGTGTGTATGAGAAGTAATATATGAATAAAATTGCATTGATTGCAATGCAGCGGGTTGCATTTATGCCGTTCATAAATTGTTGCATTAGTAACAATCTGACACTGGTTGCCGTTGGTTGCTGGATCAGATATGACTCCTGTTTCTACACATTTGGGAATAGAAGAGGTCACTCCACCGAGGTCATGGTCTGCAGTGTTGATAAAGATTATGTTCGCCTTTCATAAATGAATTTAGTCGATTGCTTCAACAATATACATAATGGATTCAGTGTCTACTCCAGTTTTATCAAATTGCTTTCAAAACCATATCCCTGTCCTATACATCATTGAATGCAATTTAATTAAAGCTAAACATATGCTTGAAAACTCATTGGCTAAATCATAAAAAATGCTCTGGATGCTGAAATTGCCCCTATTATTTTTCTCAGATATGGTGTCCTAACCAGAGTTTCTTCTACAATACACTGCAACATCACAGTTTAACTACGTTCAGAAAGCTGCGTTAATTTGATCTAAAGCAGAAGAAAGCTTTATTAGTTTCTAATCCCATATCTGCCTCCACAGCTGACGGTTTCACTGCGCACTGCTGTTAATAGTTTCATTTATAGCAGATAGCTGAAGTGTAAAGCTAGTGTTAGCATTTGTACACTATTGTGATATAATCTTTATTGTGATATAATCCTTTGACAGTTAATCTTGTTCATAATTCAGTGCTGCTCATGTTAATTGTGTGCAAAGAAAACCTACAGAACTTGTTCCACTTAGTAATATCTGTACTTTGCTCTGAATGTCGTAATTGACTGGTGCTTCAGCAGCTCTCTGTCCACCTCTCCTTCAAATTATAGACAAACAGGAAGCTGAGACAGACAGAACCTTCTTACACTTTAAACATTATTATAAGTGGTGAAAATACCCTACTCTTTTGATCAACCACACACAATGTTCACTTCCTATAATGCAGTTTTGAAGACATGAAGACATAAATAGACCCCTACAGGGAATGAAAACCGTAATAGTGGAAGCTGGGTTTATTAAGACAGCTGAATAATTATCATTTAAAAATATGCTTGATCAGAACACAGATCCAATGCTTAGCATCAGGTTAGGACATTCTAAAATACAGTTGTCTATTGTTTTTTTGCCCAAATGAGAAAAAAAACCCTGTTTGTCCTGTGATATGTTTTTGATGTTATATTTAGAAAAAGCATAACGTGGGCCCGGTTCTTTGTTGTTGCTGTGGGAAGTTTTGACAGAGGCCTCCTACCTCCATTGCTACTTGCAGTGCAAACCAAAGAGGAAGGGGTTTGACTAGGAAGCCGAGTATGAAGGAAATGAGCTTCACTTAAAGTGACATGTAATTTCCTGGCTGCTTGCTTGACGTTAGCAGGCAAGAGGCGATTGAGTTAAACGCCTGAGTTTGGTTGAGGAGTGATGTGCAGCAGCCGAGCTGCCTGCTGTTGTCCGCTCTGAAGGTTTCACCAGAGACTGGGTTCGCTGGAACCTGGCACCCTGCTCAGACTCAAACAATGAGAGATGGACTGGCACCCAAATCAATGCCAGTTGGTAAGGATAATTTAACACTAGTGGAGTATTTGAGAGTTTTATTAGATGCCAAAGAAAAGTACATCTGTCTTACTGAATGCATGTTAGATCAAAAGTTGTTTTATGGTAGTGTTCTAGCAAAGATTATATACTGTATATGTCTGCCAGATAAGGGAAATACCAGATGAGTTGTTGCTCCTCGTGTCGTGTTCCATGTGTTATTTATGAACAGTGAGTAAGTAAGTCCAAAGCGACTCATCTTCCTTCTCACAGCCTGCTTTTGAGAAGCTTCTGTGTCCCAAATCAGCAACAGTGGTGGCTGGTATGCTCATCCAATCAACATGTTCGGGTTGTTCTGCTGCTGCACATTCTGTTGTGTAGTTTCACTTTGAAACACATAGTTCTCCTTAATTCATCGGGGCTCATTAATATGGAGGCGTTTTTGAATGTTAAGAGTTAAGCTGTTTGCATGAAGACCTACTTTGTCTGATGTGAATTTAAGCAACTGTTGTATGAAGGGATGATTGGCAGGATATGTTGCACTGCAGAGACTGATTGAAACCACGATAACAGGCGCCTGTAAACATCCTTGACTCACATGACTTTCAAAGGATCTAGAAACATAGAAGTCATCTCAACAAGATGTCCATCTTGAAAAAGTAGCAACAGAGACTTCTGAGTTTTACTCTGTGCTGTGACAGATGTGGACTTTGAAAGACAGGGATGATTTTGTTTGTCCTTTTGTAAAAGGAAAGAATTGCCTCATGCAATCCTCTGTTTGTGTCACATTTCTTTGCAACATCCTGTTTCAAAAACAGGTCAAAAGGTTTAGTCACTGCCATCTTTTCGGCCGCAGGTCGTCAAACGCTAATGCTCAGACTAGTCATAGCATTCTCAGACTTGTGTGGTGTCTCTGAATGTATTGTTAACTTGCTCTCTGCATGTGCATGTGTTGTTTCTTTCCTGCAGAAAGATGTAAGCTACTTGCAGCAGTGGCTCGAGGCATTCGTGGCATCCTTTGAGCGGCTCATCGATGTACAGTCTCTGGAGCCTCGGAGGTGGGTAGTAACAGTTGAAAATCTTAAACTACGTTGCTGCTGATTTGCATTCCCACAAGGCAGGTGCATTGACGTGTTTATGTTGCACAGTGCCATCCCAGTGCACGTTTCTACCTCTCCTCACTTTGTCCTGTGCTGCCTTTCTTCCAGGCTGGAGGAGAGCATCTCAGAAGTGCCTCTGCTCCCCAGGGAGGTCCTGGTGTTCCTCAGCACCCAGCTATGGCACAGCGCGCTCCACCTCTCCAGCGCCACCGAGCACAACGGCAACACGCCACACCCGCTGCTCCTTATAAAGTTCTTTATCATTGTCTGCAGGTGAGACCTCTAATCCTTATGTGCATATTTCATAGCTGCTGGGGTCATCTTAGAGTTGCTTGACAACTTTTGTTGTCTAAGTGACCAAAACGCAAAACAACATGAAATATTTGAAAGTAATTGGTTAGAAATTTCAGATTTAACTATTGTTCATGGTAGTATTATAAATCCTTAAACAGTACAGTAAAAATGCCTATGATACAAATGCTGATTGACTTCTCTAATTTGCTTTCTATATCCTTAAATATATGCATTCATCCCTACTAATATTTGGTAAAAGATTCATTTACAAGTTGCATTTCAATCATACACTTCCTGTAGTCATCAGAAACTTTTTTTTTTGAATAATTCAGCTTGACATAGATCAGCTCCTTTAGACAGACTGTTAAAGCTCATTTAAATCCGTTGATGTCCTACACAGACTAGACTTTTAACCATAGTCTGAACATTTTTAGTATGGCTGCAATCTTGGATTTCCACAACCCTAATGTTAACCCATTTTATCCATTTCAAAATCTAATGCGATGAGTGTTAGATGTGTGATTGTTGTTCTGTTGGAGCACTTGGGTGTGTTCAATTGTTGAATTGTCAGCTGCTTAAGGTGAATCCAAAGAATTAAGTCCTTCCAAAGAGTTAGTCCTACTTCTTTTAATTCAATTCACTTTATGGAAAGCATCGGTACCAATATCAGCAAAACAGCCCCACAAAGGGTTATCAATATTTTCTACATGCCAGTTAAGCTATTAGTTAAGGTTTCTAAAAACAGCACTCATTTTTGCCTTCTTCTAGGAACATGGAGAACATCGATCCTGAAAAGACACCCAGCTTTGTTTTTGAAACTATCAAGCTTTTAAATTTCTGTTTGGAGCAGGTAAGATCCTTTGACACAAAATAAATAAGTGGTTGATTTATGACTCGCATACCAGGCATGCTCAGCATATACAGCCTGCAAATCCCAGAAAAGTCAAAGCAAAGCGAGAATAAACTCTGAGTGAATTCACCATATCTGTAGCTTGTGGCATCCTCTCCCTGAAGTGACAAATCTAGTTTAGAGTGAAAGACAAGTGGGTGTGTGTTTGACCTTCTATTCAAAGGACTGGAATTGTTGCACATTGAAAGACTTACAACAGGTGTATCTGAGAACTGAGGCTGAATGGAAAATGAATGCTTGTGCACAAACCTTTTGTTTGTACAGCTAAAGAAGGGACAAGGAGAGAAGTCATCGCTGGAGCAGGTGGTTCAGTATGGACTGGTGCTCTGCGAGAGTCTGTTTGACCCTTATCAGACGTGGAGGAGACGTCTGGCAGGGTGAGTGTGTGCTGTCTTACCCTTTAGAGTGTGTGACTGCGTGGGAGGTGAGACTCCGTCATACAAAGTCTCAAAGATTATCATGTGAATACAATGTGTTGCCCAACCCTCTGCGATGTGTAACACCTCAACTTGTGGCTCCCTACGCCTTGAAAACAAACCAAACTCTGCACCAGCAGCATTAGTGGAAATCGCATGTTGATTCTTAGGCGTGATAGGATGACGATGACTCAAGGCTTTGTGTTTTGCAGGGAGGAGGTGAGTTTGCTGGAGAGGAACAAGTACAAGTTCTCCCCACTGGCCTTGCCGGAAGAGTTGCCTCCTCTGTTTCATGGTGAGACACTACCAGCATCTCTGATCTTTGTCAGGCCACAAAAATCTCAACAGTCAAAATGTTTTTACTCAAATGCTTACATTTCTTGTTACATCTAACATTAGAAAAAACATCCTGATGTTTTATAAACAGTATTAAGTCCATTCCGATCTGGTCCAACCTGTTATTATTCAGTTAAGGTTAAAACTCTGTTGTTCTCCATCTACTTACCAGGTTTGTCATTACATAATTCCATTTGATTAGCAAGTGCTGATCTATAAGCCATGTGGGAAAGCTCATTTTGGGCCAGTTTATGTATGTACAAGTCTTTAAGAGGATTATGCTGTAATGGCAGGCTTTGATTGGAAATGTTAAGGGCCACTTATGTAATGTTTAACCAATTAAGGGGGTTTACTTTTTGAGAAAGAAGTCGCAGCAGGAACATTTTTACGAAAGAAAAGGAAAACCAATAGTCTTAGGGGTCAAGCCGGGGTTCCTCTAAAGTTTTATTACAGGGATGGAGATTGCTGAAGTGAACTAGTGGCAGATACTCAAAAGTGATGCAAAACTTATGCAGCAGAGGTGACCACTGCTTAGTAGTACCACTGGAGGGGGCTTTCTTGATTGGAAACCCAAAAATCCAGATCTTTTTCTCATTATAACAACACTTTTTTGCTATGAATGTTGTAACAGTCAGATGACTCAAAGTTTGCTATTTTTAGCATCAGTAAGGTGATTAAGATAAATTTCTAATATAATATTTTAAACTGTACGTCAGGTAATAATTTTGTTTTAAAGTAGTCCACAACTTGTCATATGGTGTGATGTTGCCTCTGCTTCTAATATAAACGGTCAATGACCACTTATTGCATGAGAACCAGAAAAATACTTTGAATAAGTTCTCAAAGAGAAGTTATGCTCACCTGAAAGACAAAACCGAAAACAAAACCATGTAGATCAGATATAGGACAAAATATTTTGATAAGCGCTGCTCAAGTGTTGATACTATTGTAATATATTTTTTTTATTATTGAGTTTATTAATGACTCAGCCAAAAGGCATAAATCTTAAACCAAGTCAGTCTCTGACTTTTTCTGCATCTATCCATCCATCCATCCATCCATCCATTTTCTAACACCCTTGTCCCTCAGTGTCTCTTTTTTTCTCTCAGTTACCATAAAAACCTACATTATTTAGGTCACTTTGTCATAAAAAACATTAACCACATTGTTGTGCATGTGTGGAGCATTTTTAGCTAAATTTGACATTTTAGATGAAAGAGGTGAATCATGTCCTTAATAGCTAAAAGTGTTTTTGTATATTCACTGAATGGTAATATCTTATTTTCTATCTCACTAATATTTCATTCTGTAATTGAATATTTTGGTGTTTTTGAAATAAAATCAGTTGAAATGTATTTATGTTTTTTTTTTTCTGTGTTCGTTTTTCTGCCTCGTCTTAAATGCACTGTGTTGATTTCTTTTCCTTATCCAGAAAGTCTCCAGGATAGTGAAAATATCCCAGAGCTCCTTACACTCAGACTGGTTCATCTCCAAGGTGCTGTCATCAGTGGGGGAAAGGTCAGCAACTAATCTGTCTTATTTACTTATTTTTTAAAAAGCGGAGGGGTTGCAAACTTCGTCTAATTTCCTTTTTTATTTTTTTCTAGAAAAATGGCCTCCTTTCCGTCAGCCCTCAGTGTGTTGAGGACCTGTTCTCCGTCCTGCGGGTGTGGTGCTGCCGGATCTCTGCCGAATCTAAAGACACAAAGCTCCCACGGCTGACTCTGCAGTGCCTGACAGCGATGATCCACCTCCTGCATTCCAGCAGTCCCGTGGAGCGGCAGGTGGAGATCAAGACGATACTGGAGAGTTACTTCCAACTCCTCAACTGGAACCGTCCGCTCAGCATTGACCAGGAAGACAGGCAGAGCTGGGAAGAGAGCCTGATATCACTCCAGAGCCAAATGCTAAGTAGGAGCAACACTTCTGCAGATTTATGTGACATACAGTATCTCAAGTGCAGGTGGATCTCAATCACTTTGATCAAAAACTTTGATTTCAGTATTTTCAATTAAAACACTCACACTGACTCATTACACACAGAGTAAAGTATTTCAGGGTTTTAGTTTTGGTCATTTAGATGATTATAACTTAATACTAAAAACTATGTTTCTCACAAAATTACAATACTAGGTAAAACAACTGAGAAAATATTTTTCGATTTGGCTCTAGTCTAGCAGACAGTCATCGTCTAAGCCATGCAAGGTCGTCGCTATACAGGATGGCTGTTAAAGTGGTGCATTCAAGTATATTAATGGCAACGTTTTTGGAGGGGATAAAAACATAATACAAAAGGATCACAAACCAGAGAAATAACCAAATTTTGCAACCACAAGGTATGAACTTTGGCTGGAGTCTGAGCTTCGAGAGCCACCACACACACAGATGTACTGGAAATGAACTGCAACTGTTGCATTTCTTAGCTTCAGGATTGTTAAGCCTCTCCTGAACCAATAACAGTATCAGAATTAGCAATGTCCTAACTACCTGGATTACAAACGTCTTATGATCCAGTAATCATGTTTTGTGTGTTTTGGTCTGTCTTAAACTTCCAGTAGGTCATGGGTGATAAGCACTCTGGAGGTTTACTGTTTAAAAACCTCCACTGTAACACATGCATGTTACCAACTTTGCAGTTACAGCGTAGTTGGTAACTCGATGTGATCCTCTGGCTTTCCATAGATAGATTGTTTTACCAACTGCGTAGTAATCTTGATTGTATTTATAACAGGATCGAATAGGAACATATTCTTGTTTGCTCAGGTACCTTGTCATGGTTTGCTGTGAATTGATACTATATAAATAAACGGAACTGAAAGAAATCCTTGAAATATGTCACTCTATTTACTGTGTTTATATGTGGGTTTAGCTTTTTGAATTACCGAAATGAGTTAACTTTTTAATGGTATTCTAACTTATTGAGATATTTGCACAAGAGGTCAAAAATCAACATTTTTAATTATTTATTTTAGCTGCTGTTCCTGAGATCCTGCAGTGCGCCGACAGACCCGTCCTGCAGGCCGTCTTCCTCAACAACAACTGCTTTGAGCACATCCTCAGACTGATTCAGAACAGCAAGGTGCGACTTGCTGCCCATCTGTGTCATTCCGTCACCATTCTTATTATATCATGTTCACTTCCTCTTTCAATGATACTGCTGCTTTAACTTCTGTCTGTAGTTTTTTGAAATGTCACAAGCGTTTCCTTGCATTGCCAGTCTTCAGCCAATCTCAGATGATTTTGTTTTTGGGTCTAATTGTCGATCTCTTGTGTGTTTGCTGCATGCATTTTTTTTTTTTGTTTTGTTTTTGCGCCCTGAAGCTCTTTCAGAGCAGCAGGTGTGGGCCGGAGCGTGAGGTTGTGTGTGACCTCACCACACATTTACTCACAGATGTCAAAGTGGACCAGGTACTCCCTGCTTCTCCTGTGTGTGCTTAGTGTTGCTCTTGTTCTCGTCAGCAGGAAACTCAGCCTCTCTCTGTGCTATTTAAACAGGAAGTTATAGGCAGGAAGTCAAGCTTATACTCATTTGTAAATAAAACAGGTCTGGCTAGATATGATAACTGCCATCAGGTTGACTCTTATTTATGTATCTTATCTGTAGCTTTGATTGAATTTATTGACATATATCAAAACAGTTATTGGCTGAATTCCCTGCTGCCAGCACGGGCCTAAAAGGGCATGTTGTGCTCATCTTTGTGCATGAAATGGATGGTGTTTAATTAAATGTATTCCCATGTTTCTCTTCTACCTCCTGCTTTCACATGTGACTGCTGTGGGTTGTGTCAAAAGGCCTGGCTCATGTCCTGGAGCTTGATGTTGACTAATTTCCAGCGGTAGCTTGGGATTGCTTCATTTCTTTTTTTTCTTTTTCTTTTCTTCTTTTTTGATGGTTGGTTTGAACTTTTGGGGCGTTTTTGCATGCCAGGGCCTGTCTTTATCAAAGAGGTGATTGTGTGGCAGCTGGTAGAGATGATGCCCTCATTTTTATTTAGTCTGCTGCAATAATTGTGGTTTACTTCTCTCACTTAACAGATTATCAGACTGAACAATATTATTGGTGAAAGATATTACTAAATTAACTTTTGGTGATGTGTTTGTTGGATGCTGTACATTTTGAGCTCTCTTTATTTTCATGTAGGTGTTGGAGAAAGGAGCAGACAGTATCACGGTCCATGCCTTGGGGGTCCTTACAGCTATAATGAGCAACTCACCTTCTGCTAAGGTGAACCCTCCTAATGATTTCAAAGAATCAATTTATATATAAAGGTTCTATCTGTTCATACATGCTCGTTTTGTTTCCTAACAGTAATGGAAGTGTGCCAGATAATTGTCTCTGTTGAGCAGTTTTTCTTCTCCCTAACCTATTTCTGTCTCTTGTGCACTCAGGAGGTTTTCAAGGAGAGGATCGGCTACTCCCAGCTGTTTGATGTGCTGAAGAGTCAAGGTCAACCCACCAAGCGGCTGCTGCAGGAGCTGATGAACATGGTGAAGTCTACATAAATTTTTTTAGCACAGAGTCGTGATTTTTTTTTTATTGTTTTTTTTTTTTTTTTGCACCTATATTGATCCGAGTCATTTAAGATTAGACTTTTTGTGATTCGGAGTCATGATCTGCTACTATACTAATGTTAATACAATAAATGCCATTTGTCTTTTAAAAACTCAGTAGATTTAATATGCAATAAAAAAAGTCTTTGTATAACATGATCTACATTAGTCTGATTGTATTTCATTGTAACTCGCTCTGGATGCAGCAGCGGTGATGCAGTTTTTCTTGCAAGCAAAAGATAAATTGTCCCAGTTGGAGTTTCTGCAGGAATTCATTAAATTGCTGATCATATATGGGTTTAACTTTGTTTCAAAATTCAGTAATGTTTTGAGTTAACACCCAAATCATGCATTGTTTATTTTATTTATGCATTGTTTATTTCATCTATTCTAGATATACAGCTGTCTTAATCTTCAATACATGCATGGTCCTTCTGGCAACAGTTGCATGTGAAGAGATTGCCTGACTTGCTAATGTAACATTAGCATGTTCCCTCTCGGTTTTGATATTACTCATTGATCATTCGATTTGGAAACCATTTCAGTGCATATGTAGGTAGTCATGTGACAACAAAACTTACAAACAGCTCATATCCTGTTTAATAAACTGGGGACTTGCTTTGAATCTCGTAGTTTCTATTGAATGTTTCTCTCTGTACACTGAGAGCTGTCTGAGCAAGTTGTGCATACCAGGTCATGTATAGGCCTTTATATAAGGTGAAAGAAAAGTTTTAAGAAAAACTCACATCTGTTAAATTGACAATATAATCTGCATCTCATATAATACAGCTGTATAAGCCATCTATCCGTTTCTATAAGTACTTTATAGATGCGTGGGACTTTGTGAATTTCTCCAGCTCCAGCTCCAGCTGAGTAACAGTCAGGGTTCACCACAAGAAAGGCCAAATGAATCACTGAGTTTAGGCTGACGTAAATTCACTGAAATCAGACAACTGACATGTTTCTGGAGTTAACCTTAGACACAGACTCCTATATTGATCATTTGAAAAGAGCCTGATCAGATTCGTATGTGGTTTTGATCTTTGACTGCTTTACTCTGTCTGTGTTTGACCTTCTGTTTTTGTCTTCACCTCAGGCAGTGGAGGGCGAGCACGTCCACGCTCATCATCTTGGCATTAGCAACGACCAGCCCTTGCTGCTGCTCCTGCAGTGGCTGCCTGACCTGTCGGGTCAGAGGGACCTCCAGCTGCTGGTGGCCCAGTGGCTGGCGGCCGTGTCCGGAGGCTCCAGGTCGTGCCGCACCGTAGCTGTGGAGGCTGGCATGGTGGGCGCCTTACTGCAGGTGCTCTCGCAGCCCCAGAGTCTGGACAGGCAGTGTGCAGACGCCCTGCTGGGCCTCTTGCAGGACTTGGGCTCTCTCTGTATGAGACCAGAGGAGCTGAAGAGCCTCCTTAGACTCCTCAGGATGGATCAGGACAGCGGTGCAGTGGGAGGGAGGATACACCCTTATTGCACCCGCATGATATGTGTGCTTTCAGCCATGGCAGCCAGAGAGGGCCGGGACAGCGCTCTGCAATATTTTGATCTCACACCACCTATGGCAGGGATTATGGTCCCGACAGTCCAGCGCTGGCCAGGGAGTGGGTTTGCATTTCATGCTTGGCTCTGCCTCAACATGGACTTCCCATCTTATCACTCCGAGTTCTTTAATAACAATAAACATCCTTCTAACACTGACAAGGGGTCTCAATATGACATGGGGAAAGGGCCACGCAGAAAGCAACTCTATAGGTAAAGAGGACGTTGCTTTGAGGTAAATGTGATGTTGTATGTTTTTGTCTAACGCATTTCTTCTTGTGTAAAGTTTCTTCACAGCAAGTGGAACTGGGCTAGAGGCATTTTTCACCATGGAGGGTGTGCTGGTAGTAGCTGTTTGCACTAAGAAGGACTACATGGCCGTTGCTTTGCCTGAATACCCTCTCGTTGACTCACGCTGGGTGAGCATAAACACTCATAACATAGGCGTTTGTTTTGGGCAAGTATTTGTTGTTATTCAGCAAAGTTTAGAAGAGATTTCATTCAATGTGTCGTTTTAGTGGTACTTTTACAATCCAAGTGTCTTTTTCATACCCGTGCCGAATTTCAACTCTGATTGTGTCTGCTATACAGAGCTGTGGATGTCTACAGCTCCTCCAGAGTTGCCACAGGCATCTTAGCTGCTTCTCTGATCAATTCTCTCTGTTACCTAATCCTGCAGTTGCCTTCATTGGATTCCTTATGATCCTGTTTGTTCTCCAATAGTTTCAGAGAATAATTTGGATTGAAGCCAACAGGTGGACTACGGTTTAGTAGAAGGTTACTTGTTTCACTTCTGAAGGCAATTAGTTGCACTGGAATGTATTTAGAGGCATCAGAAAAAAAAGGGGGCCTGATTGCGATTGCTGACCATACTTGTGAGATTTTTATTCATAAAAGATTAAAAAATCCACGTATTAATATTGTTCCACTGCACAATTATTCAGTGCTTTTGTTAGTCAATTGTGTAAAAAATAACAAATTACACTGAAATTTGCTTGATGTGATAAAATTTAGAGAAAAATAGCAACTTTTTCAAAGTCCTGTTGTTTTATCTTCCTCCCAGCATTCAGTGGCTGTAGTCCATATACCAGGTCGGCGACCTTTTGGTCAGAACCTGGTAACGGTCTACATCGATGGAGAGCAACAAAAAACTGCTCAGCTTCGTTTTCCATCTTTTAGTGAGGTAAACAAAATATATTTTTCTACTCCTGGTGGACTTTAGTGAAGTGTTTCTTATATTCTAACTTTCTCTGTCATAACCTGGCCTGATGCTTTAGCCGTTTATCTACTGCGGCATCGGCTCCGCAGGCCACCGCACCACTACCACCACCACGTCGCCGAACCTTCCGTCGTCTTTCACGTCCTGCCCATCACCAGAGTTTGCCTTCCCACCCCACGCTCCTTCCCTCCTCCGCTCCCAATCCTTCCCAGCGTCCTTGGCGGGAGGGCGGTGGGGCTCTATGGCAGACTCCCCGGTGCACACCATTTCAGCAGGACTGCAGGACACAGAGTGGGGATCGCCGACATCTCTAGATGGGCTGCTGGGCACGGCCTTCATCTGCCACGAGGCTCTGCAGCCTGCCCAGGCGCGAGCGCTGCATGCTGCAGGTTCGTCACCCATATCTTAGAAGCATTGGTCATTAATCAAAACATTCATCAACTAATGTTTGCATATATGTTCTTCATGGCCTTTAACTTTGTGCTCCCTGTCACAGGACCCAATCACGTTCCTTTATTCAAAGCGGACGGAGAGTTGTCAGACCTCAACAGCAAGCTGCTGCTGTACTACACTCCACAGGTAAACGAAGCTCAGAACAACACACACCTGTATTACACAGTCTCTACCAGATATTAATACTCATGTGTTTTGGGGGGTATTTTCAGGCTTTTAAGGGTCAGATATGTCTGGATCTGGCGCCTCATCACCAGCATGATGGCAGACTAACAGGACACAGAGTGGTCAGCTGGGACACCAAGGTTGGAAATTAATCCGTTTGTTTCTTTTTCAGCCTTGTTTCAAACTGAGATTTCTGTTAGTTTTCTGTTATTTCTGTGAATAATTTTAAATTATTTATTAGAAGCTCTAATCTAGATTTACATGGATTTACTTCCCTTTGTTGTGATGTTCACTCTTTTTCTCTTTTTGCTGCATCAAATGGATTTTTACGCAGATTTATTTGTCATATTAATGCAGGATGTTGTGAATGTGATGGGAGGAATCGGGGTTTTGCTGCCGCTGCTCGAGCAGGTGTGTGAAGCCGAGCAGGTTTACAACGGCGGTCAGGAGACTTCAGACTTGCTGGGACCAGAGCTCACCTCCTCCCGAGGCCCCGCCGCTTTGCTGCTGCCTCTTAACAAATCCGCAGGTCAGCTTGTCCTTCATTCGAAGGTTCTTTAGCTTTTTTCCCCTTGGTACACCATGTGGTTGCAGATCATTGCAATCTCAAAAGACATTTTATTCCAGTATCACACTGATGAAATGAGAATCATTTTGTCGGCTGAAATGACGTAAAAAAACAAAGGATCAAATACTGTTTTTAATATTATACCAATCGGTGTCACAACCGTCATATTAATTTAACACACAGGGGTTAAAAGTATGCAAAAAGGCTTGAATAAAAGCATACAACCCCACTAATATTTGATTAAATTTACTTTACAAGTTGAAGGGAAATTGTATGGTTTTTTTCTGGCATTGACAAACTCAAAAGCAGTTTGTCAATGTCCAGAGATGGCTGGAGATTTGACCACTCTTCCTGACTGAGTTAGTAGAAACTACTCCTATGCACTAAAGCAGTGGTTCTCAAACTTTTTTCAGTGATGTACCCCCTTAAAAATATATTTTTAGTCAAGTACCCCCTGACACGGGCAAAACATTTTTGGAATAAAAAAGAGGGTCAGTGCTGTAAAATCACTGTCTGATTTATTAAAGCCAAACAACTTATATCAGTGAACCTGACAAATACATCCATATTGCAAACATTGCATGGTTAAACAAAAAAGAAAAACAGAAGACGGTGACCACCAGGAAGGTATAAAACCAGTCAAAACTGAAATATGCAAAACGCTGCTAATTTATATTGGTCTCTGTAATGGTACAAAATTAAATATATACATAAATAATAATTCAGTGCATGAACACACATTTATATTTTATCGAACTTTTTACAAACTAATTTTTCCCAAGACTTATTATGAGGAGCCTACTGATTTTTTAAAGATATTTTGAAAAGCTTCACGTACCCCCTGCAGTACCTCTACGTACCCCCAGGGGTACGCGTACCCCCATTTGAGAACCACTGCACTAAAGTACCACAATGGTGCATCATATGTTTAGACGTGGTGTCCACTTGGAAGACCAATTTTAGTCAAAACTTTAGCTTCCTGGCTGATGACTTGAGAAGTTTCTACATATTTCTAGATGATGTGGTTTCTTCAGTATGACATCTATAATGGTACATTTCCTGCACCAGTCCCTCCCACAGTGAAACAACCCCACAGCTTGTCGCTCCCAGCGTACAGGATGGTACATTCAGCCTTGCAACCTTCCCCATTTTTCTTGAAATCTAGCTATGGTCATTCCATGTAAACACTTCCATTTTAATGTAATCAAATCAGAAGACATGACCTAAATTTAGGGTTTTTCTCCCTGAGGATAATTGGAAACTATTAATCATCAAAACAATCCTTTTATGTTTGTTTTTGGGGTAATGGCTTCTGCCTCACTGAGTGCTGGACTGCTTTGTAGATGACAACACCCTCTTTTCAGCTTTATCCAGCATCTTCATAGGATCTGTTGCTTTTGTTCTGGGGTTGATGTACATTTCACACCAAAACACAAGTCCTCATTCCTGAATGATGTGATGGCTGGTAATTCCCATGCTGTTTATACTTGCATATATGTGCTATAAAAGAATAATGTGGCCCCTTTGGGCACTTTGGTCACAAAACACACAGAGTCTAAAGCTTAATCACAGATACGCCGTTTTACATTTTTCTACTTCATTTTACTTCCGGGAAAGACTTAACATTGTGAATTGAGTAAACTTAGGTCTGCGCACAACCACATGATGCAATAACAAACAGGAAATGATTGACAACTTTAGTTTAAAAACTCAAAGCTAAGATCTTGAAAGTGAAAAAGCGAGGGGTTGGTGTGTGCACATGAATACGTTCTACGTTACGAAAACGTTACAGAAGTAAAACATGCATAACTTAGAATTATGACTCATCTTGGCATGCGATGGCAATGACATGCTTTGTAATGCAGAAATATCATTGTGGCTTACACAGGAAACCTTAAACCCTGTTTTGCCCTATTATTTTTTCCCCAGAAGGCAGACTTGAGAGAAACAGTATTGCTGCCTTCCTGCTGATGGTGAAAAACCTGATTCGTCACCACCCCGTCAATCAGGAGAGTCTGCTGCAGTGCCACGGCCCCAGCATCATCGGTGCCATGCTCAGCAAAGTAGGTCCCCCACACAGCAACTTGTTCTAGAAACTTAAGTGCAAGAAGAGCTGATTAGCATCTGAAAGTGAACATCTGACCTTTTTCACTGCGCTGTTGCTGAATAATTGCTTTGTAATAAATGGGTCTGGTGTTGCTGAAACAGCAGTGGTCTGTCAGAATGACTGTTTGAAATGCATGTGTGGGACAATTAATGCAGACATTGTATTGTTTCACTATGAGTAAGAGATACTAACCACAGCAGTGTAAAAGAAATAGTATTTTTGGTTAAAGCTGTTAACATAAGCAGAATTTAAAATGGACAAAGACAAGACAAAATCAAGATGACAACAGACTTCGGTGTAATATTTTTCACTCATTTTGTAAGCTTGTAATTGTGAAACATTTTCTGAAACTGCAGGTGACAAATGTGAGCTTCCTAGTTATTCAGAGTTAATTTTTGTACAAAAATGAGCTGAATGCGATGCAGAGGACTTAGAGGCAACGGTTTCTAAGTGGTGAAAAGTCTAATTTTTGTAGAGACTGGTCAATGTGCTGGGAGGGACAAGGTGTTTGTACTTTTCACAAATTTGACTCATGGATGACTCCAGTCAACCAGGCCTTGTGTCAATGCAGTTGAGATGTTCATGCAAACAGACAGGAAATGTTGAAATCCATCTTGTGAAGGTGGAGCAACTTGTATGGAAACTACTTTCTGTCTTTAGACTCATTAGGTGCTTCCACATTTGGTTGCGGAAAAGATGCACACACACATCTACCTACTTTTATTGGCGCCTCTGGTAAAGGTGTGAAAAGCAGCAAAAATATGATCAGCTTTTGCAAACGCACTATGATGTCACTCTTCAATAAACACCTCTTTGTTTGATTAGGTTAATTCAGTGGAGGTAAATAATCATTGTAAGAAATACATATTACTGGTATCCTGTTGTCAATATACATCCACTTTTGTCAACAGGGCAGCACATAATCATCTCCTGGAACATTTTGTGAGATTGAAGCACAAAGCACCTTTTGAGGGGATCCTGCTCACCTTTTGAGGTGAGCAGGATCCTTGACCTTTTGTCTTCACTGAACAGGAAAGGTTCTGGTTCCTTTCTCATGCCCAACATGCTCTCTCTAGCATTTGTATCTGGAAGCTGAGATGGTTGTGAAAGACGGTTGAGCTTGTTTTGTGAACATTTTCTTTGTTGGTTTGGTCGTATGCTTTGGATCATCACTCTGCTGAAGCAGTCACTGACATATTAATGAATGTTTTTTTGGAGAACCATATTAATTATTGCCATGCACCATACAAAGGTTCCCAGGAAAGAGAATAGGCCTACCCCATGACACATCTTCTACTTTACTTCAGTTAGAGTAGAGGCTGCTTTTCCACATATTGATCTTGTGTTTGAAGGCAAACCCAGCTGGAGTGCTTGTTCCTGAAAAGATCAATCTTATTCTCACCTGATCAAAGCGTATGGATCTAGTTAACCTCTTAACTGTCGTGCTGACACCTGTGTCCTCATGGACCCATTGACTGGCATGTCAGTGTTTTTGGGGTGACTAAAGAGCCACTAGCATGTTTCTTTTTGTCATGGCTGGACAGGAAAGCCTTTTTGGGCATGTCCCCAAAACAAACCGTGGGCAGGTCCATGATTTCTAATGGTTGTTATGGAAACTTGTTGTCCCCAAAATGCCACATTCTGGTGTGGTTTTCTCACTGAACTTTGGAAATATTTTTTCACCTGGTAAATCTTGCCTAATGTGCAAATTAGCTATGTAAGCTTACACTTGTCCAGTCTATTATTGTAACTCCAGTAGATTAAAACTTTGTAAATATTGCTCTGAATGTAGATACAGGTGAATTTTATTAATTATGAAGCTAAAATGCATCTGCTCTATTTAAATGGCTTGTTCTATTACTCCCCTTTTTAATTTCTTAGTCTAGATTTTTTAACTTCTGAAAAACATTCAAATTTAAGGTTGAAATTTTTAGCATTTTTTGTTAGTAAATCTTGCGACTGCAGTGTAAACATTTTTGCCTCGGGTGCAAATGTACAAGTGTGTATCCTTCTGAAGCACATCATCTCAGAAGATGGAGCCACTTCATCAACTTTACAATGAAATAAAATAACTTACACACTACAGAGTTAAATGAGGATATTTGTGAACTAATTGAGTTAAAACCTGGTATTTCTCTGTCTTCTGCAGGTTCCAGGCACTATGATGGACATGAACGTTCTCATGGCATGTCAGCTTCTGCTGGAGCAGGTTTTTAATGAAGGCAACAGCCCGCTGCTGCAGCAACTCTACCAGCACCTGCTATTTAACTTCCGCATCTGGACCAGAAGCCATTTTGCCGTTTGTTTGGGTAAGGCAGCAGCGGACCCCTCCTTCTTGCTGAATAAAACCTGTGAGGCTTTGCATGTATGCCAAAGCTGTCTGTGTATTGACACAACAGGAACGAGGGTTAGAGTAGGAGTCAGAGGAGCAAAAAGAGTGGATGAAGAATACTTTAAATTCTCAAGTTCAGGCTGTTGGGTCAAGATTGAGGATGCATTACTTCAATAACCTTTACATAATAACTTTATCTCAATGCGACCTTACATCATAATTTGACATTTCTAAATGTCAGCCAGAGGAATGACTGTGTGTCTTTTCTCTGTTCTGAAGCACATGTGCAATACCTGTCATCTGTGATAAACAAAAGCAAGCAGCGCATGAAGAGGAAGTACGGGGTCCAGTACCTTCTGGATACTATTCGGACATACTACAGGTGAGCAAAACACATTAAAGCACCAAATATAGCCTGTTTAAGCTCAGTTCAGTTGTGTCTTTCATCTCCATTCGTAAGCCTAATATCAGAGTCTCTTCATTCATCTGTTCGGTCGCAGTGTGGAGCAGGATGGCAGCCCTCTGTCTGATGAGAAACAGACGATTCAGACGTCTCTGTTTTCGCTGCTGAAAGAGTTCCTCAAGTCTCCGACACCAGAGGAGCTTCACAGCGTCCTCGCCTACATCCTGACAGTGGGAGAGGAGCAGCAGGTAATACTGAAATGTCTTATTGCTTGTTTTCCTTCCAGCAGTTTGATATTGCAATCTTTTGACCTTTTCACTGGAGTGATTTACTCCAGGTTTCCAGCTAAACATTCATCTTTCATTTCAGCTTTTGTTTCTTTGGCTTCTAGTTTGTTTTTTGTGCTTATCTTTTATTTCATACTCCTTTTTTTTTTCTTTTTTTTTTTACACAACTTAACCCGCGCCCATCCACATTTCTTTGTAATTTGTCAGCCGCTCTCCCTGTCCGTCAGGTGGTGAAGGCCTTGGATGTGCTGTATGAGCTGCTGAGGAGCAGCCCTCCTCGGGAGCAGGTCCAGGCGGTGCTGCTGGAGTGGGGCGTGGAGCAGCTGTACTGCCTGCTGCTCACAGCGAGCTTTGGGGACGAGGCCAGAGAGAGGGTGTTCAGGGTGAGAACAGCTGATAAAAATAGCACATTAATAGCAAGAAATTGCTTTTAAGGAAAGTTGTATCTCAACAAATCAGAATAGAATTGAAAAGTTCATTTATTTCAATAAATCTATTTAAAAAGTAATCATTATATGCAGATTGAAAAATGAAAAGGCTTCTCAAAGATTGCTGTTTACAAAAATTTTATCAAATAATTGAGTGGAAGGAAAAAGTGTTATAATCCAGATATAAGGTTCAGTGGTCGAATTTCTTCTTTTAGCCTTCCATGAAATGCTGTATTGATGTATTAAGTCATGTAAATGGACAAAGTCTAGACAAAGTAATGAGTGCAGACACTGCATAGAGCATAGACACATTATTTGTTTAACCTGCATCCCTGTCAAACAAATCTTCTTTCAATTGATCTTAATTAGTAATGAATTCTGGGTTTTCCACTCTACGTGTAATAAATCTAGAAATTCCACCTCTTGAACTGAGTTACTGGATTAAATTCACTTTTTGATGACACTTAAACTTACTGAAAGGCTTGTGTTGTTGCAGGTTTTGTACAAAATCCTCAAGAGTGAGAAAGTCTCAGAGCGCAACAAGCAACGAATCAAGCTAAAGGATTTTGGTTATCTCGGCCTGGTTTGCTTTCTTGAAGATATGCCTGTGTCCATGATAACTGTACGCTGTTTATATGAGCAGGTTCTTGCTACAGGTAAGACAAAAGTTTTGTTTATTAGTTTCGCAGCTTTAGGACAGATTACAAAGGCTGAGGTTCTTATTTGGTGTTGGTTCATTTGATTTTCTGTGAATTGTTTCAAGAAACATTTTGCCCTTATTGATTGTAAGTCAAGGAAATTCAGCTTGGTGTGAAAAATAACTAAGCCGCCATCTTCCTAACAGAAAAATCTTATTTGTTCAATGAAACATGGCAGTGAGTCCGTCATTCCTTGAATCTATGTTAAAATATCTGTAATGACTTATAAAAAAGGGAGAATATCAAAGCATCTCTATTTGTGATTAAAATCTTTGTGAAAGTTGAAATTTATACCATGCAGTAACACAGGAGGCATCAACACAAAATTTATTCCACTACAATAAATTGAGGTCCTAAACTTTAGGCCCAATGATCTGGAAGAGCCAGATGAAACTCCTGACCTTAGTTCAGAGAAATGTTGTTGAAGGCCCTGAAATGAGGAGTTCAGATAAAGAAACCCGACCTCCCACAGCTGAAGCTGATCCTGACTGACAGGAAGTTCCCTCAGTCTCTTGAGAATAGCTTATCAATGCTACACAATATATTTAGCTGCATTTATTTTACATTGGGCTCTCAGCATGTACCAAAAGCAGAAGTTCACTTTTCTCTGTAACTTGCCGTCTCAGATAAGTTGCAGTTATGAAAAATAAATTTCTGGTTTAAAGGTGTTGCCTATATTTATAGAATCTTTTGACAACTACAATTGCGGATGGTTTCTATTAGTTATAGCTTTTTACTTTCTATTCTCACTGTTCCTTTAAAGTGCCTAAAAGTTACTTAGAGTATTTTTTTTTATTAAAAAATGTCTGTAAAAAGTTGACTAAAAGTGGTTTTCATCTTCTGTACCATTTATTAAAAATTGGAAATGTTCTAGAGAAATTAAGAAAAGTCTATCATTTTATTTGCTGTTCATATTATTCAAATACCTTCAATTTAATTACCGGTAATTAATTCATAAACACGTCTTACTGTTTGCTACAGATGCCAGTCCTAATTTCAGAGACCTCCTGGCTGTGGTCTGTCTGTCGCATCGAGCTGAGCTCACCGTTCGACTGGACGTCTGTCGCAAGGTCAGTCTCCTTGCATCTTATTTTAATTGCTTCTTTTCATCATAAGCAAATCTAAGATGTCTTTGTGCTTCGTTTAAACCCCCTGCAGCTCTTTCATCTGATCTACTCCAACGAGGATTACGTGAAGCAGCTCGCCAAGCAGCCGGGCTGGCAGGATGTTCTGACCAAACTCTATGTAAAGGAGTCCTTAGAAGCCCACGCTGTGTGCATCTCAGGCTCTGGCAACCACGCCTCCTTTGGGCCGAGCTACCGGCCACCCCTGCGCCGAGAGCAGTCTGTGGTCGTAGAGGACTCACGCACCGACATCTACATGAACTATCGCAACTCAAGGGACATCGAAGATGAGGAGGAGGACGATGAATGTGGTCCCCGGGACATCTCTGAGGGGTTTTCTGATTTATCCCAGTCGCCACCCAGTGGAGGAGGAGGCCAGCTGAAGAACTACGGCAGCTCGCTTCATTTTAAGTCATTTGATTCGGTGGATCAGGGGAGCCACTCCTCCTCCGCCTCCAATCCGGTTGACATCGTCTCGCCTCAGCCGGATGACGAGGGAAGAGACTACCAGCCGCTCTCCCCGTTTGGCACTTCTCCCTTTGATTTGGAGTTAGGAGGCATGGGGGACACTGGCACACACACCCCAGCAGGAAGTCTGACCAACACGCCTTCTCCTCTGGAGCACTCCAAACCTTTCCCACCACTAAGGCCGAGGAAGAGCTCCAGTTTGTCTAATGTACTGGATGACACCAGCTATGGGACAGATCCTCCTACTGGAGACACCATCTCCAATACGTCCAATCCTCAGGTATTACTCTTTCATTTACTCAGATTTTACTTCATATGAAAGGCCAGCAGAGGTTAGTGCCTGATTGTGAAGGTTTCCATAATATCCAGGGATCTTTCACTCCTAAGCTGAAAAACGTGCCATGGATTTGTATTAAGGTTGCCTGAACAAAGATCTTTCACTTCAGTTTGTGATGCAAACTTTGTTGTTTGTGATTCTCTCTGTTTCACACATCAGAAGACTGAAAACCTTCAAGTATTTCACAGCCTCTTCTAGGACTGCATTTAGCTGCATCTTTCTTTCTACCAACTCTGACTACCTTTCCTGTCAGAGGTACATATGATCATCCCATCACCATGTTTCATTGTGGTGATGTTGTGTTCAAAGCTTTGAATAATGTTTTATAATCTAACTTTGAAACTTCTCAATGCCTACTTTTATATGACATCTTTGGTGTGTTCCTTGATAACCAGCTAACCACTAGTGAATTGGTTGCACTGGATTTTATTTAGATGTATTGGTGAATATTAAGGCATGCCACATTGTTCTTATCTTGTTGTTAGTAAGAAACTACAACTGTTATTTTTTGATGGTTTCTCACAAAAATCCCAGTAAAATTGCGATGATTTGTGGAAGAGGCTCCATAAACTAGTTCTTCATTTTCACACTCATCATGTTTTTACTTCAGCAGACCCCTGAGGAGGAGCTGTGCAACCTGCTGACCAACATCGTCTTCTCCGTGCTGTGGAGTGGGAGTGGGGCCGAGGGGTCGGGGGACGCAGTGTGGAGGGAGAGGGGACAGGTGTTTTCTGTTCTCACCAAACTGGGCTCCTCCTGCCAACTGGTTCGCCCTCCTGATGAAATCAAACGCAGGTGTGTTATGCAGATTTTAACTAGAGATCCTATTCTCATAAACAACACAATGCTAGGCAGTGCTATGTTAAATGTATTCCTGTTATTGCACATGACAGTCTTCTGGAAATGATGCTAGAGTCGTCCTTGTCAGACTTGAGGGACGCACAGGGAGTGTCTCTGCCCTTCTGTCCCAGTCTGGTGCGGCTCCTCAGGCTGCTGCAGGACTTCCTGTTTGCAGAGGGCACAAACAACCGAACGCTGTGGAGTGAGAAGGTACCTTTTGTTCAGGTGTCCATGTTCAGGATTGGTTTCACATGATCACTGTCTTGACATCAGATAGCAAAAAGTACCTGATGTCATCTAAATCTGATGTCAAATTTATAGTTTGTGGAAAAATCTTATTGCTATGTAATCTAAAGATGCAATGTTTTACTATGAATTGACTGATGAACAAATTAATATTTTGATAGAGGATGAATATAACTTGACAAAAGGAGACATTTTCTGTTCTCAAAGAGCTGCCACTATTTGCAATCAATTAATCTAACATAGTTCATTGAAAGGGTCAACTAAAAATCTGAAATAATAAAGGTGTGAACATTTTCAAAATGATTTGCAAGTAAGTTGTTTGGGATTAATTTTCAGACTTTTATGATCTACTTGAAAGCAGTTAAATGTAGAAGAAAGTTTAAATAGTAATGCCAAATTTACAAATGATTTCATTGATTTATTTGGCTTATAATAAATAGATAGAATAGAATAGAATAGAATTACTTTATTCATCCCAGCAGGGAAATTATTTCGCAGTTACAGCAGATCTTGACTCACAAAGCCCCAAAGATTGTTCATAGTATTGATAAAGATGAAGTTAACTTAAATGGGTATTTTAATCAAGGCCAATACTAACTACGTTGTGTTCTGAAACATGAGTGAAAAACCTATTTGCTATCTAAGAGATCTTTTTTACGGAGCCCCTAAGGGGACATGGGGAGAAAAAAAAGGGAAAGAAATCCCGACTTATTATCTCGAGATCCCGACTTATTATCTCGAGATCCCGACTTATTATCTCGAGATCCCGACTTATTATCTCGAGATCCCGACATCAGTACATAACGACCTAATCACTGTGGGGGTAGATCTATAGATTTTTATTTCGAGCTTGGGCTTGAGTATAAACACATTAAATCAGTGCTTGACAGCAGACATGGATTTAGTATTAGTGAGAGACATCTGAAGAGAGTTTTCAGAGCGCGGGGACTCATTCGGCGCAAGTCCTTTTCCGACTTGGCAGTTTTGGTAGAATTCATTAATAACCAGCTACAGTCCTCTGGACAGCTTCACGGTTACCGATGGATGTACGCTAAATTGCATGTGCATGATATCCTCCTCTGGGACATCTCTGGACCGCAGAAAATGATATAAGTCGTCCTCCATAATCAATGTAGACACACTCCCCCACGTTTACCGCATAAAAACATGCCTTTCCCCCCAAAAAAAGTAACTCGCGATTTTTCAGAAATGTCGCGGGATCTCGAGATAATAAGTCGGGATCTCGAGATAATAAGTCGGGATCTCGAGATAATAAGTCGGGATTTCTTTCCTTTTTTTTTCTCTCCATGTCCCCTTAGGGGCTCCGTACTTTTTGGTTTTTTTTGGTCAAAATTTAATTTTCTGTCACCATATTTTAATGTTAGACAAGGATTACCTGAGTGAACACATAATGCAGTTTTCAAACGTTGATCTTATTTATCAAGAGACAAAAATCAAGTCTGGCATTATGTGAAAATATAATGCCAGTAATGTTAAATTGGCATTTAAATTGTGAAGACTTATTGCCAATTATTGCAAATTCTTGGTTGCAGTTGTTGCCACCATTAGTTGCTCAGTCGGTTTTTAGGTTTTTAGGGGCAATTAGCTTTTACTCTGGGTCAGGTTGGTTTGGTTAGGTGTGTTTTCCCTTAATAAATTAAGTCACAATGTAAATTGTTCCCACTCAGGTTAACTTAAAACTGTGCTGGATATCAAATTAGATTGAACTCTCTCAGAAAGTTAATTATTCTGTTTAAGTAAAATAAAAATGAATATTTTTTCAAGGTCATGGGTTAATTTTTGTAATAATATTTAAGTAAATCGTTCCTACTCTTCCTAGAATAAAGCAGTAAATACAAAGTATAATAAATGAGAAGTCTTTGGGTGCCATAGGTCAAAGGTCACTGTTTGTGTTATAGAAAGGCCTAGAGAGTCAAGGTTGGCTTTTAAATGCAGCTCGGGGTGTAGTTAAGGTTTACTGCAAGGTG
Organism: Xiphophorus maculatus; assembly: GCF_002775205.1. NCBI lineage: Eukaryota > Metazoa > Chordata > Actinopteri > Cyprinodontiformes > Poeciliidae > Xiphophorus > Xiphophorus maculatus. Next base: position 15,756,461 of record NC_036445.1, read on the forward strand.
TGGAAACAAGTCTGGCCTTTCTTTCCCCCTTTTTTGCCGAGTCTTTCTGTTGACAGCTGTTGTTTTGCTGCAGATCTTCGAAGGGGTGGTGAACCTGCTGGACAGGTTGCAGGCCTGGCACAGCACCCCCGGCAGCCCAGGAAACACAGAGCTGAAGGAGATGGCCCAGATCGGCCTGCGTATCATCACAGGATACATCCACCAGCAGAACTCGCAGGTCAGCTGCACCCACAATCCCACCTGTGGAGCACGCAAGCTCTAAAATGTCTCTGCTTTCACAACCTAAGCTCCTCGGAGATCAATATCAGCAGAAGATACTGTGGAAAAATGTCCAAAGGAACTTATTTAACTTGATAAGTGAGTTCAGATAGAGACCGTTTGAATACCAAGCCTTGTAGGGCTCTCTTTGCAAAGACATTGCAGTCATTCCTGTTAGGGAGTGTTCAGCATGAAAGGGCAGTTCCCCTCTGAGTTATGACATCTGCTCTTATAGGACTGTGTAAATTAAATCAGCCATTTGGATTTCCATCATATGCTGCTGCTCTGCTCATCTATAAGCTACTTTATCTCACAGCTGAGTGTCTTATGGAGGAGTGTGAGGAGAGTTCAGTTAACTAATAGAAACAGTGCTTATAATATCCATTCAAAGTATGCTGACAGGAAGTACATTTGTTTGTGTAATGTTTTGAGATCAGTATTTAGGACCTTTAGGGGCTCTACTTTAACTTCTGCTCAGAAATAAATTTTATATTTGCTCTGTAGAAAGCTCCTAATGTTAAAATTTAATGTCAGGAGTAAAACAATTCCTTATCTTTGGTTACCAAAACACTGCATTTTTATTCAATTATGACTGACTTTTATGGGGGGTTTCTGTCCGGTTATTCTGACACATTGGTGTGGGCAAAATCTTCTGCAGGTTTATTTATAGATGCTGTAATTTAGGACCCAAAGATGATGAAGGGATTCCAAGGAAATCTTTTATCCTCTCAGCTTTGCTACTCATAAAAGGATATCAAAGGGCATGCTGTTGGCTGACGCTTTTATATATTAAAAATAATAGGTTGACCTTTGTTTTGATGCATTTCATGAAGGAAAAAGAATCAATATTTGCCTGTTGCTATTTGCCAATCACCAATCAAGGCTGATCAAGAAAAATTTGACAGCCTCCGTTCTCCAGGTATGTGGTTGGTGCATAAATATTGCAAAGCAGGCCTCAGACATTAATATAATCTTCATTCTTCTAGTTATTTTTTCTTAGCCATATTTTGCCAATCAAGCTTAATTTGTTTTGTTGTACTTAAATACTACAACTTTAAAAAGATTCCTAAAACTGCCTAAGGCTTAGAGGATTATTGTTGTTCTTTTGGCCTAAAATCAGAGCTTCCAAATTTGTGCATCTTAATCTAATTTAACTGGTTTATACTGGAGATAAAAGAAATGAGAAAAAAATTAGAACATTGGGTCAGATTATATCGCAGCAATTAAATTTAGTTACTTTCAGTCTTTGGTTTATAGTTTGCATATTATTATTAATAGATTTGCAATTGAAATGACAGTTGTTAGCGTCACAAGTTACACTGTTGATTTCTGCCACCATTCCTGTTTGAATTGCAGCAGTTGTGTTTATTTTTAGATTCTTTACACCTCTTCAACCAGTTTTTCCTGAATGAAAGGTCAGGGAGACAGCTGTATTTGCTGCAGATAAGCTGATACATTATTCAGTCAAGATGGGTTTTTTTTGTTTGTTTTTTATGTTCAAAGCTTGAAAGGTAAACTGGAGTTAACAAAGAGTGATTGAAAGAGTTCTTTGGCTCAAATTGAAGCTTTTTGCTTTGGCTGAGGCGGCTGACACAAATAAACCATGCCTTTGTAGGCCTTGATTTACAGTGTAACCCTCCGAGGTGAGCACAAAGTGTCAGTGTATGAGATACAAAGAATAAAGAAAACAGGAGAAATTAAACAAAATTAAATAATTTTCCTTTTCCTAACTGTTTATTTTTTATTTATATTTGATAATTTCTCTGAATTTTGTATATATTTTTAACTTTGCTAAAATTCTTCGCTCTTTTTAGCATTAAAGAATGTTTATCACATTTATAATTTACTAAAGTAAATAAAAAATCTACATCGTTTTACATGTATAGGTTGAATTTGACTGAATGTGTCTTTGCTCATCATCAGGTGTGTGAAATGGCCTATTTGAAGCTCCACAGTCTCCTGCAGACTGTTCTGTGTCTGAGCTGGGAGGAGGTCTGCTTCTTGCTGGGAAAGCTTGGCGCCCCCTTGTGGCCAGAAGGTCTAACAGAAGACTCAAACGTCAGTTGTTCTGAGACTTTCTCCCAGCTGGTCCCCATTATGAGGACTCTGCTGGCCCAGCACGCGGACCCCATCACCCTCCAGGACCACTTGCCCAACTTGCCCATCACCAACGGGAGCACCACCTTCGCCGAGGACCTGAATGTTTACTGTAAAGCGCTGGAGTGGCAGAGCTTTTACCAGCAGAAGGTTCGTGTCTGGACAGACTTTGTGTATTTAAAAAAAAAAAGGCTGACATTTATCTGGTGTTTAGGGAGTCCAGGGATTCTGCTCCTCTGTCTTTCAGACACTTCCAACTCTGTTCTTTGTCAAATTCTTACACACATAACATATTTTAGTAATCCTGTATTCTGTCTGACCTGCTACCCCCCAGATTTTTCCTGAGATATTTACTGCAAAGTTTAGTATTTTTAAAAAGCTTTTGCTGCTTTACGTCACATTCCTTAAACTTTCCTTCAGAGTGTCTTAGTTATGGAGCAGTTTGTGCTCGAACCTTAGACAAACTGCTGCCAAACAGACACGCTCCACTCTGCTCGAGCTCAGATTCATCATGGCTCTGTGTGACATCGCCTGCCCATAAATCTGTTCTGTTTAGTTTTCTTCAGTATTCGGATCTTCCAGCACGTTTCGCACTGTGGCAGAACTTTGGCTGCTGTAAATGTTTAAAACAACTTTTAAAAGGGCAGCGAGAGAATATAAACCGTCCTCTCAGGATTTATTTATGTAGATGCTGTGTTTGTTTTAGACATATGTGTGTGTATTTCTATTAACTGAAGCAGGACCCCAGTAGCTTAGCATCACTTTTTGGCTATCACATACATTGAAGTCAATAATAAGTTAAAGGTAGTAGTGACCGCAGGCTCCTATTCATGATATGTTGGTTACCTGTCTGTTTTCCAGGTTCAGCCCACCATGGAGCAGTACGAACTGGACACATTTGGGCGTAGTCATGATATCATGTCCAATTTCTGGAACTCGTGTTTTGACGATCTAATGAGCACAGCATTTAAACGGGAAAAGGACAGATCTGACAGCAAGTCAAAGTTTCAGGTACTGATGCAAAAGTATTCAACAGCTTTAAGGACATTTTTCTTTATTACAATAACAAACTTCAGTTTTTTTGTTTTTTGGGAGGTTTACAAGATCGAAGACAAATACAAAGAAATGCAAAATTATACCTTTTTTTTTAAAAAACTCAAAAGTGTGCTGTCCATATCTGTCCAGCCTCCTTTTTTAATATTTAGCTATAATTGTTGTCCATCTGTCTGCTTTTAAATATCAGCATAAAAACAGATGTGAAGATCTCACAGCCTAAAGATACAACCAAAGCTAAATGGGAAAGGTTTACATCAGATCACATTAATGTTTTAGACTGGTCCAGTCAAAGTCCAAACCTAAATCTAATGAACAATTTGGGGCAAAACTCAAAAAGTGATGTTCAAAACAAAATGGGGAAAAAAAAAAATCTCTAGACATGCAAAGCTGGTGGAGAGCTCCAAAAAACTTGCAGGTGCACACACTCATTCTCTCTGTTCGTTAAATATAAAATACATGCTACACTTTTCTGACTTTTATTTGTAAAAATAAAAATAAAAAATGTAAAAACCAGGTTTTATTTTCAAGCATGTGCTACTTTGTGTTGATCTATCCTATAAAACTGAAATAAAATGCATTAAAAACCGTAGGTGCATCATGACAATATGCATTGTCCACACACTCCACCATCATCCCCATAAGACCTCCGTTTCTTGTAGCTAATGTGTCTCTCTGGGCAAACAGGAGGTGATAATTGACCCCTGCATGAAGCGAGTTCGCAGTGAGAACAACAGATATGTGATCTGGCAGAAGCAGAACGCCAGCCAGCAGGGGGTGGTGTGGCAGCACTGGAGAGCTCTCCGCAGGCTGTTCACCTGTGAGAGGGGCCCGTGGGCCAACAGGTACGACTGCATCTCACGTCTCAGCCTGTTGTTCTCCCATTTCAAGTCCGATTGCTCTGAGTTTTGTTTGTCTCACGCCTGACGTCAGAGTTCAGCCAGAGGTGAAATGGAAACTGTCCGCTGCTGAAACGTATTCGAAGATGCGACTCAAGCTTGTGCCCAACTACAACTATGATTCCCACAGTGAGGCCAGCGCTCTGAGGGACAACATGGGTATGATGACAGTTGATTTATTATCAAAATATTTCATTTTTTTAAATCTTTTTGCAAACAATTTAAAAAAAGTCGTGTTGTGATCATCAGGAGCTGAAAGCCCTCGCAGCTCTGATCCGATCCCATTGGCTGTTGCTAAGGAAGCGAAAGTAAGCGACATGGAGGATGATCACTTGGAAGAAGAGGACTTCGTCTTTTTGGATAACAAGTAAGTCTAAACTTTTCAAACCAAGAGTGTCAGCCGCTTTTGTGTGTAATTGAAATAAGCACTAAAATGTAGAGGAAAGCCGCATTAAGCCTGATTTCTTCAACGCTGCTTTCAGAGGGGAAGGAGAAGACGAGAATCAGAAAGAGAAACTGGTTCTGTCTGAAGACTGTGAGCTCATCACAATCGTGGCTGTGGTGCCGGGTCGGCTGGAGGTCACCACGCATCATCTGTACTTCTATGACGGTAGCAGTGAGAAAGAAGAGACCGAGGAGGGTAAGAAACGCGTACATCTGAAAGTTACACTTCTCTGTGTTATGGTTCTTCAAAGGTTTCTGTCTTGGATGAGTCATAAGTTTGCCTCCCTTATCCTGCAGGAATCGGGTTCGATTTCAAGAGACCTCTGTCTCAGCTTCGGGAGGTCCATTTGAGGAGATACAACCTGCGACGGTCTGCGCTTGAGCTTTTCTTCATTGACCAGGCCCATTACTTCATCAACTTCAGAAAGAAGGTCTTGTGTCAAATTTAACAATGTAGTTTAAAAACAGAAACTTCTTTTTGTTAAAGTAACAATGAAAACTTTTCCTAATAGTCTTTATTTAGAACGATAATAAATTGTAATTCGCAATATTGATGTGTGCAATATTGCAGTTGCAAACTATCTCCTGCATTTATTATGAATCATGTTTTTTAAGGCAGTGCAAAGTTAAGTTGATAGCGTTGTTGCCTCGCAGCAACAAATTCTCAAATTTAAATTTCTTCTTGCTGTCTTTCTGCATGAACATAAAGCTCCTAAAGCCTTTTTATAAAGACAAATAGAATAATTTTCACCATTTATGTTGTGAGATTCACATTAAAGTGATCACAACTTTTTCATAATTGGAGCACACACATTGCTGCTGCTGCTGTGTGTGGTTATTCCTCCTCGGAGACTCATCTCACAGGCTTTAATTCCTAAACATCTGAGGGTTGTTGCAACTTTCCTCTGAGTTAAAACTGGTTTGAATTAAGTTTTAGAAGGCTAGCTGTCATAAATTAAGTTTTTAAGTAGAGGATTGTAATCTCTCTTGCAGTTACGAGTCATCTTAAATCTATTCTACCAACACATTTTCAGTTTTCTGTGACAATATGGGTTTTAAAACCATAAACACTTGTTAACCTATAAATATGGAGGTTGTTGTGTATTGTCCAAATTATGCTATGATGTTAAATAAGCATTAGAAGCTCTAAAAGGATAAATTTCTCACCTTTTAGGTACGAAACAAGGTGTACTCAAGGATTCTCGGGCTGCGGCCTCAAAACCTGTTCTACTTCGGCTCCCGCTCCCCTCAGGAGCTGCTGAAAGCGTCAGGCCTTACTCAGGTGTTTTATTTGCATCATTTTTCCATGTGTATTTTATTCATTTCAGCGCTAAGTGGTTCCAATGTTTCCCACCTAATGTGATGTCATCTTGAATTTAACAGAAATGGGTTTACAGAGAAATCTCAAACTTTGAGTACCTGATGCAGCTGAATACCATCGCTGGGCGCACGTACAACGACCTGTCCCAGTACCCTGTGGTGCGTACTGAAGCACTTGTTATTTTTCCAGTGGTACACTGTGAGTCTAAGAAGACGTCTGTGTTGGTTGTTTCTCCTCAGTTTCCCTGGGTTCTGTGTGACTACACTTCTTCTAATCTGGATCTGGAGGACCCCTCAGTTTTCAGAGATCTATCTAAGCCTATAGGTGTGGTCAACCCACGTCATGCACAGAACGTCAAAGAAAAGTAAGAGGCTCTGCTAATGCAAAAAAAAAAAAACATGTAATGTAGGCCTGCAACTAATGATTATTTTAGTCGTCAATTATTCTATCGATTATTTTGATGATTACCGTAATCGGAGAGGGAGGGGAAGGAATTGGCACATTCTGCATATTTTTCATTTAACTTTAAGACATTTTTATACAATATTTTAAACACATTAAAAAATGAAAATAAACAAATTCTTTTTATAAAAAAGAAAATAGACATTTTATTGACTGAGATTCAATAACACGGAATTCCTAAAAATGCCCATTCTGGTTGATTTAAAATCAATACAGTGTAGGACTGATCTGTTGATTATGTTTTAATAATTAATAATTGGACAGCAAAAGGACTTTTTAATAGAATTTGAACCAGGTGAAACTAAAACAGCCACTTGATGCGTTTTGGGTGGAACAAATTTACAGAAAAAGGTTTCCTTTTATCTTAATTGCAAACCGTAAATATTTTTTGCACAATTTTGTTTTAATTACTGCTCTGAGCATGTTGTTCTCCCATCAAATGGTCTTTTTATGAGCATGTATTCTCCAGTGAACCATTAATCATTACTAAGTTAGTTGATAATTATAATCAATTCATAAACATTTCAGCCTTACTTTAACAAATTTCCAAGTTAAAATCGTGCACAATTTTATCCCTTTTTTTTTTAGTTGATAAAGCCCAACAATTTATTTTTTTTTTCAGGTACGAGAGCTTTGAAGACCCATCAGGCACCACCGAGAAATTCCACTATGGCACACACTACTCTAATGCAGCAGGAGTCATGCACTACATGATCCGCATGGAGCCGTTCACCACCCTGCATATCCAGCTGCAGAGCGGCAGGTGAGGACTGTGGCCACCGTGTGATATCTCCCAGATATCTCGTGTGTTCTCCGTTCTCACGATGCGACGTGTCGCCGTCGTTTCAGGTTCGACGTCGCAGACAGACAGTTCCACTCGGTGGCGGCGGCCTGGCAGGCTCGCATGGAGAGCCCGGCCGACGTCAAGGAGCTCATCCCGGAGTTCTTCTACTTCCCGGAGTTCCTGCAGAACATGAATGGTGAGACGTTCCACAAGTAGCGGCAGCCCTGTGCCGTTCCGGGATGTCCGCCGCGGTATGAAAGTAATCCGTTTAAATTCTTTGCTAGGCTTCGACTTGGGCCGCTTGCAGTTATCTCAGGACCTGGTGGCAGATGTGTTGCTGCCTCCCTGGGCGACATCAAGGGAAGACTTTATCAGGAAACACATGAAAGCCCTGGTGAGTCACCAACAACACACAGAGCCATAAAACTCAGTCATACCTCTGCTGCCAGAATTACAGCATAAAGAGCAACTCTTAAATTGCAGGAGTCCGAACACGTGTCCTCCCACCTCCACGAGTGGATCGACCTCATCTTTGGATGCAAGCAGAGAGGAGAAGAGGCGGTGAAAGCTCTCAATGTTTTCTACTACTGCACTTATGAGGGTAAGGCTGCAATCAGGACTTTCGTGAGGAAACAAATGAACAAACTGTTTTTGTGGTGATCCTTGCCAAGTGGAAAAGAAAACATGTGAAGTGTGTTTTTCCATAGAATAACACATAGAATATGGGCAAGAATCATTCCTATTCTTTTGTGTGCTTTTAGTTGTTTCTGTGTGCATGAACAAGCTTATTTAGGTTCACAACAGAAAATTATGAGCTAAACAACACGAGTAAAGGACTAATTTGCTCGTATTAGTGGTTATTCAGTTTAACTCTTTGCTGTGTTTGTTTGCTTCCCCTTGGGACTTATGAGGAAATAGAAAAATGGCTAAGGAAAAACGGAGTTGTGTGGTAGTGCTTCCTCAATTTCAGCTGACAAACAATAACAATGCAGAAACATCAAAAAGAAAATCCGTCTGTATTATTGCCATTAAACTTAAAACCAGATAAATACTCAGTTGGCCTTAAACTATAGGAAAGGGTTTTTTTTGTTTGTTTTGGTCCACTTTCATCCCAAATTTTATGACACCACTGATCTTTTGTTTATGTTGTTTATATGACCTTTTATGAGAACACTTTGACTCTAAGGGGTTTTTATTATTTGTCCTGTTTTCAGACTGAAATGTAACTTTAGCCACGTTTTGTTACTTATTACACTCTAAACATGTGTAAAGTACCTTTTTATAAATATTTGCTTTGATATCTCAGCCTTTTTTAGATCTCTGGCCATGACTGTCACTGTGCATGGCAGTAATATAAAACTGGGTATAGTTTTAGTCGCTTTGAGCTTTTAAATTTCATCTCTTGACTGTGGATAAAGGCCAGTTTAGGCGAGCAGCATTTTTTTATTTTTTTTATTTTTTGTAACCAGTTCCAAACGTCTGAAGATCACAATACATTTTGACTTGCTTGAATTGCTCGTTTTCTAGTCTTTTTGTGAGGTAAATATACCGCTCTCTGAAATAATGATAATAATAATAATAATAACAATAATAGTAAGGAACATACATATTGATTTATTTTAAGACTTCTCGTCTGAAAATTGCTTTACATAAACTTATGAAAAAGTTGTATCTGACCTCTGAATATCTCACTTTTCTCTGGGAAAAAGTTAATATTTGTCTTCTATTGGCTGTTGCAGGTGCTGTGGATCTGGACGCCATTGCCAATGAGACAGAGCGAAAAGCCTTGGAAGGAATAATCAGCAACTTTGGACAGACTCCCTGCCAGCTGCTTAAGGTACACTAAGTGAAAGAGAAAATAGAAAGTGACCCTTTTTTGAGGCTCTAGTTAACATTCTTTTAATATAATCTATTCTAATCTACAAATTAATAATAGCTATGCATTCTTGCATAATTTAGCCTAACAGTTCAGTCATATTGTTTCAACCAACCAAATTAACATCCTTCGGGTGTAATTGTTCTGCAGGTTTTTAAAAAGATCAGAATTTCAGCTCTTTTAGAGATTTGAATCACATCGACTTTAAAAATGCTTCCGTCTGTAATTCAACATCAGAAAATGGCAATGTTTCTCTGTAATCTTTGTCTCCGATCAGGAGCCTCACCCTCCTCGAATGACGGCCCAGAATGCATCTCGGCGGCAGGCCCGCCTGGACAGTCTACCAGCAAACATCTTTGAACACCTCGGCAAACTTCGGCCATTCGTGGAGGTCAGGTCTCGTGTGCTCATCTAATTCCACTGATTTAATAATCGAACGCACCGTATTCATTTACACGTCTACCTGGGTCTTCCTCAGGTGGTTAGTGATGGACTTCCTCTGGTTCAAGCACTGGTACCAAAGAATCAGAATCACTCCATCATGCAAGGCTCAGACACCTTGGTAACGTCCAAACCAAGCTCAGTTACAGCAGTTATCATTTTACGAGCTTTTTTTATTCTGACGCCAAGTCGCTTTCTTCTGTACAGGTGACTGTAAGTTCAAGTGGCTTGATTGGGACACACAGCTGGCTTCCATATGACAAAAACATCACCAACTACTTCACTTTCACTAAAGATCCGACGATGACCAATCCAAAGTGAGTGAGTTCATAAAAAGTGCATGGTAGACTCTTTAGCTTAGCGCTGGCCTTCAGGAAACTCCAAAGCATGTTATACGTTGTTGTTTTGTCTGGTTGTCATGCAGTGTGGGTTACAGATGTGCTCCACATAAAAAGGGAAAATTTGATATTCTCCCTGATGCATAGTTGGTTTTCTTCAACATGATCTGGTTCAGACAACAAACTGTAATGCCCACACCAGGCTGCTCCTTTTATGTGACTCCCAGGCTTGGCCCCACTAAGCCTGACAGAAGTCCTCCATGGTCATAATTGTTGGCAAAAATAAAATAAAAAATGAAAATCATGTTCAATGAACTCTGAACAATGGATTCTACTTTCATCCCATCTGTATCCTATGAGGAACAAATGTTGCAAGCTTTGACCTGGTCGCAGTAAGATCCCAACAGACTCGCTTGTTTTAAGCTTGCTTCAACCTTTCTTTGTTTTTGCAGGACTCAGCGTTTCCTGGCGGGACCTTTCTCTCCGGGAGTGGAGCTCAGCGCTCAGGTGCTGGTGGTGTCCAACGACGGCCGTCTGCTGTTCAGCGGGGGACACTGGGACTGCAGCCTTCGCGTCACTCAGCTGGGGAAAGGAAAGCTGGTGGGCAGGATCTGCCGGCACATCGGTGAGCTTTCTCATAGCATGCGGAGAAAGGGTTCTTTCTTTTCTTCACTGGCATGAGGTGATTTTTAAAAAAAAAACATTTTATGTGTGTATTTGTTAAGATGTCGTTACCTGCTTGGCTCTGGATCTGTGTGGCATCTACCTCATCTCTGGTTCAAGAGACACGTCCTGCTTAGTGTGGCAGGTTTTGCAGCAGGTGAATATCTTTGCGCCCTCCACACAGACCCACACTGAGCTGCTCTGGCTGGAAGTGAAGCCGTCAGATGTGTATTCACGGTTATTTTAAATTGTCCCACAGGGCGGATTCTCCAGCGGCCTGTCGCCTCGGCCTGTGCAGATCCTCTGCGGACACGACCAGGAGGTGACCTGTGTGGCCATCAGCACTGAACTGGACATGGCTGTCTCTGGGTCAAAGGTCAGAGATGTTACGGCTCAGCACAAGAAGATTCCGTGACTAAAATGTCGTTTTAGAAATCTCATTGCCTGGTTTCACATCAGTGTGTGTCCTGCTTGTGGTTTTTTTCCATCAACAGCAGGTTTCTGGAGTGTTTAACAATACAGCTTTGTCTATTCGAGCTAAATATTTACAATATGCCTCCTGCAGCTTGGAGGGTCTCTAACAAACAAGATGCCAGTTGTTCTGTGACACAACTAAAACTGACATAGGTGGTCCTTCCTTTCTATTTTCTAGGATACACTCAGATGCATGTGGCATGAATGTCAACACATAATATATGCAATGTGTAATAGGAGCTAAACCCGGTATTCTTAGTCTGCTGAAAAAGAAACCATGTTGCGGTGTGTACTTTCTACATCTCATCCTGCACTCTCTGTACTCCAGATGGATGTTCCCCAGTGCCTTGTAACTCACTCTGGGAAAAGCATCTGCAGCAGAAAATGTTCCTGTGCACGTTGCGTGTGCGAACTGCTGCCGCAGGAAACCAAATCGTTAGCACATGTTTCTGAACTTCTTTAATAAAATGACTTTAGTCATTTCAGCTCGTCAATTAGAGACCAAAGCAGCCTGCGTTAAAATTAGATTAGGTGTCATGAAAAAAAAAGGAAAATGCAACGTTTGTATACGTTTGCTCATCAGTGTTCCCGGGCAGTATGGAAAAATCTGGGATTGGGTTTAAATATTTTTCAGATTCAAGCAAATAAAGAAGAACATGTGTATGCCATCCATTCATCCATCCGTCCTTCCCTTTCTTCCCTGAAAATCTGTTGTTTTTTTGTTTTGTTTTTTTAGGAAAATGTGGTAAAAAAATAGAACTGAGAACTCTGGAAAAATGAACAATATTAGGATGTGAGATATTCAGGAACCTTGACCTCCAGACGAACAGCTTGGAGTTTTGTCAGACAGACTTTTCCACTGAACCTTTTAAGACTCAAACTGCTGACAGAACCGCTAGCAGTAACATCTTAATCCAACAACTCAGACAATAATGAGTCATTGAACACATTAGCTGTTCAGTACATATACACATGTAGAAAAGTGAAGTTTTTAGCTGATCTCATCTGATCCTAGACGACTCTGCATATGAGTTTGAGATGTGTGCTCTAACCATGACATCACTCGTTGGTTTCGCGACTGTGCGTTATCTTGTTTTCGTGTGGTTGGAAATGACCAAATTAGGAAAAGAAAGTGGAGCCTTGGAGTGATAGTTAAAGGCTGATTAGACAAAAATGTGTCTTTGAAGTCTAAGAAGGTTTATGTGGTAGAGGAAGGAAACCCAGTCAGGAGGAAGGCTGTTACCAGGTAACACTGCATTCCTAAGTCTTTTCTCCTAGACCGTCCGCTATTTCATTACCTTCGTTAATATCGCCAGCAAATTAAAAATGAGAAACAGAAAACTATTAAGAGTCACAATACTTCCGTTGAGGTCTGTATACATGTTGAAAACTCTTAATGGTCTATCTGTGTGAGCAGCTGTTGTACATTTCCTGACCCTCTGCCTATTGCTTTGCTTCCTTCCCAGGATGGGACTGTGATTGTGCACACAGTGCGACGGGGACAGTACCTCCGAACTCTGCGGCCTCCTGGAGACAGCAACGTACGCGCCCCCATCACTGCGCTCCAAGTCGGGATGGAAGGCCACATCGTGGTGCAGACGTCTCAGGAGGAACGCTCTCACAGGAAGGTACGTAAAGAAAAGTACTCACTCCCCCTTGAGCCTTTTCACAGTTTGTCACGTTGCAACCTCGAGCTTTAATCTGTTTTGTATTTAATTTATGTGACGGACAAACACAGACCAGCGGTGTGTACTGTATGTGTTAGGGTGTCTAATTAAAAGTCCAAGGGCCAACTGCACAAATATATCTTGCAGATTTTTTTAACAGATGTTTCGCAAACCTTGTATAATCTTTCTCCAGCAAATGTGTGCTTCTTTATGCTGGTCTATCACATGCAATCATAACAAAATACATTCGTTTTTGTGATTATAATGTAACATCTTGTGAAAAGCTCCATCTTTGACTACCACAGCCACCAAAGAAGAGCAGTGCAATTCAACTGGTATTCATGTGATGATTATTCCTTCAGGGCAAGCACTCCGTTCATGTTTACTCTGTGAACGGCTGTCTGATGTCCTCTTTCACCATGGAGGAGCAGATGACCGCGCTTCACCTGGTGTCTGAATACGTCATCCTGGGGACCGTGCAGGGCAGCCTCCACGTCCGGGATTTATTCAGGTAGAGACTTTCCGAATAAGTCATTTATTGAGAGTTATTTCACATTTTGTCACATTACATTAGTGTATGTTTTTATTTGGATTTTATGATAAACCAACAAAAATTGACACATGATTGTGAAATGGAAAGTAAAATGCTGCATGTTTATATATATATATTTATATATATATATATATTTTTTAGAAAAACATTTGAAAGGTTTGTCCACATGAGTCAATAGTTCTAATTACTAGTCATGCACATCAAGAGTGAAATATTTGCTCAATATAATCTGCAAAATAATTGAAGCTCAATCAGGCTGACCAAGTTTGCTCTCTCTATTGAAGAAAAGCATCCACACAGCACATATTTTTTTAAATAAATAATACAATTTATGTATTTATTTACTTATGATACTTTTTGTTTAATCAATTTAATTGACTAAATTAAATAGATTTGACTCTTAAAGATAAGTCAGCTCTAACATCTCCCCGTTTTGCAGCCTGGACTCTCTGATAACGCCCCTGGCCTTAAGGGTTGCTGTGAGGAGTGTGTCTGTCACTAAAGAGTTCAGCCACATACTCGTGGGACTGGAGGACGGGAAGCTAATAGTGGTGGGGGCAGGGAAACCTGAACAGGTGAGAAGCCAAACTTCAAGAGTGTGTGAGATGGAAAGGCGGCGAAGAGGGAGGAGAATAATTATACGCAGAGTATTTGTTGAGAACCAAGTTTTTCAGACGATGGTGTAATTGGTGTGACCGATCCCTTGTGAATAAAATCCACGTTCTCTCCTGTTCTCAGGTTCGCTCCGGACAGTTCTCCCGTCGCCTGTGGGGCTCCACACGCCGCATCTCTCAGGTGTCGGCAGGTGAAACCGAGTACAATCCTGCGGAGAACGTCGGCAAATAAGAGGAATGGCGGCGCGAGGACTTTCCTTAAAAACAAAACAAACAAAAAAAAAACTGGGGGAACTTTACTTATAAGCCACTGATATCTCTCTGGGAGAGAAATTATACACTGAGCACTTTTTAAAAAAAAAAAAATCCTAAATGTTTTTATATTTTATTGCAGATTCCTTTAGCAGGTGTGCTGTTTTCAATCAGCATCAATCCAAAGAGGCCTTGTTCGTCTCGTTTCTGGTGGAAGAGCTCGGGGCTGGGAGGGGCTTTCAGGCTGTAAACTCATGATGGACCGCGTGAACTCTTTGAGTCACATTGCAGCGGAATGACTCACTTTGATGAACACTTAGACTCAGACAGAAGTGACGCTGTGAAAATTACCACGACCTTCACCTCTTCCCCCTCCCCAAGCACCATGCACAACTCCTTTTGTGTTGTCAGAGCCACAGCTGGGATCTCTGCACTCTTTAAAAAAAATCTCCTAAAGCCATTGATTGGCAACAGGATCTTAAAACTCCTGGAAACTTGAAAGACACAAAAACGAAACCGCAGTAGACGTCGCTCGAGATTTCCACGTTGCAATACTGGTGAATGCCACAAGAGGGGAGCGTTAGGCGGGAGGAGGCGGAGGGATTGTAGAAAGCTTGTGAACCTCTGCTGTGTTGTGGGTTTTAGTGTTTGACAGATGCTTCGACTCGCAGCAGTTTATGGGTCTGCATTCCTTTTTAGGCTCTGAGAAATTAAAACCTGTTACAATTAAAGCAGCCCTGCTTTAATAGTCGAGTATGTGAAAGATATTCACTTTTTTTAAAAATGACAATTGAGCTTTCGTGTCATACAGAGAGAGCCTTCTGTTGCCTTACACACACAATCGGCCTTTACGAACAGCTTAATTTAACGGTTTTAGCGTTTTTGCATTTTGCCACATGCCTGTATCCTTGTTTGATTTCTATCGAATAAGTGCCTTTTTTTCCCACTCCACTCCCAGGCCTTGTAATAAACACTGAATTCCAATCAATGATTTTACTGTAAGATGTGACACTTTTCTGCTTCATTGTGACTCAGACGTGGAAGAGATGTTCTGAATGAAGCCATGAGTAAACTGTTATCTGTGTGAAGTTATTCACCTCTGTTGCTGTTGCAGTGAAAGAACATCTAAGGAATGGCGTGATGACTCTGCAGCAAGTTAAACAGTCCGTGAGGGAACTCTGGGGGAATTTGCTTCCCGTCTGTTTTTCGTTCTTTCTTTCTTTCTTTTATTGTCTTGTTGGTGAAAAAAGA
This sequence comes from Xiphophorus maculatus, assembly GCF_002775205.1. Classification (NCBI taxonomy): domain Eukaryota; kingdom Metazoa; phylum Chordata; class Actinopteri; order Cyprinodontiformes; family Poeciliidae; genus Xiphophorus; species Xiphophorus maculatus. The sequence continues at coordinate 15,771,908 of NC_036445.1, forward strand.
AAAGAACACAAATTAGCTGCTGTTTTCATGAAAACACAAAGGAAGCTACATTAAGGAAACACAATCTACTGTTGAAAATTACAGTGCCTTGAAAAGTATTCGCAACCTTTAAGTTCTTAACATTTTGCCACGACCACGACAAACCTTCAGGTGTGTTTTTATTTCATTTATTCTTTATTATTATTTATTTGTGCCACTAGTGATCTAGGGCCACAAAATCTTTGTAGCAAAACGTTAGCAGCCTATCAGGAGGAAGAGGCTAGAGGAAGACATGCAGGAGGTGAGCCAGGGTCAGGAATCAAACCAGAAACATCTGCCTAAAGTGTAGCCTCCACATCTGGTGCGGCTGCTCTGCCACTGAGCTACGCGGTGCCCCAACTTAGTGTTTTTAGACAGAGCAACACAAGGCAATTGTTAAACGGGAGGAAGATGCCGCATGGTTTTCAAAACAGTTTCCAAATAAAAATTTGGAAAGTGCCTTGTGTAACTGTATTCAGCCCACCTTTGCTTTGATATCCCTGAATAAAATCTGCTTCTAAGTGTCTCAAGAAGTATCCCAGTTGGTATATAGAGTCCGTAAGTGTGTCATTTAACCTCAGTACGAATGCAGCCGTTTTGTAACGGCCCCAGAGGTTTGCCAGAGAAACTTAGCTAACGTAAAATATTGAGACCAAGAAGAAGAAGACCTGAAACGGATCAGGAATAAACATGTGGGGGAGTTTAAAACGGGGTTTGGTCATTAAACAGAACCTCAAGTTTATAACATCTCAAACAGCTCCAGCATTAGGAAATGGCGAGTGTATGGCAGAACTGCAAACCTACTGAAACGGGGCCTTCCATCTGAAATGACAGGCCATGCAAGGAGAGCATTGGTCAGAAAAGCAGCCAAGAATCCTATGGTGACTCTGGTGGAGCTGCAGGGGGCCAAAGCTCAGGTGGGAGAATTGATAGAAGAGTGGCAAAAAAAAAAAAACAGTATTGAAAGAAGTCTGATTAAAACTTCAACACAAGATGTGTAGGAGATACTGAAAACATGAGGAAGGTGGTGTTCAAAGTTTTAGAAAACTTGAGAGTGGGCTTTTAGAGTTATAATCTATTAGTTTAGATTAAGATATGTTAATATGTTACAATGACCTTGACATAAACCTAACTGAAAATCTGTAGTAGTACTTTAAAATTACTGTCCAGCTAATCTTACAGAGCTTGAGCATTTTTGCAAAAATGTATCCCAAAACTCTTGAAGCTGTAGTTACAGTAAACTGCTGACTCAGCGGAGCTGAATCCAATGTCAGTTGAACTTTTTAGATTTTTATTTGGCGAAATTTTTGACAACCATAATTTTCCTTTCACCTCACAGCTATGTGCTTCTTTGTGTCGGTCCATCACATAAAATCCCACTAAAACGCACTGAGGTTTGTGGTCATAATGTGAAAAAGAAGTGTGGAGAAGTTCAATGGGAGTGAATACTTTTACAGTGGACTGTGTGTGTGTGTTTGTGTGTGTTTTAGAGACCATCCAAGATTGAAAACAGAGACAGTTTAAACCAAGTTTATTTGATATTTGTTGTTTACAATCCATGAGGTCTTACCTCTGGAACATGTTGATAAACGGGTTTCATTTATCAAAACTCATACTACCTGATCTTAATTCAAAGATATGTCTTCACTTCAACTAAATTTCCCTCTTTCTGTGAAAACTGTGTTAAAAACAGGCAGTGATTGTGGCATTGATACTTAATACCACTCTTTTCTGTGGATTGCCTGAGGAGGACGGCCTGTTACTCCAAAGTGAGCCTTTATTTGAGCTACATGAGGACGGGGAAACTGATCCCGCTGCCACAATCATAGATCATCCAGCTTCTCTACTGTAATCACAGCTTTGCATGTGTCTGTGATTTTTAACCCTTGCTGGAGTTGAAGAGGTCACGGGGAACAGCCGTGGGTGGAGTGGAAGTGGGGGGCTTTGATCTCCTGATGGGCCGAACATCCTGTCAGCCTCCCCATAAACACCTCCGTGGGGGAACAATTTGCAGAGGAGGGAGGATGGGATGGGGGAGCAGAAGTGGGTGGTAAAACTAGACCCCCAATCAAGCTTTAGGAGGGTGAGGAGTCTGTGTGCTCACCCTGACAGAGGAGGGGGACGGATTGACACCTCTCTCTTAGTTGTGGCCCCATGTTTTTCTTTGATCCAGCAGCCTTCCCCTCTCCCACCCTGCCCACTCCTCCAGACCAGAGGGCAGGGTGAGGGGATGAATGTAATGAAATACTAAAGGATGCAGTGTAGTGAAATTTTCCAGTTGCATTTATCAAACTCTACAGGGTTAAGTTAGTGATAGTTTGGACAGAAAATGTGTTTCCAAGGAGCCACCAAGATGGAGTCTGAAACACACACCCCATTCTTTAACACTGTAAAATTTAGAGGCGTTTTTCACCTTTGATAAGATAAACTTGGGTCCTCAACCAGTCTTGTTTGTCACAGTCCAGTAAACTATTTCTCTGACTTTAGAAATAGGAAACTGTTTCCTGACCTGTGATAATCAGCGCAGACTTGCTCTTGTTGAAATGGCATGTTTGTTTGTCCTTCCTATTTTGAACATTTGGTCAAAGAAATTAGACATGTGTCAAATATCATATTTATATCCTGAGGCAACAGATTACTGATCAAAATTTTCATAGTTAGCATCTCTAGAAACAGAACCAGCTGTGCAATCATTGTTTATGAAGTGGATTTAAAAAAAAAAAACAAAAAAAACAACAGAATAAATGTACTTACATGAAAAGTTGTGAAAAGTTGCACCAAATTTAGTCTTGGCCTTTAGTCGGTCACAGTTTAAGTTGCTTATCTCTTTTTTTCTTCTCGCAACAGTCTTATCAGCTCATGCACACACCCAACTGAGACTACAGAGGAACTCAGCCCTCTTATTAATACATGAGCCCTGGCTCCTGCTAGATGATTTACAATATTAGTTGATAAAGACAGGAATTGCTTATTTATGTGAATTTCTGATTAACAATTGCTTGTTTGTTTTCCTGTGCCTTTAGAGTAAAATTATATTCTTGAGAACTGGATTGTTTCTTTAAATGGAACAGTGAGAGTCATCTTTGGCCAGTAAGTTCTGCTTTTTCAAACATGAAGTGCTGTGCTAAGCTTTCATTTCTTGAAGGCCCAAAACGATCTTATCACTTTTTCACTTCTTTATCAACAGTTAAAGACCTGAGAGGTGCATCATCCTTCTGTTGCCAGATGATGCTAAAATATGCTTTTTTTATGCTAAAATAAAATAAAATTATGCTTATATTTAATTTTTTCCCACAATTTTCAACTAAAGAAATATAAATTGTAGCTTTGTGACAGGCCTTAAGTTTTGCAATCTTTTCTTCAAAGCCTTATATGTCCGGGTGCGCAGGTTAAATTAAAAGCAGCCAGAAAAACCTTATAGAATTACTGATGAAGGCCCAGTTAAAGTTTGGGTTCTTAGAAAAGGAAAGGGTTAAAATACATTAAAATAATTTTTTTTATGGTACCACTTCAGACAATCATAGAACACAGTTCACAAGGCAGAATTTCATACCTCATCTGAGCTGAATCTTTCTCACAATTTACCTCAAGATTTTTATTTTCTATTGAATTTGAGAAAAATGTCCAGATTGGCTTAGCTGAACCCTGCAACCTTTTTTTCTGTTTGAGGTCTGTCGCCTCATGGGAATATACCAGAGTATATGGTATGTTGGGAAGTTTTTTTCCATTCTGCTTTTCCATCTAATATTTTCTGAAGTCTACAAGATCACTCAGAAAGTCTGCTGTTGCAACACATCCCCTCTGGATATTGTCTTTGTCCTTTTTTGTTGTTGTTGCATTTCCTCTCCAATTGTGTTTTTCTAAGACTTTTTGATAAACCTGGTATTAAAAGTTTCAACCTTGGGTGCGTTGCAGAAATCTTCACTTCTTAGCACAAGTTTTAAGAAAAAAAAAGAAATAAATGTGCTAAATTAAAGAAACCATCTCCCATTGATGTGAGTTCAACTTGCCTCAGAGTTTTTATGCAAGCAGAAACATCCTCTTGCTCTCTTCTCTTCCGTGAGTATGCTTTGAAGTTTAGGTCATATTGTGTATGAGAGATCTTCCCCCACATTTGTTTTCCTCTGAAGTCCTTCTGCCCCCCTGGGATGCACTCACCAGAATTTACAAGGTGTGTAATTCACCCTGCATTGGTTTCTAATCTTTTGAATTGCTAAGATCAAACATTGCTGCAGTCCTGGCAGCGTCTTGTGTTATTCACGTGTTCCTCTTTGTGCCAGATAACAGCAGGTCACAGCTGTGTGTAAGAACGCCTGAAGGGGTCGTAAAGCAATGCCCCCAACCCCTCCAGCCAATGAGAAGTTTTACCAGAAGACGGATATTTACTGCGAAGCTCAAATCCTGAAAATATCAAAGCTCACTTTTTAGTAGAGGATATTTTGGGAATTAGGGAGTTATACTAGTTTTTACAAGTCAATGGTAAAGTAGAAAGTAAGTAATTAATGGGTTCAAAAATGTTCTTACTAATGATATGCCCTCTAAGCCAATAATCTGTAGAACCAAGTTTTACTGCAAAAATGCAGCAAAATGTCTCTGTTTTTTAAAATTATGATTTGACTGGGCTACCCTAACACATGAAGACGTTTCGTCTAAACTCATCCATTACAACTCTGGCTGTAAGTTTCTTTTGCAGCTACTGACAGGATTTCTTCATGAATTGTATTGTATTTTCATCCATCTTTACACGGCAGGATGCTGCCATCACCGTGCTTCTCAATCCCAGTGCTCTGTTTTCCACCACGCACAGTTTTTACATAAACGTCAAAATATTAACATGACCAGAGCAATTTCTTCCACATGTTTGTGTATCTTATGGTTTTCTATTTAAAATTACAAATTCACATTGTTGAGATTAAATTGCACACAGTTGAACTATATTTATTAAATTGGTGACTTCATGGATAAGGTGGTTAAATACAAGTTCATAGTAAACGTTTCACAGTTTTTGGGGCGGCCGAGGGTAAAAATGTTGAAAATCCTGCATTATACTCCGTTCATGTGCTTTGTTTTAACCTGCTACATCATATCAAAGGAAATTTTTTCTTGTAGCTGTAACTTGACAAAACATAAAAAGTAAGAATACTAAAAGGGCATTAAACATTGTGTAGAGCAGAACACTATACAGGATCTTCCATAGACTTTTGAAATCATTTGCAGCTACCTAACAAGAAATATGGCTGTAAGTAAAAGAGTCGAGGGTTTTCCACTGTTTTCATTGCGCACTTTAAAACAAATAGTTTATCTTCAATTTAGATCCGAGCACTTCCGACAGGTACGCAGGCATTTAACAATTTGTCTTCAATTCAACAGTTTACAAGAATAAGACATCCTGTGCTGTTAAAGTTAATGAGATCTGAGTCCTTTCACCGCGTCTCAGTGATGCAGCCAATCACGGAGCCCGGCTGAAAGCTGAGGAGATGGGAGGAGAAAAGTCCAGGGAGGAGAGCCTGGCGGAGTTTTTTTTTTTTTTTCCTTTGCCTCATCTGTTGCAAAGCTGCAGGAGAGAGAGCGCTGCAAACGTACATCCCGCAGCCCGAGACAGAGAGAACTCTGTTGCCACTTATTCCGCGGAGGAATGAGCTGAAAGAAACTAATGCCTTCTCTGTGTTTCCCCTGGATTACATCTACGGATTTTACGCATCTGGAAGTGGCTGTTTTGTGCGTGAAAACAAACGTTACAGGTCCATGACGGAAAGGCGGAACCAGCGCGTTCATGTCTTTTAATTACATTTTGTGCTGCGGAGGTTTCTGGCTGTTTTAAGCCGTTCGTTGAGCGCCGTAGGCAGAAACGAGCACTGTTACGACGGGGAGACGCGCCGCGGTGATCGGAGTCAAAGGGAGCTGTGGAGACTGGAAACATGAGATTGATTGTCATCTCTGCGGTTCTGCTGTTGAAAGTAAGCAAAAGATCAAATATATTTGCCTGTTTTCTTCTTTGACAAAGATTTTTGTGTGTGTGTGTGTGTGTGTGTGTGTGTCTTTTCTATTTCGTATTGAGAATAGTATCCTAATATAAACCTGAGGAGTTTTTGTAAACCTATCCCACCTAGATTGGAGCACACTATTGTTCCCAGAGGATTTCTGTTTCACACCGCAGAGCCATATGGATGGCACAGGCTCTGTATGTTGTGTTATTGTTGCCAAATAGTAATAGAAAGATGAAAGTCATATGGTGTGTTTGGTTCCCCAGGGTTCAAGTACAATATGCTTTACATCTACATGCAGAGCCGGTCCAAGATTCTTTAAGGCCCGAAACAAAATTTGAATTCGGCTTTTCTCCTAACTTCACCACAGCTTAGCTAACGTGTTTATTAACATCATCCATGTTGGTATGTTTATGCATTGTGCATCTCATTTAACAATCTTTAGGAGTCGTTATTTTCTTCTGGATTACAGGTAATGGTAGGGTAGCATGTACAAGCATAAAAAAAACTATCCAAATTTCCCCTCACCACATTCATTGGTTGGAAAACCACATTCTCTTTGCAGACTAATGTGAAAAGTCAAAAGTACACAACAGTGAAAGAGATAAAGTTAGTACCCACCATTGATATATCACTACTCCTAAAACAATTATGCCATTGTAAAGCTGGCTTTTGCTCTTGGATGCCCCCTAAAGGTTTTGAGGTGTTAAGCAGCTGCTTTTATTTTCTTAATTTTTACCTTTATTTAAGAGGCTAATTACCAAAATCCTTTGGGACTATAGAAAGAATTTGATTTTGGGCTCTTCCAGCTACCACAGCTCAACTAAAATCTCCTTTTGCATCATACATCTTTAAATGTTAATGCATAATACTTTTGCATGACTATTGCAGTAGCAATTTCTCCTCAGCAATGTAGATATATGTAGTATATTGTAGAGAGGTACAGACTGGGATACTTCTAAAATATTTATTTATTCTAAAAGAAAATATTTAGCAGAGAAAAGTCCTTACAGGCTGGCTACACTGTTTATTTTGCATGATAACAGCTGATGGTTTCAGGTCAGCTTTCCCTTTTGCAATATCATTCCTCTGTTTTGTACCTATTCTTTATCATTTGTTCGCTCTTATTTGCATTTGTATTAAGCAAATCATTTCAGACCAATGAATTCAAACCATTGCATATCAGTTTTATGTTCAATTTTTTGTTGAATAATTTTTTGAAATGTGGAGATAAGCATAAAATCGAATTTAATTTAATATTATTTTCTGAAAACTTTGTATTTCCATTCATTTCTTCTCTAATTTCCATGTGGCTCTTATAGCATATGACAGATTATGAGTACTGATCAAACCAAACTACTGTGACCCTGAGCAACCGCCTTGCTGGTAGATGTGATTTGTGAGTCTGAAAATCACATTTCCTTTACCAGACTATGAGCAGATTATATAAAGTTACTTTAAATCGTTGGTTGTCAAAGCATGTATGAAATGTACACTTGGTCTGTAGGAAATGACTCATGGCAGATGGCTCCATGTTGTACCCAGAAACATCTGGTTAGAAACCAAATAAAATGGGAAAAGTTCAAATTAGAGAAGGGTAGAAAGAAAAGAACCCTCTGCTGATTTTTCGCTTGGGATAAAACAAAATCTAAAGTTCTGCTGCTCTAGAGCTCCCTCTGTAGGTTTCCAGGCTTTACGCGCCTGCTTAGTTTGCTAATGCAATGCCTCAGAAGCTGGAGAGCCCTATGGTTAGAGATCATCCTGCAAACCGGTGAAAATCTTTTTATCGATGTTTGAGCTGGGACGATGGTTATCATTTCCAACTCACACTCAGAGGCCACCATTATGTGCTGAGGCACTAAAAGCCAAAACACAAGGGCGCTTTTCCAAGATTATCCACCACATACTAAGTAAATGATCTGTTTTATGAAGAAATTATAGTTTGGGTGTTTATTTGATGGCATATTAAAAAGCCAGGATCATGGTGAATAGAAAGCCCCTTCCTTAGCTGCAACAGACAATAGTCTGACTCTCATTTTCGTCCAAGGCTCACAGCGATGGAGTTCCTGTCTAGACTTGCTCTTCACAGTCACAGCACTTTTGTTAGATCTAAGTGTTTAGATAACACCTCACCTTTTTAAGAAGATGGATATCTCCTTGTGATTTGAGGGGAAGATGTCAACAAAGAGCATGTGTGAAATCTAAGATGTTGCTTCTCATCTGGAAAATGCACATCTTGTCACATGATTCTCTCTTTTCTTATTAGACGACTTAGCGCAGATGCAGAAAGTTGTCGGATTAAATCTGTTCATTCTCAGGATGGCATTTATTGTCTCACTGCATCTGCTGATTACAGCTATTCCCAGTGAAACTGTGGGAAAAAAAGCAGGAAATGCAAATCTTATTCTCTAATGTCAACGTGGGCGTTTTCATACAGTTGGAAGGAATAAACATCATTTTAAATCATTGATAGTCTCTCAACAATATGGTTGAAGCTAGTAATAACCTTCATGTTTGTTATCGATGCTACCTTTGGTCATTTGTGATTTCTTTTCCCAGAAAAAACAAAATTGAAATCCATGTGCTTTAATTTGTACCCCTGAGAGAAACCCGTGCAGATGGGATGTGGAGCTGAAGTCTGCCTCGGCCCACGTTGTCTTGGCTCCCAAACCTTCAGTCGGATTTTAAATTCTCATGGATCAAAATTTTCACAAGGGGGAGAGCATCCTTTTGTGAGTCTATTTTTCCACGGATCAGATTAGGTGTTGAAACTCCAGCCCTTCTCACTTCAGAGAGGGGCAGAAAATGTTTAACGTGCTAAGAAGGCGTTGTGTGTGTGTTTGTGTGTGTGTGTGTGTGTGTGTGCGTGTGTGTGTGTGTGTGTGTGTGTGTCTGATCTGCGTTGACTGAGTGACTCGGGCAGCCGTGGAGTTGAGAGGCCCATTGAAAGCAGCTCTCCATGGTGGTCCGCCTGGTCTCACTGGGGAATCCCTTCAGATTGAAGCTTACTACCTTAATGGCAAAAGCAACTGCGGCTCCCTTTCCTTCAGATTTTAGAGTCCAGATTCAACAGATAAGAGAAAAATACTCTGAGGGGTCATGACCAGTTAATTTATGAGGATAATGACAAAGTCTTTTAGCAATACAGTAAAGCCTGTCCCCTAAAAGTAAGTTGCTTTCGGGGGACAAATCGCTTGTTGCCACCAGAGCCAACCCCAGGGCTCATGCTTGATCATAAAGCTAAACTTTTTGTCCTTGTTTATTGAGACTGACAATACTGTCAAAGCGTAAATAAAATGAAAGATTTTTAGTTGTTTAAAATGCAAGACATAAAGGATTTATTGATTTTCCATTGCAATAGTACAGAGAATAATATTTGTTTGATCGCTTGTGTTAATATAGTTACAATCGGATTCCACCAAGTTAATATTTTCTTTGTGTCAGCTTGTTCGCAAATATATCTCAGCAAAAAACGAATTGTCTGACAGCCTTTAAACTTTCCCTCATCTCCACCAAATCTGCATTGAAACATTGTTAGTTAGTGGTGTGAGTGGAGGGGATGTTCCTAACAGGAAGAGGGGCCCCTAATCAAATTCAGCTTAAGAACCCTTTATGCCCTGGTTGCAACACTAACTACTCAATGACCTTTTAAAGTGTTCTTGTATTCATTTTACATTCAGCTATTGGATTTTTGTACGTCTGTTTGGCTATAATAAATCATTCTGTGCCAAAGTTTTAAACTGATGGGTTTTTTTTCACATACTTCCCCAAACGCAGATGTTAAAAATGCTTTGAGAAAAAGTTCCTCTAAGAGTTTTTGCTACTTTCTTTTTTTTTTTTTACATAAATTTTGCACATATTTTTTTACCTGACCAGGAAGTGTGGTTTGTGGTTGAAAAATGACAAAGGGAACATGTGAAGAAAACGAGAAGAAGAGTCAAAGTTAAAACAAACTATAAATAGATAAACAGTATCTGGAAATCATGTCACAAAGAAATATGACAAATAATTCACTTTTGGTACAATTTAAGTTCCTTAATTTGAAATGCCTGTTTGAAAATAACTGCACCCTCCAACACTTTTAAATAATAAAGAAAAATAAGGATAGAATTTGAAAAATTGAGAAGACATGAAAGTTGTCTATAATAACATAACCAGCTGCTTTTGTACTTTGACAAATGTTAACATCCATTTGAACTGATTTTCATTAAGCACCCACTGCTCTGTTTTACTGGTTAGATCTGGGAAGCCTGAGAAACAAGGGAAAACATATTCCTGTGAAAGTTTTGTTTGGATTTTGGACTGAAAATGAGTGAAAAGGTCACTGAGATTCTTTGAAAGACCTTCAGAACCTTTGAATATTACAAGAAAGTCTGGTACTCTTAAAGGAAATCAGGAGTTGAAAGTTTTAGCACAATGTAGTATGATGCATGAAACATATTTTTTTCACATATTCATATCTTTAATTATCAAGACTACTATTTAATGCCTATTTTTTTCTAGCTCTTTATTTGCTTGTCTGTCTGGAAATTTGCTTTGAGTTTCAAAAAATGTTACCTGTGTGTGAGTATTGAAGCTGGAAGCTGTGATTACATGCTAGCGAACATGATTGCATGCTCTAATGTTTTATGTCACCAGTAGATCCCCTCAGACTCCTCACATGACTGACATATCATGTTATTACCATCATGCTCATACCCAGCAGTCCATGTTGCTGGATTCATAAATGGAGGATAATTGACTCGTATGTATTGGTGTTCAAGTGGCTTCCTGGTTTATGGTGAAATGTTGGAATTTCTCTCAGCATCCAGCGATAATTTATTAAAGAAAAACAAAACAGATAAAGCTTCATATTTGTGCAAGGACATGAATTCAGGGCTGTTTCTGTTGCCCTTTTAGGGCCATTTTACAGGAATTTTTAAAGCAAGGCTGAACTAGGTTTTTGTTGCTGCCAATTTTAATGCATGCCTCTCTGATAATTTCTCACATATCTTAAATATTGCCCCTATATAGTAATGCTTAGCCTTGTGAATATTACAGATTTTGTCACTCCCCTCCAGTGTGTCGTGGATTAAATCTGCCATTGGACTCTGCGCCTCTCTTTGAGAAGTGTCAAACTTTCCTGTTTTCAGCTGAGTTGCTGTCCCATTTTCCAGCCCCAGCTGGCAGAGGTGAACCAGCTCAGGTTCACGCCGACCGTAAAATCAAAAATCCAAGCTGTAGGTAAAAATAAAACAGGGCCACCATCCTCAAATATTTATCAAAGCAAAGTTCAGCATCTAAAGAGGTTGACTAGTGTTTGGAGAGGAGCCCCCTCTGTCACATAAAAGAGGACCAGCTGTGAGGCTTTTTTTTGGTTTGCTGTAAGTCCACTCTGTGTGCTAACTCCAGACTGGTTTATTCCTGCTGGGTCCAACCGCCCTGATACCATAATTCCTCTGATCTGGGCCCTGCGGCTGGAGTTCAGATATCATCGGCTCCACCGTAAAGCACCGCAGTCAGACTGACTGTTGTTAGAACAACTTGAGCCCAGTTTCAAAGCTGTAGTATCAGCATGGAACATTTTAGTGTTTTCTGCCTGGGAGCATAGCATTTTCTGCGTGCGTGCGTGCGTGCGTGCGTGCGTGCGTGTGTGTGTGTGTGTTGCTGGAGGGGTTTTAATGGAGGCCCTACAGGTCCACACATGCTCCCTTAAGCTTCTTAGCAGACTTCAGAGACAAAGAAAGAAATCATCATCGAGCTGTTTAGATGTTGCTTTTCCCCTTAGCAGGAGGTTAGTTGTTAGACATCTGTTTGCTCGGTTTGTTCTTGTCAGGCCCCTGGGCGGAGAAGGCCAGTCGCCTTGTGCATATTTAAGATGCCGTTGCATTGAGGCTGCAGAGGCGGGGTTATTGGTGAAATACTGATCTTCACAGACACACCTGGAGGGCTTGGTGACTTCAAAGATGTCTCTTCATCCGAACGCTCTCATGCTGGGTGGCTTTGGTTAACTGACACCCTTAGGAAAGGCTGCCCCCCCCCCCCCCCACACACACACTTTCACATGCGCTGGCTGTGAAAAGTGTCCTTCACTTTGGATTTGGATTGAGTGGAAACAGAATAGAAGCTCCTCTTGATTTGTTAGCTACTATTACCTTCAGTGCCTTGCAAAGGTATTGATGTAATAGATTTTGTGAAGTTATGACACCACACTACAATGTATTAAGACATAAGTCACTACCTACTAATGGCCAGCACTGCAAAAGCACAAAATTCTACCAGGTATTTTGGTCTAGTTTCTGGGGCGAATATCTTCGTACACTTGAAATAAGACAAAACTAACTTACAAGTAACTTTTCAGCAAGATATAGGAGCTTGTTGTAAGTCAATAATTCTGTAGTACTAATTTAAAAAGTACTACTTCCACTGGCAGATTGTTTCACTTAGAACAAGACATATTTTACATTTTATAAGTGAAATAATCCGTCAGTGGTACTAGTACCTATTCATCAATATTAAGGAATTATTTGCTCTAAAAAAAGCTGCTATGCTTTACTTGTAAGTTAGTTTTGTCTTAACTAACTTACAAGTACACTAATTCAAGTGTACTAAAATATTTACACTAGAAAGGCAAAAGTGGTAGGATTTTGTGTTTTTGTAGTGAGGGGAGTATTAGAAAAGCATGGAGGATCATGACTATGGAGGAAATGCAGAAATCCACAGTTCAGACTGCAATGAGTGTCAATAAGAAATACCTTATTGAAAAGAAGCATTACAAAGTTCTGCTTAATTTATCACAAGCCTTCAGGGGACACAGCAAATGTGTGGAGGAAGGTGCCATGTCTACCATTTCTAGTATCCTACATGCAAAACAATAGTTTTGCATTGAATATCTGTGCCAGGGAAGGAAGATCCTTATTCACAGATTTTTGCCATTCTAAAATTGTCTCTTGGATAATCTGCAAGAGGCTTGTGAAATTTTCAGCTGTAATTGTAGATCAGTTTGGTTCGCCAAGGTATTGTCTCAGTCTGGCTGAATATAAATGTATAACACACTGTTCTGTTTTTTGTTCACAAAACATTGAGAAAACCTTGTATCCATTTCCTTTAATTTCATAATTTAGCTCTACTTAATTGTTGGTATGTTACATAAAAACACTCAAATAAAACACTGAAGTTTGAGTTTATAACAAGACGAATCATTGAAATGTTTCAGAATGTGACTACTTTAACAGGGCACCATAATATCTCTGTTTGTCTAATTTTTCTTCTTCAATAACGTAAAACCCAATAATCCTCTCAGATGCAATCTCGTCTGGGAAAACTGTGAAGAACATCTAAGCTGTTGTGTTTGTGTCATATCATAAGCCGGGCCTCTCCAGTACCCACTTACAGATAAGAAGTCAGAGCACTTGGAGAGTAAACTGAGTCAGATGGAAAGATTGCAAAAGAAAAAAAAAAGAAAAAAAGAGGGCTTGCCGTTTTCCATGTGTCTTTGATCACAAATGGGTGGGAAGTGTGGGATTTGCTTCCAAAAAGATGATGAAATCGGGTTTTCCTGTAAAGGAAAGACTTATGCAGGGTTTTCTGTGATTTGATCAAAAGTAAATAGGCAAAAACGTGTAATGAAATAAGCACTTTTTTATTTGTTGCTCTTTCCCATAGAGCAACAAATGTGTGTGTGTCTTTAGTGAGTTTATCTTTACACTTCATGTTTTCTCTAGGTTACTCTTGGAAAGGGTTGTGCTAGTGGGAAGTACACCGAGTCGGGACATTGTTGCAATTTGTGTCCAGCTGGTTATGGATTGGAGGAAACGTGTGGAAAGGAAAATACCAAATGTCTACCATGTCTGCCAGGTAATCACTGACAATTTGTTTGTTTATACAACAGGATGCTTCTTATTTATTACCTGATATTAAATTTTTTTTTCTTTCTAACATGTTATTCATTTCCACCAGGCAGAGATATTTTGAGATACGTATGTACTGGAAACATAACATTTTTGTGTAACTAAGGAGAGAAAAGAAGCTTTTTCAGGACTTTAAACAAAAAACAAAAATTGATTAGAATCAGTAATGCTGTCCTGCTCGGATATTATCTCTTCCAAACATCTGCATGTACAGTACTTAATGAGAGAAGTCAAATTAACTTATTTTGTATTATATAGTAACATTTCAGTATTTAAAATTGGAAAGCACTAATTATTCATTTAAACCTGTTTTCCCAGGAACATTTTCACCATCCGAAGGCCTCGACTCTTGCCTTCCATGTAGCACCTGTCCGTCTGGTGTGCCCATGCTGGCGTCCTGTTCGGCAACCCAGGACACGCAATGCGAGTGTGACGTTGGCTTCTACTTTCTGAGAGGCTTTGGTCTATGCGCACCCTGTTCCAGGTGCAGGCCAGGTCACGGGGTTGTCCGGGAGTGCAGGCCTCAAGGAGACACGCTTTGCCAGAAGTGTGGCCCGGGAACCTTCTCAGAGGAGGATTTCAACATCAAACCCTGCCAGGCTTGCAGTCAGTGCTCTGATGAAGAAGTGGAGATCCAATCCTGTATGCACAACTTTGACACACTCTGCATGGGTGAGTGCTTTTACACAAATAGACTCTCCTTATTGAAACACAAATCTAATTTATTTGATATTTTTGCAAACAGCTCTTGAAGGAGGAAACTGGGTATACTGTTATCCACTCAGTAAAATCACAGGTTGCATATTTGAGAAATTCTTGAATCTTCCCTAGTAGCCATTCGGGGGTGCCTAAACGCTTGGCCATGCAAAGCTTTTTTACATACAGCTCCTCCTCAGAGCTGCAGAGGGGATAGCTTTCCTTTGTGAGGCACCCTATCCCCCTCACACTTTCCCCAAACACCTGGTGGAACTGAGGCTGGTGAGCTCATCATACAAACTATTTCCAAGTCCAACGCTCCTAAGAACAATTGAAAATTGCATAATGGAGAAACACCATTGTGATGACGTGCTGGAGGCAGAGTGTCAGAAAGAGCAGGAGCTTCTTAAAGAGACTTAGGTCAAGTTCACGGCACTGAATTGCAAGGTCAAATTTCTTTTATGTAATGATTGATATCTGGAAGCGAATAATCAAATCACGAGATGAAATCCACTTTTTTCTATTTGACATGAAATCCCAAAAAACAGACCAGGGGATTCAGTGGAGACAGTTTGAGCTATTGTTATGTTACCTAAAACTGAAGACTTCATCCATTTCCTAACACCCTTTTCCCTAGTGGGGTTGAGAGGGCTGCTGGTGCCCATCTCCAGCTAACGTTCCGGGCGAGAGGCGGGTTCACCCTGGACAGGTCACCAGTCTGCAGCAGAAAACAGTAGACTCTAAACTCTAAATGACTTTAGTGTGAGATTATGCTACTCCGATAAAAAAATTATTTACTTACTACCCATACTTAACGGGGTTACCATTAGTTGTGCAAGTTCCCCAAAATTGAATTTCGATGAACTACAACATCTTGAAAACTGGAGTTGTTTTAATATTATAGAAATCTGCCTTGGCTATTAGCTCACCACTGTTCTACGGACTATTTTTTGTTGACTAAGATGGTTAAAGAAACTGTCATCTTAAGGTAAAATTGTGTCTCATGCTATCAACACTGCAGGATCCCTCAAACTACCCTCTAGGTTTGTGTGGTACTGGCTAAAACCTCTGGCATTGTCTTGTTTAGTTTACTTTTTATTACATCAACCTCTTGAAAAGATTTATGGTGCTGAGAAGTTCTGTGAAACCCAATACCAGCACTACGAAAGAGTGCCAGCTTTCATCTTTCAACATGTGATGCTGGAAGACGCAACAATAGTAGATAAAAGATAAACAATGAGTGAAATGTAGGAAGGATCAGGGTCTCTGAACATGTGGACAGCACCTGATTCCACAGTTTCTCAACACAAAGAAACACGAGAAGTCCAAAAGCTCACTTTAGTGTTGTCGTCCAATTGATAAAAGGTTGACAGGTCTTTAGGTTAACTGCTGCTGAAGGAAAAGAGAAGCAGCTGACCCTGACAGCTAGTGATCTTGCCCTCAAATGGCTACACTTGCTCCCTAAGACAAGGGTCAAATGTACTCACAGAGAGTCCATGTGTCATGACCCTTTTGACCCTGCACAGGTCGGTGCCGTATCTTGTGCTGTTTGATCCCACAAAGGCAAGACTGCAGGCGGCTAAAAAATAGGGGCAATGGGAGGTTAAAATCCCCGGGGGACCAGGGTGACAGAAGTTATCTTCACATCTGGTCTAAATATGTTCTGACGAGCATGTGTGCAGCTCCTTCTTGAGATGTCTTTATGTCTAATAGATAAGAAGCTGCACATTGGCCCTGCTGGTGCCGATGGGGCCTTGAATATTCCTAATGGGGCGGTGATGGAGGAAAATGAGGAGGAAGACGGCAGCCCCGCACCAGGACCGTCCAAGTTTACACCGCAGGATGAGGGTGGCAGCAACAACATTCTCGTCTACGTGTCTGTTCTGGCTGCTGTGGTGCTGGGCTTGTTGGTTTATGTGGCTTATAAATGGTGAGTTTGTACTGCGTCCATGTCCTGTAATAACGTGAGCATATTGGGCATGTGCAAACTTAAACTGCTTTCATGGACTCTTCCCAGTTGGAGGTCGTGCAAACAGAAGAAGGCCCTCTCCAAGGCACGTGTGGCAGAGCTGGCAGCATCTCCAGAAGGAGAAAAGCTCCAAAGTGACAGCGGTGTTTTTCTGGACTCTTACAGCCTGCAGGACAACCAGCCCAGTAAAGGTAAGCAAGACACACAGACTTTAATTCTACAATTGCAAATGATTAATTTTTTTATACACTTCCTTCTGAGCTCTTACTAAAACGTTCTAGTGGGATACACTTCAAATCTATCCCCTCTGACAATAGATTTTTCCTTTAAAAACCTGCTGTATCAAATGCCACACGAGTCTTCTGCCCTCTGGTGGTTAATGGAGGTATGACAGGTGGTGCCAATGTGCCATATTTATTCCAAGTCCAAGATACATGTAGCTGCTCGCACTAAAGTTTTCATGGAGAAAGAAATTGTATTGGAACAATGTCAAACAACAAAATATATTTTTAAAAAATTGTAAAACTAATCCTAATTTCTGACCATGTAATGCCAAAACATTATTTTTGATAAGTGAGCTTATGAAACTAACTTTTAAACATTGGCACTTTGCTGAACAACCTGCTGTGTTAAATCCTACGAAAGCTGTGCTGAATTTGTGTATGTCAGCTGTAATCCTTTAGGTTCATGCAGGTTTATTTTATAGGTCACCACTTAAGTTGTTGTTTAGTGGAATTCCAGGTTTAATTTGCACTTTAAATACCAAATTCAAATATGTTATACACTTAAAACTTCATTTAAATCTGAATATAGCAGATTAACTGTTAAACCATTATCTATTTAGATATTTTGTCTATGCAATAATGCCTTTGTTAAAGTATAACATTATCTATTATGTTTTCTATTAGACTAAAGAGTTATAGTTTGGTTTCTCATTGACCAGAATACTGTATATTAGAAGCAGCTTGAGTTTTTTTTTTGGCAAACTAAACAAAAGTTTCACTCTTCTACTCTCTATAACGTTTGTCAGTTTTATGGATGGGTCTGGACTATAAACACCATTCCAGTAATGATTGCTGGAGTAGTCAGTGGTTGACTGGGTCATGTGTTAAAGATGATTTACTGGTGAGGAAACAATTATCAGATTTCTCTTTACGCTGTTAGCATCACATTCCTTAGCTAAGTTATGCCATTGTCTCAGGCGTCCAATTCCCTCTGAGAGAAATGTGTCACTGTTGTCCCATGTTGAACAGGATCTACCACACATCCTCTAATTACTGCTGTAAAGTAACACATTATTGACCTTTTTTCATACCAATTCTCATGTAACTATTGAAAGAAACAAATGTGATAATAGCTTAGTCGAATTATAGTAAGATATGTTCTAATAAACACAAAGCAGAAATTACAACTGCAGACATTTTTAAGCCTAGACTGAATTACAGTCAGAGACCATGAAGAAATGTCACTTGCCCTTTTTCTGACCCTAGATCTGTACGAGTCATGTTGTTCCTCTCTGCTCCACTGCGTCCGACTTATTTAAGTGGCATGTTTTTGGGTATTTCCCATTTTGAACAGTGGTATGGAGAAACTGACCTCTGTGTATTCATAGCCCAGATGAAAAATTTAGATCAGCTTAGAAAACTATTTAATTAAGCATAATATTTTTTTTAAAAATGCTTCCGTTTAATTTTCATTGATACCAATTGCTAGTTGTCACCCACAAAAAATATATATGCTTCTTCAGGGGAGATTTGTTTTTTTAATAGTTTCAAGTTATGGTACTTTAATAAACGTAAATATATATATATATATCTTTCCTTTTTTTTGTTTGTTTTACAAGGGCCGCCAATAAATGCAGTCCTCAGGACCAAGGTCTGTCATGTTGCTGATTAAACAATGTGACCTCTCTCAAAACTCACTAAGGAGTAATGAGTCCTGGAACAAAATCCAACCAAAGTGTAGCTAAACAACCAGAAATCAGAGAAACATCAGCAGACAGACTGTCGTAAACAAGCAGGAATGACATTACTTTCTGCACAAGAATAAACACTGGTGGGCAGAAAAAGAATACAGCCGTGGGTTAAAGCATGCCTCTCAATGATATACGTTTCAAAGTGAAATCTAAACATGAAACAAACATCATGACATCAGCCAGCCCTTGAGTCCCACCAAGCCTTGAGCTCATTAAGCTTGTTTTTCAAACAGGTACCAAGAGAGACAGCAAACTCGACAACCGTCTGTACGTCAACTTGCCGCCGCACAAACAGGAGGAGGTGGAGCGCCTCCTGCAAGAGGCAAGCGGCCGTGGATGGAGGCACCTTGGTGCAGCGCTGGGCTACGAACCGGAACAGCTGGACCTGTTCGGACGCGGCGAGGCCCCGGCACACACGCTCCTGTCTAACTGGGCCCAGAGAGAGGGCTCCGCTCTGGGACTGCTGAGCTCGGCACTGAACCGCATCGAGAGACCCGATGTGGTGACCGCCCTTAACAGCACACAGCAGGGTGTTTCTGTGGTGTGACCAACTGGCCGGACCCTCTAGCGACAATCACAGACTCAAGTGAGGGATAAGCGAGGCGCTCAGCTTTCAGCTCTTCTTTATGGTTGAAGGAATCATTCTTAAATTACTTTGTTTATAGACCTTTTTTTCACTAAAATACCACCAATACTCTAAAAATGTATTACTTGTGGCTTATTTGAACTGTTTGAAAGATTATGATGCCGTATGGTAACCGATTTGTCTGTCTGGCAGTGCAGGGATTATTGGACTAAATATACAGAGCTGTAAAAAGTATTTCCCGTGGAAGATTTCTAGTGGGTTTTTTGTTGTTGTTTTTTACATCACATTTACATGTTTCGGATCACAAAGAAAATGTTTATATCAGAGAATGGCAACCTAAGGAACTACAAGAAGCCCTTTTAAAAAGATGACTTTGTTAATTAAGAGGAAATATTTTAATCTCACCTGACCCTTTGTGAAAATGTAATTGACACCATAAATTTATGTCAGTTTGTGCTATCTTGCCTGCAACAACCTCAAGTAGTATATGCTGCAGCTTGAAGTTCTTTTTTTTTTTTTTGCATCAATGTGGAGGATTGTTTTGATTCTTTTGCAGAATTCAGCTACACTGGAATGTGTCTGAGCACAAGTAGCCTGTTTAAGGTCAAGCAGGTTTTTCGCCATTCCAACACCTTTTGTTCATAAGTGGGGCCACTTATTGGCTCTATTCATTTCTGCAAGTTGTCTGGGGCAAAGTAGGCCCAGACTATCACACTATCACCTCCATGTCTGACTAATGTCTGTCAGAAATGCTGAGTTAGTTTACACCAGAAGTAGCAGTATACACAACTTGCAAAAATGCCCATTTTTTTCTCATATGACCACAGAATATTTTTCCATTTGGTGCTGAAACTCTTCCATTGAGGTTAGAAAGTGAAGCCTGAAGTGCTTGAGAAACTGTTTAGACGTTTTCAGTTGGATGAGTCACAGATGTTTTCTCTGAAGAGTTATGGCCAGTCAGCCACTCCTGTGAAGGTTCATTACTGTTCAGTTTGGTTCACTCACTGGAGTTTCAACGCCTTAAAACGACTTTATGGTTTTAAATGGTAAATGGTTTTACAACTGAAATATGTCGCGCAATATGTTCCTCATCTATTCTTAAATGTTCTTTCAATCAACGGTTTGTGTGTTTGTTTGTTTTTTTTATATTTTGGCGTACTTCATGTTGTCAGGTACCTTTTTAGTAATTTCTTGATTCTACAGGTCTATCAGAAATCAGACCTTCATGTTTCTACTGAAATTGACCCAAAAATGTTCCGAGTCATACTTAATTCAATTGGGAAATCATACATTTTCATAGAGCCATGTTGTGTCAGATAGATTTGTTCCCATTAATAGCTGCTTCCACCCACAGCGCAGAGTGAAAAGAATTCAATCCTTTCATACTTAAGAACAATGTCACCTCTAAACTTTATACGTTAAGAACAAAACCATTAAGAATAGACACACAAATACTGTAAATATTCAGTTCACAAGCAAAATGATGTGCAGTATGTAGTATTATGAGCAGAAATTTGTATTTTTGAACAAAAATCAAATCTCACCTTTTACATAAAAAGGAAAATTTCTATGTAAAGTTGTTTATATTGAACTCCGTATCTCAACATGTTTCTTCTTTGAATACTTTTTTTTAAAATAAAGTACATTTTAAATAATCATGTTTGTACTGCCAAAAGGTTTTGTGACAATTGAAGAAATACTCTCTTTATCTGGCTGGATCACGTCTGCATTTTATACACTTTTTATTAGACAACTACTGTAACTCTTTTTTTACATATTTTTCTTTCTTCCTGCCACAACTGCCTGTCTCTGAGTGTCTTTATTCCTTTTCTTTTTTTCTTTGTTTATTTTTTTTAGCTTATTTCAAGGATATCGTGCAGCAGTAATGTAGATTTATCAAAGCCTTTTCTTTTCTACACTTTACTCAGAGCGAGGTGACTTTATCCATCAATTTTATTGCCAGGCTAAACTTTTTCCACACACAACCCCCCCTCCCTCCAAAAAAAACATAGGGAATCTTTATAGTCTCTAATTTGCCTCCAAGAAACTTCTAAATGTTTATGTATTATGGGTAAATGTAGGTGTTTTTCATGGTTTTTCCAGTGTGCTGGGTTTCCTGGTTGCTTACATTAATCCTGCGATAGACTTGCCATTTGGACTTTACCTTATAAACGCTTTAAGATGTGAAGGTTTCAGCACCACCTCCCACCACTGAGCACCAATAAAGCCAGCATGGAAAACAAATAAATGAAGGGTAACAAAAATGTGCTACTAACATTGAATGTTTTTTGTTGTTTTTTTTTTTTACAAATAATTAAGTGATAAAAAAAATGTTTGGTTTGTTGATGTTTTTATCAGATGGGTCTTTTTTCTATTTTGTCCAATTAGAAGCACAGACTTCAGTGTATTTGGATTTGACCTAATTATAAAGTGGGAGGAAAGAGCAATATTGATTTTTTTTTCAACTTTTAGCAAATAAAGATCTGAAATATGCTGCATGTAAAAGAGAATTGAATTTATATGTATACAATTGCATTTTATAATTCTAATGTTATACATTGCCCTGAATACATCATCTTCACTTTGAAACACGGTTGTGGCAGCAAATACGTAGCGTCCGAGCTACCTTAGCAGACAGTTTATCTGGTATAATTAGCAAACTATTAAAACTGCTTCAAAATCTACTGAGTGATAGCTGTAATTAATATTCATAGCACTTTATTTAAAAACCCATATTAAAATCAAGCAAAGTAGATCTTAAACCTCTCCTGAGTTACAACAAATTGCCCATGTAATGTTATTTTAGGTACTTGTTAAAGCCTTAATTACACAGGCTCAGTTTGGCAGGTTTACTGATGATCAACCTGCTGTTGTTTGGCACCAAATACAATATTGCTTTTTGTAACTTTATTTTGAACTCATGGTCCTCCCTCCTGCTTTGAACTGTGATTGTTTACCAATTCCTGTTTCCCACTTGCTGGATTTGGGTGAGGAAGTTTGGACCTGCTTGGAATGCAATACGTATTTATCAAGGGATTTACAGTATTAAAACGCTTCCTGTCCAAAAGCCTGAGGGAAAAACTTTTTTTTTTTTTAATCATTTGAGTGTGAACTCAAAATAACAGCTTCAGTCAAACCCTCATCGAGGAGAGTCTCCCGTTTCTCACCGAGGCTCAGTCTCACTGGACTCAGATCTGTTAATGATCTCTCTGCCTTCAGTTTTAAGTGGGAGCAGGCATCTCGCATGGCCCGAGGCAGCGTTACCTGCCATCACACACTCCAGAAGGGACTGCTTAACTGCGGTCTGAAGCACACAGGCATTGGGGCGTGCGGAATGTGCACACACTTTAAAAAAAAAAAAAAAAAAAAAGAGGGGGATGGGATTGAGGAAGAGAAGTAAAGCACTGCAAGCAACTCTCTCCACTCAACAGGTCTCCTCCGTGTTTAGAGCAAGCAGATATCTCTAATGAAGGCACTTGATCACTTTGTTTCCCTTTGCAGGGGCCAAACATCTGGCTAAAGACTGTGCAAAATGTGCCAGAGCTGTTTTCATGCCATGTGCACCACAGGCCTTAAGGCAATTTAAAGCAGGACTGAGTGAGCACTGAGATGTTAATCATGCAGCAATTTATGATATTAAAAAAAAAAGTAAAAACTTTTACGCAATTTGATACTTAGCGGAAATACCTTGCAAAAATATTCATAGCTGCTGAAACCTTTCACAAAAACAACCACCAATGTGCATTTGTTTTACTGGGATTTTGTGCAACAGAGCAACACAAAATAGCAGTAGTTTGTCTCAACATCCAGTGCAAACAAATGACTTCAGGACTCACCTAGAGCTGCCATCTAGCAACTTTTAGACGCATCCTTACTCCAAAGGGATCAAATGGCTGAATTTCCTCACCAGCAGTCATTCACCTCTGAATAGGCCTGGTAACCAGCCATCCAGGTGTGTTGGAGAAGGGATGCTTCTCTAAGTTGCAGGATGGTAGCGGACTTGACTTCAGCAATCCTGCTCTCCACAGTTTGCAGCAAACCATGTAGAGGGCTTGGGGACGATTTTCTTTAAGAAAATGGAAATTGTTAGTTAATAAGATGACTGGTTATCCAAAGATTTGCGTCTGAGGCAGAGGTTGACCGTACTGGATGGACCCTGGCCCTAAGCATTCAGTCAGAGCTGCAATGTAATTACATCAACCATTGTTCATCTGTAAGAATGGCAAAAAGGGATGTTTACAGATCCTCTCCATCCATTATTACTGAACTATTTTTACCTTTGCATGTACAGATCTGGTAGATATGCTTAAAAAAAAAAATACAGGCAGCTCTACCTCCAGCAAAGAATGTTCTGCGCATTCTGAATACAATTGCATGCCACACTTTTCAGATTTTAAATCGTAAAAACTAAAGATTTTACCATTTGCAAGCTACAATTTTTTACAACACAAAAATAGGCTATATCTTACAAAAAAAAAGGTTTATTATCTTTTAAAATGTTTGTACACTCGGTATGACAATGTGCTTACACAATACTTACAGTAGAGTAGGGTGGAACTTACTTTTGTACATAGAAAAATGAGGAAAAAAAAGAAAACGGCACCAACAATAAACAGAAAGAAAACAAGTTTACCTCCCTGGCCAGTGAAAACATAAAAAAATAAAGAAAAACTGAGTTAGACAGGCTGAAGTGGGAACTGCATCAGGAGGACTGAGCTGGTGAGGATGGGTGGGCTCACTGTGCTCGTGGGCCCTTCACTCCTGCCTACAGTTTTGGTAATTATTTTTACACATTATTTACACTTTATTCAAGAAATGATAGTCCTTTTACAAAGTGTTTGCTCATTTAAAACATTCCCAAAAACTATTATTCAATATATTCACATATAAAGCAATGTACATATGTTGGAACTTTGTTTAATGCAATTTAATGGGCTGTGAGGAAATCGTGATCTAATGCTAAGAGAACAAACTTTTACTGTCAACAGTAAAAAAAAAATAAAAAAAAAATATGGGAAATTAATGAGTTCATGGAGCAAAGTCGACCAAACCAGGGGTCTTCAGTATGAGAACTATCTATTAAAAATACCCAAAGCACACAACATTTTTAGCAAATGTTAAAACTGCAATGCTACAAACTTCATTTTTTAGTATTCCTGTAAGAAGACGGTTGGGGAAGGAGCTGGACGAAGATGGGGGAAATAAAAACTGTTCCTCAGTTTAAACAGAACACCAATCAACGACTTTCAACCCTGTTTCAGGTTTTAAATTGATAAAAGATCAAGTAACTTCCGAGGTCCAACTCCTTCCCCAACCTGCTCGTCCTTGGCTGATCCCTCAGTGGACTGTAAGTAAAAGTTCATTTCCCAGTGAGGGCACATTGCTAGGAATTTCCGTTAGGATGCCACTCAAACCTCGGCCTGTTGGTGCATTCTTAAAACAAAAAGGAGGCTGCAGGCTTTTCTGGTGAAGTGAGCAGGGTTCGGACAGTGTGAGCTTGGACCTCGGCAGCCCAGATAAAAGCAGCACCAGATATTTAGTCAGTGGAAGTGGGGCTGACAAGAAAGAGTCAGGACTCCTCTGTCACTGATCCATTTTCAAACAGCGGAAAGCTCCACTGACTCTTTTTATCTCACTAAATACTTCAGATTTGAGGGCTGAAAGATTTTAAAAAGAGAGGGATCATCTCAGGAACATTTAATAGTGTGGGGATAGGGGGGAGAAAACAACAAAAAAAAAAAAACAACAAAAAACTAAAAGTGAGGCAGTCAGTGAACACAGTCTCTGTAGCACCCCCTCTTGTCTCATCGCATTCAAGCAAGCCACCTGAAAAGGCTTGGATCGTGGAGCCTTCTGTGCGTTTCACGAAGCCAGGAGAGATTCTTGGGCAGCAGTGCAAATTCTTTGACATAAATACAAAAAAACAAAAAAAAGGAAAAAAAAACTACTTCACTGTCCAGGACATACACAAAGGAGTGAAAGGGAAGGCAAAACTGTGCTTCTCCAGTGTGAGCGAGCGCAGAGGCAAACGGGAAGATCCGCGGCTCGGTCCGGTCAGTACACGTCCGTGTCCTCTTTGGGCCTGTACACAGAGCCGAACCTCTGCATGTACTTCTTGATGTACTCCTTAGTTTTGTGCTTCACATTCTCATTGCACTCGAGGTCTTCGGGGTTCTTGCAAGCTTTCAGCTCCTTGTTCATGACTCCGTGAGTTAGCTGCGACGTAAAGCAGAGATAGAATCGTTACGAATGTCTTCTGAAACCGGAATGCAGTAAATCACGACACGTAAATTATGACACGCAATTATAATGCAGCGTGGTAAAGCGGTTCAATCGTTAATCTCCTTGTAGATAGTTTGCTCTTTATAATTGGAGAAGACCAAATTCCTTTTGGATAAGCCAAACTTATCCATGTACTGCAAGCGTTTCCTCAAAGTGCTGGTATGTGTGAGTGGCCCATCCATGCGACCGCAAGGAGCCACGCAACTATTTGAGGACACGAGTGATAAGAGCCCTTTAAGAGAGTTCAAAGATACAGGATGGCAACATGTTTTACGTGTGGAATGGCTTCTCTCAAGGATGTGACATCGAGGGAGGTCAGCTATTAAACTGTGAATCAGAGAAAACTTGGGAAATGTTATTAGAAGCTTAACTTTAATCATGTTGTGACTAAACGGAGGCTAATGAAAGGAAGACACTGAAACACTAACAGCACAGAAACACATTACTTTTCAGGATTAAACCATTCTTAAGCGTTTTGAGATAGCTTGTGTAAGTGCAAGTTATTGCGAGGCGATATGGAAAATAATGGACTTTTTTTTTTCCCCCAATTTCAATCCTTTTTTTTTATGCTAGTTTCTTTTCTTAAAAAATAAATTAAAAATTCCAAAAGTGGCTTATTTCAGTGATCCATCCCTTCTTTGAGATGCACCAGGGAGTATTAGGGCCAGGCTGTGAGAATTTTTGTTTAATTCTACATTATACCATCATATTAGCAAACAAAGATGCAATTTTACCAGAAAAAAATGCCTTAAAATTAGAAGAAAAAAAGTTGTTTTAATGAGTAAAAAAAGATTAGTTATCCGATATGACCAGCTCAGGCCGTGTGAAATACACACAGCTGTTTGCGGGATCGTTTCAAAGTCCTGTTACTGATAATAATATGATGCTGATGTATGTAATTATATGTAAAACTTATACCAAAGTATAACTTCACAAGTTGCTCAATATTCCTCATTTGAACATCTTGCATTGGATTTCTCATAAAATAATTACTTCATTCTCCTAATATTATTACTTTATTTTCATATTTTAAAATAACATCTTAGCCAGACCCTAATACTTCGTCTTATAGATGACCTGAATTGTCAAACAAGATGGCGTGCTGACATCACCCTGAACCATGAAACCCCAACGAATGAATTGGTGTAAAACAACCTACCCAGACCTAGGCAACATTTCAAACTTTTCCAGACTGAATTAGAACCCTGCCAAAACATTGGTTTGCTTCTGCTTACCTTTCTAGCCAGGTGTTTGAAATCCTCTGTGTTGCTGATGCGTCCAGATTTGCAGTCCGGCTTCCGGTACGGATTCAGGCATTGCACAATGAACTGGGACATCTGGTTAACACACAAAAGGAATATAAGAATATCTGTCGGAAGCGCTGTAGCGGTAATGACGAGAATGTTAGCAAGGAAACTGAGACTTGGACTCACCTCTTTGCGAAATGTCTCTTTACTTTTTTTAGCCAATTCACTGGAAGTGTCTGCTTCGGCCGTCTTTGTGGAGAACTGTGACAATCACAATCAACGAGGTTGGTGAAATAACAAAACTGGAGTTTGTCACATTTCATTGTATAACTATATCCATCTAGAATATATTTTAAGTGTTTAATAAGCCAAACCAAACAGCTGTTTAGCACCATTTATAAGTCAAGGTTCTTTCAACAGCTGTTTTAGATCAGGGATATCCTTTCACAATGAACCATCTGTGGCTCCAGCCTTTAAAAACAATAGCTTATTGAAGTCACTCTGAACAAAACACAATCTACCAGGAGATTGAAACAGGTTCAATCCACAGTAGATTCTGCAGTCTACTTTATATTTTATAAACAAGAGTTAATGATGAAGCTTAGCTCTTACAGGGGACATGCTTTATTAACAGAATCAGCAAAAATCAAAGGAGATAAACAGCGGGACAAAAGAATAAATAGAAAGATGGACGGATGATTAAGGAAAGAGAGAGAATAGATCCGAAAATAAAGATATCACATACTCTGTCATTTTTCCACTTGGGTTCAGATCCAAAAATATATTTAAATTAATTTTGAGACTATGTGGGAGCCCTGGCGGCCTTCGAGTCCTGAATCTACACAGCAACGCTGTCTGACTGTATCATGAGACACTGTTTATGGTTTTATTATGCTCTGCTGGTTTTCCTCAATTTCTTACTGTGCCATTTCAAATGAGACAAAAAGGACACGGCGGCAGCGTGCTTCCTCCAAACTATAAGGCAAGAGGCCGCAAATAAATGAGAGCGAGACTTTCCAGATGGTTTCCACTACTGCCGGAGACGGGATGAAAACAAAGAGGGAAAACAAACTGTGTAGCGGAAGAGGAGATAAGCTCAGCCGCCCCCTCCTCTCCTCGGTCGGCCTTGAGGCTAAGGGAGGAGGTGGAGTGAGTGGGCACATTTGGAATTTCAGTCTCCATGTTGGTTATGTGAGAGGAAACTCATCAGCAAGTTTATAACAGTCAACTGGGAATGATGTGGTGTAGAAGGTTTTTTTTTCCCCTCTTCCTGGAGAGAAACAGCTGAAAGTAATCGCTGGTGCTGCATCTTTAATCACAAACACTATAATCACGCTCGGTGGCAGAAAGTTCCTGGGACCCAAATGGAAAAGTGAAGCAGCGTCGTCACAAGTAATGCGGCGGATTTACTCTGAAGCTCACAAAATACCTTAGAGGGGTTCTCATCGTAGGTCGGTGTTCCCAGGTCCATCTCAGATTCATGGTCAACACTTGTGTTGTCACTGCTGCCTTCCCAGGTGGGGGGATCCCACTGCGTTTGCCTGAAGGCAAAATAACATCAAGATCAAGATGTGTGACGGGACTTTTCTCAAGGAACACAGATGTGATACACACACACCCCCACACGCACACACCCACACACTGCTACACCTACCTTGTGACAACATGGTAGTAGTAGATCTTGCCTTCAGGGTCCCGGGCTGCTTTCCAGTTGGGAGGTAGGACGATTGTTTTGGGTTTTGGGGGAGAGGGAGGAGGCAGGTCTATCACATTGTTGGGTACAATCATCTCCTGGTGAACAGAAAAAAATACATATGAGGAGAAATGCATCGCCAAAATCTCTTTAAAGGCTCAATAAACAGCCTTTTATTGAGCCTTAAAAAAAGAAAGGAAACAGGGTAATTATTGCCTACATCTATTGTTTATTCTAAAATGCACTAAAAAGAGCAGCTTTGTCCTTTAATAAATTCTTCTAATATATAAGAATCAACCCATCAGTTTAATGGGATTTCTATGTAAGGTTCAGAACGTGGGAATGTTTCTCATATGGACAAGATTTAAAACCTTATTTACATTGTTGAGGGTCTTTCAACCTGCCAGCATTGACAAGCAAAGTACTGCCTGGAGGTGGTCTCTCCTAGTTTTTACAAAGCAGACAACTGTTTTCATTCTTTTCTCCTCACACAGCTCTTTGTCTTTCTCCTTCTTCTGTTTACTGAAAGGCCATAACAACAGCCGAATCAGAATAACCTTTTATTTAAACAACTAAATGACCGGGTCAGATCTCGGCCACAAATCTAGTCTCACAGCTGTATTTCTACTTTAGGAGGCTTTAACAATAATGTTCCAACATATGTTTTATTTGTTTGTGATTAACGCCAAGCACAGTTTAATAATACACCGCAGCCATGCAACGGAAGCATGAAAAATATACGACAGATATTAAAATAATTCAAATAAAATAAAAAGCTTAATATTTGCACGATCTCTTCGAAAAGGAATGGTTGGTTATATACTGCCCCCATGTGGTTATACTAGATATAGGACTTTTAAATGTTTAATACTAAAAAGAGAAACTGATAAATTTAATTCAAAGTAATAAGAAATTTGTATTACTTTTACAATTGAGAATGTAGCATTAATTTATTTATTATATTCATTCTATGGGAATGAAACAAACAAAGCATGCATTTGGCAATAATTTTTAGATTAAATGGGACATGAACTAAGTTGGCCTAAAATATATACTTGCTCTTAAAAGCCACACTTATCTTCAAATGGTCTTATTATCATAGCATAACACACTGAAAGTATGAAAAATTTACATTTCTAAAAATGTGAATGTTTAGTTTTATGACTGAGTAATGTTGCAGGGTTTCCCCCAGAGAACTTGCTAAGCCTGGTGGTAGTGTCTATAAATTCAAAACTAAGCAGAGTCGTCGTGGTTACCTGCTGAACAGTTTGGGATGTGACGATGGTGGTGACTGTGCCTCCTTGCTGCACCACCACGCCCTGCTGATGACCCGGATACACCGGCTGGCCGTGCAGGTAGCTGGCTGTGGGCTCAGTGTACGCCTGGAAACACACAGCAGTCTAACTTGACGGACACTCACAACGTGTCAGACTAGGTGGACTGAGCTGGTGCATTCAACTAAAACTAAAACTGAGCTGTGCAACATATTCAGGGCTTAAACGATTATTCAAATTTATTGTGTGGAGTTGATAATTGAAATAATGGTCAAATAATTTAGCAATTTAGTAATGTATTAATCGTTATAGTATACAGATTCAGAAAAAGGTCATTTGCTAAGAGACACATTCAGAGAAGCACTTACTTCAAAAATGTACAAAAAATGTATACATTTTGCATTCAAGCTGAAAAACCTCTGTAAATGTTTTACCCAGAACTCCTCAAGTGTCAGAGTTTTAGCTTCACCTGGTTCCAACTGTGTAAAATTAAATCTCCTAAGTAACTTTTGCTATCCAATTAGTTGGTTAATCTAAAAATTATTCAACGGATTAGCCTGATCGTCTTGATGCTAAGTCAAGCACAACATTATAAGCTTTTCACATGTTGATGTTAGAAGTGTTTTCTATCTGCAGAATGCGTCTTTTCCTACAAATGATCAAGCATTCACTAAATGAATGTTGTTCTGTTGCATTTTAGGCAATAAAATGTTTATTATTTAAAAAAGGAATTGAATTGTTTACTTATTTTTATTTTTGTTTTTCTAATCTCGCATAAATAGGCTGAAGTAGTTAAATAAAAACGTGCAAAATGTGCCAATTTTTTATCCAATTAAACCTCAGAATGACAAACTAAAATAAGTGTTAGTTAAATAAATATATTAGAATCTCAACAAGCAAAAGGATTACAAAACTAAGCTAAAAAGCTTAGAATATTTTCAAGCTCCAGTTCTAGAAAAGAAAAAAAACCTTTTTAACATAGTTATCTGTTGCAGATTTACACATTTTGGAATAAGAAAATATGTTTTTATTAAGGCAAATCAGAAAATCTCAGTGAAGTCCTGATCAGAACAGGCTCAGCATTGGGAGTTGTACCTGTATGACTGGAGCGTTGGCCTGAGGGTAGGCGGTGGGGATGCTGTAGATGGTCTGGCATGGCTGGCCCTGGTAATAGATGGCCGTCTGCGTCTGCGGCGGCCCTGGAGCCGCAGCGTACTGCTGTGCCGGCTGCGTCTGCACCGTCACTGTCTGCTGGGTGGCGGGGTCCCACAGAGTGGCGTAGCTCTGCTGACTCTGTGCTTGAGGGGCCTGAGGGGCCTGCACAGAAAGCACAGCGACCCCTCCCTCCTGGGTCGCTACGGCTGGCTGCGTGTACGGCTGTGGGTTAGCTGTGGTGAGGTTGGTGGTGGTGATGTGCTGGGAGACGTTGGAGACAGGAGTGGCCTGGGATGTGGAGGACGGAGAGGGAAGGCTGAGGTCTGAGGCAGGAGTCTGTTCGTAGCTGAGGCCCGGGTCAACAGCAGGGGTGGGCAGGAGGACTTTGCCAGCATTGGGGTTGGTGGGATCCACAAAGGTCTGTATGGGGTACCCGGGGGGGTAGGTGATGAAGCCGGGGCTGGAGGCATAGACTAGAGGGTCATAAGTTAGAGTCTGGAGCTGCTGCTGCTGTTGTTGCTGCTGCTGCTGCTGAAGTTGCTGTTGCTTCTGGGCTTCCTGCTGAGCAACTTCCTGTTCAAACAGCTTTCTGCGCTCCTCTGTGGACAGTTTGTTGCGCTCTTTTCCTCCAGCTCCTCTCTGTGTCTTGCTGCTCGGCGTGTCAAACCTTAAAAATTCAAGAAAAACAGATGCTGTAAAGGTGCATCTCAATAAAATAGAATACCGTTGCAAAATTATTTTATGTAAAGTGGAACTTCTATAGTACAGAAAATTATTGCACACAAAGTGATAAAGTTCAAGCATTTCTTGAAATCTTGATGACTATGGCTCACAGCTAATGAAAACCCTACATTCTGTTTCTCATACTTCAGAGTATTACTAAGTATTAATGGAGAAAGATCTTTGATATTTTTAGCGGAACACTGCTAAGTCACCGGCCCATTGAGGACAAAATAAAAATGAGTTTGACATCCTTGATCTACACCATCACAAACGTGATTTTTGAATACGCCAGCTATTTTCTCTGATTATAGTGTTCTGTAGTTGTTGTGCTTGCTTAGGTTTTATTCGATATTGTGAAATGTACGTCATTGTGCAATAAGTAGGAAGCTAGATATCATTTCCATATTCAAAATAATTATAAAAAGAAAAATGAGCATAATGGTTTACCACTCTTCATTGCGCCGGCTGCTCCTCTCATACGGTAAGGGGGGCGGAGACTGCGAGCGTCTTCTCCGTCGCTCAGAATTGCGAGGGGTTTTGTCTGCGGTTCGGTCCCGGTCCCGGTCCCGGTCCCGATCCCGATCCCGATCCCGGTCTCGGCTTCGCTCTCGGTCCCTGTCCCTGTCTCTGTCTCTCTCGTAGTCTCTCTCTCTGTCGCGCTCCCTTTCCTTCTCTCGCTCTCTTTCCCGTTCTCGACTGCCGGAGGTGGCGCGTGGCGTCAAAGCCAAGTCACGATCACGGCTGCGATCTGCAAGGAAAGTTTTATGTATTAAATCAAACTCAAAAATTCAGTGCCAACAAACCAGAAACATATTGCAATATCTCCTACCTCTTGCTTCCTTTTCCACTTGAGTCTTCTTTGGTATCCTGTAGACCTCCTGAACAGACAAGTTCATTTGATCTCTCAGGATGCAACATTTAAACATTTACACAAAGTTGCCCAGCTCGACTTGTGAAAGGGATTCGGTCTTCACTAACCTTCAGATCCTTCCAGCTCTCCAGAAGTCTGGCCGCCATGCCACTGATGTCCAAAACACTGAGGTGGGGCTCCTGACTCCTCTCGCTCTCCACGTCCGACACGCCTTCCTCTTCATCCTGAGATGGCGTTCCTATCACCGACGGTTCCACCTGCACTAACGTCCCCTCGGCGGGGACCGGAGCCTCTGGGGTCTCGGAGTTCGGTGGAGCTTCTGCGGCAGATTCGCCAAGCTGGGGCTCGGTGCTCACCTCCTCCTCCGCTTCCTTTCGCGTCTCCTTCGTCTCTGGCGGCTGTTCGGTTAGAACATCTACAGGAACCGTTTGGTTGGACTGACTCTCTGGCTCCTCCACTTTAACAGAGGACAGTTCTTCTGATTCCACCTTTTCTGGCATTTTTTCACTTTCTGGATTTTCTGCACTCGCCTGCGCCTCACATAGAACATTTGGAGTCTCAGCTTCATTTGTCGGACCTTCTTTTGTCTCCTTAATCTTCGAATCTAACTCGGTTTCATCTTTCATATCCACATCCTGGGGCTGCTGCTGCTGACTGCTTGAGCTCGTTTCCGACTCGTCCTGTCTTAACAACTCTTTCCCAAACCCCTCCACGGATTCTTTTGTCGGCTCCACACCTTCGCTCAGGTGTTCTTCCTTCAAGCTTGCTCCGTCGTGAGGGTCGGCGTTGTGGTTTTCAGCTTCCTCCTCCTCGTCTTCATCCTCCTTCCCGTCGGATGCCTTGCTAGCGTCAGACAGAGCGCTGTCCAGACTGTTCTCACTGATGATCTTGAGGCGCCTGTAAACGGCAGGTTTGGACGTGTCGCCGTCCAGCTCCGGAGCCATTTTAGCAGAGGAGCCATCGGGAGTGTTGAGAGGGGTTTGGGCCCGGGACGTGTTCTCGCTGGAGTAGCCATCCATCTCAGCCTGCTGAGGGAGAGTTTTGATCTGAGCCCACCGCTGGATGAGGGTCAGGACTTTGCTCTCTTCAAGCATATTCTTCGTCGAGATGGGGAGCACAGCCAGGGTCTTCATGATCTGCAAGAAGAGATTATAGGCATGCAGTTTAGATTCAGCAAGGGGTTCATGCCTGATCACCATTTACGATGAATTGCAAAAGTATTTATGCTATTTTGTGACAATATAAAGCTTTCATGCGTCTTAATGAGATTTTTTTTGTCGTAGAAAAATCAAACGTAGTGCTTAGTACAGTACTGGGAGGAACATGGCTTTTAATTATTTTTACAGAAAATGTGATGGGTGGTTTCAATCCCTCTGAGTCCATACTATGAAGAAAATCTTGCTGAGGTTACAGCAAGAAGCTTTGTACAAGTAGGGATTGAAATTTTTGCCCAATCTTCGATAAAAAGTAGCTCAAGCTCCGTCAGGCTGGACAGACAGCATCTGTGAATTTGCGTATTCAGCTTCTGATTTTCAATTGGACGTAAATCTACATTAATATGCTTTGATTTAACCATGTGGGTCAAACTTAGGCCAAATTGGGGCTGGTGTGTAATTGAATATATGCAAAATATTCCAAATGTTTATTAGAGCTGGCCTGAAGGCGGGCAAAACATGCAGAGCAAATACTACAAATCCCAGAACGCAACTGGTCCATTGCGACCTTAATCCTCTGTTGACATTCAATAGGAATATTATGCAACTGCAAGTCACAATGGATCCTTTACACCAACGTGTTCTCTGTTTACTAACTTGGAGACTAGCAAAAGTTGGTTGCAGTGGGGCTGAATAAAATGTAAGCCACCCTTTCAGGGGTTTTTTTTGTAAAACATTTTGAGGACCATTTATTCCTTTTTTCTTTCACTTCAAAAATATTCACTATTTCACAATAAAACACATTAAAGTTGATGGTTATAATATGAGAAAATGGGTAAATGTTTTGGTGTACAAACACTTCTGCAGGTTACAAAAACCTTAACAACAATGTATAATAAATCTCACCTCTAACTGCAGTTTGTTGTTATTAGCGCTGTTGCCTTTAGCTTCAGAGAGCTCCACCATAAAGATCCACAACAAGGACAAGCCGTGATGATCCAAGAACTGCTTCAGGCACGATGGATTCTGGGTGTCCTGTGCAGCAACAAAACACATGAAACACACTGGAAGGATTTCAGGGATGGGCACAAACAGCCCAAATGAAGCAGCATTGATGGTTCGTACTTGTATGAGCTTAAGGCAGAGGAGCTTCTGCTCCATGGTTTCCACTCGGACCATCAGTCTGCACAGAGACACCACCTGCTTCTCGTCATACAGGCCTTCTCCATTCTCCAGTAATGCCTCCAGCTCCTCATCCACCTGTGAAAAAACAAACAAACATGTGGTTCCACTGAACTATTGCTAAAATATTTTTCTTGGAGTGAACACACATATCTCCAAAAGGTACTAATAAGGTATTATTGGAGAAATGCCGCTGTTGCCTGCAAAAATAGTCGTGGCGCTCTAAGACTGACCGTGGTGAGAGCGTTCTTTCGGCTGCGGTCTTTCTTCATCTTCCCTCCAGCCGCTCGAACACTAACTCTGTTCTCACCACCAAGGAAGCCTCTGCAGCTGGGGGCCCCACAGAAGCATTTCTGTGCTTCTTTCCTGCACAGCAAGAAAGAAGCAAAGGTGAAGTCCTCTTAAATACTCCCTCTATAATGATGACTTAAAGTCTGCCACAAATGCAATTCAGGATAAAAGACAACTGGAGGAAAGTCTTACCCATATCTCTGAAACTGGTAATCGAACGTCAGTTCAGTTCCCGCAGTGACGGCCGTGGTGGTGAAGAACCCAACTCTGAGCTGGCCATTGACAGTCCACTAGAGAAACGTTTTTAAAATGAATACATTTTGGACAGCTAAACTTTTAGAAATAAACTGCCCAGAGTTGTTTTTGCTTTTGCTTCAGTACCTTTTGGGTCTCACAGTTCGGCTCACAGCTGTGGTTCATGAATCGAGAGCAGTTACCCTTCAATGTTGCGTCAATGATCTGCAGAGACGCAGCACGGCAACAGGAAGGTTACCATTTCATTCATTTAAGTGGTCATTTAAAATCTGTTACAGCCTCGCTCACCTCATTATTCTTTAGTGCCATGAAGTAGTAGTGGATGTTCTTGTTGCGAGCATATTCTTTCACCCTTGATTTGAACCCTTTGTGGTCCAACACCTCGCCGCAGTACTCCAGGACAAATGTGTTTCTGAGATTACAAAAAACCCAGAATGTTATAGTTCTAGTTGACTACAACCTTAACAACCAACAGCAAAGACTCAACAAGGAAATTATATATTTTTGATACTATGCAAAATGAGACAGAGTTAAAAAAAAAAATCTTCAGAGCTAAAAAAAAAAAAAAAAAATCTTGCACAGAATAATAATATCAAACAAAGACAACAGCTAAAACTCTTACGGAGCCAAGTCTCTAGCGGCACGCAGTCCCCAGCCTTTGTCTTCAGTGAGGATGACCTCGAAGTCCGCATGCTGCTTCATCTGAAAACGACGGTTAGAGCAATATGCTCCATTCAAGCACCGTGACGAGCTGTGAAAAAAGAAAACAATAAAAGTGATGTGAACATATGCACATTACATACTTTGAGTTGTTACTTATGCATTAGGCAGCCGCTTTTATCCAAAACGACGTACAAATGCAAATTTAACTACAATTCAGTGCGAAGGCCTTCAGTCACCAGATTTACTTTTTCTTTTCAAGGAAGACAAAAACCACATATTTAATAAAATAATGATTTGATTTAGTATGATTTCAACCAGCTTAGCAGTAGTAGCATCCACAGCACTATGTAGCTTAACAATTACATTAAAAACGAATTACCTAAAAATATTGAGGCACAATATCTGGACTGAAACTAATACAAAAATAGTTCAATGCACCAAAATTGTGAGATTTCTGCAAATCCTTAAAATTTTTTCCTCAAGATATTAAAAAAAATATATACAACTCATTTTGACTCACTGGAAGCAAAACAGAGATTTCAAATGGTTTAAGGATGTTAAATATGAGACCAGCTTAAACAGAACTGATCTATTTCCTCAGCGACTCGCCTCTTTCTGAGGATTTCAAGGTTTACAAAATGTTCACTTCTAAAGCAAAGTTCTTTTAACTGCAAAACAGTTTCTTTATGACTCACCATTCAATCATAAGGAGCCGATTTAAACAGTCTTCTCCACATGCCATCACTCCTTTTGCGCGGTCCTCTCGCGACAACACTGGACACTCACATTGCATCCTCTTGATATCTCGATGAGATTTGCTTTTCTTTCTACAAGAGATGTTGAAAAAGTCCATCAGTCAAACTTTAAATAATCACATTTTTAAAAATTATACTTTGACAATATAAAAGCTTGCTGGACAACTGTTTACCTCTCTGTCAAGTACTTGTTCTCCTCAATCAAGTCAAAGTAAGGGGGCATCTTTTTAATCTTGGCCAAGTCTTTCCATCTGCTGCCATCTTGAAAGTTGCGTAGAGTGAGCGATGGTCGGTTCACTTCGGCTTTTACTTCCTTAGAAACTGCAACATCTTCTTGACGCTCCCTTTTTCCAGATGGTCCAGCTTCTGCCTCATTGTCCGAATCCGACTCAATTTCCGGACGCCTTTTCTTGGGCGGCCCTCTGCTTCTGTGGGGTCTATGATTGTCCTCTCTGGGTGGCTCAGGTAAAGCAGGGCCCCTGCTGTTGCTGCTAATTTCAGGACCTTGCACTGAGCTCGCTGACCCTGGAGTGTTTAGTGCTTTGTTATGACTCGATGACTTTTCCGCTCTGTAGTCATCATGGTCATTCGTGAGCGAGTCCGGGTGGATTTCACTCGAAGGTTCCTGATAATGTTCGTGTGTATGGAGGTAAGGTCTTTTGATAGTTTGCATGTTTGGCGATTGGTGCGTACCAGAGTGAATACTTTGCTCTGGCTCCTTGGAATTGGTTGCTGTTGCTTTAGTGTTTAACTGTGGTCCGTGGCTGCTATCAGGTTGCTGGCATGTGCTGGTAGGCTGCTCTGGTTGAGATAAATCCCAACCCAAGCTGAAACTCATCTTGTTGTTGATATTGTCAGAGAGAGTATTAGGTTGGAACTGCAAGTGCACCTGCTCGCCTTGACTGCTTATCTCATGTTGCTTCAAACTTTGCTCACATTGTCTGGAATTATCAAGCAAAGGGGTTGAATCTGTTGCACTTCGTTGGGCACCGGTATGATCGGCTCCAAAACGCTGACCGCTGATGGCGTTGGAACCTTCTGAGTGACTGGTGCTATCAATCATGTTGCTCTGGGACTGACAAAGCACGCCGATATGAGGCGACTCAACAAAGCTAGTTGTTGAGGTTTGTGTTTGTTGTGCGTTAACTTGGTTAGTTTTTCCCGAATGGGCGCTGGGCTGTTCTGAAATATGTAAAGGGGTACATGAAAAGGCTTGTCCATCCTCCACATCTTTTGTCAGGGAGGAATGCTTGGGGACTATTACCACAGAGTGAAACTGCTTTATGGCAGTGTCGCAATCCGAGTCATACGCGGAGTTGTCGCTGTCACTGGCATCACTGGGCGTTGCTAGCATATCCTGATTGATGGCTGTTCTTTTACTGGATTTATTTCTGTGTGTGCTCTCCTTTAATTTCCTCTCACAGGCATCAGAACTCTGGATGTTTCCTAATGTGGCTAAGTGAATCTGGGATAACTGATCGTTAATGTGTGAAGGCTCATCTGTGTATGGTTTATGAGTAATACGACTGAAATCACAGCGGTCAATGCTGGTGCTTGCTTGTGAAGGCTCACTTTGGTCTTCATGTTTAAAGGTCACTAAAGAGATGTCCTGCTCCATGTTGGAATGTTTAGCATCTCTGGACTGAATGTTACCTTTACTGTCCAGGTCATGTTGAGTACCGTCATTAGAGAATTCAATTCTTTTGACAGATACCACTTTTATAGGGCTGAGATTACGTTCTGCACAAACAGCCCTGTTTGAATTATCATTTTCACATGAGTCTTGCCCTACAATATCCCAGCGAGACTTTCTGGTAGTGCAGGTACTCTTTTTGGTGGCATCTTTACTTTGCTCTTCTTCCAAAAGCTGACTTTCAGCTTCTAGACAGGACATATCAGATTTTTGTGGGTCATACTGATTTTCGGCTACCAAAACGTCATTTGGTTCAACAATCTCCATATTAGTGTTTTGCTGGATCTCATTTGTGATGTTTGTTTCTGTAGCATTGAGAGAGGGTTTTGGCACTTTGCCATCTTTTTCACCGATAAAATCTTCGCTTTCACCTGAATTTAAAACAGCTGGAGTTGAGCTCACATCTGGCTCACTAGCCTTCACATTGCACATGTTTTCCAGAGTGATGTCTACAAGCTTTAGGTTTCTGATCAAGGTTGTAGATGAGGCATTTTCAGGTTCTAGTTCAAGTACTGGTTTTGTTGCTTGCTCTGTCTTTCCTAAACATTCTTGCAAAGTCTTTTCAGTAGATAAAACCATGTCCGTATCACCCTGACTGCCCTGTGCATCCTCACCTGGTTCTGAATCTGATTTTTCTCTTTCCATCTGAGGACTACATTCTGCTGTGGTTTCACATGATGGCGCTTTGGCAGGACTATGAAACATGTCATCTGACTGTCTGTGATGTCTAGGGGATTTTATGGCGGACCTAGAGGGAGTTACTTGCTTTGAATCTGGTCTACTGGTTTTCTCTTGAGAGTCTTTACTGTTCTCCAACAAACTTGTATTTATTTCAGAAGACTGAGTTTTTGTTTTGTGTTCTCCCTCAGAATCACCAGAGCTGTTTTTTCTGTTCTTGTCATGTGATTGGGACTTGCTACGATTACTGGAAGAAGATGATTTGGTACTGGTGTCAGACCTGTGATGACTGCTAGATTTGCGGGAACTGGAGTCCAAATCAGGAGAGCACCTATGTTGAGAATCAGAGTCTGAGGAACGCTTTGAAGTCCTTTCAGACTTTGATGACTGCGTCCTTTTGTCAGTCTCTGAGGGGTGGGGAGACTCTAAAGATTTTGAAGATTTCTCGGATCTCGAGTAGGAAGATGATTGTGATGCTTTATGCGAGCTTGAATAGTTAGATGACCTGCTGGACCCAGATGTTCTCGTCCTCGTTTTCCTGTGGTCGTCTTCAGAGTCAGAACTGTACCGAGTTCTTTCAGTCCGAGAGCGGGAGCGTCTTTTCTCCCTGCGTGGAGAACTCCTGTGGGATCGCCGATCAGATTCGTGATAGTACGGTCTTTCCGAGCGAGAAGCTCTGTCACACCTGGACCTCTCGGATCTGGAGTGAGACGAACTTGTCCGAGAACCTCTTGATCTAGAACGTGATCTAGTCCTGGATCTCCTGCGATCCTTGTCCGAACGAGATGAGCGAGAGGAAAGCATCCTAGAATCACGATCAGATTTGGAGTAACTAGAAGACCGTTCTTGAGTCTCTGTGCGCTTGGAGGAATTTTTCTCCTTTTCCCCCACATGTGAATTAGAGGAAGACCTTTTTGTCTCTTTGATCAGGCTGTCAGAGCTTGTTTTGCTTTTTGAATCTTCTGATTTGCGGCTGGAAGACGCGTGGGTCAAGTCTCCATCAGATTCAGAGCAAGGAGGAGCACTGTCTGACTGTGACCTGGTTTTCCTTTTGTACACATTAGAATCCCGATCAGTACAACTGGAACCATCACCATCTATTCCGGACGAGGAAGCCGATTTCTTGAGGTTAGAATCTTCTTTTGTCTCAGAGGAGTCAGTGGTTACATTTTTAGGGGAGCTATCATCAATGATGTTCTCAGGCGGGGGAGCTGGAACTTCAGTGTCACTCTGAGAGTTAACCTCTGATTCAGAGACATGCACCTCCTCAGATGTAACAGGTGTCGGATTCTCTTCAGTAACAGAAATGCTAATAATTTGCTTCTTAAAATGCATCTTTCCTAAGTTTTTTTGGAGTCGAGTTGAGGGCGAGGCTGACGTTTGAGAACGTTTCTCTGGTGTAGATGACGGCACCAAGACTGTCTGCTTTTGCTCCGTTTTGTTTTCTGCATTCTTTCCCACTTTGTCCAAGATAGACTGAGATGAGGCATTGTGAGGTTCAGTGACAGTCGTATCAGGATTGGCAGATACGAAGAATGAACTTGGCAGCGGCTTTTTAGTCTGCGAGAAGCTGAAGGACACTTTCTGACGACCCTGATCTTCCAGGTTGACCCTCATCTTGGTTCCTTTTGGTAAAAGATGATTGGACAGCATGACTCGGGGAGACAAGCTTTTAATCAGAGCTGACGTGGATAGACCCTCCACCTTCACCTATAGGGAAAAGAATGCACACAAAAAAAGAAAAATCAATAATCAAGACGCTGAAATTCTCAAAACTGTAGAGTATTACCAGATTAACTTACAGAAGCAGCACTCCCTTCCTGTCTGTGTTTCATTGAGAACATAAAGAAACAAGAGAAAAGGCAAAAGTGGTATTACAGATTCCTTGATAAACCTTATGCATAAAAATGTTATCCAGTCCACAGTGATTGTACCATTTTACAACATAACCCAACTAATGGCGATATGCATCTGAACAAACTTTAGCATAACTGCTTTTTTTGCAAAAACACTTTAAATTTCAAACATCATACCACTTTCTTAACTATAAGTATGTTACATTAATAATTAGTTTTGGAGATCAGGTTTCAAAAATATACATAAAAATCCATTTTTGAACCCGATCTCTACTATATTTCCATTCACAAAGAAAAGGAGAAGTGACAGCCAACCAGCAAATATAGAGCAACTTTCAGCCCAGTGCAGCCACATAGTTTGGGATTCATGCTTTAGTTAACTTCAAGTCAACACATTTAATTCCTCTTTCAACACTGTAGTAAGGATATCAGACCAGAAGTGAAACTGAAGCACTTCCATGGTGAAAGTTTAACAGCAATTTCAGGTGTCCGATATATATTTTAATAACAAAAGTCCACATTTCCAGACACATTTTTCTAAGTTCATTTAGTCAATTTTTACAGAATAAATGTGTAAAATTATCAGGTTTTAAACATGAAAACTGGATGTACGGATGGCTTTGCAATGAAGTCTGAAAGATCAAATACTGTTCTCTGCTTTCCCAGGGCTGCATGGCACATAAATTCCAGATTGCGAAGGAACATTGAAATTTGCTTTGCAAGCTTTCACCAACGTTGACTGCCTTTAATTAAGTGTTAGTGCGTCTTTCTGTGTGTGATTGTTGCCTTCAGAAAGTTAATTTCCACTTGGTCAGATCTGGTTATTAAGAAAGCCAATGCAGAACATCTTAGCTCTTTACCTTCGAAAACTCCAAGACTGCTTTTTCAGTTAGGCCATTGTTCATCTGCAGTGAAGCACTGTCTTCAATTTCGCTGAATTTGGATTAATCTGAGCAGACAGTATATAATAATACACTTTAAAATTCATTCATGAAGAACAAAGACCTAATAATGAAACAAAACTAGGAGCTCCCAGGTTAATTGTTTAAATTAATTGTCCAAATCCTTTCCCACCAAATGGACTGAAAGAATGTAAATCCTGAACTTCTTTTCATTTATACGCTAATAAGCCCAGATGAAGCTTGGGGGTGTGACTCGATGTATTTGTAAGGTTTATGTAAATAAAAACACCAATCTAACATATTACCACAGCTAATTGTGAAAAGCTGAGAGTAGCAACTGATATTCCTAAGCAGCCAGTGTGAATATATGATTTTTGTTCTATTGAGTGCTTTTCTTAGACCGGGCTTATGAATACTGAGTAATATTTGGGTCGTTTATTCCCTTGAGTTTTCTTTTTCCTTTTTTTCCCCGCTGTCTGACCTTTAAAATGGGATGTTTCTGCAGGGACAATCTGTCACAATAAAAGACTTATAACAAGAAGGATTCAGTCAAGCTAACAGCAGATTGAATCTCATGCAGTTACAACATTATCTTCGACATAAACTATTTTTGCTTCAAGTAAGCAAATAGCCAAAACTGTTTGCTGACGGTTTTCAACTCCCACTGATTGAGGATAGATGACCTGAGGAGTGGGCTTCCTTCAAGAACAAACTACAGCACAAGGGCTTTGTTCATGACCTGCAAACTCCTTTGTTGTTCTGTCTACAGGGAAAGAAATGTGTTTGACCAATCAGTAGCCTGCAGTGCTTTCTTGACATCGCCTCGGCTTATTTGGGAGCCAAACCAAAACACAGAGTACCACCTACAATGCAAAATATCACACTTGAGCAAAGACATGATGAACTGCCCAGAGTATTTGAAAAAAGCCTAGATATTATAGCAAAATCTTGCATGTCACAGACTTTGAGGTGAACATTTTACCAGAGCAGAGTGCAACAGGGAACGTGCATAAACTATAGCACAAATATACACTGAAAGAACAGCTGCTGTGTACCTGAGCTCTGACTTCAGAAGAGTGTCCATGGAGAAACACGCCTATGGTTAGTAGGCCTGAGGAGGCTGCTGGCTGACAATAATCCAAATCAGAGCACCTCCAAAGTGACGCCACATCTGACAAGAAGAAACGCAATTTTGAAATGAAATAAGCTTCAATGGTCATAACAGCCAGAAGCTATTTTATGAAAAAGGGGGGGAAAAAAAATAAATTTCAGTTGAAATGACATCAGATTAACTTTTTGTGCAAAACAGATTTCACACTGCCTACACAATATTTATACACATTAGAGCTGGACAACAAAACAATTACTATATTGCAGTGGATCAATATCAACGGAAGATATGACGACAGAATTTTCAATCATTTCACTGAACCCCCAGAAACTCATCCTGGAGGATGTAGACAGAGGAAAGGCTTTAGCTGCTAAGCCTCTCATAGCCAGCGAAGCCAGCGATGGGTGGCATCAACTAACTCACTTACTCTTTGGTTACCTAGCAACAACCTGTTGAGTGACTTGCACAGTTTTAGCTTTTGCCACTATACCTCATAGCTACTTGAAAATAAAAAAAGAACAGAGTGGAGTGAAAACTGTGAATGAAACAGGAAAGGTCACATCAGTAGTTGAAACGGTTACAAAGTCAGCCCTAAGACAAGTATCGTATTACTCTTGCAATATTATGCAATAAAATGTTCTAACTCACCCTTGAATGTTGAGGTACAATCTGGTTCTGAGAAATGTACATTTATACAGAACGATTAAGCAAAGCTCCAAGAAATTTCCTTACTTCATGTGTCCCCTCTATTTTTTGGTAATAATAAGAAACACAAAATGACATACAACATTTGTAAATCTCAGAAAAATAGTCAACAATTCAAGCTGCTCCTCTTACTAATTATCATAAGGTTTCTATCTAATGGGTCTGTTGACATTACAAAA
This sequence comes from Xiphophorus maculatus, assembly GCF_002775205.1. Taxonomy (NCBI): domain Eukaryota; kingdom Metazoa; phylum Chordata; class Actinopteri; order Cyprinodontiformes; family Poeciliidae; genus Xiphophorus; species Xiphophorus maculatus. The sequence continues at coordinate 15,815,694 of NC_036445.1, forward strand.
GTCCTCACAGGGGTGGACTCTCGTCTTCCACTTTCTTCTACATATGATTCAAATAAAGAGAAGAATATCAGGTTGTTGCTCTCTCATTGCTGAAGCTTTTATTAGGCAGGTAACCACTTTCTATGAATTCATATGATGCGGCCTTGTTCTGATAAAAGGTTTCTTGATTGCTTCTTAAACAGTTGCTTAAAGAAATTCCCCAGGGGCTGTTCCACACGATAATGCATTTTTTCAAAAACTGGAATGGAGAAGAGTTTCAGGGGAGTTTAAACGGGTGCCAGAGTGTAAATTCAACAACAACAAAAAAAAACCCGCTGACAAATTAGCCCAACCTCTAACCTGACCTATAACCCAATACTTTGGGTTACTAACCCAAAACTTTGGCTAGGTCTGTGTACAGATATAATTATTTTTGAAAACGCTTCAGTGTGGATCCAGGTGTTTTCGAAAATGACAACCAGTTATAGAGAAAAAAAAAGTTCCAGTAGAGGTGGAGCCTAATCTTTTTCAGATCAGCATATGTATCCTAACAGCATTTACTCTGCTAGGTCAGAATCAGTGCATAAGACTTAAAAAAAAAAAAACAGGAAGAACCAGACTGTTCCTGCAATGGAACATCGTTAATATTGTTCCAGTTGAGGAGTCCCTTTATAAAGAAACCCTTCTTTCATGATATGTTGGCCATCAATTAATGTTGTTCAGAGGTAGTAATGTCTTTAAGCAACAAATCATACTGTGCAGTTTTGGAACATAAAAGTCTCTTCTTAATAATATGAAGATTTAATAATTTTTTGACCCAATTGTTAGGAAATAAATCCTACTTGAAAATTATGCAATGTAGGAATATTTAAATATGTGAAATGAAAATTATGCACTAAGTATGCACTACACCTTCTGCCATCTCTTACATATGTGGAAGCATGTGTTAGGTTTATCAGGAAGTGTTCCCTTTTTCAGCATGCTGGGCCAATAGTCTCAGATGCTGCAGGAGTATATAACACGAATCAGATAAGGGGCTGCATGCACGTTTATCTTTAAAAATAGTGACGATACACAAAAACGTTGGTTGACAAACGTGCATTTTTATTAGCAGAACTCTCGAAAACAAGCAAGTGGCTTTACACGGTTAAACTTATTCCTTATAAAATGTATTTCTACATTGATATCCTAGTCGACAAAAATTGTTTTTACAACAATACTTGAAATCTAATGGCAGCATGGCCTGGACAGGAGGAGTGGATCCAGCCAAAACATGGCCTTTAAAAGGAGAGACGTTTCCGATGAGATAACGAGCTGCGAAATAATTAGTCATGTCAGATGCAAGTTTCTAGCCTTCCTAAATGCTACACATGGTAGTTACAGTATAGACGGATAATTAAGTTAGCTATTAACTTCTGACTGTATTTAAATAAATTCATCTAAACAAGCTTGGCTAGCTTAAGTAAACTAGCATAGCAGCCTCACGGGAGCCATGTTTGAAGAATTTGTTAGCGCATGTTGTGACCCCTTTATTATCATGCATCGTGATAATACTTCCATTTAAATGATTGTGTAGTTGTAAACGAATTGTGTGGGAGGTTCACTTACTCAGATCTGCTGACTCTATGAACATTCACCAAAAGCTCAGCTCGACGACACCTCCTCGCTAACACTAGCAATGCTGGCTAGATCTAGCACCGCAAATAGCATTAGCACTCAGTGTGCTAACAGACCGTTTTGTGTCGTTTTCGTCAATATTTGAAATTAAATTGTCATATTACGAACCGGCAGATGTGTTTTTTTCCTCGCTCACTGCAAATCACAGCCTACACAATGTGAAGTTGCATTTGGACATTTTAATATAAAGGTATAACCGACACTCGTATGAATGTTCACCCGGCTTAGCTCACATGCTAGCCACGGATGTTTTGTTGTGTATCCACAGTTTGATCAAAAAATGAACCCAACTAAACTTAACATGGTGTATACGATACTCACTTCTCGAAGTTTGTACGGTCACAAGGTTCCCCCATCCTCAAAATAATTGGTGATCTCCCCCTTGTGAAGCATCAAGCAGCAACGCATGCAGGCGTTAAATCCATACGGAGTTGTCGGAAATGACCGTCGGATCAGAGGCTCCTACGCTGCTGCTGCTGCTGCTGCTGCGCCCCAGCTTCAGCTTCAGCAGAGCTGAATGTTGGTTCAATCGAGCTAGCATGTGCTCGCATTGCTACACAGTTGTCTAAGTTGAACGAGGAAATACATAAGCACAGAGGTTTCATTTTGGTTATTCGTGTTTTCATACAGATTCATTAGGGTGGCCTTAAATGCGTTTCTGTCGCTTTTATTAAGAAAACCGTTCCTCACAGATGTTCGCAGACTCTTGGCTGATGCCTTTAATGTCACATGATTAGAAGCGGGGCGCGAATCCAGGAGAAAAACAGAGACCGAAGATGGTAGCAAACATTTTTAGTCTTTTCTGGAACCAACCATAGTAACGTCCTTAGTTAGTGGGCATCTTGCTCGCTCTTACTCTCTTCATTGCACAGAAAAGCAGCTAAAATGAGGCAGATTTTTTTTTTTATCACAAACTAGATGAATAAGATTTGCTACTAGGTCGGCACTATTCACACACCGACGTACTCCAGCGACGAACCGAATGGGTGGAGTTTATTCATCAAATAAAGATAGAGGGTGTCTGACTCTAAAAATGCTAAATGACCCGCCATAATAGCGCACAGATAAGAAAAAAAAAGCTTGTTTTGATTAAATGCAACTGCTGATACATCATTGATATTCAGTCAGTAAGATTATAATTTGTCTAAAATAATTTGCCCTAATTAAAAATTCTTCTGTCGGTGCATAGAAAATCAGTCCAGTGAGCCACAGTTAGGAGACTCCTGACTGAGGATAAGGGGCTCCACTATCCAGGGTTATTTTAGAATAGGGCCACCAGTCTATATCACTAAAATGAATTAAGGTGATTAAGACAACTGGATGATTCCCATGTATCTCGCTTTGAAGGATTTCCAGGCTTGCCCCACTGGAGATCTGCTAGGAAGACAAGAACAACGAGAACATGCTATTTATCCTTTGGGGCCTGGGAACACCATAGGGACCCTCAGAATGAATGGGAGAGAATGAATTGGGGGAGGGTCTAGATTTCCTGAAACATTGTAACTCAATGGATGGATTTACTAGCAGGACTTGGCACCTACCACATTGCCAAAAGTTCCCATGGCAGTTTCAAATGATTGTTAATGGTTGATTGGTTGGAAAACACACTTGAAATAAAGCCCACAGAGAATCTGGTATGAGGTACTTTTAAGAACAGGGTGAGAGAGACCACCTTGCTTTAATGGAGGCCCATTAAAGCAACTTGTTGCACAACCTCATTGCTTCCATGCCATGCCACACTGACATGGAAGTTAATACTCCTTCAGCATTAACTAATGCTGAAGGAGTATTATTGGATATTTTTCTTTGCAATACACAGACATAGTTTTCAGTGAGAATGGATTTCTGTATTAGAAATTAGTATTGGTTTTATTTAATATTCATATTTTTTGAGAGACTGAATTTGGAGTTTTTGTTAGTAGGAAATCTCATATATCAACAAATAGCAGAAATAAACTTTTGAAATATATCACTGTGTTTGTGGTGGACCATTGTAACTTATGAGTTTTACGTTTTCAAACAAATTACTGAAATAAACTACCTTTGTAACTCAAAACAATCTCTTCAAGTTATATATGGAAGTCCTTGCAAGAAATATCAAGTGTTTTCAAACCAAATTTTAATCCATTTATGAGAAATTATTTAAAACATATGATCTTTCATATGGAAAATAATTATCCAGTGTCAGAATCTTCTGATAAAATCTGCCCAGGCGGCCCTCACATGGATAAAAGCCATCAAACAAAATAAGCCTCCAAAATCAAATCACTTGAAAAGAACTCTAAAGTTTATTTTTTTAACATTGCGTATTACTAAGGTTGCAAACACATATTAAAGGTAGATTAATCATTCTACAGCCAATTCAAACATTGCCTGTTTTTAAATAATTTGCTCAGAAACATGTTTGAACAACTCCATATAAAATCATGTTTCTTTACTTTCATGTTAAATTAAGGTGAGTTGAGCAAAAATTATGAAATGGTGAGTAGATGGTCTATAAATCAGTGCTTTGTTAGTAGTAAAGAAATATGTGATTTTTATTAAATTCTTAAAGGTCAAAAGAAGGAAAAAAACATAAAAAAAAATCAACTTTAAAGAACGATCATAGACAACAACATTAATTGTTTTCTACTGTTCGGATATTTTTTTAATTTTGCTTTTATTTAATCAGGTGAATTAATAAAAACTAATTCTTATTTACAATACGGACCTGTCCGAGAGGAAGGTCAAGCAGCACAAACATTAATAAACACAAACACTGATGACATCATCACACAAAACCAGACAGAGACAAGGGCATACGATAAAATCAACAATATATTTTTTAGATGGAGCATGTGCAGGTTTCAGACAGCATCTTCTTTAAAGTACCTTTAAAAGTTTCTAATTATGAGAAGGTGCTCGGCTTTAATAATTTAACTGACCTCCGCCTAAGGTCGTGACACTTTGCATGCCGGTACAGCAGGTGGCGGTGTGTCATTTTCAATACTGCTACATTCGCCTCCTTCTTTGTCCACGACAAAAGAGAAAGCTTCCACATTTCTCGGAGCAAGGCGAGCGACTTTTGGCCGACGATCCACCTTAATATATCTACCATATTCCTCTTGACTCTCGGTTTTGTGAGGGCTGTGGTTGTTATTTGTGTAAGTTTAACTGCTGTTTAAGCTGGTTTTGTGGCACGTTTTCGTCATTGGTGTGGCGCAGTGATGACAGTCAGAGGAGCCGAAGCTGCAGGCGGTCAGGCCTAGCTGAGAAGCGAGCTAACGTTAGCGTACTTTCATATTTTCCTCAACTTTAAATTCCTCCTCGGGTTTTTTTTTTTAGAGTGTGAAACTGTTCTCCGATTGTTTTATCGTCATCTTGTTCCGATATGTCCTGCTACGGCGTGCATTTACTTTTTCATCTTGTTCTGCGGGCTTTCTTCCGTACAGCTTTGGCTTTATGACGGATAGCCAACATATGGAGATGTAACATTATCCGATTTCGTGTGTTGGCATTGGTTGATGAGTGCGTTGCATTTTTACGCACTACAGGGTGAAGTGTGCCATTCTCAAGTTTTCTTGTAATATTGGACCATGAACTGGCTGTATACGTCCATCCGCACGGTGCAAACCGAACAGGCACATTGTTAGATGAATGATGACGCGGTGGCTCGCTAACTGTAGCTTATGTGTTGATGTGGCTTTTCTAATATCTGGGTTTTGAAACCATTAACCTGAATCTTTCATATTTGGAACGTTATTGAACAACCATTTTCAGACGATGCACCTGCTCTTCTGAATAAAATAGATATAACCTGCTTTCATTTGATACACGCACAATGGTTCAGTTAGTAGCGAGTTTCATCAAATCTTTCGTTATCAATATATTTACACTTAAGATTAGTTAGATCTGATACAAACTTGGATACAAGGAATATTCTGGGAATCCAGCAAAGTTTCTTGTTGGTGAATGGAGAACTTTGATACCACTGGTGTTAAATCCAAAGCAAGGGAATGGAGGAGCCTGGAAAATGGATAGATTATTCTTTTATTGACTTGAAAGAAATCTCTGGTAAATGAAATTGGAAACGGAGGGAGCGGAATGTACACCATGGAAATGCCAGAAATGACAACTGCAAAACTTTAATTACCTGCTTTATAAACCAGAAGTTATCTGATTAAAAAAAGAATTGGATGGCTGAGTTATTTAGCCTGTGGCATGGGATATTACCTGATAAGCTATGCAATAATGTAACTTACTGGAGATCCAGTAAGTTGTATAAACATGCACCAATTATTCGACTATTACTAGAATTGGCATGTCTCAGATGGATGCGAGTTCTTATTTTTAGTAACTGCAACTTTGTTCAAAATTACTCAGTTGAATTTTTGTTTTCCATTTTCCAATTTTTTCCCCCCACCAATATATGATCTTGTCATCAGGTCTATCGGGTTTATATTTTTTGTGGCACAGTTTCACTTGATCTCTATCAAGCTATCCATAAATTATTGAGGTTTAATGACCATGAAATTTGTCATTTAGCTAAATGACGTGTGCTACATGTAAATGTGAATGAAATGGACATTTTAGATGGTTAATCTCACCACAATACAGTGTTGAACCAGTAATTTAATGAGTTATCAATTTAGTTTTGAGTTGAAATGAACTTTCAATTAATGATTTACTTGGTTCTCACAAGGGGAATTATTAAAGATCCACTTACAACCCAGTGCAGTTTAATCAGTCAATAAATGCCTTATAATTCTGCATTATCTTACAGTAAGGACCTCAAAATTTGTTAAAGCACTTGTGCTTAATTTTTTCTCTAATTGTAAATTTTGTCCATCTTTAGATCTGAGGCAGTATTAAAATGATTTAATCAGTGATGAGATTATCAGCTTTTTAATATAGCATGCATAATATTTTCTGGATGCTATGCGCATTTTGTGTGAAACAACCAGGATGCCTTAGACACCCTGTTTTTATGCCCATTTAGATCCTGAACATAAAAGCCTGACATAATGACCTTCCTAATCACTGTAATAGCACGTGTTCTCTCTGAATGGACCTTTTTTGTTGTGTCAAACCTGCTGAAACAAAGAAACTGGCCTGTTGAACTTGCATTGTACTACACCTCTCTGGGAAAATAACACTGGCGAGAGCTCACATGGAATCTATAAAGTAATGTCTCTGCAGTCTGAGATAAAGTAGGTAAAGCTAAAAATATATTTTCAGAGTCATTGTGATTGCAGTCATTTTAAGACATAAAGCAACAAAGTTCTTTCATTTCTGTAGATTTGTTTTAGTAAGTAAGGATTTAGTCAACTTTTAGGATTTTATATATTTGTAAGAGGAAATTCTGTCATGATGCAGTTTAAAATGTGGGGGAAAAAAGTATTGGGTTAAATGTTGCTTCACCAAAAACAATTGGTTTGGGAAAAATGGCCTGGTCGACCAAATTGGTGCATGTTTAGTGTTTTGCTTTGGAGTTTTGGGTATGTTTTTGTTAACCTGAATGAAGAGAGGCTAGTTTTCAGATTGACCAATGTTACAAAAGCCTTTTTTCTGAGCTACAATGGGACTGGCATAGCGCGTTTGTTTGGTTTGGTGGAGATGGCGTCTTTGAGTGCCTTAATGGACTAGATGAAGCGTTTCCTCTGGAGTTCTTGTGGATGACCAACTAGTCTAATCAGTAATAACTGATGAAATACAATGTATTTGAAACCCATGCAGAATTTTGGGACTGGACCTATAATGGAACAAAGAGTCTCATTGTGGAAGTCCCCTCTGTTGAGTCAATTTTTTGGTCATGTAAGGAAAAGTACTCTTTGACATATGTAAAATATTTCATGTGGATCTCTTCAACCCTTCACTTCTCAGCCGTGTTTGTTTTTCAGGTGGCTTTTGTGGGCATAAGGAAAAACGTTTTTTTCAACCCGTGCATTTCTTTCCATATTTATTTAGCCTTTATGATGTGGGAATATTTTTACAGAGTTGGTGAGGCTCTGAAGGCAGTAATGATATTCTGTACCCCTTTGTCTACAGGTGCCGTTGTTTGTTCTTCATCATGGCGGTCGTCATCCGTTTACAGGGACTGAGTGTCACGGCAGGTTCTGTGGATATTCGCAGGTTCTTCACGGGCCTTCATATTCCAGATGGAGGCGTGCATATAATTGGTGGAGAACTAGATGAAGCTTTCATTATCTTTGCTTCAGATGAAGATGCCAGAAGAGCCATGGCACGGTCAGGGGGATTCATAAATGGGTCACCTGTAAGATTGCTACTAAGCAGCAAGCAAGAGATGCAGAATGTACTTGAAAGAACAACGCAAAAGGTGGAGCTGGATGAGATTAGGCGGTCTGAGGGCGATGGAAGAACCGCTCAAAGATCCATGGACCCTGAGGTGGGCAGAAGATCAAGTAGCCGATCTGGTTACAGCCCTCCTCCCCATCACCAACGACTGGCAGACACTGATGACCCCTATGTTGTGTTTCTCAACGGGTTGCCTTTCTCTGTGACTGAGAGAGAAATACGTGAATTTTTTCATGGTTTACTCATTGATGAAATTGTTGTGTGTAAGAAGGATACAGGGCAAAACAATGGAAAAGGCTTTGCCAGATTTGCAACAAAGGAGGATGCATTGGAAGCCTTAAAGAGGGATGGGAAATATATTGGGTCAAGGTATATCGATGTTCGCACAACAACAGCCGACTATTGGATACGAGCTGGTGGTAGCATGCCAGCAGCTGTCAAGACAATTGAGAACTTTGAAAGGGGAAGAGCACCTGTTCGCAGTCAGAGAAACCCCCAGTATGAAGCAAGGTCTCGATCACCTGTGTCCCAGAGACCTGTTGCTCCTACAGATGAAGAATACTGTGTGCTGTTGGACAATCTGTCTTTTGCAGTGGAAAAAGGTGACTTGAAGCACCTTTTTCAGAACTCAAAGCTTGAGAATGACCAGATTCTGTTTCTCACTGATGATTATGGCAGAAGAACCAGGTCGGCCTTTGTACTCTTCAAGAACATACGTGACTATTGTGATGCTATAAGTCAGGAGAAAAGACATTTTCACAACCGATGGATTCATGTCCGGCCTGTCTCAAGAGAGAACATGCTCAGGCTTCTGGAATCTCAGAATGACCCTACTGGGTCTCCAGGAAGCTCTGAAAGGCATCAGGAAAGATCCTCGTCTTTCTCAACAGATCCTTATGACTCTGAGAAAATCTGTGCGTTTGTGAGAAATCTGCCATTTGATGTGAGAAAGGTTGAGATAATTGACTTTTTTCATGGGTTTAATGTCACAGAGGACAGGGTACGGGTTCTGCATGATCATAAAGGTAATGGGGTCGGACAGGCTCTGGTTCTCTTTGGGTCTGAGGCAGAGGCCATGGAGGCACTTTCTCTCAATGGACGGCGGTTTCTGGGGTCTGAAGTTGGAGTGAAGTGTGTTACACGTGCTCAGATGGATCAGTTGACTGCAGAGCCACCATCAATGCAAGAGGTCTTGCCAAAAGAGGGGCACTTCTCAGGCAGGAACAATGAGCCTTTCTGTGGACCTAGTAATGACACTTCCTTCCTTGATACAAGGAAACCCAGGGATGGTAATTTGTCTATTAAAGAGGAACGCATCCATGGAGGTCAGGACTATGGATATCGTGGGGTAAGACCTCGTTCTCCGCGGGATAGGGGCAATGGAGGACATGGGAGGTTTGGTCCACCTGGTCAACGCTGTGATGGTCCCACCTGTGTGCAGTTAATTAACTTACCATTCCAAATTAGAAGTGAGGAAGTCTATGATTTCTGCTATGGATATCGCATCATACCTGGATCTGTCTCACTTCAGTATGAGCCCAGCGGAAAACCGAAAGGCTCTGCCACTTTGGTGTTTGAGTCTCGTCAGGAAGCTTTAACTGCAATTGAGGAACTGAACGGGAGGCCGATTGGTCCAAGAAAAATACAGCTTTTACTTGTTTGAAATACATTTGTGCGTTCACATTTAAGACACAGTAACAGGCACAACTTTCAGTTTGTTTATTTGGAAAGCTGGCAATGTGGTATATAGCTCTTGTATGATTTCTTTTTCTTAAGTGAATTTTTATGTTTACTAGGAAGTATTGTTGAGTTTATTTTGGGTTTTCTATTGAATGGTTGGTGCTTTTCTTTTCAAAAAGTACTTCAGTAAGTTTTGAAACACAATTTGGAACATGTACATGTCATACATTGTTTTTAAAATTAAAAACAATTGATTCAGTTGTTTGTCATTTTCTTCCAACTCTGTTTCCTTGAAGAAAAAAATCTAAATAAATGTTACCTAGAGGTAGCTGAATGACAAATATAAGATCGCTTTTGTCTAGTTTGCTAGTAGACCAATTAGATCAGGTTAGGATATCTATTTTGGTGTTAGTTGAATGAGGGCATTGTCTTCTGCAGTCTCCTTTACATCACTTTAATGTATGTTTTTGGATAGTTTTAAGAGACACTTATTTCTAGCCAAGTTGGTCTCAAACTGCCTGAGTTGAGTAAATGTATTACACAAGTGCATTTTTCTCAAGGTAAAAAAAAAAGCATGGATAAATAGAAAAACTATTACGGTAACAATTGCATGGCTGGAAAAGTGTAATATGAAAATATTATTTATGATACAAAGAAAAATTAAGGAAGTTGGACATACATTTTTTAACAAAAGAATTCAATAAACAATTTTTTCCAAAATCTGAATTTTCTTTCATTTTTTTAAACAGCCTGTTGGGGCCCAAATGTTTAAAATAACTTAAATGAGTGTAAGGATCTCTCGGAGTGGCCGCTTGGCTTTCTCCTTTAAAAATGTGCTCTTGATCTTAAACTGGGAAATGTTATGTTGTGAAGGTAAATATTTACTTTCTATGAACAAATAGAAACACGTTTGTTGTAGTGCTCTTTAGAAAGCAAAGATTTCGAGCATCTGATCTAGTAAATGTTAAAAATATTCTCGAGAGCTACCGACTAAGGATGAATTGTAGGCTTGCTGTGATTCATTCAGTACATTTAAGTAAACATGGTGTTATCATTGTCACCAAAACATACACTACATGTGCTAATTATTTAGTGACACTTAAAAACCTCAGAAAAACAAATCGGTTTCACCTACTTTCACGACTTGAACTAAAACACCAGTGACTATTTTTCAACTCGGAGCCCAGCTCAGCGCGTTCTGTCCACTTTTTGCTTCTCGGCTGTATGAAGTTTCGATTTTAAAAGACACCTCGAACGCACCAGACGTTAAACTTTTATTGCGAAAGTCAGAAACCGGAAGCGCAATTTGTCCCTGAGTACCATGGAGGCATGACGCCGGTGAGCTGAGTAGGCACTTTAAGCAGAAGAAAAGAGGAAAGCCACGCCAGGAAAGATCCACCACGCTAGAGGTAAATGTTTGAAATTTGTTATCTTGTTTATAGTGCAAAACAACCAGTTCTTATTTTATTTCTTCTCCAGTGCAGTCCGGTTTCTCAATTTAAAAAAAAATTCTACGAAACTAATTCGAAATCCTGAAATGATTTAACAAGAAGTGAGTTACAAACTTTTCAGGCTATGAAACATAATTTGTCTTTCTCCATTTGGAAACAATCCCGTGTTTGACCGTTGAATTCGCATCGATGCCCAAACGTTGAAGTCAACTGCTAGCAGGGACGTTTTGCCGTTATTTTGCTGTCGCTGATTCAGTTTTTAAGCGTGTTTCTGCCATGCAAAACTGTGATAATAGTTGTTTTTAGAAATTATTTTCACTTCGATATCCACTGTTTTGCACTTATTTCAAACGCATGGTTTTATCGTTTGGCCGAGTATGCAGAAATTTGCAGTAACTTTATGTTGCATTTAAGTACACGTTGCAAACTGCATAATATGTACTAAAATAGCTGGAAAAATGCACATTACTCATGATGACCATCACAACAGCCTTGTTCAGCAGAGGATTTGTGTGACAACTTACAACAGATTATAGATATTTTTAAAACACATCTGTGTCCTCTCCTTGCCAATGTTAAAATGTTTTAAAATAAGGAAATAAAATTGTTACAACAGTAACAATTTGTTTTAATTCACAGATCTTATGCATGTTTTGACAATTTTCAAGTGGTTTAAAATAATACTAGATATTTGGATTGTTTCGATTATTTTGTTATAACCATTAAAATGCATCACGCAGTGAAGAAATATTTCCCCCCTTAACAATGTTTTTTGTTTTTGCCTTTGTGATATTTGCATATTTCAGATCAGCAGATAATTAGAAGAAATAAGTTAATAGGAGGCAAATTGCTAGTCAGACCTGTGTGGAAAAACCAACTGACCTGTGCGAAATCATGAATTGGCTGTTATTAATCTCATTTTAATAACAGGTCAAAGTAAAACTCACTAGTCACTGCCTATTCATGTAAAATGAAGAAAACTGAAAAACCAACACATCATGCTGTGATTTAAAGATATTAAAGAATAAAAAAGAAACCAGGAAACACAAATGTCCATCTCACAGCTGCCACAAAAACATTTCTTATGGTCCCTAAAATGTTTAAGAAAATTTTCTAGCCAACTTGGCCTGGATGGCTTTTCTCTTATCTGCAAAAGATGAATGGTCTTCAATAGATTTGTTAACCTATTTTTGCACTACTCAGTGCAGTAATTATAAACAAGTTGTTTTTTTAACATAGAAAGTTTTAAACATCTGAAACTTACTGACACCAGAATGGAGGTATCAAGTCGAAGAGTCCTACTGAGGCACCTGGAGCCAGCGAGGCCCCTGCGCCGCTGCGTCCATGTTAATGTTGGTGAGTTTTAAGGTGTCAGCCTGAAAATCAGAGTGTTTGCCTTAATTTACGGGTTGTCACTTTATTCATAGAGCCACAAATAAATGCTGCAGCAGGTGAACAGCCCTTGATGGAGCAGGAGGTGAGACAATCATTGTGTAATGTTGCAACTTATGTCAGGATTGATGTAAAACTAGAATGTGTTAAAATGCATATAAAAGTTGTTCCTTTTTTTTTTTTTTTTTTTTACTATTTTTGTCACTTACCTATGGTCTACTTGACATTTCAAAGGTATTCCTAATAGACACCCTGTTTAGTCACTAAAATGAAAAATACTCTTGACTCCCTAACCTTTGCACTCGACAGAGTACTGTTGGCATAGAGCAGTTCTTGAAGATTTTCAATCTTCATAAACAGAAAAAAGGTAAGAAACAAAGTGTTAATGCATTTCAGCTCTCACACAGTGCTCCCTCCTGCGGCGACATTTATTTGAGACATTTAAAGAGAAGATGTCTGAATATTAGATTTTGTTTTCATTTGTCTTAGTAGAAAGAATAAGTTACACAAGAGATTTTTTAATTGGTTTGGCCGGCTGCCCCGAAGCCAAGAAGAGGCCAGAATACCTACCGGACCACCCCATTGTGTTACCTGAGGCAGTAAGTTGACGAGCTCGAGTGTAAAGCTTGCTGCTTGTCCTGTCGTTAATCGCAGGTTTCAGATCTTTTATACATTATTTTGACAGAGGGATCCAGGCCAGCAAGAGCTGGGAGTAACACAGTGGAATGGTGTAAAAGAAGATGTATGAGTAAGTAAGAGTCGGAGGATTAGAATATGGATAATGTTTAAGTTAATTTTGATGGCAAATTTTCACTTAATGTAAATTGGTCTGACCAAAGCAGCCAAGATGGTGACACAAAACCATTTCATGGAATTGCAGGGTGCAATATTAAATTCTTTGCAAAACATTCATACCTCTTTAATGTTTAAATACTTTATCACCTTATCACCTGAAGTTACAATGTATTTATTTGGATTTTATTTGATGCACATCTCAGGTGGGGTAATCTGAAGTCTCAATAAATTATAAACAAAATCTCCCTCCGATCCGATCATTTTCTCAATTATGTACTGCATTGTGCAGCTATGTCACATCAAATGTGATTCAGGCTACCAATGTATTGATAAGTCATTGTTATAAAATCAGCATGGGTAACACTAGTATTATAATGTTTGTTGGCTGTTATTTATTGGATTTATTGCATTGCCTGTCATTTTGCAAATCGCATGGTTTTCTAAAATAGTGCAATATTCTGGGCACAGTCTGGAATATTGTCAACATGCTGTGTGCCTGGTTATGACTTAAGGTCTTTCTGTTTTGAATCCAGTGTAGAAATGTTAGGAGATTCTCATCCAGAAAAGCACATAGTTGCTCATTTAAATATGAAGCTAAAGCCCTAATCAAACTTGAATTATGTGCTCATAATTCAGTCAGTGTTTTTCAATTATATTAACATGTACCTTATCAGCATTCTATATGTCCCATTTATTTGGAAATAGAGTAGCGATGTAATTCTTATCAACTCCAGAAGGGACACTATTTGCTTTCATCTAGAAGGGCAGCAAGATAATTGCTCCATTAGTTTTATATGATAAGCTACACCACACTCGAATCTCTGAGTCCTCCTAGAATTAGTTTTTTGTTTTTTTTTCATGACACTATTGTAGTGTCATGAAAGCAGCAATGCTGCACATTGAAGTATTGGCGTTTAAAGGGGCAGTGGATAATTTGGACAAAATTGATCTAAATTCAGAGAAAGAACAGAAGCTCTGGCAGATGTCTGAAAGACAAGGGGTTAAATAAATGTGCTTTCTCCATTAGGCTTAGATTCTGTGAGGAACCAATTGGGTTTGCAGATAATTATTGTAAAACTGTTTTAGAGTTTGGCCAGCACTTTTTTTCCATGATCGTTTTACTGTCCAGTGATTAAAAAAAAACTTTTCAAATTTCTCTTTTGTTAGGACGCCAGCAAGGCCTCCCACGTCTTGAGAAACTTGCACAAGTGATGTTTACAGCAAATAGGTTTTGCACCGTGTTGATTGCTTCTCTGCTTTAATTTATTTTAATCTATAACATTACTGTTTGCATGTAACTTTCATGTTTTTTGACGCCTTTTTGCTGTGTGAAATGTTTGTTTTATCTTGTCTGTTTCAAGAAAGGCTTGAAACAGCAAGGCAAATTTGCCAATATTTCTTTCTGACCTGATGTAAAGTGTAGCTTTTGAACTTCATATAATTCAGCAGAAAATATTGGATTAAGTAATTCGTTGATATTGTCTTTATGTATGACACATGCAAAAATACTGTTGTTTGCATTAAAAAACAAACAAAAAAAATCCCCTAAAGCGTGCAGAATCAATTATTTGTCCTATCTTTGTTGCATACAGTACACTTGTATCACTGTAGTTATGTACACCAATGATTTTGCATGCATCAAAGTTTTTCCCTTTTGCTTTTGAAATTCTAATAGACTGTTCTCTGAAGTTTTTGTGTATTACGAAAACAAACAACCACTAGGTTTGTTTTAACTAGGGCTTAAAACAATCATAAGGCAAGTTGAATAACTGATTCTTTAAGGGTGGCTGTTGGTGAATATGAGGGGTATTTTGTTTAGGGACATTATTACAAAGTCTAATCAAAATATGTATTGGAATCCCTTTTGTTTGTGGGATGTTTATGGTGTTATTCAGTTTTATTTCTCAAAAACACAATTGACTTGCACCACGAATTATGTTTGGTAATTGTAAACAAATTCACATACTCATTAGAACTCTTACAGTCTTGTTTGGGTCTTTTCCACTTCGCAGATTCCTGTAATAGAGCGATATTGCGCATCTGTAGTTAGTCACCTCTGTACGTGACACAGAGCCAGTACTCCCCAGCCAATGAGAGAACTGTTTAAGGTGACGTGTCTCGTACGTAATCACCAGTATTTCATGTCAACTGCGGCGGCGTCAGATGTTCCGAGAGAAATTAATTTCTAAATATCGGAGGAAACAGCTGTGAAGATAAGCCGTTCAAGGTGCAATACCTATTAGCTGATTATTTGGTACTTGTCATCGTCCAACCGTTCAGTTAGTTCACCCTGAAGGTAAATATGGAGTTTATTCATTCTTTTAACCCTCTGCGATGAATTGCTGTGTGCGGGATGTCTAGTCTTTACTGCAAGGACGGTTGTGTTATTAAAAAAATACAACTTTTCGCAACCAACCTTCTGTGACTTAATTTAAAACAAACAGCTGGTTCGAACTTATAACACGTTCCTGACAGGTTTTGTTAAAGTAAGGTGTCTTCTGATTCCCCCCCCCCCCCCCCCCCCTTCCGGTAGCTGAACATTACTGTATGAACTCAGCTTTTTTCCCCCATGGACATGGATAAGAAGGAAAAGCAAAACGAGAAGTGCAACAGGTGAGAATTTACCCTTAATATTTGCTAGCATTTATTTTTTGATTTTTGGTTTAAGCAGAAGCTCACTGCAACAAATCAGGATGTAAGTTAGGTAACAGCTGGGTGTGACAGGAGATGAGGACTATGAGCTTTACCACAAAGTAAGGACGGTTTTTTTTTCTCTCTTTTTTTAAGCAAGGGTTACTGTACTAAACAGTAGTTTAGCTACACTATAAGCACATTCACACAGATTAACTCCTCTGTTTATTTTGATTCTAATGTAGCTCTTCTAACAACAAAGTTAGACTATTTTACATTTTCACCTTCCTGGTCTGTTGCTTAGGAATTACAGTTTACTTATTGTGTAACATTAGTTCTGAAGCTGTGGTACATTCAGTACCTTTTGTTCTATGAGTAATTTTGGTCTGAACTATAAATGGGAAAACCTTTCCTTCAGATACTACTCATAAGAGAAGTGCAGTGGTGAACATTTCAAGACTATCGCATGCAGATCCTGAAGCAGAAGGTTTTGAACCAAGAACGAGTAATACTTGCAGTCTAACACTGATCAGGCATGGTATTAAAATACAATACTGTGTTGGTGTTGTGGCTGCCATTGTGTCTTGCAGGAAAGTGTTAGCCACAGATCTTCTTTAGTAACAATAAATGGAAAAAGACAAACTGCTGTGTCCTTTTAAAATGCTTTGATTTCTTTAAGTCTTTATACACACATTTAATTTAGAGTTAAACCCACTGAGCTTTTAGGAACGGATTTAATGTACGAATACATAAACAGTGATATTGGTTTAGTCTGATTTGAATAAACTGAATGTTTAATATCTGCCCTCTCTCCCTCTTATAGTCCTGTTTATGTGCACAACCCACATCTGGATGCTCTGAAAGATGACATCCTCTATCACTTCAGTCTAGGAACTGGAAGTCATAACCTACCAGCCATGTTTGGTGATGTCAAAGTAAAGAATTTTAATACCTTTTTTTACAAGAAAAAGCGTTACTCACATGACCTAATTTTATGGTTGCAGTGCTTTAAACTTTTCCTCTACACTGAAATAAAGTTGGTTTCACTGACGTGGTCAGTGTTATGATTCACTGTGATCCTTGACGTGTAAACCAATGTTTTGTTTTTGGTAAATGGGCTTATTTTTAAATCACAATATTATGTAATGTCTCAACATTATCTGATGATAATTTTTGATTTTTGTCAAAAATCTTCTGTGTGTAAATGCATCCTGTAGTTTGTGTGTGTCGGAGGGAGTCCATGGAGAATGAAGTCATTCACTGAGTTTATTGCAGCTGAGCTCGCAATGGAAGACCCCAAATCTGGGTATCCCAACATCTGCGCTGGGACAGATCGGTACGCCATGTACAAAGTCGGCCCTGTTCTCTCTGTCAGTGTATGTACAAACACGGCTCAGCATAACTTGTTTCTGTCGCCCGTCTAGTTTATGTTTAACTAACTTTTGTGTGACATGTTTGTGCTTGACTTTCACAGCATGGTATGGGCATTCCATCTATTGCGATAATGTTGCACGAACTCATAAAGCTCCTTCATCATGCCCATTGTACTGATGTTACAATCATACGCATAGGGACATCAGGAGGAATAGGTACATTAGTTTTTTTTTTTGTTTGTTTTTTTTAAATGTGACCTCTTAGGAACTTTACCAACAACACAGGAATGTTAAGCATAGCAGTGGCTCCTATGTTGTCTAAACATAGGAGCTACATTAAACATAATCATATGTTTGTTTGTTTTTTTAAAATCTGTTTTAAGTAAAATTGAGTAAAATTAGTAACTGTGAAATCTTTTTCTTTCGATAAGTGATGCAACTGGGTAGAATGTGGAGCTGGTGGGAGTGGCTTGTTTAAAATAAGATGACGGTTGGTGATGAGAAAAACAGGAAAGGGAAAAAAAAGAAGAGAAAAATGTTCATTTTGAAACTTTAGTCTCACCATTTTGACCTTTTTCGTGTTCTGATTGTTTTCAGAGCTGACAATATGAAAAACTTTTGTAATAATTACCTACAATGTTGAATATAAGATATTAGGTTTGGACACATTTGCTGACAAATTGCTTTAAGGGTATAGTAAGTATTTAAAAAGGGAGATATTTGTTTTGTTTTGAGGAAGATCAACACATTTGACAAAGGTGGTCAGGATGAGTTCAACTTTAGTGCAGTGTCGGGCTGCTTAATCCACTGTTTGTATTTTTGTAGTTAGGGGATTATGAACTTTTAATTATTTAAAAATTAAACAAGGTATTACTCATTGTTTCGGTTCTTAATTATTTTTTATGACACAGTCAGCATGGAAACCTAAAGATTTAAAAGTAGCATTTTTCTCTAGATATTTAGAAAAACACAAAATGGGATTGTCAAATCAGGGTTTTGTGTAGTGTAGACCGGAATCCCGGAATCAAAACCATAAAAACACTCAAAATATATTCCATATTTTAGACCACTCAATGTTAAAGGTCAGCAGACAGACAGATTAAGTAACAGTTTATTTTTCTCACTTGCAAATTTGTTTTGTTTTTCAGGACTTGAGCCTGGCACGGTTGTTGTTACCAAACAGTCAGTGGATGCCACATTCCTGCCTAAGTTTGAGCAGGTGATCCTGGGAAAGACGGTGGTGCGCAGCACTGATCTGGACCAAAGCCTGGCCCAGGAGCTGTTGCAGTGCAGCAAAGGGCTTAACCAGTTTGAGACAGTCATCGGTAACACCATGTGCACGCTGGATTTTTATGAAGGTGTGTACTCTAATGTACTAATGGTTTAACATATTCTTTCTCTTGCAGTACACTTACAGCGTTTACATTTCTTTCCCTTGTCTCTGTCACATAAAATCCAAAGGTCAAGCCCGCCTGGATGGCGCCTTCTGCTCCTACACAGAGGCAGAAAAACAGGAATACCTCCTAAAGGCCAAAGAGGCGGGAGTCTGCAACATTGAGATGGAATCATCCGTTTTTGCTGCTATGTGCAAACTGAGTGGTCTGCAAGGTAAAAACGCACGACAATACTATCATAACATAACTGCCAAAAGTGTCACCGACTCAAAGCAACATTTTATGTGATCCACTGTTAACTGTCTTGCACGTTCTTGTATTTTTTTGTGCAGCGGCTGTTGTCTGTGTCACACTGTTGGATCGGCTGAAAGGAGATCAGCTAAGCAGCTCTCATGAAGTTCTTAACAATTATCAGCTTCGTCCTCAAATACTGGTTGGGTCTTACATTAAGAAGCAGCTAAAGGCCAAAGCAGGGAACAGATGAATGTTAAGAGTGAACATTTTGTCTGAGTATCATAGGTTATAAATGACCAAGCACTGAAAATGATCCACAACAGTAGATTTAAGCTGCTGTTGTAGTTGATATGTCTTCACATAAATCAGTTTTTCAAGGGGCAATATTATGTATTTTCCACTATGTGCCATTTTATATCACCAGCAACCCTTAGTTATAAATTATGTATATGTCAAGCATGGCTTAAAAGAAATATGACTTTGCAAATTAACACCTTGAAATTGTCTCTTTTAAGAGAAGTTTCTGCTCTCTCTGGCAT
Organism: Xiphophorus maculatus; assembly: GCF_002775205.1. NCBI lineage: Eukaryota > Metazoa > Chordata > Actinopteri > Cyprinodontiformes > Poeciliidae > Xiphophorus > Xiphophorus maculatus. The sequence goes on from NC_036445.1 coordinate 15,835,133, forward strand.
TCTGCCTTCAGCACGTCATGACAACAACTTCTCTCCATTAAGGCTTTAACAACGTTTTTACTAGCGTTTCACTCAACAGTAGTTTTTCTGATGAACTCAGCGTCTTCCAGAGACCCGGCATTTAGGCAACCCCAAATGGCTGCCGTTCGAGGATTTCTCAGACATGTATGAAAGAATCAAACCAACACTTATGGTTTATTTTTGATGATATCATTATGGCATGAAGTAAAGCTCAAAGTCAATTTATACATAATACAGCCCCTTTTAAATTATGCCTTGTATTCATACATTGTTGGTGGTTTAGGAATAAGGGACAAACATGCACTCTTTAACTTTTTACCCTTTGTCTTACGTTTGAATTTAATTTAACTGAACATTGAATGGATTTAGAATTTTAATTATCTTTGATTTAAGGCACTTTTGTGTATTTAAGTTCCTGATCCTTAAAACTTAAACTCCACCTGTGCTATAACATAATAACTTTTAATGGTTTTACCTAAATACTCCTTCCTTAAGTGTCAAAGTCCTGATACAGATATCAAATATTTTGTCTCATTTCATGTTGTTTCATTTAAATGAAACAAATCCCTTGTACCTCATTTAGACTGTTTATTGTTCATAATCTCTGGCTGTGTTATATATATACAGCATATACTGTATATATACAGTATATATACTGTATATATATATATATGCTGTGTATATATATATATATATACACAGTACAGACCAAAAGTTTGGACACACCTTTTAATTCAATGCGTTTTCTTTATTTTCAGGACTATTGACATTGTAGATTCACACTGAAGGCATCAAAACTATGAATACCACATGTGGGAATATGCACTAAACAAAAAAGTGTAAAACAACTGAAAATACCCCTTATATTCTAGTTTCTTCAAAGTAGCAATCTTTTGCTGTGATTACTGCTTTGCACACACTCTACATTTTCTTGATGAGCTTCAAGAGGTCGTCACCTGAAATGGTTTTCACTTCATAGGTCAACCTGCCCTGTCAGGTTAATAAGTGGGATTTCTCGCCTTTTAAATAGTCATGAAAATAAAGAAAACCCATTGAATTAGAAGGTGTGTCCAAACTTTTGGTCTGTACTGTACTGTATGTATGTGTATATATATATATATATATATATATATATATATATATATATATATATATATATATATATATATAAAAGGCACTGAGTCAGCGAATAGACCAGTTTACACTGTCTATTACACTGTGTTACTTTACACTGATGTAACTTTTCATGACTTGAAATAACTACTAGTGCTAAAAAACTGCATGTAATATATTGATTTTTTTTTATACATATACATGTGTATATAAATTAAAGCAGTTGTCCTTGCAGTGTGTCAGTACTTGTGTGCTCTTGATATGTGTCACGATATGTTTGTTGCTACATCAGTTAAAAGTATTGGCAGGTAATTAAAGATCAGTGCTCCAGAGCATGATTTTATCAGATCATTGGAATTTTCCTTTACATCACTCAAAATACATCTTATCTTTGAAGATCACCCACTTTATGTAAATTATTCCCATGAATAATAAGCCATGGGTAGCATCTTTCCATTTAAGATTAATTGGGTAGTCTTATACACATTAAATGCAGTTTCCAACAGTAGAAATGATGTGATCACTGCTGAGGAACGTATAGTGCACCAGTAAGGCTATGCTCTTAATTTACTTCCAATTAGTGTCTTGAATTTTTTTTTAGCTGCTATAAAAAGTATGCATATATCAAGCTTGACTTAAAAGAAAAGTGTAAGTCGTTCTTCATTTACTTCCATTTAAAGTGCTGTGGAAAAATCTTAATTTTTAAACTTCTTCTTCTCATGTTATAAAACTCAAATTTCATTGCATCTTGACTTCATGTGATAAATCAATATTAAGAAAGCTGATCAATCCATCGTCTGAAAATGAAAAGACTTTCACATCTGTAAACTTACCAAGACGTGTCTAACCTACACTTGTAGGTCGAACAAGGAGAACATTCATCAAAGAAGCAACCAATAAGGTTACCCATGGCACTCATTGTTACTTTGGAAGAGGTACGCAGATTCAAAGGTCAGGTGGGACAACATGGTGGCATGCAAGTCTCTGTGAACAATTCCGATTTGGATCAGGTTTTGAATCACTTCATTCTTGATTCATTGACTCAAGCTCGTTAGGATGAAGGCTGCAGCTCATGGTGGATGCTGGTACTCGCCGTGCGCGTCATAGGCAAGAGGAGGGTCTGAATGCGCGTTCCTATGCGCGTTCCTCTTGCTCCCCGCTTCCCAGTCCAAGCCTGGTCTATTCGCTGACTCAGTGCCTTAAGCAGCATCAAGGTTCATCGGAACAGAGCTTCAGCATCCTCTGCGGAGAAATACATCAGCCATGGCTAAAACTGTAACCGGTAAGTGTGTTAAGACTCGTCCTTTCTGATAAGACGGGAGGATGGATGGATAGATGGACGGATGGATGGATAGACTCATGACAGGTGCATCCTTTCCGTTACCAGAAAGGTGCAGCATACCGTCTGGCGTTATATTGTGAAGGATTAAAAAAACCAAACATTTTAAGCACTGACCTCTTCTACTGAACGCGAGTGTGTTGTCTCAGTTGAAATCTGCAAAATGCAAGAATGGGCTTACAAGGCCAGAATCCTTCTTTGTCTGAAACGTTTATTTGATTGTTGCATTGTTAATATTTTCATTTCACATAATGCAGCATAATGAAAATACTATGATCGGAATTCTTAAAACAGCTTTATTCGCAGTGCTGCACCTGCGCCGCTTCATGCCACAGCGGCCCCCCAACATGCAGCATAATGCAGACGGACCCCACCCAAGATGCTAAGCGGCCGATCATTGAGCCGACAGCAAAACAGTCATATTTATCCCGCATTGGCTTCTTTCTACGTGACTTTTACTATGTCCAAGCTTGCATAGAGATGCTAATCTTCAAGTGTTGTGTTTATGTAGTTATTATTATTATTATTATTTTTTTTGAAACGTGATGAGAACTGAGCCTTTTCATTCTTTAGCTTGTCTTATTACCTCAAAGTCCAGGATAGATCTCCAGCTGTGGCATGTATTGCAATTCATCTAGCAAGAAACGAACTGTTTATATATTCATCGATGATAATAGTTGGGGATTTAAAGTAAAACGCTAAAACAGCTTTTATTATTGGGTATATATTTCCCACTACACTAGTTTGCCATAGAGACAAATTGCTCAGCAGTTTTTGTTTTACATCAGGGTATTAAAACAATGCCCTGATTTAATCATTCAATTTTGATTGTTTTGTGTGTGTTTGCATGCCTTGTTATGGAGAGCATCCTAAAGCAGATAAGTGTATTGTAAGGTGGGAGGCAGGCCAGCCCTGCAGCAAAAGAGCTGCTTCACACACCGGCCTTTGGAACAGAAGGCTCAGCGGCCCTGTTGTCCTCTCTGAGGACCTATGTGGGCACTTTTACAAAAATGTAAAGAAGGAAAACAAATGGAGTGCAGATCATTAATCAGCCGATTCTTGCTGTCTTGATAACAAAATAAGCTTGCGGGAGGCTTTGGCTCAAAGATTTTACAAGGAAACTGGATGAACTTACATGCAGGCCCGTTGTGTTAGAATCAAATGTGATTTTATGGTTATGCCTAGTTTCTTTTAAAAAAGAAATGTATGGTGACCACATCAGAATGGATAAATCAATTACTCTTCAATTATTAATGGAGGAACACAATGCTTCCATACCTTTAAGACTTTAAATGCATTATTGATTCTGTAATAGTGAAATGATAAAATACCTTGCAAAATTATTCATACCCCTTGAACTTTCACCTATTCTCTTCCATTATGAACACATTTTTTAATTTGCTTATTCCGGTTTTACATTATACAGGAACATAAAGTATTATGAAGTAGAAGGAAAAGAATACACTCATTTTATGACAAATATAAATTTTAAGAGTGTGTTGTGAAATTGTGTTCAATGTCCTTTAATTTGATAGCCCCAAATTATAATAATAGTAAAGAAAAGAAAATCACTATATTAGGAAATGGTGTCCACCTTTATGTTATTTAATATCAGTATGAATTCAGCTGTTTTGTGAAGAATTCAGAGATTGTTTTAGAGAACATTAGTAAACGACATCATGCTGATGAAGGAATACAGCAGACATGACATGGATAATATTGTGGTGAAGTTTAAAGTAGAGTCAGGTTAGAAAACCATAACCCAAACCTTAAACTTCAACATGTCTGTTCAATTTCTCATCTGGAGAATAGAAGAGGTATGTTAAAAATACAAATCTGCCAAGATATGACTGTCCATCTAAACTGACAAGTCAGGTAACGATTAATTGAAAAAACTTAGAGGAGATGATGAAATCCTTAGCTCAGGTGGAAGAATCCATTGACAGTACAACTGCACTGGACTCAACAAATCTGGCTTATAAGCAAAAGTAGTAATAGCCATAAAATCCCTTTTTCAGTTTGCCACAAAACCATCCAAGGCACAGTCAGCATCTAGAGGAAAGTCAAATCATGTGATGTTTTTCTTTCACTTCATGATTATATTGCATTGAATCCCAATAAAATGCACTAAGATTACTTTTAGCCAACAAGTATGACAGAAAACAATGCAGACTACCCTAAATACTGTACACCAATGCTGAAGCATAATGGTGTTGACATCATGCCAAGGGGATTTTTTTCTTTGGAAAGAAAAGATAAGCTGGTCAAAGTTGGTATGAAGATGGATGGAGCTAAATACATTCTTCCCATCCATGAATGAAATCTGTGAGAGACTGCTAAAATGTTGTGACTTAGTCCGAGGCTTACCTTGCCAGTAGGATAGCAACCTTAAATGAACAACCAGAGCAACAGTGAAACAGCTTATTTCAGACTCTTGGGGACTAAGCACAAGGGTGCATTTATTGGTGTGTTACTGCATGACATCCAAATAGATTACATGTTGGGACTCTACCATAACAAAATGTGGGAAAATTCAAGGGCTATAAATGCTTTATTAACATTATATGGTTTATTGAGCAACCTCCATTTGCCAACTATTTGTTTTAATTTCAGGACTTAATTACTGAGTAAGTACCTTTGTTGTATATTGTTTGACCTGATTAGATTTTTTTAAAATTTCCCAACAGCATACAAAGAGAAGATGAAGGAGTTGTCCGTCCTCTCCCTTATCTGTTCCTGCTTCTACCCCGAGACTCGCAACAAGCTCGTTTGTGAGTTTGAAGGTATGAAGGATCTGAAAAATTGATTTTCTTTACAACCAAACAAATGGTCCCTAATGGATGTTTTCTCTTCCCTGGAAGAAGAGGCATTAGTCAACTGGTATGTTAATGGATTTTTTTAGCACTCTCATTGTATTTGTCTGATTTACAGACATGGAAGTTAAAGCTATAGACAAACGGGCCTCAGGGCAAGCCTTTGAGGTAATTCTCAAGCCCCAGTCTCCGGTGTCAGACATTGCCCACAACCTTCCCTCTCCCCCAAAGAGGGATCTCTCCCTGGAGGAGATTGAGAAGAAACTGGAGGCAGCTGAAGAGCGAAGGAAGGTATTTTCTTTCTGACCAACAGCTTTGTGTTCTAAATAGCAGAGGCTTTTCAAAATTACATGGATGTGTATTTTAGTACCAAGAGTCTCAGGTGCTGAAGGCTTTGGCGGAAAAGCGGGAACATGAAAGGGACGTGTTGCTAAAGGCCATGGAGGAGAACAGCAACTTTAGCAAGATGGCCGAGGAAAAGCTCCAGATGAAGATGGAACAGATTAAGGAGAATCGCGAGGCCCAGCTGGCAGCCATGATGGAGCGCCTACAGGAGAAGGTCAGAGTTGCAAAAAATTCAGGGATTTATCAGTGGGAATCAGTGTTGCAGTCTGAGTTTTAGAATTTTCAAACTAATCATTGTCACTATGTGTGTCACTGTGTTCAGGAGAAGCATGCCGCAGCTGTGCGCAGGAACAAAGAGCTGCTGAGGGAAGAGCAGCTAGCATGAGCTTCACACAATTCCTGTGGTCCGTCTGTCGAACCATCCATCCATCCATCCCTGCCCCACCTTCAACCTCTCCAAAACAGACACTCTGCCCTGAAGGCTGAGAGGCTCAAGAAACTCACCACCACAGCACTGCACACCTTGTCACAACTATCCACAACCATCAGTATTATCAGTAATACAGACATCTATGACACTCCTTTTACAACTAAATAGATTTGTTGATTTAGCAAAAGTGCAACCATATGACTTTTATTTTGTAAATACTATCTATCTATCTATCTATCTATCTATCTATCTATCTATCTATCTATCTATCTATCTATCTATCTATCTATCTATCTATCTATCTATCTATCTATCTATCTATCTATCTATCTATCTATCTATCTATCTATCTATCTATCTAGCTAGCTAGCTAGCTAGCTAGCTAGCTAGATACCAGATAGAAACTAGATAGACAGATAGCGGGTTAGCTATCTGTTTAGCTAGCTAGCCAGATAGCTTCCTGTCTCTCTCTCTCTCTCTCTGTATCTCCCTCTCTCTGTGTCTAGCTGTCTTGCTAACTAGCTAGATAAAAAAACTGAAAGCTAGTTAGCTAAATTTCTTGAATGCCAACATTTTATTTGTTTATCTAGCTAGCTAGCTTGCTATCTTTTTGTTAGTGACTGTTTATGTTCTTCAAATTTTACACCACAACTCTTATCATTTGAAAGGCCTGAGTGTTGGGAGTTGGCAGAAGATGGAGGATTTTCAGTGTTTTCTGATGATGTCATGACGATGACGATGATGTTGATAAAATATTTGTATGTTTCGTGAAGAGTGACAGACGATATGTACGCTGCAAATCTGGTTTGTGTATATCGCATCTGTTATCTCCCCCATGCCGCCTACTCATGCTCAGCACCCATAGATTCAGACCACTTCCTCTGAGATGAATTGTATTGTTGTTAGGAATGTATTTGCCTAAAGGGAGTAACTATACATCTGCATATTCACACCTTTTTTCAACCAGTCATTTGCCAAATAAATAGCTCTCCTAGGATCTCTGGAGATGAGTCTCAAAAAATGAATGAATGTTATGAGGCCAAACTGGTATCATACAGTGTCTTGGACAGTGGAATGTGCTGTTGCTCTCATCTTGATATTTGATAGTGTGAACCTAAAATATGTCTGTGTGGGCGACTAGGCATCATTAGCATCTTTTCTCCTTAGAGGTTTAGGTAGATAATGGATGCAAGAAGCTTTACATACAGCACACTGAAGTAGTCTCTTTTTAACCTTCAGAATACCACTGATATCTGCCTGCGTAGTCTGCTGCTTGTGTTTTTTTCCTCTTCATATTTTTCTCTGTGAAAGCTTTGCTGAATAAAGGTTTGGGAGTTCTGTGAACATGGCATGCACCATCTATTACGTTTCTGTAATAAAACACAAGGGGAATTGTAAACTGCCAAATAAAAGAACCAGTTATCTACACACCTTGAGAAATGCAGTCTGCAAAAACCCATTTTTCATTTCATTACATTTAGTCTAAGTAATAGATTTCAAGTAAACCATATGAATGTTTTCAATGGTAAGTCTAATATAAACAGAGAGGACAAACCAATGTAGCTGTACATCATGCTTGGAATTTGGGTTTTCTATTTATAGAAACCAAGTTTTTATTTCTAAAGGTTTTACAAGCAAAGACACTGATAAACTCTATTAATCTGATTGGTTTTATGATCAGCCAAAAACAATTCAAAATAGATCTGAATGATGAGTTCCTAACATTCCTATTGAACACATTTCATCACAAACATAAAGAAAGATTGTTAATTGCAAATTAATTATAAGAAAAACTTAACATTGTCTATATAGTACAGAAAAACAATCAATGAAAGATAAAGACACACTTGTTTTTAAAATGTTTATTATTATTAGTATTTTATTAATAATTATTATTATAACATAATCACAATAATGCTAATGCTAATAATGCTAATAATGCTAATAATGCTAATAATAATAATAATAATAATAATAATAATAATAATAATAATAATAATAATAATAATAATAATAATAGGTTAACCTGAAACCCTTGAACTAGCCCTGGCTTGCACAACTTTTTCATGTTTCCACAAAAAGTGTCACCTGTTCAAAATCTATTAGTGTAAGAGTGATCTTCTACCAACAGGTGGCAGCATCTGACTTAAGTCTCAATTTGCAAAGCAGGTCACCTTTTTGTTTAAAAAAGAAGGAAACAAATAAACACTTAGGCTTTCGTTGTGACCTTGTTTTCAAACTATAGATTTGCCTATCAGAAGATGGTAAATTAAACAACTTTAATATATTTTAGATGAGTGGGTGGATTTAGTCTGCAGACAACAAATTAAGAACACATTTTACCCCTTGGGTGCCCTAGAAGGATAAAACTGCCTCACTAAAACAATGAACCTCTAAAAATCTTAACTTATAGAAACCAAACAAGAAACAACCCATTTGAGTCAAGATGTGATTTATGAGACCATCTGCTTCTGCGTTGGTGATACTTAATAACTCTTTCTCCACCAATGTCCCCATCCTGTTCACACTATTGTCTCCATTCCAGACCAGCCCAGGCTGGTGAGGTCAGGGTAACATTGTAAAGGATTTCCTCTGGCTCTTAATGATTTCCTGGGTATTCATAAGGGCAACAATGCATTTGGATTCTGTTACACAAACCTGGCACATGGCAAAGGACCTGCTTTCCAGTTAATAACCTGGATCTTATTAACTTATAATGAACTTCCATGGTGCTGCTGCTATAATGCACCTGCAGCATAAATACTGATTAGAGAAGAAGCCTATAATCAGATAATCACATTTTGTCAAAGGAATAAGTTTATTCAAAAATGTTGAGGATTAAATAAAACAGAAAAATGCCAGAAATGTGTTTTGGACCCACTTTATTTGTAAAAAAAAAAAAAATTATAACCGATACATAAACAATCATTTTTAAGTTTCAAGACACGTGTTTTCCAAATGTAGTCCATACAACATTAAATTTATGTTTTTTCACATAGTTGCAATATTGCTAAATAAAACAGAACAAATTAAACAACTTTAAAATGTAGACATCTGTAGCCAACTGGGCCAGACTAACTAGGGCAGTATCGTAAGTTGTTGTTCACCTCAAATTTTTATTTTTCAGTGAATGGAGATTTGGCAAACACCTGTTTTGCAGGTATTCAAATGAAAATTATAAGCCAAGATTTTCATGTTAAACATCACTATACAACTATTTGTAAATGATGATGTCATAGGCCCATTTTTTAATCTAGCTAACCCCAAACACTTCAGGTGCAAAAACAGCAAACCTTAAGAACATCTTCCAGGCTTCCTTTGTTTTTGGTGTATTTCAGTGACTTGGTTAAAAAGCCAAGTCATAGTTATAATGTTTTTGTCTCATTGTTACCAGTAGATGACAAAGTTATTATTTGTTCAAAAGAAACTTTAGTTTCTTTTTATTTAGTGGTTTGGGCAAACAGCTTTTGTGATATTTACTTATAACTTGCATAGGTAAAAGAAAATTGAGTGGGCACCAAAACTCTAGCCCAGGGGCCCATATCCTCCTATGTCCAGCCTTGGTGGTCGCCAGTTTACACAGTTTTTTAATTGTATCTGTACATTTCCTCTACAATCATTCTATCATGGCTCATATTTTTACTTCAGTCCTCAACCTGGAGGTGAAAAGACTATCTAAATTAAGCTTTTTATTCACCAAATAGTGAATAAAAACATATTCACCTTTTAAGTCAATAAAATTCTAAAAGGGCATTACATCCACCTGCAACTTCTCAAACTTATTTCTAAGCAAAATAAAATTATTTTGATTCATTTTCCTTTAGTTTATTGAAATATGAAGAGCTGAAGCAGGATTTGTCGGTGATGGTGGGCACAGCTCAGCTGTTGCCTTGAGTCCAGTGCTCAGCGTCAGAACGCCCCAATCTCCATGCCCCACGGCCTGTAAGGCTTTGACATGGTGGAGGTGGGACTCACTGTACCGATGGCCGTTGGGGAGATGAGAGGAAAGGCCCCAAAGGAGAGGGGGAAGGCCGAAAGCGAGGAGAGAGACGAGACGAGAGGTGGGGACAACTTAGATGTCGGCACAGGTAGACTGAGGGGTAAGGAGCCATTAGGAGGCACCCTGAGAGACTCTGTGGGGGATAGCATACTGAGTCTGGATGTTCCAGAAACCTCACCGGATGAGGAGGATGAAGAAGAAGAGGAGCAGGAGGACGGTGGACTGCTGTTTGTTCTGTGCGCAGGTGTCCTGCCCTGAGGGTGTTGGAGAAGAAGATGGTGGGGGAGAGGGGATGGGGCTGTTCCATACGCCGAGCCCCAAGCAAAGTGTTCCAGTCCAGTGTGCACCTCCCTCTGAGAGGCGTAGTTGCTGAGGTGGGACACCAAGCGGATCCGCAGGGAGTCTGTACTCTCCCGGCCCTCGATGATGCTCAGGTAACGGGCCGTCTCTGCCAGACACTCCCTGAAGCCCAAACTGCGGTAATCCTTAGCAAGAGCATGAGCCTCAAAGTAACCTGTGAGGGAAGACAACAGGAACCTGTCAGGTAAGACAACAGGAATATCCAACCTGAAGCAGAAAGTTCTGGTTTGCCTTATAACGTCAGAGGGTTATTCACCTTTTCCTCCAGATGCATGAAGCATCTTCAGGTGGTCCACTGTCATCTGCAGAATTTCAGCCTTTTCCAATTTAGCTGATCCCTGAAAAGCAGAAAGATGAATATTGTTACTTTACACAAATTTTAATTGAATTTGGCTATAATCTGCATTAAAAACCCCCCAAACCATCTGTTTGGGTTCAGGATGTAATGAGGGGAAGAGTAATTCACCTGCTTCTCAAAAGCACTTGGTACCAGTCTTCTCAGTTCTGACAGGCTACTATTGATCCGGTCACGTCTCCTTTTCTCTATTATCTATTTATAAGCATTTCAATATAAAGACATATAAATATTTTATCAGAAAACAGATTGAAAATATAAATATATAAGATAAATTAAAAACAGATACAATAATAATTGAGAATAGAGGAAGAAAAGAACTGAGGTTTTAAAAAGTGTTTGCATACCCCTCTGCGCCTTTTTCTTGCTTGAACTTGTGTAGTGGTGGTGGAGGGTGACATCGATCCTGGAGAGTCAGCTTGACTGAAAAGAAAATATGTCTCAATTTTTTTTTTTTTTTTAATGATCGTAAAACATGACATGACTTGTAGGCACAATATATCTTTAACCTAGAAAGGATATAAAATATAATATATAAAATGTAAATTCTAAGATATAACATATAATCTATCATGTAGTTATTGAAAAAAAAAAATCCTACCCATTTTCGTCGCCACTGTCCTTCTCCACCTCCACGTTGTCATCCAGCTCGCTGTCTGATGAGCTGTAATTGAGGCTTCGCTTCATTCTGATGTCCGGGCTCACACGGATGAAGGTGGTTTTAGTTTCACAGAGAGCTCCAGCTGCGCAGGGTCCGAGCAACAGTTTGAACATCAGATCTGCTTCTGCTGGGATTACTTTCACACCGCGGGAAGGGGGCGGGGCCTAATGAGTGAGGTGGGAGTGGTCCGAACTGGACCCGTTGGCGAGCTCGAACTAAGCTGACACCTAAATGACGTGTTCATTTAAGAAATATATGCATGACTGGAAAGGTTGGAAGAAAGTAGCATTTGTTCTTTAATTTCTTTTAGCAGCAAACAGATGAGCCTCAGTGAAAGACTTCTTGTTAAAGTTTCTTTTTCAGCTTTTTTTGTTGTTGTTAGATTTTCAAAACTCTGAAGCTGAATCTTTGATCTTTTCTTTATGACAATAGTTTTTTTATTTTTTTTTTAAACAAGCACAATTATTTCTTTAAAGTATTCTGTTCGGTTGCATATATACCTATACCTGAGTATATTTTAGTAACTGTATTTTTTTTCATTGTGAATTTGTCCTTACTGCACAGTCTCTTATTTTTCTTTTTTCTTTTTCTTTTATTTTTATTATTTTTCTCACTTACCTTAACTTGCTCTTCTATTCTATTCTATTCTATTCTATTCTATTCTATTCTATTCTATTCTATTCTATTCTATCCTATTCTATTCTATTCCAAACAGAAGCAGTAATCCATCAGTGGAAATCCCACCACCTCCCCCAACCCTCCACCCCGGCTGCTGTCTCATAGACCACTACCTTGTTGAGACACAGCTGTTTCTGCTCCATCAGGTCAGTTGTTAAGTTCATGCACTGGGGCGAGACAAGTGCAGATGAGATCTTGATTCCCGTGAACAACTGCTGCAACACCAACAATTCCTGCTCTTAGCAGGTCGTAGATATTTCCATAACATCAGGTACAACATGAAGTGAGAGCGATGATGAGCATCGCACATCTCTCATATCATTTGAAGATAGCATAATACAAAGACAGTCATTATTTAAAAAAAATAAAAACTTTGTCAGAGTAAACATCTGAAAACTACATTTCATAATGTACAGAACCACTATAATATTCTCTTAGTTTTAAGTTGCTTTAGTTTTAAGTCATGCAGTTACACTGATCAGAAATGTTTACTAGACTCAGTTATTCTGTACATGTTGCAAATGTAAGATCGGTAACGGTGCACCACAATAGGCTTCCTCCTTCCCACTGTAGTAAAATTTTCCTGAGTTTCTGAACTCAGGCGTGAACCTGCAAACACCACAGACTGCAATGAAGGGTGGATACTGATTATTCATTATTATTTGTCAGTGCGATCTTTTCATTTGAACATGGAAAATCAAGTCTTGCAAAGATAATAGCTTACAAATGGTATTAAAATGAGGAAACAAATAAAGAACAATGAATGAACTGTAACAAGGGCGAGCGTATATTTGGATTGCTTATATCTATTAATGTGCTCTACATATTTTTATGTAACAAATGTCATTACTAAGATTATAAAATAATTTCCCTGCTGGGATGAATAAAGTAATTCTATTCTATATTCTATATTACTATAATAATGTTTTTTTCACCAACCTTAATTTTTGTTGCCCACTGGTTAGATGGGTGGATTCATGGGTGGATGGACACATTAAAAAAGTTGGTGCTGCTCAATCATTTGTCACATTGACAGGCAACTTAAAAAAGATAGATCTGGAAATAATACAAAAATTCATACAGACCCTAACTGGAAGATACTTCCAAATTATATATTTTATACTAATAAAATATATAAAGTAGCACTCAGCTATCTCAAACATCAAAGATCTTGTTGAGTTTGAGAAAGCAAGTCAGACAAACTATCTCTTTTTATCAGATCTTGTATCATCTCACATACATGACATTTGTTGACTGACAGATAACAACTTAAAGATGTTTTGAATCACTTTAATATTGTTTATCATCTTATTATAGTAACAGGTTTCCACTGTGACAGGATTTTTCAGGTGGTTTCCATTATGCATACTCAAACCGTTCACACCTCACTGTCAAGGTCCTCTACATTAGCACCAGCATTCCTTTGGCTCCTTAAGGTTACTAATTATGATTTAGCTTCGCCAAAACCTTGACCTTTCAGTTCTGGCATCAAAACCGTTTCTTTAGGACGGTGGGGGTGAACATTATAAATGGTCCAATTCTGTTTGAACCTGTTCAGTTTCAGCTCATTTGTTTATGACTGCCACATTTCTCTAGATTATCTTTAAGTTGAACAACCTCAGCAGCATGCCAGCACGGCCGGTGACCGCTGCACTTCATTTAGCACTAGCTCGTAGATGAAACTGCTCTCAAACCAGCCATGTGCCAGGAAGCTAAAAGGTATAAGCAAGCATTTGTTTGAAACTGGCGTGTGCCCAGCTGCCTTCCTCAATCTCCCCTCAGGTTTCCCTGGGTGACTCTTTTTTTGTGTGGGAGAGTGCGGCCCGAGTGTGCGCCGGGGTGTGTTTGCGTGTGTTTGCGTGAATGAGAGTGTGTGGGCGTGTTCAGGAGGTGCTGTTTCCCACAACCCTGATCTAATTCCGTGGTAACTCAATCTCCGTGTGAGCTCTTCCCGGCGAGTGTTCTCCCACCCGTCGACAGTCTCTCCCTGGCTGGCTGAGTGTGTCTGACGGAGGTCTAGCCCTCACTTCCCCCACCTCTTTCCCTTCCCTCCCCCTTGTCCTACACACCCTTCCATCAGGATTGATTTACTATGTCAACCGTCGTGGCAGTCGGCAGCAGCGACGCTCACAGCCGGGCCTGCATCCTGTGTGCACACCATCTTGACATCTTATACCTGCCACTCAACAACTGCTGCAGTGGAGTTTGTGTTTTGTGGGTGCTGTGGGGAGGGAGGCCGACAGGAAGGCACTTGAGCATGTGAGATAATTTCCTTGTTCATGTTTTATTCAACTGGGGAATGGTGCAGGGGACTTGGCGAAGGAAAAAGCCTGAACTTTGTTGCACGCAAGAGGTATGATATTATGTAAGGAAGGGAAAATGCCACCCAAGTTGGACCTAAATAAGCCGTCCTACTTGGGGAAATGTCTCCAAGACAGCCTCTGTACAACAATGTTATCCTATGGGCCACAGCTTCCTGCCTGTCCCGTCTTATTCCAGTCAGCACCCAGGTTCTATATCGGGCAGAGAACAGACCAGGCCTGAGATCCATTCCCACTGTTCAACCACAATACACCCGCCTTCTCATTCTTTACTTTCCTGCCTTTGTTGGCATCCTTTCTATTTGTGCTTTTTGGATAGGTAAAGCCAAGAAGGATATGTTGACTTCCTTGTTTCTTTGTTTAGCATGGGGTTTTGTTTCTTGTTTCATTCAGTTTTTTCCCTATGATTTGAACACTGCCACTAATCTCTCTGCTTAAGTCACAAGATGAAAAATCTTATTATTTTTTTTGACAAACAAGAATAGCTGAATGGAATATATGCCAGTCTTTTTACCCCACAAAGGTACACAGGCCTTATAATTAGCTACTTGGTGCCATTCAGCTTTTTTCAAGCTCACAATGGTGGGAAGGCAGATCACAAGACTGATTTCTAAATAAGCGCAGCAGGAGACAGCGCATGATGTCTTTCCAGAGAAAGGAGCGCAGAGAAGACAGCTTACGTTTAAGGCCATGCATTGTGTTCCCACTGGAAGAACATAGTTTGCATATCAATAGAGTATCAATAAGGTATATGGGTATTTTTAAAGCTTTGCTCATTTAGAAACTGCAATTTTTAAACATTTTTTCTCCATAATAGATCAAGCTCCTTTTGACTGGTTAGAGTGTATGAATGATCTCAGTCATTTCACTGTAGCAAGTATTTGTATGTTTCTTGCTGGGAGATGAAGACATTTAGATAGCATGATGCTGCCACCGCCACATTTCACTACGGGGATGTTATGTTCAGAGTAATGTGCAGTGTTAGTTTTTTATCACTCGCTACCAAAATCTACCAAAACAGTCAATGTCAGACTCATTTAACGGGAACGCCTTTTCCTACTTGTTTTGTGAGTCCTCTATGAGAACTAGTGGCAAACTTTAAATGGCACTTTTTATGACCTTTTTTCAACAATGTCTTTTTACCACTTCCAGAAAAGCCAGATTCATGGAATGCATGACTAATAGCTATCCTGTTGATGTACACTCTGTTGAATAATGACAAAAAAATATTATATTTAAGGAATTTTGGGTATAAGAGACAGGATCCAAATATATTCCAGAATATTCTGATTCAGATTTTTATTTGTAATATTTAAAATAAAGTAGACATAAATCCCTTTTTCTCCACCTCAAAACCTCACTTTGTTTTGATCTACCTCTTAAAATACCAATCCAATATATTGACATTTGCGGTTGTTGTGGGACAAAATGCGAAAGCATTCAAAAATTTCAAGTCACTGTAATGCAGGCAGAATAAATAAAGAAAAAAGGGTCAGTTTGCTGTGCAATGAGTTTATTATTATGCATACATAAAAAGATTTCTCTTTTTAAAAGAGAGCCGGCTCCTTTCCCAGTGGATGCTCTCTGCCAGCTGTCTGCTCTGCAGTGAAGTAGTGCTTTCCCAAGCTCTGACCTGTGGGAAAATCTGTTGTGGCCAGTAATTGATTCCGCCCTGCCAGCCCCATTACTCTCCACTGCAGTCAAACTGCCAGTGATCTGCTGAAAGCCCCTGTTAGCACAGCCCCCTTTACTTTTTCTCTTCACTCTTACACAAAGATGAAGCAGAATCCAAGCAAGTCCCACTGCTAGATCTATTAAGTTCATTTCTTAACATTTCTAAGAGTAAAGTTTATAAGAAGCCTACTAATAAAATTATCTTCTCTATATTTATTGTTAAAAAAAACTCCAAGTGTTGCATGTCATTTTTGTAAAGTGTTTTTCTTGAGAATCATCCCTAAAACAAAATGTTGTATCATCACTGTATCGTCTGTTCCACTTAAAGGGACTAATTTGACTGTTTCTTGAGCTGGTAGCTGCATGGCAGACACAAACACACTCTCTGAGCTTGTCATAAAATATTCAGTGCAGTCAGCTGCAGAGATGGTTGACTTGCTTTTCTCTGCCCAACACTTACCACATGTCTAAATAAAGATAAGTGCACTCCCTCCTTCCAATTAGTGTTCAATTATGGGGGCTGTGCTTCGCGCATATGCATCTGTGCTTCCCAGTCTGCTACCAGCAGGTGTGTGTGTGTGTGTGCATGCAAGGTTACACCAGGATTACCATGGGAGGGGGATAAAAGCATGCATCCTAACACACTGTATATTCACATGATGATCCTCTAACTTCTTGCCATACCGATTAGGTAGCGTCACTTTGAACTGGGCCTATTTAGGACCTGTGGAAAATAATCACTCCTTGTGAGCTGCAGAAAGACACGAGTGGCCTCAAGCCGAGTGATTTATCAAGGATTCTCATGACTCTGGTGGGCTTTATATAACTACCAGCTGAGGGGTGCACTTTCCCATATTGTAAGGGGTCAGGAGGCCACCCTCTGAGCACTGCGCCAGAGGAATTCCATCCCACTGTTTGGAGATCTGAGAATGGATAAAAGACTAGAGAACTGTACTTTGTGCATCAGTTTAGCTCCTGGTGACCCCCACCCACTCACCCACTGACTGAACCCCATGAACAGCTCTCTCCCTACACAGTTTACTTCATTGACAGAACAAGCAGCTTCACTGTGAAAGGGACCCCCCCTACCCCCTTTCACCCTCTTTCCTTCAACTCTCCCTTCGCAGCCCCACCGTCGGTGTACTGCAAACCAGCAGCCCGAGGCTCAGGGAGCGTGTGGGATAAAGGGATGAGAGGGAAGATCAAAGCAGGAAGCATGAAAAAGCTCAAAGCACACAAGCAAGAGGCACCTCCCTGACCTCGGCACAAACACACACACATACGCACACACACACGCACGCACACACTCTTCACCCCGGCTACGCAGCATGGCCTGGCGCCTGCTCCTATGCTTCTCCCTGCAGCTGCAGAAAAAGGCAAAGAGGAGAGGTCGTGTGGTCGTGTGAGCCTCTCTGATGGTAGTTTGGAACTGCTGGGAACCTGACCTGAACTGATGCCCCCTGCTGGTGCCAGACTTGCAGCACACACCTGTTCAATGCCACTCATTAAACTTGAAGTCACATTTTTCTTCACTTAAAGGGGCAGTATTATGTGTTTTCCAGCCACATAGCATCATCTAATAGCACAAACAACTATCTTACTTTCAGTTGTGATAAAAATATTGTATATATCATAAAAAAACTGAAGCCTCTGTTTAGGCCTGCTTTGAGGCTGCTCTTTCCAAGCACTCCACCTTCAGGACATTACTCCTGTATTAACCATTCAATAGCATTTTTACCAGCATTGCACTTAGAGGTAGCTTGCACAATAAGCTCAGCATATGCTCAGTTCCACATAAATCCCTTTTTATGTGGAAAAGGGATTAGCAAATATTTAACGTTTGCTAAATGTTTGCAATTAGCAAACATTAGGTGTTTGCTAATTGCTGCTGGCTAGTCTGAAGGAGCTGAATCTGTTTGTAAGATTGGAAATTGCAGCTCCAGTCTTAACAATCGTTTTGCACAACTAGCAATTGTTTTGCACAACTGAATGGTTGCCATGGGAGATTAAAAGATTTCTCAGACATGCATGAAAAAAACAAAGCAACAGTTCAGGTATGTTTTTGATGAGAGAATAACATTATAACATGATGCAAAGCCAAAAAAACAACAACTAACTATTCTACATAATACTTCCCCTTTGAGAAGAATTGCACATAACTAGAAGGTGGTTTAGTTACAATTTCTCAGAGGTACTGGCTGAAGAAAGCCTGATAATATATAAACTAAATCAGCAGATGCCCTTCTATGACTTAGGGCATCACCAAAAAGTTTTTTTAATATATAATTTTAGGCTTTTTCCCTTCAAAATCTGAAATTCATATCATTACACAGTGACCTTTTTTAAGCATTTATTTCTGTTTTTTGATTATCCTAGAAACTGACTTTTGGTTTTTTATGAGCTGCAAGCCATTATATCAGAATTAACAGAAAGAAACACTTGAAGCATGTCACTCTGTGAATAATATATTTATATAATTTCTGCCCAGATCCCTCTTGAAAATGAGATCTAGATCTCAATGTTGTTTTACCTGATTACCAGATAAGTAATGCTATTCAGAATTGAACTGCAGACATAAACAAAGTTTTTTTTAACGATAATTTAATTGATTAAAATGCATGTGTGTTTGAACTTTGATGTCTTGTGTTCTCTTTTGTTTATTTATTCTGATGCAGGGCCTCCGCAACCAGATTCACGCCATGTCACACCAAGTTCAGTACCAAGCATAATCAGCCATGACCCAGTTTTACCTGCTGGCACATTAAGTTGCAGTTTACAAAAAGCTCAGTCAGACACTAGAAGCTCCTCCTTGGCCCTGAGGATCCTCTCTCCATTATTCATGAGTGCTCAGGTTGGACCCTGGGAACAAGCTAAACGAGGCCCTGTGTCAATACGCAACACTGGCCGCCACAATGAGCTCTGCCTCCAACTACACTGTTGACAGACACCGACACAAAGGGGCTGAAAGGGGTCCCCCTCGGTTCTCACACACACTGAAGAATGAGTCAGTGTGCGTCCGCTCAGAGCTGTGTTTGTACAGTATACGCAGCTTTTGTTCCTGCCCACTGTTCTTCCATCAATGGGGTCTGAAAGTGTTGATGAAAACCACAAGGAAGGGACTCCTCTGTGGATGCCAGCAAGAGTTCATATTCATTAGACAGGCTCTGGGGATGCTGGACGGCACCTGTATGTACACAGAGAAACCCCGGCTGACAGAACAACAAGTAATCAGCTTATTGGATTGGTTAACAGTCTCCCAAGACACATTGCAGCCAAGCCTCCTTTACATCATGACTGTCATTGAAGGTAATATATGTGAAACACTAAATTAAGTTCTTAAGTTGTGTGACATTGTTCATATTCATTCTTTTTCTTTGGTTTAATGTTGTTGGAAATTTTCAAAATGCTGAAAGTGTTTAAAAAATTCCAAAGTGTTGACACCCATGTTATTTAGCATGAGAGCTTAGAATGAAATATGTTTTTTTTTTTTTTTTACTATTTCCATAGTTATTCCAAGCCACATAATCCATTAAAATAAAGAAACAGTCACTCCATAGAACAATGACCTTACTGTGATGGAGATGTTGAGTGTCTAATTCTTGGGCCTATGTTTTCCAAGGCTCTAAAATTGTCAGGTGAGGAATTAGCGTAAAAGTGATTTGGTACTCTGCATAGTTACAAATCACTGAGCTTGATTAGCCTCATCCAGTTTGGGAAGACTCTGGCAGCAACCATAAACCCAGCCTGTTTGGAGGTAAAAGCACAAAGTTCTTAAAAATTTTTCTTCAGGGAATTGCTTGGACTCAAGGAAGCTCCCTTCAGGTAAATTTTGTACCTACAGGGAGGAATATTGCGATTAGTTGGGGTGCAAACAGAGGCAAGCAATAACAATATTTGATTGAACAGCAATTTAACATAACCCCAATGTTAGGAAAAGAGCATTACATTTTTTTTATTTTTTCAAATAGAATGAAGGCTTCATATCTTTGGAAATGCATGAAAGATTCTCTGTGCAGCACAGAAGAATTCATTTTAAGTTGATCAATCAGTAATTGTACTTTCCCCCCAACGATGATCAAATTTAGTAACAAATTCCTCCTTAAAAGCAGACAGACTTACAAGCTAATGATTAGGCACTTAGTGGCTGTAGCACATTTTGGTTGAATGAAATTACCTAATAATTTTATTTTTTCCTTTTTCATTTGCTGGGTGTCTATGTAGTCCTTGGTAAGTTCCTTCCTTGCACGACCTTATCAGCATAGAAATCCTGTATAATTTCCCCATATATATCTGTTATTATCAATTATTATTAATTATTATTGTCAATATGTTGTATTTATTTATTATTTATTTAATACATTTATGTTTTTTTTTCAACAGTGCATTGTAGGACCTTAATGATCCTAAATTACATTCATCAACAACAAAAAAAAGGTAAAAGACTTTAAAGTTATGGAAGTGTACTCATAAAATCTCTGATAATAGAAGTTTCCCCTGTCTAACGTACTAAAACATAAAACAGATATTAGACATAAATGTTTCTCCGTGTCAGTGAATTGGGGTCACATGAGCTACTTCTATCCAAGTGCAAATAATTTGAAGTCGCTTGGGCACTTCACACTTGAATTGCTTTACAAATGCCGCCATCTGCTGGTTCACATCTAAATTACCATAAGTTTCAAAGGTTTAACTGTTCAACATTTTTCAAAGCATTTATCTTTACGAGCATTTTAATTTAAAATGGATATAAAAACAAATGGATTGATTGTTCATATACGTCAGAGTTTGGCAGTTTTGTAGTGTATGTTTGCCTGAATGGCCTTCTGATACAGAGGAACTCATTTTCAAGAATAAGGACAAACAAGACAGAATACAAATAATTAAAAGAAAATACTTAATATGTTATTTTATGATGACAAGAATAGGTTTACATAGATAAAAAGCACTAAATCTTTTACAAACAAATTATATATAAAAGAAATGTCTATAGGGAAAGCACAGAAAGCATGCATGTTCCCTTTATGCAGTCAGGCAGACATCAGGTGATCCTATTACACGATTTAAACAATGCTGAAGTCAGTAAACCCGGAGCCAAAACCAAAAGCGATCATCACATGATTCAATTATTTATTTATTTATTTTTAATTATTCGAGACCACGCCCCCTAATCTGACCATATCCAAAGCAACGGGGCACCTGCTGATGATTGGTGGGTGGGAGTTATCCACCGGCTTGAAATAGGGAAGTTTGTCACGTCGCCGGTGTCGGCTTCTGGATTGTGAAGTGTTTCGTGGTGCTGATTGAGCTCTTTCTCTGGCATCATGGTCGAGCAGTTTGTTGGAAAGTGGACTCTAGTTTCCAGCGACAACTTCGATGAATATATGAAGGCAGTCGGTAAGAGTCTTTTTTTTTTTTTTAAAAAATGATTCTTTAAATGGGTCTGAGTTTTAGTTGCACACAAATTAATAATCGTTATTGTTTTGTTTTGTTGTTTTTTAAAATGTCTATAGGTATGAGCTTTGCCACTCGCCAGATGGGGAACCTGTCAAAGCCCAACCTGATCATCACTGTGGGGGATGACGGGGTTATTTCAATAAAGGCTGAGAGCACTTTGAAGACGACCGCGGTCCAGTTCAAGCTGAATGAAGAGTTTGATGAGACGACGGCAGACGGTCGCAAGGCAAGGGTGGGCCATTCTCTCGTTAAAGTGTCTTATCTTACTATCCAAACCCCTCCACATTTACCTATTTTTCCTTTCTTATCCCTCATTAGTCCATCTTCACCTTTGAGAATGGAAAACTTATGCAGAAACAATCCTGGGAAGGAAAGACTACAACCCTGGAGAGGGAGGTTCAAGATGGAAAACTTACGGCTGTGAGTAAAATGTTTGGCAAACTTTAATGGCTCGAACATCACACTTGTCCTTTAAAATGTAATTCACTACTTCTAATGAAACTAAACCAGTGTAAAAATGTGTTGTTGTGAAAAAAAAATCACAGCTATTCCATTTTTAGTAATCCTTAAATTAACCATTTTAAAATGACAAATGGTTGGTCTTTTTGTCTCAACAGAAATGTATCATGGCTGATGTTGTTGCAGTTAGGACCTATGAAAAGGCAGAATAACCTCCCTGTGACGAACCAGATGCTAATGGATTGAGGTTTTTGAAGCTCTAAATAAAACCTGTGATGCTACTTTCTGTGTGGTTGTGGTTAATGAAAACCAGCTCTATACCTTTTTTTTTAATGCTTGCTTTCTATGGCTTCAAATGTAATGGTCTCTGTAAATCTGCAGTAAAATTGTGGGTGGAGCTCATGTTCTGCCCCCTCTGTACAAGTTTTTCATTCTGAGCTTTCAAAGCTACTTATCAGCAGAAGACTGATTGAACTGGGATGATTTCCAAGACTAATCATGGCTTTGAGACACTAATGCCTCTTATTGCTTCATGGACTTGGTGCCATGCCTGTTAACTGTTTTTAAATTAATGAAAGTAATTCAACTGGATGAAACTATTTAATACAAAAATTATTAGTTT
Source organism: Xiphophorus maculatus (assembly GCF_002775205.1). Classification (NCBI taxonomy): domain Eukaryota; kingdom Metazoa; phylum Chordata; class Actinopteri; order Cyprinodontiformes; family Poeciliidae; genus Xiphophorus; species Xiphophorus maculatus. The sequence continues at coordinate 15,857,778 of NC_036445.1, forward strand.
GCTGGGATGCCCAAGCCTGAAGGATGAGCAACATTGCATTCCTTATGACATGGATTTGGGAGGCCAAATCCCTGCTGCGGTTGGTACTGGGATCCCTCTAGGTGTGCAGGAGGCCTTTTATCTTGCACAGATGGGGAAAAATTGAAACAAGCACCCAAATGGTTTAATGGGGGGGGGGGGGGGGTGTCTCTGAAACTGGGTCGACTCATGAATCCACAAAGGCTGCAGCTGAATGCTTGAATTGGCTTTGGTCCAACAACAATAACACTGAACATGAACATATTTTGTCAAGTGCATTTCCAATGAAAACGTTTTTCTTTAACCCTATTAGTCTGGATTAAGCTTTGTGTGGATGGGGGTGGAAGATTTAGGAAGCAGACTACTTTGAATTGGCTTTACCCTCTTAACCACAATCATACTATTGGCTGCTGAATGCATGCATTGTTCTAAATCTACTTATCTGCTCCTTCTGGTTATAAAGAGTCTAGCCAAGACTGTCCTAGTAAATGGTAACTCTTCAGAATAGGTTTAGCCATAGTAATTTGTGGCTCATAATGGATATCAGTGTCATAGACAAATATTTAAAGTTGTAAAGTCCAGTTTTCAGCAAGTAGCAAATGGCTTGAAGAAATTAGTTGGGGTACAAATGCATACACCAAGCAAAGGCTAAAGAATGTGTTGTAGTAAATTTTGTAATTGGGTCTAGACTTTGACTGGGCCTTTCTTGCACATAATGAAACTGTTCATTTACTCAATCTTTAGTCATTGTTGTGGTGGGTAGTTCTTTCAACAGGTGTTATAAGTGTGCCTTGTGTAGCTCCATCCATCTTCCCATAAACAGTAGCCCCAGTGATTTTGTTAACTTAAAAGAAACAATTTTTAATGTGGACGGTTGAAGGAACTTGTATTAAAGGCTAAATTATCTAACCAATTCTGTGTGAGCATACATTAATACTATAGATTATTTCAAGGGTTTTTACCAGAGGGGTAAAGATGCCTTAAGAGTCTCTTAAAAATATTAAAACACCGATTCTCATTTAGTTTCTATCTTGCAGAAAAGCTGACATCTTGTGACTGATTCTTGTAATAGCAGGTAAATATTGAACGGTACTACTGCATTGAGAAGGGGGGCACATTCTGCTTATAATTCGAAATTAGTTTGTGAATATATAATGTAGCTGATGGCAAAACTATATGCAACACTAGTTTCTCAGTTAGCAATGTTCAAAAGTGTCACCATAATTATTTGACTTCTTCCGGATGAAATAATCCGACCTTACGTCCCGTACGTCATGGTTCGCCTGTAAACATGGCAGACGAAGAAAACAGTGTCATGGAAGTGGACAAGAGAAACAATGAGCCTTTCGTTGAACAAGTTAAGGCGCTGCTTGACGACGTTACCCGCAGAACAGACAAGCAGAAGAGTGCAGAGACTAAAAACAGGTCCGTCGACAGCTGTTCGACTGTGGAGTACTGTGAGAAGCTACAGGCATGGATGTGGCAGTACTACACTGGATACGTGAGCTGGCAAAGCTGGCTGCTAGCTTCAACTATGACCGTCCCACCCTGTTTACAGCCACCCAGCGGGACGTCCGCTGCTCTAGTTTTTGATCCTCAGAACTGGCAAAATGCTTCCTTTGGCCTCCCGTTGTTGCCTTATCCACCTGCGGTCCATTCCCCGAGCAGCCGAGCGGGGGAAGCGGATGTCGGGGCCCCAGCGGCCGCTCAGCAGCAGCCGCAGCAGCGGGATCATGGAAATGCTCAGAGACAGGGTAAAGGCTGCCGACCTCGCCGTCTTTGTTTACACTCAACCGATTTTGCTGTACAAATGAAATCTTGGCCTACCGTGTGATTTGTATGGAGACAGTCTGGTGACACGGGAGGAAAAGAAATCGTGGCCACGACTTTTTAAATTATTGGGTACGACTTAATAATTATAATTAATGCTGGACAAATCCGATCTCATTTCGTTTGATTTCAATCTCTGAATGAATTATAAGCAGATTCTTCAGATACTTGCTAGTTAGGCAGGAAGCGATTCTTAGCAGCACTTTCGGCTGCTTGAAAAGCTCCAGCTTCCACCTAAGCAATGCGCTGACCCGGGGGAAGTTGTACATTTCATCACCCATCACGTTTAATTCGTGGCCTCGAGTTATTAAGTCTTGCCCACAAATTAATCAAGTTGTGGCCACGAGTTTTTTTCTCTTCCATGTCACCTGACGGGCTCCGTAGCTTTGCGTTTTTAATGATTATTTCTGTAACACAACTTTAAAAGAACTCTTGCTCAAAATGCTGCAGAAATACAGAATCCCCAATATTTTGTAAGAATAGTACAAACAATTACAGTTAAAAACGTGTGTGTTTTAAAGAGTTTTAAATATGATCGCTGGTCTATGCAACTTTTGTGTGCTAAGCAGGTTGTGCCATTTAAGATTTGCTATTTTAAAATTTGCTTGAGCTTCTGTATAATTTACCCAACATATTTTGTCACAGTTTGGCATTTACTGCAAAAGTTAAAAGTGATATGTATCTGGTGCCATTATTGTATTCTATACTTCCAAATATGACAAAACATTAATTAGGGAGTGTTTTTTTTTGCTACTGACATTATTGCATTATTAGAGTTGCAGAATGTGCATAATCCTTGGTTAGAGATTTTGTTAGAAAGTTTCTCTAAGCCTTTAGTAGTCCTTTAAAACTCAACAACTTTCTAGAAAATTCAAGTATTTGTTGAGATCTTCAATTTCTCAGGTACAGAAGGAAGTAGTAAAACTTTCATTCCTGATTGCAAATTAATTTCTTGTTTCATTTGAATACTGTGGATTTTAAAGGTTATGTTTTTTGAAATACAGCTGCAAACCTTTAATTTTCATACTTCTTCTCACCAGGTCGAGAGTACAGCATTCCTTCACCTCTCCAAAGACTTATGGCAGAGATGGTGGATTTCTTTATATTGTTTTTCATCAAAGCAACCATAATCATCAGTATCATGCACCTAAGTGGAATAAAGTGAGTTGATTTTGTTAACCTGGGAGCAAGGTAACAGATGTTTTTGGTTATCCTATTTGGAAAGTTAAATGTATACACTGCCTTGCAAAACTATTTGGGATTTTATGTGTCAGACCAGAACAAAGTAGTTCATAATTATGTGGTAAAAGGAACTAATACTTAACTTTCATTTATTTTATTGTTTTACAAATAAAACTGAAATGTGTTGGGTGTTTTTTGTTTATTCAACTCTTCTGGTTTTATACCCCTAAATAAAATAGACTTAATCCTACCATAGTGGTGGTAAAGTCATGCTGTGTGGACTTTTTGAGGGATAATGAATCTGGTTAGAGTTGATGAGAAGATGAATGGAGCTAAATACAGGGCGACTCTTGAAGAAAACCTATTAAAAAACTTAAAACCGGGGCAGAGTTTCACCTTCCAGGAAGTTAGTTTGTATTAGTTTATTACATAAACTATGCTAAAGTTTGTTGCTGTGCTCCAACAAATGACATGAAAAAGGCACTCTCAAGTGGAAAAACCTCAACTGTTTGCATCTGGATCTGTTTTGCTTCTCAGAGATGTTTCCAAGTTTGCCATGCATTTCATAGTGGAGGAAATCGATGAAGACACATCGATGGAGGAGTTGCAGAAAATGATGCTCGTTGCTCTCGTGTATCGGATATTAGTTTGTTTTTATGAGGTGAGAAGCTTTAATAGTATTTCGTAGTTTCCTAAGCGCCAGCTGCATGTAGCTGCAACAAGCAGACATGAAGTGACGAAGATGCATTTCTCCCTTCTGCATTCAGATTGTATGCATTTGGGGAGCTGGCGGGGCCACTCCAGGGAAATTTCTCATCGGACTCAGAGTTGTTACGTGCGATTCGTCAGTTCTGATTCAGCCCAATAGGGTTCTTGTAGTGCCGGCAACAAATGTTTCCCTGTCCGCGTAAGCAACTTACTTACTTTCTACGTCTTTTTATATATATTTTTTTCTTCTTAAATCTATCCCAACTCTTCCTCAAATCTTGACCCTGTCCTCATGTCTTCCTCTGCAGGTCCACGGTCCGAGCCCTGAACAAGAACTTCTCCATTGCCTTCTTTTTCCCAGCATTCATCACGCTCCTCTTCTTTCAGCACAACAGGACTGTCTACGACATGGTTGCTGGTACGATAGTTGTCAAGCGCTCCAGGATCAGATGACACTGAAGCTGACAGAAAAAATTATATATATATATATATATATAGAGAGAGAGAGAGAGAGAGAGAGAGGGAGAGAGAGAGAGAAAGATAATGAGTGCAGGAGTAAAATAACTCTGAACAGGAACAAGATGACATCTTTAAAAAAGAAAGATAAATCCTGTGACACTGCTGTGAAGAGAAGAGATTTAGGACCGGTGCTGAGTCTGAAACACTTCAGTATGAACTATTTAGGTTCACTGTTTGGTGTATTTCTGCATTCAGTGTCTGTTTGCTGCTTTATACACAGGAGGGATGAAGGTAAATGCATTATTTTCTTGTTAACACAAGCTTGCCTTGTTTGTAATTGTTCCCCTATTAAGGGTAAATGCCATGTATGGATCAGTGTTTGAATTGTGAATTATGCATTTATGTCATAATGACCTTGTCATTGTACTCCTCAGTATCTTTGTATCACAGCTCTGTTTCCAAAAGCCAGTAGTCAGACTTCTTAAAATGTAAATAAAAAAAACTAATTTAAAATCTTTAATTAATTGAAAAAAGTATTGGTATAAATGGTTTTTTTTTTTTACATTTTTGATTTGAAAAATGTCTGCTGATTGTATTTTTGATGCCAGGGACATTTAAAAATGGAGCAGGCAGGATTTTTATTTTCGCATCTCACTGTTCTGGTCTTTTATTGCATTTAAGAGTGTTGCTGAACAGGACTAAACACTCAGTATTGTCATTTATGATTTATTTAGAAGTTGCATTTCCCTGATGATGAGTTTGAGCTTTAATAGTTTCCTACTTGGCCACTTTTATTTTTTGTCTACTTATCAGTTTATACCAGAAAAGGTTTGGGAAGTGTTTTAAGTTGATGAAGTAATTTCTACTGAAGTATTAAATGTGTAATTCAGTACCTCTTTAGGGCTTCTCAGTTTGAATTTCCAGCTTTCTTTTTTGCATATTCAGATTACTTTTAAGTTGGAATGATCCATTGAAATCGAATCTGGAAATTTCAGACAGAAAACTAGTTATTAAAGGTATAAATGCTCTGGGTTGTATTTGCTTTTAGAGAATGGTCAGACAGGAAAGTGCAAAATGAGAGGGAGAAGACATGTGGCAGAAGTCATCAGGCTGGGACTCGAACCTGTGACGGCCGCGTCAAGGACTAAGGCCTCCATATGTGGGTTGTGCTTTACGCCCACGACAACTCAGCACCCATTTTGGGTTGTATTTAAATGTGTTATAAACCAATAAATGTCTTATTCTGTATTCATACATTACATAATGTCTCATTGGAAACTGGATTTCACAGCTTTACTTCAGCAGCTCTGTGGTCAGACTGTTCAAACGATGATTCACACTGTGGGAGTGACGCGCTGTGCTTGCTCTACAACTACAAAAACTCTGGTTTAATGTCACAAGATGTATTGAATGAAAATGTAAACCTTCACCTTAGATCATCTGAGCAATCTTTGCTTTAGCAGCATGTACACAATGAAGAAGCTGAGGTGTGACTCCTTTGGTGCGACTTAGATCCTTTTTGCATTTATGAAAATTAAATGAAATCACCCAAAGTTCATTGTGTTTCTGTGCCTTTGTTTGTAAGCCTTTGTTTTGCTTTTTGTTTGCTAATTAACTGCAGATGAAAAATTTACAACATCCTGCACAATTTTTGACATCTTCTCACAAAGATGTACAAAAAAGCCTTAACGTAAATTCATCTTTTATTGCAGTGGATCACACAGATGAATCAAATAGTTGTTTGTTTATTAAAGGGGGAGAGAAAAGGTTAGGGTTTCAATAATTTATTTTTTATTTAATTGCAGAATCACTGGCAACAAATACTGGTGTTCTGAACACTAAACTAAATATTACTTAAGCAATGTTTTATTTTTACTGTCAGTCTAGACTTGCTTGGAAGGTTTTCCAGGTCTAGATGAGTTTGGAGAAAAAAAAAACAAACATTTCTTTTCGCAAAAATATTTACATTTCCAGAATTCCTTGCCTATTATTTAAAAGAAAGAGAAAAAATAATTTTGGAAAAATATATATTCACATCTAAACTTGTTAAATGTTTTCCATGGGCTTCCAAGACTATAAGCAGTTCAAAAATCAAACAGGATGTTTTTTTTTGTTATTTACAGTTTTTTTTGGCCTCTAGTTACTCTTAGATCATACTTATAAACCAAACTCTTCCCAGAATTGGCTTACTTTACATTGCCAAGCACAACATTACAACTTTTTTTTAATTTTACAAGCCAAACGAACTTCTCAAAAGTTAAATCTTTTGAAGAACATACTTAAATGTGTACAGTGAAGTAAATCAGAACTTACTAAGGGAAATGAGAAAAAGCACTTCAGCAAAACTTACAGAAGACCTGTGCGATAGTCTATTTTTCAGTTGATCTATGCATATGGCAACAATTCTTATTGGGTAATAAATTGCAGTTTGACTTTCAGAAAGATTTTTGTCACTTGTGGCTTCAATTCACAACTTGCAGACAGAAAATGAGCAGAGTGGAAGTCATGTAGCAATGGTCCTGATTCAGGCAGCGAACTTGTATATCAAAGCTACAAACCTCAGGGCACCCACCAGCACAAATAGCTGCAAATTAGAATCTTTTTAAGATGGAAAATGTTATGTAAAATACATAGTAATAATCTTTTATTGATCACATTTCTTAGTTAATACATAGAATGAGAAACATCCACCAACGTTTACTCAAAGGCATTTGGCTGCATCCAATTAATTAACCTCAGCTAAACACAACAAATACTTTAGAAGAAAAAGTGAAACATATCCTTTTATTGTTGGGAATAGACAGAAAAAAAATGTTTAAAACAGTAGACAGAAAATAACTGATTAAAATTTTTTTTGGAAATTCAATAAGTTTCTTTAAATAAAGCAAATGTGGGAGTAATCTTTTTGTTACAAGAATTTACAGATGGTTTGTTTCATTGGATTTTTCTGGGAAGGTTTCTAGCAAAATAGTTTTTCATTTTTAAAGTTTTGTGGCCCATGATCACATTTACCTTGGTGATTTTGGTGTATTTTTTTTTTTTTTTAAATCAGGTGAATGCTGTGCAACCGGATGACTTACTGCATAATTACAGCACTCATACATGTATTTCTTTCTACATCAAGATTACAGAAAGAACTGCTAGTTATTAATTTCATTGTCCTAGCGTTTGGCTCCATCTAGTGTACATTTACCATTTACACGGACATTATCTTGAGTTGACATATTTCAGGGAAAAAGTTAAGTGCTCTGCAGCGTCTGTGTTCCATTTTATGCTGAAATATGTACAAGATTTCACTTTTCATCTGGGTTAAAAAACAAATATGATGACATGACATCAGTTTTCTTAAACCACATTTCAACACAGCTAATAATTTCTCTTATATTTCAGAGTTTTCTGAGGTGTTGCATATCCTACAGGAGGGAGACGAGGGAAGGTTGAGCTGGTGGCGAGTGTTGACATGAGGACTGTGTTGGGTTCTCTAAGTGGCAGCTTCAGATGACAGCCACAGATGGTGCTGCCAGATTACAGTGACCCCCTCCCTGGCAGCCATCATGCCACAGGAACTGGTGTAATATAACCCAAAGACAAGAAGCTCCTTCCTGAGGACAGAGAAATGTGGTTAAACCACAACTGGGAATGGATGAAGACTTTAATCTGAAACAGACTTGCAAACTGTATTTGTTAATAATCTGGTTTGCATCCAGATGAAGTATTCGGGGCTCATTATTTAAAACAATCTAGAGTCAAATAAATAAAATTCCTTTGCCATAAGTTATTATAAGATCACAAAGAAGAAAAGATGGAGAGCTACAACTTTGTGCATACATTGGTATAATTCACCAACATCTTCTATATGTCATTCTGTGTCTGGTGCTTTGCTTGGAAATCCCACTATCTTGCTGCCACATGGCCTGCCATACGGTGTGGAGCTGATGCGGTGTCCAGCTTGAGCTCCTGCCATGCTTTCTGCCTCTTTTTTAACAAGCGGAGTCATCCACCAGCAGCATGGAGGGCTCACAGCTTCCTCTGACAGCCATGTGTGGGACACAGGGGGATGAGGGAAACAGTCTGGCCCCGAAATATTCTCTGCGAGAGATGATGATTTCCCCATTAGAGATGTTATTTTTTTTTTATCAGGTTTTTCCAGAATTAACAGGTGGGTGCTGCTTTTCCTCGCAGCGGCAGTGGCAGGATCCAGGTGTTTTTGAAGTGGTGGAAAGGTGACGTGGGCGGAAACACTGCCTGTGGTGGTTGTTGTTGCTGCTTGTTGCTCACTCGGTGTGTCTGCGCCTGTTGGTATTCCTCTCAAGTGGAGCTGCTAATGACAGGCTGGCTGAGTCCTGCTGGAGAGGAAAGAGCTGTTGATAAGAGGAGACCTGCTTACTCGGACATTTGGTCATGTCATGACCAGCAAACACGGTTTAATTTTGGGAGTTTATATGCAGTGCTACCCACTAAGTGAGATCAGGACGGCCATGGCCATGCAATCATCCACCCCTGATAATCATGTTCAATCAAGTTCAGTCAAGAGATAAATGTAAAAGCCAAATAAATAAACAAATGTACGTGTATATTTGCTTGAATATCTCATGAGTCATCCAAAAATGTTATCAAGATATATAAAGGCACCCAACATCCATACCCTTGTGGTTTGTGAGCAAAGGAAAGTAACAAGTGGTGATTTTCAAAGAACATTTATGTGTAGGCTCTTATCTGTAGAAATTTATGCCTCAGTAAATCTGTCTTCCTGATACTTTTAACAAAATAGAAAGTAAAACCTGTTAGGTTTAAACTAACAATATAGCTGGCTCACAAATTTCTACCGGTCTGCTTGAAATTGAATTGCGCACCCGGCTGTGTGTAATCAAATATCTCTGTGGCTATTGTCATGAGGTTTTGGTGGTGGGAGCATTGTACTGTGGAGAAGGTTTTCTTCAATTCCAATTAGATACATTGAAGTGTACGGGTAAGATGAGACAAAATGTGGAAAACAAAAGAAAGGATATGAATACCTTTGCAATGGAATGTATATCACATTTGCAAATAATACATTTTTTATTTTGTGATTTATTCCTAATCGAAGGATTTCATAATTATTGAATTCTTGAGCAAATTTCTAAGTACTTGCTAAAAATATAGACAACCCCCAAATTTTCCACCCTCTTATATGGCAATGCATAATGAATAAAATAGGTTTCATTTCACTGTGGCAAAAGAAGAGCCATTAAATTTAAATTCATATTATATAGAACAACATTGCCTGCACTCCTGTTCATTTTGTTGTTACAAAAATAGATGGGAATATGAGGTGAGTGCAAACTCTAGATGAATGGTGTAAAGGCACAAAGAGAGACTGAGTGAAGGCGTTGAAGTGTGGCTGCACATTTCTACCATTTCCCATGCCATAACAATGGGTTTCTGGCTGGTTTTGTGTACAGTAGATTTTCTCTTTGGGGCCGTGACTAGTGTGAGTTGTCAAGACAACCATGGATGCTGCATTAGCAGTGGAGATAGCCAACAATTACTCTTTATATGGTATTAGTTTAGATTCATGAGGCACAGCCAAAAGCAGACGTTGGTGTATGTTTGATCCAAATTGCGATTTATAGAGGACAAAAAAATGCACTTGGCTACATTTAAGAGATAAATGTTACCTCTCCTCATCAAGACCACACAGACGGGTTTGCACTTAAGCACTTCTTAAATATTCCTAACAGAAAACAGCCGAGAGTACAAGAGAAAACTAAAAAGACTGATGTAACCAGAGTGATTTTTGCTTCTGATTGAGAGAAAACTCCCAAGCTTTTCCTATTGCTCTAAAAATTCCAAAAGTCCATTTTTAAATCAAAATTTAAGGGAAAATTAAAGTTTTCACTTCAGAAGTGTTTTTATTCTTTTGTAGCGAAAAAAAAACGAGTTAGTCTTTGGGGAATGTATTGATCTAATTTTTGTATGCATGGCAGTGCTCTCGGCAAAAATGTAAGTAGTTTCTTGTCTCTTGCATGCTGACAGGATGCTCCTCTCTTGAGAATATTCACTGTTTCCCCTCCAGTCAAATTATTTTCCAGATGTTCAAAGGAATCAAAAGGAGGATCCATCAGTAAAAATAACTCTGCATCAGTCTCCTGTGATTCCTCCATTGTACTTCCTGCAGGATCACTCTGTAGTCCATCTGTGTTTTTCTTGGACAGAAGAGACTTCTTTGTTGCCAACCTTGTCACGCGGCATTCTTCCACAAGTATTAGCATCATCTCCTGCAACTACTGAAGAAGCTGTGCAGTGGTGGTTTCACAAAACTACTTCACATTAATCAAGCTGGAATCAGTCTTAGGGTTTCCTATGTAATTATGATCCAGGAAAACTTTCATGTTAAATGTTCACAGCTTTTTCATGTGAGGTTGTGATGATAGGAGTACAGTTTTCTCTTGTTGTAATTATTCCCCACACAAAATGTAAACAGGTTGGATTCATGCTGATCACTGTGCTTTTCACTATAGTTGAATTCATTCAGTTGCACTCACAAAAGTGCATATTTTCTTAGGCAACTAACCCAAGTTATTAAAAAATATGTGACAAAGGAGGAAGATGGCTGCCACAGATGCCTCTACCATTTGTAAAAAATGTTTAAGATTAATTGATGTAATAGTTCATTCTCACATGCTGAAACACAATAAAGCAACATGATTTGTGTTGAAGACCTTCTTTCAGTTTGCCAAAAACCATTTCAGGATGATGTTATGTTTGAATGACACCAACATAATATTTTTTTTTTTACATACAAATTGAGTGTGGCCAAACCTTGCGCAGTGTGAAACATAATGCTGGTTAGAGTCAATGGCAACCCTTGAAGAAAACTCGCAAAAGTATCATTATTTTTGAAACAAAATTAAGGACGTTGAATATTAAGCAGTCAGGCAGAGGCAAAATTGAAATCTGTAAATCACAGCATATTTATGTGTAAGAAAACCAACATAAGATAAATTTTACAATGTTTAGCTTTCTTCAATTCCACTAAAACATGCATTCATTGATCTCAAAGAAAAATTAAATGTTCCTGTTACCTATATCATCCAAATGTCTTCAAAGAATCATTGTGGATAGTGACGCTGTGGGCAGAAAGGATCTCCAGTAACAGTCAGTCTTGCAACAAATCTGTTGAGGCCTCTGACTGAAGACTATTGTTGTATAACAGTCTCATCACAGTCAGGATGTACAAACAACTCAATATCCAGGAAGCAGAAACAATTTTATGTTACCTGGATGTGTTGTGTCCTGAATGACACCATCAGTTATTGGAAGGAACTGCTAATCCACCTCATCTTAGCATGTCAAGGTTCTGCACATGCCTGCTAATGAACCATGATTTGATTCAGGTGTGGTGAACCAGGATAAAAACTGAAACATGCACGGTATCTGCCCTTGAGGTCTGACTTTGGACACCACTGGTATATAATGACATATTGTTCTTATCTGAATGTCCTTGGAGGGACAAATGGGGGCTGCTGTCCATTTCCAGCGATCATTGGGAAGGAGGTGTGATACACACTGGACAGGTCAATGTCCTACCACAAGGCAACACAGAGACCAATTAACCTAACAATTATATTTCTGGAAGTGAGATGCAACCTAGGTTTTCAAAGACAAATGGGAAAAAACTTCAATCTCTAGATGAGCAAGGTGCAAAAAGACACCCAGAAAGACTTACAACTGAAATTGTAGCAAAATGTCACTTAGAAAACTATTACCTCAGGCTTACTGAATACAAATGCACACCACACTTTTCTGATTTTAGTCAAAAAAAAACTTGATGTAATGAAATTTTAATGCAACAAAATTTTTTCATCGTTTACAATTGTATTTATTTTTGTAGTGGTTGTGCAATGATAAATAATGTCAAAACATTTTCCCATTTATTCTGTAAATCTCATCTGAGAACTGAGCAGTACTTTTCTGAAGAATATTTTGGCTCAGTTTCAGCATTCACCCTTATCCTCCTGAGACCCGGGCTTTTGTTTGATGTGCATTTTTTATGTCTCCTTACTATTTGGGATTAGTATGACCTAATTTTAGTTGAAATTAAATTTTAGCTTTCTATGTGCTCTTGAACTATGTCAAAACCAATGCCCTCATATGAGGACAATGGGTCTGTTTTTGCATATACATTTCTCCTTGTCATTTGGGATCATAAGGACCCAATTGGCCTAAAAATGAAATTTCAGCTTTCTACAATAAGTGGTTATCTCAAAACCCAATGTCCTCAGACGAGGACATTGGGTCTATCTGTGTGACGATAAGACCATTCAATCAATGTTATTATTTACATCTGTGTTTACAAAAATGTAATGTCCTCATATGAGGATGCAGGGTCTCAGGAGGTTAAAGTTATGGTGAATCTGATTAACTGTAAATAAAGTTTGACTTGTAGTTTGACTATTTAGGAATAGGACTATTTAAGAATAATCCCATAAGCACCCCAACATATGGGGTGCTTTGGTGGCACAGGGGTTAAGAACAACCCACTTATGGAGGCATATCTTTCCCCTTCTCTCATTAACCACTTTCCTGACAATTCGCCATCGAATAAGGGCCACTTTAAGGCCTTTTTAAAAAAACGAATAACACTCAAATTATTAAGCATGTACTAGCTGTGGTCTAAGTGTAACAGGAGAGAGAAAAGTAGCCTCTGTCGAGACCATCTGGAAGCTGCTGGGTGAGAGAAGGAAAATAGGGTTGGGCCGAGGTCTCAGAGGCCCTTTCAGTCAGTCATGGTTAAACTCAGCTCCTAACTCTAAACGTGGCATTTGTAGCAACGGATACAACACATAACCTCATTGCAAGCTGTGTGCTCTGTCATGACATAATGTTACCGAATAAAAACAGAATGTGTTTACTGAAAATGTTTTCCTATAACCCATCTTCCAAATCTCATGTGAACTTCTCTGAGAACTATGATTAAAAGCCAACAATAACTTTGCTTCCTGGCTCCTCATTCTGCTCTTTTTTCTCTCTTTTGCACAATCTGGTGCGTGTCTGATTCATTTGGTTCATGTGCTCAAACCAACCCTACTGAGTTCCTTCAGCGGCTGTGTTCCTCCTCCACAAATCACTCCCACCCGATCCTTTAGTTGCCTAAACTATGTTCTGGAGATGTGCGTAAGCAGTGGCTTGCTATTTTCAGCTGAATGAAAAGAGTCTTGGCACTCAGGATGAAATCTGTTTTGTTCTGCTGAATTTGGCTCTCGCCACTTGGAGAGTACATAAAACAGAGTTAAAGGAGCCAGTCTAATGGTATCCTAGTGTAAAACCACAGCTACTATATGACTGGGAATCATTGCTTTAAAAATTTTTTTACAATGTCAAAATGTCAAGGTTTGTGGTTTTATGGCGTTTGTCTGTAGGGTATTTGCAAAAAACAACAAAAAGGACTAATAATCATTCTCCTGTTAAAGGTTCATTAGAATACTGCAGATCCACTCCTCCACATCAGGCTTTATTTGCTCAACTACAGAATGAATCATTTTTGCACTAATACATGTTTTGCAAGATTCAGTCCCTGAGGTAAGAAATACATCACTATGTGAAGATTACATCGTTTTTGAGGCCTTAGTAAGTGCGGCAACTTCTTGAAATCAACAGAGAATACTGACAAAACTACTGCTTATTGATTAAAAAAAGAAGCTACACACACTCTTACATGTGTTAGATTGCCTCTTGACATCACAAGTTTTCACAATAGCACACTAAAACTAAAGTTTACAAACAAACTTTCTATCTGTTTGAAACTGTTAAAAGTAGATTCAATTTTCATGAATATAGTTGGAGCACAATTTTACAAAGGAAGGTGATTTCTGTATCACCTGTCTACAGAATTTGCTGTCCCTTTGCTCTTTTCATTAACTACTGAATTCACTGGCTTTCAATAGGTTCTTTCAGAGTGTCATGCTACACCACCATTGAGCTGCAGCCACGTTGCCGCCCATCCTTCCTAATGGGGACTGGAGGCTGTGGAGCTGCCTCTTGTTTCCATGGCAGTAACTGCTTTCACATTCTCCCCACATAGTGTGGAGTATGCAGTGGTAGAGATGGACCTGCACTCAGACAGGAGCGAGCTGAGGTTATTTACCCCTCAGATCCTCGACCACAAGCCCTCCCTAAGCCCACAACACACACCAAACTCCCTATTATCATTTTTATTAATGTGTGTCTCTCCCTTGGTGCTCTTTTGTCTTGAAGTTTGTCCTAAAGTGCCATTTTCACACATCAGAAGTAGTTTTTTTTTTCTCACAAACTGTACATAGGTTTCAAGTTGACTAGATAGCTAATAATTTAGTTGGGTAAATACATGGGTATAAGTATAGACACCACATTTGGACCAAAAAGAACAATATGCCACGATGGTCACAAGAAGCACTCAGCTAATTTTGATCAAACTTGTTTATTTACTAAAACATATTATTTTATTGTTATCATTACTAAATAAGGAAATACAAAAAAATACAGTATGCTTAAAAAGCACCTAAATTTACTTAATCTGCCTTTGAAAATATGCCAATCCACTATGATATCAGAATATAAAAGAAGTATCATATTGTCCCACAGTGGGGAAACAGCAGCAAGTTAAGGTAAGTGGGAGCATGCATGCTTATAACAAAATTAAAATAAAAATAAGAATAAAAGCTGTGCACCAGGGGAAATTTCCCAACATATGAAAAAAATAGTATGGTACCATTACTAAAAATAGCATACTCAGACAAAAAGAAATGTGGAGTTACGTAGGACCGGAAAAAAGAGACACATTTACAAAATGAGGATGTGTGCATATTTGCATAAAAAACCAACAGGAGTGTGCAAACAATAGCATGAATGTAAATACTTACTGAGCCTGTTGGGGCAGCAATGGTTATAAAGTCTGACAGGTGCTGGGAGGAAGGATCTGCAGGAATGATTCTTTGTGCACTTAGGATACAGCAGTCTGTTATGCTAGCTTATTTAAACTAAGGAATATTTACATTAGCTGGTGTTTCTGTTATCTGAGGAGTGGATGACAAACTAAAATCACATTATTCAAATATAACTGTTCATTGTTACTTCTATTTTTTCATTTTTGCAATATCAGTTATATTTAAGTTTTATTACAATAATATAATTATACACACATATACAGACAGTTCAGCCCCAAAATATTTATATCATATATTTTGTAATATGTCTGAAGGTTTATGTGGATGTGGTTAATGCAGACAAGTATGAGGTGTATGCTGCCCTGTGAAGCCTTCTGTAACCAAGGCTCTAGCTTTATTGAAAAAAACAAACAAACAAACAACTAAATGGCTCATTTGGTTCAAAATAAGTGAGTGATTTACATAACCTTCTGTCAGAAATAGCTAAAAAGAAATCCTAGTTAAAATCATTTAATATATGTAGTAAGCCTTATCATATTTCAAGTACTGTTTAGCACAAGTACACATCTGTGTTTATTTGTTTATGTAAAATACATCAGCTGAGTCATTCTTAATACGACACCTCAACCAAAATCTATGCAAAGACATTGCAAACTGATTTTGAAAAATTTCTTTTGTTTTGTTCCTGCAAAAGAAGCATATCTATGAAACAATTTTTCTGAAACAGCCATTGCACATGCTCTCCTGTCCCATGTGCATGGGGATCAGTGTTTCATGTCTGGACATGTCTCCTGCAGTGTTGGTGGCCCAATTTATTTTGTGTAAGTGGTGGTAAGGAAGCAGTGCACAGAGCCAGAATGCTTGGATAACTGTCGGTGTGACTCACAGTGATTTCAAGGTAATATCCTCCATATCTTTGGATTTATATTAGGCTTTGGGAAAGCTTTGCTGTGACTCTTTACAACTATTATGAACTTGTGTTTATGGTTGCAGTGCAGTTGACAATCTTGTAGTGACATAAAACGCTGCTGCTAGCAGTTATTTTAGTTTTCATAGATGATTTGTTTTTAGACAGCAACTTTCCAAAAACATAAAAATGTGAAAGGATAAAGATTACACTTACACAGCCACTTTTGTTTTTTAAATGGCAGCATAATTAGACATTTAATTGTCCACTTCTTCTTCCCTCTTACTCCTACTGGCCCCGTGCCGTTCAGGATTGTTTTTGTCTAGTATTTGTAAGATGACACAGATCTTGTTATGAATTTTCATGGCCCTCTCGTTTTGTTTGCACCACAATGTGGAATGTAGCACTTGCTGGAAAGTCTGCAGTTGACTGTGCTAAATATAAAAAGAATACATTCAGCTGGGCCAACAAAACTCCTCAGTCTGGTTGGACGACAGTAAACACTATAAGTAAAGATGTAAGCATGGATGTTTTTCTCTGTGCTGAAGTCTTTGATCACGCTTCAAACAGCAAGAGAGTGCTGTCCTTCTTTCAGCTTCACTGCTCATCTTCTTCACAGAGTCAACTCTTTGCTGCCTTAAACTCAAACTACGTTTTTTTGGCTCTCCTCTGCTCATACCAAATGACATTTATGTCCACCTACAATGTGTTATTTGAGACGCTTGAGATTGACCACATATTTATGCAGCAGGGTGATGTGAAGGTGCTTTCACTTCTCTAAATATTGGGTATAGCTCTGTACAGTCTTTTTTGTTTTAAAGTGAGTTGGCAGCTTTTTTTTTCTTGAAGAAACATGAGTCACAGGAGAAAATGAAGCTGCAGCTGCTTGGCAATGAAAACACCCTGGACATTTTTTGTCAAGTTGAACAGCTGAGGAAACACAGTATGAACAATTATTATGAGGGTCTACATCTGTGTGCCAGTACTATGGACGTTTGTGTTTCACCTCCGAGCAGCTCCTACAAAACAGTTGTTTTACACATTTGCAACACAGTAACTTAGAATAGTGGTTCTCAAACTTTTTTCAGTGATGTACCCCCTTAAAAATATATTTTTAGTCAAGTACCCCCTGACACGGGCAAAACATTTTTGGAATTAAAAAGAGGTACAGTGCTGTAAAATCACTGTCTGATTTATTAAAGCCAAACAACTTATATCAGTGAACCTGACAAATACATCCATATTGCAAACATTGCATGGTTAAACAAAAAAGAAAAACAGAAGACGGTGACCACCAGGAAGGTATAAAACCAGTCAAACCGTTTTATTTTAAAGGATATTGAAACTAAATACTGAATATAAAATTCAGTGCATGAACACACATTTATATTTTATCGAAGTTTTTACAAAATAATTTTTCCCAAGACTTATTATGAGGAGCCTACTGATTTTTTAAAGATATTTTGAAAAGCTTCACGTACCCCCTGCAGTACCTTCACGTACCCCCAGGGGTACACGTACCCCCATTTGAGAACCACTGACTTAGAATATCTTACAAAACCTTATTTAAGTAATTCAGTTTACAATGTCAAACTCATATAGTATGTAGATTAACTGCTTCAAATATTTTTGTCTGCTGATTTTTATTAATTATGGCTTAAAGAGAATAAAAAAAAACAGTTTTTTTGAAAACTTTTATATTTCATAAGACCAATGAATTTAGGAATTTTAATACAGAAATATTATGCTATGGCCATGTTATGACATACAATCACAGGGGAAACTGTTGCTATGGTCACTGACCACAAAAGGTCATTAAAATAAGAAGCTGGCTGTTGCTGTATCCAGTCATATGAATAAAAAGTTGAGTGGAAGAACAAAATTGGCAGCACAAGCAATAGGGATAACAATACCATTTAGAGGATTGTAAAACACTTGGAGGCTTGAACTGCAGCTGGAGGCAGAGGCACATTCCTGAGACGGCAACTCAAGCTTTAAACTCTGACTCAAGTCACAAAAGCAAAAGACATCAGACTATACTTAGAATAGTCTCCTTCAGACTTTATTATTGACCCCTGGTCAGAAACTTGAGTCCTATTAACAGATTTTATTTTGTGTAATGAAGAGTGAAAGCAAACTGGTATGTGAGCTACAGATTGAAGCTTCCAACCGTATTTTATCATGAAAGGAAGCTCTGTATAGCAGCTTTATAATAATAACCACATGATTTTCTCTCCAAATGAATGCTGTATTAACTGACCTTGGATCATTTAGGAAAGAAATAAAACCTTGGATATTATCTCACTGCTAAGCTATCTGCAACAATACATTTCCCAGCTGAAAATATAAAAATATTAAGTATTTTTTATAGCTATTAAAACATGAGAGCTATTCGACGTGTATGATGAAGTGCTCAGACAATGAAAAATGGAAGAGAGGCAGCTGAAAGAACCATCACTGGAGGATAAACCCATCCATGGGATGTGCCACCAATAGATAGCTGAAGTTTCAGATTAGTCCACATTCAACCAATGGCTACAACTTTCAATACTGAAGTAAAGCACAGAAGTGCTGTTCGTGGCTGTGCAGTAGCAGGCCTTGAGAAGCAGAGCTATAGAGGCCTATTCACCGCAAGATGTTGGCAGGAAATGAAATACATAGAATGCCACACACAACGAGCTGGTATAGAATACAGAGACATCTGTGTACAATACCAACTGGAGACTCCTAAGCCAAAGTAGGAATTATGACCAAAGTAGTGAAAAATGACCAAGCTAAGACACCACATGACTTCTAGAGACAGACTAACAAAATGGTAATGGCCATCCAACTGGACATTGTAACCACTGATGATAAGCAGCAGAATACAGTCGTTGGGATCAACATGCTTATACCAAACAAAGAAACATAAGGAGAAAGGAATACGAGACAATGGGGAAATACCAAGGACCCAGTGAGTAGCCAGAGAAAGCATGCTAAATGAAGACTAGAGGAGGGAGGTGGTTAAAAGAAAAGTTTTATGGTTAACTTGTCTCCTGGGCATGTTGTCATATATCTGTTTATGAACTGATCATTTTTGTCAAGTATTTTAATGGCAGAAACACATCTAAAAGTTGCATGAATCCAACCCTCAGAGGCTGGAGTTTGAGTTCCCTGATGTAGTCCATTAAATCATTTTCTATCCCTGGTGGGGCTTCTTCCTGTCTCCAGTGGTGAATGGGCAACACACGGTGGGTTACCCTACATAGGTTGCCAGTCAGTCACAGGACAAGACACAGGCACAGAAGTTGAAGAACCATGTATAAATCACTAATGCAAGAACAGTTTTTATAAATCTATTTGCAGTTGCTTCTCCTGTCAATGTTTCCTTTCAGGAGTATGAGACGGCTGTTGATGTCAGTGTAGTAGGATGACGACTGGTGAAGTCCCCATCCAAGACCTTGCTGTGTGAGTAGCTTGACATAATCAAGGAGAAAGGCATTGAATTGGGAGGGGAGAGGTGTAACCACCATTTTCTCCATACGCTGAAGGAAATACTTTGGGGGAAAGATTCCTGTAGCTTTAAGACATTGGGTGGTTTTTTGAAACCCTCCGTAGCTGAGAAAAAAAGCTTTGGTAGGGCACACTTGTACGTGGAAGATTACAGAGAGATTTGCCTCAGTGGGAAAAATATATCTGAAAAGGGACGCGAGTGAGCATTACACTTAGAACATTTTAATCCTATGCTGGTTTGCATGCATGCATGCATGTGTACTGTCTGGGCTTGCACATGTCAATGCAAATCTCCCACAGTAGCTCACATTCATGCAGCCCGTCTGTCTGAGCAAAGCATTTCAGTCTCCAGCTCTCAGTCTCTCCCTCCTCTCGCAGTCTGTTGCTCCCTCCGCCCCGTCCTTCTCAGTGTGAGCGTAGTCTGGGCGCCGAGCCAAGTGGAGTGTGTTTTTTTGAATGAATACCTGATGCGGCTGATGAGGCTGGCTGGGGGAGGAGCTGTGTCAGTAGAGTACTGAGAGAGAAAGAAACAGGAGGAGGGAGGGAAATGGGGAGGGAAAGGAAGGGAGGCAGAAACACTCACTCACACAGAGAGCAGGAGACAGAAAAGCAACCAGGCAGAGAGAAAGAGAGAGGGAGCTGGCGGACTGGTGGCCTTGCATAACACTCAGTGGAGCAAGCTTGTACGCAGGTCTTGGTGGGGTCTGCAGCACTGGGGAACTTCCTTTTACCACTGGCCCTCGTTGCAAAGGGCAGGTAAGCCTGCGAACCGGAATCCACAGAGACAGCTGCACAAAGGACAGAATCAGGAAGAAGAATCCTGGGATACTTAGACACAAACTGACACTGACAGGAAGAATCATTGGACATGATCTGCAGGCAGTGGCTGTGAACAGACTGGTGAGCTATTCTTAGTACTATTACTCGGTGGGGGGGAGGTGGAGACTGGGGGGTGGGGGGTGTTTTTCCTTCCTGATTTGTGGCATAGTAGTAATTCTGTCCTGCTACTCCACTCATGCGCTCTCACTGTTAAGCCCCCAGAGACCGGAGTCCCAGCATCTGTCCTCTGATCTGTCCAAAGTCCCTAGTGGTGGATTTGACCCTGTTTACGTTTGTTGCCTGCATGCATGCGTGTGTGTGCGCACGTCCTTTGCTTGTTGCACGGTGCGATTGGAGTGTGCCAAGCAGTGATGCAGAACTCTGGAGTCATTGTGAAGACAAAACAGCCTGAACCCCACTGCCTGTTCTTACTGTCGCTGCCACACGGACGGTCCGCCTCTTAAAGGTGCAGGCGGCACTGTTGCACAGCCAGACAGGAAAATGTCTGTTTGAAATATTAGAAAAAAGCATTACACTTTACAGATCTGCTTTGTGGCATTGAAAGCTGATTTGTTTGTACTCCAGAGAAGGTGACGTCTTGTCTATATGCAGCAATTCACTGTTAAAACACTTGTACATATTGTCCTGCACAGTACCTCCCCTCTCTGTTTCATGCCAGAGCTCAGATTGATAATGATGTTTTTGTTTTCTATATATAGCCTTTCGCTGGACAGGGTAATCACCGTGTTTCTATGACTGGTGGCAAATATTGTATAGATGGCATGTCCCTCCCAGGGACCTTTGGTCTGCTCTCCCTTTTTAAACATCTCAGTATACCATCAAGAAAGATGTGGTTTTCTTTCTTGATGCACCACTGCATAATCCCCCCTGCAGAAAAATGTTATTGCTATGAAGCAACGGATCAATGCAAGGAGTAAACACTCAGTGGGAGCATGAGAGAAGACTCATGGCTGTGGCAGAGAAGAAAGAGGTGGGGGTGGGTGGGTGGTATTGGAGGAACTGGCAACTGCAGCATAAGTGAAGAGATACAACCCTGCTAGGGAGACTCTCACCTGGAGACAACACAGAGAAAGGGTTCAGCCACACAAATCCATCTTGGAGGTTTATGCGCCATTCTGGTGTGGAGAAAAGGGACCACACATTGGGGATGGTGGTCCATTTCTCTCTATCTGATTGATGAGCTGAACAGAGCACGTCTTGTCCCCTCCACGCCACTGTGTTGTCATCCCCCTGTACACTCATCTCAGAGGTGTCAGTCCTGAGTCAAGGTTCCCATGCTGCGTGGCTCACAGTCTTGAAGGCTCGCCTTTGTTCTCCATAGTAACATCTAAGCCTTATGTGTGTTGGTGTCACTGCTCTAATTATAGGCTGACACAGGAAAATCTGGAGAGGCTTTTTGACTGCTGAGCTTTGTGTGTGCCGATCAGTCCGTTCAAACTGTTGGTGTGTCAGCTGGCTTTGTCTGCCAGTACTGCTTTGAAGACAGGAGATGCTTGTGCTTCAGATGTGATGTCATTACAGTGTTGACACGGTGTTGCTGAGGTGGGGTTGTTGCCAAAGTGCAGAGCGGTGCTGCACAGTGTCGCTCAGACAGACTGTAGCGGCGGCTGCGTTGCTGATCGGGGAACTCTCGGCAAGGAGGAGGGGTGGGAGGGGGGCAATGGCGCTCTTGATGCTGCAGGCGCTGCTCAATGTGGGTCAGGGAAAAGCAGAACTCATATCTTCTCCTCTATGTCCTCCCCATTTCTTATCACCTTCCTCTCGTTCTCCCCCCCACCCATCCACAGAGCTCTGCATCTTTTGCCTCCTTTCCCCTCTTCTTTCTATTTGCTCTCCTCTTTTGTCGCTGTTTCGCTCCATCTCTGCTGCTCCCCTCCTTTGTTACATCTGCTGAATCTTCTCCGCTGTAAACTGTGCGGAGGTTCTCGCTGCTTGTGGATGCAGTGACCTTGTCGAAACCAACACTAGAGGTAGTTGCTTCCAAATAAAACATGACCAAAGTTGCCTTCTGTTTTCGTTCTTTCCTCCCCACCCTCCGTCTTTATGTAACATGTCTGTGGTTGCCTTTTGTAGTGAACCACTGACATAAAAACACTCTGATGTGGTTGAACGGTAAAGTGAAGGTTCTCTAAATTGAATACACGGGAAAAAAATGAATGTGTATTTCTGTGCTATATATGGAGAGTTCATTTCAGTGGAGTTCCTGGCTAATGAACAACTTTGAGTCCAGTGGATTTACTCACAGATAAGCCTGCCGGAAGGAACTGAAACTCTGACAAAGAAACGGTGAAAGAAAAGCTAATGAAAAATTTTAAATAAATGTTTGAATTTAATTAAAAAAGGAAGACAGGTGTGGATGAGAATAATTATGTTGTACAGGGACAGTTCAGGATTTTTTAAGTGTGGATCTGTTGAAAGGTTATAAGCTGTTAATATATCACCTGCAGTAGATAACTCTCTGGTGTCTTTTTTTTTCTTTTAAATAAATCCAAGTTACTTGGTCTCTTTCTAATGTCTAGTCCAAGGCGCCAAGACCACAGCTGGTTGTCTTAGCTATAATCTGAAAAACATCACAGGGGTTTATGCAAAACCTGCTATCTTCATTCATTTTCTAAATATTTTTCAACTTCATTGGAAATAAATACCTAATAATAATAATTGTTAGTTCATAAAATACTGTTGGCATAAACGACAATGGTGTTTTCAAGATCAGAGTTGTTTAAGATGGTAGGCTACATTGATCTTGGTTCCTTTTGAGCTAGCTGTTAGTTTCAGCCTCTTGAACCAGCTACTCTGACTCTACACTAAACAAAACACTTAGAGAGTTATCTTCTACAGATATTAAATGCTCACAAATGTTTAACAGAATATAATTTTGTAACAATTGTAAACTAGTACTTTAATATGTCCTCTGTGTGTCGGTGAACTTAATTCCCCAGAAGTGCCAAGAACTTGTTTCGCTTTTCATTTAGTCTTCTTGTTATTAAGCTAAACTCCAAAATGCTCTTATTCATTGTTTGCTGTCAATTCTGTGTTTCTTTATACTAAAAGCTGCTCATAGATTTTACAGCAGAATAGAATATATTTGCAGAAAAAAATACCCATTTATGGATCTGGCCAAATTCTTTAAAATCAAATTTCATACACCTGTAAGTTGTTTTTCCAGTACTTACTGACCCAGAGTACCTTTATGGGGATGGGTGTGATGCTTACATATTTCAAGCAAGACTCAACACATGTTTTGAGCCTGCAAAAGACAAATATTACAAGAAAGTGATTCTACAAACATTTTAAGAAGACTGTGGCATTTTAGAAAATAAGACCCTGGAAAATGACCATGGTTATGTACTATCAAGGACACTGGATGCAAAAATCACTGTCGAGAACTGCTTAAGGAAGCCACTGAATGTAACTTTTTCAGCAAAGTGCAGCTAAATATGCACAAAACTGTTCTTTACTATTTGTTCCTTATGCATTAACACCTTAAGGAAAAGATTTTGTTGTAGTACAAGTTCTTGTAGATCCTGGAGGAGGTGGAATCTCTATAGGGTACTCAGACAACAACAGCTTTATTCTGGTGCATGAAAAAAAATGAGTCAAATGTTGTCTTTATGCTTGGTGCCACCAAGTGGCAGAGCAAAGAATTAACTGGGTAAAGAACTAACTGGAAAACTAAGCTACACATTTGTAATATTTTTAGGTAACACACGCGCACACACGCACACACACACGCACACACACACACACACACACACACACACACGCACGCACACACACACACACACACACACACACATATATATATATATATATATATATATATATATATATATATATATATATATATATATATATAATTCAATGAGAAAGTGTGTCCAAACCTTTGGTCTGTACTGTATATACTGTATATATATACATATATATATATATATATATATATATATATATATATATATATATATATATATATATATATATATATATAGTGAAAAGGGTCTACTGTTTTTGACTATAGTAATAAAATAGTATCATTATGTAAATAATGTACGTATTGATGCCTGTAAGTATTAATTTAAGTCTATTTTGCTTTCAGATTTTTGTCAACATTGTGGAAGAGGCGGATTGGTCAAATATGATTCCTCATGAAGTTTGTGGAGCTCATTTTGTGAGCTGGAATGACTCCATCTTCTCTGGTGCGGCAGCTGGAGTTCTCCATCAGTGAACACAACGAGTCAAAGCCAAAGAGAGCACACGGAGGGCCTTGAACAATACCACAGAGAAAATATTCTCCTAGGTGCAGAGAAAGTAGTACAAAGGAGCATTAAGACATCTTGGGCACCATGAAAGCCAATCAAGAGCGGAGTAATGGATGCCTGCCTCCTAAGAAGCGTGAGATCCTGGCTCTGGAGCAGAGGCCAGTTGTAGTAGCTGCAACTACACCTCCTGTTGCAGTACCTACTGACAGTCCCCACACAGAAAATCTGGCCTGGCTTGCAAGTGTGGCCAGTGAACGCTGTAAGTCCAGAGAGACAGAAAGTCCAAGATGTCCTATTCCCTCTACATCTTCTTCTTCTCCTACCACGTCTATCCCTTCCCCAGCAACTACCCTTTCTGCAGTGCCCTTGGCCTCTCTGCCTGCAGTTTATCCAGCAGCCCTTCCCCAACAGGCTGGAACAATCCAGTTTACCCAGCTGGGACCCAATGTGCAATTCATCAGTTCTGGGCCATATGCTGGGTACATCTCCTCCCATATCATTCCAACTAATGCTACTTCTGCACCTAATAGCTCTGCATTAGTAGGACAGCGCACCCAGATAGATGGTTACACCACTGCCCTTATATCACCCAGCACTAAAGGGGAGCAGCAGTTTCAAATTGGACTCTCCCCTTCAGAGTTGGCTCCTGTCACACTTCCAAGTTCTCCCCAAGTAACCAATCAGTACATCCATCTGGACAATAGAACACCTTTGACTGTGAGTGGAAACGCTGTAGCATCACCTGCAGCTCACCTTCAGCTCCACCCTCATGCAGCTGTTCTCCCACAAACGCTTACACTTGCCCCATCACAGCTTGTGGTTCAGTATGCAGATGGTTCGGCTGGAAAGAAACCTGAAGGCCATGCTAAGAGTGTGCTGAATGGGGAAGTGGAAGTGGTCAAACAAGCCAAAGTCTCTGGGGCCAACCATCAGCCTGTCCAGAGCTATGAGGCCAGGCATATCCTCCTACCTGCTGACTATGGCCAAAACCCTGCAGGTTTGCAGACCTCTTTGGTGCTGGTTGCCCAGCCAAACCATGGAGTGGAACATGACGCTGGCTTAAATAAAATTTCCCTGGTCCAGACTGAGAAAGGAAGCATTTGTTTAGGAAAGCCTGTATCCAGAGCCTCTTCGTTCTCTTCGCTTTCTTCCTCAGAAGTGGTCAAGTCTGTTCCTCATACTGTCATCCAAACTAGTCTGCCTCCTGAAGAACTGCCAGTCAGTCTCTACTCCTCCACACAGCCTCCCATCATTGGCTACATCACCAGTGCAAACCAGCATACTGTCAGCTACCATGCAGCACTGCCACAGCACCTGGTCATCCCAAGTGGCCAGTCCCTTCTCATACCAGTCAGCAGTGCCAACAATGGCACAGAAATAGAGGTCAGTCGCACTGTCAGTGCCATTACTGCCACTACCCCTCAAATATCCACCGCCATGCCACATGCCTACCTGGCCACAGCTCTATCTAAATGTGAAGCTCTTGGCCCAGATGGAAATCAACCGCCCTCTGCCCCACCACAGGCTGCAGCCTTGCCTGCATTGCCCTCAAACCCAGTTCCCGCAGTGGTGGCTGCTCCATCCCAAGCTCCCACTCCTGTGCCCACTCCTTCTCCCTCCTCTGTCCAAGCCTCTCCCTCCGTCTCTTCCCCATCTTCTCCTGTAGCCCTCCCTCCTTTCTTTATGCGAGGCTCTATCATCCAGCTGGCTGATGGGGAGCTAAAGCGTGTGGAGGACCTCAAAACAGAAGACTTCATCCAGAGTGCTGAGATCAGCAGTGAGCTGAAGATTGACTCCAGCACTGTGGAGCGCATAGACTGTGGGCAAAGTCCCAATGCAGTGCTCATTCAGTTTTCTGTGGGGGAGCTCAAAGCCCAGGTAAATTATTTCTGAGTAATATCTTTCGGGTTTTCCATGTTGTTTCTAAAAACATTATTCAAAAATTTTAAGAACTCAAGTCTTTGTGTATAACAGGAAGATTTCACACTCAAAGACAAGATAAGAAAGTCTTAATAATATGTGTCTCTTGTGTTTATACTCCCATCTAGGTGTGTGTAGAGGTGCTGGTGGAGTATCCATTCTTTGTTTTTGGCCAGGGCTGGTCATCTTGCTGTCCTGACCGGACCACGCAACTGTTTGAGTTGTCATGTGCCAAGCTGTGTGTCGGTGATGTGTGTGTGTCACTGACCCTCCGTAGTTTGAGGAATGGTTCCCTGACAGATAGTCAAGCATTGGGGACCAAGCTGAAGATGGGTTCACTCTCTGACCTGTCCCACTGCGTGGATCCTAATGTGACGAACAGTACCAATCCCAACCCTCCTGGCAGTAACGGTAGTCTCCTCATGAAGGCTTCCACTGCCAACAGGATGGAGAAACTTAATGTTTCTGGACTTGGAGCAGGACAAACTGGTGGGCTCGTAACATCACCATCTCCAGAACAGTCAGAGAGGATGTTCAGAGGTGGACCAATGCTGGCAGGCTCTGGGGGGGCAGAAGTAAGACAGGAACCACTGAAAACAGACATATCTGCCCTCTGTTCTGATCCAGAGAGACCTTTTGTTCGCAAGAGACGCTGGTCAGCTCCAGAGCGAGACCAGACTGAGAAAGCTGAAGAAGAGCCACCTGTGACTCTGCCTAAGCCCTCCTTTCTACCCCAGGAAGTCAAAATCAGCATAGAGGGCCACTCAAGCGCTGGGGGCGAAAGATTCTTAAAGAAAAGAGTTGACTGTTAAGAGAATTTTAAAATACCTATTGTCGGATTTGTGTTTAGCTTCTCTCTCTTTTCACTCAATCATGACTACTGTAATATAGCCTGAGATTCTGCAGGATATACATGTTTCCTTTCACACAAGGAAGAAGTAACGTAGAGCACCTTGACAAATGGTAACACACAAGATCAGTGCAATCAATGCTGAAAGCAACAATGAATGCAAAGTGAATGTTGATCATGAATGGTGGACGTCTATTATAAGAGGGATTTATGTGGGACTAGAATGATTTTTCTATTAACACAATGAAGCACAGACACTGTTGACATGTTTGAAGAAGTGTGTGAGTGGAAGGTTGAGTAAGAGACATTTGGTGTTTTAAGGACGATGATTAATTGGGTTGACTGAGAGCTTTTCTGTCTCATTGGTCTGATTTGACTTTTGTCCCATCATCTATAACTTTCACACCATCATGACTGCCTGAGCTGTAGTGAGAGGCCTTGTTCCTCTGTGCGAATGTTTGTGTTTGGTTGTTGGTGTGTATGCTTTTTTTTGCTGTGGCTGTGAAATGGAGCAAAGGATATGAGGCGATACTGTTAGCTGCGAACTCGGTCCAAGTCGTGGAAATGATGACTAAGAAGGCTTGAATGTAACAATTCCCTTAATAGTGACTCATCAAGTCATGCATGTGCTGTTTATTACCAGCCTGATGTGTAAAATGAGAATGTGGCTCAGAGTCTGATGCAATGCTGTTGCAACAGGCTAGTCTCAACAGTTTTGTGTAGATAAACTCCCATGGTGATATTTCTTGGTTCACTGCTCTGAAACTTTCCTTAAAGGAATGCATGTTTCAGGGTACATTATTTATGGCTTCTGCTTACTCCATTTTTACACAGAGATTATGAAAAGTTTACATTTCAACAAAATGTTAATAACTGAGCTCTCTCATAGCGATAGAGAGCACTGTCATAGCTAGCCCTACTACGATATTAAATACAGCTACTAACTCAACTTATTTTTGTTGGACAGTCTCAGTGCATTTGTATTAATGTATTATTGAGAGCAAAAACTAATAAATTGCAACTGTATAACAGGAGAATAAAACAGGACTGAAGTAATATATGTGAGGCCTGGTTGCTTCACCAATATTTCTGCCCTGATATTTATTATACCTGGAGTGTTGCTTTGATTCTTTCATGCATATTTGAGAACTCCTTAGATCTCCCATAGTCCAGTTTAAGGGTGCCTAAGGGTTGCTCATACAATGCGCCGTCTCTTTTCACAAATTTCTTCCTTGGTGCTTCAGTCCACAGATGAGCTCTGCACCTTCCTCGCTCAGCTCCACCAGAATAGCGGCAGCAGCATTTAGCAAACACCTGGTGGAAATGCGAATTTTCTGAGCTTATCATACAAACTATTTTGCAGCTCACTGCTCCTACAAGTAGTTGTAAACAGCACAATGGAGGAGAATTGTTGTGATGACATGCTGAAAGGGGAGTGTTGGAAAGAGCAGGCATTTTTAAAGAGACAGAGGCTTAATTTCAAGGCATCAAATTGCAAAAACAAATTAATTTCAAATTATGTTCTACATATGCAGCATTTTTATAACAACTAAAGGTAACATTAGTGAGCTATAAAATGGCGCTATGTGCCTACAAAATTCACACTTTACCACCCCTTAAATAGATGATGTCCCATGAATCTTAACCTTTGTACACAGACTAGTGTAGCACTAAAGAGTCTGAAGATTCAGATAACACAGCAGGCTTTTACTGTGATAAAGGTGCTCCTCTAATAAAACAAAAAAGACTGACAATACATATGGTCTTCAATACAAATATGTAGGGTCTTTAATACAAAACCTTTGCCCTTAGAATATGCAGTCATACCTCCACTAAATATAGAAACTCTTTTCAAAGAAAAACATAAAATCAACTTGAGCACTGAAACTGTGGACAGTAATCAATCTTGTTCTAGTCCTTACTCTACTATTTTCTTCCTGACCCCTAAGCTTCCCATAGCTGCTCAGGAAAACAGCAGTTTAAGTCAACAGAAGATTTACTCCTAAAAAATAAAGCAACTGCAAAAATATTGTATTATTTATAAATACCCATACTCACAAATTATTTGTATTAGAATACACGAGCTCAGAAAAACACACAACTTGCTTGACTCTTTACCTCCTGTTTACATGCTAGATAGCGTTAAGCTGCAAACTTGGATCTGAGGATACAGGCGCACCAACATCACCACATCCTACCTGCAAGCTTAAATATCTGTAATTTTTCCAACATGCAACTAGAAAAATCTGACTGAAGTGCCAAGCTGCTATAGAAATTTAGAAAAGGCAGGTGTGAAACTTCCAAAAGTTATTACATCAAAGGTATGGTAAGCAGTGGG
The DNA here is from genome assembly GCF_002775205.1 of Xiphophorus maculatus. NCBI lineage: Eukaryota > Metazoa > Chordata > Actinopteri > Cyprinodontiformes > Poeciliidae > Xiphophorus > Xiphophorus maculatus. Next base: position 15,887,482 of record NC_036445.1, read on the forward strand.
TCAGGACTCCAGCAAAAAATAAGGCTATTTTATTTTTGTATATGTGCTGGGATGTTTCTAGTTGCATCTGCAAAAGTCACTCCTAACATTTTGTTGCTAGTCAGAAAACTTGTGCAGATCGGTGAACAACCTAATTACCAAAAGGAGCACAACTCAGACAATCCATTTTCATCAACCTTTGTTTTTTTAGTCACTGTAGCTACCTGTTTAATAGCAGAGGTTGTAATGTAACTTGTGAGTAACTAATATGTGCAAAGTTTTACTTAAGACATGTAAGTGGCAGCTATATTGGAAATTTGGAGAGGTTTGGTAGTAAACTTCACTTCTCAAGTCATAATTTTGGCTTTTAGATGTTGTTCAAGCAATTTTTTCCGGCTTTTGATTTTAAAAAAGTAAAAAAAAAAACAACAACCCAACAACATTGACATTAAGCCTAATTAGCTACAACTGAAATTCAATTCAAAACTCCTAATGGGAATTAAGGAGAGTTCCGATTTCCTTATTTGCATGCCATGTGGAAACTACATAACCAGATGAATATTTTATTAAGCGAGTTGAGGATATTGCTTTATTAGTAGTGATTAGTATCCCTCTTGAGCTATGAAAAGTTAAAATGCACATCTTTTGCTGATTTTAATTGCATACAAAATGCTGCTGCCACAATTTGTTTCATAAGATTCCCCACCAGAATTGACCTAACGGCCTTGCTAGAAAAGTTGTCGTTCTGTCTATAAATATTGGCAAAGGGTTCAGGTTTATGGGCGACTGGTCTCATTGTTGCTACTTTGCATATTTTACAAACACCAAGGCCTTGATATTTAGCGTGTATCAAGTTTATAGCAGTACATCGGGTTTTACATTGAAACCTTAACATTGGTTTGTCTCTCTCAGGTCAGCTCCTGATATCTTAGAGTGGTGGTGTTAAGATTAAAACACCCAAATCTTTGTGTTTCTGTTCTAGTAAAAAGGAGACCTTCTACAGTTCATACTCAGGAAGAAAGTGTAGGGAACAGATGGTATTTGTTGTGGTGTGCATGTGTATGTGGGAAGACCTGAGATAGCATTCCCATGTCATTAGTCAAGTGTGTGTATATGTGTGTTGAAAAGCAGCACTTTGATGGAGCGTCCAGTTGGAGCTTGTTAGCAATGTTGAACCTCTCTTGCAGTTTTTAGATATAACAATAAAAGTGACTTTTTCCTGTCACTTTGCATGTTTTGCAGGTTTGTCAACGAGAGACACCAATATAGAATGTAAATGGACATGAAGCAAATTTTATTTTTCTGAGGATTTATAAAGCTACTATTCAGAGAAAGAAAGAGATGCAGAGCTAACTAGCCACCTAGTGCTGATCATGTACAGTGAAATTGTATCTTAGAGAGTGTACAGAGTGTAATCTAACCTTTTAATGTACTGTATGTGCCACGAAGCCTCCTTCTTCAATCATTCCATTGACTCACCAATACCTACAAGTTCTGCTATTGTTTGTTCCGACTCTGGTATTGATCAAATGTTCATGAATGTGCTAGGTCTCTTTTGGGAACACCAGCGTTGCTGAGGCTCCTCAAAGTTTAGTTTGTGTGAAAAATGGACTGCAGTTTATTCTAATAGCCATTAAACTCCTAAGAGGTGTTTATTGTATACCCAGAAATCAGACTGTTCTGTTTGTGTGTGACTGCTCAGGCTATTTAAAAAAAAACAACAAAAAACAACAAAAAAACACTGCCCTCTGACTGTTCTCCTCCAATGATGTGGTCTTATATCCTTCACTGTTACAAAGTAGAACTACTGTTTGTCTTAATAGGTATTTTCTTTCTCCTCACTTGGCTCATGTTTGTAGTTTTCCAAAGTGAATTGTTCTTCAAATACAGTGCTGACATGTTATGAGACAAACCAACTAATGAAATGTGGAGTTTATTTCTGACTGAAATGTTACGGTCATAGACTGATGTAAAGGAAGTGAATGTAGCATCATGGAAATTAATGTTCTGTTGTTTTTTTCTGCATCTTTGAATTTGGCACCAGGCTCATTTTTGAATATTTATTTTCTGGCCTGATGTGAATACCAGAGTGGACGCCAAGCTATGGACTGGTGCTGTGATTCTGGCTATGAGATGCTAATGGTTCCCGTTATTTCCTGGACAAAAGATCAAATAAAACTTAAAGTAATTTTGTTACAATAGGTAAAAAAAACCCTAAAGGACTTGGCTAGTTGATTAATTAAATCAGAACAAATTATATCAAAACTAATAATACAAAATAAACAATAACATGAATTATAAGTCTATTATTCATATAAAACTATTATAAAATAATAATAAAAAAAAATATATAAAGTATTTGCAGAGAAGTTAAAACACACTGATGTCTGTCGAATATACATTTTAAACATCTGTTTTGTTCAGAGCAGAAACTCTAAGTTAGAAAAGTGATTTATTTTCATCTGAAAAAAAAAATATTTTAATTATTGGATGTCACATTCAAATTATAAAACAAAACAAAAAAGCTATCCGGCCACTACAGAAGTTCACTGGTTTGTTCACTTGCTATTTAAATTACCAATACTTCAACGTCAAAGGAAATTGAGCATGTTGGTTGTTAGGAAATCTGTACTAGTACTGAAAGACGCTCTTTAGCATCATTACACATTGAAGCAAATACTGACAAGTATTTCACACTGAAAACAAAAAGCAGTTTTAGTCTTTTTTTTATTCATTATGAAAAAGCAAAGATGTTTCTGCCTTATTTTTTATTCAATAAGCTTTATAGTATTATGAATTAATTGCACTAATAATAAGGGTTTGATATAGCCAGTACACTCACAATGACTTATGTGAAAAATCTTCTGTATTTTATATATAGAAAATTCATCTTTTTTATTTTATTATTGCAGGTTTACAGTAAAATGCCTCAGTTGTCAGAGCTTTTTAGCCATCCCTATCTGTTTTTTAATTGGTTTGTGGATCAAGATGCTACGTTCACCTTTTACATGGTCTGTGGCAACTGAAAGGTTTCTTATGGCCAACAAATCCACACTTTATGCTGTCGCCTCGCCTGCATTAAACTGTAATACAAATCTTTATACACTGTTTACAGATGTTTTTTTTTATTGTTATGAAAATAATTACAAAAACTCTACAGTAAACTCTACACTATGCTTAAAGTTGAAATATTTTGGTTTTCAGACACATTCCTGTTTTTATTGTGGTTTAATCTTAACTGTCACATGTTCTGAACAGATTGATCAATAAAATCTGGAGAGGACATACACAGTCTGTCAAGAATAAATCACACTGTCACAACTGTTAGAAAGAAAATGTAAAGAAAACATATAACTATTTGTTCGTCAGAGTGTGTACAATTAAGCCCATAATAATATCTCTGGCAGATTTAGAATTGAATAAAAAATTTCTTTCCACCAAGAAGTTTTTTTTTTTCTGATGGAAAATTAGAAAGTTGTCTCTCAAAACCTCAAAACCTGCTAAAACAATGTTAAGGCAGTAGCCCTAACAATTGTGAAAAAACACTTAAAATATGTCATGTTAAAAAAATGCTATCCTGTAAATAAGCAATATAAAAAATCTTTACAGCAATCAAACTCTTTTAATAATTACTGACTTTTTTTGGTATTTAGAGATTTGATCTTTGTAGTATTTAAGGTTTGAAAGCCTCCTCGCCATCACTAAGATCTTTAGCTGCCTTCACGGCGTCCTTATGAGGTTAAAGACAGAATCCCTGTCTATTTCAACTCCCAGTTGAAATAATCATGCTGGCTAAATTAAAAGATTACCTTAAGGTTAAATCTGCCAGAGGTATGATTAATTTTGGCCTCAACTGTACACTGTATTTAAAATTGCTTAATCATTAGAGACCTACAAAACCCTCCGCAATTATTGGCTCCCCTGATAAAGATGTGTGGAAAAGCCTGGAAATTAATGGTTCTTTTAGAGGCTTGGTAAAACCAAGTGGCAGTTATTAATGGAGAGATTTTATTTTACCTCCCATCCCATTCTCCTCACTGTGTTTGGTGATAAGCTAAATTTGTGTCATCATCCATTCTTGTTTGTAACATTTCCCGTTGCTTAAAACTTAATTGTTGCTTTTACTGTTGAAAAAAGCTGATTTTAGTAAGAAGTAACTTTCATTAAGAAAATGACTTACTAATGAAGATAAACACATCTGTAATGGCACATTCTCTCATCTTTGCCATTTTGAAGATTGATTAGAAGATATGTGCATCTTTATCATGACGTGTAATCGATGAAAACTTAATTATATGTCAAAGTTTCAGGATGCGCTCATCAAATTAAAAATAGAGAAATACTAACTCTGCTTATATAGTTAGTGGTTCTAATAAATGTGTCATTGGTAAGTTTATTAAAATATTTTTTTATTAATTTGGATGTTTTTTCCAACTGAATAAAATAGAATTAAAAGTTGGACTTCTTTATGTTTCGGTGTGAGACTATGTTGCTGGAATAAAAATATGCATTTATTTCGGGCTTTTTTACTCATCTGTACCAGGGGCGGGAAGGTGCGGGGTCCATCGGCATTTTACAGCCACGAACAGGAACAGATTCTCACATAAGAGAAATGCTTGCTGTCTTCTGATGGGATGTGCTGTCAGTAAGAGAACCTTATCTCCAGGCTGATTCGTAAGGAGGAAGAACCTTGCTGATGCAGACAATTTCACATATGCTGAGCTGTGAGTTAAACAGAGCAGTAAAAATGAGCAGGTGTAGAGTCTGTAGAGTAAAAGAAGACGGAACAAAATCACTTCAGAAGTTGGAGTACAGGTGCCACAGATGTGAAGAGGCTTTAAAAAAGACACCAGCATTAATTTGAAGGTTTAATGTGAATAAGGAACCATTTTGGTTAAAGATGGCTCCTGTAAATGAATAATTTCACAGTTTGTCTGTGCAATATTAAGAATGGCATAAAAGTGCCACATTGTGGTGATTTTTGAAACTGCACTTTGACATATCGGTGTATTAGAGTGAGGACGTCTGTGTGACAAAAGCATAGAAGCAACAAACAATCTCTCTTAGAAAAATACCAGTTTACCTGTTAGACATCTTAACAATTTGTAAATAGCCAAAGTCTTCCATTACAATGTCGGTCTGTCCTTATTCCCACTGAAGAGAAGTAACTCTCATCGCCTTGTACAGACCTATAAAACAATTTAAATTGTCACTGTTCAGTTGAATAACACACAAGACGTTGCTTCACCTAAGATGTTTTCTTTTGCACCAGCTTAAACAACCCAGGAAACAGTGGGAGTCAAAGACTTTAAAATAATTTTTGTAACTGGAGTCTGGTAGGATGAATTTCTGTATAAGATGCAGTGTGTCCTATCAATACAGTATGTAGTAAGTACCAATGTTTCTTTATTTTGATGGTGTTGAGATTTGTTGTTAAAATTCTTACTTCAAATGTTTGATTTGAATTTTTATCACATATATTCAAGGAAATAAAGAGTCTGAAGAAAAATGCAGAATGTGGTTTTCCTCAATGATAATTCGTACTAAGGTTCAAATGATGTCATGCAAAGTATTCACACCACTTAAACATTTACACAATTTGTCCAATTATAGCAGTAACTAATAATGCTTTTTAATTGCAGAACTTGAACATTACACTTCATAAAGTTCAATAGGTATAAAAACTTTTGCCAAGAGCTAAATTTACACTAACATTAAAGTCTGGCGTAGAAAGCTTATGGTTTTGGAAAGGAGAAAGATACAATGTGCTTTGGCAATAACTTGAATGTACTATGTGGTTTGCCAGCAGTGAGATTGACAAATGTTTTAATTCAGTTGGACATGAAAATATCTTCACTTTTTCTCACTTGTGTTGATTTTTTCAAGAGCAAGCTTTCCCACTCCAGAGCACAGACAGTAAAACGCACCAGAAGTCCATTTGCAGAACCAGTGCCATGTTACTAAGTCATTCTGACAAAAATCTTACATAAATTTAGAGTTTCAGATTGTGCAAATTTTAATTTGGAGGTTTCGCTTTAGCAAATAAAACAAATTATGCTAATTTGCAGTAGCTAAAACTAAACTAAAATACAAAAATAAACTATTGCTCCAATGATGAATTAAAGTCATTTTATTCCTAATGCATATGCTTCATAAAATTTATGACCTTAAATCTCCTTAATAACTGACTTAGCAAATGGACAGAAATCATGTCTTTGTTTCTTTTACAACCTAATAAATACCACTTTGTGTTTTGATTCAAACTCAGATATACATCAATTACAATGAAGATTGCACAAAATACAATTGGTTGATTAGTTTCCATTGAAATAAAACAGAAACACATTTAATAGATGCATTTTCTTTCAAAGAGTAACCGGCTTGTATTGTTTCAAGCTGCTGCTGTACGGAAAATGTTCTGAATGAAAAAGAAAGCAAATGAGCAGCTACCTCTATTCATTCAGTCCTGACATGAATGATAAATCAGGATAAAACTGGTTTATCCTGCGCAGAGAAAACTTTATTCCATTAATGTTTCTATAGGACAACAGCTTCATGGCAATTAACAGTTCAACTAATCAAACAGAGTCTAATTTGAAACAGAAAACATTCACAGGTATATGAAAAGTGTTTAACTCGCTTAACTGTTTTTGTTAGCAGAAACCACTATAAAAGGTTATACAGCTAAAAGCCACATGGTGGCACTGTTCTGCTTCTGTTGTCATTTGTTTTCTGCAGGGCCAGAAAGAAAGTCAGCATTTTTCAATGCACCGTTTGGGGGAGCAAGAGTCCTTCCTCTGAGTTAAAGAAACCCAGCAGTAACACTGTGAAACTTACCTGCGCATTTAAAGCAAACCACCAAAATCCTTTAATAACCAAAGTTTTATTCGGATAAACCTTCACATTTGATGTAAAAATGAAAACTTGCTCAAAAATTAAACTTACATTTTTAAATTACAGCATTGCTGACAACCAAATACTTTCTGACTGATGCTTATTCACATTAAAAACATGTGAATAAACATGTAATCTGATGTGTGAATGTCAGCAATATATATATATATATATATATATATATTTACTGCTGTGTTGTTTATAAAGTCTCATCTTCTCCAGAGAAAAAATCTCAAAGGTTTGCAAACTTAAGCAAGCAGTGTGAAGCTTGAGCTGTGGAGATGTGCTCTTTTTCTTTAAACATAAAACCCCAGAGCTGCAACAAGACAATAAGTTATTTATTTTGTAACAGTTTCATCATGTTGGTACTTGTCTAAAAATGTGTTGCTTTTAGAAATAATACTTATCTAACACAACCAACCAATCTTACAGTATATACACATACAATGAAGACATGAAGCTCTAAAAAAGTAGTGCCAGTGTAACAACAAGCTTCAAAATCACACAACACCCAAATATTGCACATACATTTATAAATATACACTTTGACATTGTGCCCCTTTTCTATACCCTATGCATGTGGTAGCGTGTTTAATGAATGTAAATGTAAACTGCAAGGTATACAGCTTGGTTCGAAGGAAACAGGGAGAAATTAAGTTCTGTGGATTATAAATCCATAAGCTACACTTCTTACACACAGATTTGCAGGAATTCATACACACTCACCGAAACTCATTAAATGCACTTGTGCATAGATCTCAGTTGTCTGCACAAAAACAAGAAGTTTTGTCCTCTCAACATAATCCACTCGGTCTTCAGTTGTGGTGCTTCATTGGAACGTATAAACAATTGACATGTGTGGGTAATTTAGCCTGACTTGTGTGTTGTTTTGTTCCACTTTGTGTGCTATGACCTCACTTGCTCAGGTCCCAGAGTTTGTGGCACTGCAGTTTTTTGCTTTTAGTCAGTTTCTTTAAAACAAATGAAGGTAGAAGACTTCCAAACCAGGGACTGGAGCTTCCAGATATTACAGATCTCAGATCTGAATTAGGTCATTCAGAAGGTGCAGCTTCCTCCCAAACCACAAGCTTTTAATCAAGTGCTGTCATTCATCTTCTTCAGGCATCCCCAGTTTGATCAGATGTTAGCTTCTCCTGGTCAGAGACATTGTCATCTGCTGGCGGCCGTGCTCGATCGAAGAAACCACACTGAGGGAATCAAATTCACAAGTCAATATGCAACAGAACAAAAATGTTGTCAAAGACATATTAAAGGAACCATATTAGAAAACTGTGCCAAAGTTTAAAGTTCTGAGTCAATAGATCTTGATTAATGGTTGCACTTTAAGATCTTTCAAAGTTTTTCTTTGGTCTTTTCCTGGTTTTATGCCAATTTCCACTCTAGGACTGTGAGACTCTAGAAAATCTAATAATTTTGAAATCACAGTTCAGAATTGTTCTGTCCAATTGTGATTGATCTATGTTTTCCCTCATTCTTGTTTTCTGTCCTCACAGTTTCTCCAACACTTGCTGTAAGCTTTAGCAACTGAAATGTATACCTTCTTTATATTAAGTACAGTGAAAGTCTATTCAACTGGGCAAAGAAATCAGTTGGCTGCAGAGCTTATGAAATATTGCATCTAAACTGGCCTTAGCCTTTCCAATTTAAAATATGGTGAATCCCTATTACAGTTTATTGTCGTAATAATAACTGTAATAGTTATTATTACAGTTAATAATGAAGGAACAATAGCTGCTTTATTGTTCCTTCACGTTTGTACAAATCAAAGCTAGTTCAGGAGAGTAGGAACATATTTTTTGTTCTTGTTGTTTCGACCACCTATGAACCGGTAGTGGACATCTAACCATAAGCAGCTTTACTTTAACCTATTAATTGTTTAGGCATAAAAAGCTTCCAAGGTACAAGTTTGGGCTTTGAACAAATAATGCACAACTTAAAAAAAAACAGATAGAATATGCATGGTTTATACAGAATCTTGAAGATTTTTTCCACAGCACAGTAGTGCAGTACCTATTATTGTAATGGGGTGTGAGAGTCTTTAACGTGCGCAAAACCTTTTGTTGCCAAGGCGGCAAAATATCTGTTTCCAACTGCAAAGAGGAACCTGATGACAGTAGAGGCTGCTTATCAGTGAGGTATAGCCTTCACCTACCAGCATGACCTTCTCATGTCTCATCAGGTCTTATGCCACAGTTACCACAAACTCCAGCCCACAGTGGGCTGCCAGTGCTTCTTGTAATTTATCATACTGTTCTTAGTGGTGCTTCTGGATGCCCTGCCACTGCTCTGGCAGCATCCTGAAGGATCTCAGCAAGCAGCTAAAATGAACATGACAATACATTTAGTGCTATGATCGGTCGCCTTGAATTCAAAGAATAGTTTGAACTGGTGTCTGATTCTAAGGAGAAGTGCACAAATCTCCAAACTGTGCATGTAAGTTGAACAAAAGGAGTTGTGTCCTCCTGTCAGATACTGAAAATGCTCAATATTTTGACCAAACAGCCAATAAGACATCCTGCCACTGTATTTAGTGGTGAGAAGAAGACAGGCTGACAGGGTGAGCAGCAGTGTACAGCAACTCTCAGTGAGATCATCTAAGAGTGATAAAAAAATAAAAACAAACTGTTTTTACCTGAATCTTTGGTCACATCCTTACAAACTGTACAAAATAATCCCTGAATTATTCTAGTTTTTTTAGAACTATAAAAAATACAGAAAATATCTGCATGTTATGTTGACATAGTAAGGTAAAAGGACTAAATAGAAAATGTCAGAAAAGAAGACAAGTCCAAAGAAAAACTTTCAAAAGCTTATGGTAGCCTGAGGAACTATTGATGAGTGCCACAAACTAGAAGAATGTTCTTCCTTTTTAGAACCAAAATCTTTAGAAATCGGAATTAGAATAAGAGTGTTGCACAATACTGTGAAAACTACTTCTGCTTATTTACCTTCCACATAGCTAATGTCAGCATGGCCAGCACCAGCAGGCCTAGCAGTATGGCCAGAATGATGACCCAGAGTGGAACAGCAAACGACACATCAGGAGTCCCCCACAAGACGAGGGTTCCCATCTGGAGAAAAAGAGATGCAAATGACCCCAAATTTATTTTTCCAACCTGAGAATATACATGCATAGTGATTGTTTACTGTTTCTTTCTTACTGATATTCTGTGTTGAGGCAGAGTAGGGGGCTGGATACGATAAGGCACAGATATGACCATGAAGGACACCGTTGAGTTGAGAATGTATGGGTCGTTACGCCGCTTTAAGATAAAATACACAACTTAATGGGTGTGAAAATATTCAAAGCGCAATATTTACATAATTGATGAAATTTAAGAATTACTACCTGTAGGAATGTATGTGCCCACAGTCTCGATCTAATCTTGAGCACAGCACTCTGGCCTCGATCCAACCGACCAACAACACACGTAATCCTTAGACAGGAGATGTTGGTGCAGTTCTGGATGTGGAAAGTAGGAAGACAGACATGAAGCACCTGTGAATCACTAATGAACGTTTTTCTAGCTTGTTTTCTTGAGAGAAGCCGGGGGCACTCACCAAGGTCTTGCTGCTATAACTTTCAGCTGTGCTGACAGATCGTTTGTGGCGGTGAGGAGGATCAGTGGTGTTCCTCAGGAAACCCAACAGCTCTGGGGTGTCCTGCAGAGAGGAGATCTGAAACAAGGAGACGGTGACAGAATATTAAGAGTCTGGGATTTAGAAATGGTGGATCTAGACCTTAAACATAATATTTATCAAAGAATTTCAATTTTACAGTAAAGACATCTCTGCCTTGTTTTAGTGGTCTATAAGGTGGATATAACCATTGCAAATAAGCAGAGGAGGAAGCAATAAAAATAATGTTCAGATATCTTTGGCATGTATTTGGGCTTTCTGAAGACAATTCTACAGTGAAACTCAATGATTGCCACATATTGCTTATTTTATCAGCATCAAGATTTGGAAGACGTAATAAAATCCCACAAAACGTCCAGCTGCAGAAACAAGTGTAAAATCTTATCAAAGAATGTCTGGTATAAAGTTGGATTTAAGGAGATTTAATTTCCCCGGTTACACTGTCACACTGACAATGAGAAGAAGAAAAGACAGGAGAAAATAACCCACATGTCCTCAAGTTTCAGATAACACAGATAGATTTTATTGTTTCTGCTCTGGAAGCTCAGCTTTGGAGGGAGGCCAGAGGGAACAGCTTGATTTAATATTTTAATTTAAATATTTGAAAAAGCCAGCACGCTGAGCACACATTGATTATTTTCTCTTCTCAGACCAACTATTTTTGGGACCAGAATGGCATTTGTTTTCTTCCTCTCCTCCAGCCCTGTGATTAGAAACAGAACCACAGACTTTTTAACGAATAAATGAGAACATTTTATGCCACAGTTGGCCGATTGATTAAATGACTGATTCTGCAGCGTTATCTCAGAAACATCAGTTTAAGAAGAATCTGCTGTAATCAAACCAGTGTGCACAAAGAAGCTAATATTTTCTTATTAAAGTTAAAAGAAAGATGGGATCACTGCTAATGGAAACACTTCCAGCGTCTGAAATAAGCCCGGTCCTTCCTCCATATTTTAGGATCTTGTTGGAGTAGCAGTAGTAACTGTATGCAGGACATTATTTTTTATAAAATGGGATATATTTGTCTTTCACATTTATTGACGCCACTATAAACAGCCTTAAAATAACCATCTATGGTAGGAGTACACTCTCACACTGAAAAATTTAAGCGTTTTATATTGAGTACCTTGCTTTACAGAGAAAACAAATCAGTTCAACCTAAAGGTTCTCCTAAATCATATAAGACCCATATGATTTAGATCTGGGACTAACATGGTTACATGATTATTGGAGAAAGTTGAGTTTGTGTTTGGTGAACATTTTCTGATTATTATCATTATTTATTTTTTTATTTATTTCAATGACAACTCATTTTCTGGTAGATGCTGTCAGATTTCTTTTTTAATTCTCAGATTTCAAAGAGTTCATGATGCTGTTCACCTCAGAATCATTCATAGACAAACAGCTCCACAGATCCTCCACCATACAGAACAGTGGTTTTGAGAGATGCTCTACTATTATTCATCATTGGGTTCATGGCAAACTCAGTTTTGTAGTAATGGTTTTCTAAAAAGCTCAACGTTGGCCTCCTCTGACCGAAGCAGATCGTTCATTTCAATTAATAAAGTCGAAGAAGCATTTAGAAAACTGCACATGTTTACGTTTGTGTGGGTAGCATAAAAAAGCATTTTGCCACAAGTCCCTTTACATACTTTTAGCAAATAAATTAAAAGACCGCTATGGAGACTTGGTGATCATTTGATACCAATCTTCGCTGAATCAAACTCTGACAATTTGTTGTAAGCCCCTTCCCACCGTACTCACTGTGTGGTTCTCATTCAGCTTTGTTTTTGCCACAGTTACCAATGTTAAAAAGTCAACTTTTAGAGCAATTTAAGGTGGGTTGCAATTTTTTATAGCCATGTCCTGACTTGCAGTGATCAACACATGTCTGCCTTATTTGAATGACAAGTTTTCTAGTCTTCCTCATTTCAAAGAGTGTTGAGCATTTTACCCAGAAAGAAGCCTCTGTGTCACAGCATGTTAATCTAAAATTGAAAACACTTCTAACCTCAACTTAAAATTGAGAAGTTTAAACTATAAAAATGCTTCAGCTACATTTGTGTTGTGTTGCACCCATGATTTTGTTAAAATAATATTTCATAACATGGGATTTTTGCTTCACTGAATGAATCCAAATAAAGGAAGACAATTTTTAAAATATTCGCCGCAATGAAAACACATCTTGACCAGGGGATGGTGTTGAAAACAACAAAACACTTGTCAAATGAATCAAACAGAGGGTATTTTTAAATTGTAAAGGTTCAGGACATATGTATATTTCAGGTTTATGTATATTTATTGATTTCCATTACAGCAAGTATATCTATGAGTCCAAACGTTTTGGTTTTGGAATACGTGTCAAATGCATGAGCTTGTAAAACATTGATGAAACCTGGAGGCCTTGTGGATTGAGGCTGGTGTTTGTCCGGCAGCTTATTGGGCCGTCAGTTTGAATCTCCATGGCGTACAGCAGGTTCTCATCACGGAAGCGGGCAGGCCAGCCGACTTGAAGCTCAACCTGCCCAATACTACTGGGACCGGCGTTATGGAGCTGGAGAGAGAGAAGCAAAAACAGAGAGCTGTCAAGGTTTTACCCTCTTCTCCCCTATTAGCAGGTCTCATGTGACCAGGGCTGTAATCAGGTTATCATAACTGTGGTACGATGAGACAGGCCACCTGTGTTTTCATGAAGATAATGCTAATGCAGCCTTCAGTCTCTGGGGATTGAAAGGCAAGACAAGTAAAAACTTCATCATGGTTCATTGTCAAAACTAGTGGGAATGAGTTATGAGCCTAAATCGACCCTCAATTTAATAAATCCTCTTTTTGCCGTCTTCGTCTCACCCCGATGCAGCTCTCCCATCACCCCCTACATATAATATACTGAAGCAAGTCATCCAAACAGGACATGATCCTATCCTGGTGCTGCAGGGCAAGAATTCAAAAAAGAGGGAAAAAAAACTCAGTCCTCTAGAACTAGAAGCAGCTGCCCACTGGGAAAAGTACCACAAATGAAAATCATTATCAGCTGCAGAACAGGCCAGACAATGCTGCACTCAGGTTCAATGAAGCTGCCCGCCATTTAAAGCAAAAAGAAATCAGTGCAGACTGACAATGGCTTGCTGTAATCCGTCTGCAGTTCTCACTCCTTCTGCCTTTTTTGTCGTTATCTCAAAATTTTAATTTGCAACACTCATTTATTGCACATTTCTGTGTCTGTCCTCCCTCCTTCATTACTTAACTCCTTATTCCCTTCTGTTTTTCTTCCTTCTAAGGCCTTCCTACCCTCAAAGCAGTAATTACTGCTGAGCTGGAAACCTTTGATGAGCCACATCCTAATTCTTTATAGAGCCACTAGTTTTACTGTGACTGTGTTTTAGTGTTGCTGTTTACTTTATCCCGAAGAGCTCTCGCCTCCTCTTAGCCTGACTGCAACATTCAACACCTATTTTATCCCCTCACTTTTTCTTCTTTATCATCAAAAGTAAGGACAGAGTTTGATGTGCCCTCCCCCTTCTCACTCCATAGCTCTCCACTTAATTTAATAGAAAACGGGCTTAGTAGTTTTCAGTTGATCTTTCTGTCTAATAGAGCTAATTGCTTTCAATTTTGACATGTATGCGTCTGAAATGTACCTCATATATGTGTGTGACTTGTGGACCAACGTCTTCCTCCTTAACAGGTTTCTTTTTGGGTTCCCAGTTTGGGAATGGCAGAACAACCTGAGAGGGATGAGACACCCTGCAAGGACAAATTGATTGAATGTAAACACAAAGTTTTATCTGAAAACGCACATAGGGCAACAAACAGAAAAGAAAAAATGGCCAAACAGACATGCATGGACACACACTCACACCTTAGAGCAATTTAAGAGGCCAATTAACATGATAAACATGATTCTGGACTGTGAGAGAAAAATGGAGTACCTGGAACCCAGGCATGCTTGTGGAGAACATGCAAACTCCATGCAGAGTTTTTTTCTCTCTCTTTTATCTAGAGAAAGGATTATGTTTCTTGGATTTCAATGGAAGATACCTGGTTTTCAGTAAATGTTCTGACACCATCGCCTTTCAATGCTGTTGGAACTGCAGTGTATAAATAGTTTGATTTCCAGATAATTTAGGTGCATGTCCAAAATTTCATGAGCATCATATGAGTGCTCATGAAGTTTTGTTTATATTGTCTTAATACAAACATTTAAGACAACGAGATAAACATTGCTCATTTTTATGCAGTGGCTTTTTCTGCTTTTATGAATATTAGCAAATGTACCATTTTCAGCCATGGGGGATACTTTTAATCTGCAGAACATTTGCAAACTTTTACAATTGTGCAAACAGATTTAATCATGGTTTGTCAGATTAACGGAGCGTCCATGTGCAACTTTGACATCTTATACAAAGAAAAAAATTATAAAATCAGTGCCGGATACATATGTTGATCTTCAATCTGATCACTGTTGTGATACCTTTTGTAGAGTTTATAATTAATTAACTCCAGTGGAAAAAAGACATCTAGGTTTTCAGTTAGCAGTGTGGTGGTTGCAAGCTGCATGGATGTGCAATAAACTATTTCAGCCTCCCCCCATGATCAAGGCTAATTATCCCATTTCAACTTGAGAGTAAAATCACCATCATGTTTTACAACAACAGTACTTTAAATACAACTAAAATGTAATGTTTGTTATATTTCTCCCACTTCTCCCCATTGCTTCTTCGTTTGCGTGCTCAACTGACCACACCTAAACAACAGCATGTCAGGCACCAGGCTTTGAAGTGTGTGTGAGAGCTTGTGTGTATGCATTAGCGTGGAGGAGCTGACAAATAACCCTGTAAGCATATAGTTTGGCTTGAATCTGTCAATAAATATGTGCTGTTGTATAGAAATCCAAGCACCATTTCCTACAAACAACCAAAAACTTGCAGACATGCTGGACTCACCCGCGTAAATCAAGCTGAGCTTTAGCAGCAACGGTCAAATTCAGACTGACCATGTTACTTTCAGAGTTGTCCTTGTTGGAGCTGTGGAGAAAAATCATAAACACAATAAGCAAAGCTACTTAAAAATGCCTTAAAATCTGTTTTTAAATACACTATCTAAACTTTTTTAAATTAAACCCCTTTCAAAGAGATGCATGTTTGTCATATGATAAAATGGAAACAAGATGAGTATTTGAAAGAACGGCCCAACAAAAGGGTGAAAACAAAGTCAGAAATGACAATTATAAGCATCTGTGTGCTATGATGTAATAGCCATTTCAAAACTGAGGACGCGGCTGTTCTAATCAAAAGAGATAATGAGTTCCAGCAATGATCTCAAAAACACATCTAAAGTGATTTTGGTATAAGTGCTAACATAAGCTTCTGGAACGGCCCTGACCTCAGTCCATTTGGGAATGATGGGCTGTCCTTTAAACTCAGTCAGTTTAAAGGAGCTGTGTGAATTTTGCCAAGATGTCCAGACAAATATTCAGTCAGAATTGTGCCAGAGGCTTTTTGATGGCTGTAAAAACAACTTGGTTGGAAGCGACAAGCAACAAATATAAGTGGGAGTGTATGCATATTTTTTTAGCATGCATGTATAATATTGACACTATAAAGACAAAAATAACAAACAAACAACAACAGTGAATTCAAAGTTTAGACTCATGTTTATATTTACAGGATGTATTGAAGTTTCTTGTTGTGTTATCACTGTATGTAGGAGCTATTTATCTACTTTCAGTTAAATCTTGGAATTTATATTATTTAGTTCATTTTTATTTGCTTATTTTCTAGTTAATTTATAATTAGAATGTTTGTTTAATTTGTTATTTTCAAATAGGTTCTTTGGTTAGTAATTCACTTAATTAGTTGATTAATTTCAGTTTGGGACGTGGGTGTGTCACAGTATAAATAGGTAGGTTTTAGTTAGGTCATTATGCACGTGGGTGGTCACATGGTTTTTTTTACCAGTGCCAGTATCAGTCAGTCAGTCATCAGTCAATCAGTGAGAGAACAGGTGCAGGAGTCAGAACAGGACAACTAGTAGGATCCTGTGAAGCCTGCAACTTGTTTTTATCTGGAAATTGGAATAAACTAACGAAAGAGCTGCATTTTGACTGTTTCAATCCCTTTTTTGAACTGCGTACGCCAGAAACCCCACGGTGCATCAGGTGACTATTTGAGTTTAATTCACTTTGCTTTGATCACTTTTGACTCTTGAGTTTGAGACAAATAATCACTACACTGTACAATGGAGGACAAAGAAAAGTTCAAATAAATCAATAAAATCTCAAAATGAATGTGACATTTTGTGTATGATGAGTGCATGTAAAGTTTTCACCCAGACTGTATGTCTTTCAATTCATGCATTTCAATTCATCTCATTTATTACAAAGAGCTGCTGTTTTATTAGACCTCAAAATGTCCCAAAACTCAAAGATGGTCATAATGAAAATAGTATGATATTCAGCTGACTCCTTGAAGGGTTCGCTTTGTGAATAGCTGCATGTACAAAATGACAAATGGTGCAATAAAAGAAACAGTTTGCATTGTGTTTCTCCTGTCCCTAGCTCTCTCCGTCTCTGTGGCCAGCCACATGAGACCGCAGACAGTGGTGGTATCAGCACGGACTCGGGACACATGTACACAGATCAGAGGAAAGACAAACAAATCCCTGTGTGTATGTTGTGTGTGTGTGAGCTCATCATTGTGTCACCTGTGGATCTGTAGCTCAAAGCTGATTTTCGGTCCGGAGTCCTCCAGCCTTTGGACTGAAAACCTCAAACCGACGGACAGCTGTTCAGGAACATCAAGAAACCCAAGAAACAGAGAAAATGTATTAAAATCACGTGACGACAGAATGAAGAGGGACCCTATAGGAAGACGGTGAGGAATTAGATGCATGTGTACATCAAAGGCAGCGCTGAACAGACAGTAAAATCCTTGTAACCGGATCCCTCCCATTACTTCATAGTCACAATATCTGGATTGTGTATGCATGTGTTGGTAACAGCAAGTTTCCTAAATCTGACAAAAGCCAGACTACAGACACATACTTAAAAACCACAGTCAAGTTCCTCGTCTCTCCTCTGTTTAAATCTCCCTGTCCTCCAGGCTAACGCAAAACACGTGGAGGCTTTGGTATGCCATCGACTGCAGTGGCGCGTGTGTATTTACAGCACATGTGATCTTCGCTGAAAAACAGGACGAGCCTCCGATGCAGAGTGGGGGAAATGACAGCATGCAGACTTGTATTAAAAACTTCAAGAGCCATGTCTCCAGGGGGTGAGGGGCTACAAAGTCAAGCTATCTTTACGGGACACGTTAGGGAGACTTGGAAGGGGAAGATCTAAGGAGGCAGGCATCAAATGTGGAACGAGCCTCCATCATCTAATGAACATATGAACATAGAGGATCGGTGACAGGGGAGCTCAAGGACAACACAGTCCACTCTGCTACTGGTCTGTCGTTTGAAAACCTGAAAGTTCAGGGAGTTGCCAAAAGTTTTTTTGTTGTTTTTATTATGCGTCTTCTTTGTGAAGATGTGTGTAAAAGAAGCTACTATTGACACCCATTTTAACTTTCCAAAAGAGCTTGCAGTTGTCATATCAATCTGAATCGCCTGTGTGTCCAAAACACATTTAGGTGAAGTAAATAAACTTCTTCTGCATTTGAGTACAGTAGTCCTGGGGCTGCTCAGCTTTGGCTCATTAGGTTTAGCTATAATGCAGAAAAACAATGGTTCTTCAGAGCAACATTGGGGGAAGTGGTTTGAGAACTTCTGTGGGGTTATTTTGGTACTTTCGTCAGTCTAAGCTTGCAGCATTGCAAATAAAAAAAAGTTTTTGTGTAGTTTGTTATAAATGTCATATGTCAACATAAGATATGTGTAAAACCATTTCTTCACAAACTCATTAAATTTGACTGAGGTTTTTGAAAGATTTCGAAATGATTTTCCTTACAGAAATGTGTCCATATTTTTCTTAAAGATGTAAATGCTTTAATTTGCTGTTATACTTAACTAAAGTATGACAAAATGATTTTTATGCAAATTCTAACCAGTGTCCACATTTCTTTAATTTTCTATAGTCCATACAGCACCTTATTTCACTGTTTTATCAGTAGCACCTTCAGATAGTTTGAACAGAAAAGCTCCACACACCATTTTATACCCATTTGATTAACGATACATTAACAGGTTAATTTTCTAGATAGTTATATATTTTTATGAAATTTGGAAAGAGAGAAAACAATAATATTCATGAGATTTGAACATTTTATAATTCTTATCTTATATTGAATTCTTATAAATAGTCTGGTAGAAAAGAGTCAAGACTGCAGTGAAATTCATGGTGAAGGACCAAAAAAAACATCCTCCACCTGAGTTGCAGACAGCTCCATGTTGCAAAATAATCTCCTACTAAAGAGAAAGATATTGATCGAAGTATTAGCTCTACGTGATCAAACGTCTTGAAATATCAGACATAATAAGACTACATAAGATTAAAACTGAAGAAATAAACCACAGTGTCTTCATAAATTCCCAATTTTTACTTAAGGTTGGCCAGATCTCTCATAAAAAGAGATTTTCAATCGCAATGAGACATACTAGGTTAAATAAAATCTATGTTCATAAGAAAACAAAAAGTAAATATGTTTTAGTAAACCTTTTGACACTTTTCTCAATTTTTCAAAAACAAAAACATCCATAATACAATTATAAAGCAACTAATATTAGCTTGTTCTTTCATTACAAAGAGCAAAACAATTTTCTTTTTTTTTACTTTCTGCACATCAAGCACAGAATGCACAACTACCACTGGATTAAGCAGCAGTGTACTCTTTTTGTATTTTGCTTAATTCTATGCATGAGGATAAAAACAGCAATACATAAATGTTATATATAGTAAACTAATTTCTATAAACTATTTTAGGATTAAATGTTGGTTTTCTGTTCTAAATGAAAGCAATTAGCCCATAATAAGTATTTCATATATACTATGATATTGTGTTATTTTTACCTAAGGCTATCATAAATCTCATTCTTACACACCAAATGTGCACCGTCCACAATTTGAAGCTATCAGTGGTCAAACACGGACACAAAATGAGTAACAAAACCAAATAAATGTAAAAACAAATGTAATAGAAAACATGAAGATTTGCAATTAACCACTAAAGAAAACACTTTATTAGATTACAAGAATGTTCTTCTGCTCATTGTACATCATATATTAGATAACAAAGCAGTGGAGTTCCACTGACACTTGGTAGATGTTTGATAAACTAAATGAATTAAACTCTTTACAATAAAGAAAGAGAAAATTCAGGCATAGCGGCAGACCAGTGAATAGAAATCTGCATTTCTTCAGGCATGGACACCAATCACTCCGCTCTGACTCTCCACAGCCGTCATGTGGCACAAACAATGAGCTCTAGTGGTCCGACTAGTGCTTAGAGAGCTCATATGGAGTGTGTGTAAAGGTATGTTCTGCATAAGTTGATGGATTCCCGAGCGTCCAACAGGGCAAGGGGAAAAGTTGAATATGGGAAACATCTGGCCAGCTGTCAAGCACACAAACACACATGGCCCCCTCCTCCAAACTGTGAAACATGACCGCATAATTGATTTATCAGAATGCCCCGTGTCAACTCCCAAGAGCTGACGCACCTCTCTGCCAGCCTTGACATCTTTAAAAGAAAGCCTCTCATGCGACAGGCTCTTTTTTTTAGCCGAGCGCATGTGCAACAGAGTGCTAGAATTTCATGTAGGTAGAGGCCGCTCTTTATCTTACAAAGCCTCAGCTTCCTGCATGTGTCGGCCGCGCAGGAGCTTAATGGATTATTACCGTGGCACGCATGCACAAGTTGAGCGAGACGCAAGCACAGCCATGGGAGCCAGAAGGTGAAGAATGAGGGTCAAGGTGATGATCGGTAAACTTTGGAAACCATCACTCAAATTAGGCTTGAAGGGGAGGCGAGGATTTCTTAGCAAGGTTGTTTTATTAAAGCGCCTGAGTCTGTGTTATCCTTTTTGAGGAGTCACAACTCACCTCCGTTCCTGTCACCATTGGGTTCCCGAGGTCACAAACCACCATTCTGGACTCATTGATTGTCTTGTACTCGCAGTTCAGCTGAGAGAGAGACTGCAGGAAGAAAAACAGATGAGGCTGAGAATGTTAGGAAAGAGAGAAGGAAGTAAAGAGGGACCATCAGATCAGAGTCAAGAGGAGGGGGGAGATAGGCAAGGAAGAGTGATGGATACTCTGACACTAACAATATAATCAATCAAATAGCTCCATTACACACTCATTAGCACACGCACACACACACACACAAGCTGAACCTATCCATTACCATGGTTCCTAATGCAGGATGTTAATCATAATAGGGGCTTTTGGGCTGATGCCAGTAAAGCATATCCTGCTGATAGCCTCGCAGTAATTAGGCCAAATGCATGACTTAATGACACAACAGGAAGTGATGCTGCACCCTAACTGCAGCCTCAAATAGCACACCCCCTTAACTCATATTTGGCTGAGCCTCAATAAGAAAACTGTGTTAGTCTACATACACTCTCCGTCAGCATGAATGTCATGTTAAATTAGATTTTTTAGGGATGCATTTGAACCATTATTATTATTATTTGTTTGAATTAGAAAGGAGAGATAAGACTAATTCAGAGAATATTTAGAAGAAAAACTGGGTGCACAAGTTCCATTTTAGTTCTGATTGTGTCTTATTGTCAGTTTTAAAACCATACATAGTGGCTCATATATATTCATATAAGTCTTTTTAATATATAGATTAGCAAGTCGATGAGAAACCAAACACTTTTCATAGCCAACTTGCAGAAGAGTTCATTAATTTTTTTTTGTTTCTTGATATGGAACCCACTTTTAAACAAGGTACATATCTTTTTTATTTTAGTTTATTTATTTTAGATCCTTTCCAAGATCATAATGTTAGCCGGATTTATCCACTCAAAAAGTTGCTTTATTCTGTGTTTAAGATCACTGCTAATGAAGGGAAATGGAGAAAAATAACTTCTGGAAAAAGGTTTTAGAGTCAGATGAGACAAATATAAAGGTGTACGGCCAGCATAGCAAAAACATGGTCGAGATTGAGATTTTTAAACTTAAGAAAAGTCTAACAGCAAGCATGGTGACGGTAGGATCATGCCGGGGGTTTGTTTCAGTACCTCCAAATTCTTCAACGTTACCTCAGATAAACAGTTAAATGTTTGATACATGGAAACAACTGGATGTTACATAAGTATACCAAACAAACATCAGAACTGAAAGCAGGTTAACACAACATCCAACTGAACTCATTTTAATAATTAGCAATTTATGGAGAATCTTTAAGAGCTAGATCTGAACCAAGAACATCAACCTGGAAGCTTACAAGAATGGCCAAAGATCAAGCCTGAAACACGCCTGAAACTTGGTGATTGCTAAAAAAAAATAAATTTCTGGTTTCTCTGAAACTTGCTTTGGGAAATTTAACCCAATAGAAGTGTGTGTTCACTTGTGCACCCAGTTCAAAATTAAAACATCATGTCTGCGATGAGTGTATGTAAGCTTCTGATCCTGAGTCCCTACCTCTACCCTGCGCTCCACTCCAATGTAGTCGGCCTCTGGTGGTATCAGTGTGTGCAGCTCGCTCTCGTAGGCTCCTTCCCCGCGGTTCATTGCGGTGATGGTCAGCATGATCAGATTGTCGTCTCCAATCACCAACTCTGAGCGATCCCTGGATTTGTGTGTTGAGACAACAGCACACACAGAGACAAAAATGGACAAAAAGAAGCAAATTACTGCATTTATCATTTTTAGGACTGGAGTTAATGTGCAATCAGCTGCAAAGGAATGCAACCCCCCTCATCCCCCAACAGTGCGTGAGCCTGTATATGTTAGTCACTGGCCGGTGAGAGGATATTTATATAAGGCTGCCATGGAGATGCCGTACAGCTGGAAACACTATACAGAGAAGGCTGTTTCACATACACGTGTGCACACAAAATCTCTCACAGGTTAAAAAAGGACCAAAATGTGAGCAGGTTCAATGTAAACTTTGTTCATTGGTTGAAGAATAGCAGATTTCTGTCTTTTCTTTAGCTTTTCTTTCTTGTGTGCCTGTTCTTAGGATGTCTAACTGTTGAGCATTTGCAGGTTGGGGTCAGAGGGCATGACTGTTAAAGTCTTACATGCTGGCGGAGAGCTGCAGGTCGGGGATGCATATGTTGTCATCACCACAGTCCAGCAGGATGTAAGCCTGGGAAGAAGAGGTTATGGGAAAATGTTTCAGGTTACTCTAGACATGTGGTTCTCAAACTTTTCTCACCAACTTTTGTCAAGCATCACCTTACTGACAAATATGTGCTAACAGAGATAAAACTATCTTTAAAAAAACTGTATTAGTCTCTTGGTACACACTTAGTGGTATTTACAGTAACTTTTTCATTTTTCTTTAAAATTTCCAAGTTTAAAGATGAAAAAGTTAACAGAAATTTCCCCTGAGTTTTCCCTATTCTAAGTGAAATATTGTTGGAGGTTTCTTTCAAATCTAACCTCTATCCAATATGACTCCCTAACATGCAGAACTTAATAGCCACTGTAAGAACAGTTCACGCCTGCTTTCTTTTTTTAAACACATGCCCGGTACTTCATAACATATGAGAACTGTTGCTTTATCATGAAACATCATGAAACAAAAGTAGGCAAAATCATCCCTGGGGCTCTCAAGAAAGCTGGAGATCTGTCTGAACATGTACATGTTGAGTTCTCGGATTATCTGACAATCTGACTAATTTGTTCGTAAAAAGCTAAGAAAGTCTTCATAACTTCCATCAGTGGGTGTTGAAAAAACACAAAAAGTCGAGACATAATTGACAGTGAAGTCTTGCAAATTATAGACAACATACAAACAGAGAAATCTGTGTTTTTCAAATAACTAGGATTAAGTAATCAACAGGTGGATGAATATTCTTTAGAAGTTCAATCAAGTCAGCTCGCCAAACCTGAGCTCTGGAAAATTTAGAAGCTCTCAGTGTTTATTTGAACACATTCAGTTTGTTACAGAGCAATCAAAGGAGGGCTTACATTTCATCAGTTGCATGTCTAAAATGTTCTTCTTTTGGTTTTGTTGTACAGCAGGCCATTTCTTCATCATTTCTTAACCGTCATAGATTTTATGGGTAATGGGGTTGAGCCTTTATATCATTTAAAGTTGGTTGATATGTAATTTTGGCAGCATTTTTATGTGCATGCGGATACTTTTATTGCATGTCAGGCTGGAACTCAGAATATATAAAACAGACACATCAGGGGTTTTATAATCTAAATGACTTTAACGTCATCATTTCATGGTTGAGCATCTTAAAAAAGCATGTCAGCCTGACTAGATGATTATGTGGACACCCTAGTATTCCAGAAGATCATCTGATTTCAAAATCAGATGATCATCTGGTAATGGTTTTCTAATCATCATCTAAAGTTTAATTGGTGGGCCACAGAGCAGCAAGCTTTTCCTGGAGAGCATTTTCCTGGAAGTAAAGCCTTCTGTTGTACTTCTCCACAGATTCTTCACCCACATGTTCCTGGAGGAAGGTGCTGCTATACTGGTTGAGAATAGGAGGGAGAGTTTTGTCACTAGAAGGTGGGGCCAGGCTGTAGTTCAGGGCCAGTGCAATGGGGGTCAGCTTGTCCCTGAACTCGTCCTCCTCCTGTGAAGCAATAGAATTAAAAATAATATGAACTTAATTATCATTGTAGTGGTTAAACTAGTACATTTAATATTCTGTAACACTGTATGTGTGTGCTGATGTGGGATTTGCTCACCTTCAGATAAATCTGGTAGCTCAGACATCCACGTGGGAGACGTTGACCGAGCCTGAGGAGCCCTGAGTGCTGAGCCTGCTGGGTGTCTAAGAAGAGGACTCTCTTAACCCCGCCCCTTGTGCCTTTCAGCCAATCCAGATGCAGCTCTGCTTTTAGATCTGAACAGATGATGTCAACAGAAAAGGAAGGATTCAGATCTCAGATAACTGAACTTAATGACAGCAACACCACAACAATAGTAGTGCAAAAGGATATTATTACAGTAAAAGAAACACACCTCTTCACTGTCAATGTGTTATACTTTTATGTGGCTGTCAAGTTTTGCACATTTTGTCATGTTACATCCACAAATGTCAGTGGATTTTTATGTAATGGACCAAAACAAAGTAGTGCTTATTAATAAAAGATGGTTTTCAACATTAGAACCTGAAAAGAGCAGTGTGCACAGTGCTTTGAGACAATAAATTATAGCTTTACTTTTTTACTGCAACCACAAATACAAGTTTTTCGGGGAATGCCCCTACCAGATTTGCATCTGTGTGAAAACTGTAAAACTGTCCCAT
Source organism: Xiphophorus maculatus (assembly GCF_002775205.1). Taxonomy (NCBI): domain Eukaryota; kingdom Metazoa; phylum Chordata; class Actinopteri; order Cyprinodontiformes; family Poeciliidae; genus Xiphophorus; species Xiphophorus maculatus. The sequence continues at coordinate 15,912,406 of NC_036445.1, forward strand.
TGAGGCTATGTTGTATAGAGTCTGTTTCTTCTTCTTTCAGTGAATTCTGACAAGCTTGTCTCATCCTTGAGAAAACGTTTTTCACTGCATGATGTTGCCATCACCATTTATAAACATATAAATATGGATGATCTGCATTGTGTTTACTCACTAATGACTTCTAACAAACCTCCCAGCTGTATTTATACTGAGATTGAATGACTGCACTTGATTCAATGCCAATTAGGGGAATTCTCATAGCAATTGTTTCAATGGAAAATCTGTACACAAAATATGTTGTTAAACAATTTCTAAACAGTGTATTTTTTCATTTTACAATTAGGCACTACTTTGTGTTGGTCTGTCACATGTAGTTCAAGTTAAAACACACTAAACATTGTGGTTACAAAGCGACAAAATGTAAGTAAGTAAGTAAATCTAAGTTAAGTGTTACGAAACTATTTTCAAAACTCCACAGTTTTTATTCTGATGGATCAAACATTACTACAACATCAAAAAGGGGTCTTGGGTATATCTTATTCCCATTTTGCCTTTTTCTTCATCTAACTCAGGGGTCTCAAACTCCAGGCCTCGAGGGCCGCAGTCCTGCAGTTTTTAGATGTGCCACAGGTACAAAACACTGGAATGAAATGACTTAATGATCTCCTCCTTGTGTAGATCAGTTTTCCAGAGCCTTAATGACCTAATTATTCTGTTCAGGTGTGGTGCAGCAGAGGCACATCTAAAAGTTGCAGGACTGCGGCCCTCGAGGACTAGAGTTTGAGACTCCTGATCTAACTGGAATGGATGCAGTTGCTTCGGTAAAATGGATCTGACAATTGCTCTTCCTCACTGTAAAAGTTTAATCTTGTGTCCAGATGCTTACCTACATTGCTGGGAATCCCCATTCCACTTACTGCTGCACACACGTCCACCTTAAGGCTGGAGGAGAAAGAGAAAAATGTGTTTTGAATTAATTAAGGAAATCTTCCAAGTTATTCAAATCACAACTAACTTTTCTACAAGTACAGGTGCACTGTGCTCTGGGCTCAACAAGTCGAGTGCCTTAATTTATTTCTTACGTTTCTAACATAAGGTGAATTGAAAAAGCAACACACTAAGTAAATAAACTGTTTCTAAACAAGGCATCTGTTCCTTTCTTTCTCCAGGGTTCAATAGGAATTACCGTGGAGGCCCTACTATTAGACACGCAGACATGGGAGACTGGGAAACATTTCTGCATTTCCTCTTTTAATGTTTATTAAGCCATGTGTAATGGTGTTTTTTTGTGCGCTATCACTTCCTTAATCAACAACAGGAAAGTGCCTCCCACAGGGGGAGATCTACACTGCTAATATGCAGTAATCTGGAGGATCTCAAGGGTGTAACTTACTGCAATGAAGCAGATGACCTCATGCAGGTTTTGTTTCAGAACTGGCACCTGTGAGTGTGTTTCAGTGTCAGGAAGGTTTGAACAACCAGGTTGCAGATGTTGTGGACATGAGTGTCTCTGCTGATAATTAGGATTTCCATTCATTAATACAACAATGATGATAATCAGTTGTTAACATGAGTTTGTTCTGAATGAGAGTTAATGTGACAAAACATCAAATTGGTTCTAAAAAAATACCTTCCCATGTGGTTGTGTTTTTGTTTAACATGTGTTATCTAAATGAATGCGTGTGTTTCAGTTGTGGGAGTGTATGACTCTAATAAAGGTTGTGTGTCACATTTAAGTGCATGTTGCACAAAAATGACCCCCAGGTCAGTCATTACTGTATGCAATTTTCCCCGAAATGCATCTGCGCTTCACCATCCTACACGATTCGAGACGGCTCTCAGTCCTTACAGTAAATCCTTTTCTGCAGTGCCAAGTCTGCTCCAGACAACCCACACAACTACATACATAAATCATTATGAAATCGGATTACAGAGCTATTTTTTTCCTCAGACAAGGATGTATTGTTGCTGCATTAGTCAATAAAGATATAGATGGATTTGGTTAAAGTCTTCTTTTGTTTTTTGTTTTGTTTTTCTCGGCGTGCTTTCGCTTGCTGTGTGACTTGCTCACTCTTTATTAGGTCCAGCATTTCCTTTGGCCCTGGGTGCAGTTATTTGGCAGGTGTATGCACTTTTCATACTTAAGGAAGCCAGACAACGCATTGCACCAAACAATTTCTTTTCCAGTTTAACTGGCTCTAATTCAAGTAATTACTCACTTAACAATTTCCCTTTTCACTTTTATCTTTCCATTTAGCTCCAGGTGCAGGTCTCATGTCAAACTGTTAAGATCACTGAGCTAAGCATTGTCCTCGAAGGGAAAAAGTTTTGTAAAATGTGTAATTTGAAACTGAACATCTTTTTCTGAAACAAAGGAGAAGAAAACAAAATCATCACTTATCAAGCTGGTGTTACAAATAAGTATTTTTTGGTGGGGAACTTGCTAAAATCTTGCGTTTGAATCCTGGCCGCGGAAGAGAAAAACACAAGATTAGGATTGTATGTGAAAATACTGCCTGGAAATGTTAGGCAGTTCTTCAGAAAAGCACAATATTTCTCAGAAAAACAGCTTGAAATGATACTTGTAAAATGATTTAAATGTTCCTAATAAAGTCCTAATTAATGAGCAATGCCAAAGTCACTGAGTAAACTCAACACATCTTGGTGTGCTATTAGCTGCACCCCCAGCCAGCCATGCAACCACAGCTTACGTAAGTGGCCTCTTTTAACCCTCCTACAGTCTTAGTGTGACGATCAGGAGGAACTTGGTAGATGTCACCATCAGACAACGGGTGTGTCCCAAATCCTGTCAGGTCCAGAAACACACTGTATGTATGTATGACTGTATGGAACTAACAAATCGATTTTTTTTTTAGTTTGAAATTATGCTCCTGCTATTGAAAAGATGAAAACATTTCAATGGCTTCCATACATCTGTAAAGGACGTAAGTCATCTGGAAAATGCCAGACTTTGCCTGGGGAAAAAAGGTTTCATTTTGCTCTTTAATCTAGAAAAAGAAGGCTATATTTCCCAGCCAAAATAGTTAAACGAACCTTAAAAGTCCATTGACATATACAGAACAGCGGCCAGCATTGTTGTAATGACTTACAGGGTTAAAAACAGTTGATCTTATCAGGAAATCACATGCTTTACAATGTGACAATATTTCTTACTGTGTGGCTTCAAGCCCTCAGAAATGTCCCCAAGTTTCTGAATGTCTCAATCATTGCTACTGGTCTAAAACTCTATAGCAATTTATTTAAAGAGACTCAATTACATTTTGACAAAATTTACACAGTTAAGGGCTTTTTGTTGATCCAACTCAAACCCAGTTCCTTTCCCACTCGCTGCCAATACTCACACAGCGCCACAGAAAAACCACTATGGCAACTAGCCAAGCCCAGCGTCTCTCGTCCAAACACTCCTTCAGCGGTTCCAGCGCCAATACTTCAGGACCAACATCAGGCAGTGGCCAAACAGCGGGAGCATTTCGATTGGTTCCCTTCATCTAAACTCAGGCCAAGGGTGTTCAGAGCCAGTCTGCCACCCACACGAACAATGATATATTCAAAACAGAATTATGCAGTCTCAAAATAATTGCAGAGTCCTATAAATCTGAGTTTTCAGGATATATGAGTCTGTTTCATCCAGGGGGCTGCTTCGTTATTGCATTGGAGAATTAGACAAACAGTCTTTGGCTGATGGCAGACGTTTAGTACCCAGGGGTGAAATATTTGTTACATCTGTCTATGTGAGTGTGATTTTTGAAAGAGTATATTTCATACTGCATACCGTTTTAGGATGCAGTGTGAGCAGGACAATTTCTGCTACAGATATGAGTTTCAGTGCAGCAGTGGGGCTTATTAGTTTTATGTTTGTTTTAGGATTTGTGCTCTTTTTGCATTCTTTTACCTGCACACACATGATTAGTAATAAGAGGGTATTAAACCTGGATATGTAACCTAATTAGGTAGCCCAGTGTGTCTCCTGTAATAGATAAACTGGGGAAAAAATACTTTGTTTAAAAAAAACAAACCCATAAGACTCCAACTGAGTGACCTCCTCTAGTTGAAAAACCTCATCATAATAAAAATGGTTGCTATGCTGCAGGACAACAACCATTTTGTTTGCTGCTGTTTTCTCCATTAAGCGGTTGTAAATTTATTATGTCCCCACCTGAGAGCAGTGGAGCCTACAAAGCAATACAACAGAGGTTCCTGTCTGCACCACTGGGCATTTGCTTTGCTTTGATTTCCTCCAAGAGAAAAGCATTCTGTTATGACCAACATTTGTGTATTTCCACATTGCGACACTGATGTAGAGTTCCTTTTTGGTGATTTTGTTTGAAACAATGTTAAAAGGTCGATCAGAATAGGATGTCTTTGTTAAGAAAGAGCAGCCCAAAAATAACCTGATACATCACATGTTTTGTTAAACAGAACCAGAGGAAGTTGTCAGTGAGGTGTATTTAGAAAAGGACTGACCTTTATAAATAGATATTCAAAAATAAAACGGCATTCAATCTGACAAGCTTTCTGGCCTTGAAAAGCTAATTTAACTTATCTGATCAAAAGGGTGAACCTGAAATTATAATCTGTGCTAAAGTAAACTTGAAGAACTGAAAAAACGTTTAGTATTTACATACAACACTGAAGTTTGGCAACTCTGTCTGGTAAGACGTGTGTTTCTATAACGTTAGTCTCTCCTGAGAGTCCAGCACCCTCTCAGTGTTACTAATACCAAAATTTAAAGATTTAATTTTGACCTTTGTTGCCAAACTATGACAAAATACAGTTGGGTGAAACTTCATTAAATTGAGTGCAAAATAACAAGGAACAAAGTCAAAACAAAACAGGAATGGGAATGAACTTAAAGTATGGCTGATTGAAAATTCAGAAGAGGAGTAAGGAAATAATTCCCCAAATAAAAATTAGTTAGCTGATCAGGTAGCAATCAAAAGTACAGAAGATTTTAAGTTTTTGTTCATGTCCATTTAATGCATGACAACTCAAATTCTCCATTTCCTGGCACTCTTTGATGCATTTTAATTTTAGTTTCTTTTCTTCGGTATAAAATAACATTTGGGGACTCCTTTGAATGCATGAATATGGATAATAATTTTTTGTTTACCTAAAAACTACTAAGTCTTTCCTGAATATAGATTCTGAGAAACCTCACATTTTTTTCTATAAGTAAAATAGCATGAATGACACTTAATGTGATTGAATTTAAAAATCCAAAGGCTTACAAAGGTAACCTTACCCCTTTAACTTCAGATTTTGCTGTTACAATCACAAGTGTCAAAGTATTTTACCATAATTGTGGTGTTGAAGGACAAGGATACATTGGCTCAAAATGTTTTGCTAATATAAATCTGAAAAATGTGGCATTTTTCAGATTTAGATGTTAGAAGCTACCTAATTTGTGAATATACTCTTCCTTATTAGCAGATCAAGTTTTTTTGCAAAGAAAAACGGGCAGAAACTAGCAAACTAAAATACATGGAAGTTTATGGTTGCAATCTAACAAGATGTGAAAAAGTCTGAATACATTTTCTGCATATATTTACACAGGTGCAGATAATTAAAGGAAAATATGTTAGTGAAATTATAAAATAGAAATACAGAAGGTGATTTTACCAGGTAACCATGTTATTAGTCTGAGGCAGGAAACACTGCCGGTCATCAGGATTCAGGATTCTGGGCGTTAGGCTCATTGTAGCTTCCACAGACACTACAGCTCGAGACCTGAACACATGCAAAGCAAAAGATTTTCAGCAGGATGAAACAAGAAGCACAAATGTGACAAAGTAGCATTTTTGTTTTTGAAACCTGTACCTGTAGACTGAGACTTCTCCTGCGCCAAACGCCCCTACGATCAGATCTTCACAGAGACACGGGGAAAGCAAGGAAAGAAGAGGGGGGGGAAACAGTAAGCTTCAAAGAATGCAACAGATGGGACTAATTCTAAGGTCTCCAGCAATCTTCATCAAACACAGACACAGCATGTAATAAACACATTTAAACACACACACACACACATACCCATACTCCAACTGAGATGCAGAGCTGACCTTCTGATATCATTTTGCATTTTCTTTCATTCTTGGTCCCTTTTTGAAAACAGAGCTCAATAACGAAACAAAAAATGATCATGTATTTCTTTTTTCATTTTAATAGTGAGCATACGATTCACTGTGAAACATGCGTGGACCACACGTTGCATACCAGGCCCAAGTTCACTTGCCCCAATCACAGTTTGCTAAACAACAACATTTCCCAACATCCCGCGCAGCGAGGACTCCAAATTGTAAGCAGCACCAGATCTCATCTATGTGTGATTTTTTATTTGTTTTCATGGGCTTTGTGATGAACACATGATTTTAATTGGCTCCCAAAGTTTAAAATAGAGACGGCATTTAATGGATGTGGTCAGGGGACACATACCAATGTAAGCCACACACACGCACGTTCACGCACACACATGCACACAAGTACTGATTAAAACAATGTGAAACTAGAAAAGAGCCACTTAATGGATACAAGCTATCGCTGCCAGATGCAGCAGGAAGTTAAGCTGTGTGATCCTGAGAAAAACACAGCAACTTTATGCTGCACGGGAGAAATCTGCTGTGATTTCGTTACCAAATAGTTTCTTATATTTTAGAGCTGCCTCTATTTGTGATTTCATTATTTAAAATCTGTACACTCTTAGCATAAAACCTCTTAGCAACTCTCCTCAGGAGGATGGAAGCAAGCGTTGGGGTGTACTCTTGCAGACCGTGCATGCCAATTGGTGTGACTTCTCCCTTTGTGCATTTAGAAGGAACAAGACTAATTGAATCTAACAGAAACACATCTGTTTCTGCCTTTGGCTACAGTCAATGAGTCCCCCTGAAACCACAACATTAAACATTCAGGCCTTGTCCCTTTCCCCCTGGAGTGCACTATGTTCCTATGTAAGTTGTTCTATGACGGCGTGTGTGTGAGTGTGTGTGGGGGTGCGTGTGTGTTAGTGCCAGGAATGTTCTGGTCTGATCGACGTTATCTGGTCAGGGTCAGAAAGACCCTGAGCATCTCCGCTTCCGATACATGTTGTTGATCCACTGTGGCCAACTTTATGTCAGCTACTATCACAAGAACTGTGCGGCTATGTTTTTTTTTCTTTTTTCTTTTGAATCCTAGCCTATTTTTAGGCTTAAAAAGGTACTACATCATCATGCATCAGCAGAGCCAGTGAAATAAAAAGGCCAAACAAGGTGATACTGAAGGCTGGTTTTGTAATGCAAACTGCTTCTGGAATCTTTGGAGATTCATCAAATGAACAAAATTACAGAGAATGTTGAGACTGTTGTGCAACACTGTCTTCAGTCAGAGGCTTATTTAAAGTAGCTGCAATATGGACTGCTACAGGTGATCCTTCCTCCTGACAGCTACCGCCATTTACAACAACTCTTTGAAGAAACTTGGAAAATAAAGCTAAATTTAATCTCCCACTGGGATTAATACAATTTTGTTTTACATTTAATTCAATTATCAAGGAAGTATCTATTTAGGGCAGGAAATAACTATAGAACTAACGCACTATGTTTACATTTGTTTGACATCATTTTAAGGTATATAAGTAAGATACGAATGTTAGATCATTGATGTTTTCCAGTCTGGGACTGGACTGTGGCTGACCCGTACCACCTGGACTGATGTTCCTAACAAATATTCAGAGAGGAATCAGAAAACTTGCATCTAAATGTTTTCAAAACTTATAGCAGCAGCTTTAAGAACCACAGGTTTTGTATGAGTTTTTCCTTTTTACAGCACTTTCAGAAAATTGGGAGTAACAGAGCAGCAGGAGAAGGAGGGCGGAATGACTGGAAAACAAAAGCGAAACTCTGCCTTAAAACCACAATCTGCAAAAGTCATCAAAGGTAAGGTGTGGAAGAAGACCACCTCATCGTCCAAATACCTCAGTCCATCTTACCGTTGTATTTCTGAAACCATGAAGCTCAACTCCTGCCACAAATATGTCAGCTTGACTGATGTATTTTCTCCCTGATCTAACTCTCGTGTTTGCTCATGTAACTCTGCATGACATGAAACGGATTTTGGGGTTAAGTGTGTGTGAGAGAACATAAGTGTGCGCATGGATGATTGAAAAGCTAAATCAACTCAAATTCCATGTTTTCTTGTTTTAGAAATTCTGCTTAATTGCCCAGAGGAAGGCTTTGCCAAATGCTGTTGGGTTATTTTGGGGGTTTCTATGAAAGCTTTGACTGAGCTTGTATTCCACACGCAGATACGCGATCCTTTATAGAGCTGACAGGTACAAGATCATTCTGGATAACTAGACTGCTTTAGCTGATGGTGTCCTTCCTGGATTGAAGAAAAACACATCTTCCTCTCTAAGTTTAGACAGACTGTCAAGCTGTCACTGAATGTCTGCTGCAACTGCCTGTTTGGCTGCAGGGAGACCGGCCTTGGTGAGGGAAGCCTGAGAGCCGATGGCCCTTAGTGGTTAAAAAAGAGAAGTTAATGATTTCTTTATTCTTGGATTTGCAAACCTTTCAAATATTTTGTTCGCTTATGCCTATTTCAGTCTCAAAAGAAGAATACAAACCATACAGAGGGGTAATACTATATGGCTGGTTTAGTTAAGATTGTTTTGTCTGGAAGGCTAAAATACACACGCTAATGACGCAACCATATGGGATAATACTGCATAATGAATGAATAAAGTAAAAGCCTCGCTATGAAACATGGTGGAAAAGTTTTTCTTCTGCAGCAAAGATGGATGGAGCAAAATACTCATTAATCTTGGAGGAAAAACCTAAAACCGGGGTTCCAGTTCCTGCAGAGCTGCTCACAGATGCTGTCCACTCCATTTGGCTGAGCTTCCACTGTTTGGGGAAAAAAATAGGCGACAGCTGCTTGCACAAAGTGTCTTAGGGACTGATCACAAACGTAGGAAATAATACATCTAATTTGGGCTAAAATAATAGCCTAAGTCAATTTTGCCAAAAGTGATTTTTTTTTTGTCTGAAATATCTTTTTTTTTTTGCTAACTCCCTTTGGACAAAAAATGACATAGGCCATTACTTTAGGAAGGTGAAGATATAAGGCCAAAATGCAACACAGTGGAGTTTGTTGATTTGTCTTGATTTTTTTTATTTTTAAAAAGGGTGTGAATACTTTTGCAACTAATTGAACAGCCAGCTGAATTACCCTTTGGCTCCATACTCATCAAATAAAAATGAACTGGCATGACTGAGCTTCTGTTTCCTGTTCAATAAACTGCCTGTTTTTGACCTTTTACCTAGAACCTAAGAGGCACGACCCCCGCCAACATTCAACTCAACACTCATCTTGGTTCGTAATTAGGCTTCATATTAGTCAGTGGACTTTTTAATGCACTGTCTACTTCTGTCTGCTACCTTTTCTTCCAGATCACTATTTTTTTGTGCAAGTTCAAAGGCATGATGTAATTTGGGGATTCATAGTCCATTAAAGCTAAAAGTGGAGCTTAGTCATCAACTTCTGTCTCCTTCTCCAGTAAACTAATGACATTTAATGTTGAAAGGAGCAAATGGTGGCTCGTGCAAGCCTCCCAGACGCCTGTGCAGGCCCCTTGTGACGCTGATCAAACACCCTCAGCTCCTTTGAACGTGTGTGTGTGTGTGACTTTACTCTCCTGCAAGCGACACAAAGAGTGGATGTGTCGCACTTCCATTAAATATCTATCTAATGACAGAAGGAGCATGCAGTGCATGATTGCGTGTGTGGGCGTGTGTGTGTGTGTGTGTTGGCCCAAAGCTCTGCCACCCGTGAGTTTCAGCTTATTTCTCCCAGTGGGTTTCCACCAGCAAAAGTTTGAATCTGATTTGCAGTGGGCCTGTGCAGGTCTGACTGGGACCTGGTGCCTGGCACACGCTCAACGCTCCTGTGAGTCCAACGATACTTGTGAGTGCGTGTCCGTGTGTATGTGTGTTTCTCCCCAATATCCTGTTTGTGGAGTGAAGAAAATCTGTTTTCATAGGCGAATGGGAAGGAAAAGGAGGAAGGAGAGTGGGGGGCAAAGAAAAGGAAAAGGGGAAAAAACTAAACAAATTCTTCATTTCAACCTAAATTGGATTAAAGTGGGACTCACACAGCTTAAGTAATGCTGAGAGAAGAATGACTCCAAATTAGGTGGAAAATAACGTAGTAAAGCTGATTTTTACAGATCTGCTTTATGTGAATACCTTTTATTGTGAGCCTACAACTCATGGACACAAATAGCTGGGGAAAATGACCTACTTCTTAGTTAGTTTTATAAATCGGGTGTAACGTTTTTTTTACATATTTGTGAAGGTGAAGATGTGGGTGGCACATAAAGCAGGGATTTGCTGCATGCAGCCTTTTCTGCACACAGACATATGTCAGGTAGATAGAACATGCAGATAATGTATTGTTCTACTTTCTCTCCTTCTTGACTACTGTGAATCCCTAAAGAACGGATGCAGCTCATGTCAAACATCCCTGTACCCCCTTCTGATTACTTTAGCAGATAGAAGTGGGAGAACATGGAGAACACGGACATGGTAGAACAGAGGTGGATGAAATGTGGAAGTCAGGAATATTAAACTGTGAAAGAATGTGGGCTGAAGAAGGAATTTTGATTAGAAGAAGATGGATTGAAATGTTGAAAGTTTACCAGGATACTCGTTGCCGTCCAGATCTTGGCCTCCTCTCAGAGTGAAGCCATACCCTGGCAGACTGCTGCTGGGCGTCCTGGTGGCTTGCAGCTCCTGGCTCAGGGTCAGGCCTCGCGTGGATACGTCTCTATTACCGTTAAAGATTAACACTCTGCCTCCGCGGTCCTCGCCTCCGAACGGACAGCCCACTGCCACGTCTGAGGGGTGACACACAGGCACGTATGTTTTTGACATCAACGGCTTTTAAGAGCTCCTCCGAGACAAGAAGCAAAGAAAAAACATTCAGGTTGGAGGAAAAGGAAAAAGGAAAGAAGAAAACAAAACGGATTGACCTTTCAAACTTTGGAATGGCTACTTAGTTACTTCACCAAATGTTTATTTGCTTTGTATATTATTAAATTCTTTGCTCTGACCTTTTGTATTTGACCAGAGGCTGATTTGCTATCTGTCTATGAGCGTAACTGATAAGTGGAAATAGAAAGAATAAACGTTTTTCAAAATTATTACAAACAAAAATCAGAAAATTATAGCCCCATTTATTTTCAGAAATAAAAACTAAATTAAAACTATTCAGTGCAACCAAATTCCTTCTGAAGTCACCTATTATACTTACACCTAATATTACTTAGAGGGCCCACCTGGGTGTAATTTAATCTCTGTGTAAATACAGCTGTCAAAAAGGAAATGTAGCTCCAGTGGAGATGGAGAAATCCTCAGCTCAGGTAGCAGAATCTGTTGACAGGAGAACTATTCGTGCCCTCCACAAAGATGGCCTTTATAAAGATTTGTGAAAAAGAAAGTTGGTGTTGAGGGATAGTCAGAAGAAAGTCTTGTTTTCAGTTTACTACAAACCATGGCAGAGACACAGCAAAGCGGGCGGGAAAAGATGCTCTGATCAAAACTGAGCTTTCTGACCTCTACGCAAAATGCTGTGCATGACAGAAAACGACAATTCACTTGAAGATACTATCCCCACAGAAAAACATGTAGGAAATAATTTTGTAGGATTCGTTTTCTGTGGGATCAAGGTTTGCATCGCAACAAGACATCTACATTAAAGATACAGCTGGATTTAGATTAAGCATTTATGCCTTAAAATGGCTTAGTCAAAGTTAAGACCTATACCCAATCTCTTAAAACGAATGTACAGAAGATGCTGTCCATGTAACCTGACTGAGCCTGAACCATTTTGGAAAGGATAATGGGCAGAAATGTCTCTAGATGTGCAAAGCTGATAGGGACCCCAAATATTAAAAAGAAACAAGTCTCGGCCGGTCTGTTAAATTTCTTTGCCATAGTTGTAATAATTGATTTTAGTAGATTTTAGTATTCAATATAAGCTTCAGGGAAGGTCTGTGATATTTGTACAGAGAGAAATGTTTGATATCCAAATGGTTATAAATTGATATGGCTTTAAAATGCAGCCTCTCCGCTTCAAACACATTCAACAAGATTACCTCTAATGGATTCTTAAGAGGCTTCCCAAAAAATTTGAGGGATGGTTTTAGAAAGAAATTCAAATTCAACAATTAAATGTTCATCTTGAACGCTGAGTTCTAAGTTATTGTCAGTAGTGACTCTCTGGAGCCATAAACACAATCTATTTCCCTTTGTGAAGCAGTGCCAAGACTTTATTTAATGTTTTCAACTGTTAGTTTCTGTGTGTTTTAGTCTTTTTTCCTCTCAACAGACAGACTGTAATCCAACCTGGTGATTTATTAATGCATCTTCACCTTCAAAAACCACAGCTTTACTTTCACAGCATGCTTTGGGTCAGGCTGAACTGTGAAGCAACCGCCAGTCAAATGTTCTGTATTTGGCTCAATCTGAGCTCACTTTAAGCTGTAAGCTGCAGAGTTCAACCTACCGTTCCACATGAAATCGTTAAAAAGCAATAGTGACCCCATGCCATGGAAAGCCAAGCATGCTATGTGGCACAAAGCCTACACATGTTCTACAGATGATGTTGCTTCAGTTCACGTTCTGATTCCAGAGATCTGCATACTTTTGCCTTTCCATAACACAGGCACAGACTGATCTTATTTTCTTGTCTAGAGAATGCTGCTGCTGAAATGGATGGGCTTTTTATCAAACAAATACTGGAATCTACATTCTTGAAACATCTATAATATGTTTACCTTGAAGATATGATGATCTTTCTGTCTTTGGCTGTAGACCTCAGTGGATTATTTTTCATTTTTGAGCTCAGGAGTATGTTTTATTTTTCTCAAACTTTATCACTTTGCTTTTTGACCCATCATAGATTGGTCTGTACCGGTTTGGTGAATGTTTCCTACCTGCTTTGACAACAGATAAGTTAAAGTACTTTTCTGTAATTTACTCACGGTCTTCTGTAAGAAAATATAATTACAATGGTGTCAAAATGACTGCAAAATGACCAGGCATTTGCTGTCACTGCTCCTAATTGATGGAACAACTTACCCTTCAACATTAGATCTGCCCATAGTCTTGAACACTTCAAATCACCCCTTAAAACTCATTTTTATTCTTTGGCATTTATATAAGGCCTGACATTGTAATCTTTTTGTCTTGTCTATTTTCATTCTAGTTCTAGTCAGTTTGTTTCAATTCTTATATGTTTTTATCTGTGGCTTTTTTAAATTGCAAAAAAACAAACTTTTTACATGAAATTCAATAACTTTCTGTTTAGAATTAATAAAAAAAACTAGAAATATAAACTGGTACACTGTCATGTACTCTACGTCTAAGAATGAGGGCAATAAAATGTTTTGGCTACAGGCTATAAATGAAAGTGTTGGTACAAAATGGATGTATGAATCAGAGAAATGTACCTGGAGTCACATATTTAACTTGCACTGGGACATGCTTTTATCAGCCCTAAATCTTTAAATTTACTAGCCAATAACAAAAATAATGCAGAAATATTCAACACTTCAGATAAAGCAGGTTTGATTTGAACATAAATTTGAGCCCACAATATAGGAGGCCTGCATATTGAAGAAAGATAAATTCTTTATCTAACCTGGACTTAAAAGTCAAAGTAAAGATGACAGTCTGTTCTTTAAGTCTAGAGTATTTACATCACTGTTATATTACTGTGATGTTATCTAAAATAAGGAAAATGAAATACTGTCCAAATGTTGATTGTTGAAAAAGCACCTGTTTGCATTTTTTTTTTGCAAAAAATGCATTTTTTAGGATACAAGCAGATTTTGGGATATATTCTTTAACTTGTTAATGTCCATTCCTTTGCACTGTCCTACATCAGCACTATAACTGTCCAAAATCCCTCTAGACATCCTGTTTGTCTCTGGACCCCCTCTCTCATAGCCTAAACAACTGGTTCCACATGAAGCAGATTGTGGGGTAGAGAGAGGATAAATGCAACCATGTGTGTATGCAAGTGTATAAATGAACCTATGTGTGTTCATGTGTTCTGAGTCTGTATGTCTGTGTGAGCCATTGTGTACATAATTGAATAGCTGTACAAAAATAATAAGCTCCTTTTAAAAAAAAAAGTCTTCAAATAATGTGAAAGTCACTCATTGGTATTGCTCAACAGCGTCCCACACAATGCAGACAATCCAGCAGAACACCCACTGCGATCACTGAAACCAAAACTATAGGAGACTCTTACTCACAGACTGAAACAAGCTGATATACTGAACCCAATGGTGACAGGAAAAGCTGGTGTTGTCGGATGGAAATTATAAACACGCGGAGCCACATGGCAAATTACATTAGCTAAATTGTAAGGGCTTACCAGCTGACACTTGGGGAAAAATATCGTAAATATGACGGAGAACGGGTATGGTTCTGTTTTTGAGAAGAATTTTGGGGTTGCTGTGGGAGACGGGGGGAGATCAGAGTCATTTCATGAAGAATGTCTGTGATTATGTTAAAATCAGAGGGCAGGTTTAATGGTGCCTTGCAAAAGTACACATGACCCTTTGAACTTTCGTCACATTTTGTCTTATTACAATCATAAGATTCAATGTATTTTATTGTGATCTTGTGTGATAGACCAACATGAAGTGGAAAAAAGTATACATAGTTGTCTCAAAAGTTTTACAAATAAATTCGGAAAAGAGATCCATGTTTTATAGAGTCACCTTTAGTAGCATTCAAAGCAGCAAGTCTTTTGGAGTATGTCTGTAGTGCACAACTAGAGCATTACGTTTCTGGCCATTATTTCCAGAACAGCTTAAGGTCAGTTAGATTGGATGAAGTTAGTGAACCGCAATTTTACTTCAGTCTTGCTATACATTATCTGTTAGATTTAGGTCTAGACTTTGATTAGGCCATTGTAACATATGAATAGGCTATGCTCTACACCGTGCCACTTCAGCTGCTTAGTATTAAATGTCCAACCAAATTCCTGCCACAGTCTCAAGTATTTTCACTGTAAATGGTACAATTGAGCACATATTCATACAGGAAGCTAGAATCAAATTCTCAACTAATAGTTTTTCTCCCAGTATTGCCCTATACTTAACTACATCCATCATCTGTGACCAGCTTCCCCATCCTTGCTTAAGAAAAGCATCCCTTACAGCATGTTGCTGCTACTTTTATGTTTCAAAGTAGGATGGTCTGTTCAGAAGAATAGTTCATTTTCCTCCACAGAGAGCACTTTACATGTATTTCAAAGCGTTAAATTTTGGTCTTATCTGACTAGAGAACATTTTGCCACATGTTTTGCTGTGTCCTTCACATGACTTTTTATGTCTCTTTCAACAATGGCTATCTTTTTGACCAGATAAAATGCCCACTTGTTAAGAAAGTCTTTGAGTCTTTCACCTGAGCTGCAGATCTCTTAAGTTGTGCCACTTTCTATCTCTTTGAGTTGAACAGTCTCTGTGAGATGTCCAAAGCTTGAAACATTGTTTTATAACTTTACCCTGCTCTTTACCTCTCAATATCTTTATTCCTGACTTTTCTGCTGTGTTCCTTGGTCTTCATGGTGCTGTTTGTTCACTAATGTTCTCTAACAAACCTCTGATGCTGTTACAGAATATCTGGATTTATACAGAATTTAAGTTGCGGACTGACGAAATCCAGACAAACCCTGTTGAAATTGTAAGGTGGTAAAATCTGAAAATGAATGCTTTTTTGAAAAACCACTGTACAGTACACGAACACAGTAGTGTAACAATAGCAATCAGAAATCCTAAATCACCAATCTGCCAGGTTAACTCCAAAATCCTGAACTATAAAATCCTGCACATATCTGAACTATTTTCCAGAAATCCTCATAGTTTCCCAGACTGACAGACAGCAGATGTGATTTATGTTTGTAGCAAGGAAAAGTGTCAGTATTGATCCCTTGGTTATTGATCTGCTGGTTAATGGGATTTAAAGGAACGGTGTGCACTTTAACACATGCTGCCCATGAGTAAATTAAAAATAAATCAGTAGGACTGATGTCATATAAGGGCCAGATGTGGATCCCTTCATTCATCTTTAATGGCACAATCCACAGGTCTTAGCATTTGGGCTCCAGGCTTTGTGCGTGTCAGTCATTGTCTAATTAACGTGAGAATAAAACAAACACTTCCATGAGGAATGAACTCTGGGCTGCAGTACAAAAAAATCCCAGATGATTCTATCTCAGGCCACATCTGGTGAGGTAAAAATAGCCCCCAATACACACAACATATGTGCCTTAAACGCAGTCGTCACGATGAAGCAAGGTTCACACACGCAAAACCTTTCGTCGCCGCACTTCCTGATTGGCTGAAAGGATTTAAGGATCCTGACAGGATTTCCTCAGTCAGAGAACTAACAGGCAGACAGTCACAAGATCACAGAAAAAAACCTGGTGCTCATTATAAAGACTGCCGTAAAACGTAAACCGCACATAGAGATGTGTAGCAGCAGCACATGAAAAGTATTTAAAGGATTCCTTTTTTTAATTTCTCAAAGTTTTTCATCATCAGAAAGCATATTTTCTGCATACCATTATATCCATCCTGGTTGACATCTCCCAGCGGTGCTATTGCGGTCCCAAAACGTCCAAAAGTGTAGGTGCCACTGAGAACAATGGGTTCAGAGAACATGAGCGGAGCCAGCTGCAGGTACAGATACACCCTTCCCACCTCTCTGGGTTTGCTCTCCATCTCCCTCTCCATGTAGAGGGGTGCTCCAACCAGGATATCGTCTGTGCTAGGTGGACATACAATAAATGCTTTCAAGAACAGAGGCAAGGATGGCGGTGAAATTACCTTTGTTTCAAATGACAAGGGAATTCTCTGCTTACTCGTCGCCGTTCAAGTCAGTGACGGCCACCGAGTAGCCAAAGTAGGACGCCATCTGAAAGACAGACAAGGAAACAAATATTTAGTTTTTAACCAAAAACCTATAATAATTCAATCTTAGGACAAGAATAACAGGTTCTTGGGTCTGGGGATATGATGATGATCCCACCTGTTCCCCTGTGAAGTTCTGGATGAAGGTGAGATTAGTGGAGTTGATCATTGCTACCTGAAACAAACAGACATAACAGGGAGAATCTGTGATACTTGCATGGGATCAGATATTGCTGCAAAGCTAATGACTTGATGCAGCCAACTGCCCACTGGGAGAAAGACGAGGAATTGCTGCAGAATCGATGATTGCAACTTTTTATAAATTGGCACTGTAAAATGTATTTGACTGCATTGTATTATATCTATAGTGGGATGTATGTGATTGAATTTAAATCTGTGTGTATAATGTTTTGGATTTATATTAGAGCTGCACAATATTAGGAAAATATATCATTTCAATACAGCAACTGACCATTTTGATGACAATATTTATAATTAATACATATTTCCCTGAGGTTTTTTTTCTGTACCATAACATAATGTCTCTTCCAAACTTGGTGAGTTTCAGTATCTTTAGTTACTAAAAACATACATGAAGTGAGAAAAACAAGCACAGCTTGAGGCTGTCCAAATAGGAACATAATAGCCACCATACATTGTATTCAAACAGGACTTTGTGGTTGTGATATTGCTAACACTGATGAAGACTGCCATTGCATTTATTGTGCAGCTCTAATTGACCTGTTGTATATTTCTGTTTATGAACTGGACCAGTTTTCTTGTACATGGTCAGCAAGAGATATTTGCAGTGAATTGATGTTATATAAAACAATGACTTGATTCATAAAAACACCAGACTTTACCACTGTTGCCCCTCAGGATCAAACATACAAACCACATGACAGACATTAATTCAAGAAAAGCAATAAAAGAGCTTCTATAAAACTGAAAGTTTCTTCTCTCTGCTCTCCCTCTCTTTGTGCAACACACCCCCTCCTTGCCCCCATGTCTCTCTACTACCCCCATCCTAACCCCAGTTTCAGGGAAAGACAGAAAGGGGAGGCTAAGAATTCCTTCATAAGAACTAAAATAACAACCACATGGAGACAGCCAGAGGCTATGCACACATACAGACACACACATGTGCAGGAGGATGCATGTTAACTCAATCACTGATCTCCCAGAAATGATCTAAAGAAGGGTAGACTTACGGAAATTTACGGACAGATGATCGTGTGTAAACACAAACACTGGATCAATAGCTTGAAAATGAGCTTTCCTTTGGTCTCAATTGTTGGATTGGTCACAGAGGAAACCTGATCAGGCCTGACAGCCGTTCCAGAGCCAAGCCTCTAACATGGCTTACCTGCTCACACACAGCCGCCTCTGCTGAGACGCTCAGAGAGAAATGTTTGTACTGGGCAGATTCTTCTGGCATTCTGTTTGTGGTGAGGCCTGTGGTTACACTGCAGGTTAAGGGGCTGTGAGTGTGTGTGTAGAACAAGGTTAGGAGGGTTAGGTGGGGTCAGTGCCCTCTAAATAAAGCGGAAGCTCTATGTCATTAAGGAGGATTGACACAGTTAGCCCTCGGGACATGTTCCCATAAGAAAACAAATGTTGTAAACTGAAGATGCACAAACAAAACTGGTGTAGCCATTTAACACATAGTAACACTCAGGACTACATTCATTTGGACAAACATCATTTTGGGGGAATACATTGATATAAAAATAACTATGTGACAACTTAAAGTATTTTAATGTTTTTAACAAAATGTGTCCAAACTGTCAGTAATTTGTGCCAACCTCTGGAGAGCCAAATGTAGTCAATTTTTAAGAAGCCCTTGCCATATTTCTACTAAGTTAAATCACAATAAATCTGAATATCATTGAACAAGTAATTTATTTCAGTAATTCAGTTAAAAAAAACCAAAAGATTCATTTGAGAGACAGTCAGTTATTTTAAGCATTTATGTTTGTAACTTTGGGAATATCATGGATTACAGATTAACGAAAACCCAAAAATTCAGTTTCTTGCTAAATAAGAATGTTACAATGTTACAGTTGACCAATAAAAAAGTATTTTGGGGAATTAAAAGTTCTCTGTTATGGTTATGTTATTGTCCAGAGAGAAATAGTGAGGAAAGTTGTCCGGCAGACAATTGCTGATGCCCTCTACAAGAAGGTTAACTACAAGCTTTTGGCAGAGTCTTGTGTCCAAGCATAGTAATGGAAACTTGAGTGGAAGGAAAAGGTGTGAAGGGAAAATGTACTAATGCAGGTTGAAAGGACTGTCAAGCACAGTCCTTTCAAAAGACTTCAGGAGAAGCACAAAGCATGGACTACAACTGGAACCAGACCTCCAAGGGCCACCACACATAGATGTACCCAGGTCATGTGCCACAACTGCTCTAGTCCTTCTGATAGGCGCCTCCTGGACAAGAAATAGCAGGAAAGTTTTACCTGAACGATTAAGAAAATGACTCTACTGTTGCTCTGTGGTCCAAAGTCCTCCTTTCTGTTGAAAGTAAAGTTTGCATTTCATTTGGAAATCAAGATCCCCAGCTTCGGTGGAATTGTGGAGAAGCACAGAATACAAGCTGTTTGAGGTCCAAGGATAATATGGGAGTCATGTCATCTGCTGGTGTTGGTCCATTGGGTTTTTAAGTTCAAAGTCAACACAGCTAACAATAGAGATACTGATTTCAGTTTCCAGCAGGACTTGGCACACTGCTCACCGTACCAATAGAAAAGTGATGGTATCACTGTGCTTGACTGGTCAGCAAGCCTGAACTAAACCCTTAAAGACAATCTATAGGGTATTTTCCAGAAAGATCAGAAATACCATCGCCAGCAGTATAGATGAACTGAAAGTTGCCATTAAAACAACTGGGGAGTCTTTAAGATCATTCAACTGAACCACTGGATAATCTCATCCACGCTCCGCTCCATCAATGCAGGAATTCATGGAAAGAAGCAGCCTTGACCTAGACTGCAGGGACAAACTATCCAGTAGGTATTCATGTATCAAAAAAAACATTTTTCAATAGTTTTATGTAATAATGGAATTTTCTAAGATACCAAATATCGTTATCCGTGAGCCATAAATGACAAAATGAACAGAAATAAAACATTTAAATATATCACTGTGTGTAATAAATCTATAAATACGAGTTCCAATTTTAATTGCTTTGTTCTCTTTAGATGAATCTACATTATTGCTATGGAGACCATAAATGTACCATGAAATATAATAGAAGACCAAACATTGCATTAGAGTTATTATTTGTATACACTGGACATTATTTGTGCATTATTTATTGTGCCCTCTGCAATGGGGATATAAAATGAAACGTCATTCTAATGAATACTAATGAGAATATTTTTTTCTCTTCCCTCAGGTTAGAGGCAGGGTAAAAAGCATAAAGGGAAAGAACACAGGCCTTTTTTGTCCCAACAAGACAATGACTTATGACAAAATGTCAGAAGAATCCATTATTAAAACAAATGGAAAATTCACTTTATGAGTAACAAGTCCCCTAAAGCAGGAAGAGAAAACTGAAAATAGCTGAATGATTTTTAACATTTGCATATATTTTCTTCAATAAAAAAAAAAATCATATCAAATAACATATCTGGGGCTACAATATAAATAAACAAATTAAAACTCAATTGTATGAATACAATTTCAAACAAATTATTGCCTGCAAATATGAAACTGTATGTATTCATATGGGTTCTGAATAACTACTAATGCACAATATCAATACGTTTGAGTGTTTTATTTGGGTGTAAAATGACAGTTTGACATTTGTGAACTGTGAATAATCTGATTTAAATAACATTTTACTAACTGAATTCTTTGGCACAATGCATTCTGCTGTCCATACTTACATATCCAAAGTTTTGTGCTCCTCTTGGGACTCCAGTGATAAGTTCTAGGGAAATAAAGACATATTTAAATTTGTGTGAAAATGATGCACAGACATGAAAACATCCTGATAAAAGGTTATCTGGGAGGCCACCACCCTCCCATCCGTCCCACAGCCTAACCCCACCGATCGGGCACTCAGACTCTTCTCTAACGGAGATTGATGAGTGCAGCGCTCTGAACTTATGAGGATGATCAGAGGGTCCCACCCAAAGAGAGCAGATAGAACCCCAATTTTCTGCCTTGTGTGTCTGAACCCAGCAGACTCGACCGCCAGACTAATTCCCCGCTCCATCTTTGCTCTGAGCTCCCAGTTACAACCAGCTCTCCGCTCTGACAGTGGTTTAAAGAACACGACCACAAGGAGCTTTCTACCACAACACAGTGCATCAGTGAGCATGTGTTGCCTCTTTAGACTCACTTTAAGACTCCGTGACATGTGTTGTGCTTGAGGGTGTTCAGAGGCTTTGCAGGGTTGGTATGGGGGCATGCAAATGCTGAGCTGTCCCGCAGAGTTTCCACTGAATGCTGATTGGTAAAGATGGCTGAGAAAATGGGGAGTCTCTTAAATTTTTGACAGACTGTGTGGTGACGCTCTTTGAAGAGAGAGCTATAAATTGTGTGAAAAATATCATGATTGTGGTGTTCTGTCTGTTTTGTCTTTAATAAAACAGAGCTGCTTTTGTGATGAAATTCCTTGTGCTTTTTATTTGGACTGCAGAAAAAAAAAATAAATTAACTTTAGAACTTTAAATTGAAACCAAAATGGTTGAAAGAAGAAAAACAAAACAGCTTGCACATTCCTATGTACAGAGCTTTGAAAAAAATATTTATATCCCAGGAACTTTCTCACATTTTGTCACTTTGCAACCATAGACTTCAATGCACAGGGAAAAAAATGCCATAACTCAATATGTGCAAGAAGAACTATAAAATTTTCAAAGGTTTTGCAAATGAAAGACTAAAATATATCATGTTTGTATTCACTCCTCTCCACTCCGATACCCTGAAATAAAATCCTGTCCAATCAGCCTACATAGAAGTCACCTAATTGCCTTATTAATCTAAATATAATTATAGCTATTCTGCGAATGTTAGTGAGGCTTTGTTAGTGAACAAACAGCACCAACAAACTCAGCATGGGGATAAAGTTGCAGTGAGGCTTAATGCAGGTTTAAGTGATGAAACAAAATCCCAAAATCTAAATATCCCACAGAAAAATGCTCTGCCAATCATCTAAAATATAAACAGTTAAGTGCAACTGCAAACCTACTGTCCATTTAAACCTGACAGCTTTAAAGGTAACTCTGAAGAAGCAGCAGAGATCTATAGCTCAGTTGAAAGGATCTGGTGAAACACAGAGTCCATCACCCTGAACAGACCATCCCTACAGTAAAATGTGGAATTGCCAGAATCATGCTGAGAAATTGCTTTACTTCAGCAGGGAGAGGAAAGCTGGTCAGAAATTGCACAAAGAAGGTTGAACAGAACACTGACAAAAACAAACCTGTAACAGGCCTTCTACCACAAAAACCTCTTAGAAGCTGCAAACGTGTAATTTCAAGATGTACAAAACTAGTAGACACGTACCCCAAGTGACTAATTGCAGGGAAAGGTTGCTTCTACATTGTATTTACTCAGAAGGTCAAAGTACAAACGTACCTCCCACTTTTTTGTTTGTAAAAAAAATATTTTCACCATCTGTCTCTCTTCTTCGACTTCACAGTTGCCTACTTCATATAAAATCTAAATAAATAGCATTTAAATTTGTGATTGCAGAGTGACAGCGTAAAACGCTTAAAGGAATCTGAACACTTTTGCAAGGCTGTGCAAAACCTTTTTACCTTTTAGATTCCTAAGAAGTTCAAACTCAGAATTAGATTTAAAAATAAATATATTCTTTGTTCTTTAAGCTGTAAGATACTAAACATCTACCTTAAACATTGGTATGTCTGTGTAACATTTTATCAACATACAAATTTTAGGTTAAAAAAAACCTATTTGCTCTCCTAGAAACAACTTCTAGGAAAGTCAATGTTTGCGTACTAGTTGGAGCCAAACAAAGACAGGAAAACATGTAACTTCTTTGGAATAATGTCAGCTCGGAGCCAGATAATGTTTGATTTTAAGCAAACAGTACCAAACAATAGATTTTCCAGGCTGAAACTCCCACCTAAAAAGCCATGCGTCTCTTCCTGGAGGACTCCTTTGATTGTGTCTTTGAGCACAGAAACGGGACCTCTCTTTTTTGTTGTTTTTGTGTGTGCCTGTATCTCTTTGCATCCCATATTTCATCACCTCCAGACGAAAGCCAGGATCAGCTCTTGACCTGAAAAGGTTTGTGAAGTCTGCCAGCAATCATCTTAACCAGTCAGAATGGTGGACAGGAAATCCCTTTATCAGGGGTTCCTAAAGACTTGTCCCTCCTGGGTCATGACCTAGATGGTTTGAGACAGCCCTTGTTACTGCTTCTGACACAAGACAGCAATGTCCACTCCTTATCCATCACTGTATTAACCATTTTATTGTGTAAAATCTTCTCTCACTCATCTACTAAATTAATGGCATTTCTGGTTGAATTTTTTAGGTTTTTAAATCGACAAACTTTGTGACATTCACTTGTAGTCATGTTGTGAAACTTTTGCAAATAGTCTTTTTTTAACATTTCACTAAACTGAAGCTTACAGAGAGAGAGGGATCTTTTCAATTTTGCACAATCACTCTAGAACATCATGAGTTATGGCTCATTGCTTATATTCTATTCCATTTAGCTCATCCCACATGATTTCTCCAGGATTTAGGCCCAGATCTTGGAAGAAGGTTCATTTATCCTATCAAAGAAGACACTGAAGACTGATTTTTTGTTTATTCGTAGATTTTACCTAACATTTAAAAGCATTTATGATGCCATGGACTCAAACAAGGACTCAATGTGGACTCAAAAGTGGTCCACATTTCATTTGCTGTATTTAATAGTATGAGATACTTTTCCACTTTATTTCAAGGCAAACCCACAAGGAGTGTTAGTTATCCAATTCTCAGCCTAAGTCCAGTTTACCAGTGGTTACAGCTAAAGTCCCAGAAGAACTCAACATTCACAAACATAATCCATAAACATGGATTATGTTTGTGAATGTAGGACAGGAAAAGCTTTTTACTGCCATGCATGTCGGACAACCCATTGACAGATATATAGAGTCTACCTGCTGTTATGCTCACTTACTAATAATTCCTAGAAATTCTGATCAATGTCAACAATGTTTTTTTTCATTGAGTTTTCTCTGCAGTTGGTTATAAATCTGCTCACCTTGTTCTGAGTCTCCTGTAAACTCGCCCACTGCCACAGAGTAACCTGAAGAGATACACAGTGTTGGAGTTCATTTTTAAAAATAATGGTTTCGGTATATGATCTTGTTCATTCTTGATAATTAGGCTGGTTATCATTAAGCTTATGATTCATGCATGAGTGCATTCCTGAGTGTTACCAAGGTAACTGTCGTCATTTGTGTCTTCAGCAGCTCCGGTTTGCTTCTCTCCTGGAACTCGTCTCAGGACTGCCTTTAAAGAGTAGCCATTCAGTATCTCTGCTATCCCCGCTGTCATCACCTGACCTGCACTCACACACACATAAACACACACAAACTTGTTGGAGAAAAAAACAAACAGAAAGAAGAGAGTCCTTGAGACATCTGCTCTTGGACAGTGCTTTTAACCACATGGGAGCTGAGTAGGGGAGTCCCACTGCTAAAGTTTGGCTCAGCTGCCCGCTCCATGTGAACCATTCCTAGAGTAGAAGTAACACATTCCTGGTAAAGCAAGAGCAGAAACCCCGAAATAAAATAAAAATCACAAATCCTCCACTTCTCTCTGCAGAGAGGATTATAAATGATAGGTGGGCACTCAAACAACACCCTTCCTCTGCTGTTCAACAAGAGGTTAAACAAACAAATGATTTTATCTGTGGTCGTCCTCTACCTTCCATAAATCCTCCTTTATGTGTGAGCGAACTGTCGGGAAGGAAAATGTGCCCTCTTAACCCCCTCACCCGTTCCTCTCCCACCATGCTTTGAGTTTATCTCTCAAGCCAACACGTCCAGTCAATATTAAACCTCCCTCAGATTAATGAGACAAACTGTTAACACAGATGCATGAGTCACTGCTGCTGATTTGAGACGTTCTTCACACCTGGCGATAACAAGGTTGTATATAAGTCTTATTTTATGATGAATCAGGCCGAAGGCTAAAGATAATCAGTGTATATTAGAGGCCATAAAAATCCAGGCTGAGTGCTTTTATAAACATTTGTAGGAAGTGTTTTAACAGGAGGCAGCCTGCCTTGTTACGCTGCAGACAGAGAGGGAACCATCCATTAAGCTTTTTATGTTGCGTGTGTAATATGGGGCTTGTATGTCGGACCATTCATTATTTAACATCTGGCAGCAGCAACAGTATTAATACTACAGCGCATGTCAGAAGTTTACATATACTCACCATCTGCAAAAATACTCCATTGATTTGGGGATTTTGATAATGCATTTCAATATTTTATTTATCAGGAAGGACATAAATAGAAATATACTTACACCTATCACAATATATCTGCTTTTTAAAGGATAGATACTAGAGCATGTAGTCTGAATTAACCAAATCATATCAGTTTAGTTTAATGGTAAAATACAAAAGGGGGTTTAATAATTTTCACAATGCACAAATTAAAACTACTACTAAATTTATAAGGTGTACATTCTATACTTCTATTTAAATCTATGTACCAAAATAACAACACATGCTGTTGATATCATGATTACAGCTGAATTAAGCAGAACAAATAACTTTTGTGTTCGCTGTGATTCCCTAAAACAGTGACAGTTTTACTCATACCGTGATGTTACACTTTTTGGTAAATTTCTCAAAACAATATATTCATTTCTTATTATTATGTTGCAGTTTTGAGCTCCGAGGGAAAAAATAACACAGATAAAATTGTAAAGAGCTTATAATCAAGTTCTTATATTCCAATTCAATCTTATTTGTATTAATACCCGTCCAATACCGGGAAGAGAGAGAAAGTACTGTGACCTGCTGCTGTTATAGAATTTTGTGTAAAATCTCCAGTTCATTTAACAACAATCAGAGAGAAAAAATCTATTATTAATATCATCTGATAGAAAAAAAAGCCCAAATTTGGTATCAGTAAGTGAGTTTTCACAACACCGTAAATCAAGCTAGAAAACTAAGTCTGGTACATTTCTAGCTCAAAAGAATTAGCAGTTAGTTTTGGGATTTGATAACAAAGAACACAGAAAGGAGTGTGTGCAAGTGATCAATAACGGTCTCCATGTTCCTAAGAAACAGGTGCACATCTTTTCTATTTCTGGCTGCCATACACATTCCTAAACACCTTCAAACACCTGGAGCTGGAGGAGTACAGACACACTCCAACAACTTCTCTGTCACACTCCAGCTACACCTATTAAGACACTTTATCCCTCTGCTTTAGTCAACCATGCATGTCTTTTTTTTCTGTCTGACTATCTGAACACTCCCTTCTCATCTTTCTCTCTGAAGAACCATGTATCTGTCACAACCACAGTAAAGCTCATTTCTAACTACTCTCTCTCCTCACTGTGCACTCTCCTATTTTATCCCCCTTTCTCTGAAGCTTTCCCTAACCACCCTGTGTTATATCTCCGAGCAGAGGGGCAGCTCCTCCACACTCCATTTCACCCCCGATCAGCTCATTACAGCACCTAAACACCCACTTCCTGTTCGACTGCAGCCAGAGAGAGGCATTAAGCAAACGAGCAAGGGAGGAAAAAGCGGGAAAAAAGGCGGCAGAGAGAGAAACTATTTCAACCTTTTAAAGAAAAGATTCAGCAAGTGCATCAGTGTGCATATTTGGGCTTCACTGCTAGGTCTCATACTGCTCATTCGCTATCATTTCAACACTGTTGCTTTAGTTACCTTGCCAATAAAAGCTTCCAGGTCCTCCTAGTACAAGCCTTCCCTCCTGCAATGATAAAAATTTGTCAGTTTGCCATAATTTATGAAGTAATCTGAACATGTTTGTGCAAACAGAAGAGTTACACTGTTTGGCTTTGTCATGGAGGCTATAGCTGTGTGTGTGCACACATGTTTTCTGCTGTCATGCCTGTTGACATCCTGCAGAGAATGACAGCTTCCTGTACAGGAGGGTAGAGTTGGATCATGAGGCAGAGGTCAAGGTTCACACTGATTTTACAGTGAAAGAATGTGTGCATGTAAGTGCATGTTAAGAGGCAGTGAGTCACTTTGAGAGGTGGGGCTTCTCCAGGGAAGAGAGCTGCCTCACCGGCCATAAATCTTTGAAGGTCTTCAATTTGATAATCCAGGACATCATACCGATGAAAACTTGTGATACATCCTGCAGGTTTTTACCTTAGTGAAATCCACACTGAAACCAGCCTGGCAGAATCCCTGTCCCTCTGGATCTGGATCATCTGAAAGCAACAGAAAACACATGGAAAATGTATGGAAACCTGTTTTTCACTAAAGATTTTTTTTAAAGGATCTGATTGCTTTGCATGAACATCAAATCTAATGCATACCCAGATTTTGGCAACAAGGTCAAGAACCAGCAAAATATATTTTCTTCTGGTTGCAGATGATCAGCTCTTTTTTAGTATAATACCTTGAAAAAGTATTGATGTCCAGCCCCTTTTATTTTTATACCACTAAGTAAAACTGGAGTCACCTAATCAGAAAGTGGAGTTCAATAAATGCCAAAGAATGTCAAAGAATATTAGACAAGTCACATCATCACCACCGTGGTGCATGGTGGTGGCAGTATCATGCTGTAGGGAAGACAGTCAGAGATAATAGGGAATTGGATAAATACAGAGATAAATACATGGATATTCTGGAAGAAGACGTGTTAGAAGCTGAAATCATTTCAGTCCGTAGCTGAAAAAGGATAGTCGACACATACCACAAAACACTGGCAGCTGAACAGAAAGGTTCTTCAGAGTATGGACTCAAGAGGTTAAATACATAGGATGTCATGATTTGATTTTCATTTATAAAACATTTTGAAAACACGCACCTTTGACAATTATGTTACATTGTGGTGGCTTTACAAAACATCCCAACAAAAAAGATTGAAGTTTGTGGTTTTAGGGTGAAGAAAATGTGGAAAGCTCACTGGATATGATGATTTTTTAAAGGGACTTCTCATCTACCAGCTAGTACAACATAATTTACTAAAACCACTGCTAGAATTTTTTACCACTTGTTCTAAATCTTCTGTGAAGCGAGCAAATATTGACATAAAAATGTGAAATAAAATCTGTGTAATTGGTAAATCTGCTGGATGTCCTTGGCTCGAATATTTAGACAGTTTTAGTGTAACACAGGATGTCTCTTCCCAACAATAGGAGAAACTTGAATCTCACATAAAAAACTAAAACTAATCATCTTTTTTTCTGTTCTAAATGACATAATCTAACTGCACATAAACACACCAAACTTACCGTGTGCATCATAAATTTGTCTTCATTTCCCTGGCAGCCTGAGGTGAAACTTAATGATGCGTGACTATACAAGTGCATTTACAGAGTAAACAATAAGTCAGTTACAGCAGAGGTCTGAGCGGCCGCCAAAATATGTTAATATGAAGGAAAAAAAACAGCTGGTGGCAGAAAACGCTGCCTCCAGCACACAATACAGACTCAAGTTGCCCAGTCCTGAAAGCTCTTCAAAATATTCCCCTATGGGAACTGTTGAGTTTACAGCGCAATTATTCATGTCTTGATTAGTCAGCACAGACATAAATAACATAAATTGAAATATTTAACACTGAGCCAGTTACCAAAGAGAGGACGTGTGTATAAAAGCGTGAGCATGATGGAGGGCACACCAAGGGCAAGATTTTATCTGCTGTTTACTTTGTACCACCTGTTAGCCTTCATTTCTTCAGATCATGACATCTTGGCAGTGTGCCGTATTTACTTACAGAATTTAGAAACTCGCATGGAGACGGTGAAAGACACAGAAAAGAGTTGGATGTATGAAAAGAAGACGTGTAGGCAAAAGGTGGGGAGTGTGAGGGGTGCCATAAATCTAACGTACAGTTGTGATGACAGAGGAAAGAGGGCTGAGGAGAGAGAGACT
The DNA here is from genome assembly GCF_002775205.1 of Xiphophorus maculatus. Classification (NCBI taxonomy): domain Eukaryota; kingdom Metazoa; phylum Chordata; class Actinopteri; order Cyprinodontiformes; family Poeciliidae; genus Xiphophorus; species Xiphophorus maculatus. Next base: position 15,941,441 of record NC_036445.1, read on the forward strand.
GATTAACTGATGAAGAGATTATTTTTAGGTTTCCATGGGGGCTTCTAAAAGATTGGGCTAGGTGATTTGTTATGGGGAAAGAAGAGACAGAAATTGCCCTCTTGTTTCTGTCTAGTCATGCTGATTTGTTTCTGTTTCAAGTATCTCACATGTACCTCATTAAACTTTGAAAAGAATAAATACAATATGTCTTAGCGATGATCTCATGAGAGAAAATAATCACTAGTGTGAGCATTGGCTGGGTACAGACATTAGGTTATACTCAGGTTTCAAAGGTTATGGTCTCTGGACGGCTAAAAATTACTGCCATGCAGTTCCTGTGTCTTAAAATGTCAAGAAGGTGCTGTTTTTTCCTGCTGTTTGAACCAAAAAGGAGCATGCAACGTCTCCAACCCAACCTACTGATGTGCACTGCTTGTCAGCTGGACAAATAGAGTCTCCTACACTTTTTCCTTGCGCTTTAGAAAAACAAATTTGGTCGTGATGCAAAACACACAGATTGACTGGGATAAACTTTAGAAAGGGCAAGTGGAAAGGTTCTGGGAGTCCTTGTGCCAATTGCAAGATCTGCCTAACCAGCCAACTAATATCAGTGTCTACAGTTGTGTGAAGATTATAAAAAAGTTCCCACCAAGCAAAACAGTTCTCTCCATTAGTAAAGATTGCCCCTGAAATTGAAATATAAACTTTCCTGTCCAGGGATTTCCTTCTTATCCTCTTTACTCCTATTTAAAAGCATGTGCAAAATGACTGCAAACTATCTCATCTTGAAGCTGGGTGTTCCAACAGGACAATCATCTTAAATCTGGGTAAAGAAGGAACACCGGGCAGCATTAAGCTTCTAGAAAAGTCCTGTTCACCTGCTGGAAATTTGTAGACTGTGGCTAAATGTCAGTCAATGTCAACCAAACAATTCAAATGATCTCTACCATTTCTAATTTGAAGAGTGGTCAAATATTCACCAGGGATTCTGCCAGGACGTCGTTGATGGCCAAGGGAAACCCGTTGTTGCCAAATATCAGTGGGAGATTATGTGTAGATTTAATCTACAATTAAATCATATGTTTCTGCACAATTCTATGTTTTATTCAGTGGAGTTATTTCTGGTCTAATTCTTCACCACTGTTAAAACTATGGTTGGAATGTGTCTCTAAGTCATAAAATAATACTTCTGATGTCCACTGCAAAATAAGTACAGCAAAATACAATGTTATCGATTTCTGTGGCGATTTACTTTTTAAAACAAGGTTGAACATAATCTAAACACCTAAAAGCACAAGATGAAGACGAAGGCTTTTGCAGGTGAAACTGCAGATGTACTTACTGGTTCTGCAGGGTGAGTACTCTGCATAAGCGCTGAAGTTCTGGACAGCAACATAGCAGGTTCCCACGGGGTCCTTCTCCCCATCTCTCTTTACCGTCCGCCAGTGGTAGAGAGGCGCACAGGCCTGTGAAGAGTAAATCTCTGAGTTTCACTTTATCAACACCTGCAAACTTCAAGAGTTACGACGACATCATGTCCACTCACCACCACTTTTCCTTTGTGTGTCCTGACTGATGCTCCAAACCACTGGTGGGACTTAAACTCTAGAGGCTCTCTGGTGCCGTTTACTTTAATCATTCTGTTATCTGGTAGAAGAGATAGATGGGCAGATGGAAGGATGGAAAAGGCATAAACACAAAAAAGGCAACAAAACAGAGATTTCAAAGTGCTTGCTGTAAAAGTGACGTAGTCCCTGGTAATGTGGTCTGTGATCATTTGTCCTTAATGAGCAAGCGTAAACAGCAAACTCCTAAACAGGCCTTTAACACACACAGCAAAACACCATTTGCCCCCCTGAGACTAACACTTGACAGGATATGGTGGCTTTTTTCTGTTAAAGCCTTCTCATAAACAAGTAACACTCAAGAAACTGACTCAGACTGAGACAAGATCACAAGGATGACGGTTTAGATTCCACACTGGAAATCTCTATAAAATGTCCTATTTGGTGTATGAGTTTTAGTTGATGAAGATATTTTCCAACACGTTTTTAAAGACCAGCTGGGTCTCATCAGACCCACGCAGATCCCTCCTCATTAAGCACTCTGCTTTAGCACATGTGTGCACAGACACATACAGTGATTTACAGGAATACAGTGGTTTCAGACAAGCAGGTGTTTGATTTAGCACTATTAGGCTTTTGTCTTCTTTCATCTTCTATTAGTGAGTTCAAGAAAAGTGCTGATTCACATTGCAAACTTCTTTCTGAACACATAAATTCTTCTTATCATAATTGTCAAGACAAATAATACAAATGATAAAAATATTAATAACAATGCATTTCATTGGGATTCTATGTGAGAGACCAACACACAGAGTGATGCATAACTGAAGTAGAAAGAAATGAACATGGTTTCAACTCCAACTCTAAGTTCAGTTTTGGTCTCACCTGACCAAATTTTATTTCAAGTGTAGGATTCTTATAGCTTTCTGTCAAGAAGATGCTTTCTTCTAGCTAATCTTCCATAAAAAAGGAAACGTAACGTGTGTAAAGTGCACAACCTGTGAATTGTATTCACAGATTCTTCAATAAGGATCTCTGCAGCGTCTCGCTGATAGAGATAGGCTCCAGCACCCCTCCCGACCCTACAAGGAACAAGAGTGAAAGAATATGGATTGTTGGATGGACGGATCTCTGCAGCTCCTCCAGAGTTACCAGGAGCTTGGGGTATTGATTTTTTAACTGTGTCCATCTCGAAACATGTCCAAGTCTTCATCCCCAACTACTACTTTTCCACTTTTGGCATACTATGAATGCAGTTTCATATTCTCTCTAACTTAACACCAGCATAACAACCCACAGTTTCACTTTCCATCCGCCTGAAGTTTATCTCCTTAAAAGTCAAAGATTTAAATACTGCCTTCTGTCCAACATGCTGCGTAGTTTTGCATCTTTTCTTGAATTCATAAAACATGTGATTTCTCCTTAAAAAGAAGAAACCACTGCTTTTATCATTCAGTTTAATCTGCAGCTCTTCTTGTGATCTCAAAAACCACGAAGGAGAGCGACAGACTGATGGAGAATCAGAGCGGGACAAGGGGTGTGGAAAGGACACAGGCGTACATTTTCAAGATCTAATAAAAAGCAGACCTCACCCAATCTCCCGGTCTTTCGACTGGGAACCAAATTCCCATGTGCTTACAGTTTAACCCCCTCCCTATCACACCCCCTATTCTTTCCCTCTAGTTCACGAACACACACTTTACTAGTCAGTGTGTCAGAGACATAGATTGGACACTGATGATAATATATTGGATAGCAGTACAAACACGATGCAGCAGACTTGTGGGGTGATTTGTTTTTCATTGCCAGGAGAAATTCATGAGATCCACATATTTTATGTCCTTTTTTAAATGCAGCAACACATGTGATCACTCATGAAGACTAGAAGCAAGCAATTAAAATATTAAAACGGACCAACCTAATGAGCAGGCCAAATACAAAAGAGGGAATATTCATCCCTCAGTTTATGAAATGTTTTAAAGCTAAGAACCCCCATCAGTTTCAGAGAAAAAACACACCAATCAACACTGTGCACTTTGGAGGGCTTTTGAATTTTACTAAATATTAAATAAAGAATAGAGACATTTGTGTTGAATCAAAAGTGAGCAATTGCTTTATTTTCTGATTGATTTAAAACTATAGTCTCTATTCAAAAAACAAGTCCCCCCTTTTTTATCTTTTATATTAAAATAGTAAAAAATCTAAACCGATCAAAATTTCTGGGAAGTTCAGACCTCAGAGAAAGTTGTAGTCAGTATTGGTCAAGAAAAGCCTCATTGGTGGATTTCTAATGAACATGTCTGTCAAGACCTGACAGACATGTCTATCCAGTCCCTCCAAATTCTTTTGAACAGTCGCAATCCCGAGAAAACAGAATTATTCAAAATCTGTCAGTGTTTTTCCTGTTGTGATCCGAAAGAAATAAAAAGTTTGAAAATGCATCAGGTGACTCACTGGAATTATCAAAGGGAATCTGTGTGCAGCTATCGGGCTGTCCTGGCCAGGGACAGTAATAGACGGCTCCAGCCTCCACGATGCCCGGCTGGGAGGTGTTCGCTTTAGGAGCCCCCACCAGCACATTAATCCTGGTGGGTACAAGGGGGGAGGAGGAGAAGGGGACAAGGCATATAGAAGACAGAAACAGCTAATTGATAATTTAACATGATCACTATAGGGGAATAATACAAACACCATCCACCTCACATTTTGCAATTTAACCATTTTATAATGAATAATTGGAGAAAACAAAAATCGAAAACAAACTTTTAAGGAATATATTGGAGCTTATTTGGTCACTCACGTGTTCCTCTCAGTGTTTGCTTGATAGAAGTCAACAGAATATCCGAAATAACTCCCGTCGGGTCCGCTATAAACCGTGGGATGCTCTGCGTAAAGGTTAAAACTCCAAACGCGGTTTGGCGCCGGCCACAGCACAGAGAGCACCCCCAGCATAAACATCCCGGCGGAGGAGGCACAATCCCACACACGCTCCATCCTGAAGGAGAGCAGGCTGCGCGGCATTCCCCAGAAAAGGAGGAGAAATATAGAAGGCTCCCTATGTGCAGGTGAGGGAGAAGTTTACACGTTTGTCCAGAATGTGAAGATCGCTCTGCTGCACTCCGTCTGATCTGCTTCTTGACACCCGTAAACCACCAGATCTAGCCAGAGCCTCCGCTACCCAAGACTGCACCGCCGGGCTCCCACCCTCTGCACAAAACGTAACCCCCCCTCCAACACACACACACACACACACACACACCCCAACGCCCGCACACACACCAGGCACAAACCACATCCAAGCGCGCAAAGGGAGGTTGGCGCGTCACCGCTCATTTTACAGCACAGCTAATTTATAAACCCCATCCCGAAGTAATTTATTGTATTAAAGTAACATTTATGTAACAAACCAGTTCACAAATGCCTGGCGCGCGCAAATAGTGGACGCGCACGCGCGTAATTAGTGAATTAAAACACCTTTCAGTTCTCCTTTTTAACAAGCCATTCATACCCCTAAAACAGGACCGCGTTTCCTTCCGTTGAGAATAATCTCTTGTAATTATGTCGCTAATTATTAGGTCGGCTCACAGCAGAAATCTCTCAAGTTATAGGATGTGGACGTTTTAAAGTAGTCTGGTGTGCCCCCACCACACCTCCGCATCACCGTTTCACTCATCACCAGGCGATTTTACCCTCCCTCAGACCGCTGAGGTAACAAACTTTCTTCATGTTGGAAATAATATCCTCCAGTGAAAAGCCGTCTAGAGGTGACAGGCCACACCAGACTGGCTCTGTATATTTAGTTTTGCACACTTAGGAGCATTTGTCTTGTAAAATCTTTGGTATGTTGAGGAGAAACTGTTGCACCCTCTTTATAAATGCAGGAGTTGCTAATTTACATTAGGGGCCCAAGGTTGCATGGGGCCTTGAGCAGAATTTGATTTTGGAGCCCGCCTCTAGTTAAGCCTGCAACTACTGAGGCAACTAAACACCATTTAAGTTATCTAGGCATGATTATTTTTAATTCTGCATGTACAAAACCCGTTTTATAATTATCCAGTTAGCCAATAAAGAATTAGACTATGGGACTGACTTTCATCCCAACCACCAACTAACTGTTCCAGTGTGTGCTGAACCTGAGGACATCAGCACAATGACATAATCTGCAAAAGGTCAGGATGTGGCCCTGAAGTTACCAAATCATACACCCAGCGCTCCTTGATCTAACCTTTAAACATTAACATTTTCCAAACTGGTGGCCACTAAAAATAGACACCAACCACCGTATCACCTTGCAAGTATTAAGAGTGCAAACACATTCATGGATAAAAGTTTGCCTTGGTTTTTGTGAATTCAAATTCCCTTTAGTCCCACAGGGGGCCATCGTTAAGTTCAAGGTCTGCCTATACCTCGAGTCAGCCCAGGTTTAAGTAATAAATTAACACCTTAAAAAAAAATAAAAATCAGGAAAGTGTGGCCAGGATAGAAGGCAAATTCTTACCTGCCAAGTGGAGACCTTCATGTGACCCAAAATGTTTCACACCAATCCATTCATTCTGTCCTCCATTTTTTAAATTTAACATAGGCTTGGTTTATCTCCTTTAGAGCAGTAAAGAGGGTGTCAGACTAAAGAGAGAGAACAAGGAACAGAAGAGGGTCTGGTCTAGCTCAGGTGTTTCTTTGAAAATCTAAATGAACAGAGAGGAGAAAAAGAACTGCACAACATGAACAGTTGGATCAGCTGCAGACGTTTTTCCCCCTGTGAAAGGGAGATGAGGATGATCAAATGTGAAAACAGTGCAATGGTTTTGCTTTAAGGCAACCATGACGCAATGCTATTTATCAGGTGTCTAAGTGTAGAAGTGTGTTGGTGCAGACTTTAACATCTGTCTTCAAATCTAGCAGAATCCCCCATTACAGCATTACCAGGAATACACACTCGTTGTTCAGGCTACATCCTGTCAGTGTGCTCTGATCAGAGATTTACTGCAGGTCACTCTGGATTGATTACAGCACAGCAACAGTAGTGGTTTATTTATTTCACACCAAGCCCTTACTCCTTTTCCCTCTCTATAAACTCATTGAATTGCATTTTTTCTTTATTAAAACACATGCGGGCTAGATTACTACACTAATGTTTATGGACAGAGTGGGAGAACAGTTCTCCGCAAATTAATAAGTTAAGTTTAATTAAACTAATCTGCAACCTACAATTGTTGAAAATGCAAATTATGCCTGTATTTCATACTAGCCAACAGTTTGGCATTGTGTTTGAAGTAGAAGTGTAGAGTTTGATTTGTCTTTTTTATGGAAGTTTTGGTGCTCGATAAACACCATCTTCTGTCTGAATGGGATTACTTTCTGTTTACAGAGAACCACTTAAGTCGCCATTAGTGTCCGGGGGATTTATTAAGATACTGATTTAGATTCTCTCTGGGACACACAACATAGGTTTGTGCTGATTTACTACCAAAGCTACAAAAAGGAGCTTAGACATTTGAAACCAGAGGTCATCTCCTGTTGGGTCATGACAAATTTATACAGGGTTCCTTGATGTTTTTTCATGTTAAAAATTCATACTTCTCCATCCTCCTATCTCTGCAACCTGCAAACACCACAGAAATGAAGAAACAGTATATTTGGACAGAACGGATTGATAGTAAGAAAGGTCATAAAGGTAATGGATATAGAATAGTCAACAGAATGAATGGATGGACAAACAGAAGGATGATGGACAAATGAAACAGATCGATCTACAAATGGCTGAAGAACAAATAGATTGATGATAGGTAAGCAATTGGAGAAATAATTGACAAAATTGAAGGATGGATGGTTGATAAGATGGATGGATAAATAAATGGACAGATGACGGTCAAACAAATGGAAGAAAATATGATGGACAAATGGATGGCCAGGTATCTAGGGGGAAGTTGTTTAACATGTAAAAGCTGAAACAAAAGCATCACACAGCATTTGAACAAAAGAAACAAACAGTGTTTATTCCAGAACCTTTGAGCGTGATAATAAATACAAGCACTTAACCACCATCCTACAATGCATAAAGCTCCCACAGAGCACCTAAACCAATTTGAACTTGGTTAAAATGCAGAAAACTTCCAGTTAGGATCTCTCCTTCGGGGTTGGTCCCTTTAATGCTGTAAACTCCAAGCAGTGGAAGTGGCTGTTGGCGGGCGTGTGAGTTTGTGTTCTCATTAGAGGAAGCTTTGGTAAGTTTGAACAGTTCTGTAGCTCTGGTGTAAGATTAGGGTTTCACAGTCGACTGGCTCTACATGTGGTTCAGTGTGACATTTAACAACACGCTTGCTGAACCAAATTCGGCTTTCTAAACAGTGTTTACATGTCTGCTGCTAAACTGTAACAGAAGTTATCAGCACAGCACAGTGCTGTTACGGAAATCATTCTTTTCTTTTTCAAGATGATTTCATCACAAGCATCCTGTGTCTTAAATACAATCAATGGTGACTGCAAAGCAGAGTTTGCATTTATGTGGAATGTGTGAATGTAGATGTAAGAAATGGATCTCAGGCTTGAGTGCTTTTTCCATTAACATGTTTGCCCCCTGTGTGCATTGGGTTTCTTTTGTTGTTATAGGTCTCTGTTGCATGTGCGTAAGTCTCTGAGGTCTGCTGACCTTCTGTGGTCAGTGTGCACAGGGGAAGCTGAGGAGGGCCATGTGGCGGCAGTGGTCCGACCACATGCAAAGACACACCAAATGTTTCGGTGCTAGTTCATTGACGGTGAGAGGTTGGTGGCCCACAGCAGCTCAATGTAGGGCCACTTGGTCTGCAGGCAGCGCTTCACTGGTGTGTCGTCGGTCCGGACCATCGGGTCTTCGAAACCAAGCACCAAGGCTGTCCCCTCCACATATTCAACCTAGAAGAAAGTGTCAGGGGTGTTCAGGAGCAGAATCAAAAATGTGCTCAACATTTTTTTTTTCTGTTTTTAGATAACTTTAATCTATTGATGCTGAGTTTTCTATGTCAAAATGTAAGTGAGCGCACAACTTTCTCTGGTGACAAACACTATTTAAACAAAACAAACAAAAAAGTCACAGGACAAACTTTAGCAACCATGTACAGAACAATATTGCAACATTTACCCCTTAAGGTGAGAATATGGTGACTGCTGTGTGTTTGAAGTTCAGGTCGTTAGAAAGACAAGACATCTAGCTTTGTGGGCATGTGCTACTGATGATATACTTCTCCTCCCACTTTAAACTTGATATGAGCTGAAAGCTCTACAAGAGTGAGTGCAAAACTACCCTACAGGACTTAATGTAGTTACTTGTATCCAGGATCTTGTTCTCTCAGTCACCTCATTGTTTTGAATCAGCTCTTGTTTTAACACAATAGACCAGAGCAGCTCCTGCCTTACCCCAGAGGCTCTAAAACTATCCATCTCTTGCTCCATCCCACAATTACTTGTGAACATGACATAAAGATACATAAACTCCTGTTTGATTGTCTGTAAGGAGAACTCTATACCATTAGAAGATTCAGACTTGGAGAAGAGGCATCTCATTTTGCTCTATGAAATGAGTGTCATTAAATTTATTTATATAGCGCCAATTCACAACACGTCAGCTCATCGCTTGAAAATGTGAACAGATCACACAATGAAAAAAAAAACTAAAACAAATATAAGAACCTGAGATACCCAAACCAAACATCTTTCTCCTCTCTTCCCTTGAGCTTCTCTCTCTGAAGACCACAAACAAAACATGGCAGTAGGGACAACTCTGGTTGACTACAATGTGGCCTGAAATGTATTCTTGAAGGGTCACTTTTCAGACTTAATTAGTCTATTGAAAATGCAAACCGAAAAGTCTGTAAAGGAGAGCGCTATTATTGAGGATCCAAGGTAAGATACAGCGCAGTGAGCAAATGGAACAGGAGCGAGTTAAACAGGATTAGGTTTGGCCAACTCTCTCAATTTATCTTAGAGAAGCTGGCAAAGGTACAACTGCAATGATAGTCAATGACACAATCAGTATGCCAATTGTTGCAGGATGATATTATTGCTAACTTTTTCAACTTTATATATTTATATTTATCTTTAAAAAGGGTTATAATTAGTTACGTTGAGGCTGTGACTGTAGTTCAGAATACTTAGATGCTAAACTATGAACATGACATAATTCAGTTTCAACCTGCTTGATCTCAAGTTTTTGAAATACTTCTTGTTCAGGGTTAATCTGCACCATGCTACACAGAGCTAACAAAACAAATAAAGCTATTCACTTCATCTCATAGCAGACATTTCCTCTGGAGGGGTCAGAGGGATGCATAAACATATACAGAAGGTCCTCTCAAAGAGACATGTGTAGGAGACGGCTGTCAGAGGGTCTGCTGTTTCCATCTTGAGCTGTGGGAATGGTTTTAACATCCTAATCTTATAGGCGCCTTGCTACTACATGTGTGTGTATGTGTGTGATTTTGTGGGAGCACACATGATGTGCCATTTCTTCAACTTCAGGTAGCAGGATAGAAAAGGAAAGCTTCCAGAGACATGGCAGTGTTGGTGGATGGAAAAACTGATATTCCTGAGTACGAGGTTTATGCAACGCCACCAACTACATCCACTGACAATCATCCATCAAATTGAGGCTGCTTAATAAGTTTGTGTTCCACCATTTTTCAAAGCAAGTCTGCTAACTGTAGCCTTAGCACTGAACCGACTCGAAGAAACAGGAGGGTTTAGCTGGGCCTTCGAATGGATGGACAGGCCATTAGACTCGCAACAGCTACTGTTTATTCTGGAGTGGCTGGCCGCCTCAGGCTGTGTGTATGCACGAGCGTGAGTGTGTATGAATGATGACAGGAAAAGAAGAGAGGTAATTGGGAGAGCGACTGGAAATATTAAAAGGAACCACCACCATTACTTATAGTGGAAAAACCCATATGAAAGAGTGGCTTACCCTCTCTTTGTGGTTGGACTGTTTAAGTCCATTGTAGTGGTAGACGGGAAATGAGTCTGGGATTCCTGAATCCTGAAACAAAGAGTAAAAAACATGCTTGGTTGTCAAAAAGAAGCTCTAAGCAGACTGTTCTCACAGACATGGAGGTGAAGACTGGCAGTAGCATAACATTCATAAACCAAAATGTCAAACAGTCACATCCCTTGCCTTCAATAGGATTTATAGTAAATCCCATGTGTTAAACCTAAATGTGTGTTTATTTGTGCACTGTGAAGCTTAACTCCAGTATCTACAAAAGCTTAAACAATGACCGCAAGTAAAGACACTTCCCATGAAATTTCTTTGAAGGCGCAGAGAGGACCAACAGGGTGTGTTGTCCAGCTTCTCGCGTTTGTATGCCTATATATGAAACCCTAACCCTTGCAACAATCCCATGTGTGTCTGAGTGTGTGTGGGTCCAGTTGGCTAATGGTAGTGTAATTTCTTTGCGGCTCCGAACCATTCCTCTGGTGATTCCCTAAAGCCCTGATCACTTTAACACAGTTCCCCTCCATCTCTTCTCCTCCGTCTTCTTTACCAGTTCTGCCTCATAAAAGCATCTTACTGCGTTTTCTAAGCTCCTCAAAAAGTAATCTCAGATGATTGTGAACACACACACATTTCATATGAGATGCCACAGGAATGTTTAAAACAGCACTATGCAACAAGAACCTTTGTGCCATCCATGTGTGCACAGTCTGTCCAAAAGTAGTAAACCTCCCGGAGCTTTTTCACATTTGCTTACATTCAGATACTAAATTTCAATGTATTTTATCGTGATTTTAATTTTCAAATAAAAACACAGAAGTACATAATCAAAGTAGTGCATAATTGTAAAATCTAAGAAAAGTTGTATGTTTTTAAAAAACAATAGCACTCTTAAGTGGCCAGACTTCATATATTTTTATTGCATTTCTATTAAGCTCCATGTATTATAACAACATTCAGTTCAACAAAGTAGAACTCTTCTAATTAGTAAATACAGTCAACCTGTGTTTATTCTGATATGGAAGGCAGGGAGAACATTAAATGGAGCCAAAAACTGGTTTAAAAAGTTCTAAGCAGATGAGACCAAAATGCAACTCTTAGATCAACATGCAAAATTTTGTCTGTAGTGGAAAACTATAATTATGCCGATGCAAACAGAGGTTCATGTGCACAAATACCATTTATGTCAAGACTGATGTACTTAAGACAATTATCATTTGACTACAAAAAAAGAATTAAAAATGTATGCTTCTTGCCATTCCTTCATTGATATGTTAGCTATTTATATTTATGCATTTTAATATAATAGACGCACAGGCTTAATAAAGTTTTAAATTTACACATTACAAACACATTATTCCAATGGGCAAACACTTTGGAGGCTGCATCATCCTGAGGGGACACTTTTCTTCAAGAGGAAGAAAAGGCCATTAGACTTTGAAAGCTGGTCAAATGAATAAAGCCTCTTAAAAGCAATAAAAACATATCCATGTTGGCCCAGTTAAAGTCCAGACATAAATCCAAATAAGAATCTGTGGCAGGACTTCAAAATTCAATTTTCTAATCTGACTAAGTTTGCACAGGATGTGCAGATGTGCAAGTAGCATGAAGCAAACTTCTTCAAAAGTATTAACCAACTGTGTGCTCAAGCATCCTTCTCCCTCTACATAGCCAGTTTCCAATAAAACGCAGCAATGTTTGTGGTTCTAACTTGAAAATGTGTTAAAAAGTTTTAAAAAAGAAAAGCTCCTTGGCAACGAGCTGTAAACGCAGACCTCTCTCAATATGTTTTAGCCATGATATGGATCATGTGATATGTGGAAGGCATGCGTCATACACTGTATCTTTTGAAGTAAAAGCTGATTTCCAGACACTCTCTCACACACACATACCTGATCTGGGAAAAACTCCAAGAGAAAAGGGCCCAGAAGAATTATGCCCAGGCTCTCTGGATCAAGCTTGCTCTTCACCAGGCTGACGCTGAGAAGGCACAGACATGGAGAACAGAGACGTGAAGTCAACAAAAACTCAGCAGACAAAACAGAACCAGAAAAATGAAACAACAAGCATATATAAAAAAAAAAAGAGGAGGAGGTAGTGGGAAAAATGCATCAGTACAGCACAAAATAACAAGCTTTGTGTATGACAACTGACCCAAACTTACAATCACCTCATCACTCAGTATGGACTTGAGATGCATGTTTTGGTCAGTGTGCGCCTGTTTTTCACAAATACTGTGGTACAACTAAATATACCTCTTTCCAGACATTCCTGTGTTGGATCAGTGTTATTATTATTCCACCACGATAAAAAAATTGAACAGATTGTCCTTTTAAGGGAGAAAAGAGGGGAGAGAGTGTTTTACTCAGACACACACGGAAGAGAGATCATTCCTCAAACTAGTGCTGAAGCTGCTACAGAGCAATGGAGGCTCTTAAATCTTTATACTATGTTGTGTAACTGAATGACAATAGTTTAGCAATGTATTAACAATAATAATTTTAAAAAATCACAAGAATTATAATAATATCCGTTTATTAAAAAAACATGGTTGTGAAAAGTTTGAGAAGTATTTTTAGTTGATTTGTATATATATAAATACACACAATAAAAAAAATCTGTCAGGACTATTTACTTTTTTAATGATCTGTGGCTTGATTTGTTCTTAGATGCAGTCAGATGATATTTATAGCAGGAAAACCATTACATCTGTCAGACTGATATTACAACCGCAGGCCACATTTATTGGCACCTCCAGTAAACATGTACAAGAAAACCTAAAAATAAATTTACCTTTTCCAATAGAAACATAAAATACCGCAGACAAAATTAGTTGATAAGGGTAACAGGACCCTCCAATCATTAAATCCATAATTGGATTATTTCTTAAAGCCATTGGTCACCAGACTGCACAAAGATCCTCACCATGACTTCACCTGGAATCTTGTGTTTTGGGCACTTCAGACCTTTTTTTTTTTTAGAAAACCAACATAGTTGGTTTGACGAGATACAAAGGATAAAAATCTAAAAAACGACCTCAGGCCAATTGCAAGATTGAGTGGAGGGTGTCACTAGGAGATCTTTAATAGATAGCTTTATACAAAAAAAAAAACTAAACTAAAAAATGAGCCATTGCTGGATGGTTAAACACAATAATCATTAAAACATATGACCAAATCAACACAGACATTGTTCAACAACATCCTTTTATAATCACTTCAATCCTAATGAAATGGACTCAAAAAAGTAGACAATCTAGGAAGACTGTGCAAAAAAAGAGTAATTAAAGATCTCTGTATTGCCTGGAATGATGTAGAAGAAAATAGAGTGCCATCTTAACAAAAGTTACTGTGCAAAGTATTAATAGCAGATGTGTCAATCATTATTGCACTTTTTCTAAAATCAGTTACGATTTCTCCCAACAAACTAATTGCACTCAGCTTAAAGGTTGAGTTTTTAGAAAATGTTCAGTGCAAGATCAATTTGTTTGACGTTTGTTCCAGATTTGTGGTGCAAAGAAGCTGAATGCTGCTTTTCCGTGTTTGGTTCTGGAGATGTAGAGCAGATCAGAACCAGAAAGATCTGAGTGGTCTAGAAGGCTGATACAAGATATGCTTTAAAATACATTTGTTTAAGTGTCTTGCAGCATCTCTACCAGGGTTGAGATGTTCAAGGTGTTCAAGGTGCTGTAGATAACCAAATAAAAAGTTCTGTGACTGTACAGTGAATAAATCTATCTACAAAGTTGGTTTAAAACTTAGACTGCCAAAAGTTATTTCCAGATCCCTTTAAAACCAGTACCCTCTATCGCTCTTTATAATTAAGAAAAACAATCTAGATGATCCTGTTAAATTATTTATCCTATTCACTTTTTTTACTGTAGGAATCAATGCACAAACTCTATGTGTGGGAATGAATGTGCCTTGCATTGGGAGTTTCCCTCCTGTTTGCTGCGTTTGTTGTGATCTATTGGCCATCTGGGGGTCTGCAGACCTGATCGGTGGTCCAGTATTTGGCAAAGGTCTCCGACTGCAGCATTCGGGCTTACTGTTCCTCAGAGAGAGAAAACATGCTTCTGTTTCAAGCGGCGCTTTTAAGCATTTCTTCGATCTCTTTTTCTTTGTTCCTGCTGTTAATGATCTCCCTCTAAGCCAGTTTCTGACTTTTTCCTCCTACTCCTAAGCTTTTATAGCGACACTCTCTCTTGCTTTACTTCACGGCAGCTTGGTAGTGAAACCTGAGCGCAGGGTCACTGACCTGGCCTGGCCTTGACTCAGGAGGCAGAACTTTAGAAGGTCCACAGGTGCGACGTACAACCACACAAGCTAACACTTCCCCAACACACACACAATCTTATAGTAAGCCTTGAACAGGTGAGGACTTACTATTCAGGCTCTGAGACAAGGTCAAGAGCTTTCATTACATCCTCCAAAAGAGACTCTGGTATGAAGCCATTATCTAGAAAAAAAACATACAAAAGGAGGCATAAGGAGACATTGGTACATCATACACATAACACAATAAGTTGAGACAGGGCAAAGCTTTTAGAAACACACGCATTGGCACATCAAGTTACAGATCTTGTACAATGAAGTCATCTGACAACTCTCATATAAAACTCTTGGTCCTTTCGCTCTGATTGGAACTGCATGATTGTGTTACCTGAAAGCAGTAATTTTAAATGCAAACATGTGTTTTTGCCCATTTTCTCTGGCTGGATATTTATAGGTTTATGTCACTGTGAGCTAGTGGGTTATCTTGTTCAGACTCTTGCATATTCCCCCACTGTGCTGTGGAGATTAATTGACGATTACGGAGCTTGCTCTTTCACAAGCCGCTCTTTTCTTCTCAGTCAAAAACCAGATGTGGTTCCCACAGCGACAACTGATAGTGGCTGTGAAGTAAAAGGATGCAGGCACACACAAACAACGCAGTGCAGGGACATGACAAACTAATATTCAACTGCGACAGAGACGGGGAATTTCTGAGAGAACTTATGAGTCAGTGTGTTGTGTGTGATTGTGTGTGGCAGAGTTTTTTCCATAACAAAAGGAGCTGTGCTGACTCTACATGCGACAGACAGTTTTACATCCCTTACCGCAGTGCTTAACTGTATGCTGCATGGATATGCGTGTTGTGTACAATATTCTCCTTTCATGTGTGCACATATGCCGTTAAGTGTGTGGGTTCACCGACAGTAGACAAAGCATGTGCTTGTGTGCACGCGTGTGCATGAGAGCAGACCATATGGTATGCAGAGCCTGCTGGCAGATGACAGCGGCACTGCCGTACTGTGCTACAGGAAGGAACAAATGAAGAGCAAGTAAGAACAAATGACAGTTATGTTTACAAATCTATAGTGGAGGTTTTCTGAGCAGACAGGACTGCTTCTAGCTGGAAGGGCTAATCTCAGCAGGTCCTAGAATTACATTCAGGATGAGGTCCACAAATCAGAACGTGCTCCAAAGGGCCAGAAAGTCAACAGGGCTGCTTAAGGCAACTGAGAATGACGCGCTTCATTTCGCAGTATAAACAAATGTATATGAACACAAAAGTTTCATCTATGGGCTGTGTCTAAAGTATTCAATAAGACAATATATGACATTGGGTTCATGAAACCAAAGGAAAAAACCCAAAAACTAAATTTTTTATGTTCTTGTTTGATTATTAAACAATAATTAACTCCTGATGTAATAAAAGTAATTACACCAGGAGTTCATGCTAAAGGGACATCCAACTGTGAAAACCTGATACTTGAAAAATAATATTTTAATATTAGATATTTTAATATATATTGGAACAGTCCTTCAAAATTGTGATATTACAGACTTGCAATCACATAAACTGTGTAGGTTTTATCAATCAAAAACTTTGTTTTACAGACTCTTCATTAAGTGAAGGATAGCACTGATCAATGTGTAGTTGTCATGTTTGTCAATGTGAACATAACCTCTGCAATTTCTGACCCATTTTGAAATTATTTTACCATTCGTAAGACAAGTTTCGGGATTGGGACAAGTTTCAGCTTAATTGCATCGTGTATCATGTAGTATGCACTCTTTCAAACTCCAGATTCAAGATTCTGAAGTGCTGCTTCGGCATACAGCTTGAGCAATCAACTCACATCTGAGCTTCTGGTTGTACAGTGAGAGAACATGATTTGAATACTGAACTCTGCATTTCAGGCAGTATGAGCTGGAGCTGAATACAACTGAAAATATTGTGCAGTGTATGCCCACAAGTCCTAACGTAAAAAAGAAAATAGCTTCCTTTTGTTTTCATGAACAGAATAAAAATAATTGGATAAATTTCAAGCTATATTTTAAAGTTGAAAGTTTTCATTAAGCATAGAATTAAGTAGTTAAGCTTAGAACAGAGCAAACTTTGTTTGACATGGTCAAACAACTTAAATAAAAAAAACAACAACTTTTTTTTAAATTACCGAACCTTTTCTTGATGATTTGTGTTTATTACAAAAAACAAATGTCTTTAAAGAGGTAAGCTATATTTGGCAGAAATAAATTAACCGGTCTTTGAAAATAAATAGGTTGTTTTGGTTCGTTACTATGAATGCTACACCAGTGTGGCACATAGTGCATGCCTCTAATAATCAAAATAGATGTGGAAAAATCCTCTGGGCAGAAGATTCAAACAAAACAAGATGTGCTGTCTAAGTGAAAAAAAAAAGAACCTATGGCTGATTGTTCCTTTATGTCTTTTGGGCTGAATTTCTAGAGATGTTCTCTTCTTTGTAAGTAGAAACAGCTGTTTGTAAATAATATGTCCTCTAAATATGATATTTTAGTCACATCTTATGCAAATTAACCCCAGAGGAAAAAAAAATAACAAAAAACTAACTTCCAACTTCAAAATGCAGATAAAAGAAATCAGTCATGTCCTTCCCACTGCCTTTTACCCCCGTCAGCTGGAAGCAGCAATAAGGGAGAGAAAGAGGGGAAAAGAAGAAAGAGGCAGGATGGTTGACTCAGCTGTTAAGAGGGGCTGATCTGACTAACTTCAACAACAACAGCAGAGATCAGAGAGCCATCTTGTTCCCCATGTAGAAGAAAAGGAAAGAGTGACTGAGAAGGGAGAGATGGGCAAGGGAAGTTTTCAATTAATCTGAAACATGGGGAAAAAAGAAAGCCCACAGGGAGTGGGGTGCAAGATTATGATCACATGTGCAGTGCAAATGATGCAAACACTTGTTGCTTATTTACCTTCCGGATCAAATGACTGGAAAACCCTTCTTGCTTGTTCTGATGGAGATTCTGGACCTACCAACGACATCTCCTATTGGGAAACAGCCAAATAGGCAAAAGAGGAGAAAAGGAAGAAACACAGGGAGAGAAGAATAGCAAAAGTTAAAAAAGAAAACAAAAAAAACAAGCTCTGGATAACAACCTGGAAGAAATGTATCCTATGCATAGAGATTTTTAACTAATGAGAGAGAGGGACAACTCTCAAAAAATGGAACAGAGTTTTAATTGGTTTCTCAAAGAAAAGAACTTCTACAATTGTACAACAGAAGGAGTACTACAACAACGAGAGAAATCATGGCAGAAAATTAAATTATACAATTAGGTTAAGAAAGAAAATATAACCAAAGTACTACACATAAGTATGACATGAGGTCAGCATATTTTGTCAGTCACTAGTGACTTTGTGGTGCAGCAATAATGCATGTTAAACATGTATTTGATGTGATAGACTAAATCTGTGCAGTGAGAGGGGCTGAAGCAATCAGCAGAGAGTACTGGGTAATTAACTGATCCGCCGATAAATGTAGACAGCTTGTTTTCAGTCCAAACACACAATCAGGAAATCAAGCCTTACACATATATACCATGTTCTGTGATAAACTTTCCTGTGTTTGTTGACTAAGAAAGGGCTTTACACTAATGCAGTGATGGAAGGGAATGAACAAAAGTGAAATGTGTTTGTTGATCTACACATTTTGATGCCTTTAATGACAGGCCTACAATCTACAGTACATATTTGCCTTGGGAAAGTATTCATAGTCCAAGTTACACACAGAAAACGTCAATATTTCTCATTTGGATTTTAAATGATGGAAAAGCAAAAAATCTTACATAACTGAAGTGGAAAAAGAACGCATATTTTAAGAACTGGTCCACCTAGACAAAATTTGAAATCTGTGATACATGCAAAACTCTGCATGGGGCAGAAAACTGATACTTCGAGTTTCACTGAACACAGTATCCCCATGGTGAAACATGCATCATGCTGTGGCGATGGTTTTTATTTGGCTGGGAAAAAGTAGAGGCTGCAAAAAAAGTTGAGAGCTGGTTCACATTTTCAAACAAAACAACACATTCAGCAAGAGCTACACAGGAATCCCTGTCTATCCATATCTATTATATCTCTTTGCATTTGATAGATATGCAAAGCTTGTGCGACAAATACAGATGGCTTGTAGGTGAAATTACAGAGAAAATGATTTCCACCATGTATTGACCCTTCAAAAGCAGACTGAATACTATGTAAATTAAACTATGCATTCTGTGTAGATCTAGCACATCAAATCCTCCAAAAATACATTAAAAAATTTAGCTGCAACAGGACAAAACACTAAGGTAAAAAAACAACAACTTTTTTTACGTCTAGAGTAGATAAGCATTTTATTCTTGGTAGTGAACTATCTGGAGGCTTTAAACTTTAAACTCAGAACTTAACTTGTACAACAAGATTTCTTAAGCTTAGTCTTATTTTTTCATAAGAATTAGATTTTTTTTTTTTTTAAACTTAAGACTCCAATTTGCTTGAAAGATGATCAGAAACCTGACAAAAGAACGACCAATGAGTTCTTGCAAAAAAACCAACATTTTTTTTAAGGCAGAGGAGGCCACAAGATTAAAAATAAAAACCTAAAAACAAGATGAGAAGAGAGGAAAATGAAGAGAATAAACTTTAAAGCATTTTAAAATATGCCATTTTTTTTATTCCAGCTAAAACACGTGCAAAATCGTAGATGAAAGCAGAAAGGGTCTCACTGTTCTTGCCTGAGTGTGGGAGGGCAAGTATTTATGACAACAAATCACTGGACAAACACATAATGTTTTGAGAGAACAAATGAACCCTGCTCATCTCCTTTTAGCTGGCCTCTTTATTAAACCTAGAGCCTCAGATCCACACAGCCTGCTTGGGTTTCACAGTCCACTTATTACTGTATTCGGGGCTTACTCAGCGTGAGAGGGGTATTCAAGCAGACACATCAAGAAGAGATGACTCCCAGCTGCTGGCTCTTCAAATGTAAAGAAAAACAGTCACACGCCAGAGAATATATGCTCACATACCGTTCTGTCACACAAACTATCGCAAGGGGGCCGACATGTTAACATTACAGGCTCCATAAAGCCGACAGCATTTTTGTCATAAGCAGAATATGTCAGTGTTGCACTGATGATTGTGGACAATGGTTTGCAGGAGGAGGAAAAGTGATGAAAAGCTCTTTAAGATCTAAAAACAAACAAATCAGACCAAGTTTTATTACAGTGACCTGCAAAAGTAATCATACCCTTTAAAAACTTAGCATTTTGTTTTTCTACAACCACATACTTCACTATATTTTGGCAAATTGGAATTTAAATAGATAAACCAATTTGTATTCAGTCCTTTTTACTCTGATATCCTTCAGGAAAATCTTTTCGAGACTACTCCCTTGACAAGAAACCTAGCTGGTCCATGGAGTCCATTTGTATTCAATTTATTATCCATATCTGAACTGTAAAGGAAGAAAGGCACAAAGAAAGCTGTTGCTGAAAGAAAGTTTCAGCAACAGGTTTGTTTCTCACATGTTTTCTAGGGTGCACATAAAGCATATCAGCATATGAGCACAATACTTTGTGTGGAGAAAAACAATCCCAATATTGAAACATAGAGGTGGCAGAATCAGCAAACTGAGTTCATGGGAAGATGGATGAAACTAGATTACCAGGAACAAAAGCTATCTGGTAATGGTGTTGCACGTCCAGATGACATCATAACTTGCGAAAGATAAACAAACATGTAACTAAAGTACAGGGTTTCTTTGTGCTTCAAGTTTATTGCAAACATAGACCCACGATCGTGAGTAATGCATCCATCTACTGGGAAAAACCCCCCAAACTTTTTCTAACTTCTATCTAAACAACATAGTTTAATTTAAAAAGTTGCATCTGGCTCCATCTGCTTTTTTGGCAAAGAAACAATTCAGTTGATGTTTCTTAGACTTTACGAGAATATCTTCATGTTCTCCTAAAATATTTTCTGCTGCAAACAGAACCGAGCACACTACTTGCATTGACAACCTGAATCTGTTGTACTAATAAGCTAATATTTATTTTAGTCCAAACAGTTATTTGTAATGTTGATATTGCGTACAGTGAATAGCAATGTATTGCGCAGCCCTAAGCGAGATGCAGGGATACATTGGAAGACAATTTGTTGCAGGCTGCAGAACAGAGATTCACTCTAGAGCAAACAATACTAAAACATGTTGTATGTTTTGGAATGGTCTAGTCAAAGTCCAGACATAAACTGAATTGGAATTCTGTATCAAGCCTTAAAAAATTATGTTTACAGATCTTCTCTGTTCAAGTTGAGTGCTTGAGCTACTTCATCAAGAGGAATTGGCTGTAGTTGTAGTTGCCAGATATGCAAAGCAAGAAGAAAAAAAATCCCTGCTGCTGTAATTGGCCATTTTCATTTGCAAAGGAAATACATTTGAAATCAATTGTAATTTGTGAATCCAATGTGACAAAATCTGGGAAAGTATAGAGTATGAATACTTTTACAAGCCACTTTATACTATATGTTCTAACAAATAAAATAAGTCTCTTCCCAAAGTGAAAAACTAGAAAACTTTATACTCAAAGTTCATGAACTAAAACAACTTTCATGTAAATCATGTTTACTGACAATTGCAACATGATACTGGCTTTATCAGAGGATAAACATTACAAATCGGTCATCAGGGAACTAAGAGTGACATGCCTTTATGGTGTTTTTTTTTTTTTAAACCCACCAAAATGAGCATGTTGAAAGGAACAGAGACAATTGTGACTCATTGTTGTAAAAGATTGTGCAGATAAGCACAGGCACTACTGACGGCTGCAGAAATGACAGAACTGTGTGTCTCTCTGTATGCGATGACATGTCTGCTTGCTTGTCTTTGATCTGTGTTTTATTAGAGGCCTCAGGAAGATGCTGCTGAGTTGGAAAACAAGTCACGGAGCTAACACTCTCTGCAGGGAGGTTTGGAAGTGCGTGCCTGTCTACTTGGTGTTTCTTCTTTCTCCACTGTGAACATGTTTGTAAGAGACAGAATCTGAGCAATAAACACACTGCATCCCATGATACCAAATGTTTGCTTATACAGGAGCATTGAATTCTGTTCTGCTTAGAGCTCCTACAAACACACAAAACACAACGTCACACGCTGCAGCACCAAGGCCAACTCACTTTAAGTGTAGCTAATGAAATCAAGGAGCACATTCCAAACTCTGCAGTTTGACCTTTAATGCACAAACCCTTGACCTGCATGACAATGCAACAACAATATACCCCGAATGAGTAAAGGATGAACAACATACAGATACACACTTCCTGACTGATTAAAAAAACAAATTATACTGTGGGATTATTTTCTCTAACCCAAAGCAGCAGTAAACGGGATAAAAATAGACTGTGAACTTAAGAACTAATTTAATTGTTTAACGCAGTATGAAGAGAGAGTGCATTTTTGATTAGTCAGTTTCCAAATTTTTCACATTTAAAATTCCGTACTTTTCCAGAATAAAAGCTGTAGACAAATTTTTAAAGAGGAAATAAGTTGCACAAACAGAAGGATGGAATAATAAATTCATATAATTGGATAGATGGACAGAGGAATTAATAAACTAGGGAAAATGGATGGATGAAAGCATAAGGAAAACAGATGGTTAGATGGATGTTGGATAAAGATTATGGGCAAATGGAAGAATGAAAAGGGAGTAAACAGAGAGAGAGAAAGAAAACAAACAGGAAGATGGAAACCAGGGTACTGAATTGAGGGACGTAGGGAAAATGAATAGACAGGGAAAATACAAATAGGGCTGTCAAAATAGTTGATATAACAAAACAAAAAATTATTAAAAATAAAATAAAAAAAATATATTGAACAGAATTCATTTGTTCTCTAATTTGCCCAAATTATGGCAGTTCTGGTAGAAAAGCTGCAGAAACAGAGACGCTCAGTCCGTCCCCCACCTGCAGGAGCACACCTGCCAAAACAATGGGTTGCTATTAAAAGTTGTAAATTCCAGCATGGCGAGGACATTTCCCCCAAAAAACAAACAACATCATATCAACCTTCTTAAGCTGACAAAGCAAACACAAAAGTGTCGTTATGAGGTATTTTCTCCTCTGATGTGGACAGTCGAGACAAAAAAATCTTAAGGGCTTCTCAGGACATCTGCTGGAGAACTGGTTCTGCACCACACGACATTCTAGTCACGTAACACTTTGTTCTACTGTGGTATGAGTTAATACAGGAAAATGTTAATTAGCACAAGGTTAAGTAGAATACTCAAGCAACAAGACAAACCAGTGTTCCCCATACATTTAGTTCTAAAGACATTGGAGACAATATGGGTGATTACAATACAGGTTATGGTGATACGGTGGTACCTGACAAGAAAAAAAAAAAAGTAGGAGCCACAGTGACCGACCCTGCTGTATTTAGTCACCCAAGAAAATATTCTTCAGTGACCAGAAAGTCAGAAATTGTACAGGGCTTTTTCTGCTGAATACATTTTCTTGGATCTTGTTTATGCTTGTAATAAGTTTTTGCATGAACTAGATATAGGTCTGTTTTCAGTCAATTTATTTTAGTATAGAATGACCCTTTATTTGTTCCAGAGTAGTAAAATCAATTTGTACCAATATTAAATTGACAGGCAAATGCAAGCACACACTGGCCCACTAATGACAAGCAATATTAAAGGTGAAATATTTACACAACTGGATCAAAATGGTACACACTTCACAAAGGACATTAAATGTTACTAAGCGTTATCTTGTTTACTGCCAGACCAAACAGCAAAGTGACACTTAAATTATATAATTTTATAAATAAGGGTTCAATTGTCCTCTACTTAGTCTTGAATATTATAATTAATCATATTTTTGCATTCAACTACAAAGAGAAATGTAATAAGTTAGTGCAAATATGGATTGTTTTTATTATAGTAAATGGACAGGCATATATGTGTGTAGCTATGCAAGATAATACCTGGATGGATTCAAGGACAGATATATGAATGGTGGACTGAATAAAACTTTTAGACAATGACACAGTCTACAATTTGGAAAAATAAATACATTTCAATAACCTTAAGTAACTTTTGAGATTGTATAAGAACCTTAGATATTAGCCAAAAGATCTCAACTGGCCTGCAACAGATTTGAAGTTCTGTTGACTGTCTGAGTTATCGTCCTTTGTTATAATCTGGTTGGGTTTCCTGCATCATGGTCTGCTAGATAAAGTACAAAAGCTTGTCTGAAAGTAATTGGACCCTTTCAGCACTTGTGTCACTTCATGGAATGTCTGTGAATGGGTAAAACCTTCACCAGCATTTTTGGGGGTTCTTCAAGCAGAGAAGATCTCTCACTCATCTAGTTTCCCCTTTCACTTTGTCTCTTGCCCTTGTTACCTACCTTTTCCTGGGATAAGTAGGTACTCCAGTTTTGTAGTATTTCCTCCCTTTTTGCCCTCCACTTTTTGTTCATTCTTCCTTTCAGACTTTATCTCCACATCAAGGTAGCTACTTCAGGTAAGACAGGTAGGCATAGCCTTTTACTAGAATTACACTTTCTTTCCCTCCTGTTCTCCTAAAGAGGTATTGTGTGTGCTGAGAGGCTGTGAGTGGACATGGAGTATATTTAAAGGTCTCAGTTTCAAAACAAAGCACAGGTCTTGGATAATGTCTACAGTCTTGTTCAGAGCAGGTACAGATAGCCTTACTACAAGACACATTGAGTAGAAGGTCAACATGCAAGACCTTGTTATGTAAATGTGTCATTACTGTGTTTGTGCTTTATAGTTTTTTAGTTAATCTAAAAAAACTTGGGTCATATAAAAGCATATGACCCAAGACATCACAGGAAATCACAAGAAACAATGAAAAGCTTTTCTCCTGTCACATAATGAGAGTGCAGTTTCTGCTGGAGGTCTGTGGGTATGAGCATGAGTCTCGAGTGTGACAGACAGAACAAAACAGTGATTTATGAAGCCGTCTTTGATAACCAAAAGTGCGTCTCTGTGAAAAGAGATGAGACACCAGTGAGTAGTTGTATAACACACTGATGGCTCCTATAACACTGACAAACACCCAAGGGTGAACGAAGAATAATGCAGCACGTACACACTTCCTATGACAACCCTTTATCCCATTACAATGACCTTTGGTCTGACCTGTCAAAAGTTATTAATGACTGCTAATGTACACCGCTTTGTTGTTTTGTGTTTACATATGACCCGCACCCACTGATCAAATGAACAAGGGAGCAATCCTGTTTAGAGGAAAAAAGATCCTTAAATGTGCCTGTGGTGTTCTATAGAAATCTTCCTCCATCTTTTTATTGCATCTTTTAAAAATGATTTAATGGGTCAGCAGCAGTACCGGCAAGAATGGCATCATAGACAAGCCTCTTATTGTGCACGCAATACATTTATATTCTCGTTTTAAATAGAAAAAGGTTCCATAAAATGAAACTAGGTTTTAAAGAATACCTATAAAACAGTTCTGTATCCAGATTTATCCCAATTTAAGATGGTCCAAAAACCCTAAAAAGTTGAACATATCGCTATGTCCCTGGGCCTGTCTTTTGTTCCAGTGGTTACATTGTAACAATGCAGGGAAGTTGCCCAGTCTCCAGGAAGTAGTTAGTTCCACATTTCAATTGCCTAAATCTACTGAGTTTCCTTCATAAATGAATACAAGTTGGTTGTGCATGGCAGCATATCATTCAATTATTTTCTAGAGAAATCTTTATTTCTTCTCAGCCAGCCCACTTTCTTCTTTTTTACTAGCCTAGACGTTTTGTGTGTAGACAGAGGTGGAAGTCTTAGAAGACAGAAAGCGCCATAACGGCTGTTACCTCTTCAAGTAAATGACTGACCCAGAGCACAACTACTGTACACACAGTCTCACAAACACACACACATGCAAGTCCCAGGAGAAGTTCAGATACAGCCTGTGAACCTCATCACTCAGTGAGGGTAGAGTAAAGACTGATGAGAAATGTCACAAGAGGATCCCCCTCCCCTAAGCCCCTTTCCTGAGTGACCACTGCAGTGCCCTTTTTAAGTGCATCCTTCCTCTCAACTTCCTTTCCTCCCCTTTTCATTCCATGAGGGACTATTAAGGTAAAGAATAAGATTTGCAGGATGATCCTTCAATTGGGCAACCTAGTCACTAAAAACTGGAATGGAAAGTAGGCTGATTTTCTGGAATATGACTGATTTTTTTTTATCTTTCTCCTCTACCTGCATACTAAAAACTCCAGTCAACTCCAATCTCCAATCACCAAATACCAATCTTTAAAAGGCCGGACTTGCTGATTCCGATTTTGGCCAGTGCCAATTTTTTTGTTTGAAATGTCACAAATTATAGCAAGAAAGTCACTGAGTTGGCAACAGTGGGGTCACTATTGTTAACTGCAAATATACAGACATAACCTGGTGGGCCAGTCTATCCATAAAACCTCTCTCATGGAAGAGCAGAAGAGGACAGCCAGTGGTTGATTTTTAGACCTTTTCTGAAGCTTGTGAAGCAGACTACAAGCATCAACATGTAGCTCTATCTGTGTATCTTAACCAGTTTTTGTGTGCTTAATGGATCTCAGTGAAACAAATGCATTCTGATGAAACTTTGGAATCGCATTCCTTGGAATACTCCAACCAGCTAAATCCACACACGCACACACCACTAACGCTAATCAGGATAAAATTTCTTCTGCTCTGCAATGTGAATGTACATACAAACATATCACCAGCCTCAGGGACTTGTGTGAATCGGTAACTCATTAGCACATACATGATTGGTTCATCACAGATCCAACATTTGATACACTAGGACTGCCGGGTGGAGCTTTAGTCATGTAACCGAGCTTTTAATCAATTTTATATTAAGGGTGTGGTGTAATAATAGAGATGACTTCCTAGACCCTTGATTTAATTTTCAATCTTTTGCTGTATATAGTTACAGTCTCACTGATGAGCGTGATAACCTGGTTTAGTACAAGGTGAATGCATTCACACACACCTGTATAAGGAAACACACATGACGACACTCTCCTCAGGTTTCTGTACCAGGTCCTAACATTGCCTCAGCTGTAATTTGGGATTAACCAGTTACAGCATTTCTGGAACACTGAGTAGAAAAGGTCAGAAAAAGTCTTGTGTTTTTTCAACCAGCTGGAGTTTTGTGAACCAAGAACACAGAGCTCTGCTACTGCAACAAGACAGTCCAAAAAGAGATTAAAAGCTGTAAAATTACAACAAGCGCAGCAAAGTTTGTCAAAGTTGTACAACTTTAACTTGGTAAGCAAGGAATGATTTCGCAAGTTAATAAGCATAATTGCTACAACAGAATCATTGGTTAGTTTTATTACTGAAAACCACAGCATTTAAGCATGGTATTTTCACAACAAGACTATGTTTCTGTCCATTGCCCCTGTAAAACTGGGATTCAACAGAAACCATTTTGGCTGCATTTCATCTCTCACATTTATTCCTTAGGTTTACAAACCAGCAGAAATCTTGTAAAAGGGGATGTATAAACAAATTAAAACAGTACACACCATAAGATTAAGGTCAAAATCACTGTAATGCATAATGCTGGCCTGGCAGGAGGTGCTAACGATACCAACATTTAAGGATTCTAAGCATCACTAAACCTGTGGCAGACTAAAGAGCCTTGCATTTTCTTTGGAACCTTTTAGCCTCTCAGCTTTCTCTGTTTTGACAAAACAGGCAGGACAATGTAAGCCAGATGCCAGGGAAAAAAAAGGAAATAAAAATAAAACTAGACAGAGAGGGAAAAAATAAGCATAAACACACACACGCCGGCACACAGAAAATACAAAACAAAACATAAAACCTTCTACTATTGTTGTGGTTTCTAGTACAATTTGTGATAATAATTATGTGAAGCGTAATCATCATAATTAATTATTTCCAGATATAAATTGCATACAAATACCCATTTTATTTTTAAAAGGGTGCAAACACAGCAGAAAAGTTTTGTTCAGTTAAATGTCTTTGTTAATGTGACCCTTGCATTTGCAGCAAGTTTGTGATTCACACCACATTAACAGCCACACTCTAATAGCACAAAATAATTTATTCAAATTACGTAATCGTCTCATTCTTGATTATCCATTTAGTCAAATATGAATTCTGAGAGTGTTTGAGACTAAACTCTACCAAGAAAAAAAAATCTGGAACATCAATCCACATTGTTATAATTGCCCTGACAGCAAAGGTAAACCTGGTGTCTTTTACTGAAGCCAAGCAGACTTTTACATCATACAATATAACAAATGTACTATTTAATTCCCTTCATCCCCACTTGATACTTGATTGGTGACAATCCAACATACAGCACCTGCCATATAAGACAATCTCCTGTGTTCACATTCCTTCCCCCTCCATCTCTGCCTCACCTGTTTTTCCACACACACTGATATTTGATCTACACAAAACTAAATCTGTTGAGCACATTCCTTATTTTAGTTTTTCTAACCTGTTGAGAAATATCTGCCTGTGTTGCACACTCTGTGTCGGTGTGTGAAATATGTGCTGGATGAGTGCACTCAACTTGCCTTGGTGAAAAATACAGAGAGATGTGTTTCACTGCCAAGAATCCAAATAGGGAACTTTGGAGATTTGAGGAATGTCCCGACCTAAAATAGATAAAATAGATTATAAGAGGAGAGAATCTATTTTTGGCAAGTACCACTATGATTTAGCATTTGCTTCTAATAAAACATGTCTTTTTCATTAGAGAAATGTACTGACTGAACAGAAAAGACAAGTTACAAAAATTAACTCCCTAAACACCATCAGGATTAAATTAAAAACTCATATTCACCAAAATGATCTTTGCCCTTGTTAGGAGAACATGTATGTTGTGTATTTATGGGAACACGTGCACACTGCAAACAGGTTCATTATGTTAATTTGCAGACTGGCTTCCATATTTTTATGATAGCTTGATTTCTCTTTTGCACATCCATATTAAAATTTTAGCTCTTTGTGACTTAAGTTGCAACAATATGTTAAAATCCCAAGATTCATGATCTCACAATTGTTTTAGAAAATACTTTACTTATTTTGTGTAACTTGGATTTGCCTTAATCAAAAAGCTTAAATATATACAGGGGTTGGACAATGAAACTGAAACACCTGGTTTTAGACCACAATAACTTATTAGTATGGTGTAGGGCCTCCTTTTGCAGCCAATACAGCGTCAATTCGTCTTGGGAATGACATATACAAGTCCTGCACAGTGGTCAGAGGGATTTTAAGCCATTCTTCTTGCAGGATAGTGGCCAGGTCACGACGTGATGCTGGTGGAGGAAAATGTTTCCTGACTCGCTCCTCCAAAACACCCCAAAGTGGCTCAATAATATTTAGATCTGATGACTGTGCAGGCCATGGGAGATGTTCAACTTCACTTTCATGTTCATCAAACCAATCTTTCACTAGTCTTGCTGTGTGTATTGGTGCATTGTCAGCCTGATACACGGCACTGCCTTCAGGATACAATGTTTGAACCATTGGATGCACATGGTCCTCCAGAATGGTTCGGTAGTCCTTGGCAGTGAAGCGCCCATCTAGCACAAGTATGGGGCCAAGAGAATGCCATGATATGGCAGCCCAAACCATCACTGATGGCATTGGCACGAGTGACCAAAGGTTTGGCTATAGCAGCCCAGCCGTGTATATTGACCCTGTGGAGCTCCCGACGGACAGTTTTGGTGGAAACAGGAGAGTTGAGGTGCACATTTAATTCTGCCGTGATTTGGGCAGCCGTGGTTTTAGGTTTTTTGGATACAATCCGGGTTAGTACCCGAACATCCCTTTCAGACAGCTTCCTCTTGCGTCCACAGTTAATCCTGTTGGATGTGGTTTGTCCTTCTTGGTGGTATGCTGACATTACCCTGGATACCGTGGCTCTTGATACATCACAAAGACTTGCTGTCTTGGTCACAGAAGCGCCAGCAAGACGTGCACCAACAATTTGTCCTCTTTTGAACTCTGGTATGTCACCCATAATGTTGTGTGCATTGCAATATTTTGAGCAAAACTGGGCTCTTACCCTGCTAATTGGACCTTCACACTCTGCTCTTATTGGTTCAATGTGCAATTAATGAAGACCACCAGGCTGGTCCAATTTAGCCATGAAACCTCCCACACTAAAATGAGAGGTGTTTCAGTTTCATTGTCCAATGAAACTGAAACACTTTTATAGGTGTATAAATGCCCTAAGTATTTCTTACATTTTGAACACGATTCCCTCCCACACTAAAAGTACTTTATTAGAATGTTGTGCAACAAACCAACACGAAGAGAAAAGAATAGGAAAAATAACTTTTTACAAATGAAACTCTGAGCAATGTGGAATGAATATGTATTCATTCCCTCCGAGTCAAAACTCCAGTTCCAGTTTGAGTTGTAATTCTTTGAAAGCAAGTCTCTACATTTTTACCTGCAAGTCAGTTTGGATGGAGATGGTTTCAACAATTTTCAAGTCTTTGCTTGGGTGACTGAAGCTCCAAGGCAAACACATTCAAGCTATTATGCAAAATCGACTTTTTTGAGCTTTATATCATGTTAAGATGTTATTTTCTTATCAAAGACATAGCCAGACTGTTGCTTTAATTCCTTCATGCATGTTAGAGAAATCCTTGAATGTCCCATGGCAGTAATTCGGGGGTGCCTTAAAGCCTGTTACTGCAATGCAACACTCATTTACCCAAAGCTTTGCCTCGAAGCTTCAGTCATCTAAGCAAATCACCCATCCCCGACTCCTCCTCCACACAGCTCTACCAGACTAGCGGCAGAAGCAATCAGCAAAAACCTGGTGGAACGGCGCATCTGCTGAACTTTTTATACAAATCGCGACACTTCTAAAGACAGTTGCAAATGGCATCAATGGATAGTATGGAGAAGCATTGTTGTGATGATATGCTGAAGGCCAAGTGTTGGAGAGTATAGAAGGTTCTTAAAAAGACTGAGGTCAGTTTCAAGGAGTCAGATACAGCTATAGGGTGTAAAGTCAAATTTCTTAAGTTGTTTTCAATATATACAACATTTTCATAACAACTAATGGTAATACAGTTGCTTGATTCCGGTGTATCTCCCACCCTCTTAATTGTATTTAAGCTTTACACTTTTAATGTAAAAATTTGCTTTGATCACCATCTCTAGCTCTGGCTGAATGTTTTCTTTTCTCTCCAGCTGGAAGGTGAACCTCTGCCACATTCACAAGTCTTTTGCAGCCTCCAACAAGTTTTCTTCCAGCATAACTGTATTTAGCTTCATCTATCTTCTCATTTCTCTGACTATGTTCCCGCATAAGGGAAGCTTCCCCAAAGTGTGATGCTGCCACCATGTTTCAAGACGGGGTTTGTGCATTAAGAGTGTTGTAAATGTAGTGTTTTAATACAAATAGCAATTAGGTTGCAGGTACTGTTCTATGTTTCACATAAAAGCAGAAAATTAAAGTGAGAAAGTGTGTTGTGTCCTTTTGATTTGTTTGAACAGTCTACTTCTAAATCTTTTAAAATGTGTTGTAGTTTGTTACTTTTACTGGAAATTTACCAGATCTCAGAGTTAAAAGCAACATGAATCAAATATCTATTTACTCGTAAGTTTTTGTGCTCAGCTCAATTGTGTTCATCTTGAATTCTCGATCAAAGTAAACTGTAGTTTAAAAAAAACAAGTTTTCAGCACACTTAGCAAGAGCTTGACAGTTTGCTTATTCTTCTCATTTATCTTCTGCATGTGTTTGTACCTTGCAGTAGCGCAGTGACTCCATAAGCGTGAGGAAGCCAACAGATGCTTGTTTATGAATTCCATGCAACTCTACAAAAAAATAAACAGAATTTAAAAGAGGAGTGAACATTGATATTATTGATGGAAGATTGAGTCATTTACTGTTAATATGTGAAGATATGAAATTAAACCAATGACTAATCTCAGAGAAATATGGTTAAAACTAGGATTACTACTTGTTCTATGTGTTAATGAGATTTATTTTTCAACAACATCAGGGCCAGCTCTTACTCATGCCGGAGCATTCCCTGTCTCCATCCCATACATTAGAGACGGCATGGCCGGTTATAAGGAGGTTCACCAGGCTCTGACTGAACAAGAAAAGGACAAGAAAAACAATGTTTATGTAAGAAACAAAATCTGCTGTGCACATATGTGCTTCGTGAAGAAAATAGGGAGAGCTCTGCATAAAACATTAAAATCAATATGTTCTTAAGAGCCACTAACACTTCTTAGAGAAACTTTGAACTTCACAATGCTGATCATGTATATGATGTGTTCAGCTCTCCCTCGCATCCATAAACTCAAACTTAAACTGATTTTGTGCAGCCGAGAGTCGCAAAAGTTTCCATAGAGACAATGGTCAACTTTAAGCCCAAATTAAACTTAAGGCTCATACTGTGATCATGAAAACAGAGACATTATTCCCACTTGTTCTGCATCCCTTTTATCTTGTCAATATGTGGGAGCTTGCTGCAAGCAGGGAGAGACACCAGCAGCGGGTTTAGAGGTGCAGTAGGCAAGGATAATGTATTTGTATAAAATCAGTCATATATATGGTTTACACATACAAAATGTGCTGTACAAGAAATTAATGGAAAAGTGTTAAAATAACAAAATCCTTTATGTTTTGCTGACAAAAGACCCCAGTGTATCAAACGGGGATAAACAAAGTATGAAAAATGCAGCTTAAGGCATTCCATCACTTCTAATTTTGGGCTCTCACCATCATAAAGAGAAGTATAGACAAAAGAACAGCAAAGTCTTTAATTAGCAATAGAATTTTAATAAAAACAAAAATCTACTTTGTTTTAATAATGTAAACTAAAACAGCTTTGAATGATAATCATTTTAAGTCAGCTTAATGCTGAAGAAACAAGAAGATGGATTTGTATACCTTCCGTGACCATGTATAGGGTCTATGAGGGGCTCTGTTGGGTCCTGAATTTCATTTCTAATATTCTCTATGCCCTGCAAAAAAGAGCAAAAGATAACATTTGTTGAACATTTAGAAATCTTTGCAACCTCCACATAAAGTTTGAACATTACATATTTTTGAATAAGTATCCAAACGCAAAACCGAATATTCGATTTGTACCTAATTAACTTTATTTTTTTAAATCCCCTTAATCTCAGAAATCATATTACCGCCATCAGTATTTGAAATAACCATTTCTCCCCTGCGACATTTTTCCCCTTACCTTAGTGAGGATGACAGAGTAAAGGAAAAGCAAAACCCCACAGCACCCCCTCCAGGATTGGTATAGAGACAGCACCTCCTCTCTGAGATCAGACACTGACAGGACAGTTCGCTTGCTGCAGGATAAAGCAGCAAGTAAGAATAGTATATAGTAAAAAAATAAAATCAAAAAATAAACTATATATATATATATATATATATATATATATATATATATATATATATATATATATATACACACATACATACATACATATATATATACGAATTATAAGAAAATAAAATGAAACAACAGAAAGTAAATTCCAAGGGTGTCAGGTTGTAAACTGTCACAGGACATGGATTGTGTTTGCCAGTCCTTAATGTGTAAAGATAAAAAAAAAATATGATGCAAGACAAAACAGAACAAAGAAAAATTAGACCGCTAGGGATTAGCGCGCCATCCTTCTCATCCTATTGCTCATTAAAAAAATACCAGTGAAGCTGTCTTATTTAGCATGCACCTCTTTGCTTTGAGCAAGCTTTGCGTTTTGCTGACTGTAGTCTAAGCTGTCAGGGACTATGTGATCAAATTTCAATGTTTCTCACAGCAAGCTCAACTGTGCATATACTTAATTTGCTGGTGTGTCTTTAACAGACACCTTGTGTGTAAGCATTCTTTCAACAAGGCAATCAATGAAAGCAGAGAGTTGGCAAATTGTAAGGAGAGTGAAATTGAAAGTTCAATTTAAAAGCCAAGATAGATAAATTGAGACCTCCTTTTTATGCTCCTCATGCTTCTGAGAAAAATGCAGCAGACTATAAAAATCCTGCACTTTAGCAACTGTCAAATCTCATTGTTTGTTTTAAATCCCTCCCTCCACAGTAGTCATCATTTTACCAGACTATATTGGGAAAGGTATTTATGATGAGAGGAAATATTAGTATGATATTTGATAAAAATTTAATAATCTTCACTTACTGAAGTACGCTGTGAAACTGCTCAAAGCCAAGGTCCTCAGCAGCCAAAGCAGCTAAACACAAGAAAACACAATCACAGAACCATCAAGACAAAACATCAGACTGTCAGAGTTAGTCTGTCAAACTTCAGTAAAATGTATTTAGTTGGGCAGGAAAAGATGCAGTCAGTGAGTGGGCGATGATACAAGACTAACTTGGCTGCTGTTCCTGTGGCGACTGACTGCTCTCTGGTCTTGGCATGTCCTGTGTTTGAGACTGTGTCTGGGTCTTAGAAAGCGTGCTAGTATATGGGCTCTGTCCCTTGGCCCATGTCACAAAACAGAACCCTGTGGAGGGGCTGGCACATGCAGACTCAAGGATTTCACTCAGTGTTGAACACAAGGCCATCTTCTGCTCCTCTTCTAACAGAGACAAACATGAAAATATAAATTGTTTTGGTTAGACATAAGAAAAACAGTAAAACCAATAATATTTTTTTATGGAAGTTACCTGACATTTGTCTCCATGTGGAATTTTCTCTGTTAAAAAGAATGTTCTTTAAAAGGAAAGCCTGCAAAGAAACAAACTCAGTTCACAGCAATTGGAATTTTAGTTACATGTCATGTTAGCCACTTATTTAACATTCAATGATCTAATCTTGTTGCCACTGAATGTACTAATATTCAGGCTATTGTGCAGTGAGAAACTTACCTGAACAGGTGCAATCACAGCACATGGTCCTCCTTCAAACTGTTTCAGAGCCGTTTGCTCATGCTCACTAAAAACAAACCCTGCAAAAAAGGGAAGTCTTCATTCAACAGTGAGCCAGTAATTCATTTTGTATACGTATTTAGGCACACAATAAACAAAATTTCAGCTGGATCTTTAGTAAAACAAAGACTAACAACAGACATATACATAAAAAATAAAAGAGGAAGATTTAAAATGTTCAAAATAGTTTGATAAACTCTAGCCTGTCTAGCCTGGCAGAAAGATATATTCTTCCAATAAAATATCAAATGTTTGCCAATTTCTAAACAACTGAAAACATGGACTCACTGTGGTTATCACAACAAAAGCCCTACCTTGAGACCATCTTCGGAAGATCGAAGTGGAAACTCCTCCCCCTGATGGTTTTCCCCAAACCAAATCAACCATCTCCTTATTTAACTCTGACATGATTGGCTTCAAATCCTTAGTAACGCCCTCTTCGGTCCGACTGTCATGCAGGGACAAGAGAGGCTGTCTGTTCTTAATGAAGTCTCTTCCAA
Organism: Xiphophorus maculatus; assembly: GCF_002775205.1. Lineage (NCBI taxonomy): Eukaryota > Metazoa > Chordata > Actinopteri > Cyprinodontiformes > Poeciliidae > Xiphophorus > Xiphophorus maculatus. The sequence continues at coordinate 15,976,687 of NC_036445.1, forward strand.
ATCGCAACACTCCACTTCCCAGGGCAGTGTGTACCTGTGGCATTAGCCACAACTTCTCTCTGTGGTCCAACTTCGTCTAAGCTCAGGGGCTGGCAGCAAAATGGAGCATAGGTATAACATCAATCTGCCAGGCAACAGCACACAAACACAAATCCAGATTTGCTTTTGGTTAAGGTGACTTCAAGAACAGACAAAACAACTGTTATATTTAGTAACAGAGGAGCTTGGATTTTGTATAGTTGGACAGATATTCACAGATTTGTACTTTACTGATATTCTCAAACAAAGTGCTGTAAAGTACTACTTCCCTCTAGTCAAATTGAGTTATATAATGACCTAACTGATCACTGTATTAAACATTTACCAAATAGATATTTCCAAGCTGGTAGTAATTGCAATTTCTTCTTAATGTTTGATCAGCAGATTCTGGTTTTGGTAAATTATGATTTATTTTTCTAATATCCATCATAGTCATCTGTGTACATTTTATTTTAATTCAGTGATTTAAGTTAACAAAATTGACCATATGAAGGAAAAAAAGCTTTCTGAAAAAAAAATGTCTGTTTGTTGTTGTTTTTGTTTAAGCCAGAAAAGTCATCTTCTGTCTTGATGACTTTTCCGCATGCCTGCAAAAAAGTAGCTTCAAATGTTTTCCCCAAAATAATCTTCCACCATCCATGGGAAAACAAAATGTTCCACAAAACGTGGCGCATTTTCTTGCCACTTTCTGATGAGATCAAGTTGTTTTCTTCAGTTTTCAAGTTACAGTTAATTAGTAGAACATTTTATTTTATTTTAAATAAAATATGAAAAAAGCATTACATAAACTTGTTTTGTAAAATAATATTCTCTGTGACAGCTTTTAAAAGCTTTTGAAAATTTATTCTACAGCCTCTTACGTTGTTGTTGCAAAAAAAAAGCAAAAACTTTTGAGCTATTGTCGAAACTGACATGAGCAGTGATGGATTATGAAGAACAATTCAGAAAGATTTTTGGGCGTTTACTAATTGTACTACACAATTTAGCTTGGGAAGTGTTCTTGAATTACATTTCTAAGGAAACATAAAAATTGCACGCTATATTATATACGCAATGACCATACACATCACGTTTTAAGTATTTACAGAACCTGGCGCTAATAGTTATTTGAACACTTGCTCGCTCTGCAGCCAAGCTAAAAGGCTAGCGGCTTCGTTAACGTCAGGTGGTTACAACGGATGATAAACAACGAAATATTTAACAACGAGCGAACAGCTCACTCTTTATTACAGTATGGCGAAGCAAAAGTTAAAATATTAGGTAACTTGACGTGGCACCATCAAGCATTAGCATCAACACCTTTCAGCTAACCTTACATTGCCTTATCATTCAATTTCTTGTCACTCCAGGGCGGCGGCAGATATAACGGTCGTGAGAGGCTGCAGTTTGTCATTATTTCGACGTAAATATTCTACACTTACCTCAAAATAGACTCGAGTATTAGGGGGTCTGTGTAGACTGTATTTTGTTGAGCAATTTCACCGCCAGCCTCATTTCTGTCATTCGTTTATTTACAACAAATTGTAAAACGAAGAAAAAATACTGCGTCCATTTGACGTACTATACTATTGGTTGAAATCGAGAACGTTCCAGATGCGTCACAAGGCGTTTTCTCGACGCATTGCCTGATTGGCTCGTCACCTTGTCGATCACGTTTAGCGCATCTTCAGAAATGGATCGGTAAATTTAAAACACAGTTTATGACTTAATTTTTTTTATTATAGCTTTCAGAATATTTTTGCAAAAACGAACATAACACTAGATGTAAAATATTTTACGTTTCCACTAGCTAAGTTTTAAAAATGTATTCAGTATGATTGGTATTTTGTTCATTATCTGTCTCCGTAGTTGTGACTGTGGATGCATTTCTTAACAATCAGCCGGTGAATGACCTGGGTGGAAATGATCGCAATGATAAGAGTATTTTCCTTTTAAATAGAGGGAAAATGGTGTATATTTATTTTAGCTGAAGGAGGTTAGAGGCAATCTGTCAAACAGATACTGGATTATTATATCAACAGCCGTTAACAAAAAGCAAAAATTACATACAATTTACCAGAGCTCACCTCCTGACGCATGTACAGCGTCAGGAGGGTGGGAATCAAAATCTGCAGATCAAATAACTTTATTTAGAAATATGCTTAAATATCAATGACAGTGAAAGAGGCGTCGGTCGAGCATGCCGGTTGAGAAATGGACATGTCACGACAGATGCACTGTTTGAGATTGATTGTGTACAAACCACTCCTACACGGCGTCCCTATTGCCTCGTCAAGTCGCAAATGGGGCGCACCCAGCTTCAGCACTTACCGCATGCGTGTTGCATGCCGCCTGCTGTTCAGAGTTCTTTAGCACGCGTGGAGTATATTTGGGAAAAGCTTTTTATTAAGGGGCAAAATTTATTGTAAAGAGTAACGAGCGTTATTTATCAGTATGGGAGGTCAGGCTAAGAACAAGAAGAAAAATAAACCCAAGAGGAAGGACAACCGTCAAAACAGGGGTCAGCTGTGCAGTGTTATTGTTATTATTATTATTTTTTTTGTTATATCCAATGTAAAATGTGTTCGTTCCGTTTATCACTAAATGAGACACTAGCAACTTTTCATTCGCGCCTGTGTTTCATCTCCACAGATGGAGGGTTTGTTGATTTGTCACCTCAAGAAAGGATGAAAGTAAGAATGCACGAGAAAGCCAAGAAGAAGACAGCTGAAAAGTACTCAGTACAGCAACTACTAGAGAAGGTGCTTTTAAAAATTAAACCTATCACCGTAGAAAGTGGCTAGGTTTTATTCTGTACATTTATTTATCTTGTGTGTTCAGACTCAGGAGTACATGGACAGTTTTGACTTTGACATGGCTGGCCTTTTCTGTCAGAGAGCTTTGGATGTGGACTCCAACAACCTACAAGCTCTTGACATGCTGGGACACATTTGCTCTGAATTAGGAGACATGCAGAAAGCTAAATCAATATCCTTTTGTGACTTTATTTTCTTTATACATTGTCTACTGATTAGTCACTAAAGCATTGTGTATTTTGTTCATTCTGTCCTGAAATGGGAATTGTTTGGGCTTCCTTTACCAACTCCTACGTGTTTATCCGTGCAATAGACCTAAGCCCGGATGTTGGTCATAGCAAATACATGTATCTGGGACAAATTCACTCCGGCCAGGAGGCTGTGGACTACTACACAAGAGGAATACAAGTTCTTCTATCAGTTCTAGAGAAGCAGGAAACAGAGGTTAGTGAGAACAACTTCATACATTTTGAACCGATCCACATTTGGTCATTAGACAACTACAAGCTTTAATATATCTATATATTAATTACAATTATATTTATAGATACTGTAGTTTATGTGGTAGACCAATCCAAAAGAGTGTATTATTACCAAAATAATAAATGCTTTTCACAATATTTTAGATATAAAAAACAAACTTGTGGCATGCTTTTGTTGTCAACCCTTCTGAGTGATGACTTTGCAGAAAAATCTTTTCCTGCAGTAACAGCGGTCACTCTTCTGTGTGTATGTCTACCAGCTTTGCACAGCTGAAGACTAAAATTTTTGCAAATTCATCCTCATAAGAAAGCTCATACTAATAACTAAACAATGTTCATGTCTTGCCAGTTTCTCAATTACATTTAGGTCTGGCTCTCGACTCAACCTTTCTAGCAGATGGATATTCCTTGATCTAAAACAAGTGGGGTCTGACCATGTGTGTGAAGTAAAGAATTCTCACAGAATGCTGCTGCCATCATATTTCATCATAAAGATATTAGTTTTGGGGGTTAGACAGTGCCACAGACAGTGTTGTACATATAAGAAAAATATTCTAAATTGGTCTCATCTCACCAGAACAACAGTTTTTTTTTTGTCTCAGCTAAGGTAAATTTAGGCTACAAACTTGTGTTAATAAAGCTTAACAATCTCTAGCTGGACATTTTAGTACAGTGAACCATTTGAGTCTTGAACTGCACCGTGGCACTATGGTTTGTTCTGTTGCTTTGTAGCAAGAAGGTCCTGTTTTCAAATCCTAGCCTGGGCTCTTGTCCATGGAGATGCATGTTCCCCCAGTTCATTATAGGGTTCTCTCAGGGTCTGTGGATTTCCTCTGACAGTTCAGGCACATAAATGTTAGGTTAAATTGTCTCTCTAAATTACCCCTCAGTCTGAGTGTGGGTGCATGGTTATTTGTTTTGTGTGTTGCCCTGTGACCTACTGGGGACCTTCCTAGGGTCGTCTAATGACTGCTGGAGATAGGAAGCAACACACCACGACCCTGCATGTACAAGCTTGTGTAAATGATGGATAGATTTTGAACACTATGGTCTCTTTAATTTTATATTAATAATGTCCATTGCTAAGGAGATGATTGTTTAGATTACAGGCTTCAGTAACTCCAGATGCAATAGATACTGAATGCAAATCCTGACCAGGCAGTCGGTGGGGTGCAAATGCACGGCTGTGTTAACCATTTCTGCGTGTGTCCCACGTTTCCCACATGTTGTCTGAAACTGCAAACTGTGGAGCTTTTTTTTCAGTGATGACTTTTTCTTTGCCGCTGTTATGCAATGTCCAGATTTGAAGAGTGCATTACTAAGAGATGTATCATAAAAAAAAAATCTAATCCCGATGTTAAATTTCTGCACAACCTTATGCCCTTGTTCTCCAATAATCTCAAACAAATTTTTATTGAATAATTATTTCTAAGGAAAATCTCTTCAATCTCTTCTGGATTTTGGGAATCAGAATAAAGAGGGCTGAATAAAAATCTATGCCCTACTTTTTGACAATTCTGCACTATTTTCACATTATATAACATCAACTCCCAATAAAATACATGGAATTCAGTAGTTATAGTTGATAAAATGTGAATATCTTAAATGTATCTAAATAGATCCTATAATGATGCATCTTGTGCGTGTGTATTTTTAAGATGAACAGCTTAAAAATGTCATTCTAGTTGAAATTTAAGACACTTAATGTTTTGTCCACAGGAGGGTGCTGTGGTCTAAAGTACCCCTCCTATAAAGGATAGGTTCTATAAACAAGTTACATGATGATGAAGGGTCTTCATGTGATCATCAGCTTTAGGAAGCACAGGCGTTGTTTCCTTCACCTAGACGTTTTACCTGTTTAGTTAAAAATGTGTGTTATTTCTTATAAAATAAACTAGATTTCTTGTTCGCCATAAAAAGCCTGAACAATGGTGTGGACAAATGTGTTAGATTTTTGATACAATTAACTAAAATCTCCTGGAGTCACTTGAAAAATCCTAAACACTGTGACAGAAAAGTGTCTTTTTCAAATCTTAAAAGCAGATAAAATAAATGCTGAAAAAAGACTATTTGGTATTTTCATGGAAATGTTTTTTTAATGAGACTAAATTGTTCAAAACTAATCTTAGATGTGACATAGCTCTTAAAATATTTAGTGGGTGTTTATGTCTTTCTTCAGATAATTACTAAAGTACAGATGTCTCCATTAAGACTGATGAATTAACAGAAAAAAATTTCTGTGTTGAAATATGTCATTCTGCAGAATGTGTATACGCTGCACTGAACAAGAAGAGGGCATTTGGGGCTTTTTTGTTAGTTATTCATTTATAACTCAGATTTTTTTCTGCTTGACACAACCATGTTTTCAGCATTAATGGCCTATTCAACTGAAGTTCCTCTGGGACCATAGACAAGTGTTTCTTAACATTATGTAACTATTGATGTAAAAATACTTTCCTATTCATTATGTTTTCATATTAAATACTTCATATGATAATCTCTAAGTCAGGAAGTCTGCCTTGTGCTGCTCAGGCTGGAGCCGCTGGAACAACGGATGAGAACGACGAGGTCCCTTCAAGGAAGGATGTCAGCGTGGCCTACTGCTCCCTGGCTGAGATCTACTTAACAGACCTCTGGTACCGCAGCAGAACAACCTGCACTGCTGACAACCAGAAATACTCTCTCACGTTTTAGTCATTTCCGATAACTCCACATTTGGCTCTTTCTGCTTCTCTCATGGTAGCATGGAGGAGGGAGCTGCAGACAAGTGCCGAGAGTTCATTGAAAAAGCTTTACAGTATCACCATGACAACCCGGAGGCTCTCCAGCTTATGGCCAGTTACCTGTTTAGTACAGAGAGAAACCAGGTCAGTCCACGCACTCACACAGGGACTCCAGATGAATTATCGCCACATTAAATCAGGAATCTGCCGAGTTAATTATTCTGAGCAGATTGAATTGTATGCCATTAATCAGCAGATGGACACTTACATTAACACGCACACACAGATGGGTAAAACCAATTGGAATGTTAATTACTGGGCAGATCATTCAGGTCATGTAGTCATCTGATAAATTGAAAGAGATGAGGAAGCATGTTGGACTCAGTTTCGGAGAAAACTGCTACATCAACCTTACAGTTTTATCCTGGAAGAACATAGAGGATTTGTGTAAACTAAATGGACCCATAATTATATTTATTAAAAATAATATAGTAATAAATCCATCACCCAGCCTCCTGCAGTGTGAAGTATTTAATAAATATATTATTTATTCATAAATCAATGTTGTAAATTAATTGATTGTGAACATACATTATTGAAACAGTGTCATTTGTGACTGAATATTTCTTTATTCATGAAAATATTGTGTTACATAGCTAAAATAATATCTCTTGAAATTTTACTTTTATCTTTTTTTTTTTACTAAAAACTTACAAGTGCAATAAAACTCTTGTAGATATGCACTACTCACGTTTTCCTGATTAGTGACAATTTCTGATTTTCTTCGAGGTTTAATGTACCCTAACTGGTTATAATTTTATTTTGAAAAGATAGTTTTGCAACAAAGAGAAACACAAATGTCCTGTAAGTCACTTTATCTATCTTTTGTAAATTAAATAAAAAATTGAGGAATTGTATCGATCAGAGTATGCAACCTTAAACTTTCTGGGGTTTATTTTCTGCTTTTTGATTCGATCATAGACCAAAAATTATGAATTAGTTATTAATTTAGATACATTCTGTGACTAAAGAGAAAAAAAAATCTGATTATTTTGATATCTTTTTAATATTTAAATGTGTTAACATATGCATTGATCTTATAGATTGAAACTAAAACATATTCTAAATCAGTCAAACTCTTTGTTTTTTGTTATATTGTAAAAAATGATCTGTGATTATTTTACACCTAAGTGATGTAGGTGACAAAATATTATTTTTCTTACTCCTAGAGAAACTGAAAGTTGCAACACATGCCAAAGAATGTGTTGTAGCTTTTAAATGAGTGAAAGCTTATCTTTAGTTACAGTCTTTCGTCACCACCGCTGGCGAAGCACATTCTCATTTCGTTAATGTTTTGAAATCACAAACTCTTGACCACAGCAGGAGGTTGATTAGTTATCACTGTGGGTTATCATGGGTTAAAATTAACAATAAAGGTTAAAGAGGAGCATTTACATTATATCTCCCATCAATGACACGATGGATTCCTGTGAGTTAATGGAGTTTTAACGAAGCATGAACGTAACATTTTAATTATAACTCACTTAGCTTTTTCACTGTGTTGTTCCATTTATCCGTGTCGACAGCAGGAAACAGCCTTGAGCTTCAAATATGATCTAGATTCAACAGGTTTGAGTAAGTTTTCAACAAGATCTCAAATCGTTGATCTATAAATTGTTGGGAAGTAATCAAGAGTTCAACCAATGCAGTACCAGATGAAGCCTTTAGGGATCAGGCTTGCCCCAGATTTTTTTTAGCTATCCATACATCCTCAGACCAACATTTATTTATTTATTTTTCTTTCAGCTAAGCTGCATTGATTATTATTTACAATAATTAAATTAAATCATAATAATTGGTCATTAATGTCTATGGAGAATCAATTAACCAGTGTGTAATTTGAGAATATTTGCATTTGTTTATGTTCGTAGAAGACATATCTAAAAGATTTTACACAATTTGATCATCACATGGATCTTTCATTTGTTTATAGGAAGGGAAGGAATACCTGTTGAAAAGTGTTGGGATGTGGTTACCTGCGCAGAAGCAAAGTGCAGCTTCCTCCACGACAGAAGAAGAAACACAGGTAAGCTTGTTTTCTGGTTGCTATTTCTCTCACTGCCACAAATTATATTCAGGTTAAGAAATGCACTGCTCAGAATTTTGTGGCCAAGTTCAGATCTCTGGCTTTGATGTTAATCTTAACATTTCAAGTGTTAGGATTAACACAGCCTTTAAAATAATTTTTAAAAAGCATTACCACAGAGGCCATTTTTTAATGTAACTTTAGCATCTTTACTTTTTTTTATTAGCAGTCAGAACTTTTGGGGCCCTTAGCAGGCAGAAGTGACTCAGGAGTAGAGCAGGTGGCCATGGCCCCAGAGACTCCCCATTTGAATCCTGTTCCTACCTGGGGATAATCAGGGGTTTGCGTAGGGAATGGCATCGGTCTTTAAAAAAATCTGCCAAGTCTGTATGGAGGCAGCTGCTGTACTGAGGCAATCCGTTAGAGAGAAGTGCCGAAAGGACAACAGCATCAATTAGCGAACTTAGCCTTACAGAAACTCTAGTTTATTCCCTGGACAATGCAGTTGCTTAGCTTAACTCTTAAGATTTCCAAAAGCTGCCAAACTTTTCAAATCCAATGTCTTTAATAGCATCAGAAGTTTAAAAGCTCACAATAATAAACTAGAGGAATTTTGCTTCACTCTTAACCTCTTCAAACCTGTCTTAATAAGCTCCATGTTCCTCTGAACTTTACTATCAGCAGCCACACTAAAGAGTGTTGCTGTTGGCAGCGGTGTAAGGAAATTTAAGTTTTGTATCATTATTGGTGTGTGTATTGCGATGGCTCCAATTATTATTTCTACAAGACAACGTAAATCTTCTGATAGCCTCTTTCACTCTGGGGATTTTTCAAAGTTTTAAAGTTTACATAGGAATTCAATTGAATTAATTAGAATAACAGGAGTAGACCTATAATTTAAACATGCATGTTTGTCCCTTAGCAAGAACTTATATATTGTAGCATAACTTTACTAAGATAATTTTATGCAAGTACAGCTCAGAATATCTATGCTATTGCTCCATCACATGAACATCTCACGCTGCTTCATGCATGAGTATTGGCCTGTGCATTTCTAAAACCTTGGACTTTTGAGGCCCTATATTTCAGCTCAGTGCAGAAGACTATTGAAGTCACAGAAATATGCCCATTAGCCACATGAAGTGATGAAGGTTTGGTGATAAATATGTTGAATGCAAAGTATGCTCAACTTTAATTTTGCATGCATTTCTGCCCATAGCAAAACAATTTTTTGTATCTTACAGAGCACCCCTCCCCTTTGTCTTCTCCACTCCAACAAACTAGCAGCAGCAGCAATTAGCAAACACCTGGTGGAACTGCAAGTCTGCTGAGCTCATCATAGAAATTATTTCTCAGCCTAACGCTCCTAAGAACAGTTTTAGACCCCATAATGGAGGCGAAATGATGACACGCCGAAGGCAGAGTGTCCGAAAGAGTAGGAGCTTCTTAAAGAGCGCGTTTCAAATAGGGGGTTTTCACCGGGTTTTCACCCCCAATGTAAGCTTACTCCCATCTGCTTGTGTCTGAGTGTTTTGGACAATCAAAACCAGGAGGTTAATCCATAAGATGATCACAAACAGCTTTGTCTTTATTTAATTTTTAAAAACAAATCCAGATATCTAAAAATGTTTTCACATAAAGTATTAAAACTGGTAATGGTTTTATCCTGGTTTTTGTTTGTCCTTGCAGCCTTATGGTGGTGTCTTAACTGAGCTCCTGACTCGCTGGTTAAGCTGGAAAACTGGTGGTATTCTGTCACCAGTCACCATCCAATTTAATTGGTGCATCTTTATTCAGGTTTATTTCAAAAAGCCTTTTTGGACTAGTCTGGCTGTCACAGTGTGCTTTGCAGCAGACGTTAAGGACATCGGCAAAGATAAATTTTTTTTAAAAAAGTAGGAGATAATGAACGGGCGAACATTAAAAAATAAAAAAGATGACACAAGCCCTTCACAAACGTGTGCTGTTAAGTCACAGTGCGTGAAAAAAACTGATATGAAAGGCAGCACCAGGAGTCACTCTAATGGGGAAAAATAATGGCTGCAGTGCTAGATTTTAATATCTCCAAATAAATTATATCAGGGCTCATTTAAAAAAAAAGAATAATGTGATACAGGAAAGGGTTTTGTGATGATTTGGTAGAACAAACCCCCTGTAACTCCACAGTTATGACTCTTATCTTCACCTGCAGGTTGATCCGAACTCAGCCTGCTGACACTTTGACTGAGATTAACAGCCATGCAGCTGCGGAGCATTTTGCAGCCTGAAATTGGATCATGTTATTATCAGACAAAGGAAGGAAGAACTCTGTTTGATTTTTCTCGTGTAAACACTCCTCCAAAGGTGGTCAAATCGTCCTTTATTACTATTTTCTGTCTTTTTTTTCCCCCACTTCCTCCAGAATGAAATCCCTCCGTACGAGTCTCGCATCACCACAGCCAAACTGCTTATCGAGTCAGAGGAGTATGAGGTAATGTATTTGCTGTGTGTTGTGCTTGCACGCTCTGTTTTGGCCAGTCAGTGCGTGATTCGCGGCAGGAGGCCGGCCTGGCATTTCTTTATGTGTGTATGTGTGCTTTTCTTTCTGCTGAATAGCGCTGGAGGTGGGAAGGCCATGCCTGGTCTTTATGCCCTTCAGAGTTTAGTGTCAATAATTGAAGAGTGGTATTTACAGAGATGGGCTGGGGAGGAGCGAGTTGGGGTACTGCTGAAGGGAGGAGATGGAGGAGAAAAAATGGAGGGGAAAAAAATCACAATGAACCTCTGTTTTGATGAATTGCTGCCATATCTTTGAAACAGCACACTCATCTGCTAAATCACTCATCAATTTCCAGTTTAAATGGCCTCAATTTCAGTGGCTCGCTGCCTTCAGTTCGGTACTGAACCTCCTAACAATCATTAACGCTTGAAGTCATTTTCTATGATTACTGCCACACCAACAGCAGTGTAGCAATTTTCTGTTGTGATCCAATGATTAATTTCTAGTCAATCTTGTTGGGTGGTTTATGGTTATTACTGACAGGAAATGAGCACAGTGTCCCTTTTTTAAAAGTTTTTTTACTCTTCCACCCACACAGCTCAGCTGCAGTTACATATTTGTGTGTGCGTGTGTGTGGAAGTGGGAGTGGGAGATGTGCTGTCAGGTGCATCAGTGAAATGACAGCGTTTCAGTCCATAGTTTCTGACATGTCATTTGTCTTCATCCTCCTGTTGGTGTCATCAAGCCTGAAACCTGAACCTCGGCTGTGCTCAGAGCTTTATAATGTCACATAATTTACCATATATACCAACATGGGTATGTATCCCAAGAGAATGTATCGTTCAGTCAAATTAGTCTTTGGCCACCAGAAGTCTGAAATTTTTTGAAGTTGAGCTTTATGTTCTTTCAGGAGTCAAGTCCCAGACTCGATTTGGATGAATTAGGAGGGAACACGCTTTCGCATTGGTTCATGTTTTGCTGTGTAACATGTAGATGGGCTTTTATTAAAGGGTTCATACACAGTCTGGAAAAGTATAGAGTTTACTTCAAGTATAAAAAATGTTTGTATTTCCATTTACCTTTGTGTATATGTTTTTCTCTGTTTTTAATCCCATCCGTGTCCATCCATCTCTCTGTCAGTCCAGTTAGATCTGCTTCCTCCATCCACTCCTTGTTCTAGTTGTTGGTTTATTTAATCCATCTGCATGTTATCCATCCATCTATATTATAGCTTAGGTTTTTCTTCCGTATTTTTCAGTCTGTAATAACTGTTTCCTTCTGGTCTAAAATCTGATTGGTTCTCCAATCTGCAGATTTAGTGTTGAAGGTCCAAATCTAAGTTTCTTCTTTAAATACAAATAAGCTGCAACAACCTTTTGGCTTAGGATCAATAGAACTGATGTTGTTTAATCTAAAAATTCAATTTTACTATCACTTTTTTGGCTCATAAATAGACTTTAACTTTCTACATTCACATTTATGTTGTTTCAAAAAAAACCTGCATGTTATGACTTGTGCCACATCGTCTCTGCCTGTGCAATATATTTCCTTGTTAGTAAGTTAGGGGAAAAATGTGTTTCTGTATTGCACGCTAGTGACAGATTCAATCTCCAAAAATGATTTTTTCCCCCTTGTCTGTTGGTGTCAGACAGCACTTCATCAGCTGTGAACTCTTCACTGGATGACAGTTTAAACAAGAAGCTAACACACCACCGACCTTTGGCTCAGTAAAATAACACCTCTGCTCCCATTACCTTTAAGGCTATACACTGCCTCGTCAAGAGGGAACTAAACAGAAAAAAACAGAAAACAGTCCACCAAATAGGTAAAAAATCCCGCTTATAATACAAGTGCTTTGATCCAATTCTATAATTTAATTAAAATGTGCAACTTGTGAAATGCGTACTCTTACTACAGAGCGACATATTTCAAGCCCTTATTAGCTTAATTTCATGATTATTGGTTAGATCTAATGAACACCCTAAATTTAAGTTCTCAGAAAATTAGAGTATTACATTTGACCTTGAAAAATTATTCCTATTGCAGAAATGTCAGTCTAATAAAAAGTGTAATCATGTAATTTACAGTATATACACTCAGTACGTGGTCTTGGCTCTTTTTGCATGAAATATGCCATCAATGGGGTGTGGTGTTGAGATGGTCCATCTGGCTTTACTGAGTTGTTGAGCATAAGTTACTATAATAGCAACCTTCATCTCATCTGCATTTTTGGGTTTTCTGTCTCTCATCATCTGTACTATATCTTATAGACTCTAGGGGGCTTAGGGCAGGCCAGTATCCTGACATAAAGTCCAATGGACCAACATAAGCAGATGACATGGTTCCCAAAATTATCCCTAACTTGAACCTTGACGGTGGACATCAAGCAGCTTGAATTCTGTACCTCTCCACTTTTCTTATGGGCTCTGATACCTTGATCATCAAAAACAAGAACGACTTTGCCTTAAAACAGAATTTTGGTACACTGAGCAACAATTCAGACTTTCTTTCTCCTTGCCTCCAGTAAGACACTTTCAATTCTGGTGTTCAGGCGTGGCTTAACACAAGGAGGGCGACATACTGTATGCATCACTTGTCCTAGATATGTCTCTATGTGGTGGTTCTTAACGCACTGACTCCAGATGCAGTCCTGGCTTAGCTTGTGCATCTTTTTCTTGTACACATTTTCCTTCCACTCAACTTACCATTAGTATGCTTGGATGCAGCTCTTTGTAAACAACCAGATCCTTTGAGATATTCCTGATGCCTATATCCAGCAGCCACTAAGGATGTGAGCATAAGTTACTCACATCCTTAGTGGCTGTGAGTAACTAAGGATGGGTACAGCCTGGACAGGTCACTAGGCAACCAACTTTTCAACATTTTAGTTTATTGAGATGCTCTTTGACATGATTGATATGAGTTGTACCATATTCCTGAAAAGCAATGTTAAGATACACATCCTGTGTTTCTGGTATATATATAAAAAAAACTAATTTTCTGCTTAGCTAAAAATGTTCTCGTCTATCAAGCAGGCATATAAACTAAGCTAATTTTACTGAGAGAGGAGCATGATTGAATGCCAGGATTCAACTGGCTGAAACATCCATAGAGTCATTTAGGGAGGATAAAACATAATTTTCAGTCATTGATTGGCCACCCAAGATCTCTTGCTTCAACCCCATTAAGAAGATTTAAGATCTACTGAAGACTCCTCACAGCACACTGACTATATCCTCATAAATACCAGAGCCAGACAAAAAGTTAATTCAGCTATAGACATAAAAATTGGTGTGTTAAATAAAACTAATGTTAAATGCAATGCTGTCAAAAGTAAAGATTTTTTCCTCCTTTTTTTGCCCAGGAAGTGTGAAACAGTTAGAATTTTTAAGGTGGTTTAAAAATATATTTTAAGATGGAGCTTTTACTTACTTTTGTTGACAACACATTAAAAATCTCTAAAACTCATAAATAGCTTGTAAACAAGGGATTTAAATGACGGCTGGACCTGGAAATTAGCTGTTCCAAAAATGTGGCATGGAAAAAGAACAAGAAAAAAGTTCTCCCACATGAGTGGATTTCACATTCTATGATCGTTCCTACTTAATTTGGGAAAGAAAATTAGCCAAAAATACTTCTTCAAATCCGTTCCCCCCTTTTGATTCATTTCACAACATGAATGCATGCCAGAAATGTCATCTTTCACAGTGCTAATGGAATATGAGCTCAAAGATAATTACAGAGCCCTCTACATTTATTAGTGCCCCTGCTAAAGATGTGTTAAAAGCCGTAAAATAAATTTTATTGCAGTAACATGTCATTTCACATTGATAATTTTAGACAAATTAAACATTTAATTTAAGCATCTTATCAAAAGAAACAAACATGCCAAGAAATATATGTTTTAAACAAAATAACAGTTGCCACTACAAACTTCTGTAGAATAATTCAAACTAAAGCATTTTTGTTGTTTGTCCATAGTCTTTTTTTCTTGGAATTTAAAAATGAAATGACAAAGCCTGTTTCTTACAGGCACTCTTTAAAATTGTAAAGACAATAAAACATATCATTCAAATAAGGCAAAGGATGTGGTGATCTTCATAAATCAAGAAGTGGTAACTAGAAAATAGTTTTTTTTCTAAGTTAGCCTATATGTAGAGTTAGAGCAATGATTAGAGTGTTTAAAGTGAGAAAAATTGTGAAAAACCCAGGCTGGACACAGATGTTTGGGGAATGTTAAGGAAGTTGCATCAGTCGTTCTATTGCAAAGAACATCAATTTTAAGGCATGTTTCACATCTTTGCCAGGTGTGAAAAAGACTGTGGATAGTGTAATAGTCCATCTTTATAGAGTAAATAAAGTGGCTGTTTTCATAATTGTTTTAAATCATATCTTTTTAAATGTCTGAATTTTAGGTTCAGACATTTGCTTTTGGTCTGCAAGGGGGGATTTGTTTTTTCGTTTACAGCATTTTAATCACTGTATTTATTCAAAGTAATAAAACTGCGTGAAATTTTCATGGATAAATCTGTGGGGATATAGTTTTACTGTATGTTTATGACTTCAAAATCTATTATTTCATAAACATACAGTGAATTAGTTTTGAAGGAAAAAACCTGTGGAAAAAGTCAAGACATCCGACTGAAAAAGTGTGTAACTTTCACCCCAAAGACACTATCACATCCAGTAGAGAATAAAGCCTACATAACAAACAGGTCAAATTCATAAACAGTTTTATATATTTTGATATAAATACAAGTTAAAGACAAATACAGTTCTATTGCAACACAGTACGGTATCATACATTGTTAAGGACCAACTGACCTGCATTTAAGCTCATTGTTTTAATTGGGGGAAAAAATGTTTTGTTTCTCTATTTTTGTAAGTGTCCTGCAGAGCTCCCTTCTTTCTCACTTACATTGACACAAACACATAAACACACAAACGTCATCATCATCATCATCATCTGTCATTGCTGCTGATTTACTTGTCACACAGCAAACGGGGAAACGGGCATCTACCTTTTTCTGACAGCCATTACGGCATCTTTCAGTGCAGTTGTCACACAAGCTGGTGGATAGTATCGTACCTACTCACCTTGTCACTTGTGTTCACTTTTATTTATTTACTAAACGCTTCTGTCGTTAAATTTAGACTCTCGTGCTGCTTCTGTCTTCCATATTTCTCACGAGCAGAGTTTGCATAGACTTCTCCTAGATTAATTTACTTCGCTGTAGCTATCCCTGTTTGTGTGTGTGTGTCTGCATGTGTGTGAGCTATGGCGCGCCCTCACTTGTAAAGTGATTTGTCTTTCTCCAGTCTCTGCTGCACGCTCCAGTAAAATGATTCTGTTTAACAGCATTGCCTGAAGACGACACACAAACACACAAACTGCACTTGAGCACAGTGAACATTATAAATGAGTTCCTCCCCAGAGTCCTGCTTTTCTTTTGCTATAGAAGTCTTGAAATAAAGAGGACAGCGTGATTGTATTGTCTTTAGTATTTATGTGCATCTTGTTTTTTTCTTTTGCCCCTCCTTTCCAACTTTATCCCTCTTTTAATTTGTATCACTTCCTATTTTTCTCTTATCTTCACAGGAATATTAATCTTGTTGTTGTTTAGAGCGTGAAGCAGCTTAAAAAACTCTGAATCTTTAATCACTTCCCCCTGGGCTGACCAGTGTAGTTAAGAAGTTGGAGACGATATAATGGTTATCATTGCTCACTTGTCCTCGCTTCCAGATATATCTCGTTCTATTTTTGCTGCTCTAAAACTGCCTGTTCTATCTGTTGTTTAATACCCCAGCAGATCTTTTGTCCCATCTAATAGAATGAACTTTACAACATTTTGTCATGTTACAACAACAAACTTCAATGTTTTCTATTGAGATTTTATTTGGTAGAGTAACACGAAGGAGCAAATAGTTGCAAATATGTGTGAATAAAATGAATGCTACTTTGTACTTTGTAGAACTACCGCTTTCTGCTATTAAGTGGCAGGCATATTTGCTTATTCTTATTACAAAATAGTTTAAGCTCAATCAGATTGGACAGAAAGCATCTCAGATCATTAAAATATTAATGTGTATCTGGGCACACATGAATGTGGTTTAATGTTCATTGTCGTGCTAGAAGTTGATCCTCAGTTCCAATCTCAGTTGTTTTGCAACCTCTAATAGATCCTGGTTACACATTTTCTCACCAGCACCAATCCATGTAGATCCTCCAGAGATGCAATGGGCCTCTTGGCTGCTTCTGTAATTAATGCTTTCCATATCCGACTTATTTAGGAGGTCTAAAATATTTTGGTAGGCTTTCAGTTTTGGTGTTCTATAACCCAATTCTCACTTAAACCTTTCCACATGTTGCTCCTGATCTGTTTGCTGTGATTCTTAGTCTTCATGATGCGTTATTCATGAATGTTCTCTAACAAACCGCTTCATAGAACATCTGGATTTATACTGAGAAAGATTTACACCCAGGTGAACTCTATGCTCTCACTAGATGACTTGTCAGGTATTTGGTTTCACTAGATATTATTTAGAGGCATGACAATTCAGAGGGCTGAATACGAATACGGACAGTTTTGAAAAACAAAATATTTCACTGAGTTCACAAGCACTTGTTTCATTTTGTGTGTGACATATAAGCTCAGTCATATTCATGAAAGTTTATGTTTGTAGCATAACAGATTGCGAACTATTCACAGAATGGAAACACTAAATATTTATCGTTTGGCACTTTATCTTTGTGCTCATGTGTTGCAGTGAGACAATGAAAGTAGAGGAGATAATTGTGGCGCTTGGCATAAATCCATCCCTCATCGGTTGAGATTGGGTGTTTTTGTTTTGTGTGCTTTTAATCAGTCATTAATTAATTTAGGACAATAGGTTCTCTGCTCATAATTGGTCTAGCAATCAATCATCTGACTCTCTGACATGCACGTTTGCGCAGTCTTAACGAGATACTCTCAATTAACCCGACTCTCACTCAGTCTGTGCAGGCGGCGGGCCTCTTTATCATCACCGGAACCACGTTGCTTTAATGAAAAGAAACTCCACAGAGCAGCAGGAGGAAGAGAAAAAAAACAGTGAAGTTCTCCAGCTAATAATTCTGCCTTAGCAAAACAAAACAAAAAAAAAACAAAACAAGTGCAGCTTGTTGAAGTCACATTTTTGTTGAGCATTTGCTGTCGGTGTGTGTATGTGTGCAATTGCGGGGGTGCATGTATGTCTTTTATTCTTGCCCTTCACCACGGGTGATTGGCGAGCGGTCGCCTCCAACCTGAAGTTGACAAAAATCAATATATCATCACCTGGGGCCTTACACACACACAAAGAGACTCACAAAGGCAGCACAAACCACAGGTTCCACATGGAGAGAGACGGAGCTAAACAAACATGCTGCCTACTTTAGTTGAGCTCTGATTTCTGTAATGGAAACTTCCCACAGACAACGCTCCAACAAAGGTCAGCTAACATTTGGCTCCTTTGAGACCTCAAACCGCCTCTCCAGGACACTACAGAGAGTGACTCAGACAAACACCCTGAAAGTGGGGTGGAATATGGACAACATGTCAAGTTGATCTTTAGATTTATTTGGGCCTCTTGCTCTATGAGGTGAAGGGAGGGTATGAGTAGGTTGTCAGTAAAATGATTAAAAGGGCCATTGGAAACAGTGTCTGCAGTGATTATTGACTGTGCGATAAGCACTCATGAGTGTGTATATTGACTGCTGTGTCTGTTGTCTTGTTGGTATTGATGGCAATGTGAATGGGGACGCTGACCCCTTAGATACTTATCAGACCCTCTGATCACTGTCATTGATTAAGCTGCCTGGAAGGTGCACAACAATGCCAACAACAATGTTACTGGTTACTGCAAATTTATTTAAAGCCATTGCTCACAGTACATTTTGCTTATTTCTCTATTGAATGAGCATTTGTATGTAAAACAGTTTTTTCATTATTCTGTTTCATTATCTTATATTCTCTTTCTTTATTAGATGGCGGTAGATGTATTGGAGGGTCTTCTGGAAGAAGATGATGAAGTTGTTCAGGTAAATAATACATTGACTTTATGAAATAAATAAATAAAACATGCTTAAGGGAATTTGAGACATGTACAGTACTGTGTAAAGGTCTTGAGTCATCAAGTAATCATCTATATAGTTTTCTCGCAAGTTGCAAGACTTTCTTAATATGTTCTATCCACTTTCCTGTGTTTTTGCAGTTTCTATGTTTAAATCCATAGACCTTGTGATCATAAAGTCTTAATTTATCTTTTTACTTTAGCCTCTTTTTTCACTTGGTTTTTCCGCTGGTATTTTTCTTTTTGGTAGGCAAAATAACTCCAACCTAGGAATCATTCAGACACAAAAAGACTCTCAGACAACTTGACAAAAGAAGCTATTTTAAATCAGATATTTAGGAACGTTGATTCTGTCATAATGAATTGACTTTATGTTCTCAAGTGCCACCTATTATTCAGCTTGCAAGACAAATACCAGTTATGGTAAGAATGATCATCAAGCCCGCAAAAAAGGCTTCATAGTTCATAGTTCTCCTGACTAAAATGCTATTATTTAATGAGCTGCAGGAGCTCAACCAGTCAAAACTTTAGTCAGATTTAAATAAGTTTTTGGTGCAAAAATGAAAAATAACTTGCCCTCACTTCAAGAACTCTGACAATTAATTTTTAAGGTTCAGATGTTTAAAGTCACTAATAAAACATATCTGTCTCTTATGATTGCTGAGCAAGCTGGTTGCTAAAGAAGGTATGTTTGTGTTTTATTACTTGTCAATCCAATGGATTAAAATACCCAGTTTTATCAGTCTTACTGCAAACTGTTGTCTAATTATCATGATGCAGTGCCCACTTCTGTATCACACTACCTCACTTACAGCGTCACTGGAGAAGGTGAAAGGCTCAGTTCTTTCAGCTGAGGTGTTGTTTGTGTCTAAAAGTATCAACATTTCTACCTGTATTGCAATCTCAAAAGATTTTACTCTCAGAATTATTGTCATCTTTATATTAGCAGGGTTTTGTAGAATTAGATGTGGTTCCAAAAAGATGACTCAAATATGATTTATTATCAATGTTCACAAAACATACATTTCTACATTAATAGTGGCTCATACTGTAATGAAGTACCAGTTGTGTTTCTGTTTGCTTAACACTGGGAACTGAAAGGAGATATTTCAGTATCCAGTAATGTTATCAAAATCCAAAGATTTGAGAGTGACAATTACTTCAGTTTATGAGAAATGTTGCTGCTTCACCATTACACGGTCTTAGACTTAGATTTTCTTCTAGGATATATTGCTATTTAATAATAAACCTTTGGAAGTTTCACATGCTTTTATTGATAAATACATCAATTTTAAGCAAAGCTTCTGTATTTACAATATCAGCAATTCTTTTTGAAGATTTCTACAATTCATCCATAATGCCACTTTGGATGAAAAAATCTGGGCCAAATTCTGGCACATGGTGTACTATTCTTGCTCTATAAGTGCTTGAAATCACTTTTTCTTTTGGTCCAGTCACTTTTTGAGGAATGACTGTAGACTTTTATTGGGATTAAGATCTATACAATTGTTTTGCCAGTAACCTCAAATGTCCTTGTCTGGGTCCCTGGGCCACTTAGTTATCACTTTTGCTTTGTGATGCAGTTCTCCAACTTTCTTGAAAAACATAGTTTATCACCAAATTGGATAAGGATCCATATCCAGAAGATTCCTGGATAATAATAGACAGCGTATATTTATGAGAATGTGGTGCATCAGTTTGTTTATAGAAAATAAATTAGAGCCAGGAGGAGGGTCTTGGCATTGTCAATCATGCACATATACGCACTGCTCACATCCTCCCTTGCTCTCTGCTGCCACAGCTCCTTCCTTACAATGCAGTGAATGTACCAGCTAGTAAACATGACCACCAACGACAGAGGATAAACAGTTTTCCTGTAACAGTAAGTTGTTTCTCCGCCCTTAGCACAGCTGCAGCGAACTGGCAATCTTGAGCTAAGCTCAAGATTGAAGAAGCATGTACACAAGCATATTGAACAGTGCTAAGACCCTCCTCCTGGCTCTGATTGTTTTTTTATGAGCAGGCGTGTTGCATTTCTCTACAGGGAGGAGGCAGAGGAGCTTTGTGATTTATATATATTTTTATTGTGCATCTGTCTCACGCTGTACTGTCAGGATATACTGACAGTTTTAACAAGTTTTAGAAAAGTTAACTACTGCAGCTTTAAAGCAAAAGACTGGCATACTGAAATATAAAACTTGTGGAAATTTTTCCCATACTGCCCAACTCATTGCTGGTTCAAGTGGAGGAACTGAATGTATCAAAGGTATGGTAAAGACAGACAATTACGCCGCAATTTAGAACAATTTGTGCCCCCATGTCTGAAAACTAGGTCTCAGACGAAGTTCCAGGGTCTTTCAGAGAAACATAAAAGCAGGACCCAATCATACATGTTACTGCACAAAGGGACAGTGGAGAAGGAACAGCTTGTTATATAGCATCCAGCTATGAGGCCTCATTTACTATTGTAGGGGGGAAAATGGCAACTTTAAACTTCAGAGGATCAATAGAAGAGAAATCATACAAACCAAGAGCAGGCTGTTACAGGCAAGGTCTGGGTAAAAAAAAAAAATATTTTTCTTAATGTTAGTGGATTTCTTGACAGGCACAGGATTATTGCAATTACTGATCTGATAAAAAATAAAAATAATTACAATTAGATTTAGTCATTCGGTATATACCATATCATAACTTGTAGGAAAAATATGAACAAAAACACAAAACAAGGTCTGATTGGTTTTATTGAAAAACAGAAATATAAGCAGGTATTAATATCACGCCTTGTTATAATAAATTATGGCCATATGTGGGTGAAAGAACACAGACAAACATGTATCCAGAACACTGGTATTAGACCCCTGTGTATTGAAGATTAAATTTGAGTGTTTCACTTTCCCAAGATTGAGATTAAATTTATAGTGCTGAACATGATCAGATCGAAATAGAAATAAACTAAAAATAGGCCTCTTATCAGTTATGAGTGAAATTTTAAAGGAAACTAGTTAAGCTCTATCTTTTTGAAATTGTTGATTCAACTGAGCCAATTGGTGACTGGAATTGAGGTCATCTGATGTGAGCAATATGCACACACAGATACAGAAGTATTGCTGCAAACTGTGTCATAAAACTTGGGAAAAAATTAAGAAAAATTTCTATAAAAAATCTTGACAAAAAGAAAAAGGACTTGATTTATGGTTCTAGTTAGCATATTTCATAATGACAATGAGGGCTGCACAGTGGCGCAGTTGGTAGCACTGTTGCCTTGCAGCAAGAAGGTCCTGGGTTAGATTCCTGGTTCTGGGTTTTTCTGCATGGAGTTTGCATGCCTGGGTTCTCTCCGGGTACTCCGGCTTCCTCCCACAGTCCAAAAACATGATTGTCAGGTTAGATGGTCTCTCTAAATTCTCCTTAGGTGTGTGTGTGTGCATGGTTGTTTGTCCTGTTTGTCGCTGTGTTGCCCTTCGATGGGCTTGTGACCTGTCCAGGGTACCTGCGAGAGGCAGCCTTATTAAAGGCGTTAACTCGTGTTCATTTTTATACATACAGTGAATAACAATCCATAATTTAGGTGTGCCAATTTATAACCAAGACTGTAAACATTCTTATATTGGACTTGGCACTGAACCTATTCCATGGTGGCATAAATACCTGTATTCTTAGTGATTCAGTAAAAAGTATGTGCCAATCTGCTCTTAAAATCCTCTGTCAGTAGCAGAAAATGGGAGTTTGTCGCTAAGCGTTACATAGAAGAGCACTCTTCCTCTGTCTTTTTTCCCCCTGCACTCCACCCTCAGGCTCAGCCTCCCACACAAACCCCTCCACAGCCAGATTGAGAGCAGCCATCGGGGGCTGAACTTTTAAACTCACTCCTGAGACAGTTGATTTGAGCGGACCTCCACCAAGCCACACAAACAAACAAACAAAAAAACTGGTCCAAATGGTCAGTTTTCTTTTTCTGTTCATTTTACAGACAAGAAATGCACAAGTGAGACATATTTAAAGACGGCAGTAACTCACTCCCCTCGTCCTCGCGCTTCCTTTCCTGTGTCAATTCCTCCTCTGTGCAGCTGATAAGTGTTGAGCTCTCACATCTGCCTGCTTGCACTTTTGCATCTCAAAGCATGGAACCCTACTTACATAACATTAAGTCTGCACAAACAACCGAGCTGGTGTTTTGCCAATCTTGTTTCAAAGGTACTCGCTTGATTCATGATCGCTTTGTTCTTCCCTCGGTGGCGCCATATGGGAGCTAAGATGCGACTTGACTTTGAAATTATGACAGAGCCTGCGATTTGATTGACACAGTCAGAATTCCTTTTAATGTGTGTGCTTTTGTGTGAAGTTGTAGCTGAGTGGAATAGATTTCTTTAATTTGCTCACTTTAAAAAATTTTCATATAGATGCTCAGTCGTTTTTGTTTCCTCCACGCATCTCGTGGTGGACAATCTGTCACAAAAAATTTAAAAATTTCTCATTTTTTAAGATAACTAATGTTTGAATTAGGAATTGAATTAAAACATTATTTATTCCAATGATATTCTCACGCTTTTTGCTGATTTGCATTCTAAGTAAATCCCACAAAGAGGAACAACACCAGAGTCCTATTTCTGTATCGTTGCTGCTGTTGTGATAAGCACAGCTGCAGGGGGAAGGGGTAGCCTCCTACTCAGCCTGCTGGGCGACAATTCTGGATTCAGCGTGCCATGCCACGATGTGTTTGTTAGCTAAATGGTTGATTTGTCAAAGGTGCTGGGTCTCCCACTGCCGCTACCCTCAATGAATAATGAATAAAGCTAATATTTGTTTCTTGGTGCTTGAAGAACAGTGGGTGGGTGATCTTTGCCCTCAGATGAGAGGCGCGCACACACCTCCGAGTTTGGAGTGAGTTAGACGTGATTGTTTTTAAAGGTGGAAGGCTTGGTGCAGCTCAGTTGATGTGATTATCCAGAGGCAAGAAGCATGATTATTGGAGGTAAAGAAAACTAGATGATTTCAGAGCAGATACTTAGAGTTAAAATATTCCACTTCTGTTTAAACAATAGCATTATTTCTTCTTTTTTCCCCTTCTTTTTTATCTCTACCTACTGATATTCGGGGTGGTCAACAAGTGCAACGGTGAGCACATTGTTGTTTCTTTTAACGTTTGCTGCTCAGGTGTGATACATATCCTAAGCTTCAAAATCTGATTTCCGAGGAAAATACAAAAACAGCATGTGCTCCTGTTGTTTTGGCATCTCCTGCTTGTTTCTGCCTCTGTGCCAGTTAAATATTTCAGAACAAAAATACCCAAATCAACAGCTTTTATTTACTGGGATACAAGTAACATGTACAATCATTATGTACTTTATTAGATACACCTGCTCAATTGCATATTAGCACAATGCCATACTCTTTTATTTTTAGGTTGGCAAAAGTCCTCAATGATGCATTTTCCCCCCATTACTGATAAAATGTCCATCCTTGGCTCAAATAACCCTTTGTTGAAACCTAAGTTTGTTTAATATCATCTCTGAACACCTGGAACAATAGCAGCAGCAGCAGAAAGTGACTCCAGGTTAATCTCCTGAAAATCTAAGAAGAGTAATGATTGTACAGTAACATATTTTAATAAAGTTCCCTGGTACAAAGAGCCTTAGTTGCTGCAGCTGCAGCTTTCAGTCAGATAATGGTGTGCATACAACAAAAACATGTATCCTTCCTGTCATGTATCATCAGTTCTGAAATCCCTCTTTCTTAATGCAGAAATCTAACTGAAATTAAGAGCGCTTGCTTTTTGCAACTGAAGTCTCTCCAGCTTACCCTTCTCGATCTGTATCTCTTAGGTTTGGTATCTGTCCGGCTGGGTGTGCTACCTCCAGTGGGAAAAAGCAAAACAACACCAAGAAAGAGAAGAAAGTGAGGCATTGGAAGAGAATGAGGAGTGGAAGACTTTACAGGATGCTGCAAGGTCATATTTGACTAATGCTAAAAAGGTAATTTTCTTGGGAAAAAAAATCAGCAACATCATTGTCTTTGTTCAATTTTAATAAATTAATATCTCAATGTTTTGTAACTTAAGGTTTTGAGTCAATAGACTATGTCAGTGGTCCCCAACCTTTTTAGTACCACGGACCGGTTAAGACTTCGCAAATTTGCTGCGGACCGAGGGAGGCGCACGTCTGGAAAAGCAAAGCGGAGCGGTGGGGAGGGTGCGTGCGTCGGGAGGACCGGGGGGGGTGGATATGCGCGCGTAGGGAGGAGACGGAAACCGATGCTGTTTGTGGGATCAATGTTGCCGCCAAGACATAACCGACAGAATCTGGTTAAAGGATTTTCAAAATAACACATCCTCCAGACTCGATACATAACACGGAAATATTTTATTTAATTACTTATTGCGCGGCCCGGGGGTTGGGGACCACTGGGCTATGTTGACGTGCTCGTAGGAGAAAAACCAACAGATCAAAAGCCAAACAAATAATAATTCACACACATTGAACACTTAATATATCAATAAAAAAAATCTCCAAATATGAAAATGAATAAATTTTTGTACCATGTTTATTCTTAAAAATGTACTGAAACACTTCCCTATAAGCCTGTATGGTGCGTCAACATTGGTATGAACTGAGTGCAATTTCTCCCCCCATTATGTGCATCAACAGTGAGTGCAGATAGTTAACATCTAGTAAGCTGCCACAATAGGTTATTCTCCAAAGACTTGGTTCTTGTCAGAGAAATAGCTTATGCAGCACCATGAACATCAGCCCATTCTCACTAAGCTTCATTGTTGCATCAGAAATAGCTGTGCAGAATCTCAAAGATGTTAAAGTTTTCACCCGGCTCCCTTCGCCACCCCCCTCCCTCTTTCCCACAAACAGACACACACAAACCAAGTGATGTGTCTCATTTATTCTGTCATTCTGTCAGGGAGTAATACCTCTGTGGAGCAGTGATTCATGTTAGTCTAAAATCCAATAGCCTTGTAAATCAGGCAGCCTGGGCTAAAGGATGGCAGACTCCACCTACTATTTTTTTCTCTTACTCCCTCCACCCCCATTGCCTCCTGTTATGCATCTCCTCTACCCATCTGCCACACCAAAATGTGCTCTTAGAAATGAGTAGCGGCAGGTTAGTGACAATACATTGATGTTTGTTCTCTCCGGACTGGCAGTATATTGACTTGACTGTCTCCTAAGCATCTTTAGACTTCGTCTTCAACTGAGACAGAGAGGCAGTAAGTTTGCAACAGGCAAGAAGGAGAGGACATGGGAATCTTGTGCATATTGATCATAGTTGCCAGCAATGGGGAGTATGAGACAATTGGAAAAATGCAACAAGAAACGGGATAAATTAAGTACTTAGCTGGGTTGCAAAGAAAGGCAAAGAAAATAGGTTGAAAGTCTTGTGAAAGAATTGTGCGAGACTTCGGAGCGTGACGGATAAACAGCATAGCAGTTTCTCTGCAAGCCGAGTGGAGCAAAAGAATAATGTGAACGGTAAAGCACAAAGACCTTGGAAAGGTGAGGTGGAATGTGTTCCGGCTCCCTCACAGCACATTCAATTCTGTAGCGTTGCATGTGTGCACGTCTATCCATTGTTTAGATGCGATCTAGATTGAATCTGAGCTTTATTTCGAAGCCTCAGCTTGAGTTTTAATTATTGATATATCTCTCTGCTAGTTAAAATGGGTTCCAACTTGGAAATGAGGCCCACAAAGCCCAGCGGCTGGTTTTGGCACCAGTCCACTTCTGTTCTGCAAGAACTTACAAGGAGTTAAAATTACCAGGGTCATAACTTACTTTATGACCCTGGTAAGTTAAGTGTGCAGGGGGGCGTTGTGTGAGACAGGCACATGCACATACAGCGTCTTGCAAAGGTACTCATACATACTGAACCTTTCCAGGTTTTGTCTTGTTAAAGCTAAAGTGTTTTATTGCAGTTTTATAAGATAAACCAGCAAATTATCATATATTTATCAAATGCAAGGAAGTGATTGATTTCTTTTCTTTTTTTTTAATTACACAGAAAAATCTTAAAAGTGTGGTATGCACTCGTATTCACTGCTAAATAAAATTTGGTGCCCCAAGGTTTTTTAGAAGACAGCTAAAATATAAATCCATCATCTAAAAACAATCAAATGCATACCTCCAAATACATGACGATCACCTAGATTGACAAGTTGACCAAGGAGAACCATGTTAACTCTGGAACAGATGCAGAGATCCACAGCTCAGGTGGTAGAAACTACCAACAACAGGACAAAAATTAGTTTTGCACTCTACAAATCTGGCCTTGAATAGAGGTAAAATAAAAGTTATTGTTAAATATGAGTCCAAACAAAGGCCTGTTTGCAGTTTGTCAAAGCAAATTCAAAAGAGGATCCTCTGGTCAGATGAGATCACAATTAAATGTTTTAGTCTATACTCATAATGCTATGTGTGGAAGAAAATTAACACAGCAAAAAACCTGTTTGAGGCTGATAAATGGTGAGGCTGGAGTTTAGCTTCATCTTATGCAGGACATAAACTCGACAACTACAACCAAAGCTACAGTTGTTTAGATCAGGGCTGCCCAAACTTTTTGAGACCAAGATCTACTTTTTCTCTCACCACCTGAGATCTATCTCGTGACACAAAGACATAAAAATTGTAAATTAAACTCTCTTGACTTATTTTATATGCAAATATATATCAGTTATAGCAGAAATATTAAAGTGATAGAAAACCTAGTGCAGTTTCTTCCTCAGTGAGATTCTGACACTGGGAGGTTACTGGTTTCTCTGTCACAAGCTGGTTGCAAACCTGAAGCCAGCAGGTGTCAGTCAGTTATGGTAGATCTGAAATTTGGTTTGATGACGTCAATATGAGAAGCTACAGACTGATAGGAGGAACCAAAGAGCTCTGTAAAGGTAAAGACAAATCTTCTGAAGTTGGAATATAATTCATTTAATTTCCCATAATTATCGCGATAGAAGCCATTTGTTTGTTAAAATTTAATGAAATATATTTGTTCTATTTGATGTTTGTTGTGAATACTCACAAGTGAATGAGGTAATTAGTCCAAGTTTGTAGTTTATTGAACGTTCAGAAACTACAGCGGCTGTGATGCGCCACAGCAAAGGTAAACAAAGGTAAAATAACCCAAACAGGTGATCAACTCAAAACCACTCCTACCTTTTTACTCTCCGTCTCTCTCTGTCGTGTAAGCACACCCGTTGCCCTGGCAACCGCCTGCACCCCACAAGCCGAGGAGAGATTTCGTTAAAAACATAACATTCAGTCCATTACGATATCAGGTTTCCAGGCTTGATATTTATTTCTCGATTATTAATAAGCCTCTCATAAACACAGCGATGGTTGATTAGCTAATTTAAACTCCCGCTCTGCTAGTCAGTCGGTCTTTGAGTCGCCTTTTTTTTTTGTTAATGGAACCAAAAGGCACTGAATTGCGCAACACCTTGTTGAAACAATAATTACTGAGATTATTAATTTTAACACTTTTGGTGATTTTTTAAAAATTATTATTTTTTAATGAAGATACAAACATTTAGGATCTTAATGAATATTTTGATAAGTCTGTCAAAAGAGAAAGTGCTGGTCTCAGCGTCCTGGCGACGTTCAGTTTGTCACCTACTGCCGAGATCGACTCAAAACCTTCCCGCAATCGACGTATTGAGCACCCCTGGTTTAGACCAAAGCATATTCATGTTTTAGAATACCACAAAGTATAGACCAAAGTCCAGCCAAGCATGTGTGATGCAACCTAGAGTGTTGTTCACATCTGTTTTCTATCCAATGTAATATTGGTTTATCTATTTTGCAAGTGATGGTCAAAACAATGTAAACCAAGCAAAGCTGGTAGAGACATAGATTTGCTGCTGGAAGAGAAGCAAATGGTGGCTCTACAAATGATTAACTCACAATGTCTAAGTACAAATTCATTTAATACTTTTCAGATTTTTGTTTATGAAGTGAAAGGAAATCTTTTTTGCTCAATTATTCACTAATCTCCATTACATAAAATGCCAACACAATATATTGAAGTTTGTAATTGTAGCATGTTAAAATGTGGAAAAAAAGCACTGTATTTGTTCATGTATGCTCAAATTTGCTGAATTGTTTGTATTATTTCATTTCTGTGGGTTTTTTGCCAAATGCATCAGGTGCAAACTGCTTTGCAAAAGAGAACAATGGGGGAAAATTGATTGGAAAAAAAGAGTAGGAGATGACCAGCAGAGTGAGTTGGAGCAAAAGAAGAGAGGGGGGGGACCAGGAAAGGGAATGAATTAGACTTGGTGTGTGTTTGTGTGTGTGTGTTGATGCAGGGGATGTGAATAGTGGGCCTGGGTAAAATCAATAGTAAACCGGACGTGAAATGGAATTCGAGATAGGGTGCAATTTGAGGAGGGATCTGCGGTGTATGCACACAAGGACAGTGGTATGTATGATTGTGTGAAGGGGTGGATGTGTGTGTGCAGCAAAGGAAGCTAGGGCAAAGAGAGGTCAAAAGCTTAGCCATTTGAAGTGGTTGAAAGGGTATCCCACGAGCACAGATTGTGGGCAGGGGGCTAGTCGTGTAATTTTAATGCTTTTCCCCTACAAGGATGTGACTGGAGCACCTGGGGTGTTAAGTTGTGTGAGTCTGTGTGAGTTTTGCGGTCAACTCTCTGGAGATTTTCAGCGACATGCCCTGTTCACACTCCAGAAGCTCTAATCTCACCCACTGTCACACCCTTGCCAGTGTAGAATTGTTCATAAAACAGTGAGATACAGCAGATAAGTTGGGAGGAAAAAAAGATGGTCTAATGAAGAAATATTCAGACCTTAAGGAGTTCATTGGGAGGACTTGGCACTATTCTGCCAAAATGGTAGACGATTGTGTTCTCTTTGTACGAATATATAGATGAGAGCGAGCAGAGACATCCGTCTCCTTGACTGCAAGGTCGTCTAAGGGGAGTGTAAGAGTGCAAAGCTGAAAAGGAAAAAAAAAAGTGGACGAGAAATGCAGCGGTATTAGCAAATGAAATAAAAGAAAAGGTGAAATGAAAGTGGAAGTTAAGCATAGGTGTGGAGCAGAGGGCGAACAATGATGGAATGATTAGGCTTTTACCACATAATCAGCCTGTCTTTTATCTACCATATGCCTGGTAGGCAATTTCTTCAAATTGCCTACCAGGCAATGGAAGGAAAAGAGTACATTGTTGGACACAGGGTCGAATGGTGTGTAGCTTTTACACATTTATCTTCTTCATACTGGGTTATAATACAGATACAATACAGATAATTTATAATGCATCTAATAAAAAGGGGAGAGAATTAAAAACATATCATTGACTCGTATTTTATGGTAAAATCTATTTTAATTTTGAAAATAAGAAGAAAGTGACTGCAAGGGCATTTTAACCCACCATCTACCTACAGAGATTACATTGTGTATCTAATTTTCTACAAACTTCCCTTCCACAAACTTCTACAAACAAAAATTATTTCTTCAAAATTACTTAGCTGACTTTTGAAAGTTGAACACAGCTGGATTTTCCAACACTAAAATGATCCAAAACACACACCAAAACTGGTTTCCGAATAAGAAAATCAGGCTAGTATCTATTGTAATTCAATGCAATCCACAAACTAAGCCTAAATGTGGGGTACAAGACAAGAACATGTTGATCAATTTAAATTTATATCAATTCAACCGCTTCTCCAGAGCTTTATGGGACAAATATTAGTGAGAGGATATGAGAGATATGCCACTCTGCTTTTAATCTTGTATGTATAATTTCAACCTTGTGTGGATAAGAGATAAATTCAGACTTGTTCGTCAATTTTTTTACCCCCTAAAAAAGTCATTAAAGTTATGCTACATTATCATCCTACCCTGGAAAAAATGGTTCAAAAGCATTAAATCAAACCCCTAAACTGACAATAACTGTAACCTGAGGCAATATTTATTCCACAGAAGCTGCGACTTGTTAAAGCCAAAGTCACTTCAAAATGCAGGAGCACATATCGACAGTGGTTGTGTTCGTGCATTCTTACCTGTACAACTGCATGAAACATGCGAGCAGTTATAGTAGTGGTCAGGTGCGCTTTGGTCCATGACTTTAAAGTGGAGCAAGAAAAAGCATGAAAAAGTTATACGATCACACACCCCCCCTCTGTAGGCAGCTCTCTGGGCCGTGAAAGTGAGAAGAGAAAAAAAAACCTGGCTGCTCTGAATGAGAAATGCCTGTGTTTTGTCTTTTCGGTTTTTTTAGCGACAGCCATGCTGATCTAAGCAGCGCTCATTGTGGGATGCGTAAAGAATAGCTCCTGTTTGTTTTCCTCTCTCAAACCTTCACAAAGAATAATCGCGTTCAGTCCCGTAGACACAATGTGCTATTGATTTGCA
Organism: Xiphophorus maculatus; assembly: GCF_002775205.1. Taxonomy (NCBI): domain Eukaryota; kingdom Metazoa; phylum Chordata; class Actinopteri; order Cyprinodontiformes; family Poeciliidae; genus Xiphophorus; species Xiphophorus maculatus. The sequence goes on from NC_036445.1 coordinate 16,007,754, forward strand.
GAAAATATCTGCTACCTGCAGATAGAATTTCCAGGGAGCATCTAGTGGCTTAGAAAGCAGACAAAGTTTGAAAATGTTCGTCTCATGTATTTCATTATTGCTCAAATGAAGCTCATGTGAAATACGCCACTCTATTTTTTGCCCGAGGCTGCAACATGCACATATTCTCTGCTCTGAGCCAAGCCTATTGCCAACCCTATTGTGAAGCAAGCCTCTCTTTTTTTGCAGGTATACATCTCTAGGCATTTGAAAGTGACAACGCTGTAATGAAAATCCCTTGGTTTGTGTGGCTGTGTATGTGTGCAGCAGTGGTGTTCTGAAAGAGTCTGGCAGGGTCACCTCTCCCCCCTGGTATCTGTTTCTGTGCCTGGACCTGGGTCACGCTCTGCATCCCCGGAGCTCCGATCTGCAGAGACAGCATTCGCTTAAATTTGCACACACACACACACACAGAGCACACATTTTACCACTCCAAATGAGTTCCCATGGGACTGCGTGTCTCCTGTCAGGACCTGCTGTTGCTTAGAGACTGGTCCTGGGGCAAAGCAGTCACTCTCACTCACTCCCCTGGCCTCGTTACACTTTTACTTAGAATGATGGCGCTCGGCTGTGTATTGTCCATGAGCTTAAGTGAGTGTGTGCTCTATGCTACACATTTTTAAAACTAAATAAGATTCCCTGCATTGAACACAATCATCGTGCTTTTTCCATGTTTCTAGAAACGGTAGTTAAATTTAAATGGCTGCATTTGTTTTTCCATACTCTCAATGTGTATACAAAACCACAATCTCATCATGCAGCCCCTTTTTCGAGTTCAGTAATTACACACAAGAAGGCTATTTTACAGAGATAAATCTGCTGGCAGTTTTGAACAGCCCTGTGTTTTTTTTTGTTTTTTTTTGTTTTCAAATCACATTTTACTGTCTTTGTGTGTGCACAGGAGTGCATGCATCTCACAACAGCAAGAGGAAGAAAAATGGGAGATTTCTTCTGTCTCTTGTGCTGTTAAACTGTGTATCCAAATGTGCTAATTTGACAAATGAAGGACAAAAAGGCTTTAGCAAAGCTGAGGTAGCTACTGACGGATGACAGATTTCACTGGGTATTTCAATTAGCCTAATGCTGAAATGCTTAAATCTAACTACTGAGCGGTACGGCACAGGTCGGTACGGTTTGGTACGCTAGTTTGTGCATTTCATTTATAAAAGCAGCCCATACGACTGACCAGTAATGCACACTTCCTGGCCCCCCTTCAGTTGTAGGTCCATGGGACACTGATACAGTGTGATTAGGGCTGCTTCTGTAAGCTTTTAGCTGCTGTTAAAGACTTGTGCAATGAGGCTATTTCATAAACCGGTTCATCCAGTTTCTCACGCAAAATCAAGAGATCACTGCTGCCTACTCCCTCTTGCAGGTGGCAGTATTTCACACTTTTACAATACTGCTGCCTTAGCCTCACTAGATGTAAAGTTCCATGCTGTGTTCCAGTTATCTCAGAGCTCAGGGTTCGGTTTGAGGTCACATCTCAATGTTGTTATGCAATGTTTGGTTTATTATTATTAAAACTGATATTATCATTACTATTAAAACCTCATTTTAATAGTACCGTGGTTTCCCTCTAGAGAAACCATGGTATATTTTTATCATATCATATAAGAACTTCATATCAGAAAATGACTAGTCTCTTCCCTTCAATATTTCTGCTTTTTTTTAATTTAGTCTTGATTTATCCAGGTAAATACTTTGAGAACCACTTTTCAATTACAAACATGACCACAAGGCTGCTGAAATAAATTGACTCATTAGACGCAGCTGTATGAAAACATTCCCTTTTTCTGCTCCACAGCAATTTCCATCCTTCAAGCACTCACATTATCTGCTTTTGTCTCCTTGCAGCTGTACAGTAAGCTGCGATGCGACGACCAGCCGATGCTGGATCATGCAGAACAGCTGCTGGGCGAACTGGGAGGAGAAATCGAGGAAGAAGACGAAGACCCAGCTGTGGACGACGACTACGAACCTTGCAGTGACAATGAAGAGGAAGTAGAGGCCCCCATGGAGCACTGACTGCACCCCATCATGTTTTCCTTGAGTTTTTGTGCCCTCTTCAAAGTGCCTTTTTGTACAGGCTTTTCAAAGATTAAATTGATTTGCACAAACAGAGCGGTATTAAAAATCTACTCAATCTCTTTCAGTTAAGTTGCTAAATGCTTTTGTCGAAATAAGTGCATACTTGAGTAATGCTTCCCCTAATCTTCTCGACAGATGCCAATGAAAGAAATTAGTTTTTAGAGGTTTAATTCTCATCAGCAGCCCTTGAATGCTTTACCTTCACTGCACACCCACACAGTTTTGTACGAGCGGGAATGTACCGCACGTACACAAAACAAAAGCACAAAAGAAGCATGTTAATTACTCTATCCTTTTTTCCTCAGCACAACAAGCAGAACTGCTTTTCCCTCTAAGCATTGTCAGAGAAACCCAGTTATTAACACTTCATGCTATTTTTACATGTGCTGTGATTTTAATGCCTAGTGTTTATGTAAATGCTTGATTTTTTGTGGTATTCAGTTTATGCTTCATGTGTCTCATTTTTTTTATTTTTCATTTTTGGGGGGTTACACTCAGAGACTTCAGACAATAGAGTGAATCTGACATTAACTCATGCAGAGTGTATCTCTCGCTCGCTTTGTTGCCGCTCGAGTGTTCAAAGTGACTTGCATAACCGAGAAACGAGCAACTGACTTTTTAACACAAGTCTTCACATAACGTCCTTTTAATAGTCCCACAGTGTTAAGGACATAAAAGCCTGGGTCTGTACATTGTGGCATACAATTATTTCCTACAATGTATGAAATATGTAGTGCAGCACCATGTAAAGGCTTAGTTCTATAAATACGTTTGCTGTTTGTGGCCAAAGGTGTTTGAGAATGTCTTTGGCCCCAGCAGCTCTAAAGCAAGTATTGACTGTGTACCAATTTACTCTTTCAGCACAGAGAAATTAGTCTGAAATGTTTTCAAATCTCTACTATAAGCTGTACAGCCACTTCTGGCTTCAAATCTAAAAGATAAATGAGAACAATTGCCTTTGCTCTATTTAGACCTAAAATATATTGACTACACAATTTAATTAGTATCTGTTTAAACTCAAATTTAACAAGACTAGATTAGATTTTGATACAATTCTTGTCTTGACTATTTCGTACTTGTAATGCAATTTTGGTGCAAGAAAGCATTTCCAAACAATGCATTCAACGTTTGAAGTTATGATGTGACAAACGGAATGGAGAAACATTTCTTAGGCGCTGTGTGTATTTGGTCACTGGACTTCTGAATGCTAAAAGAACAGTCACATATTATGTAAGGTAACATGAGACACTGCTCACAAAAACTTGTTAAAAGGCTATGAAAGCAGATTCATAAAAGTATTAAAATGCAAACTATAAAATGTGTCAAGATTGATGAAAATGATCCACTTAAAATATTACTGCACATTATAGTTCAGTGCACTGATGACTCTGGCAAAGAAATGGTTATTTAATCTTTATAGACAAATCATTTATTTTATCACTTCTAAACAGGGTGAGCAACCAGTTCACTACGTGATACTTTGGACCGATAAATATTTTCTTGATTTTTTTTTTTGTCTATTAAATGTTTATCTTAATTGGTATATCCTAAAATGCTACTAAAGATTTTTAAATGGATCTTTGAGACAGAGGTATATTATTTTTTCATCCATTTTTTTTTAGTAAAAGACAGCTTAACAACAAAAAAGATACTTCTTTACGTTGCTTTATTATGTATTGAGAGATACAGAATATCTCTCAATAGTAGGGTAAATGAGATACCCTTGATCTCATTTAAGATTATGAAAAACTTAGAGCCTCAATATAAATGTTTGAAATGTAGACAGAAGTGATATGTTTCTTAAGTTTAGTTTTGGAATGGATGGACAAATGCTTCTGCAATTGTTTGTACTATCCTAAAAGCACTGTCTGCATCAGCAAAACATTCATGTTTAAATAATTACCATTTCTGATACTTATGTTGGAAGTTGTTAGAAGACACCTGGTTCCTCTGACCCTTGCTAAGGGACATTTCACCAAATGGTACCGGGGTGCATAAATGTTTTAGTTTTTCTATTTTTGGAATAGCAGAGAAAATCTGCTATAAATTTTAATTAATTTGTTTTTAAAATTCTCTAAAGTTGTTGGTTGCCTGATCATAATACCCGACTAGAGAGCTGCAAAAATACATTAATAAAAGGCTTAGATTAATGTAGCAACATGATGATGAGTGTTGGTAAATTTTTGTTTTGTTTAGTTAGGTATCTCTCCATGTCCTATCTCTGTTAGTACACACAACACACCATGAACATCCACAGCAGCGTGGTGTCTTTGAAAAATCCCAAACCTGGTAAAAAAAAAAAGAGAGTGTTATCAGAGATCCTGTTGCAGATAGTGACCCTGCTGCAAACTGAGAGGCCTGGCAACCATTTGATACCCTGATCTGAATCAGTTTTTTTTTGTTTGTTTTTTTATGGAGCATTAAATATACCCCAGGAGGGAAAAAATTGCAAATATAATGTTTTCTCTGTGTGTGTCCATGTGGTAAAAGTTTTGCAGATTTATGAGATGCTTTACTTGTGGACTAGACTTTTTTCTCCCATATCCATGTCTGCTGTGGTTAGTGTACAGGGATGCACCTCTGCAGGCCTTGAAGAACGACTACCTGAAGCCATTCTGTCATCCAGCATTTTCGTTTTTCTAATTAAAGCAGGCTCTAATGTGTCTGTGCATTTTTGTGGATACGCCTGTGTGTTGTGGCATGTGTCTGGACAGCTCATCCGCAACAACGTCTAATTAATGACTCCTGTGGGGGTGAGTGAACTCAGGCGGTCAGCCATGTCTGATAATTCTAAACTGACCTAGTGTGAGAGGGGCCTCTGTGGACAAACAAAGCCTCAGGTGATCTGAAAATCCTTCAACATAATCTCACCTGTATATCAGCTTTAGAACTGCTGGGGTATTTTCACTTGCTGAGAGGTCACTAGGGAAAGGATGCACATTCTTTTCCAGGATGTTTTGCACTGGTAGGCATCTGTTTTTCCAGGGTTCCTTCAAATTATGAAATTGGTGTAAATATTTTTTTTTTGACCCTGAGTAGTACAGGAAAAGAAAATGGAATAAGGACTAATATTTGTATTTCTAGACCTGCATTGTCATGTGAATATTGTGAATTGCTAAAAAAAATTCACTGAAAATCCAGATTGTTGTATGTTCAAAAAACCTCTTAACGTTTCCTGAATAGGCCTATTTCTGGAGGCAATATAGAACAAGTGATAAACGGCATGTTTTTTTTAAAGAAAACGGAAGAATGTACCCATCTATCTACACTACATCTGTGTTTACCTGTTTGTCCATACATACATACATCCGTCTCAAAAACAATGGATTTGTTTTTAAATGAAAAGTGTCAGAAACCTGAACTAGCCTAAAGGTTAAAATGGTTCTCAATGCCCAGAAATACCATAAACCTGTATTTGCAGATTGTAAAAAATAACAAATTACCTGGCAATAACTGGATATAAAGTAAATATCTGAACCGACTAAAAGACACACATCATTTTGCAGTGCTAGCTAATTCCTTGTGTGTAGTCATACATAAATCAAATTTGTCTTTTTCAACCTATAGGCTATGTTGAGCTATGTTTAGAGACCTCAGCAGTATAGTCATGCTCATTCTCCAGGGAAGCCAAACCTTAATTAGTGTTTGTTTGTGTGTGTGTTCGTGTATGTGACTTTTTTTTTCCTCTTTGTAATCAACGGTAATAAAATAAGGAGAGGGGAAATAATCCTGGATTAACAGCTTTAAAATGCACATGTTTCAAAACAACAACTTGATTGGATCCTAATCATTCAAATTCCCTAATATAGCCAATAAGCATACTCATACACACACACCAGCTGAGCAAAGCAACCAACAGTTGTACTTGCATCAGATAAGCGAAATTTCCTAGATGTATGTGTGTGTGTGTGTGTGTGCGCTGTTTATCCTGTATTAGTGTGTCTCACTGACTTAACTAGAAAGTTAAGCGAGGAGCTCCTCTGAAGGGATTAAGGAGGAAATTATCTGAATATGGAGACTTAAAGCTGAAGCCGTTTAAACGGAAACAGGAGGAGGGAGATCTGAGCTGAGAGGACAAAAAAGGAATGTGAGAGGCAGCTCTAATATTTGTACATACTTTCATATGTTCATTTGTGGAAAAAGCCTCCTTGAAGTCACACTCAACCACTCGCATTTGCTTCAAGACCTATAAACAATTTGTTCAATCTTTCAATGAGGCCGTTAAGGCTGCTCTGTGAATCATGGATACTGTGCTTGGTTGCAGGAGCAGTTTATGAATATTCTCAGACGTGACAAAGAGCCTGGAAAGGAGACAGAAATTTAGACAAGCGGGACAAGAGGATGCAGAGGATGAAATTGACACCCCTGACTTGTGCATCGACAGGAAGCTTTGTCTCATCCATCTAGATTGATGTATTTTAGGATGTGGCCATGCATTCTAACTGAATTAATGGCATAATAGGATGGATTGTTATCTAACCCAAGAGGTTGACAGCCACAGGGTGAAGCCATGTATCAAATGATCTTTATCTTCTGCTGTGAATCCTTGTCCTGCAAGGAAAACTTTCTTTAAGATTAATAGTTTTTTTCTCTTTTGTTTACTCTGCAGAAGCACATTGTGTCCTTTAATGAAGCACAGAAATGTTATCTTCATCAATAATCTCTGTTTTTGGTCAATAAAAGTATTTTAAACTGTCCCACTGTGCATTTCTCCATGTTCACACATCTCTGCATTTCCCCAGTTTGTGTGTGAGTTTTGTTTTTCCTTCTTTGTCTCGTGTGTGCACGCGCCACAATCTTGGCTGGGAACATCTGTCTTTCAGAGATAACACAACCAGGGAATTAGCCATGCTGTCTTACAACCAAGCATCACATCTCACTATTACAGCCTCCTTAATTCTCCTCTATTACACCTCTGTGTTTGTGCAGATGAGTGGAAGCAATGTGCTGACAGAGTCAGGTCCTTGGGGGTGGGTCCATGCCAAGTTTAAGAATAATACCATACCAAGCGTGCTACATCTAATCTGTTAATGCATTATGGACACTCCACTCACTGGTCGGTTTATTAGGTTCACATGCGAGCACCAGATTGGACTCTGTGTTTTGGCAACAGAACCTTGATTTAGATTCTGCAATGCGCAGGAAACATCCCTCACATTTTGATCAATATTGACATGATAGCATCATGCATTTGCTGCACATTTCTCAACTGCACATCTGCGATACAAATTTGCCATTATGCCATATCCTAAAGGTGCTTTACCGAATGGAGATCTGGAGATTGCGGAGGCCATTATAGCACAGTGAGCTCATTCTTGTGTTGAAGAAAACAGTTTGAGACGAGTGCAACTTTGTGACATGGTGAATTATCCTGCTGGAAGTACAGATCAGAACTATGCAGTTATAATTTGATGGAAATGGTAAGAAACAATAGTAAGGAAGGCTGTAGTGCTTAAGCAATGCTCAGTTGTTGCTGAAGGTAGCATTAAATATTCCTGTCTTGCAGTAGGGGGTTGTGATACAGACTTTTTAAAATTTTTGGGTTTGCCCCCTAGTCTCGGTGAAAATAATTCATTTTCTGTAACGTATAAAGACATTTTTGACAAACTCTGTCACGTTGGGGCTTTGTAAAAGATCCAAGTGCAGAGATCGACTGTGGCAACAGAGTTCTTTCATCTAGAATGACAAGGTGAACTTAAGGGGGATCCCAGAAAAAGAAGATTCTTGAACACTGCCAAAGTGGAGGAAGAATCCAGCAAAGAAAGACGAATAACTAGGCGCTGAACTACTGAGGAACGGGCGGAAAATAACAAAGAAACTAGATTAACTAATCATAAAAGATGTGGAGCAGCTGTAGCAGAGGGAAAGCAGGGAAACAGGGAGAGGGAAACAACACAGGGAGCTGATCTAAGACTTAAATGGATCTACATACCAAGGGATATAGACTAACACAAATCTATGAGAATACATGAGAACAAAGAAGAGAACCCAAGATTAAACAAAGAAAAGAAAAGGATTTAACCTGTATGACAACAGGTTTCTAACAATTCTGAACACTGAGAAATTATTGTAATAGGCCAAGAGCTATAAATGAATAAGATGAAGTTTAAAACACAAAAGACAACCAAAATCTGACCAAACAAGTACCACAACATTCATAACTTTGAGAATAATGAATATCTTCATTGTCATTGCAATGAAATTAGGATAGGGTATGTCTGTATTACGACAGTCAGAAAGTAACACCCACACTATAAATAAACACTTTTACCCCCAAACCTTGCTTCCATGTGCTCAGTCAGTAATGAAAAAAGGAGCAAAAATTTAACATAGACATGGACAAGTTTGCTATGAAGTAATCTGTGTGGCCTGCGTAGAGTTTTGACTTTACCTGAGTTGAGCAGCAGGTCACAAATACCCTCCTGGAAAAAATGACAAAATATTCCCATGAACATCTTGGAGCTGGAGCTCTTAAAGGTTGTTGAGCCAACATTATATTAAATGTTTAAGAATGAGATATTATTAAACTCTATTTGTGTGCAAAGACAAGTGTCTCAAAAACTTTGGCAACATAGCCGCTTTCTACATTAGAGAAAAGTCTTACAGAAACATGTTTTGGCTCAGCGGCAGAGAGGAGTAAATAGCGATTGGATAAAAAATGAGGTGGTGTTCTGTTGGATAAGGGTATAATTCAGAGCTTTTTCTGGCTCTGAATTATACATAGTGATGCATTGTTTTGAAGTAAAAGCTCTAAACAGTCAGAATCCAATTATCTCTCCACATATCGCACCTGCAGGCAGAGCAGTGTCTCTTGATACATCAGCGGTGGCAGATTACTCTTTGAACTGTACTTTTAGGGGAAGTTCAAAAGCTCAGGCAGAATTAACAAGGTGATGCATGAAAAAGAAATCATGGGAGATGCAGAAAGCAACTCAAAATAACGACCCAACTAAGAGGTCATCAACTGTTTAGGTAATGGAGACCAGAATTTCAGCTTTAACCTTGTCATTTGGGTTGTTTTGAACTTTTATTCTCACTTATTGGTGCAGCTGCAAAGATTAAGTAAAAAGGGGATACATTTAAATTGAACAGTGTGAACAGTGTGTTTTCTGTGCATCAGAACTAAATAAAACTTTTAATGAATATCATTGTGAGAGAAAAATAGCTATTTTTGAAAAGTGACAATGTTGTACTGTATATGCTTTGCAAGTCCGTACAGTAAAAACTGCATTTAAACAGTTTTGAATGAGTGGCATTGAAGGGATGACGATTCCTTTTCTTTTGCACAGCCAGAGAACACAGTGGGAGTCCTGCTCACATGGCTGAATCAAAGAAGGTCAGATTCAAACCATAGAAAATAAAGAAAGGAAGCAAATCAGAGATGTTACACAACCTCAAATACAGTACCTACCAAAATAATTGACTTCTATTAAACTTTTGTCATGCAAAAACCATAAACAATTTGCCTTTGAGATTCATAGGGGACTCAGCAAACATGCTGTATATATGGGGTCTGCTTAAATGTGAATACTTTGCCCTAAATGCAAACACTGGACTTCTCTGTGAACTTGCCATCATGATGGTGAAACTTGGTAGTGGCACTAAAACAACTATCAGCTACCTTAGATGACTTTCATGTCTAAAAGTCAGCTAGTTTCGTTGGTTATCAAAAATGCAATCACTTTCATGGCTCATAAAACTGAATCATTTTAGGTCAAAGACAATTTCGAGGGAAAATTTGGAAGAGGAAAAATGTCTATATTACAGCAAAATTCTCCCAGCAGTTTGCGTGATTTATACTCATATATAAATCCACTCAAGATAAAAATAAGAGAAAACCTTTTGGGTCTGATTTGTGCTATAGAAAAATGATAAAGAAAAGAAGAAAAAATGTTCCTCAAATACACCTTCTGGCAGCTGCTACACCGTTTTGGTCCATTTCATAAAATCAAAATAAAATACAATTAAAAAACTGTATAAAGGATTCAAAATATGTTTAAGATTGCAAGTTTGGATAAGCTGATAGCCTCAGTCACAGTGAGGGGCACTTTTTCCTGATTACAATCCGTGGCGTTCCACACTGCAGACTAACAGTCAGATGTGGTGCCAATAAAATGAATTTCTGCCCAAGCAGAGAGCTCTTTGGGGCTGCTGATGTGTCTGACTGAGTGCCAGATTTAGTTTTTATTCCTCATTAGCTCTCAGAAGCTGATTGACTGAGCAAACTGCTTCCTCTCCATCATAAATCAACCTGCTCTCTGGGAGCGTGCACACGCAGCAGCAAAACATGAACTCACCAGGGGGCAAATCTTGGAGCTTAGGTAATGGTTTAATCAGTCACTGACAGGAAGTACAGTGATATTGTGATTACTAATTTCCACATGACCGCATTGCGAGAGTGTGGGAGAGCTGGATTTTTTCTTCTATAATAAAAGTTCTCAGCACCACCTTATTATTTTCTTCTAAAGAACCCTTTTTTGGCTAATGTGTAATTTTTTCAGCATTTGCTCTTAGAATGCTGCAGTAATTTGAATTCCTATGAAGTGTGGAGAAGAGGGGAAAAAGAAGCACTCAGTTGATATTTTTATCATCTTCCTTATTATCAGTTTGAGAGCACAGAGAAGTTGCAGCACAAATCTGGTAGATCTCTAAATGAAACTTGTAGAGAGACTGAACAGTGGGTTGAATATACAGTTCAGACCAAATGTTTGGACACAACTGTGTGTCCAAACTTTTGGTCTGCACTCAGTTCAGACCAAAGGTTTGGACACACCTTCTCCTTGAATTCAATGAGAAAGTGTGTCCAAACTTTTGGTCTGTACTGTTTATGTTGAAACATGCTAATTACTGCTCTATATTTCAAGCAGTCTGTTTGATCTCTTGTCCCATTGAGAGAGACAGTGGCTCTTTGTCTCAAACTTAAAGGGTCAGAAGGAGGGGAAAACAGACTTAGGCTCTAATTACAGAATCTCTGCAATACTTTTTGCCACCACCTCCAGGCAGGGAGTACATATTTTGTGCCTTGTCTTTTTCTTTGCATTCATGTTGCCCTTTCTGCTATACCCACCCCTAAAACTGTTTGCAAGGCTGTGCTCAGTGATATCATGGAGGAAAAATCAATTCAATTTCTCAAAGCACTCTGGGTAGTCTGAGTCCATACGCCATCTGGATGCCGCTCTGTTCTTGTCTGTGTTCTGTTCCCTGGGAGCCGGCCGCTGCAGCTATCAACTATTTGGCAAGCAGCTTTATTACCAGCCTTGAATGCATAGCAACAGTTACCATCATTCATAACCCTTGGCATGAGATACAAGAATTAAACTCATCTATTTTATTAATGATGCAAAAGGTTGGGTTTTTTTCTACCATTTAATGTATTTTCTGCTGTTCTAAAGCAGCTTGAAGTGAGGCCGGAAAAATCTGTCTTTAAACAAAATCACTTTAATGTTTGGCAATAAGATGCATTCCATATACAAAATGTGTTAGCCTGTAAAGGGCAGAGTTGTCATTTACGTTTAAATTTAGAAAATGGGTTTCACAACTTTCTAAATTGAAACTTTATGATTCATTGGTACCAAAATATAAAATTTTTTACAAGTGAATAAAGTGCTTTGACCTATTTTCTGAATATATACTCTGAATATATATACTACTTCCACAATTCTACACTTCCATATAAAAGTGTCTAAATCACTGGTGCCACAATTGTTATTGCCCTGTTAATATCTTTAAATTATATGTAACTGTAAAAACAAGTTAAGTAAATGAAAACACTAAATATGAAAATACGCACCCCAACATTATTTTATTTTTTTTATCCTTAATTTCTTTTGCGTTATTTCAGTTGTTCAGTGCGATTCCACATCAACCGCGAGGTGGCGTATGTCGCATTGGTGGCATAGAGAAGGTTGGGCACAGAAGAAGAATAAACCTTCCTAGATGCTAAAGGAAGCTCGACATGTGTGTTTCATCTTTTCTCAATCGCAGGTCAGTAAAAATGTATTTTGATGCATCTATATTGGTATCCTTTGAGTTGAAGAGGTTATTAAATCGAGTGTCACGTAGTGAGTCTCGTTGTTCAGATTGTGATTAGTGTTGTGTACAAAATGTGACATGTTTCTGAAAGCTAATTAATTCTAATGCTAGCGGCCTTTGTACGTGTGTGAGCTAACCGAGGGGCAGCTGTTGAATTCACTTTGAATTTATTGTGTTTCGTACTTCTTGAGACGGTTTCCACACTAAGGACATTATTTTAGTGTCTTCATTTGTAAAATTGACACTTCTTTATAGGTTATTGCAAAAAAAAAAAAAAAAAACCCCAGAGAAACAATATTGTTATGACATCCAGTGAGTAAGTAATGGCTGCCTATATGTGAAACTTTGTAAAGAGAAACAGCATTAGAGACGAATTACACCTTATTCAGTTTTGTGGTTAAATAGTAGTTTTTGTGTAAGAAATAACACACTGTTATTGTTTTAAAACAATGAATACAATTAAAAGCTAAAATGTTATAGTATGTTTTATTTGTGCAAAATAAAAGTTGTAAAAGCTATTTAATATGGTTAAATATATTTATTTTGATAATTAAAAATACAAAACAATCTGAGGAAAAAGGACAAAGTATTTGAGTTAAAGCACTAACTAAAAAAAGCTAATATGGTTTAGAGAATTAAAAGCCATCTGTGAATAGATTTTGTCATTTCATAAAATTCATAACGTTAAATCAGTGCTTCTCAATTCCAGTCCTCAGGCCCCCCTGCTCTGCATGTCTTAGATGTGCCTCTATACCAGAACAGCTGATTCAAATGATTGCATGACCATCAAGTGCTGCAGAAACCTGTTGATCACCCATAGATTCAAATCCAGGTGTGTAGCAGAAGGGAAACACCTAAAACATGCAGGGCAGGGGGGCGTGAGGACCGGAATTGAGAAACACTGCGTTAAATGGAGCATGTTAAAAGAATTCTTGTTTGTGATGTACTGAATCAAAGAGTTATCTGTTGGAGTTACCCTGTGATGCCTGAAGTATTTGATGCATGAAGTATTGTATATGGATTATTTTCATTGTGCAGAAGACAAATAAACCTTCCTGTTAGGTGCTAAAGGAATCTCAACGTGTGTGTCTCATCTTTTCTATGTCGCAGAGTCGCACATTGAAAGAACAAAATTTACACTTCAACCTGAACCCGTCCAAGGTTGGTGGGTAACATAGCTAAACTGTATGCTTCAAATTTCTAATTTGTAATCCATGACTTCTTTTATGCTTGGAATATAAAAATGCTTGTAAAGTACGACTGAGGGTCTGCTGTGTTTTGGGCATGTTTTTCTTTCAAAGGACCTTGAAACCTTGTTGAAATGGATTCTAACACTGGATTCTATCTGAAAACTAAAAGCTAGTAGTCATATTGATTTATAATAGAACTTGCCAAATATGTGCAGAAATGCTTCAAAAAGACACAAATTTAATCTTTTCTTGTGGCAATTTCAGTTCCCAGAAATAAAGAAAGCTGAGTAGAGCTGAAGAAATCATGAGAGAGGATGCAGAGTTCTGAACGATCAAGAGAGATTCTCTAAAGATCCTGTTTCCTATATACTCCAACAATGTGAAATGTTCTGAGTGCTTCTCTACTGTCAGTAGGTGGTTGCACAAATTAGTAACAGCAAGGGTGCTGATAATTGTATCTACAGTGATTGTTTAAAAACTATTATTACTTGTATGGATTTTTTTCCTCACTGATTTAGTACACTCAATTTAAAAGTTGGATCATTCTACAATTTTCAGTGGAAGATTTGCTACTGCAATACTGCCTTTATTTATTTTTTATCAGGGATGATATAAATGTAGTTGGCTCTGTACACATTCACCCTGTGACAAGGAGTCAGAGGAAGATACTTCTTCAAATGAAAAAGACAAAACCAAAAGTTGGTTGACTCACACATAAAAGGTGTTAACAACCTCACATATTGTAAATTTGTTGCTTTTTAAGCATGTTTCACCACAGAACTGATTAGCATGTATAATCTCCCATCAAAAGACTTTTTTCCCAATACAGATCTGGGTAAATCATAAATAGTCATTTAGCCTCAGTCTGATACCTCTTTAAATAATTCTCATATATGCTTGAAACCTCAGCAGCTTTAAAGTGCAATGAAGCAACACACTGCATTTCATCAGTGTTGCATGCTCTGCATCATTATTGCGATTGTGTCCCATTTAGTACACTCACCACCACTGACGTTCCAGTTACTGCAGTCTCTCTTGTCCATTTTTATTGACAGCTACAGACATGTTGTCCCACTGGGAGTTTCTGCAGGACAGCTTTGATTTGCTGCTCCATTGCAAGGCAGGCTATGTTAAGAAAGGTAAGATATTGTTCTTCTGACAACATCTTCTAAAATGTGGATTGCTTCATTATTTGTTTCTAAAATTGAAACCACTCCAGAAGCTTCATGTTTACCAGCTTCATCCAGTTCAAATCAAGTTTTGATGTGTATTGGGTGATCCTGTTGGAACACACAGTTGTGTCAAAATTTCAAACATCGATAATTAAGCCTGAATTCATACTCAAAAATGTATCAAAGTCATAATTTCTTTCTCAAAATGTATCTGATTCATCAGCCACAGTCTTCTGTAAATTCATATCTTGATTCTGCTGATGTTTTCATGGGCAGGTTGCTGTCATGGTACGTTAATGCTGGTATGTTTATGCTCTCTTAATATAGCTTGTTGATAATTTGTATCATGTCACATTTCAGTACTGTTTCAGTTAGCAATATGCAGACAACTTGCAGCAAAGTATGTTTTAAATCAATTAGAGTTTTGCTTTGAGACTAAATGTAATGACTGATTTTTCAGCTGGACACTATATAGTCCTCCTTCGCAAAAAAACTGAGCAAACCATGGCGACCAGATCTCTCCTTTAACTGTGAATATCATTGCAGAGTCAGATGCTACAAGGCTTTCTTTGTGTGTTGGAAACAGTATGTGTATATCAACACAATAGTGGGCATGGCTTTAATTCAGACTTCTAAGGTGTTCATGTGAAAATAGATTGTGATTTATTTTTAATTGGTGTGCAAATTTTGACCACATAGCTTACTGTAGTTACAGTTTACATGAAGTGTAAGGGAACAAAGTGGAGTTGAGCTTCAAGGACTTTTATTCCAAAATATTTCAAAATGTCTTTATTAGGAATCTAATTGGATACAGATCAGATTCTTATTTGTAGTTGTGCTGTGTTTACTGCTGTGTTTAAGTGCATTAAATACAGCCATGTAGATTAGTATATTGTCACGAGTGTTTCACTAAGCAAAAGAACAAGCAAATCCTGTGGTTCTTTGGATTTGCAACCAAAACATACTAAAGTTGGATGTACTGCCAATTAGACTTCCAATTTCTGAAGTAAACGGAGAACAGCATTAGCTGTTCTCCGTTTACTTTGTTATAAGACTGTTGGGACTTCTGTGTCAGAGGGCACACATTACATAGATGTTGTTGCAAAACTGCAAAACATGACATGATCAGCAAGAGTCAGACAGATTTTGGAAAAGCATGAAAGTCCCTTTATTGTCACTCACACTTTAATATAACATCAGCTTCATGAACTGTTAAAAGCACTGTGACAAAAAGAAAACGCCATGTCTCAGATTTTAAGTTGTAAAAGGACATCTATTAATAAATGCATTAAGTGGGGATTCATTAGTGTATGAACATATTTTATTTTAATGATTTCAAATATATAAATCTGTGTCCTTCATGATGTAAATTTGTCTTTGGACAGGATTACTCCTATCTCACAGAGAGCTCACATAAGGTTAAAATGGCCGTGCCACATCCCCCTCTGGTCCTTGGTATGTTATCTGTTTGTTGAAAGTCACAGCCTAACCCAGATAACCTGTATGAAATGGAGATAAGCGGGGAGTATTATCACTTTCTCTTGTTACCTTGTCTCTGGATTGAAGGGTACTTCAAAAGGCAGCTGGTCTGCCTGTAGCTCTGTAGGAAAAAGAGAGGATTACACAAGCCCAGCTTGTCTTTGAATAGCAGGTGTACCTTTTCCTTTTATTCTGGGCCTGAATGAGAAATGATGGTCAAAGCACAGAATCAAAGTCTGTTTTTTTCCTACTGTCAGCAGCAGCAGAGCAGAGGCTAACCGGAGATACAAATTTTCATTTGATATCAGTCAATACTTGTTGGTGTATATGCACACATAGAAGTGTGTTTGTATGTGAGTAAGAGTTGGCGCTGATACGAGGAAACCAATAACAAATGCCTAATTTGAAATAAAAAAAGATTTCAGACTTTTCTTTAAGCATTCCCCCTTGTCCTCTTGCTGCCAGGAGAGATTAATAACCATGGCAGCAACTCTGTGAAAATCATATTGCCTTCTGTTGAAAATGCATTGGCCATGATTGGTCTATGAAAGGCCGCGAGTTCAAGGGTTGCAGGGATACTGGGGACAGTGGAGTGAGAGGGGATGTGTGGAAAGCTGGGGCATGTGAGAGGAAGGGAATGGGATGATGGGAAAACAAGATTGAGGGAAGCAGGGAAGTGATGGGGAAAGGAGTAAAGTGAAGAGGATGAGGAAGGGAAGGAGAGAGTGGGGAAGAATGTTGAAGAGAAGTGGATGTGCTTGAAGTGGAGGCTACATGGGGGTCCATAGAGAGAGCTGTGTGTTGTAAAATGATATGGTGAAGATTGGAGAGAGCAGGGGAAGGTGGAAGTGGATTGGGGTTAGGAACTCCCAGAGTCACAGGGTGTGTAAAGCTCTCCTGTGTCATTGGGAGACTGACATGGAATGAGTGCTGAACTTGTCTTTGCAACAAATCTGGATGAATCAACTGAGGCTCCATCAGGCTGTGAAGGGGCACAGGTTTATATTGTTCTTGTGAAATAAAGCAACTATCTGTCCGTGTGCCATGTGTGTAGCTTGTCTCTGTGTGAATATCTGGACTTTCTTGTATCTTTTCCAGGACTTTCTGCATGTGCTCTCTTGCTTGCTCCTGGAGGACACGATATTTGTCCATCTCCTCTGCTGAAAAGCTGATTGGTGTAGTGGTCTCTACATCTGTGTGTTTGTCATCTGCCTTAATCTCCTGCAGACAGAGATTTTGGATACTGCTGGCATTTGACTCAGCAGTGTTAAGAGGACATATTGAACTGACACCCTCTGTTCCAAGGGCCTCGTGGATCTTAGCTTCTTCCTCTCTCTTCTTTTCCAGACTCCTCTCCAGCAGACCCTTTTTTTCCTTTGCCTTTCTTTGGATTGCAGGAAGTTTTCCAATGAGAGGTAAAGTCAACGTCTTGGACCCTGTCTGTGGCAGAGTCTTACTAGGATGTAACTCTGGAGAAGTTGTGTCTGAGATGCTAGTTGCATCGGAAGCAGAGGGTAAGTGGTCTAGCTGTGAACTTGTCTCCTTTAGCAGTAAGTGATTTCTGTCACAATTGAGGTTTGGCCCTTTTAGCCGTAAAATCTGGGGGAATGACTGGGAAACTGACAACATGGAGGGAGTGAATTTGGGGTTGCTGTGCTTCCTTGTCTCCAGGGAGATGTCTGCAAACATTGACGATGCTTTGCATGAGCTGACAGACAACCTGTCTACAGTGATTCCTGAGCAGGTACTGCTTTTGCTCCACTCACAGCTTAGCTCTGACAAGCTGGTACTGCTACAGGGGCTGCAGGAACGTGGGCTATGGCATCTACTACCCTGTGCACCTATTGCAATATGGCAGTTGGAAGGATGTTGGCTTGCCCACCACTCAGGGCTTGAGAGGTGCCTTGAACTTGACCGCCTTGAACCTCCACACCTCCATGTGCTACATGGGCTGTCTCTGTTGTCACAAATTGACTTGGTGCATGAAATGGACCTACTTGTTTCCCTGTCTTCCCAGCTATCACTGCTGCCAAAAGTCCACCTGTCAATGCTGCTCCTGTCCCAGTCTACATCCTCTGGCTTCTCATGTCTCTTGCTCCAGCAGCAAGGATTTGGGTTAAGCCTTCTCTCATGATCCCACTCGGCTGATTTATATTTTGGGCTCCATCCAGTCTTTAACCTGCCTTCCTGACTGCCTCCAGCAGAAGCACCTCTTGTCCACTCCCTCTGTTGGGGGTCTAAAGTCAGGCCTCTGTCTCTGCAGCCTGAGCGCCTCCCTGATTTCCAGCTCTCACCATGAATGAATTCTCTGTCCCTGTGGAAGAGTTTTTTCTTTTTTATCGGGCCGCTACCACAGCTGTTGTCAGGGTAACAGAAGTCAATGAAACTCCTGGGGTTGCCATGGTGACCCCTTTCCCAAAACGCTGTTGAGTTGCATCCCGGCGACAAGGAACGAAAGGAGAAGTGGGACCGCCAGGGAAAAACGGCTGTATCTCCTGCTCGCTCTCTCTCCCCTACTGTGTCTCTGAGCCTGGTGAAGACTCTGTATGGTTCTGTCTGCTCAGTGTCCAGCTCTGACTTGAATTTACCACAGCGGCTCCTATGAGACCTCCTCTTTCTGACAGAGACAGATACTGGCTCTGCCACACATCTCCCCAGGAGACAGTCGCTGCCTGCACCAGCCACCCCCCTCACCCTTTTCTTTCTTTGTCTCCTTTTCTTTGCCCATGTCTCTTCAGTGTCTACTGCTCTACAAACTGCAGAGACAACACTCCTTACTTTGCACTTTGCTAATCGCTGGTTTTTTGAGGACCTTTCTTTGTTATCCTTCTTCTTCTTTTTCTTTACCAGTTTGTGTTTCTTTGTGTTGGTCTTCCTCTTTCTGGGTGACACTTTTGGGACACCCACATGTGACTCTGGCGCTCTGGCAGACTTGTGTATTGTCTCACTCCCACATTCACACCTGGACGGGCTGATGCACATCCCTTGTGTGCCAGGGTGGGTGACAGACTCTAATTTACAGCTCAGGGTTGTGATGGCTCTCTTCCTGATCCCTCCTGCACCCTCTAATCTGCCTCCCGGAGGATTCTGTGAGTTTGTGTCAGAGCTGTCACTCTGAGTAGGGTCAAATGGATGGGGGGCTGCCCCCTCGCAATTTTCCTCACTTAGCATGCACTTTCCTTTGTCTGATTCTGTTTCAGGTGATGGAAGGTTTTTGTTTTCAAGGAGCAGATGTGCTTCTGTCTCTACATTGATATGTTGCTCATTTTTTACCTGTCTGTGTGTTCTAATCTCATGTCTCTCTTGTCCTTGCAAACAGGAATGTGCATCTGCTGTATGAACAGATGGCACAAATGGATTTAATTCACCTGAAAGAACACACAACAATTTTTGTTGCGACTCTCGCAGATCTTCACTGAGTCTTTCTGCAGGTCGAAGATTTGTGCAGAGCGGCTTGCAGCTGTAGGAGATTTGTGGTTGAGACTTGGTAAATTTAAGCAAACTGACAGGCCATCGTAGTCGGGTTGAACCGTCTTTGCCTTGCACGTATAGAAAATCACTTCCCGCCCTCTTTCTCAGTGTCTCTTGGTGTCTTTCTGCAACTCTGTCTTTCTGTGTGGTGTCCATGTGAGACACTGCCAGTGCAGTGCCACATACGGTCATCGAGGTCTGCGACTGTGAGTCTAATAAGTCCTGGCTGTGATTATCACTGACTGCAGCAGAAATAGGAAAACGTTCCATCTGTTCCTCTTTTCTTGCAAGCTCTCCAGGGATTGGCTGCGTGTCCCTTAGCAAGACACTGTCAGAGCTGGACTTATCCTTTTCACTTTCATCTGCTTCCCCTCGTTCTCTGCCGATATCTTCCATTATAGCCTTTACTCTTTCCTTCATCTGTTTTCTCTTCTCTCTCTCCTCCTCCTCCAGGTCAGAAAAGACAGAGGCAGAAGGCTCTAGTCTGGGCCCTCTCCGAGAGAAACAGAAGGACACTCCGAGCCTGCCTCCCACCCGCCCTGTTGTAGGGGAAGGCAGTTGGTGGCAAAAGCTGTGGCAAGACTGTGGATGCAGTGCTGGAGAGTCTGTGTGAGATGGTGAATGGATCAGTGGAGACTCTTGTAGAGCTGTGGCTAAAGATATTTGTGAAAGAGATTGGCAAGAATGATCAGACTGATGGCTGAAAGTCCTGGAGTCTGTAGTAGTGATTTGCTGGAGTTGGTCACAGGCTTTAGAATTGTCCTCTGAGCTGCAACTTCTTTGGTCCACATCTTTTTCTTGCATCTGACTAAAAGCTTTAACTGCACGCCTTAGCCCATAAGTCCTTCTTGGAACTCTGCAACAAGATAAAAAACAGAAAAATATTTTATTTACAGCTTGATTTTTATCAACATATATGACTTAACAGTTGCTTAAAATCTAATCTATGAGCCTCTTGAATTAAATTAAATACTACTTGATGTTCACGGTTCCTATTCCTGATTCCCAGTATGCATTAAATTAAAGGGGCAGTATTATGCATTTTCCAGGCACATAGTACCATTTTATAGCACAATCAAGTAACTATGTTGCGTTCACTTGTTGTAAAAAGATTGTATATATCAAACAACTCAAAAGAAATCTGACATTGCAATTTAAAGCAATGAAATTTGGCCTCTGTCTCTTTAAGAAGCTTCTGCTCTTTCTGACAGTCTGGCTTCAACACATTTGTCCATTAAGCCGTTTACAACGTTATTAGGAGCGTTGCACTTTGAAGTAGTTCTTATGATAAACTCAGCAGATGCACAAGTGTTTGCTAATTGCTGCTGCCACTATTCTGAAGGAGGTGAGTGGCAGGGTTGCTGGGTAGAGGTGCGCTGTGAGGCTGAAGCTCGACTTGGAGACTACAACTTAGAGTAAGAGCTGTGTGGAAAAGGAGGGCTCAGTGAGAGCAAGTACCCTCTGAATGGCTGCCATAGGAGATTCAGTAATTTCTCAAGCAAGCATAAAATAATGAAAGCAACACTCCAGGTATTTTTTTTCATGCGGGAATAACATGACGTAAAGCTCAAACAAGTCAATTTTACAAAATACCCCCCCATTTAAATACAAAGCCCACCCCCACCCATGTTTGACATTTATATTTTTCATATACCATTTAAGTGAAAAATTTGCAGCAGAAAAGCAGTGGGATACAAACGCCTGGGAGCTGAGGTCTCAGAAAAAACTTTCACTGCAATCTTAGAAATAATTCTAAGAATTATTCTTTCTAAAAATTTATTTAAGGTATTTTTGTTTGCCATTAACTTAGGCAGATGGATAGTGCCCTAAGTGCTATATAGGCACAAACTCGTTAAAATAAAATGGAATTAAATGACAGCAGAGAACCATTTTAAGTCAGAAGTTTGAAATGATAAAATCTCTGGAAGAATGGTGCAGTCCAGTTAGTTTCTTCGTGGTTCTAAATCAAGGTAATTAATGTCCAAAGTGATACGCCAAAAGCAAACCAGAGCACACCCTTGCAACTTCAGGACAGGCTTAACTAATGCCACCCTTGCCAAGTTATTTATATTTATTAGGGGCATGAGAAATAATCATGCTAATGTTTGGCCTGCTTTACTCAATCATGAGCAAGCATAGGAATGCATATATTATATATGAAACAATTAGAAGGTAAAAAATCTCACAACATTACACAGATCCCCTTTTCAGTTGTGATATACAGTTGTGTTAAAAAGAAAACAGTGCATTTAAAAAGGGAGAATTCCCAGCATGCAAATCCATGAGGAACACTGCAGTCTGTTCCAAAGGGAAAAATAGCAGTGTCTGCAGTTTTTCTCACATTCTCAAACCATTAATGTATAAACTTAAAATTTTTTGACCATTCAGCTTTGTGAATTACTAATATTTAGTTGTTTTAAATTATTATTCATCTGTATTTGTGGTGAATGGGGTCAACCTGTGAAACATCCCTTGGCACGATAGCTGCAATGGTTTAGATGATGTTCTGGGTTATTTTATGATCTTTTGGATGAGTAATTGATCTCTCTGCTCCTGGTAAGGTTAATCAAGGTTCAACATTTTCTCCATTTACAGACAATTCCTTTCACTGTGGTGTGGTGCAGTCCCAGAGCCTTAGAAATGCCTTTTAAAACTTTCTCCGAACTTATAGATGATAGTCATTTTATTTTTCATGTGGTCTCAATTTTGTTTTTTTTTAGATTTGTGCAGGATGTGTTGCTTTTTGGCCTACTTGGTGTTGTAAGACCGGTTGTTATAAATGATTTTGGGAATCTACAGGTTTGGCAGTTATGGGAGATAGTTTTTGTGAGTAAATCTAAACCAAAAGTGTAGTTATTTACAGGTATTTCATGTTTTAACAAATCCTCAGCCTAATGGCATAATTGCCTAAGTCCTAATTTAAAGAAATAAGACTTGGGCAATTATGCTATTAGGCTAATGAAATGCAGTTTCAAGCTGTGAAAAATGAAAGATGTAAATAAAAAATTTAAATATGCTCTGAACATTGAGGCAGAAACTGATGCAATCTCAAAGGATTAATCTGACATGAATAACAAAAACAAAAGTGCAAAAGAAGTTTTTCTTTCATAGCAATGTCATCCACGTATTTCATCTGTTTCTGAAAAAAAAAAAAATTAATAGCAAAGAAAATAAACACAATCAAGATGATTATTAGGCAACGTACACTTTCAAACCTGCAGGCAAGTTTCATTTATACACTTTGTTTGCCAATATCATTAATTTTAAGTTGCTCCACTCCTCGCTCTCCTCTAAAAAAACTACATCTCCTTCACCTACAAATCATCCACTCTCCACGTGTCAGCAAGAATGTGTCTTTATGTTATATTTACTTCACCTGTGGCCTATCTAGGCCAGCTGAGTGCTCTCAAATCTGCGCTTGCATCCATCAAGTCTAAGAATCGTTGACTGGATGCGACGCACTCTAACCCCTCTGGACTCCTGCCACTGGTCTCATTACACACAGACTGCTGCAGTTGGACACACATAAACACACACGCCAACACACATTCCTCCCGCTCACCGCTGGCTTTCTTGCTGCAGCTGTGCAAGTTGGTGAAGACGCCTGAGAGCCTTCTCCTGTTTGCGCTGGTCCTTCCATGATTTTGAGGCCACGTTGCGAACAAACTCTCTGTGCTGCAGTTCCTTTAACCTCTGCGGGAAGCGGACAAATAAAAGGGGTGGGTGGTTGGGGAGGAATGAAGATGACAGAGGGAAGGAGTGAGAGAGAAATTAGTTTTGGAGGTTCTCTGCATGCAGCTGTCTTTCAAAGCTGTCAGCGAGCTCTGTTTGCAGATGTTCTCCCCCAAAGCTCATGGGCAATTAACTTCATTCAGCTTGGAGAAAAAAAGTTTTTTTTTCCTTTAACACACAGCTTGAGCCCAAAACACTACTAAACAGTGAAGAGCGTCCTACAGAAGCAGTTCACATGAAGGAGTCATTGATGCTGTTTCTGGGCTGTTTGGACGACTTTCATTTGTATTTTACTCTCTTCAAACCAACCGCACAACTTTACGTGAAATAATCAGCCACTTAGCAGCTTAGTTTTAAAAAATTGCTCCACTGATTACTGCTTTGGAAACAACCACAAATATTTGTTAGTTGTTCTCAAAAATGCCTATCAAAAATTTAAATAAAATGACAGTTAAAGAAGTCCACAACTATATAAAAAAAATGGATGGCAAATGCAGAATAAAAAATATTTATTAAAAGCAGAACAAAAATGACATTCAATTAAAGCTAACTCGGATATGAAGTAATCCAACAGGAGCACAGCAGAATAGCAGCTTTCTGTTCCCTTAAAGTCTTGACATGTTTTGGTATTTTATTTTCTAAGAAGTTACTTTCTTTTCTTTTTGATGGTCTGCTCTGAGCATTTTTCACAGTGTGCTTCTTTATTGCTTTTTGCTTCATAATGCCACCTTACTTTGACCACAGCACAGACATTGTACATCTGCTGACCATAATTTAAGGGTGGTGTTAAATGATTACTTTTTTTTGGTGAAGACAATTGTTTAAGCTTAAGCTTTGATGCAGAGCCAGTTACATACAGTCCATATCAAATCAGGTATAACACAATGCAATCAAATCTACTTTATCATGAAATCACAAATGGCAACAGACCAACTGTAGTTCTGCTGAGATTAAATGACAAATACTAAATAACTGACTTCTAAAGACAACTGGTTGCCCTAAATTGTATCAAAGTGAAAGTCTTGCATACTTGAAGCTTAATTAGATTTTTATTTGTAAATTTTTTTTTTTTAAAGCTATCCTTTTTTCTGCTTCATGATTAGAACTCTTTGTGATACTCTTCAAAATTGAATTTCAACAAAATACATTGAAGTTTGTGGTTATAATATGAGAAATTATATATATAAAAAAAAAGAGTTCCTTCCTTTCATTTTTCCCCTGAGGAGAGAACAATATTCTCATTATATGATTAGCTTACCTAAAAAAAGAATCTCCAGCTTTGTAAATGGTTTATCTTCACATGCGGACAGCCTACATCAGGCAGTAAAACTCTAAAAGGTCACTATGCTCTATAATGCATTTTAAAGCCATATCGGGGAATCAAAACTGTTTTTGGAGAGGAAGACATAATTTGTTCAGTGCTCTTAGAGGAGAAAAAAAAACATGCTTGCTTAAAATGTTGTGCTGTCAGGTTTTGAGGGTTTTTACGGATTTTGAAGGGCTTAAAATAGACTTCTTCATTATTCCTGCACATTGAATAAAAGTGCTAAAGGGGAACAAGTGACTTACAATGTATTGCCAAAAGGGCTTTGACAAACATCTGTATGTGGGAGTGAGATGAGGCATCATCTCTGCTTGTTTGGTAATGTCAAACAGATCAAAACAAATGCAAGAGGTGGGGGGAAAAATTAAGTGTTTTTTTTTTAATGTGGCAAGTTAATTAACTTGGTCATGTCTATGTGGGTGATATTGTGTGTTACAAGATTGTGTATTTATGCGAGGGTATTTATGTGAAGCTGTAGCAATGGGTGCACTGGTTCTTCCAGGGAAACAATGATTCATGCCCCTCACTCCGGTTTCCTTTTCTGACATGCTTTAATCCTTCTTTTATCCATGCTTGGCAGGTGTGTGTGTGCACAGACTTTTTGTCTCCATGTACGTTTGAAGGGTAGGGATGCGACTCAGGAGTTTGGGAATAGATGCAACCTTGTGCACTGCTTTTTCTCTTGCTTTCCAGTATATTTTATTTTTTCTTCTCTGTGAACTCAGGGTTTGTTTATCTTATGTATTTGTGAATTGAATGTTGAGGTGTAATTTTCAACAGGATTACGCCAGATGTACTTTTAGATTGTGTCACACTTATTATCTGCCCATACAATATGTATCGTACACATGCACTCATCAGATTAGCTCCTCACTCATCAGATTTATTTATATACTCACTCATTTTTGCAAGCTGGATCTAATGCAGGAGCTGACAGTTGTCAGGTTAATCTCAGCTGAGTCTTACACAAGCTGGTGTCTTTTTACATTATCGAGTGATGCTTAACCTCCCACTCTGCGCTCACTGACGATAGCTCTGTGTATATGCCACTAGGACTGCGGGTTTTAGATCTCTGATGCATGTGGATGCCTGAGCGGTGTGGATGTTCGTCATTTGTGTGGCTGCGAGCGGTTATGATGCCAAGCTTATTCTTTGGCTATTATTAATCATGCTGATTTAAAGAGGCGTATATGATGAACGACTGTGGTTGGTTTAAAAAAAAAAAAAAGAAGCAAGAAAGGAGAAAGAAAAGATCAAAGTTTCTGCACTGTTTGTAGCAATCAGTAATTTAAACAGACCAGTCTATGAGAGAACAAATATATGAGGACAAATACCTAATGCTCTTCTCTTATAAAAACAATGCATGTAAACTAGTACTTTGCAAGCACAGAGTCCTTTAGTAATAAGTAGAATCCAATGAAATCTATTGGGAACTTACTAAAATAGACAAAGAAGAGAAAGAGAGTAAGGTGGTTAAAGCAATAACTAAACAAAACCTACAGCTGATGGACAATTTTAAAACCAACATCCCCTGTTTTAATAAAAAAAAGCGTATAGATATGAAAAACTACATTATTACAATTAGTCACAACTTTTATGCAATGCAACATCTGAGAATAAAGCCTACATTTCTATTTTTCTTTTTTTTTTGTTAAGCTGTTTTTTTTGCAATGCCCTTCTGGAATTTTCCTCAACTAAAAAATTGCACATGATTTACAGAAAGTGGTTAGGACAAATGAGTACTTTTTTGTTAAAGTCTTTGCATAATCATACATTCATTACACAACCTTTTGTTCATTAAAGCAATGACTGATGGGGAACCTTTAGGTGTTTTTGTGGAGGTGGAGCTCCAACATCTAGCATATTTAATATGTTTTTTTTTTTTGTTCACTCCTTACCTGTTAAAGTGGACAAGAATGTTAGTTTTGTAGTTGCAATAACTAAAGGTTAACCTCAAAACTCTTTGCTCTCTAATAATAAAAATGTCTCATTATTTCTTTTAGCCATCTGGCTGAGGTATGTCACCTTTCTGACTTCTGAAATAATTTAATATGCACAGTGATAGAACTCAAAGGATTGGGCAAAAGTTACACGGTGGAAGCATTTAGGCACATACATTACTGGTTTTTGACTCTTAATTTGTTTACATCATGAAGACCCAAATTTGACAAATTCATTTCAAACACTTCCCCTGGTCCAGAATTTTAGATTTGTACTAATGTTTTATTTTTTATGTTAATTTGTATGTGTTTTGTGGTGTCAACACGTTTAAGAAACACTCAATTATGGATGAGTCAAAGTTGGTTCCAATCCACTTGGAGAACATAAGGGGTGATAGTTTTGGAAGGCATTAGAGGAGACATGCTAATAGGCTGATTTATTTTTTCTCCCCCCAAAAAATAAATGCAATGTATAAAAGATCAATGCATATAATCAGCATTAAAGGCTGATAGGGCCCTGGATTCAGATATATTTACCCTGGAATCGATGACTAGAAAAAGGAGACAAAGCAAACGCAATCAGCTTCCATTCACCAAAGCCAATACTCCTGCAGGGAAACTGTCTTCAACTAGAATTTCATCTGTTTGCTCTGCAGGCAGAGAGTACATGCATCCTCTTTTTTTCTGCATGTGTGTGTGGAGGTGGGGGTGTCCATGTGTGTGTTCACACAGCACCCCTAGCTGCTGTCAGCTCAGTGCCGCATGCAGCTCGTTTCATGTGCCTGCCGTCGGCTAAAACAAAGCATTAACATTGGCCTGCAGTTGCCTCAATTCATTTCCAAAGAACAATGACAGAAGAGGAAAGGCCCCTACTCAATGTTTATTTCATGATGCACAGTGTGGGCGTTCAGAAGTGGGAAGCGCTTTGGCTTGGTTGAGAGATCGCCTTGTGTTTGCGGACAAGTGTACAAGGGTAAATGCATGTCTGAGCGCTTTAGCGTGCAAGTATATGTCTTGGCATGACAAGAGATAGCTTTAGGAGAATGGGCTATCAGCAGAACCTTCAGCTTGTTAGTCCAAACTGGAGGTGAAGTGGATGTAGAAGGAGGAGAAAACCTTTTTCTAGTGGTCCAATGGCTTCAACTTGTCCAAATCAGAATAACAAAGCTGTGCTTTAGCCATGATTATTAATGATGCTTATTTGTTTTTTTCAAGAAAGCATAAAGTGATGGAAGAATAAATAATATGCATTCTTGTGTACTAGATGCATAGAAATTAGTTGTTTTAAAATTTAGGCTTGAGGGGAAGAAGGGAATATTCTTGTATAATAGACTTGTGGCTTAATAACTTTACATATTATTATGTTTTTGTATTCCAGTTGTTTTGATAACAGTTTATTTATCAATTGTTTGAACTATTTTTCATTCAACTTTAACAGTTTACTCTTTGGAGCTCTTCTTTTCAGCTCAAGTTCATCACAAGAGAAGACTAAAGTTTTCTCTTTTTGTTCTGCAGGAAATAGGACAAACCAGCAGAGTGATTATGAAAGATGGTGAAGAGCTGGATCTCAGTTAAAGGGCCAGCTCATAAAATAAGACTGGGATATATGCAAAAAATGTGCTAAAGTTGGAGTTGCCCTTTCTTGTAAGCAGCTATAGAACGGACGCCCTAAATGTACCTATAAACAATTAAGAGATGCAGGGATGGAAACTAAAGATTGTAGTGTGATGTGCTTTAGACCTAAGGGGGATTAATGTTTATATAAAGCAATAGCTTAATGTTTTTTTCCCTATTTAGGGTTTGAAGATTTCAGTTGTCAAAAATATTTTAATAAAGTACAATTATAACATATATTTCCAATATGGCAATATTGTTAAGTCTGTTATGTTTTATTATGCATCTCAACTACTTTACACTTAATTATTTTCGAGTTCTTTCATCAAAGCAAAGCAAATCTTTTACTTGATTAATACAAAAAATATAAATCCTAAGAATAAATTCTGCAACACTTTGTATAGTAGATGAGAGAGAAAGAAGCGCTACAGTTGTCACACTCTTTCTGCTGGGAAACAACCAATTGGGCAGACTGTCATAGTAATAATAGCACAGCTTTCCATCAGCACGTAAAAATGCTATAGTAACACATCCAAATTCTACTCTAGGAAATAAAAAATGACGCCTATTTGTTTGTCTATATATTGCCAGATCGAGTGCAAGTGTGCCAGGTGCATCTTTCTGTACCTGCTTGTGCGCGTGGTCGTAGGAGTTGATGTGGTTGTCAAACTCCTGATGTCTCAGGTACTGCTTGTCACACAGTTCGCAGTAGAAAAGTGATTTCAGATCCTCGACCGAGCAACCCAAAGCCCTCTCCGTGCACTCCTGGAGGGAGAAAGATAGAAACATTCAAAATGAGAGCATAAGGGGTTAGAGGGGCATAGAGAGTGAGAAGTGGAGCGAATGGCAGACTGTTATCCATTTACAGCGAATCTGCATCCCAGAGACATCAGCAATAATAGCCTCTACATGAGCTCTGCATAAAACTGTTAAACGACATCCTATTAAAGAGAGTTGCCTTTACTGGCACTGCTGGAGGCTGAACAAAGACTCTGAATCCCCATGCTTATGGCAGCTTGAGCCTGGGGGTAGACATTTAACACAGCCACAATAATATTAAACCTCCGTATGTACCGTGATGGCAAATACGGAGAGTCCGACTGTGGAGGAAATAACATTGGATAGACAGGAAGCATAGCCATCTGAATAGTACAATTTAGACTTCTGTACAGCGGGAAAATCTTGGATATGTAGAAAAAAAGTTTCAATGCACACAAACGGGTAGGCAGAATAGCACAAGGACGGAGACATACACACAGTCACACATGTGCTGTTTAAATGGCATATGGACCCAAGGGGATAAATTGCCTGTCTGCATGCTCGCATCAGCCAGCAGGCCTTCTTGGACCCAGAACCTTGCACAGTGCTGTCTGTGTACAATAGGTGTGTGCACTTGTTTGTGTACTGCTGTGTCTGTGTGTGTATGCATGTGTTGAGGTGTGTGTGCATTCATGCCATGCTCTGCTTCAGAATGTAATTTCCCTGAGGCTAGGGGCTGCCAATAAACACTATTGAATTCTGTTCTACACTGACATGATGGGAATTTAATTTGAGGTTGTCACTTCTTTCTCTCATACTGCCCTTTTTCCTTCCCTCTGTCCATTCTCTTCCTCCTCAAATTCCCCAGTCTTTTTTTATGCTCCTCCTTTCAGTCAATTAATTTTTTCTTTACTTCTCTTCTCCCTTTTATTTGCTCTATTTCCATGTTTCTTACTTCCTGGTGCTCTTCTTTTCTGTTTGTGAAGTCTTGGGTCATTCAGTGAGAGATTCTTTTGGCACCAATTGACTTCGGTAAACACCAGTTCAGACTCCAGAAACTGGGCACAGTTATGTATCAAAAATATTTTGTACACGTGAAGCAAGCCTTGTTACCTTGTAGAATAAAATGTCTGAGAAAGACGGGTTTGTGTATTTGTAGAGAAGCATGTATGAGTGTTCAAACAACTCGTGTTTACGATATAGTCCTGTGTAGTCTGTGAATCTCTTTCTCAACCTGATCAGACGCCTGAAGGGGATGAATTAAAACAGCTGATGTTGCATTCATAGATGGTGCTGATCCAATTGAATATCAGTCTTAGACTCAATACTGAGGTCATTTTTGGATTGGATATCGGACTGAGGCCACCAATCTACCTGCAAATCCAGACTCCGTTGTTTTTTGCGACTGTTCATGTTTTGACTGATAATACTCTGGAAGTGTATGTAGTCAAAAAATTGTTGCACTTAAAATGCATATAATCAGATGTTTCAAAGACATAAATGGAAATATATTTTTTAAATTTGACAAGTTACTAAAGTTTCAAGCTAAGGCAGAGTCAGTAATGGCAGCCTGCAGTGAGTTGACAATTTGTAGCTGCAGAATGAAAAATATGCTGAGCATCAATTTCTAGAATAACTGGAGATATTTTTTGTCTTGCAGGCAAAACACAGGACAGATATTCGCTATGTATTTTGTGCAAATAGAGTAGATAAAGTTCTCTGAACTTGCTAGAAGACAGAAAGTGGCTTTATTTAGTGTTTTTTTTATTTATTTTACTTTCATTTGCCATAAATCATAACAGATTTGGAAATATCAATACTACGGAAAACCTTTACCTAAGGTGGGTTCTTTAAAATGTTTAAATTACATAGAGATTCCTGCAAGACTTAGCAACCTTAATGGTTCTATCTATGCAATCTGTCAGGGAAGTGGTTGCAGTCCAGAAAGATGGTGCTCTGTGTGGCTCACAGATTGTTCTATGGGGTTAGATTATCCTGAGCTATCTCTCTAGCTATGCTGCTATAAGCTTAGGCTGCTAGCAGACCAAATTATCACTTTTCTTCACTCTGCTACTGCCGTCTTCTACTCTTCAATTTGTATTATTTGCTGTTAATTCATATGCTAAACTTTACTTTTTCTCTCAGTTTTTTTTCTTTATATGTAAGCTACACTGGTTTGGCATTCGGTTTTGGCTGCGGTCCTTTCCTCTTGGAGTATATCGACTGAAATAATGCTGCCAGCAACTAAATATTCTCTCTCTGCTATAAACTTTTTACCTTTCATTAACATAGAATTAACTACTATGTCTGTCAATCTGTTGCTTTTTTGAGTATTCTGCTTTGTCCTCTTAAACCCTCAATCATGGCAGATGGCTGCTTGTACAGAGCCAGGTCCTTGTGGAGGTTTCTTGCTTTTAACAGGGAGGTTTTCCTCTCCACTGTCGCTACATACATGCATGGTAGGAGGAACTGCTACAGATTTAATGACATAATGCAAGCGATTGGCTACCGTCTACTGCTGGGTTTCCTTAGACAGAAAATGTTTTAAGCTAATTTGAATAATGAACTGAACTTAAACACTGTTTGATAAGTAGGATTAATTGAAATGTATATGATTGAGCCAAATTACTTTTGTAATAAAGTGCCTTGAGATGATGTGTTATGAATTGGTGCTGTATAAATAAACTGAATTAAATTGAACAGAATACACCAATTCTGTTCAATATACTCTAAAACCTTAAATTCTCAGGTATTACATTCTGCAAAGCTACAAAGCTTAAGTACAAAATCCTTTTCTGCCACAAACAAGAACGCCTCCACACGTTTATCCATTTCTTTTTAACCGAATACGCACACATCATGGGAAAGACAGCTTGATCCTACCAAGGATCAGGCTGTCGGTCAGTTTCTTATAGACATAATGGGTGAAAAGTAGGGGTGGACTGACAGGACTCTTTCAGACTGAAATCAACCCTGGTGGAACTGACATATATCGATCCTTTGTCTCTTGAAGTGTGTATGTGTGTGCCATGATATTGATCTGACCTGCAAGCTTAAGTCACTTCCAGGAAATGATCCAATCACAGAGAGCAGCCTTCACAGGAGACAGACTGCAGTGATGAGGTAGAAATAATGCATGTGTTTGTGTAGATGCACATGGTTCCATGTGTACTTTCTAGAAGTATGTGAATATGATGTATTTTGGTCTGGCCTTTCCTCGGGATATACTTTAACACCGTCCTCTCACTTCCCTGCATTCTGTCAGGATAATTACTTTTAACAATGAAATATAGAGAGGAGTGTACACACGTGAAAAAAAAAAAAGGTGCGAAGGCATCAAAACGGAAAGGGGTGTATATGTGTGTGTGCACTCAAGAGTAATTTGTTTGTGTCAGCGGCACCCTGGAAAACCATTTTTCTGGTGTACACTGGAATCAAACATGAAAACTTTAATTGGCTCTGAAGACGCAAACGTCTTGTGATTTCTAACCCTTACCCCGCACGCTGATGCGCTTAAACCCATTTATAGAACTACATCAGCAGTAGGAGCATCCTAACACACACTGAAGCTTGTCCAATAATACACAGTCTGTCAACCTGAAATGCCAGAGCCAAATTAATCTTGACCTCAATTTTCCTCACTAGTGTAAATCTATTCTCATCTAAGCTACATTGATATATTTGCAGGCTTGAATGGACATTGAATGTGTCATGTTTTCTGATTATTTTTGCAGGCTTCTGAATGTTAATCTGCTTCAATATTACTTGTTTTTTTTTTCTTATCTGGAGTCTGTCGAGGAAATGACACTTTAATTTCTGAAACTGACATGAATAAGAGTCATCACTGACCCTAACCAAAGTATCTGAAAAGATGCATGTCATTTAATATTTTCAGGTGACGTGTAAAAGAACGGCTCCTGCTTGTTTTACTGAGATAATCAGTCAGTCATCGCAAGTGTTGGCAGGACACTAATGACACACAGAGACAAAAATACGCTGATGTATTTCTGGGAATTTTCACAACTGCAACTGCATTAGCACTATTTAACTTAATTTAGACTAAATTAAGTATGATTTTACTTAATTTTTCAGGATTAGTAATCTTTCAATAGCATGGGATGTGGTGGTGGTTCAGTATATAGAACCACCACCACAGAAACTAAAAGATTTTTAGTAAAAATGAGAAGTTAATTGTGCTGTTAGAGAGGTTATGAAGATAATTCAGCAGCAGTGAAAAGTACAAAAACATCATAGTTGGTCATTAGCTAAGGTTTTGACAGTATTTAAAACATGCAAAGGACAAATTTTCACTTATTGTGCCTGATTTTGTTCAACTTAGTATTAGCACCTCAGTACAGTTGCTTATTTGATGCCGGTGTTGCCAGGGGATGTTCCTTTAACATTTGTGATTATTACCTACAATAATTATAAGTTGCATCATTAAAATTAACTGTATATATTCAACATGTGCTGTCTTTACATTCTTATTTTATAAAATAAATATCAGGCAAGGGTGTCTAACTCCAGTTTGTAAGAGTCTGCATACTTGTTTTAAGTGCTAACAAACCTGAATCAAATGAGTGGTTAATTATGTGGTCCCTGCAGATTTTGGTGACATATAGAGAAGGTAATTCAGCCCTTAACTCAGGAGACTTATCTGAAACATGTAGGAAGAAGGCCTTTTATGGCTGGAGATTTAGCCCCGTACTTCAGTGTTTGTATGCATTGATAAATGTTTAGATCCTTTTATAAGTGACATTACAGAGATCATGTATTGCAAAAACCATTGGGTCACTTGCCTTTCCACATACATGAACTTTATTTGACCTACCATTTTTATTACAAAGGCTTTAATATGATGTTGGCCCAGAGACACATCTACTGGATTCCCAGATAGATTGCTGCTCTAGAGGCCAGTGGCAGTGTGCTTTACACCTCTGTCTGTCACTTTGCATTGCACTTGGAGATGTATGGCTTGGATGCAGTTGCTCGGCAATGGTAACACATCCATCAAGCTCTCTACACACTGTTCCTGAGATAATTTCTTTCCTGAGATACTGTAATTCCAAGGCCACATGAAGTTTCTCCCACTTTGTTATAATACCACTAACAGGTCATGATGGGATATTTACTTGCAATGAAACTTTATGACTGAAAATATTTTAAAGGTGGTATCCTAACCTAACATGGTATCATGCTGGGATTCATTGACACTCCCAGAGAGCAAGCCATTCTTTTGCAAATATTTGTAGAAGCAGTCTGCATGTGTAGGTGGTGCATGTTATGCATGTGTGGCCACGGGAGGTGTAGGAACATGTTAATTCGATGATTTGGAAGGATGACCTTTGGCAATGTAGTGTTTATCTCACAAGTTACTGGACTAAAGTAGTGTGTTGGCAATTTCAGTTTGAGTCTTTTAAATTTGATCAAATTAGCTAAAGCTGGGAGCTCATACCTTCTACCATTCTGAGTTTTAATTTACGTTTTCCACAAATGAACTGTAATGAGACTCTTCTGCCTAAGGTTAGGGAACATTTACAAATTATAACTTTATAGCTTGATTTCAGCATAATCTAAACTGTCATTAAGCTGTGGCAGAAACAGTCCATAATCAAATAAAAATATTAAAATATAAAAGTAACAATAAAAATAAAGTGAATAACATTTTTGTCCTTTGGGGGTTTGTTTTCTGCTTTTGGGTGTTTTAAAAACTGGTGATGTTTTAGGTCAAATATATTCCTGTAAATCCTTAAAGGTTTGCAAACTGTGAAGCACCACTGTACGCTAAGCCCTTACAAGTAAAGATGAGGTGTAATCCCTATCCCTTTCCACCCCATGGACTTAAAAAAAGAGGCTTGTGATAAGGATACACAGTATTATGTGTTCTGCCTATCAAAGGGGTCCTTGGGGAAACCTCCAGGCAAAACTGAAGTCATTCATCTCATGAAGTACCATCTTCTTTTATCTCAAAGCCCCAGCTCATATCAGAACCAGAAACCTTTGCTTTATTTGGGAGATAAATGCGCCTCCTTATCTGAGTAGGTTCATCTGTACCAGAGGCATCTTGAACATGGCTCTTTCACCATGTTAACACAAATGCGCTGATAATCAACATTTAGAGAGGATATGTGCTAAATGCCTGCAACATATCAGTCTGAATTCTAAAGGGCAGGTTTTCATTTCCACAACTGTCTCCTGAAGTATCCAGGAAGCTTGTCTTAGCATCAATCCAAAAGTTGACTAAATATATCTCTAGTTTCTATATGGGTATCTCTTAGGTCAGATGCAGTTATTTTATTTATTTGCATGCTAAATAAAAAAGATTTAAAAGGTTGTTAAAAAAGAAATACTTGAGAGCTGTAATATCCATACATCCTTCCTATACTGATATAAAATTGCCTTAATAATAGGGATACTTCCAGGCTCAGAATCACACATCAAATGCTTTGCAACAATCAATGTTTCAGAGAATCATTTAGAAAAAGTTTAAATGTTGCCAGGCTGAAGTACTGCATCATCATTGAAATGATCCTGATTATCTGAAAATAGACAGTCTCTGTACTCTGAGCACGCAGAGTGATGATATGACCAAATCCATCAAAGTATTTGATGGAAATTTATTGCAGCTGTTTGTAGATTCCCTCTCGAGTTCTGAATTTGGCATCTTTGTTCTTCCACTGCTCAGATCCCCCATTGAGCGGGATCCTGCCTGGGCCCCACTGAGCAAAACCATGCTGTGGCAATCATCTGTTCTCTTGATACTAATGTCTTATCTTTCAGCATTGTTAGGACTTTCTGTGGCTTTGGCTTCGGCTGCGTCCTCTCGTTCAATGTTTCTAGCACTGTGTTCCTCACCTGCTGAAAAAGATTTAATATATTTCCTCCTTTTCACTCTTTTATTACAGTTTACTGATGGTTGATCCATTTACTTTTAACCAATTAGATTTTAAAATCTAATTATGTCATTTAATCTTAGCTACACTCTTCAATAGCATTTTGTCCTTTTAAGATTTTATGTTAAGATATGAATACTTATACTTTAACAATTTGAAGACTATAGAGTTATCTAACTAGTGCATTTTATCCCTGTTGTGAAACTCATCTTACCTTTCTTTCAAAAAGTAGATATCTTACATTGGTGCTGACAGCAGACACTCCGTTTTATTGATGAAATTGTTCAATAAAATCCTAAAAAGAACTCAAAATCAAGATTGAAAATGGAAAAATCAACAACTCAAAACAGGTAAACACATTGTTTAGAAGGTTGGTTGAATCTTAATGATTAATTCACTGTATCTCTGGTTCCAAAAGTCAGGACCAGAATTGGAACAAAAGTGGGTTTTGAGATCTCCCTCAGAAATCAATCAATAAAATGGGAAAGCATGTTTATATGATTCTCAACACAATGAAGAAAAAAAAATCCAGCAGAGTAATGCTGTTTGTCCTGTCATGACATCTCTACTCAACTGTATTTCTAACATTGCTTATAGAACAGAAAGCAAAGGTCATAACTTTTGATATGCTGTTATTTTGTGGGTCGGGTTTGAAAATCACTGCAATTTATCACAAATAAACTGTTTTTTGAACTGTAATGTCAACCATTTCTCTTATTGACAGATATGACTGTAGATCTCTGACTCCACCAATTTCCAAGTAACATTTGAACATTTTACAGGAATATGAAAATAATAATACAGATTTAACTAAATGTAACCTTTGGGAAGTCAGTTAACAATTTTGTTCACTGGGGAAGGTTTAGGGAAACATTACACACAGCTGCATAAGTGGTACACCTGTGTATTTGTGGTTAGGGAGGATGTGTAAGCTCTATGAATTTGCTGGCTCAACTTCAACCTATTCTGCCTTAAGCATTCTGTATTATGAATAGAGAAAGGATATTTACCTAACATTATGTCATCAATGCCACAACTCACCACTTTTAAAAGTAAGAATGTAACTATAGGCCTTACAACCCGAATCCTGTATGTAAAATATTACTAATAATTATGTTCTGTCATGGTTGTTTTTCTTTTTAAAGAAGGAACCTGGTGAATGAGTGTTTTAATAAACAGACCTCAGGAGAGCACAGGAATAGATTTATGTAAACAGAGTACCTGACACTGATTGACAAAACTGACACAATTTAGATTGTAACCTTTTGTTTTTATTTAGGAATGTAAACCTTACTTCCCCTCTTTCCTGAAAATGTTGATAGTCTCTACATTTAATTTTTTGCTTTGACCCCTACATAGCATAACATTCCAATGGATCCAATCAGATTTTCTGATTTTTTTAAAATAGCTCTAAAGAATATAAAATATAAAGGAGTTATTAGAGAACAATCCCAGTCAAGCTAAAAAAAAAAACCTCAATGATTGGACAGCTAAATATAGCTTTGTAAAATGTTAGAAGCATTAAAACACTTTGCTATGCCATGCTAGTTTTTAAGGAAGATGAACGTATGTGAAGATGTTGGAACAAAGAAGGTATAAATATCCCCAATTTTTGTGCCTTTTTCCTTTTTTGTATAATAATGTTATACAAAAAAGGAATAATAACTCCTGGCTTTATATTAAAACAAAAGTGCTTAACATTCCTCCTTTGAGTCAATATCAGTAAGAAAAAAAAGGGTTGAGTTACCTTTTCCTTTCCAGTCTACATGACTGAGTGAATAAATTGTTATGATTTAATCAATTAAGCCTAAATAAACAATTAACATGGCTCCCACCAGCCAACTACTCTTGAGTTAAATTGCTTCTCTCATCTCACTGGACACTCTTGTTGGCTGTAATTAAATATTGAACAGTATTTTCATGGATTGCTGGACCGACCTTAGAAAAACTGAGGATTCGCTCTGGGGTCTGACATGACAGATAGTTACTGCAGCACTGTATTTTGAGAGCATTTTGCCTCCTTAATTTGATGATGTTTGGATGAGACACAGAATGGGGAAAGATCATTAAAACCATTCCCTAACGCAAATTAGATGTGACTTGAGAAGAGCGAAGCAGTTTTATTTGATGAAGAGAGCAGGGAGGACAAATAGAAAACAACATTTACACCAATTACATGATAAGATATTTCTAGATAAACACAGAATCTCATTAGAGCATCATTACAAGTAAAAAGATATTCAGAGAGAAGTGGTGAGTACAACTATTTTTTAGAAGGATGTGAATTTGCGCCTCTCCAGGCTTATTAAATATTCTGGCTTGGACATTCAGGGATGTAACTGATCAGATGGTATAATTGTTAACAGCACCCAAACATGAGTTTTAATTGCATTCTTGGTTCACTGTTAAATTCAAAACAGAGCAGAACTAGTGAAAAATAGGACAGAACAACACTCATGCATGCATAATCAATGCAGATCGAGAGTTTGGAAGAACACAGCCAATGGTTACAAATTCTCTCTGCTCAAATATAGAAACTTCCACTGAATAAAACTCCTAAAACAGAGGGTAGAAAAGAAAACAGTGGGATCTTTATGAACATTGCAACTTTTGAAGAAACTATTCTTAGAATAAATTGCAGTTGCAATGTCTCTCTGTAGACCCTGAAGTGGATTTGGTATCAATCTAAGAGTTAAATATATGATTTAAGTATACTTTATTTAGATATTTTTTTCATAAAAGCTTGTCGCCAATGCCCTTAATAGTGCTCATTAACACCTAAGAGGGGCCTGCAGTTTGTTAGTCACTCTGTTGTTCCAGAGAACAGGAATAAAACACTGCTTGTTGTTCCACAAGCCAGCATTAACATTGGAGCACAGCCAGGTACGGCAAGAAGTTATAAAAGTAGAAGTTTGAAACTCTTATTAACCATTGCTTCAAATATTTTTTTATGAATATTTATTATTCTTTTTATGTCATATGGCAAGAATTGTGATGCAAAATTACTGTTGTTAAATATAAGTAGGGCCAGATAAAAAGGTCCTTGGGCTGGACTTCGAAGTGTGTCGGTCAACTTCAGCTTCAAGCTTTATCCTTGTCTTTTCCTAAAATGCTCCCTTCCCTTTTCTCCAGCTGATTAATGATACAGGCTTCACTTAGATACAAATATTTCCTTTCTATAAATCAAACATACCTGTTGCTGGTTTTTGAAAGCTATTTAGGTGTTGAATGCAATAAATCTGGCATCAAATCACAAGAACACGTTACGTCAGATTCACAATCTCCTTGTACAATGTCAGATTTAAAGTATAATTCTGTTTGCACATTTTTATTACCAATCCAAGTGCTGCAGAAATGCTAGGTGTTGCAAAGACGTACCTGTTCACGTTCACGTACTTTAGTGGTGCACAATTAACTGCCACTTGTTCAATTATAATTCAAGAACATAAGTCCTGAATGGTATGGATTTGGTCTCTGCCAACATCTATGAGTGTTGGCATAGATGTAGAAGAAGAGAATCTGTGTAAACATACTTTAATGCACAGCTACCAATTTAAATGTCAATTCACCAAGAATGTCTAACCAAAAGCAGTTATGAAAAGCTTGCTCCTCCCAAACCATTTATTTTTGTAGTATTAATGCTTTCATTGTTAATGTTTCCTTCGACACATTAACAATAATCTGTTGGTGGGCTGTTAGACTCATTGTTAGTTTCCAAATGGTGAGGACGCAGTGACACCTAGAAGCTTTTTATTCAAATGCCTGCTGGAATACAAGCTATTTACAGGGAGCTGTTGTAATAGTTGGCTGTTAAATAAATGGAATATACTGAACCCATTTAACTGATGCATAGGCACTGGTTGCATACCTGTTCATGTATCATTACCGTTCAAAAAATTCAGTCCCAGAACCAGGCACTTTAGCAGGTGACATTTTGACTAACAGCATAACGTCACATCGCTTTGGATAGAAAAATTTTTCTTTCATTATCTTGTAAATCAAGACTGAGCTGAAAGGAATGAGGAAGAATATGAGAAGAGTCTGACAAACACAACCTGTAAACAAGAGACATTTGTCAATTCACAGAACTTCTAATTACCACTACGCCTTCTGAGAACAATTCAATAAACTATTCAGAACTGTTTATCAAGCTCAATTAAGTCTTTAATTATCTCCACCTTCAGCACTGTAATGAATAGAAACAACTCCAACTGAAGTGACGACAAAACCGTCTCCAAGCACATTTACTGTTTCACCCCCACCTGCCTCTAAAGCGTTCCTCTGATACTTTCTGTCAGACACATTTATTCACGCAAGTTTAGAGGCTGTGACAGCACAAGACTCTGGCAGAGCAGCAGGGTTTTGTGCTATTCTTTTGAAGCTAGTGACAGTTGACCCACAGGCCAAATTGCTCGTTACTGTAATAACCTGAAGATGTCTGTGGCAGGCATACTCATGCATGCACTCAGACACGGAGTGCCAAGCAGGATAGCAGAGTGTTAATGAGCTGATATTTGCAGCCCTAATGCATCTCCCTTGGCTGCCTGTAATACGCCTCTGCGGTCTGCCCAACCCTTTTCTTCATCTGATGAATCTGTATCTATCTTCATGCATCCTCTAGTCAGTGTTCTGGTCTATTTACAACTGTCTAGTCGGGTTTGTGTGTCTGTGTGGGTGTGATTATTTATAAAGTCAATTAGGAATTTGATCAAAGTAAGTGCATTCAATGACCATAGCCAGAAGTTTGGTGAACATACTTTTTTTTTTTAAAGAAAAAAGAAATAAAGAAATGACATGGAGACATGCAACATAATGTTGGTTTTAATGACTAAGGTAAAAATACAATGCTACAATCTTAAAAAAAAAGATTCTAGCATCTAGATACAAGTCAAAAAGCCTTCTTACTTTTGACGTAGTAAGAAGGCTTACTACGTCAATATGTCATATGGTTCAACAGATATAGATCTGTTGAACCATATCATTTCAAATACTTTATTAATAATAGCACATAAAAAATGGCTAAAATCACCAGCTAAGACAGGTTGCCACAGATTTTATAGACATACCAGAAAGTTCTTCCAGCATGAACAAGCCACGTCAGTGTTGTTAGTGCTAAATGTGGTTTACAGAAAAGGTTTTGCTTCACAACAGACACAAGTAATATATAACTGTTCCAGCAATGATCCAACAGTAACATTGCTCTATCTCATACTATCCTATGCATGTACTGTGTCTGGATTCCAAAAGTTCAACTCATTTCCAGGTGATTTACTTTGACTAACTCTGATTAATTTAGCTAATACTGATTTGTACACATGGGAACACGTATATTCTGTTTTTTAATTTAACTTTTATCTCCAGATTCTGAAATATGGATGAAACCTTTCAGACTAACACTAAAGCAAAAATAACAAACCATGTTCTCACATAAAACTATCAACTGTATCCCGATATATCTGCATTATATCGGATTATAATGCGACTACAAAATGGAGTCGCATTAAGACACAAACATTAGACTTGAAAAGATGCACCACAACATGCTCTTTCTTTTCTCACAGCATAAGATGGATTTTAGTCACTCCAGCATAAATACTAAAGTAAGAATCAGTGTGACAGTAGCTTAAATAAAACCATTATCAAACATCCAAAGCAAAGCTAAAATTTTTGTGACAGGCTCCAAGCGTGCTGCATATATGAACACAAGTTCCCAGGAATTCATTCTGGACATCTTGCAGTTAAATTGGATGGCGCACTACCAAGCGAGAAGCCTGGAATTTGAACAAGTAAGACTATGGGTGAATACAGCTGAAAATCCTCAGGAGGATTGAAGGAGTGAGTGTGCATGCTGATAGGAGTTGCTGCTTCACACTGTTTCCCCTGTTCTAATGTTGCCTTCCCCTAACCTACTGATATTGTAAATTTGCCCAGATTTATGTGATGTTGATGGCGCCATAAGACAAAAATCATTGGGGAGCCTCAGCTGCCATTCTCAACAAATAGTAAATAAACCCCAACAGCTTCTTGTGAACTTATCCCAGATGCCACTCAAGAATTGTGGGAATGCATCTCCAGCAGAGAATCTCGTTTTATTGACTGCATATGGAACTACCTACTGTAGAGAAGACAGAAATTCTCTTTTTCTTCTGCAAATACTCTGCAAGTCCCTGGTGTTCATGCCTGAAAAAGGCTTGTGTGTGAGTGAGGAGAGATCTGCAGATGGAGAAACCAGAACTGTCAAATTATTAAATTCTCTGTCCCACAGCATCATTCTTAAGTGACAAAAATGCGTACCAATGGAAATGTGCCATTTATATGTCATGCCACTTGATAGAAGACCACCATGCAGTGTACGCCTGTGTTTCCTATGGAAGCTGCAGGTGTCCTCATCTCTTTGGGGTGAGGAACTGGAGGATCATTCACAAAAGCAAAAAGAGAAACGTTTCCAGGTCAAATGAGTTGAAAAGTCACAAAGTTGAAAAGAGCACAACAAAAAAAACACAACTTTCCTTTTGAGTTCTTTTATATTGTGAACAGATTTTCTTGCTCTTCTCATTTACATTTCTTTGTTGCATCTCCAAGCAAGGATGTGAGAGGCAGATGTCTCAGTTTCTTCACTCTCCAGGGGCCTCCTCACTTTTCGTCTTCATGGCTTCTTAAGAGGCTCTTAAGGATTTTTGAGGACAGACGGCGATGACAGTGTAAACAGTTTTTAGGTCATTTGAGGAGGAAGCTACCTTCTCTGGCCAGCTAATGTGTTGCACAGAAACATCTGGAAAGTTGTTTGTGGAAAATGTTTTGGAAAGGAGTCGCACTTTCCCAAAAAATACTTGATGAATGGTAAATGGTCTGTAGTTGTATAACTCTTCCAGAGGACCCCACAGCACTTAAAAAAACTATGATATGAGTGAATGGATGAAGTACTAATGTAAACAAACTTTATTGAGACGGATTAATGAATATTTAATAGTTGATTTAATTGATAAACCATAGCTTCACAAAACCCAAGCTGAAGAAAAGTAACACAGATTTTAAATGTTTTACTTTTTGTCAGTATTTGCGCTTTTCATCTACTGTATGAAATATGTTCTGCTGTATGTGCTTCTGTAGCAATATACTAATCAGGTTTGAAATTGTGATTATTTGCTATCAGTATGTTGATCGTCCTCTGCTGCCAAAAATAACCTAACCTATCAATGCATGGACCTCAGTAAACCCTTGATCTTATACTATATATGACACCATGATGCCTACAGTAGATCCTTCAACTCCTGTAAGTTGTGAGGCACATCCCACAGATGCTCCATTAACAATGAGATCAAACTTGCCCAACCATTGTTCCTAGAAAGCTCTTTAGATCTCACTGTTAACCAATCATTAGTTGTGCAAAACTGATTCCTCTTAGAAACAGAGTGAGATGGGCATCGACACTAGCATTTGTGTTTTCTCTGATTGATGATTATCTCTCATACAAGTTTCTGAAGTGCCACTGTCCTGCAGCGTTTAATGCCTCCCTACTCCAATAAACCTGAATCAAGAGGCTAAAACTGAAGACTTGGCATATTATCAAGTTTTACAAGGGCCTGGTCATGAACTATTAATTTGATTCAGGAGTGTTGGAGAAGATATGCTTCCAAAAGTTGCAGGACAGTGGCACCCAGGGACTGGAATCGCTGACCCCTGTCTTAAACAGTCATCATTGTTGGCTGTTTTTCAAAATCAGAACATTCCTGCCATTGAGGACCACTAATCAAACAACTGCCCAGTAAGCATGTTGTGATTGTGGTTCTAGTGAGACTCCAGCTGCCTCCAAAGGAAAGCTGAGTAAAGCGTTAGTTTGCAAGATAAAAACCACTGTTTGTGTGTCTCCATTGTTTTCCTGCTCCCTTTGTGTCTTTTTATTTCATTTGAATTGCTTTTTCTGCATTCCTCAGCTTCACCTGTGTCTCGTCAGCTGGCCCTAAGCGTGTAAATATAGACTAGTTGCTCCGCCTGCTCTTTGTCTGTTTCACTTCTTTATGGGGTCCTGGTTTTCAGATTAAGCCTTGTTTTTTTAACAACTGTACAGCAGTGTAGTTGAAACTTTCCTGACTGGAGGCTACCTAGGAGAATATTCTGAGCAGTTTAAGCCATTGCTAATTTCAGAAATGAGCATGTTATTTCATGCTTTTTTCATCTATAGTCTGCACTTGAGCTTCTCTGTCCAGAGCACAAGGCCACAAATAAAAAAAAAACTACACAGACTAGAGTAGAGCTAATTAAAGGGGATACTTGCAGGTTGGAGAGGATATCTTAAGTGGTAGCGCTTCATCAGCAAATTAATACTATTTATCTTTATTTTATAGTGAAATACCTTTTTCTAACTTCACTTTGTCAAAGCTGCTTTTATGATTCCAGTAACACTGGATGTAACAAAGTGTAATGTTAACATTTGAATGCCCATGCATCAGAAACATCTTGTTTTATTCATAGATTCAAAATGTAAAGATGTTGCTGAGTAGGCATGCATTACAGTTTTCAGAATTTCAAACTTTCTTTCTAAACATTGGCCACTGAGATAAATTTTTCAAGCTGTTTGCCATGATTCCTGCAAAGTCAGGCATTTTTTTCAGCTCCAGTGTAGATACAATAATGATAATCTCATGGGTAAATAATTTACACTGTTGCTTTGAACCCAAATTTAATAAACAATAAGCTAGGGACTGAATAACATTTGGGACACCCTGATTAAAATAGTCTAGCGCTGTGGTTAAAAATGTGACATTGGCATCCTTCAACCCAGTACACATGAAGTATACAAAATTGTTGTGCAATACAATCAAAACATACTTCAAAAATGTGACAGGACCACATGATTCACAAAATGATCATTTTTCCTCCTTTTTAGATCCATGTATAAAGCATTTTTAGTGACTCCAATATAAATGACAAGAAACAGTGTGACAGCAGCTTTACACACTGCATGCTAAGTATTGCATTTATTTTTAATTAAACAGAGTTTTGATTATAAATCAAATCTGAATGCATTTAATACATTGCATAGCTTCAATTAAGAATAAAAAACAGCTCAGCCCTGTTTAATCTGCAGCATATTGCATTCAAATACAAAAGAAAACGAGAATAACTACTG
The DNA here is from genome assembly GCF_002775205.1 of Xiphophorus maculatus. Classification (NCBI taxonomy): domain Eukaryota; kingdom Metazoa; phylum Chordata; class Actinopteri; order Cyprinodontiformes; family Poeciliidae; genus Xiphophorus; species Xiphophorus maculatus. The sequence continues at coordinate 16,052,620 of NC_036445.1, forward strand.
AATACTCATCAAAAATAATGAGACTGCTTTTGTTTGGAGGCGACAACAGGAAGCCAGGAGCATCGACCAACTGCACCACTTTCTAGCCGAAGTCATAAATCTAGGATTTGTCGCAAGGCCTGACCAAACGATCACTCAGCAGGCAATCAAAATTTAATTCCCCGTCCATCACACTGCAAGGCCGTAGGAGCCCCTGTGCCGATCTCACCACCCATCGCTGCCTTCATCCCCCACTCTCTTTCTCCTCTCAACTCAATAGGGCTAACTTGTTTTCTCGGAGTTAATCATGCACTGGACAACTGAACTACCCTGTGACACATTTAAAATATGCCCACCACTCGACATACATGCCCTGCTCTCTCCTGTCCCCATGTTCCTGCCATACTGAACACAATTTGAGCTGACTCTTTGGCCTAAGTAGGACAAGTTAAGTTATTTTAATGGGAATAGCTTAAAGAAAAATAAAGATATCTGAAGACATTTTAATTTACTAGAAGAAATGTGCTGGATAGATTTATGAAAGAAAGAATGTGTTTTGCAAATCCCATGGCAACTCGACTGTAACCTTGCTCTGGCTGCGGCCTCTGTTTTCTCTTTAAAGTTTAAGTTCCTATCACTTATTTACTGAAGTATGGTGGGACTAATGCAAGTTGGGTTGAACTTTGTGCTTTTTACTGCATTTTCTGAAGCTTACAGCAAGGAGTCCACCTTTTTGCCCTGACTTAACACAAATTCTCTAAAGGGATGAATGCGTAAGAAGAATCTTCGATGGACAGATTAGTAGTATTTGATCATCTATTATCCTTTCACTTTTTGTCTTTCCCATCACAAAACCTCCCATTCCCTGAGGTGTTTTTTTTTTCTACCACTTTTACCTTTTTCCAATGTTGCAGATTCCTTCCATTTTCTGATTTGTATCCACTTTTCTCTTTAGAGCTCTAAAAGTACTTGTCAGTTATGTGTCCTTCCATCTGAGTGCCTATCGAGCCGCTCTTCGTTCATGGTAAATGTCACCTCAAGTATTAAACGTTTTCTCTCCCAGCTGGCAGATAAAAGAGGTATATGGAGCATTCACTCTTGACATTTAAAGTACAGACACAATTGAAAACCATGCATACATACAGTAACAGGATTTGCAACATTGTTGAGTTACCTCATTCTCCCATCTGTCCAGAAAAGCAGCTCAAAGACAGCTTCAAAAAGTGATCACAGTGTAATCTGACAAGTTGCACTGAAAAAGACTGCAGTACTAGTTTGCAAACTTTTCAGGAAACATTAAGCTCTTCAAGTGCTACCTTAATGAGAGGCTGTAAGATGACTGATTTTAATTAATTTTATTTCCCAATTTTGCAAAAATGTTAATTGCTGCTTCATGTTTTGTTGAAGTGTGTTTCGCTGTGTTTTACTGGGGTTACTGGAGAACACAAAGGAACTCTGTATTGTGTGAAAGAAAACGGGTTGTTTCAAAAAAATTTTTACATTAAAGTATTTCTTTATCCTGACACCCCTAATAAAATCTAATGTAGCCAACTGCCTTCTGCTAGGAAACATTAGTGGACATACAGCATCATGAAGTCAAAGGAACACAGTTGACAAATCAGTAATGATGTTGAGAACAACTTCAAACTTCACCAACTGCAAATATGCCAAGACTTGTTTGTTAAACTGTCTGGCTTTATTAGAAGAGCATTTATCAGAGACACAGACAAGAGATCCATGGAAAATCTGGAAGGGTTTCAGAGATCCACAGCTAAGATTATATTATTAGTTGGATGCTCTACAAATTCAGACTTTATGGGTGAAAGACAAAAAAGTACGTTTAAAAATGTCACAATCAACTGTATGGAAGAAGGCTCTCTAAACCGATCAGAAGGAAATAGAACATTTTAGTCTCGTGCAAAAAGCCCATTTAAACTTTAGTTTAAAACTTCATGGAAATCAACCTGTAAATACTTTCCTCATAAAAAAAAACTGCATATTGGTGGAAATTGAATGTGGAACAAGGAAGCTGCAAACATTCAACTAAAAGACAATTTATTTAGCATTAGCTGTTAGGCAGCTACGGTGGGTGTTGGAAGCAAACAACTATTGACTGTAGTGAGAACGTCTTTAAGTGGCTTTGCTTATGCAGTTATGATTCCCGAACACAGCTATATTTAACACTGGATTTTCTGTTATTTAAATATACCCACTTTAGTTTCTTCAGCATGTAGTTCCCTTTGTTGAAGTCTAAAAACATCTGAATTTTAATTTCTTTGTAAATCTCTATTAAAATAATAATGCAGACTAAATATTAAACAAAATATTGATTGTTTCCTCCCCACAATTCCAAAGTTAGTTTCTAAAGCAGAACTAAAGTGAGCAAAGTAACTATGGGTACACAGCACAGTTTGAGCTTTATGAGATTAGAGTAAAAGGCAAGTTAAGCAGTAAAGGTAATCAGTTTGTGACAGCTACAGCTTTCAAGAGCAGACCTAATATAAACAAAGATTACACATAGTTCTGTTACACCGCATATAAGTCCCAGTAACTAGGAAACTAACAGACGAGGGGCGAGGACGGATGGGAGCGAGCGATGGGTTGCTGATGCCGCTGAATTGAGGAATGATTGCACCCTTTCAAGCTTTTATGATTGCAGATTCTTTTGAAGCCTTCGGGTGCGTTGCGGGTGAGCATTTGTGCCTGTGTGCTTGTTCTCTTTGTGTGGTTCATTTGTACTATATCAGGGGGATAACACAAGTGTGTCCAATAAAGGTGAGTGATCTTGTTCCAGGCAGATTACACAAGTGCATGGATGACTAATAACACCTCTGAAGAGGAAATTAACTGTTTGCAGGCACACATACGCAGACTCTGAATTTTGTCCAACTTCGTAGGGCCTTTTTTTTTTTTTTGCTTTCCTGCTGTTCTGCTACTCTGTGGTGGATAGGATCTTGCAAATTTTCTCAGATCTAAATCTTCCTCTGTTCCCTACCACCCTTTCTTTTCCTGGATCCTTTACCATCATTCTAACTTCTCGCCAACCGTCTGCATGGCAGCATTAGTATGTATGGCTGTGTAGCTCAGGGTTTAGAGGTTTATATCTCCTAATAGACAGAGATTTGTCCTGTCGCACTAACAGCCACATATAGCTTACAGCTCGACACAGGGGAGGAATGACTCTTTCCAGTCTGTGGGAGAAGAAGAGGCCATGAACATTTGTGTTTCTTTCTTATCTCCAAGGAGAAAGCTTCCTTCTCCATTTAGACCAAATGCATTTGATGTTCTCCTTACCCACTTTTGCTGCTCTCTTTTACTCCTCTCTTGCTGTCTCACGTTTAATAAGATTGGATTAAGGTTGAAGAAACAGGGTAAGGAGATGAGGAAGGGATGAGAGCCTATTAAGCATGTGAGAGGTGAGATGACATTAGGCTGCACAAGCAGAGATTGAGGAAGAGGCGTGTGTGCGACCAGATGTGCAGGCATGCAACGGCGTGCGTGTGCAGCACATCTCCTGTATTTATCCCCATGGAAAGAAGGTAAGAATAGGGAGGAAGTGAGGCGTTTAGCGGTGGAGCGCTTTAATCAAGGGGCGAGCAATCCTGCATGACCCACTCTGTCATCCATTATTGATGCCTGCCTCAGCCTGGGCTGATGAATCATTAAGCCACTCATCAGGCCTGGGAATTCTGCCTCCTCCTCCTTTCTCGGCCGGTGACACTCATTTACATAAATCACACGCTGCTGTTTTTCACATGCCACTGCATAAACGCAAACACTCACCCACATTCAGCTATGCATGCAAAGCTCATAGATTTTTCTTTCATCATTCTGTAAAAGGAGTAGCTTCCACTTTTTCAAAAACACACACACTGGCTGTTCTGCCTCGAAGTTAATATGATACCTCTGAAAACTCATTGAAAGTGTTCATAGAGCCAAAATATTCAGTAACTAGTTCCAGACAAAAAGAGCCACATACTGAAAATACCTTGTTCCTACTTTAGTCTGGATGTAGGTTTAGGAGAGGTTTAGTCTTCTAGGACACAAAGAAGACCAGTCTACTATCTGATATAAAAACTTTGTTGAGTAAAGATTTACAACAATATAAACCAAACCTAGTCAGGTTTTAAAACCAGCTGGATCATATGAGGCAAAAGTACCAACTCTTCTTAATACAAGTTAATAACAATGTCTTTATATTCTGTATAATCAAAAGCATTAGCAATGTGTTCAGAAAAGGGCACTGCATCCCTCTGTGTGTGTGAAAGATTTATGGACATACAAGTCAGATTTTTTTGTGGTTTTCTCTAAGTCTTAAAGGCAAGGCGGCCATATAAAATTTTGAGGTCAGGTTCCAACATTTTCCACTTTTCCCCTTCATTATTTATAATCTTCTAATTAAGAACAAAATTCACTTCATATTTTAACCAATCAAATTATGCCAGTAAATTTGAAACATTTTTTTTCCTCTTTCAAAATTTTGTTTTACTGCTATTTTAATATCTGTCCCACTATTGATATCTGTACAGTAGTGGAAAACTACCAAGGGTGTTTTTGTTATAAAAAGAAGCCATGTTCACTAATTTCACTAAATCTTTAATGTTTTTGCAAAGAAGAATAGACAGACATTAATGTTTTTTTTCACATTTATAGCTTTCAGATGCTATAGTTATACTGAAAAACCTACAGTGTAACTCTGATGAATGTTCTAAAAAGTATTGACTGAGGGGAGCTGAATGTAAAGATAGTGGTTATATGACAACAAATTGCATAAAAACTAAAGAAGGGTTTTTGGCACTTTTACATGAAAAGAACTTAGCTGCCACAACATAATACATGAATGTCAAAATGCTACAATATGTTTTTCATGTTTCTCTTTAATTTGGAGAAGTGTTGCATATGTAGAATTATATTATTTGTTAAACGGAAAGAGGCAGACAAAAGCAGAATCTTATAGACTTTGTGTTTGTACTCTATGCCTCTGGGTTTTGCGGAAGTGGAAAAGTAGGGAATCTCGGGTAAATTGATGAGTACCCATGCCATGCATATGCTTTTGCTCACAATCCACCCACACATTGCTTCTCATCTTTGTGCTATTTCTCTCCCTTTTTTCCCCCTTCCCTCCTGCTGTTTCTATGTCTTCCCATTCTCTGTTATGACTAATCCTGTACCACGGGGTTAAGAATATACCTCACAGCAAGGGTAAGAAGGCCACCAAGCAGACTTGAGCAAAAAACGCAGAAATGCAATCACTGCAAACATACATATACAAACAGACAGCAGAGTCAGGCACCCTGCCCATATGAAAAGAGTTTGCCAAGGACTGGTGGTATAGTGGCTGGTAGCTGGAGGCTGCTTGCAGACCGCTGTGATCCTGCCATCCTGGCAGCATGCAGCCAGGACATTTCTGCACAGCGCTAACCTAAGCTGAGCTCTTGGCATCTTCAGTCTGCTAAACATAGGAGCGCTGCATCTCATGGTAATTGCAGCAGGTTGTTTTTACCATGGCGGGTAATATGAAGACTGGTGGAAGCAAACAGCATGAATTATTAGTGTGATCGCGGCTCTCGAGGCTGGTGGAGGTAAAAAAATTTATAATTTGATTTATTTCTACTGATGCATGACCAGCCCTTTACTATCAGAATGTCCTAGTAGGTCCTATCTGCTTTGATACATAAAAATGAGCGCATACTAGACCGAGTGTACATGGTAATACATGCAATATCATAATGCAACATATAATTCTGCTCTGCTTGTGCTATTTTTGTTTTCCCCTTCAGTTTTAAATTAAGTAAATAATACTGAGTTAGATGCAAAGAGATTTGAAACCGTAACCGTTCTGTCATGCCCATTTAATTGCTGTGAATCCTTGAACCTCACTTTGACTTTCCCAGCACCTATTTTTACTCAGGGAAGTTGGTCAGGGGTCAGATGGGACTATGGAGCATCCCAAGCACAAGAATACAGCTGAACCAGCAGAAACATAAAAGCTTTACTTCATGATTCAGCAAAATCCCCTATAATAAATACATTTATAAATTCCAAAGAACCTCTTATTCAGGAGGATTTTATGTGTTTGTATAATAATTTAACTTCTTAACATGATCTCCTAAAACTCCTCCTAAATTAAAACTTAAAAGGTAATGTTATGATTTTTTTTAAATGACACATTATAAAGCTATTTTCAATTTATTAAAACACTACCTCATGGTTTCTGGCATTGCCATGAATTTTGGTTCACCTTAATGTGGAAGAATGAAAAGCATTTTGTGGAACATCAAATCCTATGTCATAAATGAAATATGTGTGTTGATGTCTCCCTGTGTTGTATAGTGGATGGGCATACAAATTAAATGTGTAAAATTTACAGTGTTTTGCTCTGTCATTACTTTTGCTGTCATTACCAAGTGTGATCTGAAGAGAAACATTCTATGTTTATATTATCTATGAGTGACCCAAAGTCTCCAAATTCTTCATATAATAATTATCTCATTATTATTGTTTTAACCTATGTGGAGAGCGACAGAGAGAGAAAGAATTAGCTAAATTGATAAGAAAGTAGATATTCCCTACATTAAGCATACCATGGTGACCAAATCTTCATCAGTGCAGACTGAGCGTCTATACAGCTTAACAGTACATTGCGTAAATGTTTATTTTGTTATTGATATTGACATTTGTGTTGGGGTTAAGTACATTTCACTACAGTGGAGCATAGGTGAAGGGTTCTTATTTACATAATTTCAGCATTGCAGAGAAACTTAAAATGGAAATATGCAGCATTCAATGCTTTAGTAGTGGATATGAGAGTTCCACATTTAGTAAATAAGTAATTTCCATTTATTTGGACTGACTTAATGCTACCTATGTGAGAATTTTCCTGCATCCAGTAAAACCTGCTATAACGGCCTATTCTATCCAAGGCACAGCAATGCAAAACATAAAAGCCTTGATCTTATGTCAACGAACTCAGTCTCAGAGAAATAAAACTTGTTCATATGCATTAAAATTCCTTCACCGCTTTGATCTATAAATGCAGTGCCTGCTCAACTTCTCTCAGACACATTCATTTTTATAAATAATCCTCATGCACATCCAAAGTGGAAGAAAAATGTGACGTGAAGATTGAGCCGGGAAAGAAATCCAAGCTGCTTTATTCAGAAGAAGCCCCCTCGGTCTCTGATAGGCTAGGAGTATTTCCTGGGCTCCTGCTCTGCCAGAAGGCACTGTGAGTCATCTCTCCTCCGGAGAAGAGATAATTAATTTGTCTGAGCTGCTCTTAACCCCGGCCTGGGTGTCAGCAGTGGAGATACGTGGGCACTGGAAACACACAGGTGCAAATACGCGCAACGCACACACCTGGGCGTGCATGAAGGCACATCAAAATATGCAAGCTGTGGTTAATGGAGCTATAAATGTAATCTCCACAACCATTACTATGTGAAGGCGTGAATCCAGATGGACCGAAAAGAGGAAGAAGAAGGAGCAGAATGGAGATGTGAAAATTGAGGTTATTGAAGAGCGGGAAAAAACTGACCATCAAATAAAGCACACCCTGACTTCCCTTTCATTCCTTCAAGGACTTTTCTGCAATATTGCTACTTCAATATTAGTCTCCTCACCCACACCCAAACAGCCATACTGTACGCACACACACCCACACATCCACACGGATGACTCAAAGGCCTAAACAGCTGCACCTTTGACCTGCTAAAAAATGAATGGGCTTCAGAGATGAGATGAAAAGCAAAAGGAGAGAGCAGTGAGAGAGGTGTCAGAAGAAAGAAGTGAGACCGAAGGTTTTGGCTAGAGAAATGGAAGTGGAAAATTATAGATCATAACTGCAAATGATAGTTTGATAGAAAAGCAACAAGAAAAAACATTTACACAGTTCAGAGTACAGGGACGAGTGGTTCCAAGAAAATAAAAGAACACAAAAGCTCTTCAGAATTGTTTATTACTTAATTTCAGTTGATTATGTAATTTCAAACATATTCTTGATACCATCAGAATTTTGGGACTATGATTTTCTTTTGAGCAAATCAGTTCATCTCTGCCTTAGTTTGTGTTCCAGATGGTTCATCGAGCATCCTGTAATTATCAAACACTCACTAATTGTGTGTGAGTGTGTGTTTATGTGCTAGTGTGTCTCCAGGTGATTATCTGATGCTGTGATCACTAATGACCACACAGACAAACATCTGTCCTGAGGTGATGTACAAAACAAGAGGTTGGCCATCTGCTGCGCCTGCCGCGAGCGTGCATGAGTAAGTCTTTTGTTAGCTCGTGTGTCACTCAACACAGATCTAACACTGGAATGCACACTTTGTAAAGTTTAGATTATTTGAAGAGGTTGACTGAAGCAGTCCTCTATAATCAGTACTGATGGTGGTTGGCATGCCCCCAGTCTGGAGGAAGAGGCGTTGCTGCAGGCTGAAAACTAAGCAATGTTCTGTCAAGGATGTCAGCAGAAAAATAAAACGCATTCATCTAAAATACATATATTTTTAATTTAAATTAAAATAAATTAATAAGTAGGTAAAGGTTGGTTTTATATGAAAAATCTCCTAGTATCTACTCGGGTTATTCTGGAATAACCCATAAATTTCAAGTAAATCACATTAAACCAAGAAGTGTATTTCTGATAGGAAATGAGGCAGGCATCTCTACAGTGGTAGTAAAACATTATGAAAGCAGAACTGGTTGTGAATAAATTATATTTTTGGTTTACCCTCTGAAGGACTAACAGGTTTGTCCAGGGAATGTATGAACTAGATGAAGGCTGGATGGAAATGCAGACAAAAAAATGATTACAGAACAGTAAATGTTTTCTTTGATTTGCATTATCAGTGTGCATCCTTATTCAACAAGGAACCAAAGCTGTTACATAAGCATTTTACAAATATCAATGTCAAAAGTCCGTATTTGACCTTCCATCAGTTACAGTGACTATACTTATGACTATATTTATGATTTGCTAAGGTGTTAGAGGCTTTTGAAGAGAGCCTAATGTATTTTTTCTCACCAGAAAGTCTCGTGTTTGGAGGCAGTTGAGAAGGACCAAAATGGCTTGAAGATGTTTTCAGGCGCATGGTGGGGATGCAGGATTTAAAGTTTGAAGCTTACAGAGACTAAAGGAAAATCAGCATGGCACCCAGGACCAGACCAACAGTAGAACCCAGCAGTGAGAGAAAGAACCAAGAAGCTGAAATAATGTGGAGATCTAATGAGTAACATGGACACCAGGTGAGTACAAGCAACAGACGGCAGAGCAGCAGGAAACTGTGTGAAGGATGAATGACTGATTACAGGAAGATTTGAATGGAAACACAGATGATGTAATTAACCAAAGCTAAAGGCTGACATTGTGGAAATAAACCAAAACACACATACATAAGACAGAAGAAAAACGCAAGAAATTCAACAAAAAGAGCTAAAAAATAACTAGATCTAAATGCAAACATGAGGGAGAGATCAAACAAAACTGTGAATCATGACAGAAAACATGGCTTTAAAACATGGAGTGATAATAATCTGAATGTAGATTTTAATTTTGGCACGTTTGAATTGCTTAAATGGATTATTTTCACCATTCCTGTCAATACCTGTGTAGTTTTTAGATTCCATGACTGCATTGGCCTGGTGCTGTCAGCAATCAACTGTTGCAAAGTTTATCCACAAAGTTTGATGTGTACTTCATGCAACTTCTAAAACTTTGAAGATGTTTGGACCTTTCATGATGAAATATTTAAATCAGCTGAGGCTGTCTTCATGTTTTCATGTCGAAAAATCCAGCCAACTCTCAGTCCTTCCAAACAAGTTTGCACGAAGAAACTCTGTGCCAATGCAAGTCAGTTTAACCCGTCATGAATATTTGTGGCCATTATGCAGCACCTTCCACTCTCATTGGACCACAGAGGTATGAAAATTCTCAAAACAGGTTGGGAAAAAGAAAATTATCTTTCAATAAAGCATCATAATATCAAACAAAGAAAATTTCATGAATGTTTAATATAACCATCATTTGGCTACATTTGTTCAGGAGGGAAAACAAAGCAGAGGAAAATAATTTAAATGACTTCTTGACACAAATTTATCTTGCCACCATGTACACTGAGGAGCAAAAGATAAATAATAAGCAAAGAAAATGAAAAAAACATCTTGTAAAGTCTAAGGTCACAAAGTCTCACTAAGGATCAGATGCTGTCTACATGGCAACTGGTTGCTAAGGAGTTATTACATAATTAAGTTTCACAGTCTTTCCTGCTTAACCATCACCAGCATAAACATGACATTTTCTGTACTCCACTGGGACTTTAACTGGATATTTTTGCTTTGCAGATGAGGCTGAGATTGAACTTTTTGGTGACAAACATTCAAGAGGGGTCTGGTGTGAACATTTGATAAATATGTGGAACAGCACCGTTTGATTGCTGCTAAGTATGGTGGAGGATCTGTGTTGTTGTGGGCCTGCTTTGCTTCCAAAGATCCTGAGAATCTTTTTAGAGTGCATGTCATCATAAGCTCTTTTAGATAGAGTGTAACCCCGCCTACTTGCAGTTCAATGTTCTCTGACTCACCTATCCTCCATTTTTTAGTGGAAAGTGGCTCCAAATTATTTGAAGAAGCTACTTTTATTTTACTTGGCACTAATTGGTTGCGTCCCCTAAGAGCAGAAATAAGGAAGCTCGCACATGTTAGCTGAGTTGGTTTCCAATTAATGCATATTAAATTATGCTGGGAGTTTGAACTATAAAAATTGACAGCTATATATGTTATAAGCATTTTTAGAAAGGGTAAATTAGCCATAACGTTAGCGACAGTGAATATGTAATGTTTGCAGGATACCAGAGTAGCAACTACTGCAAGTTTTTTCCCCCGGAGTGATCAATAAAGCTGGCTATTAGAGTGCTTCCCTGGGAATATGCTGTGCACATGTAAAAATAAAAGAGGTGACCATTATTTTTTATTCATAAAGCCACATTTCTCATTTGAATTGCATATTACAAAAAATGCTTTGATTAGGCTTGCATCAATATTTTTAGATTACGTTCTTGAGTAAGAAGCTCCCTAGTAACGCAATGTACATTACAACCTCAATCTGGAAAAGGATACATTTAGAATTAAGAATATTCAGTTTGAACAGTGTGCACTGTAGAGTCTGCAGTGGGTAAGAAAGTCATACAAGAAATACTCTGTGCTTTGACAGATATTAACAAATGAAGTGGATGATCATAGGTAGATATAAACAGATGTATATCAGCCTAAATAGGTAACTTTGTTACTATAGCAGATTTCTCTGATACAAAACACACAACACAAGTGATGTAGAATAAAAATAATAAAATGCATCGCGATAACATCAAAGACATGAGACTGTAGAGAAGACATTAAGAAAATCAATTGTATAAAAGCTCTACCATACTAAAAGTATATCTGATTAAAAAGGTATGCTTCTTCTTTGTAAAGAAATAAAGACTGAGTGTTAAAAAGAGAGGGAAATTAATTCCACTGTTGGAGAAAGGCTCCTTTAGTACAAATTCCCCTGGGGTTTTAACTCTGGTCTGAGGAACTCCTTATCTTCTCTGGTTAGATGACCACAGACCCACAGAAATGTGAATTTATAACAAGTCAGAAAGATACTGGGGCACTTGATCTTGGAAGGTTAACAATAACACTTTAAAATGATTGCCAAAAATACACTGGTAACCTTGGAAAAGAATTAAGAGAGATATGTTTTAATTTCTCCAATTAGGGGTTCACCACAGATTGCCATCTGCTATGTGTTTACTATTTGCAAAGGGGTTATGACAGAGGTGGTTTGCCTGCTTGTGTTGCCGGAGTTAAATATAATGTTCAATTTAAAGTTGAAAAGGTAATTTTTTAACATAATTAAAAGTCTTTTATACACTAAGCTTTTTATAATGTGAATTTTTATAATTATTAACATTTTTATGTTGCTAGAACAAGTTCTGACATGAATATTGCAACAATGACTAAAATATCTTCGACTATGCTACAATTTATGAACATTTCAAAAAATTTAATAATCAGAGTACCGTTAAATGAAGATCTTCCCAACTACGCTCATCTCCTGATACCCGATGCAAATTATTTGGGAGGGCCAAACAGAGTAAATATGAATCACAACATAAGTTTGACAACATTCTCAACAAAGCACTTTTAGCAAATATGGGATTAATTTAAAGCTATGTCAAATTAAAACTTTGGGCCTGCACACAATCCACAAGAACAAGAGTTTTCTGATTTTGCTTTAAGTTGCAGGACAAACAACAGTGAATATACTTATCAAGACATGTTATATCTTAGAAGAACTAAAGTGCAACTTATTGCTGAATTTTTCAGAGTAGCCCTGGAAAATAGAAGGGAGCCAACGGGGTCAGGGTTGGACAGGAGAGGGTTGGACTAAGAACTGGATTCTCCAACCAACAAATTAGATCAAGATTGCTTTATTGATTCCCAGAGGGATTGTTTAAATCGAAATAACAAAAGCTATAGAAAAAGTACAAATAAGAGTTTAAAAAAAAGGAGAAAAAGGAATGTAAAAGTAAGTACCAGAAAGTATCACATGTGCATTATAAAACAGATTGTACAATACAATCAGCCATAGCTAATATCTCCCATCATTATGGGCAAGTTTTTTTTCTCCAAAATAGGTCTGTTAGGGAATAAAAATGTAGCCTAATACTAATGCTACATAAACCTTTTTTATTGTTATTATCTTATGCATAATTGCCCTTGCAATTAGTAAGTATACCCTTGTGTGTGTCCCCAAGTTGTATCAGCTACACTGTGACTGACACAACATTTGACTATGTGTTCATAAAGCTGCTCCATAAAAAGCTTGGTGTGCTGCTGGAAAATATCCAGCCTAAATCTGTCGCTCCATTCTGGATCAGGCAGCCCTCCATCACTTTGATATAAGTAAACGGTACCAGGTCTGTTACTAGAGGAACACAACTCAAGCCGCAGGTGCAGCCAGTCTTCGGTTTGTTCTCCAATCCAGTTTCACCTGCAGACAGACCTCCCTCAACTCTGACCTCTGCTGATAAATCCAGTAGTTTTCTTTCAGTTGTGATTTTTTGTTATAATTAGACCAGATTTGACAGGAAAACTTTGGAGGATGTTGAATGTTAATGGCTACGCTGTTTTGTAATTTTCTGTAGAAACTGAAGAAACAAACCTCTCTGCAGACAGGAGTTGTGGCTGGACATGAGTGGCCAAAATTAAACTAAGATCCTCCTGTAGAGCCTAAACTAATATGTTGCATCTGTAGAAACAATGTTGAATGTATTAATGAACACTGTTTATAGTTCATGCAAGCATTATATAAATGCTGACTTTTTATGAATAAGGGGAAGAGTAGTCATTTCTCTTTTGTCTCTAAAAGAGAAACAAGCTCAGACTGATTTGCTAAGAACAGTACAAAACAGAATATCAACATAGAGAAATTATCCTTTTCCCCTTTACCACATCTATACGCTTAGACAGGATTATAGAGGTGAGCAAAGTTTTACAAAAATAAAAAAAACATATGGACTTGTTTATCAGTAAATCTTATACAGAATCAGCCACCATCTTTATAACAATCTACATTCAAAAATACAACTATATATGGATGATGTTTAAGATGTTTGTACACCTAGCATCTGCCTCAGGGCATGCTGTGTTGTTGCTGAGAGACTTGCAGGTTACATCACCTGAAACAGCAACTTTTTTTCAAAAGTTATATAACGAAGCACAAACGGTTAGAAAACTTTGTAACCAGAGTGAAAATATACTAAAATAGAAAGCAAAACAAAAAAAGCTGACAAGAAGTAAGCAAAGGAAAAACAACTGGAGCAACAGATCACAGACAGCACCTCTCCTATGGGGAACCAGTTCACTTATCAAGCAGAGGTTATTATGCCATGAGGCACTAATTAATTCATTAGTTAAATGAAATGCCAATAAAAGCTTGAGAGGGTTTTAATACCGATGCCAACTGTCTATTTCCCCTCCTTTCTCTCCTCCCTCTCATCATCCCCTCTCACCCATCTGTCCAAATTATCCACCTTTCTCCCCAACACACACTTGCTTACATGTCATCTCCAAGGCGCTGAGTGTGTGCAGTGATGGAGGACATTAGCCGTGATCAGCAGGAGCACTTTGCAGCGGTCAGCAGGAACGGCGCAGTCATACAGGACTTTAGCATTCAGTAGCACTTACCTGTGCTCTCTCAATCTGTTCCTCCTGGGCCTTTTGGCCAAGTTGGTGAGCAGGTGAGTGCATTGCCATTAGCCTTTATAAATGTGAACATTACAGGTGTTGACTGTGAAACAGTAACTATTCATTATTTAGCAGCTGTCTCTGGGCTTTTATGGTAAAAATCTTCTACCTTTTAAGTCAAGACTTTTTCACTTTGTTGCTAACAGGACAAAGACTTAATGAATGTCCAGATTTTCTGCTGAGAGCTTTTTGATACTGATCCTCAATCACTCATAATTATGACTTTAATTAAAAGTGGCAATTAGATGCTCAGACTGCCCTGCCAAATGGCCCTCTAGTTGACTCTGCTTGTTTCTGCTCCTTCATGAGTGGCCTGATATTTGTAGCTTGCAATATGACTCACTCTGAACATTGTAGTCTCTTTTGCAGCTGAATAGTTTTTTCAAGGTAATTGTTTAGGGCATATGTTCAAATGAAGCCTTATTTACATAAACATTGCTTAGCTCCCTCTGGAGCCAATAAGAACACAACAGTGAAATGCAAAGGGAGAGACACACACAAACACACACGCACACAAGCCCATTTCCACTTGCTCTGACACTGTATGACATTATGAATTGAAATCCTCTTCAAGCAGCTGTAGTAAAAAGTACATCAAACAGGTCTGGGGTGGCAGGGTGGACACAAGGCATGCTAATAGGGAGTCTGGTCTTCATTTGACTAAAGAAATACCATGGTTTGTTAGGGTTTCGTATGCAGAAAAGCATCCATAAAACTATGTGGTTATTATTTGACCAGCCAGCTCTCAAAGAAAGACACCAATTCAGTCTTTTGACTACAAAATGCCTAGTGGGAGCACATAGTGTGTTTAAAATAAGAATACGACTGTAGCATGTAAAAACTGCGATCACTTTGTTTATGTCTGAGCTTATTTTTCAAATAAGTCATAGTCCAGATGGGAAGTGTCACGCCAACCTAAAGGTCCCATTTAGGTTTCTGGAGAAAACTTTAAACTACTTAAAGACACTTTGGTGATTACGAACAATTACTTCTGAAAGATTTGTTGATTCATAAATTATGTTAATCTCTAGCAAAAACATTATTTAAATGCCCTTCTATTGACATCGTTTTTGTTTACACCCAATTTAAAAATTAGACCTCAATGGCTAGATTTGATTACTGATTTCTGCCATTAAATGGAAACTAATTCAAAATAAAACTGTCTAATTACCCATGACCTTCGGCTACACTGGAAACAGACACATTTCCCCCCGCCCCACTTTCTATACTTAAATCTGACTTTTCCTGTTTTAGGTCAGTTAGCGAGATTATTTATTTGTCTCATGCCACAAAAATTGAAGAGACTTTTAAATAATTGTGCTTAGTATTTTGTAGTATTGCCTTTTAAAACATTTTAGAGGTATTGTTTTGGGTGTCCTTCCACAAGCTTTTTAATAGTTTGCTGGAATTTTGACCCATTCCACCTGACAGAACTATTTTATATGGGAATGACTTTAACTTTGACTTTGCTGCCCTGAAGACATATTGTAAATAATCTGGATACATGCCTGAAGCAGCAGGCAATGAAATCAGCAGCCTGAGCAGAATACACGCATCTCCCTTTCCGCAACTACTATTTTTCCAGAGGGACTCCTGGGCATTCCCAAGCCAATCTTGAGTCGTAATCTTTAATAAGTCCTTGATCTGCCCTAAGGCTCGTTTGTGTGGGACATGTCAGAAACACCTCTGCTTGGAGACGCAGAGGTGTTATAAGGAAAACATCCCTATAAGATGTCCAAACCACTTTGATTGGGTTATATAAATACATCTCTTTTCTGAGCGCCTCCTTGAAGCAGCGAGCTCTCAACTTGGAGATGGCAGAAAATCTTCACATCACAGACTTAGAGGCATTGATTCATCTTTAGGACAGAAAATTGTGCTTATCCTTGATGGCCCACTTCATCAAATCTAATCAGTAATAATATCTAAGGTCATGCAGGCAACACTTTTCAGAGTTGACGCTTTACTGAGTGAAGAATACTCAAAGTTAAACCTTTTCTGCTGTCAGGTGTTTAAAAATTAAGTCAAAGAAAAACAGAAAGGTGATTGGGAAAAATCATCATGATAGTTGCATGCCTTTCAACTCTTCTAATACACACTGGAAGCATCTTACACTAGTTCACTGAAGTAGAACACATCTGTGGATTTTAGCCAGATGCATTTCTCCATTTATGCCACCAAAAGGCATAGCCTAATATAGGAAAAATAAAAAAAATGCTCATTATATTCAAATTAATTAAATATTCAGTAAATTGCTGGCTATTTAGATCTTTTAAACAAATTCAAAATAATAGCTTAGAATTTCATTCCTCTACCATATTTCTCATCAGAATAGCCAATCTCATGACAAATTGATCAACAGGCAATATTTTAGTTTGTCACTGACCTGTCAAGCAGAGGATGTAATTCTAGATATAAGAAACCATAGCAAAATGCAAACATAGAAGCAAAACTACAACAGAAGAGCAGCAGAAGAGCTAATATGGCAGAGAGAATGTAGTGGCAATTATTTCATTATATTCAGAAGTTTCAACAATAATCCTGAATAGAACAGATTCGAAGGTGGTCACTAGGTCCAATATCATCCGCTGACAAGACTCTCACAGTATGCATTTTTTCACAGAAAATGATTTACAAATATTTTTTTATGTCACATGCTGCCAGTGTGCGTTGCACTTCAAGAGCTAATTAGAACAAAACTATTTTACACACGTGGAGACGTGTGTGATTTTTTTTCTCCCCTCACTGTGATGGAGTGAGAGAGAGCGAGACCTTTAGTGGATAACAGGAAGAATGCATTACCAAAAAAATTTTGCTATGTTTTACTTTTTTTTTTTTTTTTTTAGCTTTTAATCTGTTATGAAACATAGTGCACCTTTGTCCATTTTGGTGGCCAAGACCTTCTGTGCTGCATTAGCATCGCAATTCTTGATGTAAATATGACTGGTGACTTATGACAACGAAACATTGAATGTTAGGGTTCAACTGACAACAGCATATCATCTGTGAAGAAACAATTGACTTCCCTTAGCTGAATGCTTAGTTGCCATTGTAACCTAAGTGTCATTTTAAACCTTCATGTCCTCTGATTTTCTACTTTTGCCTTTTAGCCTTAATCTCGCGATGTTTTAATAACCTTAGGAGTGATTCTCGCGAGATTATTTAGCCAATCGTGGCTAAGTATTGGGGTCACGTGTACCGTCGCAGTTTATTGGCTCGGTATATTAGCTGGAGCGAAAGGCATGAAGGTTAGATCGCGTCGGAAGGAGCAGAGCTGGCAGGTCAGTTAAAGCGTAGTATCATTTAATGTCTGTAAATATGTACGATGCTCACTTAATGTACTGAACTGTAGGAGCCCATTATTGTGAGCCGGAAAGGGAGATGGAAAAGATCCGGTAGTATGACACAAAACTGCGGAACTGGTGAGGGTTGTTATGAATGACTTAGCGTTGGCTTGTAATCACTGCTATTGTGTAGCCACTAAAAACTGATTGAACATTGCTTTTGATAACTAAAACGGGTAATTGAAGTATTTATTGAGCACTGGTTTGTATTAGTATTTTACATTTCATGTTAATTGATAATATGGTGTATATTTATTGAATGTTTCATGAATGTAATTTATATTGAATTTTAGATTTATTGCAATTGATTGAATATGATAGAATTATTTATTGAACCGTGTATACACTAAGAATATTAGAAAATATAATTATATTGAGGAAGTGGTCCTGTTTTGTTGTTCAGGCCAGATGGATGGCGAGCTATGAGACCAGGCCTAGAGCCAAGGAAAGAATTCACCTGTTGGTGATTAAGGACTGTTTACTTCTCCTACCCAGCCGGTAGGAGAATCCTACAAAGGACTCTGCTCCTTCTTTGATTGGACTTTCATTTACCCAAGACGTGAATCAAGCTCCGGATACTCGCCTTGTTGGTGAGCCTGATTGATCCCCATTCGGGGTGGATGGACTAAGGGGGGGTGTGAGATGAACTTTAACTTTGGGACCGATTAATTAATTAGTTTTTTTTTGTCGTTTGTTGTTTTTTTTTCCCTTTTCTTTCATTCATGCCTATGTTTCATATCCCAATGTGTGGTTGTAAATATGTAAATATAATATTCACAATGCAAATACAAAATACTCGCAGCTGCAAAACTCTAGCCTACCTGCTCCTTTTTTGAGTCGCACCTACTCTTCTGAAAAAGGGAAGAAAACCTAGCCTGTCTACTTGGTTAAAAGCCATTTTATATTGAATAACAATTCAGTTATTTTCAAATATGCTACACCATCAACACAGACTTGAACTGAATGTGACGATTATGTGTGACAATTGCAGAGAGCTTTGACGTATGAAGAAATGTTCAATATTCTAAATCATTTACTGTTGGTAATTCTTCCCATTTTTAGAGAGAAAAAGTGGGTTTTGTCTAGGAAGAAAGGGTCCAAAGAGAGAATAGTGACAGAAAATGGCTGGCTGCGTATCAGGTTGGATCTGTCTGAAATTAGCAATCCATTGGACGTGAAACAATTCCCTTTTCCAACACCTTTTTCTCTACTATCTCCTCCTGTCGTCCATTAATGCTGACGCCAAGAACAAAAAAAATCCTTTAAAGTGTTAATGAGAGTTTGAAGAATGACTCACTAGTGATGATTAGGTGATAATATACATACAGAATCTAAAATTTAGACACGTCGCACAAACCTATAATAATTACTAATTAGTGGTGATAAAGCAGTCATGAGCAAAAGAAAAAAAAACTTGCCCTTGACACAAAAGAGCACACTCCAGGGAGGCTAACTAAATGATATAACAGAGCACTTTTAACATACACAAGAGAATATGTCCTGGAGTTGGAAAATGGCTGCTGTTCAGCACTTATTAGTGTCCAGTATTCTTTTTTCATTCTGCAATGTCTTATCAAAGAGAAAACACAAGAAGTTATCCTTGACAAATCCCAGCTGTGAGATGTTTCGTACCTCAACAAATCAGAGAGCAACTGTCTGTTGTAGCATTTCCCAGAATTGGAACCACAGCAGCAAAAAGACGCTACTCAGCACGTTTAACCGCCTTGAAAAGATGCATTAAAATCACTCCTCCTCACTTCACCTAAAACAAGGGGTCACTTTACGACTGCTCGACCACAGGCACAGACTGTTCATCATGTTGACAGGTTCATATATCGCACCTTGTCTACACTAATACAGATAAATCTGAAAGCATCTTTTTTTCTTCTACCTTTTGACCTTCCATTCCTACCCAGCCAGCATTTTACAAATAGAAAAACTTCCCATATTTACATTTTGCTTCATTAGCTCTGACAGGTCTTTTGATGTTCCTAAAACAAGTAACACCTGAAAAACACAGCTTGGAGAGAGCAATTTGTATGAGACATGGCTTAAATTTGTATTTTCATCTAAAGGTCAAATTCAGTTGAGCCTGCAATACCCTTGCAGGATGTCAGCATTTTTGTCGAGCAAAGCAAAGCAAGGTCAGCCCTTGAACAGAGAATCCTTAGATCCATAGCTCCTTTAAGAATCACGTCAGTGGTTTTGCTTGATCGCCACTTTTACGTTTTGTTTTTTTTAATATCAGTCTATCAATTTACACTCTTCACAATGAAAATATTTTGCATACTTGAGTTAAAAACAATCAAAGGTTGCCAATATGGAATCTCCTTTTGCCAGCCTTTGCTAAGATTTCGTTTTCTTAACTAATTTTTGGAACATTTTTAAAATTTGTTCTTGAAAAGTCAGAGATATGGAATAACTCTCATTGCTCTTTGAATAACTACAGCCATGGTGGGTACAATTTGGTTTTTAAATTGTGTATAAAAAGCAGTAAAGATATTTCTCTGGGTTAGCTGAGAGAGTTTCCTGTAAGTTTTGCATATGTTGTCATGTTAGAACTATCAACTTTAATTTATTTCAGTAGCTTAATGTAAGAAATTAAGCTACTGAAAGCAAGAGCAGGAAATCTAGTCAGCAATCATGGGGAAATGGATGAAGCTAAATACTCGGCAAACATTGAGGGAGGCCTTAAGGCTTAACACAAACAAACTTTCATCTTCCAGTAGGAAAACAACTCTAAACATACAGTACAGTCAAAGCAACTTTTAGAATGGCTTCATCAAAGAGCTATTTTTTGTTAGAATGGTCTAGTCAAAGAACCTGTGGCAAAACTTGATATCTGATGTTTACAACCCTTTCCAACAAACATGGCTGAATTTTTAGCACCATAATCCAAAGAGGAAGGCTTTGTTAACAGATTGATGTAAATAAAATATTTAATGTCTACTCTTTATACAGTGTTGGACATAATGGTATAGTGACACTTTCAGAAATGAATGTAATAGGCCTTGTAAATGTAAACCTTCCTGTTTTGCTGCAACTGAGCACAGATTTGACAAAAACTGGCACATTTTAAAGGAATCCTCATCTCAGAGATGCACCGAGAAGCTTCAAACAACTTTCCATAAACTTGGGAATTAGCAACTGTTTGAAAACTTTGCATCCACCTCTAAATTTAGATGTGCCACTGAGCCATAAGTGTTTAGAAATTTGACTTTCTCTGATAAATTAGGCAGAGAGGAGACACTGTTGCAGGAGCAGCCAAAAAAAAAAAGCTTTTGATGTTTTTCAGTAGATGAAGGAGCCCTGAGACAGGTGATAGGAATGATGAAATTCAAACACGGGCCCTAATTTGCAGGAAGTGAGATATGCACTGTGCAGTGTGCATCTAAAGACTTGATATGCACCGATGGTCTAACTAGATATCGTTTTCTCTCTTTACGCATGTGTGTGTTTGAGAAAGTGTGTTAAAGTTTGCCAGGATGGTTGTGAATGTGACTTATTGGCGTGTCTCTCCGCCAGTCTGACTGCGTCTGCACCGCTCGCTCATTCCCATCACACAGTCAATGCGGGCAGAACATGACAGACTGGTAATAACTCGTGTTCATGCACATACTTGTGCACACACACCCCTACACACATACCAGCTGCTTCTTTCCTCCTTTCTCATCAAACTTGTCATCAGCTGTGCCAGTTTTTTCTCATCTCACATTAAGAGCTCATGAATAATATGTGATTACCCAGGACCCTCCGAGAAGCTCCTGGATCTACTTATGACGTATCCAAATATATTCACACAAACACACAACTCACCTAAATAAACGCGGTTCAAAATATCTTGCTATTTTTTGGGTGTTTTTCCTTCTTTTGGACTTTACTCCTCCAGATTTACACCACAGACCACAGATGTGGACGCTGAACACAGTCAAGTTTGGTGGCTAATATTCCCCATTGACACAAAAAGAGTTTCTTTCTTGCACACACTCGACAAACAATACAGACCAAAACAATAGACTAGAGGTAATTAGGCCTATTTTTGTCTGCTCAACTCATTTCCTCCTCACAGAAGTAATGTGATTTGACTCATTTAATTCCCAAAGGAGAGGAAAAGGACTGTAGCGGACAATGGCTTCATGCTTGACTACACAATTTTTCCTCTTTTTGAAATAAAAATATTCTGGTCTTCTGTCTTCCACACAAAGGGAGGGGGAAGGGAAAAACGCTATTTTAATGCTCAGGAAAAGAAATTATCACCGTGCACAAAAAGAATTCTCATCTACCCTGCAGCTGTATTAGAGTGCTACTGGGTCTGATGAGCTTTTTATTCTTATTTTTATCTCTCCTACCTTCAGGTAACTTAAAGAGTTTCTTGTGAGGACACCCTTGTGGGGTTCCTACAACTTTTTTTTTTTTTTACATCCAAATTACATACATTTTTCTTATCTTTTTTTTCTTTTTTAGCAATCTTTGAAGAATGAGGTCTATTTTTTACAGCAGTCTCTGTAATTATTATTGTTCATATTTAAGAACAATATGACTGACAAAAAGTAACTTTAACTGACATAATAAATTTGACGTAACTTGTAGAATAACTAGGTAAGAATAAGTTACGCTAATGGTTTTCAATCCATAATTTCGGTGCTACAATGCCTAGGCTATGCAACTTCAGTGCTTTCTCATAGTATACCTTAAAAAGGTTACTGGGTTTCAGCCAACTATCAAAATCCAACTATTCAGGCAAAACTTGGATAAACAGTTTTGTTTATGACAAAGAAACTTTGGGTTGAATTTCATAATAATAATAATAATAATAATAAAACAAAAGTGCAAAGTTAATATGTAACTAAATTTAATTGATTTAATTTAATTTACTATGGTCTGGATATATTTTAAATTGAGGCTTCAGTTTTTGGGGCTTTTATTTATTAGTTATTGCCATTCATAAAACTCTGAAATACAGAAGTTGTAAGGATGTATAGACAGGACCTTTAGATATACGGGACAGGGCACAAAGTCAGAAATACAATTACCTTCCCATTGTTTTTTTTCCTTCAATGCATACTAGAAACCCGACTTTTGCTAATTTCGTCCTTACCATGAAACTTGCAGCTTTCAGCCCTCCAGTTTAAAAAATGACAGAAGATGGCCTCACTTACTTACTTTAGAGTACTTTACATGCCCAAGTAGTGAAAAAAGTTTCTCCACAAACAAGACAATAAAACATGCACATTTTTCCTTCACTCAGCATGCTCTCCTACCGGTGAGTCACTGCTTCCAGTTGGACAGAGTGGTCCTCTGAAGACACCCTTGACTCGCCGAAAGTGTCCATTGCTCAGGTGAGTGGAGCTGATAACCAGGTAGTAACACGCACTACACGCCATCCCGGAGGGATCTCGAGGCTTGGGGCCCATTAAACGAGTGGCAGTTGGTTCCCCCTCCACCGGTCTGAGAGGCGGACGATGCCCGGTCCTGCCCGGGGGTGCTGCAGGTGTGAACGTCTCACTCCAGTGTTCTGATGAGAAGTGAAAAACGTGGGGCATGATAGCGTTCTGTGGGATAGCTGCCTCTACTCCTTGAAGAAGAGGGGCATAAACAGAATAGATCAAAAACTAGGATGTCTTTACTTACCAAACTCTTCTGTCTGCGTTTGGCATGCTGTCCGTCGGTCAGGCTGGAATAAATGGGTGAGCGCCTGTGGAGCGCCAGAGGAAAGAGATGGATTCATCTAGGCACACATACATACACACACACACTCTCTCCTCTTCAACCCTCCTCTCGCCTTCTCATGCCCACTCCGCTGTCCAGTTCAGTAAAGTGTAGCCTATAGCTGCGGCAGCTCGCAAATCGGACTTCTCAGTGAGGAGAGAAAACAAGGGAAGCAGAGACTCTCCGCAGGTGCGCATTCTGAAATTCCACGCACATCGAAAAGCGAAGAACGCTGGAAAAAAAAAAAAATCTCATAGCCTACTTGTCTAATTCCCCTCTGTATTGATTGGTTTCACAATCAGGTGTCTTGTGAACGAAAATCTGCGGTGCGCGGTGGGAGGGACGGTAAATCCATCCAGAGGAACAGCCTGCTAGTTATTATCGGGCTCCCGCGCAGGCAGGTTGAAGTGGTTCATTCTTTCTCCAAAACACACACACACGCACACACACACACACACACGCACACACACACACACACACACACACACACACACACATTCTCAGAATCTCTCTCTCTATTTCTCTCGCTCCCATTTCTCTCTCCAGTCAGTGTGTGTGTGTGTGTAGGTGTGTGTGTGTGTGTGCTGCTCTGGACCTGATTCCTTTCTGCTGTATAATATACAGCCCCAGTTGAAGCGTGGATCTGGGATAGAGGGGGATCACTCGGCTCCACGTTGTGCTTGAGTAACTCTCAAACACACCTCCTTGCACACGCCAATTTCTTCCACCAGTATATGTTTTCATTTCCCCCCCATTGCTTACCATTGCTCGCGCACAAAGAAACTTTTCTCGCCGACATCAGCTTAGTGTGTGGCATTCTCTCCCCCATTCAGTGTATCGGAGTTTGATGCCCTCAATCAAAGCAAACGCGTCACACTGTTGGGCTACATCCCCGGACTGAGGAGAGGGGGGAGGCAGGGTTCGCGTTGCTGCAGCCTTAGTGATGATAAAAGGGTCTTTTTTTTCCGAGCGGGTTGTGTCAAAGAGCAGCTCGGAACCAGCTGCAGCCGAGTCCGTCAGGCTGTCTCGGAGACGGAGATGCACGGCGCTTTTCAACCCAACGTGGTTCTGAAACCGTTCTGCGTGGCACACCCTGCAATTTCAGCCCAGGACTGAAGTTCATTTTGTGCTCACTCTAACGGACAGCTCCGTGTTCCAGCAGTAAAGTCGGTAAAAAAGTCCACCGCTTCCCCCTCACCCCTCTTCCCTTTTTGCTTTTCACTAACAGGCTGAGGCTGTAACCACCCTGGTATAACCACTTCATTATTTTTTTTTCTCATTTTGCCCCGATACACAAACATGAAGTTCAGTGAAAACAGTGGTTGTCTCATGTTTGTTTTTACAAAAGCTGATACATTGTGTTAGTAATATATACCTAATATGGTTCACCCACGCACCTTTGGAAGTCCCATATTTAGTAAACAGAATCCACTTACTGTCATTTATTTTCACTATAGATAAATCTGCTCTAATAACATTAGTTAGGAAACACTATCAATAATACCAGGGAACAAATCAGACAAGTCACAGATAAAGTTGCAGAGAGATTTCAAGCAGAGTCAGGATATAAAACAACATTCTTTGAGCATTTCACAGAATCCATCATCTGAAAACAGAAAGAAGATGGAGCAATTACATGCCTACAAAGTTAAGGGATCTGTGGAGGATCTGCAGAGATCCACAGCTCAGGTGGGAAAAATTGATGGGACTGTTGTTATTTATGAACTCCAAACATTTGTTGCTTTTTAAGAGGAGACAAATTTCCTTTCTTGACGCCTATAACAATTCTAGTTTATTTGCCAGTGGGGAACCCAGCAAACACGTGGAAGAAAGTGCTCTGGTTGGGCAAAAAAATGAATAGAACTGTTTGCTCTAGAAAACCAACACTTTGGATTACCCTGAACAAAGCTGTTCTCATGGTTAAATATGGTGATTAGTGCATAATGATGGGGTAATGCTTTTCTTGAGCAGAATGATAAATCATTTTAGATTTGTATCTGTAAAGAAAACTGAAATCCAAGTCTTTCTTTTGCTTTATTATTATGCCCTGCTTAGTGTTGGTCTGGCATATAAAGTTCCAATAAAATACATTGAAATTGATGTTCCTAACATAACAAAATTTGAAAAATATCAAGTCCTGTGGATACTTTTGCAAGTTACTGTGTATTTCTGGTTAGCATCACTTGTAATTTATTATCAGATTCAGGAGTTATTTAAGGTTGAGGCGCTTGTCACTTGCTGGGGAGATGCAATACATCTTAACAAAAATGTCAGGCTACTCATCCTCCAACTTTCAACAGATTTAGCACAGCTATCAATTCAGCCTGAGAGTTTGTGAAAATGGGCCACCCGAAGGCAGAGTAAAAACAGAAAAGTTCTGGCGTTCTTCTGCACCAAAACTGAACTTTCATAATTATTATTTTAATCTATTTTACTGTTTTGTATCTGATACACTTTAAAGCATCTACCTATTCTTATGACTCTGTGGCAAACTTCTTATTCTCAGTAATATCTCTCTTGGTCAAATCGTTGCTTCTCTTTACCTTAGCTGCTGATTCAGCAGTCTTTTAAGTCTTTGACAAATTATTATCTGGTCCTTAAGGGCCCAGCTTCTGCCACCTCTCACTACCCCAGATTGTGGGCTGTATCACTACATAAATAAGCCTCAGAGCAACAGCATTCAAAGCTGCCTTGCATCTTTGTTTTGATCTGCTATGATGAGAAAGCATGTGGTCGTGCTGTTTTTAATCTGGATGTCCTCCTACATGAGAGGTTTGTTCCTTGTGGGATTTACACTTCTTAATGCAGAAACTGAGTCATGAATGCATAGGTCCACCTTATTCACCATGCACAGGACTGTTGCTATTATCAAATCTTCCTCTTACAGATCGGCAGAGATGTTTGTACAGTGTAGGGGGAATGTGGACATATGTTGTTGAGTGATTAGCACACATCTACTGAAACATTTAGGAGGGAATTGCACATATTTTAATTGTCCTATTTAAACAGGATTGAAAGCAGGGTCTGTGAAGAATAGAAGCCCGCTGCTTTTATTTGACACATTTCATGCATTTTCATGAATTTGTTGGATGCTGACGTAGACACAAAAGATGAAAAAAATATTTTCAGCATTTTTTTCCTAACAAGTAACAAATCACTCTCTAAAAAAAAAAAAATCATTACTGTTTCTCCCTATTTGTTAATACCTAATGTTCTTGCATCTGAAGTGAATGCCCCTAGGTGCCCCTGCCTATAGGCAGACTCAAATCAGCTGCAAAGGGCCCTGATCAACTCAGGACTGGAGGGATCATTTCTTCCAGTTG
This sequence comes from Xiphophorus maculatus, assembly GCF_002775205.1. Lineage (NCBI taxonomy): Eukaryota > Metazoa > Chordata > Actinopteri > Cyprinodontiformes > Poeciliidae > Xiphophorus > Xiphophorus maculatus. The sequence goes on from NC_036445.1 coordinate 16,079,264, forward strand.
GCCTGAGCACAGCTGGGGATCCTCTAGGAAAGGTCGGAGAAAAATGCTGGAGAAAAAGTTTCCGAGACTTCTTGGCTCGCAAGAGCTCACAGGAAATTGTTCTACCAAAATTGTTTTTAAACCTCAGGGGATTTACTTTAATATCTTGTTAAATGGATTTGAATTCTGGATTACAGTTCTGAATATGAATGTCTTATAAAATATTATAGTACAATATTTTTTAAGCTGCTCAGTGGCATTGTGCAGTTAGAACATTTAACATATTTGAGACTGAGAGGATAACTATATAGAAGAAATAATAATAAAAATATCAACAGGAAAAAACAGAAAGAGGATGAGAAAATAGCCAGTAGTTACTTCACTGGTTATGTGAACATCAGAAATGACCAAGAAACAAGGGAAGGAGGTGATCAGATCGAATCAGTCACTTTTTGTTTTACATGCAAACATAAGGTTCTTGCAACTGTTGATACGCTATATGCTTGATAGTCTTCAATATTGTTTTTTTTAAATATGGACTTTAAAAGTTTGCCATGTATTTTTATTCAGGTCCCCAGGGTCAATACTGTACAATCAGATTTTGCTGTAATTACAGATGCAGGTCTTGATAATTGTCTCTTTGCAAAAGCAGGTTAAAATTGTCAGGTTTGATCTTGCCGAAGATTTTCTGGACTTTGACTGGGACATCCAGACATTTATACTTTCATCTGAAACTGAAAGCCTTACTGAAAAGTGAACCTTTGCCACTGTCTCACGATTTCTGTAGGATTGTCCTGTATTCAGCTCCATCTATGTTCAGATAATTTCTGATCTTTCAGCTTTCCATCTATCCCTGCTGAAGAGAAACAGTACCATTGCCAATCGAGAAACATAGTCCCTCCAGCGTTTCCTAGGTCTTCCTCTGGGTCTTCGCCTGGTTAGACATGGCTGGAACACCAGGGAGGCGTCCAGGAGACCTATTTCAGCTGCTTGTATCCAAAATCTCATTCATTTGGTCACTACTGAAAATTTGTGACCAGAGATGAGAGCAGGAACATAGATCGGCCAGTAAATTGAGAACTTCGTCTTTTGGCTCAGCTCTCTTTTTGCCACGATACACCAGGACAAAGCTTTTTATTGTTGCACACGGGGGAATTAAAAACAATACTGTACAGTTGTTAGAAATAGAAATATCAAACTCACAACATATCTATACCTACGCATTGTTGCCTGCCCAAAAAGTACAAGCTCTCTTTAGAGTATTGAGGATGGTGAAATGATGTGCTCTGCAAAATGTTATAGCTCCATATTTTGAGAAGCACACCAAGACTGATGTATTCAGTTAGCTCTCTATCTCATAGAACTGGTGGGTATCATGCTAAAGCTAAAGAAAAATGATTCCATACTTAGGTTAGCTTTGAGTTATTTAAAAGCAGAAAATTTCCTGCTGATCATTTAGCATGCCTGTCAGGACATGCCAAGATTTATTATAACAGTATTCCTTAAATTCAGGCCTGAACAGTTTCTTCATTCAACTAAGCTAAGAATTTGTACTATTTATATTATATAAAGTGATCGGTTTCACAATGCCCTGCTGTTCTGTAGTTCTAAACTCTCTAACATCATGCTGTTGCTGTAATTTACTCCTGCGGCCATGGACTCACCCCTTCACAGATGAAAGCAAAACAGCACCTTAATGTGAATGCCTGCAGATACGTTTTCACTGTGTCAGATGTCTGTTGGATGGAAAACAAACTTCTTCTTTTTTTTTTCTCATCGGGTTTTTTAGAGAACAGAAAAAGAAGAAGAAAAAAACATTTTCCTCTCAGAAGAAAAAGGAAACCAGTTTCACACAGGAAATTACCAACAAACTGTTTTCCGACAGATGTTTTATTTAATGTCTAATACACTTAAACACCGCTAGTTAATGTACTTTCTTTTTTCCAGTGTGCCTGTGAGGACAGAAATTGTGTCCTGAGCAATCTGGTGATGCAAAAGACAACTCCAAAGATTCCTTGACGGTGATTGAAAAAATGAGCTCCTTTGATAATGATACTGTTAAACTGTCAGGGATTTGAGAACCCACAGTATGAAGCCGTGTTACATGCTGGTTTAATACCTGCTGGGTATCCGGTGTGTGTGTGTGTGTGTGTGTGTGTTTCCAAGAGGAAAAAGTGTGACGGGGCTTATTTGCACTGATCATCCACTTGAGGAAAACCGTTGTGTGTATTTTAAACACTCTAATTCCCTAAAGTACTGCCCCCCTCTCTTTGCTCCCTCCTTGCTCCTGATGCACTCATTACTGTTAGAAATGATGCAGTGATACAGAGAGGAGAAGAGGAGAGAAAAACAGAGAGAAAAAGTGAAAGAGAAGGGAAAAATCTTGGTGGTATCTGTTTTTCCCAGTTGTTGCCTCTGGGTTTCCTTTCTCTCATAATTCTTTGAAATATTATACTTTAGGTGTTTGGCTCATATTGCTGTCTTTATGCACAGTGAAAGAGGTTGGCTCTGAATGCATTGTAATATTTTACGAAATGGTAAGCTGGTGAGGAACTCTAGAAGTTAGTTTCTCTTCCAAATCCACTGTGCCATTATGGTGAAAACACTACCTGAGGAGTATCACACTCCCTGTGTGGTCAAAGATGACTGCAAGTTTTACAAAAAAAAATATTTCTGCGCAGTATACGTCAACATGACCAGAGTTTCACAGAGAACACAGTTAAGGCTGATTTTTTAAGAAGATGAGCAATGTACAGTTAAAAGTACAGCGACAATAATATGTACTGAACATTTACAAAGAAGCTAACGTCACATCAGATGTCCATGACAACCTATAATAAGCATGTAAAGATAAACCAAAAATAAAAAAAAACCTTTAAATTATGTGCAATAAAATGAAATAACAAGGTATAAGAGTTGAAGAGGCTTTCTGAAATACATAACATTAAATACATAGTAAAAAGACCTTTGTTGATAACGTCAAGATGTCTCCTGTGTTTAAAAAATAGATGATGATGCACTGCTCAGCTGGGATTTTGACCCATTCTTGCAGGTAAGCTGTCTTAAAATTTTTATGGTTCTAGAGTAATTTTTTTAATGTATTTTCCCATGCACCCTTCCTCTAATAAACTGAGTCTCTCAGAACCCTACGCCACGATGTTCCTAACTACAAACCAATCTATAATGTTATTTGGGTGATGTATGTGTAGATTTCTCCTACAAGGTTTGGATGCATCCCTACTCCAACACACCTGAATTGCTTTCTTGGCATTTTGGAATCAGTGGTCATTGACAACTCACTTGATTCAGGTGCATTGGAGCAGGGATCCATCCAAATATTGCTGGACTTCTGCTGACCCCTTATTTAGACATGAATTAGCCCCTATTGACAACTCCTCTAATTCATGGTTTTCAAAACTTTTTTGTTCAAAATATAATTCTTTATGTTCCTTTTACATTTTGGATAATTTTTGTGTCAATTTGCAATTTAGGAAATAGAAAAATATGAAAAAAAAACAAACATTGAAAAACACTTTTCACTGTTTTTTTTTTTTACTATGAATAAACATTTCCTAAAAAACATGTTGATGTATTCAGTAGTTTTTTTTCCAATTCCTAACAAATATCATTTCGTAGGCACGTAAAAAAAAAAATCCTTTCACATCAATCATACATATATTCCAATTGATCCTAGTTGTCAGACAGTACAGTTTGCTCAGTTTATTATCCAAATTAGTTTAGATTCAGATTGCATCGAGTCATTCACATGCAGCGTTCTATGCCAAGCATTACATTCAGTTTGTAGGTACAACATATGTGACTGCATGAGCCCATCATTTACGAGTTTATCTGACACTTTTTTGCACACAGAGCAAATGCAGGCATTTACGTTTTGATTATTACATGTGCATTGTGCATCTAGACCACAGGTGTCAAAGTCCAGTCCTCAAGGGTCGGTGTCCTGCAGTTTTTAGATGTGCCATAGATACAAAATACTGGAATGAAATGGCTTAATTACCTCCTTCGTGTGTAGATCAGTTCTCCAGAGCCTTGCTAATGACCTAATTATTCTATTCAGGTGTGGTGCAGCAGAGGCACATCTAAAAGTTGCAGGACAGCGGCCCTTGAGGACTGGAGTTTGACACCCCTGATATAGACGCTCATGAGCGTTTAGATGCACAGCTCAACTGGTACATTTGTCTCTGTTGGTAGGAGAGTGTGCCATTTATGTCTAACTTATCTTCATAAGAGTGCTCTCATGTACTTTATGTTCATTTATATTTGAGGGCATCCCGGAGCTGGTTTTCATACCCGCGGTTATGCATATATGTACTGGGAAGAGTATAAAAATGCCACAAACTGTTGTGTCTACACATGGGCATAGCCGTGCACAGCGTGGACTGGTACTGCAGATTGATGGGAGTGAAATATTCTTTAATCTAAATGTAAATGGAAGTGAAATTTACCGGTGGGTTCTATGTAATTACCAGTGCACGATTTATTAGAGCTATGTTTATGTAAGGTGGAGAGCCAAAAAGAGAGAATATGACAGACAGAAAATAAGGCAAAGCGAGTTTGGGGGGAGGGGAAGAGAGGGGTTTATATGAAGAGAACAAATGAGAAAGGGTGGTAGACATATCGGAATGAAAGCGTAAAAAGAATGGATGATTTATATTTAGTTATGGTTACACGGTGAAGCTGTGTGGGTGCCGACTGCAAAGCGAGAGGGAAATAGAAAATGAGAAGACAAAATTGACAAGAAGAGGAGAGGAGCTCTGTATATGATTCTTCCAAGATGGAGCCGACAGGAGACAATGGGGAACCAGAGTGGGGTTAAAGACCAGTCTCTCAAAGCCAGAAACGTAGCTTCTGATGTGGACCCAACCCTGTGAGCGGTGGTCAATTTGTCACTTTTTTTCTATAGTCTGCCCTGATTTGAATCTCACAAGCCCTGGAACTGCAACAAAATGGTATCGTGAAAGGGATCATCGAGTCACACCGCTGTGCCGATGCCATTAATAGGTCTGAAACTCACACTCATGCAAATGAAGAGAACGTGTGTATCTTTTATGTGTGTCAATTTCTCTTTCAGTCGGACTGGATTTGCATGCATTTGCTCAAACTCCTTGTGCCACATTCCAGTGGGGTATGATTCATAGTGAAGTTTTATTGCACTTTGACAGAAGTTCATTTCATATATCTCAAAACCCTCTGACCACCCTCACCTTGTTCTTTCACTCCCACACCTCTCTACTGCCCCACTACCTCCCTCAGGCTTCCTCCCTGCAGACTAATTAGCATTTTTAACCTACAGTTTAGAAAGACTCAAACTATGGAAGCACATTCTGTTCCCAAGATTTCTTCCATAATAATTAGTATTCTTCTCATGTAATTGGTGGTAAAGTTTTCTGTTATTATTGTATGTAATATTGATTAATTATTATTATATTTTTATGTTTCTGCTTTAATTTGGAAATCAATGTATTTTATTGGACCAATTCACAACAGCTGTAAAGGCACAACAAAACAAATAGTATCAAATGTCTAAAAGTATACAGTAAGATCAAACCAGTGATTCCCAATATATGGACATTTGTATTCAGTTACACACATACCAACTTGACTTATAATGCTATGCCACCTCATTAGTTTAGACTCTGAACTAAATCCCTTAGTCTGAACAAGCATGTGGCAACGTTAGACAAAAACAAGCCTTTTAACATCAAGAAACATTCAGCAGAACCAGTCAGTATAACTTTTCATCTGCTGTGAGCCACTTGGGATCAAAAGAACAGAGCAGAGAAACAGAAAACAAAAAAAGACAACACTGGTCTAGAAGTACTTTTTCTAAGATAAGGAAAATGATGAAACTGAGTGACTATATTTTTATGTTGCTTTCCTGTTGAGTACGTTTTGATTGAATTTATGTTCCTTAGGCAAAAGCTGACAGATTTTGACCTAAAAATAATACATTGTTGGGCGTGCCGTGGTGGCGTAGTGGTTGGCGCGACCCGTATTTGGAGGCCTTGAGTCCTCGACGCGGCCGTCGCGGGTTCGACTCCCGGACCCGACGACATTTGCCACATGTCTTCCCCCTCTCCTTCCCCGTTTCCTGTCAGCCTACTATCATATAAGGGACACTAGAGCCCACAAAAAGACCCCCTGGAGGGGTGAAAAATAAAAAATAACACATTGTCTCTATCTGGTTTCATATGTTTGTTATCATTCTAAATGAAGACATTAAGCATATTCATTCCAGTGAAATGAGACTGAATCAAACTCAGGGACTTTCACATGTGTACACAACAACTACAAAAGTCTAGGAACTCCTATTTTTGTCTGTTGGCTTTATTTTTATTCCTATATTATTGACTGATGTTTTTTTTTACACATCCACGTTAAACTCTTTTCTTTGTTGCCCTTGAGACATCCCATCAGTGCTGCATCATCTGTGTTATGAGGGCAACTTGGTGAATTAAACACTCACAAGTGGTTCAGAGGGTTTGCTGCTTTAAGAGATTCATGCTGAATGACTTATTTATCTTCTATGAAAACACATTCACTTTAGTTTCCGTAAACCAGAAAGTTCACAGCCTGTATATAGTTCACATTGTATTAATTTATTTTAATGGGCTTTACTTTACAATCTGCTCAAGGTTGCAGTCATTCTCATGTCTTGTGCATACTGTGGCCTTTCATTTTCATTAAACCTTTCATTAATATGTTTAGGTCTGGCACTCTATGAACATCTAGTTTTGTTAGCATTGGCCTTTTGTAGCTTTCCCTCCTAGTGGCTTGTGTCTATTACTGTCTCCTGGAAAATTGTCAATGTTTCCTTTGTTTGTAAAAACAATAATACAGCTATAGTATGACATTAATAGTAAACAATATATATTTTGACTCTTTATAATTGGCCAGTTTAACATTTTAAATGGAATTTAAAATTTGATGTCGGTGTTTTTCATACTGACTGAAATGATGTCTTTTAGTTTTGGCTTATGCTTTCTGACATTTCTGCATGATTTATGAAGTTTGTGTTCTTATAAAATTTTAACTGTTTATGAGGAACATATGAATGAACTTCTAGGTGTTAAACTGCTGAGTTTAAATGTGGGCCATCTGTGGCGCACGCCATAAATTATGAAAGTTTAATTTAGGGCTAGAATATAGAAGTTGCCTCAACGTTCTAACTAGGTCCTTTTTTGGTCTTTATCACACTCCACAGATTTTAGATTGACATCACATCCAGCTCCTGGATGGACCAAGAATAATGTTTTGTTTAAATGTCAAGTATTGCTCAAAGTCATATTTTTTTATGCTCTCAATATTCTCATTAGTTCTTTTCATTCTTTTTGTACCATGTTTGTCACTGCATGTTGACTAAGTAGATCCCCCACTTCTTCAGCACTGTAACGTATTTCTTTAGAAGACATGTTTTTCTTTTTGTGACAATATTAAACTTTTTAGACTGTATATTTGAGTCTCAGTGCCGCTTGGTAACCAACAGATATTAGCCATTATTGCACCCTCTGATTGAGTTAGAAGAGTTCCGGGAAACACATTCAGATAATTTTTAGTCAAACGTGTGAGCACGCTCGAGAGTCCTTACATCTGCACTTATTGCACTTCAAAGAAATGGCAGAAAGGATTAAATTTGGTGTTAGAAGGAGCGCAAAAGCTTTTTGCAGCTCTACATCAGTGGTTGTGGAGGAGGAAAGGAGAAGAGAGCAGAATTGATAGAAAGGGAGGAGAGCTATCATTGTGCTCCAAGCTGATTTGAAGGAGTCCTTTTCTGGCCTGGCTTCATGCCCTTGTTCTGTTGGCTGCCAGCCACAGCGAGCAGCGCCTAGCAGGGTCAGAGGAGGTTAGGTCATGTGTATTGCAGAAACAGTTAAAGATCCACTTGGCAGCAAATGGCAAACTCGGCAGTGAAGGTCACATGTGTGGAGCACGATGGGCAGCATGTGGAAAGAAAGAGAAAGGAGCCAGACATGAGGATGTAGGTGGGGTAGGAAGGAAATAAACATCTTCCATCTTTCAATTTATTGTCCTTTTTAACTACAGAGGGAGAAGTGCAAGTGATGCAGCAAGTGGGATATAGGAGCTGACTTTGCTTGAAGTAACATATAGCCCACACAGGAGCTTTATAGTGTTGTTCTGGTGCTAGAAGGCAGAGACACCAAGCAGACAAACAGCAGCTGCTCCTCTATTCATTCAATCCTCTCTTCCACCCAGCTGCCCACAAATATCTCTTAATCTCTGAAAAGGATCATAATTCCCTGAGAATTAAGCACAGCAATGTTCGGGATCTGCAGCTCAGCCACTGGTGTATGTCGCACTGGTGGTGAGAGCTTTGGAGCCAGAGGACCGGCACCGTGACCCATCTCAGCTTGCTTTAATCTAATCAGTCTCCTCAACTTCCTAATAGGCTGATTTTCCCAACAGTATGCTCCTCTGGGACAGCTTCTGCTTTTATCTGTTGCACGGCTGTTTACCGATCAGAGGTCAGCAAATGGCCTCGACTTCTGTAGAAGAAAACCAAAGCTACATCACAGCACATTACATCCAGAGTAACAGTGATTAATGTGCAGCATGGGTATACAATTTTGTGTTTATTTCAGTGGCCAAGTGTGTGCGTGTGCGTGTGTGCGCTACAATGTGCTCACCTCGCTCTGTCAACTAGACTTTAATCTAATCTGGTAGGCAGGCCAACCATGGTGACCTGTAATGATTTAAAGCTGACCTCAGCTCTCTAACTCAATACACTCTTTTCTGCTCAGCTGCAGGGTGCATATATGTGTGTTTGTAATTGGGCATATATTGTGCATCAACCTTTTCACATTTTGTCACGTAACAGTCATAAGTCCTGATGCGTTTTGGGACCTTCATATGTGGGGAATCTGCTCTAACACTAAGCCATGCACTGTCCTTGAACACCTGGTATTTTTGGTATTTCCATTTATTTTGTCTTGTTCTATCACATAAAATATAACAGCTGAGGTTTGTGGTTGTGATGTGACAAAATGTGTAAAGATTATTGCTGGGGATATGTTTGCAAGGCACTGTAGGAACATTTTTTAACCACAAAACCATAAAAATTAAGGTAAAGATGTGGAAATTGTGAGGGTGACTTATAATACCACCTTCACACTGACTCTGTGCCCCCCCCCCCCACTTAGTCACATAAATATGTTCATACAGAAGCAAATGTCAGGTTGGCTGACTCTTATCCTCCAGCTGTCTGTTTCCTCACTCTTCTTTTTGACCTTCATTTTGAGTTTATGGGAGTAACCTCCAATCCTATAAACAAGGCTCTGTCTAGCCGCCCCTCTCACCAACACCACAACCATTTTGGAACACACACAAACCTGACCAAACACACACATCCGTGGCACACATACACACAATGGTTATTGGATTCATAACTGGGAGAGTCCTATCCTCCAGCTCACTGTGCAAGATGAGAGGTGCTGAAATGAAATTCTCCCTCAGAAAATCTCTACTCTTACCTGGGATTTAGAAAAGCTCTTGTAGGGCTTTCTCTCATTCCCTTTCCCTCCCTCACATGCTCACGTACACCCCAACTCACGTGCACACACACACACACACATCATGCCTATAAGAGAGTGCACGCACAAAGAGAGAGTGAAAAATAAGTAGAGGGAGCAAATGAGAGCCAGGGAGATGGAGAGGGATTACAATGGGGTACATCTGGGATGGCAGTGGGACGACGGGAAGGGGAAGAGGAGCTATGAAGGCACTTAAAAAGACATGGTGAGAAGTGAGTTTTTGAGCATATTGATCTGTCTATCTCAGAGGCTGTGGAGAAAGAGACAAGGGGGACCAGAGATGGTCAATGGGTTTTGAGAAACACAAAAAAGCGAAAAAAAAAAAAAAAAACAGAAACAGAAAACTTATTTGTTCCCATGGCAGCATTGATGTAGTTGTTTCTTTATCTCCATCAGTAAATGAGTAACTGAAATATTATCTTCTCCGTGCTCCTCCTCCAAAAACTCTTTGATTCTGATGTTCTTACTCAGACATGTTTTATGGTCAAATATTAAATCAAGAGAAGTCATTCAGGTCAATTTATTTTTATTGCTTGATTGGTAAAGCCATCACAGTGACAAAGTTTATTAAGCTGCTGTTCTAGAGTCTTCAGAAAGCTTATCTGAGAATTTTAATTGTTTTCACAATCTTTCACAACTGGCCTTAGTAAAACAGCAGCAAATGATATGAACTCACTGGTATATAACCCCTATTTACATTACATATAAGCTCCAACCAAAGCCCAGTTTATTTCAGGCTAGGTTTGGCTGGTGATAAAAAGAAACCAGAACAAACTGTATCAAGCTGTATCTGACACACATGATGTCATGTCTCAGTTTGCTCTTGGCTGTAACACAAAGCAGGAAATGGTTTTCAAAACTGTATTTTCCAACTGTAATTATATGTATCTGAATTTTACCCCATCTATCAGCACCATCTGATTTTAATTATATTAAAATGTAGGAAGCAGTTGGTGACACCTTTAACATGCTCTTTTGCAGTTTTTTCTGGTTTTGCTTATTATCACTAACATTAAACAAAGATAAACAGAGTAAATGCAAATAGTATTTTTTTAAATGATGATTTCATGTATTACTAGAAATAAATTATCCAAACCAAATTAGCTCAGTGTAAAACCATATTTGTAAATCTGATGAAAAGAAGTTTCTTCCTTGCACAATTGTGGCAGAAGTAGGAGCTAGTCCTGTGACCAGTGGGATGCTGGTTCGAATCCCCATTCTGTCTGTCTCAGTCATTGTGTCCTCGAGCAAGACACTTCAAGCGCCTTGTCTATTGGCGACCAGTGGCAGCCTTGCCATTTAGAAATGTTTCTGATTGTGCCTTTTGGATCATTGTGGTGCTGTATATCCCAAGTTCACTTAGGGTTAAGGCTTGACATGATGTCTGTACATAACATGTCATGGCTCCATCGATTATGGCATCCCCGCCATGTTTGAGTGTAGGAGTGCTGTCTTCATGTCAGAACCAACAGGAAGCATGCTTTCCAAAACTTCCACTTGTGGCTTATCATTTCAGATGGTAATTTCTTAAAACTCTTAGGGATTAGCAATATATTTTTGTGAGTGTGGACATCTTTATGGACATCTATATAAAATCTATATAGATGTCCATAAAGATATTCAGCAGAGGTTTTATTCTTGGAACTCTCCAAGGGATGCAATTTGGTCCCTGTCTCTTTCTTTGAATACTAAACACTTAGATCAAGTCTTATAGGTGTTGTTGTTGGTTCTTTTGTGACCTTCAGAATGGGTTGTCTATCTACTTGTAGATTCACCACTGCTAGAATCCTAATGCTCTCTCCCCTCACACCTGCACCCTGTTAGTCAATTAGCCCGGTCTATTGTTCCAGCATTCATGCTCCCAGTATTCAACCACCTCTTTCTCATTCCCACTTGTTGGTTTCTCCTTTTTTATCCTGCTATCCTGCTATATTAGATCCTGATCAGTCATGTTTCTTGTGGTTTTGTTGGTTCTTGATGTTTTTGTTGTCCTTTGATTCCCTGTGCTCCCATAGTTTTTTGTAAGTCTTTGTTCATATTTTTTCATTAAATCTTCAAATCAACTCATTGCCTCAGCTTATCTGAATTTGGGTCAGTGCAAGATCAGGGATCTCTGTTGGAAGATGGAAGTGGAATAAAGAGATTCAGGCAAGCCCACGTGCTTTCAGGTCTTCTCTGAAAAATTGGCTCATGAAGAATCATCATTGCATTGTCCTCATAACTTCTTTGAAGTAGTTGCATTCGCCAGTGCCCTGCATGCAAAGTGTGAATGTCACAAAGCAGTTCTTTAAACTGAAAAGACACAAAGACATAGAAGGTTCTGACCTCACTGCAATAACACAATGTAAAAGGGTTCTCCTCAAACAAAAGAAAAGAAGATTCATTTGGAAAAGAGAGAATAAAAAATACCCTGAAAGCTTAAAAAGTGATTTATGTAAACATGAAATGAACTAGAACATTGTTTGATTTTTGTTTTCACTTGACAACCCAAAATGACTCTGTTAATACAGTAATATGTAACAAATAACTACCTGCTGGGGAGTTTCCTTTGATTAAATTGAGACAATAATAAAACAACAAATCTTTCAATTAGATGCCTGAATCAATTGGATAGTTGCCCCGATTGTGCTGGAAAATATTCTGTTTTAAACTACTTATCTTTCCTGGGATTTTTAACACAGTCATCACATCGCTGCAAAATTTTCTTGGATAGCATAAAGCAAGGTCTACAAAAAAAAAAAAGAATGAATGAATCATGTGAATGATTTCATAAAGCCCCAATATTAATTATGTCAGAGCAGGAAGAACAGAAGATGAGGCCCCAGTGGCCTTCTCTGCTATCGCTCTATCTTTTAATTATCTGCCACTCCTGTATGGAAAGCAGAGGTTGGTGTGGAGAGGCAGAGATAGGAGGGAGCTTATATTCCCTCATCAGCTGCCTGATAGAAGTGTATGCTGATGCCACACTTTTTTTAATCTTTCCTTGCCTATTTATGGAGGGGGAATTGTCTTTCTTTACTGTTTTACACATTTTTTATATAACAATCTCTCCTCAGTTTCCTTCGAGCAACTGTAGAGTCACTGTGTCACTATGTATTTGCAGTGGACATTTGCTGGGGAATAACATGACTTGAAATTCTGACATTCTTGCTTTGCCCTCAACAATGAGTTACTAGACAGGTGTGAGGAGTTAAAACAAAAAAAGGCATCACTGTGGCGCAAACACCACAGGGATGCATGAAAAATCCTTCATATACCATCAGAATATAGTGTGTAAACAAATGATTCTCTTTTACAAGAATACATGGAAGGGAAGCATTTTAAAATAAGTCATCAAGGTGTGAATCACTCATGCTGACTTGATATTTACCTTGACTGTTGAGCCGCTGCAGCTCATTCATTGTGCCAATGTGAAGAAGTCAGCAGAAACAGATCGCTGTTTCTCTTCATTAACACTATGTGCTTACATCCATGCAGTTCTGCTCTTTTTCTTCTATGTTTACGTGTTGAAAATGCTTGAATCAAGATTTTTAAAATTCAGTTGGATGATAGATTCAACTTGCTGTGTGACCTGTCTAACTATCAAGCCAATATACATTTGTATCAGCCACTTCAATGTCAGTGTCATTTATATGCAAATTAATTTATCAGATTCAGCAGTGCAGTATCAGACATAAATTAAAAATAGTGCTGAATTAGTGTTCCCTGTGATGGATTAGTGTGGTGAGCGTCTGCCAACTGATTGAACTGAAACCAGTACCTTGTTTGAGTTGTGCTTAAAGGGGTAGTTTTGTTTTTCAAAAATAGATTTTTTCAAAATAATTTTCTGTAATACTTCCTTTACCTTTAAATGGCACGTCACAGTCAACTTATAGAAAATGAAAGAACTCCTAACTAGACTGACAGCTAGTTGACTAGCTGTCAGTCAACTAACAGCTAGTCAGACTGATTTTAGCAGAGTTTGACTATTTAAAACAACTGCAAAGGGGTTTATGATGTTGGATAAAACGTTATAAAACATAACAAGATAGTAAACATCAACTCTTTTATAAGAAACTATTGTTGAATCAGTTGCTTTTTCCTTTGTTGAACACTGTTGATATTGCTATGCAAAGTTACATGGGATTAGGTTGCCAGGTTCCTCTGCCATCATAGCTGAGACTAGTCAGCCGCTGTTTGAGTTCAAAGTCCTTTTAAGACTAAAGAAACTTTTAAATGTGCTACATTTTCCTTAAAATGTGGAATCACTTCATATTTGACAGCTAAATTCTGCATCCTGTACAGGTAGCAGTTCAATACAGAACTGGTTTTGCTCTATATTTATTACATACAGGCTGAGAGATAAAAGTGGTGAAGAGAGAGCTGAGCCAAAAAGCGAAGCTCTCGATTTACCGGTCGATCTACGTTCCCACCCTCATCTATGGTCATGAGCTTTGGGTCATGACCGAAAGAATGAGATCGCGGATACAAGCGGCCGAAATGGGTTTTCTCCGTAGGGTGGCTGGGCTCTCCCTTAGAGATAGGGTGAGAAGCTCAGTCATCCGGGAGGGACTCAGAGTAGAGCCGCTGCTCCTTCACATCGAGAGGAGCCAGTTGAGGTGGCTTGGGCATCTGGTCAGGATGCCTCCTGGACGCCTCCCTGGTGAGGTGTTCCGGGCACGTCCCACCGGGAGGAGGCCCCGGGGAAGATCCAGGACACGCTGGAGAGACTATGTCTCTCGGCTGGCCTGGGAACGCCTCGGGATTCCCCCGGAAGAGCTGGAAGAAGTGGCCGGGGAGAGGGAAGTCTGGGCCTCCCTTCTGAAGCTGCTACCCCCGCGACCCGACCTCGGATAAGCGGAAGAAGATGGATGGATGGATGGATGGATGGATGGATAGAGGCTGAGAGATTTGCTGTGATCAAAGGAGCTGATTGATAAATACTTATTTTAGCCAATCGGATAAAGGTTAGCACTTGAAATCATGCCCATTCTGATTGCTATGAATAGTGGTTTGTTCCTTTGCTGCAGTCTATTCATATATGCATTGATTATGTTGTAGAAAAGGAAAGGCAATGACACTATGATTGAGCTTTGAAAACTGGCTTATTTAGCTGCTGAGCATAAATAACAAACACCTCATGCTTGTTGACACTGAGCTGAAAACAGTATGCCAGCCAGTCACACAACTTTTAAATTGAAAACAATTGAAATGACTATTTGAGGTTTTTGAAAGTCTATATTATCAGTGATCAATTCAGAATCACACAGATATGGATTTTGTGTGGATGATTTCTTCTAAATGGACACACTGAAATAACCTCACACTTTTGAGTTAAAACATTTTTAGCATGTTTGCATTACATGTTTGCAACCAGCAGAGTGGTATGCTCTGGTATCGCTCAGCTTGGCACAAAGCAGCACCTCACTGCTCTCTGGTAACGCATACACAATAATGGAGCTTGAGTGTTTTGTGACATGGCTGCCTCCTATGAGAATGCAGCTTTTTTTGTGGTTATTCCCCTGGTAGATGTAAAAATGACCCCTGTCCAGGCAGTGGACTTGTATGTCTTTGCATTAAATGTGGCATTTCAAGCTGTATCTTGCACAATGATATCAAATATGGCATGTTGCTGTGCCTTTCCCAGCTGCATTGATGTAGCAAAACCCTGGTTACCCTTTAGATTTTGTAATATTTCATTGACAAGTTGCTGCTTGATTTAGGTGGCCAATATAGCCAGAAGCTGAATCATGGATCATTTTGTGTGGTGTTTTTCAGTTAAGGAAATAAGTGACATACATGATGGAGACATATCTGGTGATTTTGAGTTCAAATCTTTTGAACTCCTATTGTTCTTGGCTGCACATTGAATATGTTTAACCTTCCACAGCTCTGGAGACTTCTTCCCTTTTCTGCAAAATCCCAGAAATGTACAACCTTTTTACAACAGGTGAAAGAAGAATTATTAGTAACTTAATGAAACCTCATTTAAAAAAAAGCCCCTTAATGAATATACACAGTCCAGGACCCAGAAATCTTCTTTTTAGCAACCACAATGTACTATGTTTAAGAATGAACTTTTGTTTGATATTGCTGAAAACTTTCTTTTGCTTTTCTTTGGCATCAGCTGAAGGCAGAAGTCAAAGTGTTTGGATGAGAGGCAAGAAGTTATCACCCCAAGCCAGGACTATGTTTGCAGGGAGCATCTGTATTCTGTGTTATAGCTGCAACTGGGTGTATGGGCTGGCCTATTCTTGTCTCCAATCTATATGTGCTATTTATATGCTGCAGCAGTCGGTGGAGGCAGACAATGGTAGTAATTGAGACACCTGGACTCTGCTACCTCCTTTTAAACCTTGCCTCCCTGCAATCAAGATGGGCTCTTGTCTTTGTTTCCCTCCTCAAACAATGCAAACATTTCTGCATTGTACACAGAGGAACAGTAACCACTTATCATAATATGCCACATCTCATATTCTATTTATGGTCTGTGATTTGTGTTATTGTCTTTTGTAAAATAAAAAAAGCATGATTTTTATAGTGTTGAAATTGTGTTAGTAACTGTAAAATATTTTGAGACTTCTCAGTCAAAGAGGACAGAAGAGTCATGGGAGAGATGGATAGCTGATCCATTTTAGGCCCAGTTCACTTTAATATGAGTGAAACATTTAACTGTTCAGTTATTAAAATGCCACAGTAAAGTGAAGCACAGAGAAACTGTATTCCACAAAGAACATCACAATAACATCACCATGAAATTTCTTGCATAATGTGAGTTTCATCATCCGTGTAGTACTGATGCAGTCAGTCTGTCTCGGCCATGATGATATCATGTTCTGGTTTCTGTCATAACTTGTCAAATGAAATCATGTCCAGCTTCAAACTGACATAGAGAGGGTGGATCGGATCCCGAGGCTTTTTCACAGAGTGTGCATGAACATGTTTGTGTTGTATTGAAAAAAGACTATGCAACCCATACATTGTAGCAAAAATATAATACAGTCTGGTCTATGAAAAAAAAAAGGTGCAAATACACACACAGTGAGACACACCCGCACACACGCCGACACACACTCAAATACTCCAGTGTCAATCTACGGCTCCAGAACTTGCAGACTAATTATGGCCCTCTGCTGACACAAAGAAATTCTTCTGACCCTCTCTTTGAATCCCTGCAGCTACCTGACAGCCTACGTGACCTGAACAAAACTGAGAGGATTAGAGTCCTCATTAACACACGTTCACGCCAGCACACATTAGCAAACAAAAACACGTGAGATGGCCCACTGTCATTATTTGCCTTACAGAAAATGAAAGATAAAAGCCTAAATTACTAGAAAGAATTAAATACACCTGAAAATGTTTTATAATCAATTGCACAAGTCACATTGGCCATGATTTTAATAATTGAGAAGAGCATAAATAACTTTTGACATTCATTCATAAATTGTAAATAAATCAAATAAAGATTGCATTATTTTTATTACTGTTCTTTTTTTTACTTATTATAAAGAACCACAGTATTCCTGGTTAGAAGTAACACAAGCATTAAATACTTTTTCTGCAAAACTCTGGGAGATGCAGTTTCCAAATATATTAATTTGAAATTAAAACAGAGAGAACTCAGTGCAACAAGGTATTGATCCAAATGCCATCAGGAAAAAGGCAACACCATGCTGAACTTATTTAATGAGGAAGCAAACATACAGTGGAGGGGAAAAAAAGCATAATCACCAAGGAGAAACCCGGCAAGGAAAATGCAAGACACAGGAAGAGCTGACAAAGGAGGGATTAAACAGAGATTGTTAAATGTTGGGGAAGTGGGTAACTGAAATTCAACACAGCAGAGTTTAATTATTGGCTGCACTGGAGCTGAGGGAAAATAACTAATTGACATAAAGCCATGTAAACAAAGCAAGGTACAAATAGAATGGCCTAGATAAAACAAGACAAAAGACTAATAATTTTCACAAAACTGAAAAACAAACGAATTACAAACCTGAAAGTCGATGTTGTCATGAATTTTAGCATGTCAGTACCGTAATCATTTGAACTTTAGGTAATGATATGCAGTTTGAAGCCTTAGTGCAGCTGTAAAGTTCATAGTGTGTAACAGCAATTTTTCATCTTCTACAAAAGATTCAGAGGCTTAATAAACTGAGAATGACAAAGTGTTGCTCAAAATAACTAACTCCAAGCAGGCTTGACAGGAGAAGGTCATTAACAACAGAATTTCTGTCACAGTCACACACAATCACCTGACGTGCTTTGGGGGTTGCAGTCATTCTCTGTTTTATCCTTTGCAGTTAGAAACAATGGATCCATTAGTTTTTAACTTTAAAATTTTTAAAAATGTGAAAAATCTAACTTTTAGTAAATCCAGGGAAACTTAACTATATAGCACTTTTAAGCATACAAATAGTGATTCACAAAGGCATCAGAAGTGTTAAAATACAAAGAAATTAAAGCATGTTTAAAAAGACAGAGAAAATACAGGATTCAAACAATTAAAAACACATTTCTGTATTAGGAAAGACACATTTATAAAACAAGACTGTCTTCAGCTGCTTTATAAATAAGTTCAGACTCTCAAGACAATGTTGAAACATAGGAAGCTTCTTCAGTTTGAGGTCTAGTAGTCTGTAAAGAGGAAACTCCTACAAGTTATTATATCTATGGCATCTAGGTTTTTAAGGACTTGAGGGACTCAGGGAAGGTACTCTCTTCACAAAAGCTTTAGTGAGAAATCTTTACATTTCTTTAAATTTGTTTACAAAAACAGGTTCAGTGTGAACTAATGAAACAGCATACAACTTCAAGGATTTTTAAAATCAAGAATAGTGAAGAGATGACAATAACAGCTTAAAACAAAAATGTGAAAAGTAGGGCTCATGCAAGGCACCAAAAATATGTAACATTCTATTGATTCATTTGCTTAATTTAATATCATAGACAACATCTTCTGTCGGTTTGCATGTCCTCCACCCACTTTTCAATAACATGACTGTTGGGTTAATTGGACTCTCTAAATTGTTTAGTTGTGAGTGTGTGTGGGTGTGTGTGCATGGATGGTGGTTTGTCCTGTGTGTCTCTATGTTGCTCTGTGATGGACTGGGGCTGTACCTCACCTCTCGCCCAATGACAGCCGGCGATAAGCACCAGCCTTCCTGTGACCCCACATGGATAACTGGATGGATGGAGTTTGTTCTCCATTCATTAAATTTTAGACAGTTGCTTTATAGAACAAATACTTATTTTCCTGATTCTGCATGCCCACCGTCAGGCTGTCCATTGTTTTTACCTGCTTTTCTTTGTTGGCTCACAGGGGGCTTGGTCCTATCTTCAGCAGTAATTGGGCAAGAGGAGTTCTACACCATGGAAATGTTTTCAGGTCTTTACAGATTGGGGTCCCACACCACTATAATCTAAGATAGTCAAATGTGAAATTCAAGATGGTGCAATTAGTACCAAAGTAAACAAACTACTTTGGAGAATTTGCCATATGTTTTTCTATATCAGAAGATCTTAGGCTGATGAAGTTGCATCAGATTAAATTGATCAATTTATCAATTAAATGTTAGGATAAAATGTGCAATATGATATTTGGCCAAAACTGAAAAGAACATGTGAAAAACACAAACTGTAAGGAGATGTCTCATGATTTTGCTTGCTAAAAATATTGTTGTTCTCATTAAGTTAAAATTTCCAACCAGGTTGCAAGTTTATTCTAGAGTCAAATGTGATGACACTCTATGGACATGGCATAAAACTGGCAACAGCAAAATTATCTTAAGTCTACCAGAGGAAAATAAAACAATGAAAAAAAAATAAAACAATGAAACAAAAAATAAAACAATGAAACAAAGTACAGACTTTAGCATGACTCAAGTATTTAGAAACAAGATAGTTGTGCACTGACAGCTTAATAAGCTGAGAGGAGTGCAATGGTTTTATCACAAATGATTTAAGAGACGATAAGATCCAACAGAAGGCCTATATTTTAAGTGATTGCTTTTAAGAGGTGGCTTTACAACCTGCCATATGACATAGTACAGTTTGCTTTTCAAAACTGCTTTGCTTTTTGTTTTTTGTTCAATTAAATATATTATGACATAATGTAAAATGTTACTTTGGATTTTTCATCCGAAATGATTAGAGATTGTATTAGTGTCGGTCTAAAACCTCATTGCATGAACATTTTTATATCGTGAAACAACAAAACTACAGAATTCAAAGAATGCACTTATTTTTTAATAATGATATTGACTATAAGCAACAAAATAAAATTACTCGGCACTTTAAATTATGGTTATTTAAAATGGCTTTGACAAGTCCTTGTAGACTTATGGATAAAATATGAAAAAGATGAAATACATGGAAATATTTTCAGTACTGGAACAGTTTATGTTATTTTATATATGTTTCTGAAATGTGTTCTGGTGAAAGCGAAGGTCATCAGCAAGCCTACTCGCACTAATTATACATATTCTTTCATGCAAGCCAATCAGAAAAGACAGTCCCCGACCCTGTACGAGTCAGAGTTCAATGCTCTCAGCGTGGTCATGCAGTAATTAACCTACACATGCTGTGCAAAACGGCTTTCCTTTTCTACTTTTTATGTCTGTTTCTCCCTCTTTCTCCCACACATGCACTCACACAGGAATACAGAGCAACTGCTGCAAATCTAAATTGCATTTCTCACTTGCCACCACTTTTCCATGTGTATTCTTACAACGGAGGTCAATTTTTATTCACTGGAATATTTTAATGCAGTCATTTGCACACTGACAGGATTCATGGAGAATATAATTCAGCGCTACTTTCCCTTATTCAATACTTGTGTGAAGCTTGTTTTTAACCATAAAAACAAAATGTCTTATGTCTATTGGATTTGAAAAGAATGATAAAAATATTTTAAAAGATTGTACAAATTATTATGACTGTAAAAATAGTTCAGAATGCTTATATCTACTGAACTTAATAGACTTTTTCCTGCTGCTATATAATTAGTGTTATTTGTTTCATGAATCAGATGCTGAGGCAGAACAGGCAGTAAAAATCTAAAGATGTAAAAAATCTGGAGATAAAATCAGACTTCACTGAATCCGAGTGAATCAGGCCTAATGTGTGAGCAGCTGCTTCCAGACTTTTATTGCTGATGTGGCTGAAGAAACCTCTAAAACCTCTAAAATGGCTTACAAACCTTAATACTTTGTAAGCCATATGAAAGATTTTATAAGAATCTGAATTTGTGCCTTTTATTAGTGGTGGTTGAAGGCAGTCAAACAAAAACATAATATTTGAGAAGTCTTAAAAAGCTAAGGAAATGTTAAGGTTCATGTTTGTGACTTCTTTACTTGCCAGTGGAAACAAACTGGTGTGTTTTGATGGTCTTCAGGCTCCTGAATTCCCAGTGACTTTTTTTTTTTACTTTGCTCCAATTTGAGTTGTTTCTGATAGCTTCCTGTGGTCACTACTGAGATGAGTTGATTGTGTCTGTGTTTATAGATCAGCACCATTTTGGAATCTCACCAGCAAAAGAAGTGGACAGTTCACAAAACACTGTTTCTGAGCTGCAACCTGGAGTTTAATTGTCCCAGAAAGCAAATCTGGGCAGTGTCTCTGTTGGGAATGGAGTTTGTTTCCTCCTGGGAGCGCTAGAAGAGTTGTTTGGAGAATAGGAGGCCTGGGAGTCTTTGCTTGGATTGCTGCAATGTGGTCCTGATAAGCAGCAAGCACACACAAACCGATGGGAAGTGTGTTTCAGTAAGAAGCTTTTTATCTTTGTAGTTTAACAATCCATGTGTGCATTGGTTCAACAGTTTTAATGAGACATTCAGACACAAATCTACAAGATTATAGAAATGAATGCTTTATTTAGTCACAAACCAAAGATGATCTTGAGATAAATATTCTGTATTAAACTTGGATTTAAAAGTTTTGTCTGCTAATTAAAAAAATATTGTTGCTTTTAAACTTTCACCATGCATTTTTAAACCGGAAGACAAACTCACATTGACGTCTTTTCTTATCGCTCTAGTTATATTTCATACGTTAAATAAATAAATAAAGGACAAGGACTTATTCAGCGTTCTGCAACATTTAATATGGTTTAGTCTCTGTGTTACCCAAACACAGACTCAGCATGCAGATGGAGGCACAATGCATTATACATAGAACGATTTTCCCCATCTTTTGCTGCCTTTTCTGGTTTACCGCTTCTGCATTTTTCCACACAAAGAATCCACTTGATGAAATGGATTGCAATTACATACAATCATACAATAACATATAACTGCACACATTTATCCTGCTTAAAACCTTCATTACTGCAATTTGTGAATTATTTGTTTTTCTCCATAAGTATATTTCCCTGCTAGACATGGAGACAGGCCTCTATATGTGTCCTATGTTTTTTGTATACATACACATTAGATCTGAATATTCATGTCAGTGAACTTATAAAAGAAAACTCCAGATTGAACAAGCTCCTGTTTATGCCCAATGAAATATTTCTATGTTTCTTCAATTTATGTGTTAACTACTGTAGAATGTTCATAAGGAAACAGTGTAAAAAAAAAGCTATTATAGCAGTTTATGAACATTTTACATTACACTCTGTCATTATTTTTCACTAATATATTTGCAAAATGTTCTTATCTCTGCTAGCAAGCCGTGAGCTGTTATGTAATACAAAGCATTACAATATTCAAGACAATGGAACATAACTGAGATACAAAGAATGGAAAATAACAGTACAGCTGTACGAGATTACTGTAGAAGACAATGAGTGCCTCTACATGCCAATGGAAAACCTACTCAAGACAGCAGCATGCACAACAATCTGCTGTGTCTTATCAGCACTGGCAGTAGGCTTGGTTGTATTCTTTCAGGAAACAGGATAATGTGAGGGTATTGCCAGCCCTCCACCCCCCACCACACACATTCACATCACAGGGAAACCTATTAACATTAGTACTACACCAAAAGTCATAAACCTCTCCAAAAATCTTAATGACCCCATCCACTGACAGTATAGAGTAGCAGCAGGAAGAATGGTAAACAACACAATAAGAAGAGCAGAGAAGCGTAACAACTCAGTTAGAGGTGCAAACCTCAGTAGTGAAAATAAGAACCAGGAAGCACTATTGCACCATCTGGTAAGCTTGGCAGTAGTTTTCAAATGTAATTGAAATTCAAGTTAAGGAAGTAAGGTAGATTGAAATGCTCAATTGATAGCAATGGCACAGACATAACATTTTTTTTTATAATAAAAGCAATTTTAGAAATGATTATCTAGCAGTTTGACCACTGACAACAAAATTCAAGTAACTCTGTTTCTCCAAATAGTTGACGCAATGTGATGTGGTTGTGGGACGTTTGTGTTCGCACACACCTTTCACACACAGCACGGATTACGTGGGGACACACTCTCCTCTCCAGTATTCATCACGCCCTAAGCATATAGGTAACAAAGAGAGCTCCACACCTTTCTGCAGTCAACCTCCTCTGTAGAGCAAAACATGCTCTACAGAAGAAAATGTAGTCACTTGATCTTCTTTGCATGTATTTAATCTGTTTTCCAGTTAACCAATCATCAGTTAGGTCTTATCAAGCGTAAAATTGACAAAATTCAGTGATACTCCCCCACCCCCCAAAAAATAAAACAATTCTCATCTGGTTGAAAAATACCCACACATTTTCTGACTTCTCCCGATGTCTGACATTGAAAACAAAATATGAGAATTAGAGCAGCTTTATCTCCAATATGGCCATAAAACACAATTTTATCATATATGAATAAAGAAATGCTTTTGATACTAGCAGTTTCATTTGGCCTTGTTGGATTTTTATTGGTTTAGTTCTTGTTCCTTTTTGGTAATCATGAGGGTTTTCTTAGAAATAACATGGCTCTTACTGGAATTTGTGACCAAGTGGGAAAACCTTGGAAAAGATTAAGAAAGCATTGCAAATACATTTGCTGACACACATGAACAGATTTACGTAAACTGAGAGTAGGTCTTGATTAAACTGACCATGCTGCTCTCCTAACAGACCTGCTGGCTTAAGCTTATTTTTCACTGATTATGGTTTCTTGAGAGCATAGCCTCTTGAAAGCACTAAATTTATGAAGGATATTTGAAGGGAAATGAGAACAAATGGCTTCTATGCTCATTAGAGCAATTTTTATCCCATTGTCCGCTTCAGGTTTCAAACAATAACTCACCTAATCACCATTAATCATCTCACTGCTCATTACACTTGTGCAAATTGCATGGTGCCTGTTCCACACTTTTTTTTTTTATTTTACCCTCGATTGCCATCTCTAACAAAAATACCCAAAAACAGACCTTTAAATTGCACCTCTGGTAAATGTGGGGTTTTCATCCTTACAGAATTAGACTTCTGTGTCAGCCTTTTTCTACCTTGTCAGCTGTTTCACTTGACTGGAAGCATGGCTGAGGAGATGAGGCGAAAAATTCTTTAGGCATATTTCAGCCTCATAATGGGCTGTGCCTCCCCCAAGGAGGGGCTGCGTGGACGCATGCTATTTGCAGGTCACAGCTGTTTGTCAAAGATACCATTATACAGTATAGGATGACTGTGATATGTAGCAGATTTTAATCTGGGCTTTCATAGTAGCACAAATCAAAAAGGACGGTTCAGTTTCATCCTTTCCCCGTTCTTAAAAAGAGAGACACGAGGCGTGAGTGAAAGTGAAGAAGTCAGATGAAGCAAAAGGATTATCAAAGGCTTCTCTCCAAGCATCATCTTTGTGGAAGCATTCACACTTTCTCCCCTGTTTTTGAAAGGATGAACCCTAAAAAAAAAAAAAAACCAAGCAAGCCTGTGTAATTCGGCAACGATGTGCAGAGGACAAAAGAAGAAAATCTCTAAATCTGAAGTTTTATGCAGCTTCTTCCCGCCTTCGATTCCTGTTGCTTGGCCTGCCAGATAAGGTTCTCAAACTTCAAATGTGCTGCCTGTGCTCAAACCGCTAAAGCAGACATAGAGGATGAATTGGGATATTCAGTGCAGCATGCATGCCTGTTACTGATAATGGAAGCAATAATTTTACATTTGCAGCCTGCGAACATGCACATAACTGTGCAAAGGTATCCATATCACTTGAACTTTCTCACATTTGATCATCTTACATCAACAATCTTTGATGTTTAATTGGGATTTATGTGATACACCAATACAGGGTAGTGTAGAAAGAAGTGATAGGAAAAAGGATATATGGTTTTAGAAACAAAAATCTAAAAAGTGTGGCATGCATTTGCATTAAGCCCCCATTGATATAGCAACACGAAAACCAGGGCAATCATTTGTCATGTTGGATATTAATTTCCTTGCCCACATGCAGGTGCGCACAGAAGAACAGACTTAACGTTTAAGAGGGTTTGTTTTAATTCAGTCAAACGATCGTTCGAGAATTGAGACTGGAGGACGTCAGGAAGAAAAGGGAGTCCAGGTAGGTTCAGGGGTCCCGGGCTGCAGCGGATTGGAACGGCTTGGAGGTGCCAACCAGCGAGACGCGCCTGACCGGTGAAGTTCCAGGCTTGGCTCCGGGAAGCGGGATCAAGGTCTGAGAGGTAACAGAGAGGAAGAGGATAAAATGACTGGACAATACTTAACATGGACTATGCAAGAACTTAGGGCTGAGTCTGACCAACAAGTGGTAACCATCGAGCGAAGACTGATGGTTCCACCGCTTCTTAAGAAGCCTGCCGCTGGTTACCAGGATCCGATGCAGGTGCGTCAGGCTGTCAAACTCCTCCGCGTAGCTCGTCTCTGGAAAGAACCCTCACTCCAACCTGAATCCTGACATCATTGGCTTGAGATGTTTCCTAGTTTATAAATAGGGCCACATGTCTGACATGATTTCTGTGTAACAATTGTTGTTTTAATTGTGTGGAAAAAACACACAATCAAAAACCTTCATTTGGTTTGAATCACCCTTACGCTACATTTTTAAAAGGGCCGCATGCTGCCTGGACAACGTTAGACAGTTATAACAGCTTCAATCCAGCTCAAACATTAAATTGTCTGTTTAGAAAATAAATATTTTCAGACTACAGCTACCATTGAAAATCATTCTCAAACCCACAAACAAACAAACTTACACCTTCAAATAAATGTTCTAAACTCTTAGAATGAGTGAAACAAAGAACACAGTTAAGAAATTATCCAAATCATGTTCACTCCTGGGTGGAACGTAACATATTTTAAGTACATCTCATACGTCATCTTGGACTTTCACAGAACTTTCACATGTACAAATTCTGAGAGTGATTTGATCTGTTCCTTCAAATTGTCCCTGTCGTAGGAGTTTCCGTGAAAGTTTTGTGCTTCAGTTGGACTGGAGAATCCATGTTCCCTCAGGAGGTCCAGTGAAGTGTTTGATACCAAGTCTTTCAGTTTGTTATTGTGAACACTTAGTCATTTCAACATTTGTCAAGACTGTAAAAGTTGTGTTGTGTGTCTGGAGCTTAAGAAGTCCAATTTACAGTTTGCCACAAACCATATAGATGAACAACAAATCAGTGGGAAAAAAAACTGTCAAGATGAGCCTAAGATGTTGCTTTTTAGCCAAAATGCACAAAAAAAATAAAAATCTATATGCACATTGCTCTGAAAATACTCTGCAAACGTTATTACATAGTGGTGGCAGCAACATACTGTGGGAAAATCAGCCTTCTTCAGAGAGGCTGGACAAAATTAATGGGAAGCTGGATAGAGCTCATTACTGATGAACCTTGACTTAAATGAGACAAAATACAAATGCACAGCTTACTATATGGACCTTTTGTAAGCCACTCTTTGGTTTCACTTCATTGCGTGTTGTGAAAGGTTACAGTGTTAATTTAATGTGAAAAGTTTAAGGAGCATGAATACTTTCGGAAGGCACCATAAAGTTTCTTTGGTGTCATCGAAAATGAACTCAGACAATCATTTGCACACAAGCTAATTAGTTTCTTAGAAGAAAAGTAGTGTATCCACAAAGAAAAAAAAATTCTTTAATCCGACTGTGTCTTAATCTCCTTAAAGCAGTTTCCAGTGTTTTATAATGACCATTCCCAATTTTCCTGTCTAGAAAGCCACTAATAGAATATTAATGGAATATTAATGTGAATGCTTTGGAAACTTCTGGCTATTATAATTGTCTTTGTTCTACTTCGAGAAATTTCTGTCCTGTGTAGCGTCTCTTTTTAGTGCCCCAGTCTCTTTGAGATTTTCTGTGCTTTTTTTTGTACTTTGTGCAGTATCTTTTATTACATTCCTTTCCTTCTATCAGTTTTTTTCTTCTTTTTTTTTTTACCAAGATACCATGAGCTCAGTTAGAACTTACATCTGAAGCTCATATGCAATGCAGTAGCACAGCAGCAATCATCAAACAGAAATTCCTCAAAAATCATGTGTCCTGCAGGCCTTTCCTTTGCCATTGTAGCAGCATGAAGCTATCCACCATATTCATGTTCTAACTGGAAGCTGTCTTAACAACTGCACCTCATATTCCTCTGAGTGTCTTCTGATGGCTGGAAACAGCTGGAATCTCCCAAATAATTTCCGACTAGAACTGTGCATGGGCGGCACATCATTTCACTCTGACCTGTTCTTGCTGGCAGCGCAATCAAAATGTGTTGTAAATGTACAGTGTATTCTTCATTTTGGTCTCCTAAAATTGCAAAATAAACATTTCATGTTCATGCTTTTTGGTTCTTAATGAAAGTCAGAATAACGCAAAGAGAATTATCAGAGTTTGGGGATTGTTCAAATAAATCTCAAACTGAAACTCTTTCATGATGTGTATAAAATGAAGTGTGAGAATATTTTATAATGACTGAGTGCATAATTGTTAAATGTAAAAAGATAATTTGACATTTATGTCATGAGGTGGTGGTGTAGGTGGTGAGGAAAACGCAGCAGGCTCAGGATGAGATGAGAAATGGTGGTTTAATGAAGTAAATCCAGAATTAACACAGTCCAATATATCCAAAATGCCGGGCAGCACGACCGAGCTGAAGCCAGGGCTCGACGCCGGTAGCAACCGCTAAACGAAGGACGAAACAGACTGGGCACACAGAAACGGAATGACAGGACGCCAAGAGCGGCAAGAAACGACAAGGACCCGACAAAGACACAGAGACACAGGTGACACTAAATACACAAAAGGTAATCAGGGAACGAGACACCTGGGAATAATCAAACGGGAAAAGACAGGACAACACAGAGACACAGGAAACTTGAAATAAATACACAGAAACACACAGATCACAACAATTTAACTTTCGAGAGTTAAGTCCAAACTCTCGAAAGTTTGGACTTAGTGACAAAATTAAAGTTGTCTATGGTCATTCCTGAAAAACAAAGAAAAAAATGAATGGAAAATAGTGCGGTACAAACCGTGGCCTCCATGGGCCCCCAAGAGCTTTTTTTTTTCTTTTCATCCATAAAATAATGATTTCTACATACATTATCAGGTATACAGTATATTATTGTAAAAACAAATCACTTCATGATGAACTTGTGTGTTTTTGATATTATAATGACATAGAAATTATTACTAAAAAAATAAATAAATAATCATCTCCACTGAGGGGGCCCCTTAGTGGCCCTGGGGCCCTAAGTGGCTGCTTAGTTTGCTTGTGCCTCGGGCCGGCCCTGGTGCAGAAGAATGTATGGTAAGCACATTGATCAGTTTCACTTGTTTCAGATCAGCTGCTGGAGGCACATCTGCTGCACCAGTGGCTGAAACATTCAAAGAGCATTTAATTTTGAAGTCAGATCGAGATGCATGTCAAGAAGTATTTGAAACCACTGAGAGTGACAAGGGAAGGTAACAGTCAATCTTTACACTCATTATAGAGGCAGAGGACATGGGCTCGGATGACACCAAGACAAACATCTCTGGATACATTTACATAGTTGACTCAATAGATATTATCTTGTGGACATAGTGTAGAGGTTCTTAATTGAACAGCAATAGTTATAGAGGAAGAAAAGTGTTGCTGTGACGGCACAGAAAGACTGAAATGTGGGAAAGAACACGAGTAGATCAAGAGAAAGGAGTTTTCCCAGAGGCAAAGCAAGTAAATGAGTCATTATAGTGGATGTACTATCAGGTACATTCTAACAGCAGGACAACTGAATGAATGCCTTAAAAGTTAGGCATAAAAGGGTTTTTCATTTTGCTGCAATATCCCCCTAGGTAGACATTACTGCCTTAGTTATGGACCCGACTGTAAAACCTCCAGAGGTAGGCTGCTTATCGCCCATAAACATTGGCGGAGATGTATATGTATAATATGATTGCTGCTTTTATGGAAAAGAGTATTTTTGTCCAAAACAGTTAGTAAATTTGATGTGATTTTGTGTGTCGTTTCTGCAGCCAGGTTGTCGCCCTGTCTGCAGAGCCAGCTTCCCAGGTGCAGCACATCACAGCTGAGACCTCACTCTCTGATCGTTCTTACCCTTTTCACTCACAAACGCAACCAGAAACTTATAGGCGCATGCAATAAATTGCAAAGCAAAACAATCACACGCAAAACAGTAACATATATGCCAGGCTTAATTTCTGCTCTGCTGAGTCTGTTGGTGTCACATCTTTGCAGATGTTTTAGCTACGGGGAGAGGGAAACACTGAATTTGCACAAATTGTCTTTCTAGCCATTTGGCTGGAACAGCAGGTTTTGAAATGATAATGAATACGTGGGCCAGGATCTCCCACATGGCATCGTGTCTAGTGTGGAAACAGAAGATATAAAAGATGGCAGCCCTGGAAAGCAGAAGAATAATGTTTTTTTTACTCGTGAAGTATGAAAATCGGATTCTGGCAGTACAAGGATGATAACGCAGCCTGTGTTTCTCAGAAGGGATAAACATCTAAAGAGAAGAAAATGGTGAATCTGTAGGTATTATTTTCACTGAAGTGTGTAGAGGGTTCTGCATGCTCCTCAATTACTTACTATAAAACTGTGCTGTTTTGTAGCACAGTTTAAAATAACCAAGATGTAATAATAATAGTTTTATTATTATTATTATTATTATTATTATTATTATTATTATTATTATTATTATTATTATTATTATTATTATTATTATTATTATTATTATTATTATATCATAACAGAATAATAAGAAAAAAACTGCTAAAGGAAACAGCTAATGAAATTGATTCTGCTCTGCTGGCACACTCCATCACACGTTCGCTTGGCTGTGGATTGTAGGCGTAATAAATACAAACCCATGTCTCTTATGTCATGCAGACAGAGGTCAAAGGTAAAAGGGCAGAGCCAGAGTAAAGATGAGACTCCACAGCATGGAGACTCTAAAAATCCTAACATGAGTGTGATGAGAGGTAAGTCTGAGGAGATGAAGCAAAACGGCATATCACTGCATCCTCTGGACATGGCAGCTGCCTCTGAGCCAGAGCTGCTGTGCATATTTGGGCCCAGGGACCTGGGGCGCTCTCTGGGCCTCCGTCTGCTCCAGTCTGGCTATGGAGTTGTGTATGGCAGCAGAAGACCACACAGCTGTGCCCCTTTGCTGCAGGGAGCTCAGGTACACATCACTGGAGCTGGAGTTTTTCTCTCAAAAACTGAAGAAAGGGGAGAAACACGTGTGTGATGTATGTAATTATGCAAAGAATAATGCGTTGAACCTGTACAAAATATGCCATGTTTTGTACAGGTGATGACCCATGCAGAAGCAGCCCAATCCTCTAATCTAATCTTTAGGAATTCTTGACAACAATGGAGCATGATCTGAAAGGGAAGGTAAATAAACACAAACTAACAATATGGTTTGATTGTTTATATCCAGTGGCTATCAAATGTATTCACTCTTATTGATTTTAGAACTGTTATGATAAAACAAAATGTGGCTTTTTTCTAAAACAAACCTTTTAAATGTATTTTGTTTTGAAGGTATTGGTGGATCTCAGTAACAACCTGAAGAAGGGCATATATACCCAGAAGCCAACGCTGTCTACTTGCAGAGGTGACAAACTCTAAAAAAAAAAATGCAGAAGAAAAATGAATACATTTTAGGACTCTACATTGTTATGTGCTCTGCATGGTAAGATAGTTGTTATCCCTGTTGCTAAGCAAATAATTTAAGTTTAGATTCTTTTATCCATTACATGGCCTTTGCTTAATCTTTGTAAAACTTCAGTCTGACCTCCATGTACAGCGTTTTAATTGTTGCACGCCATCCTTGGCAGTTAAACTTGTTCAGTCTCTTTTTGACTTTACAGACATGGACTTTCATGTGACATTTTAGTTTTTGGTGACTTGCTTGAGCATTTTATGTTCTGCTCTCAGGTTATTGTGGTGGTTAAACATGGGCATGCTGGCAATTGCTCAGAATGTCCTTTACATGCACCTTGAAGTAAAAATGAGATTTGAGATTCTTTTAAACCTTTTTCAAATTCCTAGCTAGACTCGTAGGCTAACATAATCGTCTCTCTGAGGTTTTCAGACTGCTCTTTTATTCCTACCACGCTGTTCCCTTGCAAATCAAAAGTCAGGAACCAAAACCGTCTGCGGTTTAAACAGGGCAAGCCTCCATCACGATGCCGTGTAAGGATGTTGTAATGTAACCGTTTTCACCTGATGTGATACACATTTGTGTGGGATTTTAGTCATTTTATGTGGGAAAAACATGGGGGTGTCCTAATATATACCTCACTTGAAATGATAAGAAATGATGTACAAATGTATTATTATGTTAGAAAAACATTAAAAGATTAAAGGTTTTCAAAGCATGCCCTTTATTTACCAGACTGCAACTTTCAGGGAAAATATGAAAGTGCTAAGACAGATTTCTTTTGAAACCAAGAAAAGTAAAATGCTATGTGCTCTTCAGGCTGGTTCTTAGTTCTGCTGTGGTGAAAGGTCTTAACACGCTGTCTGCCTGGGCCCTGCAGAATGGACTTTTAGCAGGAAAACAGGTAAGAAGTAAGTAATCTTTTAGAGATAGTCAGTGGGATCAAGGCAAAACAACACCAGGAAGCTGCTAGGCATTAAGAAACACTTTAGCTGTCAGGAAGGAAAGATACAAAGACAGAGGAGTAACAGGGAGGAGATTACCAACTTGATCTGTTCATGATGAGAAACACTTGACATCAAACCTGGAAACAGTGCCTGCTTTCATCACTTATTGTACATTGGGAAAAGTGCCTCTCAGATTTGTAAACATAAAAAAGATTACTTCGTCATACACTGTGCACAACCTGGAAATGGAATTTATTTCATTTGCCTTCCTGCTGATAGCTGATTGTATCAACTTTCCATCTGAGGAGTAAAGAAAATGAGGACATGGTAAAAAAAACAACAACACGCACACGCATACACACCTTATTATGTTAGAAAGTTGAAAGCCCAGTGTTTATTGCAACCTTCACTTCAGTTTGTTTCGAGAGAAACACAAACATGCTGGAACCTCTGGAGACCAAACCTGAATCTGCCTCAAATCCTCTTTAGCGCAAACATTTATTCACATGTGTACACACACACACCCACGCCCGCACGCCGACACACACCATCGCTCACACCTCTGCAGAACTCTGTCTTTGAAAACAGGTACCAAACACAAGATGTGTCTTCAAATGTCTTTCTTACTGCACATGTAGTCACAGTATGTATTCATGCACACACATACATGCTTGTAAATGTGCACTATTCCCTGGCCAGCAATTTGATTAGATCCACAGCGGGGCTGTGGCGCTGTCACATTTACATTCAGATGGAGATTTAGTCTGTCGGCCGTCCCCTGCTGTTACTGGTGCAGTAATGTAGGCAGACATGGCTGACTGCCCAGTCCACTTATACACACACCTGGGGAAAAGTGCTCTATCCTTCCGACTCTCACACACGCCTGTCAGACTGCTCTCTCCAACGCTCTGCAGTGCTCAGTTTCTTACAAACAACTTAATCATCTTATCCCAGAGCTGAAAGGTAAAAATGATAAGCGTCAGCATGGCAAGATCTAGAAAGGGGATTAAATCCTGAGTATAGATGAAGCGGACATGTGTCTTTACAGAGTTAAACAATACAAAGTAGTTTCAGCTCAAAATTACTGATACAAAACTGACAGATAAACAAAAAAAGGGTTAGTCCTCAGACAGACTTTATTTGTAAGGTATGTTCTAGATTTTACTCTAAACAGATCAACTGACATTTATAGCAAATAAACAAAATGAATAAAAATGGCTCTGCAGGAATAAAAACAAAAACATTTTTATTGTCATTTACAGTTAAATAGAAAACAGTCTATTTATGTTGAAAGCATGATTTGGTATGATGAATATTGGTGATGATGATTGTATATAGTTGCACTTGAGAATGTTTGTTGTATTTGCTCTAGTATTCCTTTGTTTTATTATTAGCACTGCTACCATTGTTAATTCATCAAGTTAATGAGATCAGATTAAAATATGTTAAGGAACCTGCAATTTATACATTTTTGGGTAAGCTTTGATTGCAACTGTTAAAGTTTAGAAATATTTAACCTTGCATACCCTTTTGGAAAGTGGAATTTCCTGCAGAATTGATGCCCATGCAGACAGCCATATGGAGCTTTCTTATCTTCTAGCGCTAATAATAAATATGTATTTGGTTGTCAATGAAATGTAGCAAGATGGAAGAAAAGACTTAACCAAAACAAAAATGTGCTAGAGCTGGTTTTAACTTATATCCACTCCTTCTTGATTTTGTAAGCCTGTTTGTCTGGATCATTTAACTCTTTTGACATGATGCTTATTGACATCAGGTTTTAAATAAACAGCTTTTGAAGGACATGTTCATAGTATCACATCATGTAGTTTGATCACATTTGTTGTTTTATATTTATAGTTTATGTTTGTCCTTCATATCTTACTATGTGGAAGACTTGTAATGCTATATACTTCCTTTTTTATCTTTCTGATTCGGCTGAATCCCCAAATTTCCCCTTTGTAAGATGATAAAGGCTTTCTATTCTATACTAAATACTTTTATTAAATTCACTGAATTAAAAAAAGTCTTAAATTTGATCTAATTTTAACATTTATTGTTACTGTTTGTAACAATACATTTCTTTACCATGTTTTTCCACACTTCTCATTTTATATGCTAGTCAAAAGCATATAAAAACAACCAAAAGTATTTTTAAGTACCGTACCTTACTTATCAAACATCCTTTCTGCAAAATGTTTTTAATTAAATACCTAACTGATACAAGAAGATCAGCTTAATCATTTTAAAATCTTTTGAGGGATGCTTTCAGTGATATTTGATCAAACACACAGAATCTGCTTAGATATTGCACATTAAAGAAAATCATAAGAATAAAACTGTAAGAGCTGACAATACTTATCTCTTTTTCAGAGTTTAAATTCTTGCCAACAACATCTTCCAAATACTTTTCCTTCTGCATATTTTTGAAACTGTCCACTAAACTGTGTGCAGGTCTTCCTGTGTGGAGAAAGTGGAGAAGCAAAGCAGGCAGTAGCACACCTGGCCTCCAAACTGGGCCTCACTGTTCTGGTTAAAGGCTCTCTGTCAGCAGAGTTGGAGGACTTGCCCCTGAAATTGTTCCCAGAGTGGAGGCTGCCTTTGTCCATAGCAGTTGGCCTCACTTCTTTCTTCTTCTTCTACCTGCTCATTAGAGATGTGATCCATGCTCATGTTGAAAATAAAGATGAGATTTCATATTGAATCATGGTGTCCCTGGCCAACAAGGTCATGAGTTGTCCTTGATATCAAGACTTTTCTGGTATAATATCAATTTTTTTCTTATGGGTGTTTTGTAAAATTGTGTTTTAGCTGTGTCCAATTGTGGCACTTGTTATGCTATCTCTCCGTTACCTGCCTGGTGTGATTGTTGCTTTTTATTTTCAACTCTACAGAGGGACCAAATAAAATAATAACAATATATTGTTTTAACAGTTTGGTATATTGTGGAAATGTTGTAGAAATGTAATGTTAAATTAAATCGTACTTGCCTTTGGTTTTTCTTTCTCCAGGCGTTTCCCTAACTGACTGGACCGCTGGATGCTTTGCAGGAGCAGATGGGTCTTGTTGCACTTGGCTATGCTTTTCTGCATGCCAGCTATACATTCATCATTCCTATTTGCTATTCTGTCAGGCACAAACTCATTTCAGGGGTGGTGGATGAGGTACAGGAAGCTGGTCCAAACCAGTTATCACATTTTTTAACAGTCATGTACAAAGAATAACATGGCATAACACTTGCATTGATCCTTTCTTTCTTCCTTTGCCTCTTTGTTTCTTTCTCTCTTTCTTAAATGAAGAACAATAAAACCTCCCCATTTTACTTTGATAATACTGAGGCAGGGGCCACAGTCTCGTTTATATCACTGGGAATCCTGGGATTTTTCCTTTTTGTCCTGTTAGGACTAACATCCTTGCCCTCTGTAGGTGGATCCCTCAGCTGGAGAGAATTCAACTTTATTCAGGTCAGTTCTCTGTTGGAAATGTGAATGTGTGTGTGAGT
This sequence comes from Xiphophorus maculatus, assembly GCF_002775205.1. NCBI lineage: Eukaryota > Metazoa > Chordata > Actinopteri > Cyprinodontiformes > Poeciliidae > Xiphophorus > Xiphophorus maculatus. The sequence goes on from NC_036445.1 coordinate 16,114,294, forward strand.
GTGTACTTTACCTTTACGAGTATGAACATTATCAGACAGGTGGAGTAAATCAATCAGCAGAAAAGATCTTTAAGCATCTTTGTAGAGGGTTATATTTTGACTTTCCAACTTCTTTTACGATAGCAATTAAAATTCTCCAAAAGCAGTAGCTGGCACTCGTTTCCCAGAGTGAAAGCCTGGTGGACTTTTGCCTGGGATTTTAAATGTTAAGTTATTCATTAAATAGAATTATGATACCTGGTGTAATTCCCAGCAGGGACATTGTTAATACAGGTCACAAGCCTATTTATGTAAAGGTCAGATCCATAAGTAGACACCAGAATGAGGCCCACAGAAAGACGCATAGGTCAAAATAATCCTTATGATCTGGTGAAAAGAGTTGTGAAAAACATTACACTTGAGATGGCAATTTTCAACAAATATTTGTTAAAGATGTGGTTTGTGTGACTCAAAGGTTGTATGCATGTTGATGCACACAATGGAAGGATTTGATATTTCAAACAGATTAAGTGAGATATGCCCTGATCATCATTAAAATCAATAGAAATAATTTGTTTGTGCTGTCTGAGCTCACTGTAAGCAAATGTGAATGTGAAATTATGCTGCCAAAAACTAAAACTCTGAATGGAAGCAGGTTGTCCAAATAATTCACAAAATTGAGCTTCAAATAAGGCCACTGGTGTTATGTAAAATTTGTCATTGTGAAATGAATTAATCTGCATTTTCTGCCCCTTTTAGCACTTGATGATTCTATTAATAGAAAAAAATAAGTTTACATGCAACTATAAATTTCTAGGAAAAATACCACTAAAATTATTTATTCATTAAATGAAAGAGTCTGAAGCAAATTTATTTGTGCAAAAACGCTGTTAATCTATACGTAAAGCCGCCTACATTTACAACTCATTATATTTGTTACACAAATGTTGCAGCAAAAACCTGATAATGACATTTCTTCATCTCATCTTACACTCTCCTTGGCATGCTAAATGCTTGAAGTGGCTGACACTGCAACAGAGTTTGGCCTTTTTTCTTATTTATGCAGCTAATAACTGTCTGACCACTAGGAGGCACTCAGACTGTTTGTAGAACATGTTACAATAATGATTAAGCACATTTTAGATATGCCAATATGCATGGAAAAATTAACCTTGACACCAGCTTCACTATTGATTACTGAATTACTGAATGGAAAATATAAATAATGCACAATAATAAACATTGATTGAAGTACCCCTTCATTTTACAGAAAATTGATCTTTATGCTCTCTGTTTTTGAAAAGGCAAAACATTATTTTGAAGAATAGATTTTTGTTTAATTAAATTAAATCATCTGTGACACAATTGCTTAACTTGCCAATTAATTTGGCCTATAATATATTTTCAATGGGCCAATTTGTGAAGAAACAGCTGCTATCTTTCAGTATGTGTTCAACTCATGATGCTACGTTGTCTTTGCTACATTGTGAGAAAAACAAACTGAAATAGTACAATCTGTTACTATTTTATCTTCAGGACAGAACAAGTTGTGCAGAAGACACTGTCTCATATTCTATTGTATCCGATGGTCGTCTAATCATCTTGGCCTCAAATTTAAAAGCGTTGTGCTAATTTTATGATTTTCCCCTATGGGTTAAACACTTATTTGCTTACACTCTCCTTGCTTAACTCCTTGAGTTAAACAAAAACAATGTCAGACTTCCCTCCCACTGCAGTTGTTGTAAGCATGGTGAAGTGAGTGAATCTTCATCAGTGTGGACAGAGCATGCTTTAAAATTTGATTAGAAAGGGTTATGACTAGGTTATTGCTGCATTTGTGGCGCTCTTCAGTATTTCGTCTGTAACAGTGGTACACATGTAAAGTACAGTATATATATAACGTATAAAGCATGAAGTATATGAAATCTTAAAGTTGTGACACTCATGCTATGGAGTCTTTTGAGATGTAGAAATAATTGGTACAAGATTTGCAATAGTGTGCTGTTAACATTTGGATGGGTAAATATTAGATGATGTTCTAAGGGACAGTTTTGGGTTGTACACATATTTTTAACAGGCATGCAGCTGGTATAATAAATGTAGACAGGAAACACACATTAACCTTAGTAAATTTTTTAATGTGACAATGAAAAATATTTTTCTTGAATAGAGAAAATGAGTAAGCAAAGACAAATGCAACTTTGCAAAAAAATATATATAAAAATCTGACATTTTTAAAAATAAATTGTCTCTAGAATTGCAAGAACTTTTCTTTTTCCTTTCTGGGCTTCTATTGACCCATAAATCTATAAGTTATAATGTTTTCATCAAAAGCAGGTTGTTGTAGAAGTAAAACAACTATTAAAATAACCAGAAAATGAGAAATAGTGATGTTAAAAAGGGTTGCATTTTATGGTGTAGATTTTTGTACATATTTCTAACACACAAGATCTTTGTAAATCCCAAGTGTAACTTCTGACTTGAATTCCACATACCTTGTAACACATACGGCTCCAATTTTTTTTAAGTCTTATCACAAGCACTTATTGTAATCTTAGAGCGGGATAACCTACTGTTGGAAAAAAAACATGGAGGAATCTGGTTTGAGAAGCAACCCCTACTGCAAATTCATGTTTGATATTTGTGTAATTGTCATTAGGAGAGTTTATGGTGATATTTTTATCTTAGATCAATTAAATATCAGTGACTTGTTGCTCAGGAAAAACATATTTTAGGCAAAACTTGTCAGAAAATAATATCACAAAATGTAATGAATTACATTAAATCAATAGAAATCATGTTGAATAGGGTTAAAAATAACTTAAGTTTTCTAATAATCACTGTAGCTAAAGCAAAGCATGTTAAAATTAATTTTTGTCTAATCTAAGTGTTATCTTTCTTTAATTATAATACACTGAATTTTAAAATTGTGCTAATTGTAGACATTTTGCAGACCTGTTTTGTATTAACTTTAATGTGAAGTTTATTTTAAGCCATTTATTCATTTAGTTACATAAAAACTTGACTTTTAATACCTTTAAACACCAGTCCCCAGATTCATACATGTAACCTTACACTTTTGATTGTTGTTGTTGTCTCTCTATCATCATGTTAGTGAAAACATCTATATTTTGACATGTCCTACTCTTTTTGCAGTGTTTTAAGTAAGGCCTTTATATGTGCTATTTTTCAGTCTGAACTAGGACATCTTACTTTGTTCATTTGCACGGCTCACTGCTACATCTATGGCTGGAATAAATTTCTTCAACCCTCAACCTACAAATGGTACACCCCTCCAGGCTACATGCTCTATCTGATCGTATCTTCTGTGGTGTTGGTGCTCAAGTTACTTCTTCTCCTTCCTTGTGTGGACCGCACCCCCACCCAAATTCGCCAAGGCTGGGAACAGACTCAGCCAAAGCAGATGGGTGAAATAAAAACCACAAACCTCTGAACTTTGTTCTCAAAAGGCAGAGTATGCAACCTATTAATTCACGTCTTAAATTAGCCACATACAGGCATTGCTGGAAAATGTTTTCAGTATGTAAACAGTTATCTATTTTAGGTGATAAGTAATAAATTACCATAGTGAGATTATAAACATACAAAACAAATGAAAATTTTGGTAATTTTCACTTACTTGGGCAGTTATCTTTTATCCGCTTTAGAAAAACAAAAAGAAAAATAAGTATTACAAAAAAAGTAGGTAATGCTATCATGAACAAGCAGAACTGCTAGTTTCCTGTTTTACTTTAAGCATTCTTCTTTAAGAAAATTTATAAATATGTATATTTATATCAACGGCAGGTTTTTCAGTAGTTAGTGTGAGGAAGGTTATTGATTGGCTGCTCTGATTAGACAAAATTGAGGCAACCTCTTCTATCTGCTTACACTCACATGCTGCAGCTTCCATAACCATGTTTACATGTGACTGCTGCCAGTCATATGTAAACAGACTGGAGCTGATTAGACTACCCCTTTAGGGAGGGTACAGATTGCAGAGAAAAATAAAAGCTAAATGTGCGTTTCAATCTTGGCCTCACTTGGTCTTAGATGTGCTGAGTGTGGCCCAGTGAATGTAACTCTGTATCTGTTCCATTTGTATGACATGCATGACTTGTAACATTTGATAATTGTTTGGCATTAAAGTCTGTTTTTATATATAACCAAATCTCATTATTTCTTAAGGTAATTTACACTGAGGGGTTCTGGTCAGGCCCTGAAACTGGTTAACGAACCTGGTGGAGCACAGAGACAAAAATGAATGAACTCCAACACATCCGAGGCGTGGGAGAAAAACACACTGGTTTTGTTTGTTACCTGGATGGTTACCTGGATGGTTACCCGCCTCGTCACCAGGGCAGAAGTCTGTGTGATGAAGGAGAGGAAAGAAGACATGATGCTTGCAGTGCTGCGCGACTCTGTCTACCTACATTTTGCGCTTACTGCAGTGGTGTCCAAAGATGATCCTTGAGGGTTGGCATCATGCATGTTTCAGTTCTCTCCCTGTTTCAACACATTTGGATCAAATGATGGCTAATTTAAAAATCCTAAGTAGAACATTGACATGTTCTATACCAGGTTGTTACTATCAGCTGGTACAGAACTAAAACATGCAGGATGCTGAACCTTCTGGATCAACTTTGGACACCACCAGTCATATGTAAGTCATATGGCCAGTGCATTCATATTGACAGAAATAGGTGTAGTTGGGCACGTTGTGTGTGTTGGAGAGGAGGGGAGGTCTTGCGACTGGATAAATGAAAGATTAGTGACTGATAAAATAATTACATCATGGCTTGTAGACGAGAATTGGTGCAAGGCTAATGACTCAGAGGTAGAAGAGGAGAGGCAGGAACAAAGAGTATCTGTTGTTAAGGGTACAACGTCTGGAGTAAGAATTTTTCCTCTTCATTTATGCCGACAGCACCCCTTTTACTCAGTTATCTTGTTATCATGCATCTAGAAAATATTATCAGAGCACACAATCTGTAGTCCCTCACACCCTCTCGCATTGTTTTGTTCTCTCATTACCGAGGAAACTGCTGTTGATATTGGCCTACTTCCTGGTGTCAGGAAGCTATCTGCTTGGCGTGTGTGGGGGTGTATGTGTGTGTCAACGCCTTAGAAAAAATCTTCTAATATGTCCTTGGGAAAGAATTACAATGTGGCGACATGCAGAAACACTGTGAAACAAGCTCACATACCCACATTATTGTTATCTATTTCAGTTTATAAGCCTGACAAATTCATAAAACCTTCAAGGACCATTCATGTTCAGCTCTGTATGAATATAAACAGCATGGACACTTAATGAAAGGTTCTCCCAATATATGTCTGCGAAATCTGAAAATATATGTTGAGTAAAGTGTCAAAGGCAAAAGTCACAGTTTTTTAAAATCATTTTGGAGATTTTTTGATGAAACCAGTTCTTACATAATTTTTATTTAAAATAGTTATTTTAGCACAAAATTGCACATGTAAAGTAAACTAGTTGCAAATCTTAAATTAAGAGCTTAATTTAGAACATTGTGAGCAAAGCACAAAACATTTATTTTTGCTAAACCTTTTTGTAAACAAGTTTCAAACGTAAGATTAGGGTGATAATACAAACAATTTTTCAACTCCACATTCTTGTGTTTCAAAAATATTTTCTTTGGATAACAAATACACTGAACAACCATGACTGGGTTAGTTGTGAATTAGTAGATTTTAGAAAGAAAATATGTCTTCAAGAAAAGACTTTGGGATCGTACAATGACGGTTTCTATGTTTCTGTTAAGTTTTTTTCAAACAAAATTTAAACAAAAATAGAAAATGTTGTTTTGAAAGAACAAATGGCTAACATTAGTATTCATAAAAAAAAAGGTTCAGCAGTGCATTTTGAGGGCTTTCAGTTTATTGCAGGATTTAATGCATTACAGCCTAGAATATTATTGTATGCAAACTGAATGTCAAATAAGTGCTTCTTGGTGTCTGCTGAAACCTACAGTAGTCTCAATCTCAGTCAGCTGAAATAAAAGTTGCCCTCCATTACATCAGGAAGCTGTTTCGTGATCACAAGGGGCTTTTTCTGAGTTCCCAGGCAGCACAGGGTGCTTAATTGATTCAGTGGGAATGTCAAAAGAGAGGTGTGTGGGGTGAGAAGTGTTACTGCTGCAGCCCCTCTCTGGGCAGTTAATTTATCGTGAAAGTCCCTTGAAACTTGCAAGTAGGCTACGCTGTTGCCAGAGCAGTAGTTTGTGAAAGTTTACACATCCAACATTGAAGAGTTCAGTCTTTCAGAAAAGTATTATTATAAATAACTGCTACAGTCACATTCAATGAATTACAATATGTGTTCTGATGTGGCACGTTTGTCAGATTGAAAGTACCTTTTAAACATATCTGAATTGAGCTATTGAAATAAATTTTAAATAATATTCTAATTTATTGACTGAGTCTGTAGTCCAACATAGTTGGGCTGGTAGCAACCATAAGAATCTAGATAATTTCAAAAACATTAGACCTTTCCCTTCAGGCATTTACAGCTTAGGCAAACATGGCGCTATAATGAATGTTATAGACTTGAGTTATCAGATGTGTAGTATTGAAGAACTGAAGAAGATCAGATCACTGATCCTGGGGCCTTTCATTTAATCCCTGTATCTACAAATATATCCATCCAGCCACCCAGTCAGTCAGCCAGCCAGCCAACAAGCCAGCCAGCCAGCCAGCCAGCCAGCCAGCCAGCCAGCGTCTGTACCTGCTTACCCTGGTAGTAAGCAGATGGGGCTGGTGTCCATATCCAGCTATCACTGGGCAAGAAGCAGGGTATACACCTTAAGGCTGATTCTCTTAAGGTCCAGATTAACTGTTTTTATCAAAACATCTTTCTTTTTTCTATTTCTGTGCCTCTAGTTACACTAGGCCTCTAGTGTCAAATAGTGGCCCAATTGATGGGGAATACACATTGCAAAAGTCAACGGGGTGAGACTTGAACCTATGATGGCCGCTTTGTGGACTGAGGTTTCTCTTTGTACATGGGTCACATGTTTTACCCCTACACCACTGCCACACCCAATCAAAACGTTTTTGATGTTATCAAAACTTGTTCTTTGCCTTTTCCAGTAGATCATCTGTTTTTCTCCACAGTTCATATCTAATTACATTGCAACCAGCTATCAAGTTTTTTTTTAATTTATAAAAAAACACTTAGACATATATATTGGAGTACCAGTGTGAAATAATCTTTGAAACTCTATGCTTTTGGTATTTTAGCACAGTTTCTTTATACAATAATAGTCTGCTGGCTATTATCCAAACCAAACATTTCTCATCAAAGAACTGCTCTATGGGTCAAGGTAGATGTCCCATACAAAACAAACTTAACGATATGTCTTCTGTTTGAATCATTTTCCTGACAAAGAGGTTGTTGGAATCAGGAGTTTCAAGCTCTTTACATGCAAAGCACGTTGTCTACTGCTGAGATACATCTCCTGCTCACTTCATTTTAGCATCTTATTAGGCCCTTGTGAGGAAAATCTTGTCATAATTACCATGTAAAGTCTTGAATAGCCCAGAAACCTGCCAGTGAATTTGACTTTTGACCAGCAATTCTAATCATCTCATCTGTGAGCAAGAGTGAACTAGATTTAAAGAAATTCCCTCTGGGTATTTTGTGAAAGTGTATTTTTCAGTGATACACAGAAATGGGCAGACAAATGCATTGACAAATTTATAGCAGGATATCACAAAGCCTTCAGTCGTGACTGTGTTCGGCACAAACTAAAAAACAAAACTGCAAAATGGAATAGAGTTAACTTTAAATGTTGAGATGAGAAGAGCAAATATTTCTATTGCATATATTCAAGATGAGCAATGTGTTGAGAGGTCCTTCTGTGTCCTTCTCAAAACGGTGGTTAAAACTGTGATCATTCAGTACACCCACTCAAACCAGCCAGGACATTGACCTTCTGAGGATCCAACTGATCCCATCTTCTTTAACTGCATGAGTTTGTTGTTAATGTAGTTCCACTCAATGTGTCTTTCACAAAGGTTAATGTTACCAAGTCCTGGGTGAAATCAGACTTGTAAAATCTTTAAAACATCAACTTGACAGTTTTAACAACAGAATAAATAAGAAAAATGCAAGAAAATGAAAATGATGTTTCCCACTAAATGAAACAAAAAACTAGGAAGGGCAAAGGTTAAACTTGTTCTATGGTTGCTTCAACTACACTGTATTTTTTCAGTATGAAAAGGGAAAATTAAGTTATTACTGTGTCCTTTGTTCTTAAGGAGATCAGTACCATGCAGCCAATTACGTGTGTAAATGTGTAAATGTGTAAATGTGTACATGTTTTTGCCTTTACCATGACTTCAGATGTACTGTTGTTTAATCTAGATAGTCACATATAATCTAAATATCCATGCATTCAGTTTTTATACCTGCTTAATTCTTTGGGCTGAAACCAATCTCGAGCCATCAGTTGGTGAGAGGGAGGGCACACGCTTGCTCACCACTCAATCACAAGACAACTGAATAGTCTGAAGATTCATGAACATAATTCATTTCAAAAATCAAATAACTCAAATTCCTCAGTTGAGCTGTAGGCTGCTGTACTCATAGATCAGTTACAGAATTGCTTATATTAACTTAACCAGAAGATTAGCTCAGTTGCACTGCTAACGCTTAGAGGACTCATATGTAAATCTTGTCCTTGCACCAACATATATAAGAAATATTTTTTTTTTCTGATATGATTGTTCACCGTGACTGACAAACTATTTTGTTAAGGTTGTGGAGTTCTGCTTGAAAACTCCTCCGTCCTGGGAACTATGCATGAAAATGGGATAATGCATTGCATTCTGGGATATTTTTTTACCAGTCTCTTTTGTTCTTCTTTTGTAGTTAAATCCCTTTTTTTCATGACTGGGTCCAAAACAGTACAATCTCCAACTGACAGCATCATATGCCACCCTATTTGACCAGTAAGCAAATTACAATGAGTCTAGCACAGAGCCATTGATGATCTTGAGATTTTATAACACCTGAGGCTCAAAGTACATTATGATTTAGATACCTTAATGATATTAAGGTATCTTAACCTTTAGGTATTCAACCCTAAGCTGTGCCATAATTAAAGTGTTTATATTTTAGGTTACAGGAGCAACTTGTTGAAAGAAAGAAAAAACAAACACAATTAATTGTGCAGTGGGAAGATTTATTTTTAAATTTTTTTATATGAGCAACATTTTGAGCATCCATTGTCAAAGTTAGTAGTAAATTAAACACTTTGGATTAAGAACTCTGTGTAATATGGTGAATAATCAGTAAACAATTATCTTATTAACAGACATATTAGCCAATTAAATATTTGTTTCCAGTATCTTCCTAAAGTAAAATGTTTTTGCAAATCTCCATTGCACCCAATAAAAACATTAAAAACAGTTACAAAAGTATTATAGCCTTCAGTTATTATTATTATTATTGAGTATTATAATTCTTATTATTTTTTAAAGGTTTTTTTTATAACACAGTATTACTATCAAATACTGGTGTGGACACCTTTTACTATTTGTCTATTTTTAGTGTTGAAGATATCTTAACCGTTAGGTATTTAAACCAAGCTATCATTAAAGTATTTTTATTTTACGTTTCAGGGATAATATTGTCTTACAGAAAGACAACTCAAAGTTCTTACCTCTTTTATAGATTATTTTAATGAAAATTATCTGATTTTTGAACACCTCTCTTGAAAGTAGAGCAAATCACACAAATACATCATCAGCAATTAATGATATACTATATTCAGTTACAAGTTTAATCCAAAAGTATTTTTTTGTATAATATTCAGCACTGAATCTGGGCTAAAATTTAAAAACAGTATAAAAGTTTTGGACAACATGTGGAAAAATGTTTAGTGTAATGAATTAAACATATTTATGATGTTGAAATATAAAGAATAGAGTAATTTTTGTTCATAACATACAATTTATCAATTATTGTGCGCCGTATTCATAGAAAGATGATTTACTGAAAAGCAATTTGTTTATTCTCGATCAACACCCTTCCTATAATCTGGAAATCCATTGAATTCCAGTTCAACACATTTCCTTTTGCGTAGCCCCGGTCATTCATGTATTTCCGGATCTCGTAGGGTGAAAGCTTGTAATCCCACATATGGAGATCTGACATCATGCCGACAAATGATTGTTTGGCATCAAAACCACCACCGTGTGAATCTTGATCCTGTAAGAAGAGAAAATACAATAATCAAGCAGTAAACTCACAAGCATCTACAACCTTCCAAACTGCAAGAGTGGGTATGCTACAAACATTTTGGGGGGATTTATGGTGATGCAGAAGTTTAATTAAACATACATCTCAATACTTTGTACCTTGACTAAAGTAGGATAAGGAATAGAGACATCCATCATTATTAAACAACATAAACAGCAAATATTTGACGCCTTAAAAATCAGTAAATGAAACCAAGAACAGAATCCAAAATATTAGAGTTGTAGTGACTTTGATCTGGCAATAAAACCACTGTTGGCTGATCAGGACTGAAAAATTATGTGAAATGACATTCAAAAATAATGATATAGAATAACTGACAGTGGCTAAGAATTACAGTCAACAGAAAAGTTTGCAAGAAACCTCCTCATCTAAATCCTGAAACACAATTTATTAAGTGAGGCAGATGATCTCAACCTTGTCTTTGCCTATTATCTGAGTTATTACAAACTATATATAGCTAAAATATATGGAGAAGGAAGAAAACAGAAGTATTTCAGACTGAAACTGTTTTTCCCAGAGGTTGTTTCCATAAATTTCTGCTTAGCAATTTTGCAGGTAGTTTAAGGTTAGCTTAAACTAACCTTTCCAAGCTCTTAGTGGAAAGATTAGTTTAAGCTAAGCCACCAATTTTAACATGTGGCTAACTTTGATTGAATCATAAACTTGATACAATTTGGGATATTTTTCATAATCAATATTTCATATGTAAACATTTCTGCATTTATAGTGTTTAAAACACACCTGTCCTAAAGCAATTATAATTGGTCCATTGATACTGGATCCAGAGCTGGTAAATTTCCTGCTTGAAGGCTCTCCATTCAACCACAGTTGGACCAAACCTGGTGTAGCACTCCATGTTCCACAAACTGAGTGCCATTTGTTCAGCTTGAAGTCCAGGCCTTCAAAAATTGACTCTGCGTTTCTGACACACACTGCAAAAGAATTCACATTTTTGTAAAACAAAAAACCATTGTAAAAAGAGGGTACTGCCAAAGAGAAAAGAGCATATTCTCTTTTGAGGTCTGAAAAGAACCTGTATTGAGGAAAAAGACATGAAGGGTTTTGTTTTAGTTATATACATCCATACTCTCTGTAGATTGCTTTATTTGTTTTAACAAATTTTAAACATCAATACTTACCTGAAACAAACAGTCACAGCCTGTAGATTTTGTCTTGATGTTGTCAGCCTAACGTGTGCTGTGTTGGTTTCTTGCGGGAAGGTGAACATCTTCTCTGAAAGATCTTTTAAACAAAGGAGTTATTAAAAAAATTTAAATAAATACAAAAAAAATAATCAAAAAGCCCCTAAAGCTATCTATAGTTAATGTTAAACCATTGTAAACTTGGAAGTTGGGATATAATCTCATAGCTGAACCTTCTGACAATAACTCCTCATATGTGCTATTATGTTAAACTAAGTGATTTCATCTTGTTTATAGATTTGTTTACATTTGATTTATTTTTATTTTAAATATACTAACTTGTGTGAGTCACAATGAAAGTTATAAAGCACTTAAACCCTTTGAACTGGAACCAGATGGTTGACTTTTCTCATCACCATAAATGATTCAAACATTAAAAACTCTGAAAACATATTTGGATATTTCTTGTTTAGTTTTTTTCTTGTTTTTTGCATGCAACAATATTTTTACCATAACATATAAAACTGTGATTCCATTAACTGGATTACATTAAAACTGCTTTGTCAAGATCTGCCTTCTCATTGACATGATGTGAAAATACAAAGGAAAAAACTATATGTAACATAGTTAAAATCACTTCACAATCCTAATTTGCTTAATTCTAAAGTTAAAAAAGTGAAGCACAACTTTCAGAGCAATATTGTTGAACATCACTTAACAGTGTTTGAAGAACTGTGTCTGAAATGTAATTTATGGATCCAGGGGGAAATAATCAGTTGTGACAACAGTTCCCATCAACTAATGACCTACTTAAACTCAGGTGATATCATAATACACAGCAAGAAGGTCAGGGCAGTCAACCTTTGTTCTTCTGCAGCTAATCTAGCATTTTATTACAGTCAAAGCACAACATTATTTTATTACAGATAAAAAACTAAACCAAAGTCCAAACCAGGCACTAGCACCGGTGAGATGGAAAACACTCCTGTGAGTGTTTTCATGTCACGTTTACTCACAATTTTATTTCAGGATTGTAAAAATATATACTCCTAGCTTGAAAGGTCAAGTCAGCCAGCTAGCTGACCTACATGTTTGCATACTGGTAAATCTGAAACATAAAACCTAAATGTTGTTAATTGAAAAGATAGCAACACAATTTCACCAACATATTTTGCAAATGTATTTTCTTGCTATCAGGGATTTAAAAAAAAGCCCTCATGTTCCATTCTATATTTGAATATGAGTTAGAACAACTACTTCATGTTCATATAAACCTTTAATCTATATTCTTATATTGTTAAAAATGCAATAATTGTTTATTCTTACTTTGAGGAATGGCAGCACATGATGTCACCAACAGTAGCAAGAGCAGCATCTGATACAAAAAAACATTTTAAAAAAACACAATACATGTCACAAAGAATTAACATTAATGACACTCTCAATAGTTTGTAGAAAATAATGACTTATTCAAGCTTTCCACTATCCATAGTTGTCATGAATCCTTTTTGTATGTTAGATTTTACATCAAAACTGTCCCACTATGTTAAGTTTGGCATATCTTACCTTGGATCCTTGGATGTTTATTCTGGATGTTGTGTGTAAAATTATCTGACTGTCACTTTTATACTGTAGATGTTGGTAGAAAACTGTATTTTATTGGTTTCCTTGGTGTCCCCACCCTGTCTGACCTACCTTCTATGTAAATTAGCAGCAGATAAAGGATACCATTGAATTTAGTTAGAAAGACCTTATAAACAACAACAATTGAATTAAATAGCATTTTAAAGACAGTTGCCAAAGGAATTATATGTCATATTTCTCATATGACTGAATATTTCAGTTTGGATATTTTATTTCTTCTTTTTTTTGGTCTTATTTTTTTAATCATTTCGCTTATCTAAGTTAATGAATTGCACAGTCGTCTTTTTACAGTTTAGTGGAAGGGATGTAATAATTACTTTCTTGTTTTGTTGTGATGCCTTATCAATTTGGACTTTCACCTCTGTTTTTTCCTTTTACTGATTTCTTATTTTCATTATTTTTCCTTGTTCTAGTTTATTCCCTCTGTTAGTTCAGTTTCTTATTTGAGTTTTGGACTTGTTCTTTGCATTTAGTATTTAATTTAACTTCCTGTCCTGGTTTATTTATTCTGTTAGTTCAGTTATTTCTTGTTGTTGAGCTTATAATAGTTATGGCATCATCCAAATATCTATGCTTTCCTATTTTGACCACAGTGTAGAGTTTAACAGTATACTGGAACCAACTTAATTGAATTGCTTCAATTAGTAATAAGTAAATAAATTAAGCTTATCCAACTTAATTTATTAAGTTGACTTAATTTGACAAATTTGAGTCAGTCTTACTCAAATCATTTAGTTTACTTCAAATAAAGTACACCATAGCTATAACTACAGTCATGTTTTTGGCCTGTGGGAAGAAGCCGGAGTACCTGGAGAGAACCCACACATGCATGCAGAAAGACCCCGGGCCGAATCAAACCCAGAACCTTCTTGCTTCAAGGCAACAGCTCTACTAACTGTGCCACTGTGCAGCCCCTCATGTCTTACATACTGACAGAAAATATGTTTTTGAGTTCTCCTTGTGAGTATTATAATTCCTAATATTTTTTCAAAATATATCTTTTTAAATACAGAATTACTATACTTTATTCTGTAATACTGATGTGAACACCTTTTCCAGTCTGTCTAAATTAAGTATTAAAGGTATCTTAACCTTTAGGTATTAAGTCCTAAGCTGTGCCATCATTAAAGTGTTTACTATATTTTAGGTTTCAGGGGCAATTTGTCATTGAAGAAAGAATCGACAAACACAATTTTTAATTATTTAGTCGGGAAATAATTTTTTTTAATGAAAATGATCAGCAATTTGAACACCCATCTTCAAAGTTAGTACAATGACACAAACAAATACACAATGAGCTTAAAGTGATATATAGAACTCAGTTACAAGTTTAATCCACAAGTACTTTCTTGCAAAATGGTTTAGCATTGATTCTGAGGTAAAATTTAAAAACAGTATTTATGTTTTTCAGAACATGTGAAAGAATGAAAATTAATTTTGTATTTATTGAGAAAGGAGCAGGTTTCCGTAATATATTTTTTCTTCCTGATCACTTTCCACTCATGTAGAGTAAGCATTGAGAATGTATTTGTAAATTAATGATGAAATTTGATTGATTGATTGATTGATTGATTGATTGATTGATTGATTGATTGATTGATTGATTGATTGATTGATTGAGTGTTCAGAAAGGTAAGAATTAGTGCAGTTATGATGATTTAATTACTCTATCAGCAGTTAGAGTAATTGTTTTGCTTCATAACATATTTCTTGTTCATAACACATAATTTACCAATTATTGTGTGTTATAACTATTTAAAGAAAGATGATTTACTGACAAGTATTCTGTTTATTCTCGATCAGCACCCTTCCTTTAATCTGGAATTCCAGTGAGTTCCAGTTCAACACATTTCCATTTGCGTAGCTCCGGTCATTCATGTATTTCCGGATCTCACAGGGTGAAAGTGTGTAATCCCACATATGGAGATCTGACATCATGCCGACAAATGATTGTTTGGCTTGAAAATCACCACCATGTGAATCTTGATCCTGTACGAAAAATAAACACAATAGTAAAATATATACAACAATCAAACAACACAATTACAGAAACTGGGTATTCTACAAACATGCCAGTTTTATAGGACAAACCTATCAAGACTTTGTAAGACTTTTAAGGATAGGGATGGATTTCAGTCTTTGTCTTTGCAATAAATTGAATATTAAAAAGCAGCAAAATAATTGGAAGCATCCAATGCAGTGTATATAAACAGCAAACTTTTTTAGTCTTTAAAATCTTAAAAACGCACCTGTCCTAAAGCGATTATTATTGGTCCATTGATATTGGATGTACTGCTTAACTTCCTGCTTGAAGGCTCTCCATTCAACCACAGTTGTGCCAAACCTGATGCAGCACTCCATGTTCCACAAACCGAGTGCCATTTGTTCAGCTTGAAGTCCAGTCCTTCAAAACTTGAGTCTGTGTTTCTGACACTCACTGCAAAAGAATTTAAGTTTTTGTAAAACAACAAGCCATTGTCAAAAGAGGGTACTGCCAAAGAGAAAAGAGCATATTCTCTTGAGAGGTCTGTAAAGAACCTGTATTGAGGCAAAAGACATGAAGGGTTTTGTTTTAGTTTTAGACATTCATATTCTCTGTAGATAGATTTATTTGTTTTAACAAATTTTAAACATCAATACTTACCTGAAACAGACAGTCAGAGCATTGAAATCTTGTTTTAATATTGTCAACTTAGCATGTGCTGTGCCAGTTGCTTCTGGGAAGGTAAACATCTTCTCTGAAAGATCTTTATAAATGAGATATTAAAGAAATTTAAATACATACATTGTTTTTCAAAAGGTATTTAAAGTAATGAATACTTTCCAAACTAAATGTTTATGGTTCTGAATAACTTATTTTCCTCTTGGAAATTAGTATTTAAGCTCATAGCTGAACTGACAGCATCTCCTGATATTTAAGAAATTAAACTAGGTAAATTCATCTTGTAGATTTGTTTACCCTTTAATTATTTTTATTTTAATTATTTTAACTTGTGAGAGTCACATTGAAAGCTATACAGCACTTTAACCCTTTGAGCCAGACAATTAAAATTTTCTCTTCTGTATTTATCTTCTTCTAAAACTCTGAAAACATATGTTTGGCTCTTTCATTTATTTTTGCCAAAAGAAATATTTTTACCAGAAAATATAAATTTATGATTACATCAAGACTGCTATGTCAAGATCTGTCTTCTCATTGACATGATGTGAAAATAAAAAAAAATAAATATAAACTATAAGTAAGGTATTTGAAATGACTTAATAATGCTTTTCAAGAAACCTTTGAAAAGCAAATGTTAAGCACAACTTTCAGACCAATATTGTTGAACATCACCTAATAGTGACATCAATTAGGTGCTACATAAAAAACATTTCTTTTTATGTAGCTAACATCACCTAATAGTGATGTTCAACTGATCAGAACTCAGTCAGAAATGTATTTTCTGACTTTCCCAGTGGGAAATAATCAGTTGTGACCACAGTTCGTAGCAATGTATTGGCCTATTTAAACTTTGTTACTGTTGTTATAATGCACTGCTGCAGGGAGATCAGGACAGTCAACTTTTCTTTTTATGTAGCTAATCAAGCATTTTATTAGAGTGGAACCACAATTGTT
This sequence comes from Xiphophorus maculatus, assembly GCF_002775205.1. Classification (NCBI taxonomy): domain Eukaryota; kingdom Metazoa; phylum Chordata; class Actinopteri; order Cyprinodontiformes; family Poeciliidae; genus Xiphophorus; species Xiphophorus maculatus. Next base: position 16,130,960 of record NC_036445.1, read on the forward strand.
TTTGTGTTTATTATGTAGCCTATCAAAAACCAAACCAAAGTCCAAACCAGGCACTACCACTAGTTCGATAGAAAAGACTCCTGTGAGTGTTTTAATATGACGTTAACTCACAATTTTATTTCAGGATTTTAAAAAAAAATCCACTCCATGCTGGAATGGTCAAGTCAACTAACTAGCTGACCTACATGTTATCTCACTGGCAAATCAGAAACATAAAACCTAAAGGTTGTTAACTGAAGAGACAGCAACACAATTTTACCATTTGTTTTTCAAAAGGGTTAAAATTCTTGATGTGCCATTCTATACTTGCATAGGAGTCAGAGCAAACTTCATCCAAGAAACTTGCTCTCATGTAAACTTTTAATGTGTATTATTATATTGTTAATAAAGCAACAAAGTTTTTTATTTTTTTCTCACTTTGAGGAATGGCAGCACATGATGTCACCAACAGCAGGAAGAGCAGCATCTGATACAAAGAACAAACAAAAAACACCATACATGTCATAAAACTTTTTTGTGTGAGAGATCATACTTCAAAACTGTCCCACTATGTAAAGTTTGTCATGTCTTACCTTGGATGTCGATTCTGGATGTTGTGTGTAAAACTATTCGATTGTCACTTTTATATGTTGGTAGAATAATTGTATTTCATTGGTTCCCTTGATGTCCCTCCTGACCACCTGATCTACCTTCTATGTAAATTAGAAGTTGCTCTTCAACTTTGTAAAAGACCAAGTGGAGGACACAATGATATCAGCACAATAACAGAAATTGCATAAGTTTCTGTTATTGAAACTTATGCAGTTTCAATAACAGGTGACCCTTAATATATGGACTGAGAAAGTTTTATTTTCTAAATATGATTTAAACCGTTCCAAAACTGTCTGTCATGCCAACAGTGTAACTGTGTAAACCAAAAAGAGCTTTTTGGTTATCTCCTGAAAAAAAAAGTTGTATACAATTATATATACATTTTATTGTTAGATTAAAAAAACAGCCATTGAAAGCAGGTTGCATGAGAACTATTTACAACTATTTCTTTTAGGACATGTGGACATTGACAAGTTGAGCAAACAAATCATGGCTTGTTGAGCAAACAAGACATAACTCTTTTCCCATTATAATACCACGGCATACAAAATATGACATCTTTTTAAGTTGGGCTGCTATGAGTGTTTTAAATATTTTGAAACTTTAGTTGCATGACTGTAGCAAGATAACAGCTCTCTATTTGCCTCACCTTACAGTTCAGTATAGAGTAAATTTAACAGACAACAATTTTACTTAAAATTCCATAACGATATGCATACACACAAATATTTACTCACCATGACATATCAAATAGTTGAAGTGGGTGATTTGATGGTGATGTTGGCACTGTGTAATTCAGTTGATAATTGCTTAGTGACATTCATAGACAATAAGGGAAGGGAATATTTTTTTGAAACCAAGATGGTCTGGCAATGAAGTATGGCAAAGGAATGATAGTGACACATTAAGTTCACATTACATTTTTAATAAATTTGTTATTTTTAAAAAAAAATTGGAACCATAATAAGATTACTTGAAGTAGTAGTGATATAATAAAAGATTTTGACAATTGAAGGAGATTTTGTGACACTAGTGGCTTTTATTCTAAGCAATCAAAGAGGAAACAGAAAAAGTGCAGGTGAATATTTGCATTAAAGGTCCTTACATCTTGAATCAAACCCCAGAGGGTTGAATCAGTGAGATCAGTTGCAATAGCCTCGTCATGCTGGATCCAAACTCTACCCACAATACTATGTGGTCCCTTCAATTAGTTCAAAATTAAATGACCAAATATTAGAACAAATATTTGTGTACATTCTAGACCAATTAAACAAATGGTAATTGAGACATAAACTTGTCTAAGGAATTAGAAAGTACAAAATAAAAATTAGACACATTTTCATTTCAGTGTTAATTTTGTGAGGTTCAATTTAATAATTGTTAATTTTTCTGTGCTTGACCAAATCAGTAATTTATTTTCAAATTTTGGAAAATGTCATTTCTAACTTTTCTGCATCAGGTATATTAGCTTTTGAAACATTGTGAGTCTAAGCAAATATTTGCTTTTTCAAAACTTTGCTTAAATTTCATAATAATCAAAGTCCAAAATGGTTGTGGACCTTGGTGCTTACCATGTTTACATTTGTTAAATATTTGCTAACAAGCTCACCCATTACCATTTGTCAAAACTATGACATATTGTAAATGTTTTTAAATTAATCTCTTTGGAATAAGAATTCTGTTTGATATGGTGAACAATCATTAAACAATCATCCTATTAACAGACATATTAGCCAATTAAGTATTTGTACTTGGTATTTCCCTAAAGTAAAATATTCCTTCATTAAAAAAAAGTCATCACAACAGCACTGGCATGAAATCTTTTAGACTTTTTTCTTGTCTCATATCTAATAAATAATAGCAACAACAAAAACATAATAATAATAATAATAATAATAATAATAATAATAATAATAATAATAATAATAATAATAATAATAATAATAATAATAATAATAATATTAATAATAATAATGCACATGATATCACCAGAAAAAGAAACAGCAACATTTGGCATAAAAATATCCCACACAAATCTAAATATTTGCATTGCCAATTTTGTTTTTTAAAGAATTTTTTGCTACATAAAACATTGACATGAATTCCTTTAGCAATTCATATCTTACTTTTACCCGCTGTGAGAGGATAAACACTCATAGTGTGTGTCGCCAGTCACATATACAAGTCTATTCGTCTGTAGAGGCACAAATACAGACTTCTTAATCTGGGTAATTGTTAATGATTTGTGACATCTTTGTTTTAATTGTAAAAATATAAAATATTGAATATGAATTAAATTTACTTCAGTAATAACTACACTGAAATTTTTCATTGGTTCTGTTTTTTTTTGTTTGTTTGTTTGTTTGTTTTTTCTATTCACTCAACTTTCAAGCTGTTAATCTAACTTAATCCATATGGTTTATTGGTGACAACTTGCTTTTTGTGTTCAGTTAAATTAAAATTTAAAACTCTTACTAAGTAAAATTAACTTAATTAACTTGAAAAATCTTTTTACTTTGACTTTACTTGAAACAATTGTGTTCAATGCCAGTTTTGGGACCTATGTCTGACCAACTCAATTTACTAAATTTATCACTCACATTGTACTTAAGATACAGCTGGAACTTAAACTACTTTACACATGTAGTTTTTTTTTTTAAAAACAGAAAAATTACTATAGTACCACCAACTTAATTGAATTGCCTCAACAAGTAATTAAATCAAGTTGGTTCAACTTAATTTATTAAGTTCCTTTAACTTAATAAATTAGGTTTGTTTAACTTAATTGAATTGTTTCAATTGGTAATAAGTAATTCAATCAAGTTAAACCAACTTAATAAATTAAGTTCCAAACAGCAGAAATCTTGTTATCATGAATCCAAATAAATCCAGGATGTATTTCGCCGGGTGTGTCCCCGCAGGACGAGAGGGCTCTCCTGTGCTCAGTCTTCTCATTGAGAAAATTTGACGAACAGCATTATTGAGAGACCAGTTAATCAGATCCATAATTTGTAAATTCAGAGGATGTGCAAAGAGAGGCTCCAAAAAAGCAGCACAACAGCCAGCTTCTTTAGAAATAACCATTTGCTGGTTACGCTCTTTGTAACCAGACATGTGTACGACATGCTTGTACTAAATAAATTCTTTATTGGTCTTCTTCTTCTCAGCTCTTTTAAGTAGCTGAGAAACTGAATTTGGGGTCCTCTCAAGAGATAAACCAGTGTAATACAAATAAACAGATACAAATACTTGAAATTTGCCTCTGTAATGAATTTTACAAATTTCCCTTTTAATAACTAAAACAAATAAACTTTTTGATAAAATTCTAATTTATTGAGACATGCTCTAGTATGCCTTCTCACTAAACATGTTGCTGATCTACTCTGGAGTTACATGCTCAGAATCTGTTCAAAATCAACAACCAAGCAGGCCTAGACTTTGGATCTATGACCCCACTATGTTTTTCATTGCAACATGAAATGGCTTATTTTGTATATGCCTTCTAAAAGCAGTTTAGTATTGTACCTATTTCTTGTTTAGAACATTGTTTAGATTTGTTTTCTCCTAGATTATTTTTTGTACAAAACATTGACTTTTTCAGACTCTCTTTGTTCTTAAGCATCACTTTACTTAGATTTCATAATAAGCAAATATAATTATAAATATAATTTCATAATAAGCAAAATGCAAATTTAAGTGTTTTCCTGTTTCTTTTATTCAAAACTTTGCTCAGATTTGCCTTCTCTTTTTCATATTCTCTTTGTTTACAATGGTTGTTTATTTCTGATGCTTCCTAAATAAATGAAACAAACACATTTATTTAAAATAACAAATGTAGTGATATAAAAAGTCAAATTCTAGAGTCAACCTTAAATTCATGGACAACAAACCTAATAAAAATGCCTAGATATATGTACACATTAAGGTTGTAATTTCTATATGTTTGTGTTCATACAAACATATCTAGATCACAGCTATGTGTAGTAGATTGAAGCTTTATTTTAGCTACAATGAAAATAATTCACATTGTACAGCATTTATCTTTTTCTAATGTGAGGTCAGATTCAATAATGATGATGGGAAATGTATGAGTTGCTGTAGTGACCAAATTGTTCTAAAATGGGTTAGTAACAAACGGTTGTTGTATGTTCAAGCAACACTTTGTCTACAATCTGATAATCCAGAGCCCTCCAGTTCAACACATTCCCTGGTGTGTAGTTTCGTTCATCCACATAATTCTGGATCTCACAGGCAGAGAGGACGTAATCCCACATGTGGACATCAGACATCATGCCAACGAAAGACTGCTTCATGTCAAACCCGCCACCATGGCTGTCCTGCTCCTGTTGGAAATGCAGAGTTTTAATGTTTTTTTTAATGATTGAGAAATAGAAAAAAAGGCATTAATGATTTGAATCAAATGTTATGTCATCAAAATTATGACCCATGCATTTTCAACTGGTCTGTAAAGGTTACCATTTTGTGCAATAGCTAGTTAGCCAGAACCTTGAACACCAAGGAAGCATAATGACATGAATAAAATGTTACCTATTTGGTTTTATTACTTATTGAATAAAGGCTAGGTTTACACTTTTATGCAGAGATTTTTACTGATTTTGGGTTAATTTACTGCTTGTTTGAAATTTTAACATTGTTTATATCACAGTGGTCTATGTTAAGGCCACTGTATCATTTGTATACTAATGATATTTTGGATTAAAACAAGCCTCTACGTCCTTGTTAAATTGCCAGATTTTTTTGTGATTCACATATTTTTACTTGCAAACCCTCGGTGTGATTACCTGTACAAACAAGAAATCACTTAAACAGAACCTGTCTGACAAGATGGAGGTGTTTGTCTGAGTTTTGATAATTTTGGTCATTACTGTCCAAAATGGTGGCAGAGAGAGTTCCCATACTCTCTCTGCCACCACCACTCTTAATAGATCATGTACATTTCTAATAAATTTCCTTCCCTTTCTCAGTTCCTTGTTTTTTTGTGAAATGGATTCTTCTTTTATGCTCATGCTGGTTTCATGCTCTGTTCTCATTGTGCCAGAATTGTAAGTTTTTATTTTGACATTTCTAAAGCTCTTCAGCTCAGTTTTCTTCCTCTGGTCTAACTATGCTTGACTCCAACTAAAAACTAAACATCAAGTAGGTTAAAAGATACATTTTTTGCCCCATTATTTAAAGAATCACAAGCACAGCCAGGAATGCCATTTATATTTGTGATTCTGGAAAGCCAAAATCAATGTCTAGCAATTTGGAACAAACTCAAACTACAATGAGAATCATTGTCCACAAACAGAGAAAACATGGGTCTGTCGTGATTCTTCCCAGAATTGGCCAGCCTACCTAATCTTCTCCAAGAACAAATTGACAAATCAGTTATGAGGTCATACAGTAACTAAGAACAGCATCCAAAGCCCTGAAGGAAGTTCAGGTTGCTTCAGTTAAGGTTAGTATTCATAATTTAATAATAGTAAAGAGATTGGGCAAAAATGGTTTCTATGGGAGAGTTTTAAGGTCAAACCCACCAATTATCATGAATATATACTATAATGATGATCTAAAGCATTTCACTGTGATAAAGCCAGGGTGGATAGTTTTGATGTCATATGGAGATCTTCTGAACACAGAAAGACACAGTGACAAATTATAAATGATCTGCTTACATTATATAATTTCACCCAAGTCTACCCAGTTTAACCTAAATTTACCCAACTTTAGTTCTATTTTGTTTCAAGTTTGTTTTTATGTTTATCAACCTGTAAAAAAAAATTGGATAAAGTGATTCATATATTGGACAGAGGCCAATAATAACAGGTGTTCAAGATGTTTGTTCCATTCTTCAGTGAATAAAGGAAATTTTACCTGTCCCACAATAATATTGACTGGTCCACCTATGTTCGACCCAGAAATTGTGAATTTTCTGATCGAAGGTTGTCCATTAAACCACAGTTGTGCCAGCCCAGTCTCAGCGTCCCATGTGGTGCAGATAGAGTGCCACGTGTTGAGCTTGTAGTCACGGCCTCCATATTCAGCCTTTTTATTCTTAATGTGTGCCTCCATTTCTTTATTGGTATTATCCCAGAAAATCAAGAAGTCATTGGGATTATTGGGTGTGGACAAGGAGAACAGCATGTGGTCTCTTTTGAGGTCTGTAAATGATCTGTTACAATGACAGACATAAAGCATTGCATAATGTATCTCACTCACAAGGATGAAGAATGCTCTTCTACATAATTCATATTTAAAATTAGAGTACCTGTGGCAAACAGTTACGGCATTAAAATCTCTTCTTGATGTGTTAAACTTCACATAAGCTCTGTTGGTTTCCAGTGGAAAGGTGAACATCCTACCAGAAATATCTGAAAACATAAAATGTATACATATTTCCTTATTTTATTCATAAATACTTTTGAATACCTGATTTGCACAAGTCAAATACAGTCTTATCTTTTGAAAGTAATGGGAAATAGGAAGAGAAATTTGTAATATCTTTCAGGTGACCAACATATTCAAAATGTAAAGCATGATTTAATAGCAAACCATATATATATATATATATATATATATATATATATATATATATATATATACTGTAAAAATAAAGGGAACACTTAAACAACACAATATAACTCCAAGTAAATCAAACTTCTGTGAAATCAAACTGTCCACTTAAGAAGCAACACTGATTGACAATCAATTTCACCTGCTGTTGTGCAAATGGAACTTTGTACAGAACAAAGTATTCAATGAGAATATTTCTTTCATTCAGATCTAGGATGTGTTATTTGAGTGTTCCCTTTATTTTTTTGAGCAGTGTATATATATATATATATATATATATATATATATATATATATATATATATAAGAAATACCTTGTGTTCGGGCAGCACAGGCTGTTATCAGCACAAGCAGAGACAGCACCTTCATCTGATTAAAGAATAAAATTAACATTACCGACAAGTTTTCATCACACAAATCTGAAAGTTAAAGTTTCCTTTGAATTTCTTCAGTAAACAACACAAGAGGAAATAGTAAATATGGACAATGATTAATTTTCTGCTGAATTTGAATTCACGCTCCTACCTTAAAACATGTGCAGTGACTTTGTTGGCACAATGGGTAGAGTCAATGTTTCTACTCGCATACTCCCTATTTCAACAAAGTTTTTAGTTTGAACTTCCTTAAACCAGTTCTTCTTTTCTGTCACAAAGAAATCTTAACCTCTTGTTTAAGACGCACAAACTATGGGCTGCTTATGTTGATGTCGAAATAGTTCTTGCACATCCAGGAAATGTGTAAAATGTGGCAAAAAAGACATTGTTCTTTTCTCATCTTTTTAAGTCCCACAGCACAGATGTTAACAGTAGGTTCTATGTTTTTGTAGTTTCGGTGCTTCCCTTTTGTGCACATGCTACAGTTTTAGTGTGAATATCCCTGCAGGGCTTTCTGCTGCAAAGCTTTTCCTGGCAGGAACATTTTGCAGCAGAAAACTTCCTGTCAGTAATCAATCACGTTACTGCATTAATGGTTTTTTGGGGAAAAACTGCAAAGACAAATTCCTCCTGTATATAGAAAGAAAAAAATAGTATTCAAATTATCTTGACCTGATGTGAAATTGCTTACTATTATCACATTTTGCGACTATTGAATTTAGTCTTTTTTTTTTTTTTTACTTTATCAAGTCATTAGCACATGGATCATTAGTGCTCAGCACAGCTTCAATATAATTAACTTATCACTTTTAGCCGTCTTAAGAAGTCATTTTATATGTATCAGCTGAACTTACTTGTATTTACAGTATTTCTTTAATATGTTTCTCCCCTATGTTGCATTTGCTTTCAATTTAGTTTGTATTTGTGCCAGTTTAGAGAATATCTAAATGTCTAGATTATTACATCACACCATTTTACAAAGTATCTGTTGAAGTAAAACCTGTGTATCTTCTGCATCACTGTCGGTTTGAGATGGCAACAACTCAGGTGTTTCTTAAATCCCTTTTAGCTTTTGTGAAAGAATATCAGAGCTTGTGTACATAATGGTGTTCCACTGAGACAATGTCACACAGCTAATTCACATTTCTACAGAAATACCATCTAAAATCCTTTAGCAAAGATTCACTTTATGAAGCTTCTTACTGTCCTACAGTAAATTAAAAGTAAAGAAAATGCTTCTCATTTGGTGGAGGGTGAAGACAATCGTCAGATTCACATTAAGATTAGATGCAGGCCATTTCAATGTCTATCGAGGACAAATGAAATTATTGGATGAAATAATCAGATAAAATAATCTTGGACTCCTTGTTTAATGTATGGGTGAGTAGGTGATAACTATTGAAATGAATTACAAAACTTTTAAGATCACAGAAGAAGGACACTACAATCTTAACTCCGAATGTAAACTAAAGAGAAAGGATTTCTTTTGTGAATTTTTCTAAAAACTTGTTACCAGCAAGTGTGGAGTCTCCATGGGACTTGCTATCAAAAATAAAGAAGATAAAGAGAAGTGTGGAAAACTAATCAGGATTCAGTTGTTATAGAATAGATCAAGTAAAGCAAACTGAGTTAGGGTGTGTGATCTGATTTTTGGGCCAGGAAAAAGGACAGTAATACTGTAATATTAAAAACAATTATCTGCTGGACCAGATCATTTAATTGCTAATTTTAGGGGGAATAATTTGAGTTATCTATTATAGCTCTAGCACTAGAACTACCAAAGATTCCCAAAATGGGAATCTTCGTCCAGGTACCAGAGAGGGGCCAGTTTGGCCCTGTCCCTAGAGCTACCAGAGAGGGGCCAGTTTGGCCCTCCAAGAGAGGGTGTGAAGAGGCGCCTTTGTTATGTAAATAAGGCCATTACTATCCTGTTCCAAGGACAATCAGCGTGAAAGTTGATGTAGTGAGTTTGGCTCTCCTCCCCCCTGCTCATCTACAGGGATGCTAATTAGACCATTCAGAGTCTAATAACCCAGTTTGGCCCTCTCTCCTTAGGAAGATACCCAATTTGGCCCCTCTTGGTAGAGATAGGAATTTCTCAAAATCCTGGTAGTCCTAGTGCTAGACAATGTTTTACTTCCATCAAACCACAGATAGCAAGATGGTTAAGTTAACTCTTCAAGTCTAAGAGCGAATTTAAACGATCAAGTATCTCTGCTGAGGAAGAAAAGCACCAGACACAAGAATATGCAACACAGGCTTTTCTCATTTATTAAGAGACAAAACAAAGCTTTTATAAGAACAGATAGTTACAATTTACCTCTCCCTCACATAAAGCATTCTGTTAGACTGGTTGTGTGACAGGACGACAGTGTCTCGTACTCATTATATACCAGTGTGTGACTCACCGGAGAATGTGAGTGGGTGGGGAGTGTGTTATTCTTTTCCCATGAAAAGCGTGTCTCAAAAGAAGCAACAACAAAAAAAGACTATAAAGAGCAATGATTTAATATCAGGCATTCTTTTATGATTGCGACTTTTTGTAAGTGATGGTATTAGTTTAACAGTTCAAGAACAAACCTTTATTCTCTACCACCACTTTTTCTACTATCTGATAATCCAGAGCCGCCCAGTTCAGCACATTTCCTGGAGTGAAGTTCTGTTCATTCACATATTTCTGGATCTCACAGGCAGAGAGGACGTAATCCCACATGTGGACATCAGACAACATCCCAACGAAAGACTGCTTGATGTCAAACCCGCCGCCATGACTGTCCTGCTCCTGTTAGAAAATAAATTTTCAAAGATATCAAAAAACTGAAATATTTTGAAATATATTTGCAAAGTTTGATATTAATAAGAATTTAATAAGAATTATGGAATATGGAGGATGACTGACAATTTACCTGTCCTAACATAATTATGAGAGATCCTCTGATGTTTGATCCAGAGCTGGTAAATTTTCTAACTGATGGTAGTCCATCCAACCACAGCTGCACCAATCCAGATGCGGAGTCCCAGGTGGCGCAGATAGAGTGCCATGTGTTTTGCTTGTAGTCAGTTTTTCCAAATACTGCAATTTTATCCTGGGTGTAGATCTCTAATTCTTTGTCAGACCCATCCCAAAGAACCATAAAGCCATTGGAAAAAGTGGGAACAGCTAAAGAAAATAGGACGTGGCTTCTTTGGAGGTCTGTAAAGGATCTGAAGGGGAAGCAAATGCAACTTGTGTTACACACTTCACAGAGATAAAAAAAAAAAAATCCTTTACCGAATTGTGCAACAGAATCAAGACCTCCACTACTTTTAATTTAGATTTTCCTGATTGAAATTTTTTGAAGCCATGTGACACAAGATTTCTTCACAAGATTTCCATGCATGCATGAATTTGATGATCAACTGAAGTATCATCAAATGAATGATTGAAGGATACAGCATGTTTGCTGGATTATTTTTTCTTTTCACATTTCTTAAACAAAGACGTTTGAGACACTGGTCATATGCTAAAGTTTTTTTTTTTCACTCAAAACCTTTTCTTTTGTCATCCACCTTTCACTGTTTTTGAATTATTAAACATTTATTGCAGTGCTTTGGTCATGACCAGGTACAGGACAAGGCAATCAAAAAACTTTGACAAATCTTCAAAACTCTCATAAAACTACAGCTTGAGACCATCTGAAAGATGTCAATGAACTTTTGATGCTTGGAAACGAGCTAAAATAAATTTAGCAGAGAGGAGGTTAAAACTTTTTGCAGAGTACAATAATTGTAAGCATAACACCTTTGGCAAACAGTTACTGCATTAAAATCCTGTTTTGTAGTTGTTAGCTTCACATGAGCTGTGTTGGTTTCAAGTGGGAAGGTGAACATCTTGCCAGACAGATCTGGAAGAAAAATAACAGAGTAATAAAAGTTGCCTCTTTTTAAAGGATATGTTAAAAATAATTTTTGACAGGTTTGGTAGACGTTACATTTAGTATTAATGCTGTAAAAACATTCAGAACAAAAAAAAAACTTCTAAAAAGCTCAAAATTTAAAGCAAATCTAAATTCAGCCAGCTATAATTCTTACAGTTTACCTTTTATGAGTAATAAAAGTCAATTTACCTTGGGTCACTGCAGCACATGCTGTCAGCATTCCCACTAAGAGCAGCAGCTTCATCTAACAAAAGAGACAAAAATATGTGGAAAACATTAAGATCCCATTGCTCTTTAGAAATCCCAAATATTCTAGCTGGTCTAAAACAACACTTTCAATTAAGCTTGAATTTCTACAAAAACAGCTCTGATGGAAATTGAAAAGAAACTGTAAAGAAACAGAGGCTTTTGTAAAATGTTTAGCCATTAAATTTCTTGCCAAAGTTCAAAATAGTGGTCTTACCTTAAAATCAGTGTGAAGACTTTGATGCAGCTCTGAGAGGTTTGTGCCTTTATACTAAGTCACATCATAACTTTATCCAGGCATTTTTTGTGAGAACTTCTTTGATCTGGTTCTCTTTTTCATCAGGCCTGCTAACAGTGCGATTTTTTACCTCTTGATAAGCTAAATTTAGAGGGTCATTAACCTGATTAACCTGTGACTTGATAAGATAGTTCTCATTCATGGCTGCGTGTATTAAGCAACAAAAACTGGTGTATGTTTGAGTGGAACTTTAATTCTTAGTTGAAATATAAAGAAAATAAAAAGAGGCGAGTTATTTATCAAAATAGAAAGCATTTGTGCACACTTTAATTTAAATCAAGCAGCGTTTGATTTGAAATATTCCAAAACTCTCTTTTCTGCTATGAAAAATATCCAAATATTTCAAAAGACCTCCAAATTACACAAAATCTTTAACTATTTTGTGTTATATATCTATACACATTTTACTTTAAATCAAGCAACTTTTCATACTCCGAAACTGTCTTTTCTGCTATGAAACAAAGTTATTTCAGTTATTTCTGGATGAACTCAACATAATCTTCTCATTTTTAATAAGTGAAGGGTTAAGTTAGGTTAAAGGTGTTTGCTTTTTTGTGCGTAGCTTAAATGGAAACTTCTGTGTTTACACTCTTTCAGACTTACAGTCTCCAGAGCTGCATCCTACACAATATCAAACACATATAATACATACTTGATTTATATATGATTTGATACAAATGGCATGAAAAACTGTTTATCCACAGTATTTACTTGCACATGAAGTTAAGACTTAGTGAAATTTAATCACTACTCTATCAGTGAAGAGATTCAAATCACTCTTTAGTGATAAAATGTGAATCACTGCAACTGAAAATCTTACAACTAGACAAAAAAACCAACATTTTTTTCTTAGTTGTCATTACAGTTAAATGTTTCAGATAACAGGAAGCTACTTCTCACATCTTAATGAGACATTTACATTATCCTCTATCCATTTATTATCTCAAGTTCTCACTTTAATACTTTTTAAATGACTAATTTTATTTCTGTTTTTTCTTTTTATTTTAATGTAGACACAACCCTAAACTTGTTTTATCTGTTCCAGCTCAGCAGTTTTTTAAATGGGGAAATATGAAAGGGAAGTGCTTTAGCTTACTCTTGTAAAATAGTCATGTGAAGGTTTTTGATTTGTATTTTATGACCTTTATGGGTTTAGATATTTTTGTTGGAATCAACACTTTCACTGAAGGATCATGAGACAAAGGTGATGTGTTTTGTCAAGAAGTTATAAAGCTTCTCTTTTATTAAGAGTTCGTAATATGCCGAAATTATTGCAGAAATTGGTTGTGTTCTGAAGGTCAGAATACAATCAGAATAAAGAATACAGGTCAGTGGAAATGTAATTTTATAAATATAGCAATATCTTGAAAATTTCATTTATTTCAGTAATTTAGTTGAAAACATGAAACTCATTACAAAGACTCGGATTTTTAGTTCTACTTTATTTTAATTATTATGACTTACTGCAAATGAAACACCAAAATTTAGCTTCTTGGAAAATGTGAATTTCACATTAAACCAGTAAAAACTAAATTTTAATTCAAAAATGTCAGCCTGGTGACTGTATTGATCAGTATATACACCTAATACTATGAATAATATGAATTACTGATTTATTGTAGCATTGTGTGAAGGTGCTATTCCTGTTTCCTGTGCACCATTTTATACCTGTGTTTTTCTTACACTTTCACTAGTATACAGCGTTCTGTGAACAGACAGCTTTGTAAGCAATTTTTAACTTTTTTCATCAATTTATAATGATATTCTAATTTTTTGAGATGCATCCTTTGTTGTGTGTACACCACTGTAGACAGAGTACTGTAAGTAGACCTCACAGTTGCCTAAAAATACAGAAGCACAAATGACAATTCAACAACAGTCATCACATTTTGCATCAACTGCTGATTTAGTGATTTCTGCTCTACATAAATGTATTCATCAGCACTTTTTGTACATTGCTTTTATTGCAAGTCCAAAACGGCTGATTTGAATTCATTTAGAAAAGTACAAGAGAAATATTAGAATCAAAATGGCAAAAAATTGGTTATTTCCAATATCTCTGTATTGATACTTAGAAGTATTTAACTCTTGGCTTAAATGACATAACTACGTTAATGAAGTCATATGGATTCAAAAGTTGCTTTTTTACATGTGGAATCCAAGTCTGTCGGTTTTGCAGTAATTCTTGGAGACACAAGGATAGATCATATCTGCAAAGCTGAGTTTTTTCTTTATCCTATTACTTGTGTTTACTCTCTTTCAATTGTATTGTTTGCTAGCTATTCACTGCAACAACAATGATATACTTCTTTGAACAAATGAAACACAAAAAATTATACATGTAAAAGCAACAAAGACATGAAAAATTATCCCATGTTCAACTGTTTCGTCCATCTTGCTTCAAGAAAGATTCACTCCAAACCAGCACTGTAAATCTAAAATTATCATTTAATGTGAAAACGTTCTGCAGACTGAAGATTTTCTGGGTTTAATAATCTCTTCATCATTAGTCTTCCTCAAGAAAACAAAACTTGTCACGATTATACGGGTGAGTTGCCTCTGTAAAGGGGTTCTTAATTGCGCTTGCATATTGTTGTAATTCAGTTAGCTACATAATTCCTATTTGTTTTTGTCTACTGTTACTAAGTAAAAAATGTCTATTATATAGGATTATTTATTGCTAAAATACAAGGTGTGAAGATTCTGAAGAAATAGATCTAGTAGATGTCCAAGAACAATGAAAATATATCTGGTAGTGGTGAAGTCATCACCATTTTTAAGACATGTTATGTTAAAACAAAATTATAATATGTGTTGTTCATCTATGGAAAAGAAGGATAAACTCAGCTCATGAGATTAGTTTGATAGATTTTATTCAAATCTTCATTGAGCTTCTTATATATATATATATATATATATATATATATATATATGTATATGTGTGTGTGTGTGTGTGTGGGGGGGGGGGGGGGGGGGGTGTAAAATGCAAAAATTATATTTAGTACAAAAACAATAAAATGCCAGTTTCATGTGTTATTTACTTTTTTTATTATTGTTTGCCCCCATAGCATTGGCTATATAAAAGTATTCCTTAATAATTGATACAAAAAAACATACTTACAAAGTGAAGGTGTTCAAACTGTGGACGTAAATATGGTAACATTTAACACAGGCCTTTACTGTTGTGCACTATTTTGTTCTGCATTAAAACTGAAGTGGTTGAATTACATTTAGAGTGCTCTTGAAAGACAATATGTTTCTATGCAAGTCTGTGACAGTTTGTGGCAATCCTATGCTAGCAGTGACTTCTTGCTGTCGTTCTCAGTGTCTGTCCTCTCCCAGCCCTGCCGAATGCGGCTGAGGCTTTTATCCACACAAGGCAGAAGAAGCAGCAGTCTGAACACCAGCACCAGGGACGGCACCACCAAGCAGAGCATGTAGCCTGGGGGAGTGTACCATTTGTATTGCGAGATGTACAGAAATCTGTCCCAACCATACAGGTAGGTGTGAAAGGTGCAGAAGAACAATGTCAGGTATCCCAACTTGGACTGGAAAACAGAAAAACAAAGAAAGGTCATCATCTTGGTATAGATCTACTTGGCCCTCAACAGTTATTGGTAAAGTAATGCATTCCACCTTAAATGTTTTTTTATTCAAGTTGTTTAAACTCAGACTGAGGAATTTAGGAAAATGATACCAAGTATTTAATTTAAAGACATTTACTCAATGTGGATTTACTCAAGGATTTAAATATGGAGATGTAGTAGCTATGTGCAAAGATTGACTTTGTGTCTGGTGAGATTTGCCGTGTTGATCTAAGTATATGTTTTAAATTTTTTTTGCATTTTTAGTTTTCTAAAAGACAACTTTTCTACAGATATCTTTTCTACAGATATCTTGACAGTGAGCATTACAGATTTTTTTCTTCCTCCCTTACCATCCTGCTTACAGGGTGATGATGATAAACTGAATTTCTCATCCAGCCTAGTAGCAAGTGGCCAAAACAAATGAACGTTTATTTCACCTGAGTAGAAGAAAGTCAGACATTACTAATTAAATGTGTCTAAAAACTGTGATCAATTAGAAATGCAATATGCTGTAATCTTTTTCAACAGGAATTGCAAGGAGTACTACTATTAATGGGACTGTGACTGTGTTAATCAATAATTTTATAAATTTTGTTATATATTTTAACATTTTCAGCCTCATTGACTCACTTGAACTCCCCCACAGCTTCTCTGTGTCCCAGGTTAAGGATGGCAAGTAACAAGGTGACCTTTACTGAGACATTTGCACCAACATGTCTGAGTTTTATAGAGGTAATCCCAGAAATGTCCCTGGAGATTTACATGAAGTACGATCTGTACAAAGAAAAATTTAGGACTGTAGCTCAGGATAATGTGTGCTCCTAAATTACATTTGATGAATAACTTAACATTTAGAGTCGCTCTAATTTGGGCTGGAGATAAAGAGTAGGGTGGAGTGAGAAAATGAGCTTGATCTGACCCAGATACATTTATGAATGAGTTCATTTCCTGCAGTGTGATTGTCCTTACTCTCAATGGTCAACATGAGGAAAAAAGATAAACAGCCAACAAAAGAATTGGAAAAGGACAAAGGAAAATATTCACTGAATTTCATCCAACAGGAAGTTCGAAATAGACATCTGCATGATGTCACCATTTTCCATCTGAGCTGAAGCACAGAGTCGTCTTCATCGGTCACAGCTTGAATGTTAGTCAAGGCTCTTTTTCTGGGATATACATCCAAATTCCTGTTTAGGATCAGTATCCTATCTTTCAGTTTCTATATCAGCTGAGCAACTGAACTAAAAATTTTGTGGCAAATTTTTAAATATCTCCTTACAGGTGGGCACAAAGTAAGCAAGCATATTTTTAGCATTTCTGCATTGAATGAAAGGTTCTTTGGATTACATTCAACTTGCCTTGAAATAATTTGATACCAAGAGGGAACGTTTATGAATGCAACACACTCAAAACATGTAATATCCAAGCTTTTGGGGCGTCTGGTATTAGTTTCTGATACAACTAATTCTTAGTTCTGTCATTTGAGGTGTTTAATTGTTTGGTACTTTTCATATATAGTGGCTTATATGTAATCCAAAAAGTGAAGCTGCCATATCAAATGCAAAACAAATGATTCAAAGTTACTGTTGAGTGAAAAAAATATTTTGGTGTCAGAAATATTTCCAATCTTTAAAACCAATCTTAATAATAGACAAAAAAATAATAAGAGTAAATACAAAAAATATGTTTTCACTTGATGATTTCATTTACTGAGGGAAAGAAGTCATCCAGATCAACCTGGCATTGTGTGAAAATAAATTCCCCCTTTGTTCATTATTTGCTCAAGCTAAATATTAATGCATACAGTACATAGTTTAGGTAAAACCTAGTATCTATGTTTGATTGTGGTCGAAGACACTGAATCCCATTGAGAAAAACCTCTTCTGTATAAGTAAGATAAACATAGAAGTTTTCACCTGAATGAAGCTGAACTCTCTCCAGCTGAGAGCGTTGCTGACAGAAGGGAGAGAGGAAATTCCCAAAAGGAGATACAGGCCAAATCCCAGAGCCCCTATGGCGTAGTATGAGTCAGTTCTCCAGGCCATGGTTGTGTCAAATGGAGATGTCTTGTTACTCTTGATCTGAAAGTGAAACAAAATAAAAAAAAAACTGAATAAATATTTATTGCAACTCCACTTGTAAAACCAAAGAAATGTTTTATAAATCTTTTACCTGTGAGATGGTACTTCCTGCAAGTCTGAATCTTACATAATACCTGGGTACAAAAGACACATTATTTAGAACAAAACATTTCAAATTAGAAAAAAAAACAAAAACGCTTTCTATCTTTCATAGATACGATTTATCTGAACACATTGTGAGAAGAATAAATGATTTTTGTGACAATAATATGTCAATCTGTTGAATATTAACCAGATGGAGTTATAAGACTTTATTCTTTGTAAGCAATTTGAGTACACATTAAAAGAGATCTAAAGTTGACTAACAATGCTTTGTATAAAAAAAGTGGTTGATATTTGGAGTTGCTATGGAAACACCTAAAAGATTTGGGTTAGACATAGAGATATAGATATATATTGTCAGACTTTTCGAAGTAGAAAGCAATGAAAAAATGTTCAATTAAAGGAACTTTCCCAATAGGGATATTTGTATGGATCATTACCTACCTTATGGGGATGAGTAGAGTATAAAGCACATGCAGGGAAGCAAGGGCTAGAGCTATCAGACCTAGTTGTTTCCTGCACAACATCCAGCGATCCAACCAGTCAGGAAAACGCCTAAAACAAACATTTTGTATGTTATTAAACATGCTTTCTACTGCATATCGTTAGAGAGTTTACATGTTGGTCAATATCCTTTTCTTACTTGTATTTGGTTCCTCTGTAGAGCTGAAAGAAGCCAGCTATGACTCCAGGCAGATAACAGAGAGACAGCAAGATGAGAGATACACTTGGGAACACCTTGAAAAGAAGAAAAAACGAAAACATTCTAGTTCAGGCTTAGTAGTTTTAAAGAAAATGTACTATTTGTAAAAATAATAATCTGTCTGCACCTTGTTAGCCAGGGACATCATGATTCTGAAGGAGATGTCTCTCCCCTCATCAACGTACGCATAGATGACATCTCTGGTGAGAAGATAGAAGAAGAAGAAGGCAGTGAGGCCAATGGTGAGGCGCATGGGCAGCCTCCACTCGGGGAACAGCTGCAGGGGGAAGTCCTCCAGCTCTCTGGCTGCAGACAGAGACCCTCTATCCTGAACAGTGAAGCCCAGTTTGGTGGAAATCACTGCCACTGCCTGCTTAGCCTCAGGATTGTTTCCACACAGGTACACCTGGAGCATGAAAAGGTTCTTACAACTCTAAAAATCTCCTGTGTGAGAAACATAGTGCTCAGCCATGTTAATGCAATATTTATGTACATATGCATGTGTACACACATTGATGAAAGGATGTGTTTGACTCTAGAGAAATGAATATGAAAGTGAACAAAGACAGCACGGCTTCTTGTATGGAATACTAAATTTAGGCGAGGAAAGCAGGTATCAAGCAACAATGCTCAGTTAACACCTTGTGATGTTGCTGATGGTGCTCCAAATACACAGCACCCCAATGCATAAATATGCACACACTTGTGTGGTTTTTACCATCCTCTGAGACCTAACAAACAGATCAAAACAAAGCAGGAAAAAAAAACACACGTGCTGCAGCTTTGCACTACAGAGAGAGAGCAAAACATGTGATGTTGAGCTTAGATCTGAGAAACGATGGAGTTCACTGATTCAAAGAGACATCACAAGTGGCTTTCAGAACAAAAACATTAGGTTGACTACCTAAATTTACATTCTTTTCCTTAAATGTGGTCTAATGAATGCTTCAAAGTGTGTGATTATGATTTAGACTGAAGTTCTTCCCGTCTTGAGTAGCACCCACTGTGCAAACACATCAGAGAACTAGAAAAAAGAAAAACTTGTTTTTCTCTGATGGAATAAGAAATCTGTCAAACAAACAAGCCCCTATAACCGAAAGAAAAGATCACACCAGAAAAAGAGAAATACTGCATTTTTGATGAGCAGGAGAAAAAAAAGACTGAGTTTTGTTGGGGTTTTTTTCCACAGAGAAACGTATTAGTGTCACAACAGATCCAGTACCTGTCTGTTGGCATCTGAAGGTCCGTTCTGGAGAGCCCAGGCTGACAAGGTGTTAAATGCTTTCACCACATGGGCCCCAGGGATTAACCTGGACAGTGAATAACAAACTTTAGCTTCATGCTCTGCCAGCCACAGAAGGCTCTGACCGCATCCATAAGACACCACCTAATCTCTACTTACTTCTGCAGATACTCAGCGTTGGCCTCTGGGTACATATTCTTCTTGAGATTGTTGCTCACATCCACAAGCACCTTGCAGTGAATAAAAATCGGAAAAATGGTTTAAAAGTGAGAAAATAAACAACACTAATGATGCACAACATTATGTGATTTCACAGTAAGGCACCTTCCCATTGAGTTGAGGTGCTAGTGTCTCCAGGAAGTCATAATGTTCTCTTTGGACACAAACAAAGACCAAACTGGCTGATTGCGCCGCTACCTCGTGGCTCATCACCTGTACAAGTCAGACACACAAACACAAGACGAGCACAAAAATTGCATGTACAGAGGTGCAAGTGGTACTTCTGTTGCTTTCGTGTGTGTCATTTATCTGAAGTAAATTAACTGAGTTGTTCAAACACATGGATCTTTGCGTGAAATATAAACTTCTCAAAAGAGCAGTACACTGGTGAATATTTGACAACGTCATGAATAACTGCTGGAAGTTACAGAGCTGTGAAAAAGTGTTTTCCATCCATCCATTTTCTAACACCCTTGTCCTTAGTGGGGTCAGGAGGGGTGGTGGTGCTTATCTCCAGCGAGACATTTCAGGCGAGAGGCAGGTCCACTCCATCTCAAAAACGTGTTTTCCTCCTTACAGATTTGATTTGCTTTTGCTTTTTTATTGTCACACTTGAATACTGATCAAACATATTAAATCAAATCCCACAATAATAACTTTTTGTGAATATGAAAAGCCTCACCCTTTGTTGTTCAATCATTAACTGTGATTAACCAAACTGGTTGGGAAAATGCATTCAGTTTCATGAGCCCATCCCCAGAGGCCGTTCTGAATCTTCCCAGGATTTGCAACAACTTGTTTATGGGGCCGTGTCTCATCATACAGAGAACTCTTGGTGTCCTTGAAGAATATTCTAAGCAAAAGGTTTTGCTCTGGGACTGATCAACTAAGGACAGCTACAGATTCTTGCACAATAAATAGATGGTTTACACCTGGAGTTGAAGAGGACCACACATGGAAAGTGTGAATGTGGAAAAAACTCTGTAAAGTGATGGGGAATATCAAATATGATATTGAATATGTGTGGCTTATAATCCTTTAAAAGGAACTGTGTCTAGAGATTGGGAAATCATTTTTTACAATTTAACCAAGATTTTCTCATGATTTGTTTGTTCTGACTTGGGCTGCAATGTGAAATAAATTCAACTGAAGTAATCCCTACAGAGCTTTTATTCCTGAAGCATCATCATACCAGGATCTTGAAGATGGCCCCTGACATATTCACCAGAGTGGTTCAAATTTCTGTTCAACATCAGACTCCAGTATAGATGTTGTTCTCTTAACAATAAGAGAAAATCAATTTGTCCACTTCATTGTTGTGTAAATTTCTTTCCTGTATGATTTCTACATTTTCATGATCAAAATTGCTGAACTTATATAATGTAATAACGAACTTATGTATTATATGTAGTACATGAGACAGTATGTTGTGTCTTACTTCCGGTGGCATTGTCTCACAGAGTGAATTAAACAGTTGGCACATGCCTTTTGCTGTACCTCTTTATATCGCAATATATGTGTGATTACACATGTACTATACATGCTGATGTTCCACAACGTAACATATTTAATAAATGTATGTGACATATTTAGTCTGATCAGCCATAAATGTGCTGCATGAATCTGTAGCTAAAGGGAAGTGATAGGTGAACTTGACATATAAATGAAGGTATGATCATACACAATTTTAAATTTTAGTAAAAAGAAAGAAACCTTAGCCAAAGAAAATGTTTAATTCTTGTAAATAATTGTACAGAATGGAATTAAACATAAAAAGCTTTTAAAACATCATAATTAAAAGTCAAATATGTGAGTTTCTATCCAGAGTAGTCAGTGCCTCACCAGTTATAAATCTCACCACTAGTTACTGGGACTCACATGCACAGAATATGAATACATAATATTTATTTTCATAAGCTCACTGCATTTGTGGAAATGAATAAGGATGCTACACATTGCAGCATGTGTGTGTCCACCCTGAAGTGGTTGTGCAATCAGAGCCAACAAAATTATGACTAACTCATTAGTGTGTCTGCTTTAATATTTGTAAATACTTTTGTGGCAGTGGAGTGTTAAAGTGAGTGAAAGGAATTATTAAACAGCCCAGGCAGTCAACACATCTCCATGCTTGTTCGAACCTTTGTTTACAATTAGTCTGGCCACTTCCTGCCTTCTTTGGCTCAAAATGATGAGTCTGTCAAATGCAGTGACATACAGGTTTGATTTAATGTGTTATACCAGTCAGACTGAGGTCACTTTGAAAGACATCAAACATCTGGCTAAGGAGCCCATATGACAACAGCCTGGTTCTGATTGATAGATGATTGATAGTTGATAGTCTGATTGATAGATCTGATTGATGCTGTCCAGCCTGCCATTAAAAGATCAGATATATGTTTCCTCTTTAGGCTGAGAAAAACAAGAAACTGAAAAGGAAAACTATGACGCACTTTTTATGAAAACAATTGGAAACAAATTACATTCTCAGCACACCAGAATGTGTTGAGTTTGAATGATTCTGTTCATATGTAATATAAAAGATGAGAACAGTCTGCACCACACTGTACCCATGCATCATCTGTGCTAACGCCTGTCTACACACAGCCAATCAGTAACATTGTTTAGTTAATGAAAAGACAGAAGAGACTTTCACTTTAAATTTTACAATTTAAAGTGCAATTACCAAAAACAAAACCTCAACAAAACACAGTGCTATATAATATTTTTTTGCTCAGTCCACACCAGACATTGTAGCACATACCTGAGCTCCTGGAGGAACGGGGCCGCAGCTGTGAGGTCTCCGGCTCCCATACACCAACCTATACCCAGACTGTAGAAGACGTTGACCCAGAGAGCGCCCCAAATCTCCCGTCCCAAAGATGCACACCGCCTCCTGTTCAGGGTTGGCTGCAGCACTCGCAGGATACAGCGACATGCTCTCTGGCTTCACCTCCTCCGACATGCTGCACTGCCTGTCTGGCGACGTGGAAGCAATCTAACACCAGATATGTTGTGTGGATTTGACAGAACAAATTGTTCCTACTGGTGGCTCTTCTTTCAGGGGCAGCTGAACTGAAATATGAGACAGTAAAGTGTCTGTATTAAAGACAGATGTAGGAAAAATGTAATGTGCCTCTGAATTGGCAGCTTACCGTATTTGTCTTGGAAAAGTACAGGAGCTGAAGGAACAAAAGTGCAGAAGCTGAAGGAACTTTAAGTCTTGAGGCAGTTTTTGTACTTACCCACCCCCCTCCCAGTTCAGAATGGGCAGTGTGTAAAGTCTGGAAACTCCAGGGAATAAGGTGGGAGCCATCTGTGCAAGTACTGGCAAAACTGTTAGTTATGAGTTGTGTTTTATTTTTTCTCTGTGTGCATGCAAGTGTGTTTCTGTTTAGCAAAAAAACTAGAAAAGTTTCTGTCGTGGCCTTCTTCTGGGAAATGAGAAAATAATCTCTGAGATGTTGTGCAACATTGGGAAAGAACACTTTAATATCCAACCACCTGCCCAGATGTTTTGGTTCTTTCCAATTTTACAAAATCACTATTGTAAATAGATCGTGTTTAGATGGTGAAAATCAGTGCAAGTTGGGATTTTTAGATATTTGCACATTTTAAAATGCAACAGTTTTTTGCAGCTGTCAAAAAGTTAAGTATGAATGAATCATAGCTCTGAACATGTTCAAATTTGAAAGTAAATGCAGCTCTGTTGTTCAGACAAAAATGGGTTTGCCCGTCATCCCTGGCTGTGGATCAGTGACACTGAGCTCTTCAAAAACATACAATCAAAACAAATTCCAGGTCACAGTGTGCAAACACAGTGTGCTGGGGTGCTTGCAACTGCAATTCCTCTCTGTGTAGTTTCAGTTCAACATGAAATCCACATGGCCTGCCCCAAGCTCATAATTACTTTGACAAGAGGGCAAAACAAATAGCACACATTTTTTGTTAGCAAGAGGTTATTTGTGGAGCACTTGGAGCAAAAGAACCCAGTCCTATAATCAGCCACTGATGCATTGGTCAGCAGAGGTGCTCACTGAATCATGAAGTTTGCAGGAAAACCCACCAATTACAATCTAATCTGCACTCTTTTGTTGCCCTCTATGAGTAATTAATGTTCTTAGCCCTGTAACTCAAATTGGCCTATGCCTGTAAACCTTTCTTTTGCTCCCAGAGGATGAGAATAGCTCTGGTGTTCAGAGCCAAGGTGAACCACAGATCTCATGATCTGCCCTAGACTGTAATTACGCCTTATGCTCTGTTGTCTTACTCAGTGGCCAGTAAACATTTGTGCAAGCTCATGTGGAAAAAGAGAAAAAAAACACAAAACATATTAGTGCATTTGGTGGTAGTTAAAACACATGTTGACAAAGTCATAAGGCATCATTTTAAACATTTATTTTTTTCAGTAATGGCTGGGATTGAAGTCCAAAGCCATAAAATGTGGAGAAAATAGACACAAAACAAACACAAAGAGGCTAAGCAAGGTCACAGGAGTTGTAGAAGAGTAATGACACTGAATGAGCATACAAAATACAAAGTCCACATGAAGATAAGGTAGCGATAGCTAATCTTCAACTGCAATCTGTCTTCACAGAGAGAAAACATTTCCGATGATTTAGGAAAGCAATTTGGTAGTAGTATCTTGTAGATCTTATAAACGGCACCATAGCCAGGGATTTAAAAGCACTCTGTGGCAACCCTGTCAACTTTTGTCTGCTTCTGACACAAATGTGCTTGTGTATGCGCCAACACTCCAAAAAGGGACAGTAATTGTTTTACTGCAAACCCACGACTCATTGGAAATTATCTGATGTACTAATATGCAGTCATAACTAATCTGAAACACATTTTCTTGCACAATTTTCTTCTTAACTGTAAACAGATGGTCTGGCTGCTGGTGATGGTGTTGAATCTTTAGAATCCACTATGTTGTGTCCTTGTCTCTTATTTTTAGATTGATCCTTTCCTTGACCCAAAGTGTCCAATCATTTCATTATCTTAGGACCAAAAGTGTTTCCAACGACTCTTTAAGGAAAATTAAGAGTGCTCACTTCATTCTTTTCTATGTGAGACCACATTTCACATGAGCATTTTTCCATTTTAAAGGTGTTTTTGACCAAAAAAAATCCATTTATTTTGTAGATGTGTTTTGTCGCCGCATGCGATGTTGTCATCCATATAGCAGCGCTTTTCTGTTTGATATAAACATGGTTCCAAAGGATCTGTTTGTTTCAGTAGTCGGCTCTGATATTTGCTCTTTAGTGAAGGATAATTTTTTTGTTTGCTTTGTTTTTAGCAATAGTGAAATAGGTATTATTAGATATTATTTTCCTTACACAAAAGGCTCAACAGTCTCCATTTTAAATACAGCTCACAAAAATAACAAGAATCACAAAAAGTATTATTCTATCAATAAAGAAGAAATGCACAACAAGGACTGTGCTGCTTGAAATAAATCAGGCTGGTCTAGTACATGGTACAATGACTTTCTCTCCCCCCCACCCTATAGTAAACATACAGTTATGACCTAAAGTTCTTTGCCTTATGAAGCCAATCACAAGATCAACCAGGCCTGAACAAAAAAGATTTCAGCAAGCATAACAGCTGCATGTTATGGCAGTACTCTAAACAATCTGGCCTAAAACAGCGTGGGATTTTTTTGATTATCAAAACAAAAGTGAGAGGAGGCAGCAATCAAATATCAAATGTCAAGTATGGAAACAGACCTTCTCAGGCGAGGGTGATGATTGGACTGTCCAGTTTTCCCAGGCACAAGCCATTACCCTGATTGGCTTCACACGGCTCAGTAACTGGTTGTATAAGCAAAATGCATGAAAGCTACAAAGTAGATGCTAATGCATTCTAGTGCATGAAATGAGGCTTACAGTAAAGTCCTGCTTTCTCTATATCTTTGACCTGTACACCAACACAGGAATTGATTACCATTCATTATCATGTTTCAGTAACACCTTTTAAGAGGTAGGACTTATTTTGCTGTAAGACAGACTCCCATTTCAACTGTTTCTTCTAAATTTTTTTATCTGTTTTGTGCATTCCTACTTTGGATATATGGTCTATCAATTTCTTCCATGGTTCCATGGGAGGGCAAAAGGACATAGTTCTTGTCTTCCAAAAGTATTAATCCTCCATTCACATTTTGTCATATTTACAAAAATAAACTTAAATCTGGTTTTGGAAATTTTATTTGAAAACCTAGCAGGAAGTAGAGATTATTTGTGGAGTAAAACAAAAGTGACAAATACTTTTTGAAAATTTTATGATAAAGAGATCGCTTTGCACTTGTTCTCTATACTTGAATACCCCTCAACAAAATCAAGCAATGGAGATCCACAGCTCTGGTGGGAAAATTGCTTGATAGGACAACTGTTAGTAATGTACTTCCCAAATCTTGTCTTTATTGAGAAGTGTCAAGAAGAGGGCTGTCATTGACTAAATGCCATAAGAAGTCTTCTTTGAAGTTTCCCTTATGATATGTATTGCTGTGCGCCCGCCATCAGAGGTCGCCAACCCTGGTACTCAGGGCACACTGTTCTCGTCCACCACAAATCACAAATGGCAGGCAGCAAAAAAACACATGTGGGCTCATTGCAGGCTTGCTTCCGGCTCGCTCTGCTTTTACACAAGGGATTTCTGGCAAGTGCTGCAGGAACAGCCTCAAAGGGAGGGTAATATGTAGTTCCCTGTCATTTGGTGACATTTTATGGCACAATAAAGTAACCATGTTGCTCTTAGTTGTTGTGAAAATGCTGTATACGTAAAAACAACTTAAAAGAAATTTGACTTCACATCATAACCATATCTGACACCAAGAAATTGTCCTCTGTCTCTTTAAGAGCCTCCTACCGTTTCCAACACTCTTTCCTCAGACATCATCACAACAATGTTTTTCCAGCCTGTCTTGTGATGCTGTTTACAATCTTCACTGGAATTTTCTTGTTTGTATGATAAGCTCAGCGGACGTGCATTTCTACCAGATGCTTGCTAATTGCGGTTGTTGCTAATCTGGTGGGAAGAGGAAGCGGGGTGGGAACTTGGCTTGGAGACTGAAGCTCCAAGGTGGAGCTTTGGGTAAATAGGTGGTTCATGAATATACGTCAAGCAAGATTTTTAAGAGAAACTTTCTATGCCACAAAACAATTACTGCAATTCAATTGACCTTTGCGAACATATGAATGCATAGATTGTGTTTTATTTCCTCATTAAATTATAGTTCTTATCCTAATAACCATTTTTTTCAATTTGTTAAGATCCTATGTGTTGTATTATTGGTCTCTCTCCCTCTTTCTCTCTGAAAGCATAACATGCCTGCTGTTTTTGGATTCTTTTCCCCTTAAGGTGCTGAATGTCCTCGTACGAACCTCCTCAACGCTCATGTTAGGTCATGTTTTGCTTCCTGGGCCATAAGCCAGCACAGCCAGAAAGGCCACGTCTAAAATCATCTCTTTTTCAGGAGCACAAGATCAAACAAGTAACACATTCATAATGTTGCAAGGATATGATTAGGCTGTCAAAGCCCCTTTTTGTAAACATTAATAACAGAAGGCATTAAAGTCCAGCTGTCTAGTTTGCAGCAGATTATATCAGTAGTGAAACTTAAAATGGCTTTGGAAGGACTTGGGAATGAAACGGCAAGCTGTGCTTTTCCTCACTGCAAACACTCTCTGTCCCACCACTCTGGCCCATCACCGTGATGTTGAAGAGATTTACAGTGAATCCTCCCTGCTGACCAGTGCTGCTCTGGCGCTCAATGAATGGACTGTAAAGTTAATGAATCACATCCAATCTTTCCATGTAGCACACATCACCTTTCTCTCTCTAAGACATATATGTGAATCCTCCCAATCCCACTCATCCTGGCTCTTGTGTTTCCAATGCAGAGCATCATCAGGATATGGTCTCAGCTTCATATGAGTCCTAATCACAACTACAATAAAACTAGAATGTAAGATTGTGCTATAGTCCTCATAACACTTACTGTAAATATGTAATATTAGGCAAGCTCTGACTGCAAGTTCTTATCCTTACCTCATCTTTACTTGGAGGCTCTGAGCATAACTTTTAGAGCAGAAAAAAATCAGTTTAAAAAAGTGTTAATATGTAAAGTTTTAAATAGATATTTTGCACGGAAAATGTGCAAAAATGGCACAAAAACTCAAATAAGTTGAATTCAGAACACTGAATACAATTACCTGACATTCAGTAAATACAGTTCAGTGGTACAAAATCAAAGTGAACTGATTTGAAATGCAGTCACTTGGTTCAAATTTTAACCAGAGAAAATTAAATTCACTTTATTAAATTCAAATTTATTCAGGTTTTATTCACTTCAACTCAATAAATTTTATTTCAGATTAAATAAATGGACAACTAATTTAATTTAACTGACCTAAAAGGAAAGGACCTAAATTTTCCAAATTTCAACTGAATAGTTGTCTACAGGACCCCCTACTGCTTGCTATTAGTTGTTACTTTTTAGAATAAATGTGAACTTATCCATTTTGTATTTATTTTGTATCAATATTTTCCGACTCAACTAGTGGTAAATCTAGCAACTCTTCTGTGTTGTTGGAGACTTTTCTGGTGACAGCGCTCTGCAGCTTGTCTGCAGACAGCCTGCCTGTCCTGAGTGAGCAGTGAGAGGGGCTATTAGCTTCTCCAGCTTCCTCACCACTGCAGTCAGTCTGACACAGCACCATACCTTCACTAATAGTCAGAGCAGAGGAGACATATTTCACCCCGTGTTCACATTGCAAATAAATCACACATTTGTGAAGCTAACACTATCACCAGTGCTCGCTACGCCAACTCCTGACTCACCACCGGCCTGGGGAGGAAGAGCAGTGCTTTTATGCCTGAAGTGATAAAGTTGTTCCAAGCCATACTACTGCAACCGATAGGAAAATTCAACCGCCTCAGAACCGTTTGACCGACGAGGTCAGCAGTGAGACGGTTTAAGACAAAAATAATGCCAAACTAAAAGAGTTGCACAATAAATGTCTAAATGTGCACAAAAACATGAAGATAGAACCTTAAATACATTTTTTAAACAGTTTGTCAACAACAGTTTTTCACTTAAATCTGACTGACTTCAATTGTATTTGGGCCAAAATATTTACATTTTGAATTATAGAATAAAACATTTATTAGAGAGAAAGAAAAAAAGGTTGTATGCCAGGAGTATGCAGCATCCATCTTTCATGTACCTTGGATGCTCCAGACTTCATTGAGTTTCAGAATAAACTTCACTTCCTGCTGTTCGAAACCAATCTGCTGCCCCCCTCCTGTTGTCTTTAATAACACCATTCAGTGCTTCTTCTGCTGCTCTCTCACTGTATTGTTCCAGATCTCATCCAGTCTTGGCCCTTGAAACATCAAATCCCGCTCTTGAACAGAAGTCCTGGTGGTAGAGAATCTATAATTTATCAGTCCATGACCACACACTGCTGAATATTTCACTCTGAAAGTCGTGTATAATTATAGTTGACTTTGTGTCATGCTGTCACTCCAGGGCCTCCCTTTCTGGTAGTTTTTTTTTTTCAATACAGACCTTCAGCCCTCGAAAAATGCTTTCTTTGGAATTACAGGCTATCTTTTCGTCTTGCAGGAGCTGTCAGGTGGCTCAGTTGCTTTCAGGTGGCAACTCAGCTTTCACATATCATCCTTTTTTCAATAAAACATACAAAAGCTCATAGTTACTGGTAACAGATTAGGTAGGACAGAGCAGACTTTGACCTAATGCCCATCCTGCCATTTAGAATATAAGAAAACGCAAATTGCAATGTTTGTAATGAGGAGGGCAATAAAACTTAATGGAAGCTAATGTGGTTAATCTGATCAGGGGAGCAGAGAGACCCTAGGTTAAAACGGCTACTAGACAGTATAAAGACTTAGGAGGAGGAGCACACACTCAGAATACACTCGCACAAGCACACATTGGCAGCTTAATGGTCTATGTCAGCTCTTGTAATCTGATATCATTAGATCGCTACAACTCTTCTCAATTTAAGATTAATGCATAAGCCATGTGGAAGGTCCCCTGTCTTTGATTCTCAACTGTTGGGGTTGCACACGCTCAGTGTCACGTGGGGTGTGTTTGAAGATGTGTGGTCTTTCATGCCTTCTTCACTTAGCAACAGTTAATTAGTTCTTGGTGAGTGTTACCTGTGGGGAAATTGTCTGAGGAAAGATGTTCAAAAGGAGGGGAGGGGTCACTGAGAATGAGATGGGAGGAGAGGGGTCCGAAAGGGCTGATGTGTAAAAAGTGTGTGATATATATATATAGCTACCTTGAAGAAAATAAAAGGGATATAAAAGGGAAAATGACAAAAAATGGAGGAAGCCAGAGAAGAGTTATGGAAAAGTGACAGACAGCAGACAAGGGTGAATTAATTTTTAATCGAGAGGAGAAGTCAGGGTTACTGACAAGAGAGAGGCAAGATGACGTCTTTTCACTTACACACAGAAACACTTCCTGTACAAACCTGCGAACATTAGCTTTATTTTTCAGAAAACCAAACACATTTTCACATCCTATTAAAATTAACTCATACTTTAACTGTTCCTATTAAAGGCATTTAACCTTTCTAAATTATCTAAATGATTTAATTGTATTTAAAAATGTATATTTCAATTTTTGCAACTTTTCGTTTTCTTTTTCATTTAGACTTGTATTTCACAGTTATATTCATTTTCATTTTAGAAAATGAATATAGCAAAGAACACACAGAGAGATGACATTACATTTGACTACAGAACTCAGTCATCGTGCATAAAACTATGTCCACATAAAAAATAATCAGTGATACCGACGTCTCTGGCCCAAAAGATTTAAAATCCAGGATTTGTGGTTCATAATGGTGAGGCCAAAAGCGTTTCCAACACAGGCAGTATCCTATTTGGAACATCAGGAGAAATGTTTTCACTTCACCTTTTTGTTTCTACAGAACTCATCCCCATTTATTGAATAGGCAGCTTTATAACAAAAGTGCTCTGTCTGTGCATTTTTTTGTGTGTTGTCAATAAATGGTCACACATCCAGTTCAATATTTTCAGTTTAGAAATGTATTCTTAACAAAGAAAAATATTTTTTTTTGTCCACAGCTATAAAATGTGACAGCGATATATATAAGTGCACTCATGGTTTTAAGGGAGTGACTAAAAAAGCCATTTCTGTGTCAGCAAAGTGCATTTTAAAATTATTAGGCTTGAAAAAAATTTTTTTTTTTTGCAAAACATTTATGTCTCATCCCTTTAATAGTTTGAGGGTTTCTGGCTCTAAAATAGAATAATACATGTCTTTGAAATTAGGATACATATTGACTGATTTGTAAGGTTTTGATTAACATTTAATTTGTTTACTTTTTCTTAAGTTTCCTGATATTTCCTGTTTCCTGTATAAGTAAACAGAATGTAATTCAAATGGCTGAGATGGAGAATCACTTTGAAAACTATAAAAACTCATGACATTGTTGGAATATAGTTTTCCTTCATAAAAATCACACCCAAATCCTCCCTTTAAACTCTAATACTTTAATTCTAATTACTCCAGACAAGCTTCAGTGAGCTGCAGACTGGGCGGGCCTTTATCCCCTGGGTGGGAAAAGCTCAGAGCGTAGAACACAAAGGCAGGCAGGAGCAGAAAAGTTAAGAGTGAAAGGAGGGTTAAGTGCACTTCCTCTTTCAGCACTTTTCTGTTCGAAGTTTGCATGCTTGGATTTATAAATGACCGTAGCAGACAAACACAAAGTGCTATTTAAAAGTTGTGAAGCCTATTTAATTTGGCAAGACAAGGCAGCAAAGTACATCAAGCAAAAATATAAATGACACAAGGTTATAAGTAAACTGAGATGGAAAAAAATAACTAATGGTTTTTTTTTTCTAATTATAATAAGATGACAAAATGTAAATTACTGTTTGATCTGGTTTCTGTCCAAAAACTGCAGTTTAGATTAATTGGATACTCTAAACTGTCATTTGGTAGAGTGATGTTCAGGACTGTGTGTTTTTGTCTTCTGTCTCTGTGTTGGTTCCGTTGATCTCTCCAGTGTCATGAAGTGTGGTGAGGGTTGGTGAGGCAGACGCAGCGGACCCAGGTAAGATGAATAAATGATTTTTAATGGTAAGTAAGTCCAGCAGCAGGCACAAGGAAACACTGACCACGACTAGACTAAACATTGACGACGACATTGACAAGGACCCGACGAGGAACAAGGAACACAGGTGGAGTTAAATACACGGGAGGGTAATCACAGAAACGAGACACACCTGGGAACAATCAAGGGGAGGACAGGACAACGAAGAGACTAAGGACACAGAAAACTCTAAATAAACACAGATCCTGACAGTACCCCCCCCCCTCAAGGGCGGCTACCAGACGCCCAAAAAACAAAAACACAACAAGGGTGGGCGGAGGGGCGCTGGACGGGGGGCCAGAGTCCAGAAAAAACAAAAAACAACCCACCGTTGTGGGCGGAAACACAGGGAGGGCCAAGAGTCCAAAATACAACAAAAAACTACCCACAGGGTGGGCGGAGGCAAAGGAGGCGGGAACCACGGTGGTGGTCTGGCGGACGTCCGCGGCGGCGGGAACCACGGAGGCGGTCCGGCGGCCGTCCGCGGCGCTGGAGGCGGGAACCCCGGAGGCGGTAACCCCGGAGGCGGGACCCCCGGAGGCGGGAACCCCGGAGGCGGGAACCCCGGAGGCGGTCCGGCGGCCGTCCGCGGCGCTGGAGGTGGCGATGATGAGCCCCCCGAGGCAGAGTCTCTGGTGGAGCACAGAGAGGCGGAGTCTCTGGTGGAGCGCTGGACGTCGGGGTCTCTGGTGGAACGCTGGACGTCGGGGTCTCTGGTGGAACGCTGGACGTCGGGGTCTCTGGTGGAACGCTGGACGTCGGGGTCTCTGGTGGAACGCTGGACGTCGGGGTCTCTGGTGGAACGCTGGGGGTCTCTGGTGGAACGCTGGGGGTCTCTGGTGGAACGCTGGGGGTCTCTGGTGGAACGCTGGGGGTCTCTGGTGGAACGCTGGGGGTCTCGGGTGGAACGCTGGGGGTCTCTGGTGGAACGCTGGGGGTCTCGGGTGGAACGCTGGGGGTCTCGGGTGGAACGCTGGGGGTCTCGGGTGGAACGCTGGGGGTCTCGGGTGGAACGCTGGGGGTCTCGGGTGGAACGCTGGGGGTCTCGGGTGGAACGCTGGGGGTCTCGGGTGGAACGCTGGGGGTCTCGGGTGGAACGCTGGGGGTCTCGGGTGGAACGCTGGGGGTCTCGGGTGGAACGCTGGGGGTCTCGGGTGGAACGCTGGGGGTCTCGGGTGGAACGCTGGGGGTCTCGGCCTCGGGTGCGCCGGCTGGAACGCCGGCAGAAACGGCCTCGGGTGCGCCGGCTGGACCGGTTGGGGGTGCTGGTCCCGGAGCTGGAGCTGGATCTGGGCTGGCGGAGAAACTGAGCGGCTTGGGAGGCAGAGGTTCGCCAGCCATGACGGCTAGAGCCGCCATACGCTCCCACTCTGCCTCCCTTTGCAACTCCACCAACCCCGGGTGCGGAAAGCGAGGAACCCAGTAGTCCAGCAGCAGTCCCAAGCGGATGGCGAAACCGAGGCGTCGGATGGCGGCGTACGGCTTGGCCATTGCCTCCTCGTACTCTCTGATCGTTTCCGTCAGCTCCCTTAACTCCTCCGGGTCCATAGTGGAAAGTAAAAAATAGCGTGCCTCACCGTACTCTCTGGTCGGGTCCTTCTGTCATGAAGTGTGGTGAGGGTTGGTGAGGCAGACGCAGCGGACCCAGGTAAGATGAATAAATGATGATTTTTAATGGTAAGTAAGTCCAGCAGCAGGCACAAGGAAACACTGACCACGACTAGACTAAACATTGACGACGACATTGACAAGGACCCGACGAGGAACAAGGAACACAGGTGGAGTTAAATACACGGGAGGGTAATCACAGAAACGAGACACACCTGGGAACAATCAAGGGGAGGACAGGACAACGAAGAGACTAAGGACACAGAAAACTCTAAATAAACACAGAAAAACACAGATCCTGACATCCAGGGTATTCTCCTCCTTTTGTTTGTTGAGTTTTGCCAGGTACAGAGAAAGGACAGACATGTTCCACAAAATCTGCTTTCACAAGACCCTTGAGTGCCAGGCTTGAAGACCTTTTTGCGTTTTGCATTTTGATATGTAACCCCACACAAAATTGAACTGAATTTAATTGCAATAGTTGTTAAGATAGTACCATCTATTTTCACAGCTATGAAAATGTGGTTGAAAGTGAAAGGTTAAATATGCTTGTAGATGGATGTCCATTGCAGCTGTTAATCAGCTGGGCTAACAAGCTCCCCGTTCATTTTTGACTGAGCTAAATAAAGACAAAGCCAACCCTCTACAAAACTGAGAGAATAGCAGTAAATATGACCAGGTCTTATTATTAACCTAAAGTATAGAAAAATACTTATTTTTTTATGCCACCATAGATGAAGGTCAGTTTGTTTTCATACAAATAACATTTTCAGCTGATCTGTATGAACTGTGATTTCCTCATACAACACCAGCTATTCTGTAACTAAGTTTCTCAGTAAATTAGAAATTATGCAGCACTGATACATCTCCAAACAATTTGAGAAAAAGATTACGTTTAATTGTAAAAGTTAGCCTTCAAGTCAGTCATAACAACAATAAAACTATAACTGCTACACCAAAAGTCTTAAAATCTGATATATTAAATGTAGATATTATTTGAAAAAGTCTTGTGGTTCACCTGATAAATGTATTTAGGTACGAGCCACGGAGTCCTGGCAGATTCATTGTTTTCTTTTAAATGCTTCATTTTCATCTTAAACAGGGCTATATTGGGATCTGTCAGACATCTAAAACCGAATGTAGATGTTGAAAAAAGCTTCACTTTTAAACCACAAATGGACCATTCAGACATGATTCAGAAGTATTTTCACCACAAAATGTTCACTTTGATTTTTCATTCTGATAAAGTCTCTCAACGGCATATTCACATCTAAAAATCTCATGCCACAAGGTCGACGCCAAACAGAAACTGGGAACCACATAAAGGAGTTGATGAAGAGGTCTAAGCGTAAAGTGGGGTAAAGTGCCTGCAACACCAGGTAATGGCATTGCTGTCAGTCACTGGTTCCGTGATTTTTTTTTTCCCCCACACACAGTGTTATGAAACATGGATAGCTTGAATGACTGATAGTCAAAGAACAAAAGTGGACTGAAAGGTAGATTGTCTCTGCAGCCATATAACTGAACCATTTTGTGTAAAGGCCTAATTGTAACAGTCTCACTAAAAATATATACTTTTGGGTCATATTATTACATATTTTCCTCCAAAATATAATAACCAAAAGCCCTATTATTTCTATTGTTAATTTTAAATGTGCCCATTGTTAACGATCAAAACCTCCTACACATCGGTGCCTCTAAGGCATTTTTTCCCATTTGCTTAGAGCACTGCACAACAAAGTAATCTCTTATTGATTCCTACAGTACTGCCCGAAGCCAAATTTTGCTTCTGCCTCTGCAGGGTGTCTCACTCATCTGCACTTTTTAGCTGCTTCATTAAATCCTTTTTTCTGCTTCACTGATGCTGCTTTTGGCATGCACACTTCAAGAGGGCATAGGCATGTCTGCCAAATACAAATAATTTATTAACATCACAGTCATTCTTGGTCATAAAAGTGGAAAGGATGTCAGGGAAAGAATAACACACAGCAGAAATGAATCTGTTTTCCACAGATATTATTCAGACAGCGGAAGAAGGTGGACAGGCACAAAAATGATGGCAACGCTACAGCTGAAGCTTTCTAACTCAAATAATGTTTTAGATTTCTATGCATTCTTAACACATTATTCCAAGCATGTCTCAGTGGCGGCAAATAAAGGATAAATGTCCACTAAATCTCCGACACATTTACAGCTGCGTCCCTTTTGGGTTTGGCAGCCAGATCCTTAACATGATTACCTCCAAGTACTCCCAACTCAGAAAACAGAAAAATACCCCATGGATTCTAATACCACTTTACTGACCCCACTGGGGTTTTAGTTCAAGTCAGATCTGAACATGAAAACGAAACAGAAATGATGTCTCATTTTCCCGAGGGAGCTCCTTCTTTTTCTTTCTTCTTTTTGTTATCTCTTTCCATATTGGCTGCTTTCATCCTGCTTCCATTGCTGTGGATACCCACAACACACAGACACTCACAGAGGAGTCAAAACACACACAAGAAAAAAAAAAGAAAACATACCAAAAAAAACAGATGCACTCATTCACACACACATGCACACACACAAAGGTATATACAGACACAGAGGGCCCTATTTCAGGATGCTGTCAGCAGCAGGACAGAGGCTACAGGAAACACAGGATGGATTCTCCTTTGCCTCATTCCATCACACTGTCATGACACCCCTATTTACCTCCTCCATCCATCTCCCTGCTGACTGTCTACCACCTTGGCACGGCTGTCTCTGTGCATGTATGTGTGTATGATGTGTGTGTGTGTGTCGGCACAGTCACAGTGATGGAGTGAGGTGGACACTGGATAGTGTGCACTGCGGTGTGAGAGCACGCTGTGTACCCCATCAGTGTTTGACAGTGCTAAGGGTTTCGGTTTAGATGGCTGCACTCATTTCCACATGAGACGGAGAGTTTTTGTGTCCTGGGTTAGAGTGATAGAAGTGCAGAGGTTTCACAAACATCCTCCCCTATCGATGAGCATTTTAGTGAGTTGAAGGATTTCCTTGTCAGCTTTTTGATGAGCTTGTTGCTTGATAACTTTCCATGACGATTTTTCCATCGTACTACGTATGTCCTGAAAAACTTAGAAATACTACTGTGATTTATTGAGGTAAAGGATACAGTCATGGATTTTGATTTTTGTTTTTCCACCGTTTGATTCTGTATGATCCATCATTGTAAACAGAATAAACATTGAAGGATAATTAAATTAATCAGTTAAACATGTAGCTAACAGTCTGGCATAGCACTAAAGTACTAGTTTAGTTCTCAAAGCAAAAAAGGCTTTAAGCCTATTCTTCATTTTTGTTACACATGATCAACTTTTAACCAACTCAAAATTTAATTGTACTGATTTCAAGGACGTACTTTCTTGTAATCTTTTAAATTGGTCTCCATCAGTAGATTTCCAGGCTTTCTCAAAGCCTTTCAAACATTGTCTTTAGCCTCTGGCAGCATTTTTACTCACCTTTTATCTGGTGCTTCTAACCTGATCATGACATTTTGCAAAGTTTTTTGACAGATGAAGAAAGCGGAAAAGTGGGTGACAGGAAGGAAGATGTAAGATCTAAAAACTTAAATGCAGCAAGCTTATGTTTTCTGAAAGTCACTTCTGCAAAGGGACAGACAAAGATTCAAGAAAAAACCTGAAACATGCATCAGCCAGCAGTTATTCATCTTCTACGTGTTAAATTATCCAGCTAGGTGTCGATTATGGTGTTACTGTGGTATATTTACTTTTCTTAATAGGTTAAGCTAAGAAATAAAAGAACTAGAATTGTCCTTTATTGTCCCTCAGGGGGGGAACAATCAGGTTTACCAGTAGCAAAGTGATAGGCCAAGGGAAGCAGATATTTTTATACAAATATGATAGAAAAAAAGTCTCATACGCATTCTGAAGTTTTTAATTGTTGACTTCTCAGGATTACAATTAAAACCAAAACAAGGATTAATCAATGGTTTAAAGATTAGAAGAACACGTAATCAGTGTTATCAAAAGCTAATTGTAATATTATTCAATTACTATCTACTCTGCAGTGGTTAAATAAAAGAAATAAACAGAGCATACATGACTGATTCTACTTTAACGATGACAAGTGAAGGAAAAATCTCAAGGTGAGGACTGAACATTCATACTAGTATTTTTAAAACAGAATAAAGGGTAGCACTCATCAAGAATTTGTCTGTCAGGGTTCAAAAAAGGGTTTTGAATGGGCGATTCAAATTCTAATCTCTACTTCTGTGAGACTGAGAGAGAAAAGAAAAAGGGCGAAGACCAAGATTTGTTTGCCATACTTTCTAACAAACTAAAAAGGACAATTGATTATAATTTTTGATACAAATTATCAAGAGTAAAAGCCATGACTAATTTCTCAAATGATTTTTCTTTGCGGAGTCATGGGATTTGTTCTCATAGATTGCCAAGCCAGATGGTAACTGTAGTTAAGCGACTTCTCACGTTAACAAAAGGAGAGACAAAAGGTAGCACAGAAATTTAGGTTGACACTGAATATGTGATCATATTTCTCCAGCATTTTATGTAATCTTTAAGCCAGACAGAAAGTAAACTAATTTCTCTGTTTCTGTCAGATGACTGCGTATGCAGGATGTGGTCTCTCTATGTCAGCGAGACCGGTTGCAAGAAGATAGATATTATAATGGGGTTTCAGCTCACAAACCTGTTTATACACAGATAAATGTGCATTTAGTCATACAAGTCATCATTTATTGCAATATCAATGAAAATGAAAGTGCATGTACGGCATAAATAGATTTATGGCTTGACATGAGGGGTCACTTAATGATGAGCTGAATAGAGATATGAATCATACTATCATGTTGCAGTTTTAAAACCAACCCCTTAAAAAGATCTCCACCACCAATAAAACACCAATGTGTTGTAGAATAACGATGTTAGCTCTGTCTACAAAGGTCTACAGATGTATTTTAAGCTGAACTTTATTCTGTTGAGATAAGTAATGTGTTAAAGTTATGAGCCAAAACTTCAGAAAGTAAATACAGTCTCACCTTTTCTGGCCTGACCAGATTGCACTATCACCACTGGGTAATGGTCAATCATTTAGAGGAGCAGAAAAATCAAGCTCTGTTGTCTGCCAGTTTACTGCAGACTGTTTTATTCTTATGTTAAAACCATAACATATCCTCGTTGAACCTTAGCAAACAGGAACTAAAACTACATCCCCAGTGTATTAAATAATATATCTACACAATAAAATAATCAGTTCAATGATTCATCTTTAAACTTTGTGACCCTCCTTCCTCTTACACAACCTTTCAGCACTTCCTTTTTTTAGGGGCATGTAAGCTTCCACCAAATTCTGACAATTTGTGTATTTGTCAGGAGAAACATTTGGACATTTAATTTGAGAAGTTTTTCTATGTCAGCCCCTTTATTGTGCTGCATATGTAAAAGCTGTCGCTCGACGTCAATCAATTAAACGTTATTTACAGAGAGCTTTCCATACAAATCCAAGTAACACAAAGTTGAAAACAGTCGGATAGGAAAAGAAATCTTGGACACAAGGTGTACCATTGTTTTATAAAGCAATGTAAAATCTAAAGTTGTACAAGTTGCTGTGGTTTTAATTGCTATTGACTATTGAGTCCTAGCATAAAACTTACTGGGTTTATAATATTTAGCGTAAAGTAAAGTAGGTCTCCTGCTCTCCTATTCCTAGGAGCTGTGTGTGATTTCAGAAGAAAAACTAAATTTCACAAAAATGTTCCCCTTTGTTAAGAACAAATAAATGTAACACTTTTCCAATAGGAGAAAAGAGAAAGCTTTTTTTTTTTTTTTAGCTTTAATCCATGTTATAAAGTTATTCCCTCATCAAAAACATACAGTAGAGTGTTGCTTTTATTCTTTCACGCATTTTTTTTTAATGTTTTGCACTCCCATGTCAGAAAGAATTTGTGAAGGACTTTGGTGGGCTGTTTTTTGAATGTGCTGTTTAAATAACTTATAGATAAATTTGATATTGGCATAAAATAACTGAAAATATTATCAGAGGTAAATAATCAACAATCAAGATGTGACATTGTTTTACAACTGAAATAATACTATAGGTTATTTTATGTTAAATAAAAACAGAAGTAGATTATTTTGCAGCAATTTTCAACACAATTACTTTTGTCCCAAAGTTATTATACTGTCAACCTCAACTTTACCATGTTTAAACGTCTAGAATTATTCAAAATAAGACAAGGCAAATCTCCAGGTGACAATTGTGGAGCAGCATTTTAGAAGGATGAATTATGCAATTTTTACTGACACGTGTTTTGTTAAGGAACATCATTGTTACCATAAACCCTTTTAATACATGAGGCAATATGAAGTCTCTGCAATGACTTTATAGTTTTGTCCTTGCCTTTTTTGACACCTCATTGCCATGAGCATCCTTTCAACTTAAATTAACTTCCTCATAACGCCCTATGGCTCAGGGAGGTTAATTGGTGTCACCTATGCAATGCATCGACACAGATTAAATCCATGCTCAATAATGAAAAAAAATGTATACTGAAGCTACTTTGTTACTGTCCACACTCGAAGCCATCTACGATCAACAAGGTGTTCATGTTTGCACTTGCTGGAAGCTGGAAGAAAGATAACATCTTCCTCAATATGATTAAAATTCTTGTGTAAATTAGGATAACGCAACTATACTTTTCATTAAATCTAAGCCTTCCTAATTTACCTCAATGCTTTGAGAAGGTAATCAGTTTACAGCGCACAGCCGCTGCAAAGTGAAGCATGAATAGAGCTCGAGATGTACTGATTAATATCATCGTTCTCTACTGGTTAACACACTGAGAAACCACTTCAGATTTGCAACAGTCTATGCTTGAAAATTAAGTCTGCTCAATGGCTTCAATATTAATTATTAAATAATCACTACCACGTGATGTTCAAACACCTCAAGGGCGTGAAAATGAATTTGTGAGAAATGGTTGTAAAGTGGTGTAATTCTTGCTAGGATTGCAACAGTTCATTTGACTGTATTCGATGCACCAACAGCTTGTTTTATTCACACCCTGCCACTTATGACACCTAAAGACAGCAGGGTGACAAACTGTAATTCATATGTAAAATCATACCTGCAAGTATATCCACATGCAGAGGGTGTTGTTGTACAAGCACGCATGCAGATATATGGGATTCACATGGACTGGGAGCAAATATTACTTTCCATCTGCAGATGTTGGCGGTTTTGGCGCGTGA
Organism: Xiphophorus maculatus; assembly: GCF_002775205.1. Lineage (NCBI taxonomy): Eukaryota > Metazoa > Chordata > Actinopteri > Cyprinodontiformes > Poeciliidae > Xiphophorus > Xiphophorus maculatus. The sequence goes on from NC_036445.1 coordinate 16,171,909, forward strand.
GTGTCATTGACAGTCAATATCAAACATCTTTTTTCCAGGCAGCCTATGTTTCTGTACTGTCTCGCAACAACAGCTGAAACCTCCTAAGCATAATAAGCAATCCGCACCTGGAAAAATAATACCCGCATCACTCAGCCAAACAGACACATACAATGAAAAGACAGAAACAATCAAACTTATACGTTACAGCTTTTAAACCAAGACTGTGACTTTAGAATTGGCAAGGTCAGAAAACATTATTTGATGACACAGACCCAACCAGAAGAAGAGACAAAACCCAGGAGCTGAGAATTAGCATGCTGCCCATCCCCACCACAAAAGCTGCCCCAGATGCTAAGGAGCGTCCGTCGGGAGGCCCCTGCACTTTGCTTAAGGGTGGTAGTTATTTTCAGAAGCAATAATTAGGGTCTGAGTGTCAAGATTTCCCTTTGCCCCTTCAAAAACATTCAGCTTGACAACTATTAAAGGCCATTAAATCAGCTTGGAGAGCTTATTAATTTTACTGCTCGGACACATTTAAATTGAAATATGCATAACTTAAGGAGAAGGAGAGACGGAAGAAGAAAATAGAGATGTAGAGTCAAATGTCAGAAAGATTTACTGACCCCAAGGCTGCAGGGAGCAGCAAAGGAGAAAGGACATGGCATACACAGGTGAAAAAGAGCAAAGGCAGAATGGCTTTTATATATGTATTTATGGTCAATGTCAACAAAGGGCATATATGAACATGTATGCTTTTCTGCTACTAGAGACAAAATATTTCCCAAATATTCTAATTACGCTCTATGTCACTTCAAGATCATTCATATAGCTACACATAGAGTGTTTATTGCTTTCAGTCAGGGGTCTAGCATGAAAGCACAAGATTAAAAATCTAAAACAAACATCCAGTTATTTCAAGAAAATCAACAACAGCTCTCTGAAAATGTTACTGAAATTTAAGCTCTTTGACTCTCAACATCTTGCCCTCCACCCTGGTTAAAGTAGATTACAATGTGCCCTCTCTCCAATGATGCTGAAGAGCTGGTTTTCTTTCTACTTTTAGCATGAGGTCTGTGTTGTAAGGAACCAACCTAAAGGACACATATTATTATATATGCTAAGGAATTCCCACAAAACAAAACAAAAAAACCTCCCCAAAAAACTGTATTTGGCAACCTCTATAAAGGGAGATTGGTAAAAATGCCATGCAGCCATTGAGACTAATCTGTTCCTTGCTGTTTTTAATACATGTGTATTGTTAATTGAAAATTAATTTTAAGGATGTTTGCTGGGAATATTCATATACTGCCTGAGATGTTTCTTGTTAAGACACCCATGAAAGAGCTCTGTGATAGATCAACATAATTATGAGGTGTAAGAAATCTGTTCTAAATAAAAATATGAATATGTGGCAAGCATTTGCATCCAGCCTCTCTGAATCAAAGCTTTTAGGGTAAGTTTAACATCTAGACAGAAATGTGTTCCCATTCCCACAGTTTTTGGTAAAGTTTCTCAAGCTTCTTAATGGGATTATGCCTGGGCGTTGACTGGGCCATTCTGACACGTACATACAGTCATATGAAAAAGTTTGGGCACCCCTATTAATCTTAATTATATTTATCTCTAAATATTTGCATGTATGCAACAGCTATTTCAGTTTGATACAACCAATAACGTATAGACACAGTAATATTTCAGTATTGAAATGAGGTTTATTAGACTAAAAGTAAATGTGCAGTACACATTAAAACAAAATTTGACAGGTGCAAACATATGGGCACCTTAATCATTTTATTAATTTGAATACTCCTAACTACTTTTCACTGACTTACTGAAACACAAAATTGGTTTGGTAACCTCATAAAGCTTTGAACTTCATAGCCAGGTGTAGCCAATCATGAGAAAAGGTATTTAAGGTGACCAGTTGCAAGTTGTCTCCAATCTGAATCCCCTCTGAAGAGTGGCATCAACAAAGATTGTTCAACATAGTTGTTCAGGAGAAGGATACAAAAAGTTATCTCAGAGATTTAAACTGTCAGTTTCCACTGTGAGGAACAAAGTAAGGAAATGGAAGACCACAGGGACAGTTCTTGTTAAACCCAGAAGTGGCAGGTCAAGAAAAACATCAGAAAGGCAGAGAAGAAGAATGGTGAGAACAGTGAAGGACAACCCACAGACCACCTCCAAAGACCTGCAGCATCATCTTGCTGCAGATGGTGTCACTGTACATCGTTCAACAATTCAGCGCACTTTGCATAAGGAGAAGCTGTTTGGGAAAGTGATGCGACAGAAGCCTTTTCTGCAAGCACACCACAAACAGAGTCGCTTGAGGTATGCAAAAGCACATTTGGACAAGCCAGCTTCATTTTGGAATAAGGTCCTGTGGACTGATGAAACAAAGATTGCGTTGTTTGGTCATAAAAAAGGCGTTATGCATGGCAGCAAAAAACCACAGCGTTCCAAGAAAAACACTTGCTACCCACTGTAAAATTTGGTGGAGGTTCCATCATGCTTTGGGGCTACGTGGCCAACGCCGGAACTGGGAATTTTGTTAAAGTTGAGGGTCGCATGGATTCCACTCAATATCAGCAGATTCTTGAGAATAATGTTCAAGAATCAGTTACGAAGTTGAAGTTACGCCGGTCATGGATATTTCAGCAAGACAATGATCCAAAACACCGCTCCAAATCTACTCAGGCATTCATGCAGAGGAACAATTACAATGTTCTGGAATGACCATCCCAGCCCCCAGACCTGAATATCATTGAACATCTGTGGGATGATTTGAAGCAGGCTGTAAATGCTCGGCGACCATCAAACTTAACTGAACTGGAATTGTTTTACAAAGAGGAATGGTAAAAAATCCCTTCATCCAGGATCCAGGAACTCATTAAAAGCTACAAGAGGCGACTAGAGGCTGTTATTTTTGCAAAAGGAGGATCTACTAAATATTAATGTGTCTTTCCTGCTGAGGTGCCCATATTTTTGCACCTGTCAAATTTTGTTTTAATGTGTACTGCACATTTACTTTTAGTCTAATAAACCTCATTTCAATACTGAAATATTACTGTGTCTATAAGTTATTGGTTGTATCAAACTGAAATAGCTGTTGCATACATGCAAATATCTAGAGATAAACATAATTAAGATTAATAGGGGTGCCCAAACTTTTTCATATGACTGTAAATAAATCTACTCGGGTTGTCCTGCTGTGGAGCAACCCTCCATCCCAGTTCCCAGTATTTTACACCCTTGAACAGATTTTCCTGAAGAAAAGAATTTCCTCAGGATGATGCCGTCACCACCAAATGTGCTGTATATGTGCTACTTTGTGTTGCTCTACTACATGAAATCTCAACAAAATGCATTGGAGTTTGTGTTTGTACTATTATATGTAGATGTTCAAGGAATAGCCTTTCACAAGGTTTCAAATCCACGTTGTTTTAAGTTGTGGTTTTTCTTATCCACAATCTTCTGTTTGTCTTTGTCTCCATTTTTAAAGCAGGACATCAGCAGAGTTGCGGTTCAGAACATCCTGTGACCACACAGAAATGCCTAGTTGCATAAGTGCGGGGTTTGGGGGATGTGCATGTGTATCCGTTGGAGAATGAGGATGTGAGGATAATTTAATTACGAACCAGATAGAGCGGGTTACCGAGGTTAATATCCTGCATGCACTCTTCTCCTCTCCGGACACTGTAATTGCTTTAAGCACATTAGGAAGTTTATTGACTGCGATGGCCTTTTAAGACATTACATTTCTGCTTCTTAGTGTCAGACAGGAGTCGCCCAGCTCCGCTCGCTGTCTCTGTCTCCTATTTCTGCCGCAGCTCTCCTCGCCCCGTCACATTTCTTGTTTCTGTGTGCGCCTCCCAGCCTGTGTCTGCTTAATTGAGGCTCTGTTAATATGATGAGATTTGTATAGCGGCTCATCCGCAGAGGCGGCGTGTTGAGCTTTGACTGGCAGGAGATTAACTCCTCTTAACCCACAGAATCATTTGTCCTCGGTGGAACAGTTGCACTAATGACACCATAAAAGGCTTCTTGATGTGTCAAATTCTTGAGTGCAGCTCCAGTGAGAGAGAGGAAGAGCTTCAACAACTCCCTCCAAAAATTGTGCATCTCACTCATTTTCTTTTTCTCTTACTTTAAATCCCTCAACGAGGCCTCCTTATGAGGATGGAGGTGAATGGAAGGAGTTATTAAAAGGTCCTCACCTCCCCCCCTGGGACCGTTAAAGAGGAATTATATGCAACCAAGTGCACTTACAGGACACGTAAGAGTTATTTCACATTTCTGTTGCAATAAATCCACTTTCCACTACAGTCGTGGCAGGAATGGAAAATTATTTTTAGCCCAGGAAATATTTTTGAGTGCTTTTCATAAGACATCTTCAGGAAGAATTTTATGAAGAGCTTCAGGTGAGAGGGGGAAAAAAAAGAAGAAAATTACTGATTGGAGGGGGAAGGGAGTGAGGGATGAGAGGCATGGGGAAAGTGATTGGGAGGAGACGAGAAGCGCAGGAATGCTGTGACAGCTGACAGGGAGCAGAGCCAAGCAATAACTACAGCAGATATAGCCAATGTGAAAAGATAAATGATGTAATATCTGCATGGATCAATGTCGGTGCCTTCTCTCTAAAAGGGGCTCTCTCTATAAATTTCACAAGAGTTGCTCCAACTCCACGTGCAAACACACACACTTTCACACTGAAATACACACCTTCCACAATTAGAAAGAATTAAGATGAATGGCTGTGAAGTTGGAGTATCTGAAGACCACTCTGTAAATGTCTTCCTCCAGCTGTCCGGCCCCATCACCACGCAGATGGCAGAGGGAGGCGAGGACGAAATCAATTTGTTAAGATAGCAATATCAGGCTAATGAGAATTCAAGTGGCTTGACTTTCGACATGAATCCCATCGTGTCACTCGCATTATGAAACCAAGAGGCCATTAACACAGAGACCAGCGTTCTAAAAGTGGAGTCTTTGCTAACAGTTCCACCTTGTGGTAAGGCGAACAATTACACCTGTCAGGTTTATACTCCACTGATAAAACAGTAAATAACAAAAGTTGTCGATCCCGAGGAGAAAATATAGCCATATTAGCCTTTGCATGTATATGGGTAACACAATTATATCTTAGTTTGCACCCAGATTGGTGCTTGCATGAATTAACACAATGATTGACACATCAATTATCCATGATTTGGTTTTACTGTATCGGAGGAGGACAATACTTTAAGCCTGATGCCTACGCTGAAAATCTACATGCAGTTTAATGGATGACTCATTTTTGAGGCTGTCGCTGAGATTATGACTTATTGTATTCACAGCGTGAACTCCTACATCAGCTGCCAGGACAAGAAAACTGCCAAAAGGAAATAAAGACAGCAGCAGCTTACACATGCTTTGTGATGTTGCACAGTACTGGTTCACATTATTGAAGCCACATGATCAAAATACCAAGACAAGTTTGATGTTTCACTTGAGAACAATGTTATGAGATGTGATTATGTATTAAAAACAAAGTACAGCTCGGTAGAAAATATCAGCTACCAATCAGAAGAATAAAAATACATGTTAATTTGTTCTGTGTTGTTTTTACAACAGTGCCTATAAAAGGTACTCACCTCCTTGGATATTTTTTCCTTTTAGTTTATAGAAATCAATCATGATCAACAAAATTTGTTTATTTTTGACAAAGTTAACCAGACAAAAACAGAGCTGTTCAAAAATAATGACATTTAAAAAAAAAACATATGTAACATAAAATAAGTGATTGCATAAATATTTACAAATGTATTTATAAATTAAATGGACACCGCCTGGGCACAGTGACTATGTCTCTGGTGATTGTAGTATAAAGATACCTATGTTCACTGGCTAATCACACTTCCTGGTTACATTACGTTAAGACTAAAGAACAGCACAAGCAAATCAAACAAAATTCTGTTGCATTTTCAACTAGAATCCAGGAAAATCCAACCTCTGAGAACAAGCAGAGCACATAAAGGCACCTGTAACTGCAATTGTTGGCAAGCAACCCAAAATGTTCTTCAAAAGCAACATAAAAACCGTAACAATCACACAAGTGCATAAACAAAAAAATGTATTTCACTGAACTTAGTTGCAAATTCAGCATCAGTGTCAACACAAAACATTGTTGCAGTTGCTTCTTTTAACCTTACAAATTTTAAGTCTAAGCTTAGAACACTTTTAGATCAGTCTATAAATATACCATTGATCTATATTTAAATAAGGTTCTCATATAGCTTCCACATCAAAATTATTGTCTGTTGCTGGATAGATCTGTGTAAACTACAGAAATGACGGCTGGGTTTCTGCCTTGTCTCTTTCACCAACTCCTGCTCCACATACATTTCACACCTGTCCCGTCTTCTTCGCTGCTCTGTCTCTGTACTCACGCACAGGTGAAACTAGTTAAGCCATTAGTTTGCGCTCAGGCTTCATACCACATTGTATTGCAGTTCATTCTAAAACCACTGGATGTTGCACTTGAGCAACAGGATTTCAGTCCTGAACAACTAAAGCTGAAAGTCAAAGAGCTGTCTATAAGCAGAGTGTGTAACACACTCATGTACAGTAGGTGGCGCTACGCACCTTGAGGCTGTTTGCAATTAGCAATAATAAAAAGGAAGAAGAAGAAGAAGAACCGCGCTATATCTGATTTCTTTTTTTATATAAGTGAGCCTCGCTGAACAACATCAACGAACCTGCTTTAATCTCATCCAACACGTGTTTATTAATAATGGAGTAGGAGAAAACTACAAAGTACATTACTCCTCGAATCTTCTAACTAAATATGACATCGCACCCAATACTGCATTTTTAAATGCATTTCAGTTGCTATCTTACTCATCTTAAATTGTCGTGAGGAAGTGCCACGGAAACTGAAGGTAAGATATATCAAACTCAAATGACAAAAATACATTAGAACACATCCATTAATATTTGATGGTACTTTTAATTCGCTAGTGGAATGCTTCCGATTCCGAATGAGGCCAAAATGTGAGGTGAAGAGTAAGAAACCTGGACAAAGAGCCCGAAATGCACTAATATGTGATGTCAAAAATCACATATCCCTCACTTAATTGTTTTAGATCATTAAACAAATATTACTCACAATACAAAAGCAGTTTTAAAACCGTGATTTTATCTATAGAGAGGAAAATGGAAGCCTCCATTTCAACAGCCACGTTATGAGCAGCTAAAGCATTAGCATTCTGTTTAACATGCTAATTACGTTTAAGACCAGGCATTGATTGGACCACTCCAAAGTTTACATTCGTTCAGTCTTTCAGAGCACTTTGTGTTAGGGTCCCAAACTGATTGCTCAACATTCTTTTCCAGGACTTTCTCCTATTGAGCAAATGTTCTGCTCAAAAACTTACTGCAAGGTTTTCAGGCTGTAAAGCAGCATGATAACCCTGAACCATCACAATACCACTACAATGTTTGACTGTTGAATTATGTTATTGTTTTAAAATGATATTGCCATCAGATGTAACAGGGAACTTCCCAAGAGATCTATTTTTAACTCTTAATAATAATCCTTGAGGATCATCAAGATTTTTCTTCTCCTTAATCTTAAGCTTTTTTTAAAAAATTAGTTTTGGTTTTTCCGTCCTGTAGATGCTATTTTGCCGAGTCTCTTTCTTGGTATTGGAATAATAACCTTAGTACAGGCAAGTGAGATCTTGAGTGGCCTCCAGGATGGGTTGTCAATGTGGTCTCATGGTAATGTTGGCAGGCTAGCACTCCTGTGATGGTCCATCCCTGTTTCGTTCTTTCTCTATTTGTGAATAATGGCTGTCACTGTGGATCACTGGATACCATAAACCTTAGAAATGACTTTGCAACCCTCTGAAGACTGGTTTCTGACGTGCTTTTGCCTTCTGGTGTGATGCAGGTGTGTGGGTATGTGAAGATATACAACAAGAAAAGAATCTCTTTCATGAATTTTACTTCCTCCAGTAACGGGTAAGTTGCAATGCCAGCTGAGTTGTTCTAACTGAAGGACTGTGTCTTTTTCAGCCTCTGGCCCTCGCACAAACAGCGTTTTGCAGTGCACATGCAGTGAGCTGCAAGAGCCGTAACCACAACAACCGAACATAGGACCTATAAATCTTACGATACTACCGTTGTCTCCAGGGCTGTGTTGCATTTACTGACCTGACAGAGGCTAAAAAAAAAACTAAAACTAAACGCAAAACCAAGCATATAGGCTTATAAACAGCTTAACCTTCAATCCCAGGTCTAACTTTTTAGATCTGGGCATGAATTGTTGCTTTCGGGAATCTTTCAGCCTATTCCATTATGTCATATGAATTGTAATCACATAACTTCTTTATTCTACAAGTGGGAGAGTATTCAGGCTTGCACCCACCACCTGGGTTTATTTTCCTTGTCTTTAAAGTGAAGAAGAGTGTCTCTTGTCTTTGGGATGCTGATTAACCAATTATTCTTGTTTAGATGAACTGGTTTGTTTTTTTCCATCCATTTGTGCAGCTGTCGTTTCATTTGCGTTTTAGTGCTCTGCATTCTTTGCTCCAAATTGTTTAGCACAATTTGTTCTTGAGTGTTTCATCCTTGGGGTGAACCACCAATTCGTTTTTGATATTGTTGTTAGATGGAAAATTTCCCAGACTGTTAAAAGCTTCAAGCTGTTTTTGTTTTTGTTGTTAAAACCACTGACTGCTGACATGGGTTTACAGCTCATCTGTGTTTGGTTCACATAAGAGTTTAGTCATCTTGAACTTTAAGAGGTTGTGCATTATTTTAATATTGATTGTTTACATAAGTCTCAACTTTTACAAAAAGTGCATAAAGACAGTTTTAGCAGATCTGAGTAACGAGATGTTATGTGAATAATGACATTTAGTTCTGATTTGTCACTGTCATTTTTTATATCGATCTTGGGAATGTCATTTATTCTCAAAAGGTAGCATACCTCATACAGACAAAACAAATAGTTTCATCCTGCTCTGCAGTATGATTGATAGTGACTCATTTTCTTCTTGAATGTCAGATCTAGTCGGCAAGTAGCTCAGTCACAGACTTTTTTTGTATAGAGTCAAAATTAGGTTGTCACTCTTATTTGAGAATATTGTTGATTACTTAGAAATGCAAAAAGATGGCAAAGAACCTGAAAACAGAGCAGCAGAAGGGAAACTAATTCTTTGTTCCCACTGTATACTATCCAGCACAACGCTGCGTCATTGCAGTGAAAATTAAATGAATGGCCATGTGGTTCAGGCCACAGCTGCCATGAGTAGGGCACTTTCCCCCCCCCCCGTAGGTAGGAAAAACAAGCTTAAAGACAGAGCGTGTCTCGTAAAGATGATGTCATCAATGACTGAAGGGCCTCCTTTTTCATTTGCAGAAATGAGATGGGGTGGGTGTGTTCTCTTCTGGGCTGTAAAGACAGCTGATGGCATGTAGATACTGGACTGCTTGACTAGCAGGAAGGAGTTCCAGGTTATGCTGAGTGAGGTAAAATGCTGATTTAGAGCGAATGTTGTGCAACGATCATTGCAACAGGAGGAATATCTAAACAGGAACTACAAACTTTCTGTAACATGAAGACTGTGAAAGTGTGAGAGACAAGAAAGGCTTGAAACAAATGGATTGGTTAGCTATTTCAGAGGGTCGGCTTTAAAGGTCCAGCACCAGGAAGAGAGCGAAAGCAAATTGGATAGAAGAGCCGGCACAAAACAGGCTGACTTCACTCTGCACTATTCATCTCACTGAGGACTGAGTGATTCAGCACCATGGGAAAATCTGGTAAGTGGAGACTGCAGTCTGATGGTGGTAACACAAATAAAAAAACTTTTTCACTGATTTACAAGACAGAAAAATCCCTTGTGTGATCTCGACAGTTTGTTGGTGTTGAAGCTTCATCATAATGTAGTACAAAAAATATAGTGAACTGTAAAAAAATAAAACAAGCACTAAAAGCTGTTTTTCTGCTCTTAATTTGGCATACTTTGATTACTTTAATTCTTGTTAGGTTCCTAGAAAACAATAGCAGAATCTGTCCTTCTGTTTTAGTTCGTGTAAATATTTGAATGTACCTATTGTGTAAGCACTGGAGATTGGGCCAGTGAGTGATAGGCACTGAATAGCCTCGTGGAGAAGGGGGTGACAGCTGGTTGAGGGGGATGATCTAGCAGACGTTTTCTTACTCACGATGTGAGGTCATTCAGTCTCACCATCACAGCTCTGAGGTCATGCATGAGTCTCCTTGTTGTATCGTTATATTCCTGCTGTCATCAGACGTCTAACTTTTCCCCCCTCCGATCTGACTCCGTCTCTCAGCCTCCAAACAATTTGCTGAGGAGGTGCTGAAATTCCACAACGAGTACAGGAAGAAGCACCAGGCTCCTCCACTGAAGCTGAGCAGCAAACTGAGCAGAGACGCTGCTCGGTGAGATACAGTACACACACACACGCACACACACACACACACACACACACACAGATTAAATTACAAAGCTAAAGAGAAAAGGTTTATGTTTATCAGTCATCGCCAAAGTTCTATGGTGAACAAAAACATATTAGATACAAACTTAATGTATTCAATATATGTTTCCGATTACAAGTGATATCAATAATTCAACTGCAGCTGTATTAAGATGTTCAAATTACAATTAATTAAACTGCATTTCAGTCAATTTTACCAAGCAAACTTAGGGAATATGTATTCTTTTGAGTGAAATGTTTTGCAAGTTCCTCTTTCACAAGAACTAGTTCAAATACCAGCCATTTTTGTAAAGGGGAAAAAAAAAGTCATGTTCACAATTCACCACCTAAATATTCTTAATTAAGTTCAAAACCTGAGCATGAGCTAGATCCTGTTCAGTCATCATGTTTTTTTTTTGTTTTTTGTTTTTTTCAAAAGTTCAAGATATGATACTGTTAATGAGCCCAAGATTATTCATGCCACTGGCAAATTTGAATATTTTTTTATTGAACCAATAAGTCAGTTTCATAGGGATGGAGACGGGTACCTCTCCAAAGACAATCAAACAATATGGAAAAAAATATACATGTTTTTTTCTTAAATCTTATTTAATTTGTGGAATTATTGAAATTACAGCAATCAAACTTTAATTATAATTGTTGATCAGCTTTTTATTCTCAACTGTAGGTCATGAACTCATTCACCAATCCAGCATATAATGACTCGCATTTGTAAATTGGACTTTCCTCCTTATTTGCATTAGTTCTCTTTTAGTCTTTGCTTACTTCAACTGTCTTTTATAATAATTAATACCTGAAGCGGCTGCTCTCATTCTCTTTTCTAAACTATGTCATGATTAAAAATGTTAACTGACAACTAGTTCATTTAGATGTGCCCGCTATTAAAGCGCTATAAATATTTTTTGTCTTAAATAAATTCCTGATTCTGCTTCAGCTCAATAGACAAAATCTTCAATTGTGTCTCACAATGGCGTGAAAAATTAAATGTCACAGAACCATCAACCTGCAACCTTCTCTGCATCTCTCAAACACACAAATAGCAACAAAAAAAAACTTGGTTTATAAAGTTAGTGCTGATTCATAGAGGTTTGGTTTGGTATAGATTCAAAGACAAAAGGGAATATACTGATGTTTAAAGTGAGAGGAGGCATTCATTATCATTATCAAGTCCCCACCATGATAGCAAAGACAGACTGTGTGTGCATAACAGCTGAACTGCACCTGTCCTTTCTCTCACACACAGAGGAGTCTGTGTTCCTGTATGAGAGACAAACTCAAAGTTTGTCCTGGGAGTCTCATCCCAATAGCTTTTTAGATATCAGGCTGTGAGACTTTTTTCAATCCAAAACCAATAATATTGCACAACTCCATGTCATAATGGGGTAGGAAGATATTGTAATATGGTAAAGCAACAATCCAGGATTATCTTCATATTTATCTGATGCATCTATAGCTGATAGTATACATCTGTAAGATGGGGTTTTTGTTTGTTTTGTTTGATTAAAAAAGGTTTCTCTTGTAAATGAGATCCTGGATCTCAATGAGAAACCTCTGTTAATAAAACAAATATATATATATATATATATATATATATATATATATATATATATATATATATATATATATATATATATATATATATATATATAAAAACAAAAGGTACACATTTTTTGGGACATATAAAAAAATTGCACAGACTGAGAATCAAAATTGCGAAAAGTCTTTATACACCACATGTACCACTGTAACAAAATTTACTACCAAACATTGCAGCAATAACCCATTAACTATGCATCCTTATTTTTCGCTACTTTAAGACTCTCATTTGTGTGTTTGTTTTGGGGGGTTTGTTGCCTCAAAAAAAAAAAAATTGTGGCACAAAATGTTTTGTCACAAAGCATTTGTGGCAATGATGTTTTCTGTTACTAAGCTTAATGAACTTCAGTCCTTTTCTTTTTTTGAAAAGTGCATTAAAAAAAGACTAAATTCAATTTTTTTAGGTATGCTGAAAGTCTGGCTAGCACAAGAATCCTGAAGCATAGTGTGGAGTCCAGCAGGGGGAGCTGTGGAGAAAACCTGGCCTGGGCTTCTTATGACCAAACGGGTAAAGTTTAAGCTTTGTAGCATTTCTGGTGAAGTTAAATCTATGCATTAGATTATTCTCCCCTTGGTTTAAAAAACAAAAACATGTCAGCAGTATGTAGAACCTAAAGTAAATGCTCTGTACTGACTGCCAGTTGGTGCAGCTGAGTAGCTGGACTGTATTTTCCCTCCACTTCAGACACTATGACTCACTGCAGAAAAATGTCAGCACAGGACAAATATTGATAAAACAGCCCAGTAATTACTGACAAAAAAGTACCAATATAAGCCCCATGAGACCAAGCGGAATTTGCTCCAAATGACATCCATTGCATTTTAATGACACATTATTAATCTGGTTGCCCTTTAGAGTGATGATGCTTTTTTTTAAAATTCATTGCTGATGCAGGGAAGGATGTGGCAGATCGCTGGTATGAGGAAGTCAAGCAGTACAACTTCAGCCACCCTGGATTCTCCTCTGGCACTGGTGAGATTCACACTGTCTAATGTTTTGTCTCATCTCATCTTTTCTTTTCTCTCTCAGTTTGTCAACAGCTTCTTCGCCTGCGATGTCGTTTTGTGTTTACGTGCTGTCACTTTCGCTTTCTCTCACTGTCACACTTGTGCAGGCATTGGGTGGCTGGTTGTTATTTTTGAGCTAATGTCAGTGTGTGACTTGGTGTCCCTCCAATGGGAAACTGAGGGGAAAGTCACTGTCATATTTATAGATGACAGACGCACATGACTCATCTAGTCTGCACTAATTCTGACACATGGTCTCCTGTATCTTCAAACAGTGTGTGGGTTAGTGTAACTTAATAACACAAAGTGGATCACTCTTAGCCACTGCAGTGATTCACAAAGATTCATGTTACATTTCCTGTAAGAGAAAGACTGGATAAGAACTGGAAGAGGGAAGGGAGACTGATTTAAGGCTGAAAAGAAAATTCCCCCTTTTATAAATGTTTGGGGGAACTTAAGTGCCTTAGCGCACAGCTGCAGCAATTCTCAAACAGAATGTTTTTCACTCTTGCTGCATGTTCATGTGTTTTTCTGTGTCACCTTCAGGTCATTTCACTGCAATGGTGTGGAAGAGCAGCAAGAAGCTGGGTGTGGGAAAGGCCACAGCGTCAGATGGCTCTTCCTTTGTCGTGGCCAGATATTTCCCAGCTGGGAATGTAACAAACCAAGGTCACTTTGAGAATAATGTCCTCCCATCTAAAACTGGCTTCTGAAGAAATATTGATCTCCCCGGACTTTACTCGAGGCCCAAAAACATTTGCTTAGCTTTAAAGGGGAAAAGCTGTCTCCCTTGCAGAGCTCTGGAGAATACAACGGCACATACAACGTGCTGGCTAAAAACCCAAACTGCGATATTGTAGAATTTTAAAAGATAAAACACACTCAGTCCTCTGCACCTATAAAGACCTTTACAGGGCAGAGTGTTCAAATTGCCTAACATTTTGTAACTGTAGATTTTTGCTGTCTAACCACCATTTTCTTCTAAATTGTACACTAACGTATCGTTTCATGTATTTTTCTCCTTTTTGTAAAAATGAGTTGATATAGAGAAATGGTCACAGACAGGCTGACATATTACCTGGATTTGAAGCTGATGACTGTACATGTTAGGAATGTTCTTTTTTTATTGCCCCTTCTTGTTAAAGAAGACAGGGCTTGTGTTGTTTTTCATATTCTAACTTGTTTTTTACAATAAAGCTGAACGATTGTCATAACAAAACGCATGGTGACTTTATGATAACTCAACATGTCTAGTCAGTTTGCTTTTGACTACACAAATGTTCTATTAATATTTTCAGAGTCTGTTTTGGTTGTGTATATATATATATATATATATATATATATATATATATATATATATATATATATATATATATATATATATGCTTTAAAGCAAGCATATTGACTTTAACTTGCATTGAAATAGCATTAGAAAAGAATAGATGCAGTGCTTTACGAAGGCAATAATGTCCACAAACCTTGTATTTTATTGGAGTTTTATGTAATAGTCCAACAGAACTCATGACAAATTAGTGAAATAGAAGGGAAAAGGTCAACTTTTATAAACTTGCTTCAGACTAAAATCTGAAAAGTGTGGCATAAATTTACATTCAGCCCCATTTACTCAGACGTCTCTTAAAATGTAGCTAAACAGATTGCCTGCAGGAGTCACCTAATTAATAAATCTAGTCCACCTTTGTCTGATTTAATGCCGGCATAACTCAAACTGTTTTGCAAGGGACTCAGAGATTTGTTAGAAAACATTAACAGAGATCATAACAAAAGTCTAGGAACATGGCAGACATGTTATTCAGAAAGATGTGAAGTTTAAGAAGAGTTAGATTATAAAGCATTATTTGAACATTTGAGTGACAAGAATGGAAAAATGGGAAAAAACGGAAAATGTAAAGCTACCAACACGTGGTCTAAACTGTAGTTTCCATGTGGAGCTGCAGGGATGCACTGCTCAGAACATTTTGTCATACATTATACAAACCCTTTGTGGAAGACTGGCAAGTTAGCAGTTGAAATAAAGTCACAAGTAATATAGTTTAAAGTTTCCTACAAGCCATTTAGGGAACACAAGAAATAAAGGCTCTCAGCACAAATGAAACCAAAATAAAAATTTTTGGTCCTGCATACAAATCATTCTGTTTTGGAAGAACTCAACTGTAAAACATGGTGTTGGAAACATCAAGCTGTGGAGTTGTTTTCCATCTAAGCTAAACACAGGACAGTTCCGGAAGAAAACCTGTTAAAGGAGGTAAAACACTTGAGACGGGTGAAATGTTGCTTTCCATTTGCAGTCAGAACTTGATAATTCTGATCTCCAAGTCAGAAAGTGTAAGAAACTCACAGCTACCCCTTGTGGTTGGATTTCAATATGGTCACTTCTCACACTAGCACTGTGGTGGAAATATTTATACAAGACACACTTCTAAGAGTAGGTCTAAAATTAATCTTACATGTAGCGCCTTCAACTCTTTACTGAACAAATTAAAAGTGGTGTTTGCTTGTGGAAAGTAAAACTTAAAATGATTACTTAAAATGGTACTGTGAACTATCTATTTGGGCACTGCTGTGTTGAAATCCTGACTTCTTTACTGTAGCGCTGTTTCCTTGGCCGCAATGTCAAGCCCAGCTCCAGCTTCAGATTGAAGTATGTTCAAATCAATACCTATAGCAACAATTAGTACCAAAACGTGAATAAACTATCTGGTTAAGCTGGTAGAGGCATACTCCATTTTGGCTAGAATTGTAATGAATGAAGAGCATTAACTCAGAGGCCCGAATCTATATGCACACCACACCTTTCAGGGTTAGGCTTGGAAATAATTGTTAAGCCAAATATCCTTTCCATTCCATTTTATAGTTGCACAATACTTAGTCCATCACACAAAAACCCCATAAAATACATTGTTTTGCGGTTCAAACGTGACAAAATACTGACTGCAAGGCACCAATTTTTCCCAATTTTTCTAAATGTAGGTCGGTTTTTAGTCCCTTCATAGTAATAATCCTCAGTATTTTGTCAGAGTCCACAATGGAACTTGTCTTAGACTTTATTTAGCAGAGTGGGGATGCAACATACAGCAGCAGCGATACAGAAGAGTACGCAGTATTTAGGCTTTATAGGCAGGAACAAGGGAGCTGGGAATCAAACTGTCCTCAGTGCTCACTCACATGGTCAGCTCCTATGAGGAAAAATAAAGAACAAAAATTGAAACAATGCAGAGAAACAAGAAAATCAAGAAAGAAATGTATGTGTCATTAAACTGAGCATTAACCATTGCTGCCATCTAGTGGACATAGAACTTAACAACAAAGCAGTTTCTCAACTACAACTCTGGGATTAAATTAATTTGTGTTCTGTTTTCTCGTATCAACCTCTTCCCTTTCCCCCTCCGCTCTCTGGCTATGACTCATTGTTTTGTTTACCATTTGCCCGCCCTCTCCCAGCCGGCTCCTCCTTCCTCCATCCCTCCTTTGTCCTTACCATGATAGCATTCACAATGTCGTTCTTGTTGTGTTTGAGTGCGCGGATGGCCTTGGCTCGTGACACATTGGCCTGAGCCATCACCAGTTCGATGTCTCTCTGCTCCAGACCTCCATCATCCACCTGATGTGCAGAAAGGAACAAAGCAAGCAATGTTGCATTCAAGATTCAGTGAAACATCCTTGCCAGTTTGACAAGACTGATTTTATTTACCTCTTCCTCCTCCTCTTCACTCTCCTCCTTGATAGTTAGACTTGGTGGGACAGGTGGGGCTAACGGAGAGGGGGAAACAGGCACCTTGAATTTCTCTGCTGCTGCTTTATGAGCCTGCTGAGATAAGTCCTCAATCTGCAGAAAAGAAGAATTGAAGAGAATAGTTAGAAGATGGAAATATAAAGATGATTTTATGATCGAGACACAAAAGCTTTACCTTTGCTTCTCCAAATACAATATAAATGTCAGACATCGGACTTTTGAAAACATCTGGTCTGGTGATGACAAACAAGATACTCTTGGACTTCCTGATAGTTATTCTGGTCACACCATGGACTGGCTTCAAACCCAGTTTAGACATTGCCTGCAGACAGAGTTCCAGGGTTAGGATCTTAAATAACTACTGGTTTCATTTAAACTTACATCTTAAACTTGAATAAAAATAAAAACTAAAACAGTTAGCTGCATCATACACTGTAGATCTTCAACGTGCATACCTGTGCAATTTGACTTAAAAACAAACAAATTTATTAGGAAGAAACTTAGAGCTTTTATTAAAGAGCTGGATCAATGCCGTACACACCTAAAAATCAATAGTATAAAAATGACCCTGATGAATGTGTTGATGAATGACAATCGGCACAAAAAAGCAACATTGTAAAATTAATGTTACATGTCGTGAAACTTGGTAGTAGTATCATGTTCTGGGGTTGCCTTTCTTTAAATTGAACAAAGTTTTTGTCAACATGAATGCAATAATAAACAGATCCAAAAAACAGACAGTTTTGATCCAAAACCTTCCATATGAAGATGGATTTCATTGTTCAGCATCACGGTCAGCCCAAATATATTACAAAATCACATGTTTTCACCAAAGGAATTTGTGGCTCCAAGAATAGAACTAAACATATCTGGAGTCGCCCAAAGAGGACTGAGGGCAATAGAGTCTGACAGATTTGGAGAACCTCTTAAAAGGAGAGGGAACATATTAAGAAGTGGCACACTGAGAGTTTCCTGCTTCACTTGCCTTCATGACACAATCATAATGAGCAAATAACTTTTGTGAGGACAAAATGCAGTTTAAGGTAAACTTTGTAAGCTCTTAACTATTAATATGCATCTGATCCTAGCGTGCAATATTGTTAAAATAATGTGAAAACTGAGGCAATAACATTTTTTTTATCACTGTTAAAACATTTGATCACAGCTTTACACACATCTATACAAGCATCACTCTGACCTTGCGTGCTTTCTTCTCACTGCGGCTCTGTTTTGGTCTGTTCAAACCATCATCTGCAGCAGAAACACACTGAAAGAAAAAATCAGTAATGTTTACTTTTAAAAATCTTATAAAGCTTTTGAGTTTTGATAATTAGTTTCATTACAAAATGTTGGATTTGTTAATAAGAAAAACTATTGTTTTCATTTTGAGCCAATAGGAACTGATTGGCCTTTTCCTTGTAGTAACAACTACAAGGAATAGGTAGCTGTTGGCAAACTACAATTTTTGCTTGCAAAAATTGCAAATTGCAATTTTTGATTGCAGTTTACAATCAAAAATAGTCTATATTGAGCTTTCAAAGCTAAATCAAACGTTGACACCTTAAGATTTGTAGGACAAGAGCAGGAAAATGTAAGTGCATACTGTGACCTATGTTAAGGTAATTTGATTATACGTTAGAGTTTTTCAAACTTTGATTTAACTGTAGATTTTTTTATGTTTATTGTCTTTTATGTCAACACATAGGGAGTATACAAGCTCATATCTAAACTGTTGCTTTACATTGGATTTTTAGACAGTTGTTCATTTATATATGCAGTCCCAGGACAAGCAAATCAAATATTTTTACAGAGCTCCTACACAATCTGGAAGGCCTGGAAAAGTCTGAAAAAGTATGGAGTTCGGATCAAATATTTTCTAGTAATGAAAAATGTGGTACTGACAAACTGTACTAATTTCTTCTTTCCGCTACTGTCTCCTCCCTTAGTTATTGTGCCCCAATAACTATTTATTGTTATTGTCCAAAAATAGTTTTCTAAGGAATAAATAATATTCTAGAATAGTTAAAATTTGTAATGATGGGTTTGTTAAAATTGCTGATAATATTTGATCAATTCTGTGTGTCTTTTTTGTTGTAAGCCCATGTTGTTTTATGGTATTCTGTATTTATTTGCTTCATAACACAATAACAAACAAGGAAATTATTTTCGCTTATAAAGCCTTTAGATGGACTTACCGGTGGTTCTGATGGTCTCAGAGGCTCTAGCTCTTCCAGATCAGGCATCGAACCTTCACTTTCAGATTCATTACAGGAAGCCACAGTGGAACCTAAAGGCAACATGTCCCAGAAAAATATTCTGTCACAGTGGTGCAAACTAGATATATAATGCCATTTAAACCAGTTCTTTGCTTTATCAGTGCTATGTAATTATTAACATTCAACTAAACTAGCATCAACAAAACCAAAGGCAGACAGAAAGTCTGGGTGTGCAGCAGAAAACTAAGGGAATTCTGGGTATCTCTTTATCTCACTTGAGAAATAGGAAACATAAGAAAGAAACTCACTGTTATTTTTAACAGATAGATCAATCTCTTCACAAATGTTGAGGTTATGAGTGATTGAACAGCCTGACTGTCTGCCAGTTGGTTGGTGATTAGAGAAGGGTTGGATTTCTCGCTGATCTGCTGGGTCAGACTCATTTTTCACTGATCCATCTCTGTCTTCCTCAGCTTCCCTAGGCTTAGACGTGTGACCCCGCTGCAGCCGTCCGCCATCATGCTTTTTGTCCGATTCTTCTTCAGTCGCACTAGCACCTTACAGGGAACAAATTCATTAATATGCATATTCTACAACCATTTGAACATTTTCTAATTCATACACATCAGGCCAGAGGACGATTTTGTTTCCCTCTTTTCTGAAAAAAGACTGCCTATAAGTACAGGGCCAAGGAAATTTAAGTTTCAAGTGTCTTCACTCACCTCTGGAAATGTCTTGGGGGAACCAAGTACAACCTTCCTTTATCTGTTTCTGAGACTGGGTGTTGAAAGTAGACTCTGAATTTTGATGAGATGACGCTTCTGGAACAACTACTGAATCTAGATTTCCAGTTTCTTGGGTAGCTTGGGACAAGACTACTGGCATGACAGTGGGCAATTTGGATGAAGAGACACTTTTAGATGATGGTGTTGAACAGACGTCAGTGACCTCTGGGGGGCTGTTGTTGGAGGAAATTTCAGAACCAGCAGACTTAGGAGTCATAGACTGTAAAGATTCTTGTTGCGTGGAAATAACAGGTTGGGATTCCTGAACAGGTGTGGAAAGGCCATCCATTGACTCTGTTGAGGCACAAGGTAGGGAGGAAGAGGGGCATCTCGTAGCCTGAGCGTATGAGATATTTTTCTGAGGTTTGCTGGGACCTGTATCTATGTTGTTATCATTAAGGTCCACTGTAATTTGTGTCTGACTATCAGCTAATGGTCTGTTATCAAGTACTTCTTGTTTCTGCTGTAAATCTTGGTTCATTGCCATAATTGGACTGAGGTTATCTCTCGTACCTCTGTTTAAATTACATTGTTCTTGTCTTAAAACTTTTTCATCAGGACTGCCATGATTATGCCTCTCCGTCTGTGCAACAGATTCAACTTTGTCTAGTCCAGATGTCCTCTGCTGAAAGTCAGAGGATGAAAAGTTGTTAGCATTGTAGTCTGTCTTAGTTTTAGTAATGTGTGTAACCCAGTCTGAGTATCCATCTCCTGAAATGTTTGGTAGAGCAGGAGCTTTCTTTGGTTCTTGAACAGACTCAGGGCTAAAGTCATTAAGACCACCCGTCTGAGATGCCCTATTTCTATTCTGCTTCCTTCTCTTCCCTTTTGTAGAGGCAGTTTGGGTATCTGTGCAAGGTCCAACATTTTGTGTGAGCCTCTCAAAGGGATCTGAGTCATTCAGTGCAGAAGAGGACCTATTTTGACGTTCATCCACCTTATTTTTTTCATCACTCCTTTGTTTTTGTTTGACTTCCACCCCTTCCTCCCATGAGTTACAAACAACACCATGCTTTCCTAAAAAGGCATCTTTAGTCTTTGGTTCATTCGTACTTCCGGTAATTTCAGCACTGACATCACATTTTTTTTGGTTGTGTCGCTGATGTGACAAATCTGTGCCATCTTTATAGGGGCTTCTCAGTCTGCCGATGTTAGATGTGCATTTTGCAGGGAAAGACCCAAATGATCCCTCTGGCAAAGAAAATGCATTACTCCCTAGAGAGATTGACTGATACTGTGTAGTAGAATCACATATTGACTCAGCTTTACATGGTGAATCAGGGTTTTTGAGTTTTGCAGCTCCATTAGGCTGAGTGTCAGATGAGGCAATACAAACTCTATCTTTGAATAATAGTGTTTGTTTTGTGTCTGGTGCTTGGTTTATGTGATCCTCTGTTGGTTTTTGTTCTTTAGGAGTTCTGTCAGAAGTCTGAAGAGGCACCTCTTCAAGTGGAATATTAGACACAGAGTCTTTAATAATGACACTGACGCTCTGGTGTCTCATTTCATCTGACAGAGCATTCAGACTCCCATACATGCCTTCATTCAAGCACTCAAAGTCAGTTGAACTCTTCCAGTTGTCTTGCATTTGTGTTTCCTTGTTATTGTTATCATTGTCTGGATTCAAATTACTTATGTCCTCTGGAAACCTGGCACTTCCGTCCTCTCCTCCCCCTGCTTCTGAAATTTCTTCAATAGATTTCCAGTGAGCGAGGTTGGACTCAGAAATCCCCTCTTCAACCAATTCTTTATCCAACATTTGGACATTCTTTCCACTCTCACTGTTGTAATCTTCCTCATCCAGAATAGAACTGAGAACATTGTCGTAGTTTTCACACAGTTCGCTGCTCATATTAGAAACCAAAGCCGTCTCTGTCCTTTGGCCTTCTGTATCACACATTAGAAGACTCTCTGCCTCTAATTCATACTTCTTACCCAGGGACAAAGACAGTGATTCACCTGCTCCCCAGACACCAAACTCAGACCCTGACCCAAATCCCAGGCCAAGCCCCAAACCCACCCTGGCATCACACCATGCCCCAGATTCAGGGACGACATCTCTGCTTGTATCTGTTTCTGAATTTTCTCTTTTGGGAGATATTGCAAGGGGAGAGTGTAAGGATCCAACAGCTCCTAGTACCCCGTCATCTGTACCCAAAGTGTTCTCGCTTAGGTTCTCCAGGGAAGAGTCTCTCGGGCAATGTTCAGGTGTCAGGGTGAAGTTGTCACCAAGTTCTGAAATGATTTCTGTGGAAGTAGAAACAGGGATATTACTGGGATTGGAATTTGAATCTTTAGGAGAGGACAGAACAACAACACCCTTATTCAAGTCATTGGTAGGAGTAATAATATTCAGTGGTGGAGAAGAGTCACTTGATTTAGACTCTACACTTTCAGAATCAGCTGGGGCATACTCAGTACTTTGGCCAACCTTGGTATCAGAGTTGCTATTAGGACCTGACCTACACACAGATCTCCCTTCTACCGGCACATCGTATTTACCACAGAAAGACTTTGACAGTGCAACTCTGCTTGCTCCAACAGTTCTTTGACTTTCAGAATGGCCATGACGAGGCTTTATAAGCAGTTTGAAAGAGTCCCTTTCAGGTTCTTTTGTGTGCTCAGTTTGATCACAAGGTAGTTTCAAGGCAACAACTTTCATCTTAGGATTTTCCTCAGGTAAATCTTTTGTATTCTCCTCCACAGACGTGGTAGAATGAGAAACATTGATGTAATCAGTTTCAGAAGCAGGTGATGCAGGAACTGCAGCAAGGGTAGTGAATAGATTAGAACAGGGATTCTCTTGAGGCTCCACAAAAGGGTTTAAAATAGCACCAGTACTTATCTGGCTTTTCACTTTATTCTCAACAAGTTGTTCTGAAGTTTGAACTGGTTGCTGGTTATGTGCAGGTTTATCTGAGGTTTTTGTTTCATCTGTTTTAATGGTAGATTTGACATCAGGATCAGGTTGGTGTTCAGGGCATATAGGCACTTCCAGGGGTGTTGGTTCTAAGTCGTTACCTTTTGGGTGGGCTACAGAGCTTTTAGACTGATGGTTAGATTGAGACTGATCCACTTGTGTGTCCATGTATAGTTGTGTGTTCAAAGAGCCCTGTTCAGCCTCTGGTTGGATTTCAGCTGGATTTGAACCATCTGCGGGAAGAGGTTCTAGGGATTGTGCATGCCTCTCAGTGCTGTATAAACGTTCATCTTCCTCCCCATTATAAGAGGCCGAATCTAAAGAGTCATCTGTATCATCTTGGAAGCAGAAAGATTCATCCAACCCTTCATTGATTGATGTTTCTGAAAGTGAATGAAGGAAAGAAGTTGAGCTGTCCTCAGCCTCATCTTCCATAGCTTTGCTATCACACACATTGTCATCTTCTTCTTCTAGTTCCTCCTCTTCTTCATCTTCTTCCTCTTCTTCCACAACCTTTACCTCTACTTTAGCTTCCTCGTGTTGCATGTTTGCATCCTCAACTTTATCTTCCCCTTCACTCTCAGGTGTGGAGTCAGCGATCTGATCATTATAATTGTAATCATCATGATCCTCTTCATCATCTTCATCATCATCCTCTACATCTGCCTCCTCCTCTCCTGCTGCATATGCATCAACATCCTTTCTTTCATTTCTGTCATTGACATCTATGTCATTTTCTTCTTCTGTGGGGAAGAGGGTGATTTCCATTGAGTCAGCCTTGAAGATTAGGCTAGTGTGAAGGGGAAATGAGATGAGGGAGGCAGGTATCATCCTTTCATCATCTGGTATATCATCAGAACATGCAGCTTGCGAGAGTATGAAGGAGCTTGGGCCAAGCCTATCAAAGGCTCCAGGGCAGAAGGCATCCGTGGGGAGCAGCGGTGAATCTGGGCTGAAGCTGGAGGATGCCACAGTCATGTTCTCTGTATCAGGGGTCAAGGTGGTGGGGGAAATATCTGGGTTGGCCTCCATTTGCCTATAATGTTCTTCTGATAAACATCCCTCCAGATTTAGTCTCAGGCCTGTCTGCATGTGCCTAGAGTACTCTGTTCTGTCAACAGTGTGCTCCTCTAATGGGTAAAATGAACTTTCTGATTCCCCTTCATCATCCTGGGAGTCACTGCTGCTACTGCTTCTCATAGGGAGTGCACTCTCAGTCACCCAGCACGGACGACACGTTTCCCTGGAAATCTTGACCTCCTCCCCTTTTAGAGTCTCATCTTCCTCAGGAATCACTGTGTCTGCTATACCTATCCGTGAATTCATAACAAAATCGCTAGGATGGTACAAGCAGAAGTCTCCGGCCCCATCGTCCTCTCGTTCTGGGGCTGATTGAGCCTTCTCTTCTGCAACCTCATCTCCAATTTCTGACAATGAACTCACAAAGCAAGCAGGCGCCTCTTGCGTTTCTTCCACAAGGAGCAAGTTAGGAGAAGTGGATGGGGAGGTGGAGGATGTATAAGATGATGCCCAACTGCCTCCCTCTGCTGTAATGTAAGAGCCAGATGGAGAAGTGAGAGGGGAACAGAGGTCCTCACTGTCAGATGGAGAACCAGGAGAAAGAGGGGATGCGGGGGAGCCAGGGTAGGAATGATGTTTAAGGTGCGAACAGCGGGTGACCATTTTGATTGGAGTGGATGGAGCGGTGTAGTAAAGTTCTGGGTCAAGAGATGAGGGAATGCCAACTCGTAAGGGGTCAACAGGACAGGCTGGCTCAGTGAAGGATAGAGCAACTGGACAAGACAGATCTGAAACAGGGAGTGAAGGCACTTCATCTACAGAGAGGGTCTCTTTGTCTTTCTCATTGCCTGTTACTTCGTCATCAGTTGTGATTGGTTTCGGAGAGGAGGGAAAAGTGTTTGTAACTGAGGCCTGTACATGTTGTGTTTCCTGATTCTCTGGATTTTGGGGAATTTGTGATTGGATTTCCTCATTGTTGGTTTCCTGTTTTATTTCTTTAGTCTGCAGTTGAGGACATGGAAAACTTGGGAGATACGGCAAAGGGATGGCCTGAGCTTTTAGCTCAGTGGTGAGTTTTTCTTTCATGACTTCTGTTGTTTTGAGTAGCGTCTCTTCACCCATCACCACTCTGGTGTCGATAGTCTGTGACCCTGGATAGTCACTTTCCACCTCAGATCCAGTCAGGACCTGTTCATAAGAAATTAAATATAAAACTACAGGTCACAAAGGTATCTCACAGCATCCATGCTGCAAAATTAGAAACACTCGCACAGCTTCTACCTTTATTCTTTCCATCTTAACAGAGATGTGGCGGCCACATGGACCATGACCTCCCAGTTTTCCTGACAGTCTGGCTGGGTTGATGCGATTATCGGACCCTTCAGGCTGTGGTCTTGGAGTTCCAGAGGAACTAGGTTTCATATGAAACACTCGTGGACCAAATGGAGAGGTCGACCCTGGGAGAAGTTTCTGTGGAGTGCTAGGAGAAGGACTTGATCCACTGTCATTTGGTGAGGAACCACTGTCACTTGGAGGGGAGTCTGTGGATGGATGTCTTACCATGCCTGAAAAAAACAAAGAATTTGAAAACACACATTGTTATTAATGGGAAAAACAAAGTTTTAACTAGAAAGAATCAAAATCCAATTGTAGGAAGTTTTGAGAAAACTATGGACTTAGCCCGAAAATTTGAACAAACACAACTTACAGGACCTGGTGTTGATGAAAGATGGATGTTAGTGTTGTTTAAGTGTTCTACTCAGATAAATCTTATCCTTCCAGGTCAATGATATTTTCGGTATGTCTTAAAGTGTCATCGGGATTCAGAAACTAGTGAGATGAAATGCCAGGGTGGGTGAAGCAAATTGGGTCAGAGACGACTGAGTGAGCAGATTTTCTGAATGTTCATGAACAGAATAAATTTTGAAATTGAAAAATTAAAATAAAGAACAATATCGGTTTTGCTACTGCGTATCTTGAAAGATCTCTTGCTGAGAAAGTGTTAAACTGAAACAACACACAACAACAAGAAATTAAAGTCAATTTTCTGATGAACATAATAGTGTTCATTTTCTCTCTTAAGTGCGCTATTGCTACAGTGATTGGCTGTAGAACCACCACATACAAGTGGTTCTGCTCAGTCATAGACACAAACACACACATGGGATTTTCTTTGTCAGGAGCACATATGTCAAATCAAATCGACCTCTGTTCTTCAAAAAACATCATCTATTGTTTTCTTGGTCTTTAGTTTCAGGGATTCCATGCTGCTGTCCTTCCCTCCCTGGGATTGTGACAGATGCACACATCAGCACTTAGCAGTTCTTCCTGATTGTTGCCACGTTACTATGCGAAATGTGTGTTTGTGTTTGTGCTGAGTCATCCCCTAGAGACAGAACTGGTGAAAAAGGTGCACATTACAGCAGGCACAAAAAGGCAAACCCAGTGCAACATTTTAATGTGCTCTGCAGCCTGGTTTCTTACCAATGCTTAGTTAGAAGACGATGGTCCTCAGATGTTTTCTCGTGTTGATGCATGCCAATGATTTGATCCTTCTTTAACAAACTAATATCTTTACCAACACCACGGGATGAATCCTTTGACAGTGGTTTAAGAAATGAAAAGCTACTCGTTCCATCAGTTGGGATTAAATAATGTGTTGCCAGCTGGAAGATAATTGTTCATGCAGTAATTATCAAATTAAAAGATGTTTATACCAATTTACCTAGCTAAATCCAGGTGGTAACTTTTTTTGGCCAGGTAGTTTTCACTTATTTGTCAAATACAAATTTCAAAAGTGGATAAGTGAGAACTTAATTTGTCGTATCTTAAGGAGGAAGGAGACACATAACAACAACACAGTGTGTGTAATTATATTAAGTTGTGCATAAAATGGATAAGCAATGTCAAACTTATAGGAAACAACCATTAACATTGCAGAACGAATGCAGCAATGGATTTGAACTAGAAAGAAGAACATCAGAAGTTGTTCTGCTTCATAAAACACTACAACGGGTTTTATTTTTTTTAGTTTATTTATTATTTTTTCAGGTCTGGAGGAATGCAGTAAACCGTGTTCCAGATTTGCCATATGAAAAGCAGGCCGCAGCACACTGAAGCTGCGTCACATAGGCTGCAGCGCCGCCCCCCAAGGGGAGCCTCTATTTCAGCTGCTGCTGAGGTTGTGAGATGAAATGTAGACACTCCACAAACATCTGAGACTCCTTTATCTTTTGGATCATTTGGATGTTGAGAAAAAAAAACTGTAATCAGGAGAAGAATTTATATGAAGTATATCTATAAGAAACAATGCTAAGCAGGCAGGAAGCTTCCGTTATTGTCCCACTGAGCCATCATATGCACCACATCATTTGCTTCAAGTTCAAAATGTTAAATAGTCCAGGAATTTGTCAGTGTGAGGTGGTGTTTGTGTGTTGCAGAGTGCGCTGTCGCGCTGCTGTGTCATGTTCCCGTTACGGCTGGGGGAAGGGAGGAACTACTGGGCACTGCTTCACTCTTACAGGCCTACGAAGCAATGGACGGGTGAATGTAAAGAGATGGTAGAGGGATGAGGTGAGTAAGAGAGCTTTAGAAATGGGGCTCTAATATGAATGAAGTAAGGCAATCACACAAGGGTTTTGAAAGACTTTAGCCAGAATTTAGTGGAATATATATTTGATATTTTTGATAAAAGGAGTGAGGTAAGTTGGGAGGATGTTAACACCCTGGAGTTGGAAAGACGGTCAACATGCAGTTTAGTCAGGAGGCAAACGTCCATCTAAATAAGATCGTCCTTAAGCTGCACATGTCAGAGATAATCCAGTCTTTAAATAAGTCTTCTCCATCCCTCTTACAAGCTCTTTCTTCTCATCTGCCACACTTTCTGCTCTGCACACTCAACATTTAACTTGATTCGTTTTATGCTACTTCCTCACAGTCTCATGCCAGTCTCTGTCTGTGGTTTAATCTCCAAGCTTAATGACCTCATCCGTATCCTCTCCCCTCTCCCAGAGCTCCTACCTGGTCCTGGAAGTCCCGTCTCCTCGCTTCCCAGGTCCCGATGCTTGTCGTCGGGGACAGATCTGTGCGTGCTCTCCCCCGGCATGCTTCTCGATGGCTCTGACGCAACAATATACCATGTAGCTGGAGCAGGCAAGGTGAACAGGGAGAGTGAAGAAGGAGAGGAAGGAGAATAGAGAAAGGGAGGGGAGGGATCTGAGTGCAATCCTGTGGTCAAATCTTCCCTGCAGCACGTGTGTGAGACGGAGCGAGGCAGACAGCTAGAGCGAAAGACTGAGAGTCAAAGATAAAGGGTGTGTGGGCGTGTGTGTGTGTGTGTGCTAGGTCCTTTCTGTGGTGCAGCACAGTGATGCTGCTGTGGTGGGTGTGTGCTTTAAAGCCTCCTCACGCCACTTATCTGAATATGCGTGTATGTGTGTTGAATCTGAGAGGTAGCTGCAGTATTCTCTCCTGATGCCCAGTTCCTGCTTTCCTCCCTGCTCCCCCCACCCTACTGCTCCATCCTTCCTGTATCTCCCTCCTCCCAGCCCCCCCCCCCCCCCCCCCACTCCCCTCCCCTTTTTTTTTTGCTTCAAGCCTAGCCATGACTGGATCTTAGAAGATGATGTCAGCAGATTTGTGCTAATTCCTCAGTGCTGCCCCCAAGCTTGAAGGAAAGGACCAGTATTGCAAAAACAAGAGATACACAGGGTGGGTGGTTTCAGGGAAAGCACAACTGAAGAGGAGAAATGGAAACCAAAAACACAAACTGTCCACAAGATGCATGTGAAACCCTGAAGTATTCCCCTCATTAAATCCTGTGCCTTTTGCTCTAATTATGTCCAAAAGGAGACAAGAGGGAGGACATGTCCTCAGAGCGCTGTTACAGCATAGTGCCCTTCATCTTTAGCTCTTGTCTGAATACTTTTATTTACATGCAGTGTAAAACAAAAGCTGCTCCAAAAAACCAACAGCATAACAAAAACAATTTTTTATCAAAGCATCAAAAATCTACATCCAGTAATTGGGCTACATTTGCTCAACCTTTCATGATCGACCAAGCAGGGGAGCCTCCACATAGTTTCTTAAAGGGGTTGCCAAGTGGGGGCCACAAATAATATTGGGAGATGCACCACAAAGCCATAAGCCAGAACAGAACATCAGGAGATTTGGTTATGTTGTCATTAAATACTTGTTTCCTCTGGAACAATATCAAGGATAAAAAACCTTTAAAACCTAAGCACAAATCGATAAATTAATGGAGCAAAATATTGTGAAGCGTTAAAACAGGGTTCCCATAAAAGGAGGCTATGAGTTCTCTACACAACCATCCAGACCTGTGCTACATGTCCACACCCCTCTCCTTTCTCTATCCAAACCCTTCTGGTTACTGCAAACACTCACCAGTCTCGCAAAAGCCTTAAAAAGCTCTTGCAACATTTTTTTTGTCCTTTTATATCATCCTCCCTATTGGTGGCACCTATACTCTAACATCGAATTGAGCCAACCTACAGTACTAGCAGAACTTGTAGCTTCTGGAGGCTTGGGGGCTCCTGGCACACCTGAAATCTCATATGACAAATTCCTAAATCTACTAGTTGTAAGCACAGAGGAAAAAAGCAGTGAAACTGCCTTTTTTTTTAAATGAAAGCTTATCTATTAGTAACTCAGAAACTAGAATGATCAAAGAATTGAACAAGGATTAATCCGTAATGTAGCAAATCAAGTATAAAGGTCATCATCTAAATATGAATCAATAGAAGAAAACCATTTTTTATTAACTGAGATTTGGTTAAGAAATAAAGTCCTGAAATTACTATTTTCTATAAACAGTTTTCTTCTCTCCAATGATAAAATCAAATAATACCAACAGGCCAGAATGCTTTAAAAACAACATTTTGGACATTTAGGATAAACTGATTCTGTGCATGAACATGCCCTGGCACTGAGGCCTCATATAGTTATAGAAACACAAGGCTTTACAAATATGGAGCTTTTATTTTATCAATGTGTTTTTCTTTTTTTAATGATAGTGTTTTTATATGTTTGGTCTATAGTGAACCTTTCCATATCCAACATCACCATGACGATATCAAATCGCAGTTACATGAATTAAAGAGTTAAAAATTTCTTCAAATATTCAACTTAGGATTCAGGAAACATAGTTTATCTAGATAAGCTTCATAGCGTAAACATTTTGTGTTGTAAATATAAAAAATTTTTAGAAAGAAAAAAGTTAACTCACAGAGCATATTACAGAAGAATAAAGATAAAAAAGGTTTCTATTTATCTTCTTTATCATTCTGTAATTTGCTCTGCAACAAAACAGCTCTCAGAGCTGTTTTGAATAAAGTCCTTTGAAGATGATGCAGAAATTGCAGTTAATTATCCATAGCAATTATAGCATAAAGCAAGTATACCTCAGTGTAGATCAAATCTAGTCTCGATACAGATCTGAAATTATCAACACACCTCCACTTGGCTTTCTCCATTGGTTAAAAACAATTAGGTTGAGAGTGATGAAACGTAAAGAGAAGGATGGGGTAGCAGCAGTAAGCCAAAGGATCTGCAACTGTAGTTTCCATGGCAACCTAAAACTTCCCACGGCCTGAGTGCTTGTTCAGCAGAAGAGACTGACGCTTTTCTGGATGGGATCTAATAGCCTCCATGCTGCACGCATGCCCTGCAAGAAAATAGCTGGAGATTTAAATTGAAACTCGTTTTTATTTTTTTTCCGTTTTCCTCTAGCATTCACCTCAGGTTGTCTGTGTCTTGCAGTTCTTTTTGGACATCTGTTATAGGTGAGATTGAATGTGCATTTTTAACATTTAGAATTTATTTTGTCTCATTTATTTTGCAGAAACTAAGCTTCATTTAAAAAAAAAAGAATGTATTTGCATAAGACTTGGCTCGGCCTTGGTCTTTCCTGATCCTTTGGTCGTTTTGTAGGTCATGCTCCTTTCTCTGCCTCACAGTGTCTGATGTGTGAGCTGCTGCTGTCCATGAGGTTGTGTAAGCAGTTTCAGGGCAGCACAGTTCCTCTCTGAATCTCTTGCCCTTGCCGGCTCTCCAATGCAGTGCCCTCTCACAGACATGCACATCTACTGACACATTTGCAAAACCATAACTAAGCATTTACCAATAAAATAAGTTTTCACTTGTTTGAAATATTATCAAGCTGCCAGTGAAGATATATTTTTCAAATAAATAATTATTGTTATAAAATAAATATTTATTCAGATTCCAATTTGGACTCAAAAATTATACTGAAATAGCAAAAGGATATGATTGTGACTGATTCAGCTCCATTTGTCTGCGTACCTCCCAGTTTCATTTAATCCATAATACTTCAGATGTTAAAAACAGCAGGAAGAATTGTAATAAACTATTTATTCCACCAGATGATGACACACATTGACAGATATAAGTTATTCTGATCATTACATCCAAATGAGAAGAAATATTTGACCAAATATTTCCCCTTACTCCAGAGCTCCGGTTGCAACAATCTCCTTGCAGATGTAAGGACAAAGTTCTTGCTTAGATTATATCTCTGTTGTCGTTATTTATATCTAAATTCATCCTAAACTCTTTACTTGTCGTCACCATGGAAACAGGGAAAGCCCCACATGTTGCCAGGGGAACGAGAGCAAAAATATGTGATGCCGCTCCGACCCCAGCGTGAACGTGGGTGGAAGTGTGCATTCCCTTTGGGTCCCTCTGGGTTGGGAAAGCTCTGATCAAGCTGAGCTTTGGAGGAGTCGTTCTGATCACTTGGCCATGTCCTGGGCCACGGCCTTCCCCATTTTATCCTTCAGGTACGCCAGTTTCTGCCACTCGGTCTTCAGCTCCAACCACTCATAGTATGGCACCTTAAAAGGAGGATAAAGGAATGTTTTAAAATGAGTTTGCGTATGGTATGGTCTTATTTTAAGCACATGGTGACAAGTAATAGGATGCAGTTCTTGGAACAAGACAAGAAACAGGGATTAAACAAATGCAGATTTTATCTCAGCTTTTCAACACTTTTTATTTGAGATTTGCTTATCAGAAAGTCTTATGTAAGTGTTTCAGACATACCCAGGACGTTTAGAACAACAGCCAGACCTTTTCATAAATTTTGCAACTATTACTCAAGTTCAACCTTTAACTGAACTTCCCGAGTTCCTCCAAATAAGCCTGGATGGCTTATTTTAAGCCAACCAGGCTTAAAATAAATGATGAGTAAATTTTTCCATGAAGATACTGCGTTTTCTCAACAGAAATTTAAAACTAAACCTTTAAAAGTGCTTTGAGACAAATGCTAAAACTCTCACTTATTAATATTACGGTATTAAGCGTCAGCTGGAGCTTTCCTTACACAAATTGACAACTCTTATCAGAATATTTGATACCCAGTATGAAGTAGAGAACCACAATATAAAAGCTCATAATCACAATATTAATGACTGCAATATTGCTGTAACAAAGAACTGCTTGGATGCAAAATTTGGTTTAATATCATATTCCAAGCACCATGCAGTCACACTTTGCTTGCAGCTAATAGTTGCCAATTGGAAGTTCTCTGGCTTCTTCCATGGACACCATATGTATATTTTATTGACTCAGATGCTAAAGCTCACAAAATCTTGCATGATATGTTTTCCTGATATTGTGCAACTCTTGTATCAAGCCATGCCAACCAAGGTTTTAATAAAATTAAGTTCTAAGACTTCTGCAATGTTGCTATGAAGGGAAAAGTTGAAAGGAAGGGTTTCTGGACTGATCTTCAGCTCTATAAAGCTGTTCCTCATTTATTGCTGTTTTCTGTCGGCTAAAAGGCTACCACCATAGTTCCTTGAAACAAGAGACAGCAAAAAAGCACAAAAAGCACAGACTGTTATGGTGTGGAAATTAAAGGAGACCTGACATTTATAATTCAGCTGCGGTATTTCTATCTAGACAAGTAGTTATGTAAATTCAATTTTTTAAAATTCTAGAGCATCAATGAGCAAAAAACTGACAAAGAAAAAAAAAATCGTGTCAAAATCAAGCCACCCAAAATAGTTATCTTTTTAGTAATGTACAATACATTTGATAATAAGCAACATGTTGGAAATACTTCCCCAAGGTTCAATCTCATATTTGCATTGAATTGAACTGATCTATAGCTGACACCCTGACTTCTCATACATGCAAGTTAAAACATTTTGCAGAACAGCAAACAGCAGAGGCAAACCGGGGAGGTAAGGAGATTGTCCTAGATGTGAAAGAGACAGAGCTTGGCTTGCCCTAGATGAGGCAAATCTGTGGCTGGAGCTCTATTTATACCACAGACTGCAGAAGGGCCCACCTGATATGCAGTTCTAGAAAAGCTTTAGCTCCATTGTGTGCATTTTCTCAACCTGTCAGGTGCAGCTGCAGCAAAACTGTTTGCCTTGCCGCTTTATGATGAAATTCTGCTGTCACAGGGCAAACACAACTGATCCTTGTCACAAGCAGCTTTAGGGTAGACAAACTGCCACAGCCTCGCCGTACCTCCACTAGGATGAAACCAGCCAACTGGAGATGCCTCTTCATCATGATAAAGCGCCCCAGAAGGTCTCTGCTCTTGGAGCCAAAGTTGGGAAATTCCCAACTCAAAAAAGCTAATCTGAAAAAAAAAGGAAAACAAAAACTTCTGGCATAGGAAGAAAAGGAAAGTAAGATCTTTCAGTGATTCAGTTATTCTCCTCCATGACTCACCGCCGTGTCTCTGCAGGCAAATCCTGGGTTCCTCCACCACTTGGTAGATGAGGGGCTTTTAAATTTGTCATGTCAACTGGTTTATTGTCACAATCCACAACAATTTCTCCATCTGTTTTAAAAAAGTAGTTTCAAAATTTAAAAAAGACCGTTTGTATGGGTAATTATTTCTACAATTGGTCACGTTTATTGGCCCCCCCTCTTACCAATTGTCCATCCATACACAGTATCAACACTGGTGCGAAGGGCGCCCGTATTCCCACCAAACAAACTCTGCAATGCCTCTCTCAGACTGCTCTCCAGTTTGGATAAAGGCGAGTTAGTAGCTGAGACAGACAGGACACTAAGAGAGGGGACAGCGTCCGAGGAACCGGGATGCTCCAAGAGGAGAGTGGCAGCAATGTGCAGCAGCTTCAGTCTGTAGCTCTCCACTCGAGCTGGGCTGCCCTCTACAAAAACGATGAACATAAAGACAAAGGTTGATAAATTACTAAAAAAAAAAAAAAAAAAAAAAAAAAAAAAAAAAAAAAGCTTTTGAAGAAGGCTTTAGCAAAAAGTGTACAAGTGACGGTTGGAGCAGAAATGTTACAGTGCTATGCTGCCATCTTGTGAGGCACAGGAGGAATTTGGCTTTTGGCCCCCAAAAACAGACTTCACAGCTACTTAGATCAGATCTGACAGACGCAAACCTCTCTGGGTGTGATTTAACAAGCTGATTTACTAACACGTACAGTCAGTGAGAGCCTTCTGGGTGGAAATATGAGCTTTAGGAATGCAAATGTTTAAAAAGTATCTATTTTTGCAACATGTGACATTCAGGAGCAGAAGGCAAGTATTTCTATATCGTTTAACAGCAGCACAAACCAGACAGATGTTTTTATATTTTGCAACTAATTGCGTAATATGCAAGGTGTTTTATTTAAAAGAAGGATAAAAGTGTATTTCTTTACAAGATTTGTTTGGAAAAAAAGACTTACTTTACAGTAAGCTAAATAACCCATTAAATATGTGCCTGACACAGTAGCAGATTATTATCATCCTTTGACTTGTTGGAAAAAATTGGCTGCAAACGTTCCCCAATTTAATTCCTGTTCTGTTTCATGAAGCTTTAGAGTCATTTATTTCCCTCTCTGGATGCTGGCTTCTACTTCTCCGATTTCAATATTGCCTTTATCTGACTTCCTGTCATGTGCTGAGTGGAGGTTACAGCTGCATAACATAATGCATTGTGCACCCAGAACAGATTATTATAAGGTTTGGATTAACTCATGTAGGTTTGGTTTTTTTTCCCCTCCCTTAATAATGAACACCTACATTTAAAAAAACAGCATTTTGTGTTTACATGCGTCGTCTTCAACTACCATCTAAAGCGATTTGATGTTCTGAAGCATTGCAGTCCAAGGAACCGGGATGCTCGCATAGAAAACAGGAAATCAGGCACTTTTTCACACCACCGTATTGTGTTTTCGTGGCTGTTGTTCCTCCTCATCAAATGATATTTTTACAACGTAGATAAAATGCTCATAGATTAGTCACCTCTCCTGCCTAAAAGGTAATAATTCTTTAATATTCTTGATGTCTTTTCCAATACATGGTAACCTAATTGTGCTAATGCAACTGTGCATTTGTCCAGACAGAGAACAAATAGAATAAGATAGAAAGCCGAATAAGTTCTTTTCAGAATTAATGTACTCAAATTTATTTTCAAATCTTCAATTAACATCCTGCAGGATGACTGAAAGTGCATGAAGGAAAATTGGATGCTCACTTTTAACTCCACTGTTGTAGCATTTCCAATCCCCTTAAAGGAGTTAAAAATCCCCCACCCAGGTAAGCAGTTTACCTTGCAGGTTGGTAACATGACTTGTTTGAGTCATAGGGACGAGATAGTCGGGCTTGGCCTGCTGTAATACACACAGGGACCACACCACATCTGTCTGCAGGAAAGGCTCCAGACTAGCAAGAGACTCCTTCAACACAACATGAACCTTTCAAGAAGCAGAGAACATATAGAAGTTGAACCAACTGGACACAGTCAGCAGATCTGCAGCACTTCAACTCGTTAATACCTTTCTGTAAAACTCCTCTCCTTTGCTCGGCTGGAAGCCAAGCCTGGCAAAAGTCATGAGCAGATTGCAGAGCTGGAGAGTGCTATACTTTTCACTCTTCGCTGTGTAGTGCTGGGGGAAACAAAAAAAACATGACAGACGATGAGGAGAAAAAAAATAAAAAACAGTTAATCTGAGGTCATTGATAAAGCCCTGGATAACAAACAACTGACCTCAGCAAAGGCTTCAAAGAGAGGAATGTGGAGCCATTTGAGGAAGCCCAGAGACTTGGCACAGCGCGTGACATCAGAGGAGCTGAGCTCAGGAACTCTGGGTAACAACTCGCTGGCTATTCGTTGAAAAACCTGAGAATGGTTGAAATTGAGCTTTCCTAGAAAGAATGAAAAATGAGTTATTGCCATATTTATTCTCCTCCAAATCTAAATCAACATTGAACTTTACAACTTAATTAGTCTTTTTATAACCAATAGAAGCAGCTTCCGTTTCAGTGGATCTTCATTTTATTTTCAGAGATATTACCGTATGCGAAGGCCAGATCCATTATTAATGGAGTGGTGAACTCAAATGAGGGTTTCTGGAGGAGGTGGTAGGACACAGCCCTGAGTAATGGGATGCTTCTGCGGTTCTGAGCTGCCAAAGCTACACAGACTTTCCTGATATCTTCAGCTGTAAAGCCCTCCGAGAGCTCTAATGCCTGCAAAAGATTTTTTGTTTTTAAAAAAAAGAGGTCCTTATAATGGTTTATAAGTGGGAATCTTTAGCAACAACATTCAGTGGGATTCAATTTCATGATGGGAGGCCTGCTGAGTATTTAACTGGTACCAGTGGTTCTCAATAACAGCAACATCTTAATAAATTATAATAATAATGAAATTATATTTATCAATTGCCACCGAACCTTTATCAGCCGCATTTCCTTCCACTTAACTTTCTATTAACATATTTGAGTTCTGAATGGGGGGAGGTTTACCAACAAGAGCACGCTGGACTAATGTCAAGTGTGAGGTTTTCCTCATGCAAATACTACATTACTTTTTTATTAAATGTTCCAATTCACTGAGAAAGATATATCAGTTTTACTTCTTTAATTGAATTAAGAGAATGTACTTTTCAATTCTATTCAAATTAACTGGCATACACTTATGAAGTATTTCTACACGTAAATAAAATAGTTGATACCTTATCTTCAAGTCTGTCCACCAAAGCAGGTGCCATGTGCTCTCCTTTGGAGATCAAAGCACTGACAGTTTTAGCATCGGCGATTTCTGTCCAGCGCAGCTCCAGCTGTTTTAAGGCAGAGTTCACTATCGCTACGTCTTGTGAGGCTTTCCTCGCCACTCCCCAGTCTATCAGGAAGCCCAGTTGCTTGTAGGAAAGCCTTCGGACTCTCCATAGAACCTCTGTTTGGACAGAAGCCAGTACTGGATGGGAAGGGAGAATCTTCATGATCCAGAGGGTCCGCAAAACACTCACCAGATTGCCATTCCACACCGATGACATCTGGAGAAAAAGAACATATTCACATAAAACAGGCACTATTACCTAATTAAATGAGGAGTAAGTAATAGAGGAACCCTTACATCTTTTGATAGAGTACTCATCATATCAACCAGCCTTGAATCTGTCAGCACTTCATCTTGGTCTCTTGTAAACTTCCCCTTTGTCTTTAGCATCAGCTGAGTCCACTTCATCAGGGAGGCAGCCGCCTGATTACCATTCCCTCCGTACTGTTCCCAAGCAGACAAAACGTCTTCTGGAGCCGACACTTTCTCTATCATCTCATCCAGCTGAGTTCGAGCCAGAACATTGTAATATGGCTCGTCTTTGGTTGCTGTCCGCTCGCAGAACAATCTCTCAGTGACCCATAACCAGTTCCTAACCCTCGGTACCTCTACAGGTCCACCTAAGGGTGGATGAAAGCGGACAGCAGTGGCAGTCACTGCAGCCTGAGAGGAAGACTTGCAGATTAAGTGGGCACATCTGCCCAGCAGGCGGTTGGCCATTCTCTCAGAGGTGAGACTGGAAAGGAAATGTCCTCACAATCCAAAAACACACATTCCACTGTTGATCTGTGAGAAGCAGAGCAGTAGAGTTAAATCTGGATAGTAGTGTTGTGTGGAGGCATGTTACCTTGTCAAGATGCCTTTCCCCACCGATTGCGAGCTATAATAAACCCTTCATGCTCCTGAACAGTTTTATTGGTATACTATAAGACCTAAACAACATCCTTGACTAACTTCCAGTCATTTTACTGTTGAATATTTGTTGTATCAAATGATAGAATGTGACTAAAACTCCACTTTGTCACTTTTTAAAATGCTACAACACATTGAAATTGTGTTATGAGACATATTGAAAACTGCCTTAATTGTCTTGACAATTAAGCTCAAAAACTGATTGGCCAGTTTATTAAGTCCCCATCTTTGATTAAATGTAAATGTCACCACACAATCACTTAGCAGTTCAATGCATTTAGGTATATAAATGTGGTGTAGAATGAATCAAGTATCAGAAAGGTAAAAAAGGTGACTCAAGTGTATAAACACTGGGTGTTTGCATCAGAGAAGCTGGTCTAAGTATTGTAAAAGGCGTTGGGGTCTTAACACCAGCACCTATTGGATTCAAAAAGAATGGCCAGAACATTGGAAAAATCTCCAGTTTTTGTGTGCAAAACGCCCTACTGAAATCATTAGCAGCAGAGATTTGCTGTATTTAATTTATAACCTAGGTATAACAAAAACACGTGTTTCTTTTCCGAATTACCATAAAAAAAAGTTTAAAAAATGTCTGAAACTCTCT
The DNA here is from genome assembly GCF_002775205.1 of Xiphophorus maculatus. Lineage (NCBI taxonomy): Eukaryota > Metazoa > Chordata > Actinopteri > Cyprinodontiformes > Poeciliidae > Xiphophorus > Xiphophorus maculatus. The sequence continues at coordinate 16,210,284 of NC_036445.1, forward strand.
GTAGGTAACAGGATGTAATTATTATATCAACCGAAGAGTTTTCTTAAAGCGTAATAAAATTAAACTTTCTAAAGTTGTCTTCCCTCTAAACACATAGAAAATATGTACAAAAATAGCCCTTCAAATTCATAAGAGTGCCACTGACTAACTACAGAAAAGTAAATCTGCAAGTAGAATGATCAGAAAGAACCTATTGAACTTCAGATATAGTAATAAAGTAATCATCGCAACATGAACAACCTTTGCAATGATGAAGAAAGTAGACTTAAATTGAATTTTTGCGCTTATGAGTTTGCAATTCTAATCTGACAATGAATACAAATCTGTCAAACACAAAGACTTTGTCGCACATCCCCACCAGCTCGACTGAAGTCTTGAAACATGAAGATCTTGCTAAGGAGGACATGCGGGTTGTATAACCTGCATTTACTCACCGGAGACTCGCACAATGGAAACACTATATCAAATTCTGTATCAATGTCACCGTGACTGTATCCGAAAATGTTTCTTACGATTTATTTTTTTACCAAAGCCAACAGTGAACATGTTCCTATCATGTAACATCAGAACCTGACCTTGTGTGGAAATGAGGAGACGCACTGAAACAACGCCAGTCCTTTTTCCTCATCCAGCATATTAAAATCATAAAACCTGAACACAGACCGCATCTAAAGAATGCTATAATTACCTTCCCGCTGATGACTTACCTAAAATAATGGCTATTTTTGGAAGGAAACCACTCGCATGAGGAAATGTCTGGCAAGCAATTGTCGTCGCAGGGAATTGACGTCAGAGACGCTGTCATGTGACCAGCGGATGAGGCTACGATTGGCTACTATTTTTACATACGATTCAAAACTATAAAATATTGTATTGTAAGGAAACAGAAACAACACGTAATTGATATTTCTATACAAACATCACAGTAAAATAAAGAACATTTATTAGAAATTCTTACATAGAAACAAACATCACCTTTTAGTACTCTAAAAGGTGTACTAAACATAAAAACACATTATCATCTTACTTAAATGTCATTTTAATTTTAGCAAATTAAAATGATTTAATTAAGATGAAATCAAAACACTTGTCCTTAAAAAAGTAAAGTTACTGTTATAAACTAATAGAATCCAAGAAATAAAATATAAAAACATATCTTTGCACCTACATACATTTCTGCATACTGAAATTTGTCTTGTATCTTGAATTGTTTTTATGTAACCTGCCAGATGGCAATTTTGCCATCCCGGCGTGCAGAGCCGCTCAGGACATAGCGATCCTCAGCAGAACAGAGAGTCTGGATACTGTCCGAATGGGCCAGTAGCTCTTTCGTCACTGTGAGACTGTCTAGGTCTAACACCAACACCAGGCTTTTCAGCTGGCCGTCACAAAGACCTCCAACTCTGCTCCATCCTCTGCAGCCAACCCAGATCTGGGAAGATGAAATGAAGCAGATCATTAAGTAAGTCCACACCAATAAGTGTCACAAAGCAATAGCCAGCCAGAGCCACTCTGGAATAATTTCAGGCTCTGGGTCAATTTAAGTCATGATTACATGGCAGATTAGTTTTCCCATTTAGTTTGACTAAACAAATCAAAATAAAATAGATTTTCTGATTATTAACACTACACTTAACGCTAAAGGAGTTAGAATTTGTCCCTAAGACAGACTGGCGACCTGTCCAGGGTGTACCCCGCCTCTCGCCCGGAACGTTAGCTGGAGATAGGCACCAGGACCCCTCCCGACCCCATTAGGGACAAGGGTGTTAGAAAATGGATGGATGGATGGAGTTAGAATTTGGTGAATAAATATTAATTAGATAAGCTAATAAGCCATGTAAACAGACATGTATTCAGAGCTCACCTGGTTTTTGACTCGAATCATACACGTGACTCCTGAAGTGCCTGGCAGAGAAATTCTTTTGGGTGATTGTTTGAGGTTGTCAGTCTGCCAGAGACACAATTCCACCGAGTCAGAGCAGCCTGTCCAAACTTGTCCGCGCTGCAACACACCAACCTTTTAGTTAGATTTGCTGGTCTTTATTATGATTTGGAAAACATTCTGAAATTTCAGTTTTAAAAGTTTGAGCAGCAACTTATCTTGAAGGTTCAGTGTTAATCAATGCCACCTGATAATATGTAATATAAACCTGTGAAAGAGACTGCTGTATTAAAGTTTTCAAGTCACCTCTGGAATAACAATAAAGCAGCTGAAGCAACTGGGCATGCTCCGTAAGTCATCAGGAAGCACTATCCTCCTCTGTGGAGTGCCACACTTTTTTAGTTCCACAATGCTGTCGCCACAACCTGCACATGCAAAAACGCTCAAGTTAAAAAGAAAGTTTTTTGTTGATTATTCATGAGCAGATAAGACAAAAACTGTAAAGATGGATGAAGAGTTATCTCCATCTCATTTGAGTTTATTAGAATTTTATGCAACAGAGCAACACAGAGTAGCACTTAATTGTACAGAAAAAATAAAAGTGATATGTAGATTTCAACAATTCTTGCATTTGTATATGTTTAATGTGGGACAAATTGATATTCACTCTCTGAATTAATAGTCTGTAGAACGACTTTTCATTGCAACTGCAGCTGGAAGTCTTTAGGATATACCAGCTTTGCACATCTAGAGACTGAATTTTGTTGAGCATATTTCTTTGAAAAATAGGTCAGTTGAACTGAAGAGAGAATCTGTGAATATCCAATTTTTTGGACTAAATTTAGGCCTTGCTGTAAAGGTGCCACAGCATTTTATATAAACATAAAATCACAACAAATGTATTAAAATTTGGGGTGATATGAAAAAGTTCAATTGGTATGAATATTTTTGCAAGACACTGTACCTACACAGGCACAACGACAAACATGCACCAAATCAGATTGAAATGGCCGACTGAATCAACAGTGTGTACTCACAGCACCAAATGACGCCGTCATAGAATCGTATGGAGCAGAGACGGTCACAGCTGAGGTAGAACTGGCGCTTCACCTTCAGAGTAGCCGAGTCCCATTGCAGGATTGTCCCGTCACAGCTGCAGGAGTAAGCAAGTTGCCTAGAAAATTGAAAAATAGAAAGACGAAAAAGTGACTAGTTACAAACCCACATTCGACTTGAAGAGACTGCTATTTGAGAAATATTAATTCACTGAGAATAATAACATCTTCACCCATTGCTATGATCTGTGGTGTCAACAGAGAGGCCAGTCACTTCATGTCGGTGTTCAGTCAGCTGTTTGTTGCAGGACATACTGTGGGTGTCGATGATGTAAATAACAGAGTCCTGAGAACCCATCCAGACCTGATCATGAACCAGCCCCATCATGCATGTCTGTACAGAGAATAAAATTATGTGAAAATCCTCAGGAAAATGCTAGCAGAGTAAAAAAACACAAGAAATGCCTTTAATATGTCTGTGTACAATGTTACTATTTATCTATGAAGTACCATTATACCCTTAATGTGAGGCATAATTCGATGAATGCTTAGGACAGTTACTAACACATACAAAATAAAAAAAAATAATGACAAAACTTTTAAGAACTAAATTCAAAGTGCAAAAACTGGAAATAACTTCAGCACATTTTTTATTCAACAAAAACTAACCGGCATAGTGGTTAAGATCTTGTAATATTATACTTATAGAAACCTAATTGAAAAACAATGGAAATGTGTGTGAGAGTGAGGCGTTCTCTGAAACAATGCTTGGCATGTAGCCAATATATTAGAAATGCAGTTTATTTCTCTAGAAATAACAAAAGGTGTAACAAAAGGGCATTTGTAGGTAGAGTGGCAAAGTTGAATACATAGATTTCACCCACAGAAAACTTCTCAAATCTTGTCTGTAAATACCAAACAGTCTTTGGTGAAGGTTGTGTGACGGTACAGACAACTCTGCTAACAAACACATGGTCATGAAGTGTTCATCTTGTAGGATGAACAGTTGTGGGATATGCTGGTAATGCCAGAGACCAATACAACCACACTGGCTGATTTCCCAAAACAATACCAGTAAAAATATAACAGCATCCTCCATCAAGCATGTGACCATCATTGAAAGGAGAGGCCAGGTTGTTATGGCTGTATACTATTCTCCCATGCACAAATGATGCCACCATGTTAAATTATTGACAAAATGTCTTGTTAAAACTTCAAACCTCCAATCAAGGAACAGCACCAAACAAGAGTCAATAGCAGATTATGTTCTTTGGTATTTGCAGAAGATTTTAAAGGTCACAATAAAAATACTATTTGCAAATGCATTTTCTGCACCACTGTGTCACACTGTAAAGATAAATACACAGGCTTGTTATAATAATATAAAATTTATAGCCAAGAAACATTGTTACAATAAAAAAACAAACATTGACTTAACACTAATTTCCTTATTCAGTTTCTAAGTCTATTAATTTTTCCCCAGAAAAAGCAACTTAGCAAATAAACTTAAAACATTTTGTTCTTAGTAAATTAACAAAGCAACAAAGATAGCAGTTTTCTTTTCTTTTACACAATCTGTGTTTCAACAAATACTAAAACTCCCACCCACAGGATTATATTATTATTAAGCTTTAACATTTCTTTGAATTATTTTTAAGACTTTTAGTCACATGTATCTGTATGACATCAGTCTGCTCTCACCACTTGTAACTCTCCCGTCTGAATGCAATCCTCCAGAATTGACCAGCTAGCTGCATCAAATACAACCACTCTGCCGCCACTCAGCGCCACCCACAGCTTGGGGTTCATCACTATGGGGGATTTTTTGTCCCATAACTGACCTGAAATTGTAACAAAAAACATTTAAATTGTAAGTAAAAAGCAGTTCATGATTCTAAAATAGAACAGAACATCAGATTGTTCTAGAAAAATACATTTTAGTCATGTGCCTTTTTATGTTGTCTTACATTATATTAGTTTATACCAGTTTTTAAGTGTCTGAGAAAGAATCTAGAAACTGAAAAATTAATCTACATTTAGAAGATTTCTATTTATCAAAATAGTTAAACACTCGATATGTACAAATGGCAGTTTTGTGGATTCTATAGGACGTTTTGTGTGCTTTGATTTTGTTTCAGTACTTCAAGCCCAGCCAATAGACCAAATCTGTTTTTCAGTCCTTGCTTTTGACGGGGAGGCCTTCTCTATGTTGTTCGTAAAGTTTATGAACAGCACATGTAAAAACACTGAGCTTAAATATATTTGTTCATCTTTCAAGGTGAAATTGGCTTGCCAAATTAGAAAAGAAATTTACTATCATGACTTAACGTCAAATGTTTCAGTATTCTCATGATTAATGTACAGTAGCCTGCAGCCACATTATAACCAGAAGAAATCTTTTAGGAGTGTGAAGGACATGACAATTTTCTTCTTAGATAACTTTTTAGACAGCTAATCACTTCAATATGAAACCTGTGTTTAGAAGATCATGTTTCAGTTTCTTTGATTACATAAAGAAGTGTTTTGCCCTGAATTAGATGTACTGTAGCTCTTTAACACACCTGATTCACACCTGACTGAAATTCAACAAAAGCCTGCTCAGCCATCAGATGAAATCAGGTGTGCAAAAGCAGGGAACGCCTAAAACAGGGTTGTTGAAAGTCAGTCCTCAAGGGCTGGCATTCTGCATGTTTTAGTTCTCTCCCTGGTTTAACACCCTGGTAGTTGCTACCTCCTCGGCATGTCAAAGCTCTGCAGAGGCCGGCTGACGAGCCACTATTTCATTTATGTGTGTTGAACCAGGGAGAGAAATAATACATCTGGCCCCTGAGGACTGACCTTAAAAACCTGCTACTTGAGTATCGGGGTTGGGGAAAAGTGACTTGAGGGAATTTCCATTTTTCTCTCACATGACATCTGAGATATAATGTTCCAGTACAGACCAACTTTGTTCACTCGAAGAACTCAGTTAGAACATGTCAAAAACATGTGTACGGGAAAATGCACACCTATTGCCCAACACATTAGAAAATAAAGTTGCAAATTTCAGAAAAATAGTTGCACATTTCTTAAAGTTAAACAATTAGATACCTGGAGTGTACAGCAGCACACATACAGTCTGAGGTTCTGCTAAGTCCAGAGATGGGTTGATTTTATGCTTTAGAGCCTCTGAGGTAGTATTAGGAACTATCGTATGAACTGGTCAAAGACAAAAAAAGAAAATGTATACATTATTGTATACACAATAAATGTACAGTAACATAAAACAGTAATACACAATTGACAAAAACTTATCAAAAAGGTAATCCAATTGTTTAGAGCAAACTTCTACCATGTGACAGTTGTAAAAAAAGTCTTTACACAATGTCACTGCATCCGAAAGCAGAGAAACCAGGTAAGAGAACCTAACCTTCATGTAAGATTCTATCAAAGTAAACCAGCTTCGAAGCTGCAGAGATGGATCTGTGAGGGTTCAGGCAGCCAACAACAGCGTCCATCAACAAGACATTAGTCAGAGCTTGAGTCATGTACTGCGGGTCCTGAGAAAAGACAAAAAAGATGTAAATAAAATAGAAGGTAAATACATTTTATCTGCTGAAAACAGAAGGCAACGTGTAGAGTTTTATTGTTTGTTGTATTGTACCTTATCTTGGTCACTCATCTTGCGCCCAGCCCACATCTCTTTGATGATGAGGTTCCAGAGTTTGGTCTCCATTTTTAGATTTGCCTCAAATAGCTCAGGCCTGCTAAAAGTCTTGATCCGAAGACTGAGAATACGGACAAGAAGAAAGGGGGCGGAGGCCATCTTTACCTCCTAAAAAGGGATGATAGGATTTACAATAGCAGCAAAGTAGAAACTTTCAGAATGAGATATCTGAATAAAATATGTTTAACCTGTATGTCTCTGAACTTTGCAATTTCCAGGAAACCTGGCTGTCCCTCTGTGAGCAGAAACAAGCGTTTCTGCGTCATGGCAATTTTTCCGACACCATACGAGGTCTTGACACGTGAGGACAACTTATAAACACATTCACTGTCGTCAAGGTGGCTGATGACCTCAGAGAGGAGGTTGACATCTTGTGCTTCGGCCTCCGTCTCCTTCCAGAAGGTGTAAAACATTTTAAAGACTTTTGGGTCCACCTTCATATGTTGTTCTGCAACAAAGACAATGTTTGTTGTCAGGGTAGAATCATAATTAAATTTAACAAAACAACAATAATAAATAAATAAATAAATCTGTATTAACATTTTGAAGATTTGAACACGTTCCACTTTTAATATCACAAAAGCTTGTTCTATGTTTGCCCTTATGACACATTCTTGCAACAAAACATTGACTTCAGTGTTAACCGCCATCAGAGTTTTGGTGCATTTTCTTCCATCTAGCTGTGCATGATTGTCTTTTACATCAGAACTAAAAGAGGAAAATAAATCTTTGTCCCACATACAAAGACTCTTTAAGAAGTGGGTCATGGGTGGGAATTTAATGTCACGCACTGATGACCTCTGACAACAAATGCACTTGATCCGCTCTCACTCTCAGTGTTGTCTGACATGCCAATTATTCTCATTTTTCTTTGAAGATGTGTATTGTGCCTCATCTTTCATTTAGTAACATTTACAAGCCACAAATAACCTATTCTAGAGTTTTTATGGTCTCAAAATAAACATGACATCAACAGCAATGTACCGTCACACTCAGCTGACAAAGTTAGGGACACTGAAACTGAAAGTTTGATCTCCATGTTCCTGACAGCTGAAGCAACTCTAGTCAGATTGTTCAATCAGTTAAGCATTAAAGAGCTTACTAAATTAATTCTAAGTGCTATTTACTTTTATGAAAGATTTAAACAGCTATTAATACTCCTGAACACATCCTAGTTTGTGGCTCAGAATACAAAATAGGGAATTTGTGAATTTCTTACAATAAATATTATTGTAACACTGCTTAATATGCTTGCAAAAGGGTCAAAAAAAGGATTTGGTTCAATTTAGCAAAGATGTTGACATAAAGCATCCAGGATTAGAACTGTCCCTTTGATTTTGTCTTTGAGGACACACTGTAGATTTGATTTTGACAACAGATGGTGATACACAAGTTTACAGTAACTCTCTATCAATATCGTAATTGCGCCATCTAGTTAGATTATCAACCACACCGAAAAAAGCTTGGGTCTAGAGGACTCCTCTTGATTCATTGTTGGGACTTAAGCTATCTGGAAAGTAGTCTGATTTGCACAAAATAAACTAGCTGTTTATATGCTTCTTATGAATATTTACTTGAAGACCTTTTCTAGCTATGAATGTCAAATTTATTTGACTATTGGTTATTATGATTTGTGCATTGTAGGCTTATTATACTTGGTATTTTATCCCTTACCATCAGTGAGTGCATCAAATAAGCGACTTATTGTTGCCACATCCTTCACAACTCCACATTCCTGAATGCAGCGTACAAATTCGTCCTGATCCAAGGGAGTCTGAGGAAGTTTAAACTTCTTGATGCGATTATCTGTCCGAACAGCCGGCTTCTCATTATCTGTTTTTATCTAACAAAGGCAAACAAAATGACTTGATTCATTCACCCACTGACATCAAGCTGCAACTGCGACCAAAAACTGTGTAGATGAGTTTGCTGACAGACCTTGAAAAGAAAACTCTTAAGCTCAGGTCTCTTTTGGGCTTGCTGCAGCTCATCTTGATGCAGAGAGTCCACAATCCATGTGACCAAATGTGTGGGAAAGATTGCCGTGTCGGTCTTGTTGAGACTCTGGAAATCACTCAAAGCATCCAGTCGCCTTGAACATAGCGTGTTGATGAAACCTCGCAAGTAGTAAAATCTGAAGAGACAAAATAGTAGGAGTCACATTGGTGGGTTAAAGTTTTATGTTTAAATCTAAGATCAAGACATAATACCTGGCCAGCAGAGAAGAGTTGTCAGTTTGGACAGAGAAAATAGCATTTCCCAGCAGTTGGATGAGCTCACTATAATAAGCTTGGACAGAGTGAGAAGACAGAAACACTGGGAACTCTGGGAGTTTAAAAACTTTTACAGGGTCGGGTGGTGTTTTCAGCACTGGAGAAGAACAGAAGAGAATGCGGAAAGAGACGAGGAATTAAACATAAAAGCAAAAAAAAAAAAACATTGAGTGAGCATCAGTTTCATAAATGTACTTAATATATGTCTTAACTATGTAGGACTATGCAGTGACTGTTTTATAAATCAATGCAAAACACTCAAATATTTTGACCTGAATGTTATGTTTAACTATGAAATATCTGCAATTTTATGATTTCAGATCTAATTTGCACAGAACGTGTTGATCTTTTAATGGTTAAACTGTAGATTTGCAAGTTAATAAAGCATGATAAACTAAAATAAAATAACTTAAATTAAAAATGGTGAATGACGAACAAAATCTAATTTTTTTAATGTCCAAGTTAATATGACAACTTTAGTAAGAAGACGCCCTACACAAGACTTAAATCAATTATTTCATTTAAGAAAACTAAAAAAGAGCCACAAGTTAAAAGCTTATATATGGGAGTGATTAACGGATTATTTAAATCAAAGTTGCAATTTTAACACATAAATGTTACATCAGAAAGTCAAATGAAATACTCATATACTGTAATGTGCCACTGAATGAAAAATAATGCTTTGTTCTGCCTTACAGCCATTTAGTTTTATTTCTCTCACCTGAATCAGACATGACGCCCCTTGTGAGCAGTGGGCTTTTCTCAGAATTGATAACCTGGTATCCCCCTAAGTTAGGGAGACTCATCCCCAGTCTTTTGCTCAGTTTGTTCCCGACAACAGAACTCTTTCTGCGGGTTAGGATTTCTTGCATGGTCGGTCTGCGTTGTACCTCAACAACAGACATTCTGCAGCGCACACAGGAAAAGAAAGAAGGTCAGTTGACTGACCATGACTTTACAAAGCAATACCCTGACATGCTAAACAATTTCCTTGTTAAATCTTCACAATTTCAGGTTTTGAATTGATTCAGATCAGCTACATAGATGGATCAAACATATGAGGTTGTATTTTTTTGCTTCTACTTCTAGTTGTTTATGGCACTGTACAATAGAGTGTCAAGAAAAGGTTTTCATTTCTTTCACCTTTGGTCACATTAATTTTATTGAGATTTTTTTTTTTTTGGTAGACCAACACAAGAACGTGCATAGTTGTGAAGTGGAATCAATGTTACATTTCTATGTATTTATTTTATAAATAAAACTCGTAAGTATGCAATTTATATTCCACAATTCCCTACAAAGATACAGATTTTTGAGGTTGTAATGTTCCAACATGTGAAACAGTTTCAGAAGGATTTGCAAAGTGCAGAAATTTCACAAGGATTTTTAGACCTGCTCAGTTGATACAATAACGTACTTCTGCATCTCAGCCCGAGTGCTGAGCTCCATTCGTGCAAAGTAATCCATTTTTTTGTTGAGCCGATCCCTCAAGAAGGAGTGGAAGATGTGTGTGTCCAATACCTGCAACACAGGTATGTCAATATATTGATCAATATTTTAGATGTTTTAAATAATATTAGTTAACCTATAACCAAACCTTTGTAACTATAAATAAACAAAAGCCAGAAAATTGAAGGAATACCACTTTGTAAAAAAGCAGCTCCTCTGGCTCTCTTGTTTTCAGGAACTCTTCACTGTGAAACACTCGATGTTCATAGTTCAGATGACTGCAAACATCCCTGATTAAAACACAACAGAATATTCTAGCATATTGAAACAGAATATGTTTAAGAAAATGATCAACCTGCAGCTAAGTGTTCATAACACCTAAATATGTTGACCAGCAGTTCCAGAGAAATCTTCTGGATCTCATGATTGAGTTTGTGTTGCCAGGCTCTTCTTTGTGCACGCTGCTCATTGATGTCCATGCAGCTTGCACTATGGTACTGGCCCAAGTCAAAATGTATCTGCAATGAGCGACTCCTATAAAAGGCAAAACATCTCTTCATTTAGTATGTGTAAGATGGGGTTTTGGTGTAGGTCAGCTTTGATTACTGATCCTAAAGCACACTTTGCACCTCTGTATGAAGTAGTCTGCAGCAGCTAGAGGAATTTCAGGGATATCAATAGCATCAGACAAAGATGTGGAAACGGTCCCATCATCAATATTCACTAAGATCAAATCATCGGTTTCCTAAACAATCAAAAAAAAAGGAAATCATATTGAAAAGAGAGTAAATAAAACATCATTTAAAGACAGCAATATTTGAACTTTTATTTTGTTCTTAATGTCTTACATAGAGTTTGAGACTTTGGTGTTACTTTTAAATGTATACATGTTATTTTGGCAGGTGATGAACTTACAGCAGCAACTTCAGCATAATGGCTCAGATGGCATCCCATAAGAAAGGCAGTCGGAGCCATTAGGAAGTCCAGCATTCCTCTGGCCAGCACAGGAACATAAGGATGCTGCCATGTCAGAGGCTGGGGAAAATGAAAGCAACGATATATTAAAACACATGCCTAACAAGATGCAATACTGAACTCATTTTCCTTTAGAGTTTTATGTTTTATAACCAACATTTTCAAATATAATACATTTTCAAAATTCACCAGCAAAATACAACAAATCAGATGACTGGATTATTAGTTTGACCTTCTTTATTTTATTCTTCTTTGAATGTCTAACAATATGAATTTACTCAGTACAGACACTGTTCAATAGAACAAGTTTTATTTTATTAAACTTTACTTGAATGTTTTAATTATAAGGATTCCAACTGCTTTCTGGCCATCTCTTCATCTCAATATCGCACTGCATTTCTAAAATCGATTATTGTTTGCCATAATAATCATCGACATGGATTTTGAATTAGATAAGGTAGTCCAACACAAACCAGAATAAAAAAACAAACATTGTTTTTCAGTTGACAGATGAGCAGACGTATGGGTTAACGGACCTGCAAAAAGATTAACAGGCTTTCTGCTACTAGCGTCAGTCTTGCCAAGTCAGCAGAAAACAATACCACCCGTTGCTCCTGCAGAAGAGAAGAAAGCACCTACAGAAAGAGAAACACAGAGATGTAACCATTAATCTGAACCTCCTCTTGTTGCGTTTAAATGCTAAATTAGTGTGAAATACCAGCAGTAGTTGCTGCGGTCGGAAGCAAAGGAAAGGCAGGTGGAGGTCCAAGTCGATAGCTGGAAGGCTTTTGTCCTCTCTGGACGGTAGCACGATAGTCAAAGGACGTAATGTAAACATCTGGAAAAAATGGAGCACAAACCCTGCAGTTTTACTGTTTCAGCTAAAAGAAAATTATCCTCTACACAGTGTCAGATAGTATGTTAGTATGAGACTCACAATTTTCTAAGGAAAACTCCATTTTCTAGGTGTGGATCTATTAGATTTTCCTGACTTGAAGCCCAGAAAGGTAACATTCAGCATTCAAATAAAGGCATGTTAAACCATGGATGTTTATTTGGAATACTCAGAGTAATAAATGTGGTAAAACATGTTTAGCAAAATTATTATTACTATGACATAGTCCAGTTAGAACTGGTCCACATACCAAATGAAGCTGCCCTGGAGGTGGAATTGGCACAAGGCTCAGCTTGATTGCAAATTCATTCAGTTTTTCCTCCATCTCTGATAACCGACATGAACTCAGCTGAAACAGAAGACTGGCAAATAATGAAAAGAAATATGAGACACAGGTAAAAACAATAGGACTGTATCAAAACATGTATGATTTTGTCATAAAATAATGTTAAGACTGATTTACAAGCCATAAATACGGTAAATATATTATATCTACACAGACACAAACTAATCTCAGCAATGTCATATGCTTCAGGTTTCTTCAGTTTCTCACCATGACAGGCAGTCTTTGAGGGCAGTGAAATAAGGATACTTGGATATGACACAGACACCGACAGCAGAGAAACATTTAGAGAACTTTAAAGATCCAGCTCCACGCTGATAACCAGTCGTCCCTTCCTTTGATGGAAAATAGAATAAATTAAACATTTATTAGTTTTCATTTCAGATCCCAATTTTAATTCTATATTATTATTATCTTAAATTATATTGATTGTTTCAAAGAAAACATTTCTTAATAATAGTAAAAAAACAACTTGACTAGTTGTCTGTCATTGTCTTAAGACATTCCCATTGTTTGAGGATGTTGATTAGTTACAGGTATTTATTTAGCATGATAACATTTCCTGTTTTAGAGTCTGCAGAAATTATGTTGCTGTATTATTTGAGAAATATTGCATGCTGCTCAGCGTACCAGAATTGATCGATAATACTGCATCACTACTCCATGAGTCTTGTTGCCAAAGACGTCGGTAAAAACCAGGAAGTGAAACTGCTCTTTTTTCTCCTCCCCAGTGACCAGCAGACCACCTAGTGATAAAAACAAAAACATAGAGCATCTTAATGTTACAGTCTGCATGTATGATCCCCTCACTCAAAGCACAGATTTTAATTGATGAAGACTTCTACAAGACATTATATAGATATAAAACTGAATTTGGGATTCAAAACTCCCAAATTCAGGAAAGCAACTTCCAGGAGTTGCTTTTTGTTCTTTCATACAGTTCCAAAGAACTTTTTAGATTTTTGGGCATAATTGCTGGTGTTTTAGTCATATATCACATGAATGGATCAGCTCAGTTTAGTTTCTTCTAAAATGCAAACTAAAACAAAAAAAAGACTATAAAAGACCACTTTGAGAGAGAACTACAATCAATTTCAGTTCCTCTGTGGGACAGACATTACAATCGTCAGTTCCTCCAGCAGAACTATGTAAATCACCTGCTGGCTGAAAGCAAAAGTTGTCTTCAACAGTAGAAATGATAAAGACATAAAAGTTCAGATCCGGTATTTTATGGCAGGCCATTAGAATAATAAACCAATGGATTAATTAAATATGCTTATGCTTAATGCGTTTTTACATTTACAGTACGTCAGAAATTGTCTAAATCTGGACATGACAATGCATTGCCATTAATCTGCTTTATTGATTTACAAGTGGTTTTGTAATAGTTAGCTATCATAATGCAATTCTGTTTTTTTTTTCTTTATAAGAAATCTATTTCTATGTTTGAAGTACATTTAAATAGAGCTAAATTAAGCAACTTTACTTTCCATACTTAAACATGTCAGGTCATTAGCACACATTGCATTTTTTAAAAAATACATGAAGGTATGTACTCTAATATTGCTACTCTAAGTGCTTTATTGACATTACAATAGTTAGTACTTTTCATGATGGATTGCCTCAGAATCAGGGCGTCGTTTCTGCATTTGTGAGAGTAGAGAAAATAAAAATGTTTCACCAGGAAAACAGAGCTGAGGCAATGCCATGAGGTCGATATTTTTTGGTACACCCACATCTTCGCTTCCTTCTTTTCTCTCTGATGCACTTTGATCTGGAAAGATGTAAAGTTGTAAAATAATAAAACTTGAAATAATCCACAGACTAGCAATACCATTAAAATAAAGTACTATCAGGAACCTGAAGAATGTAGGAGACACGATTCTTTAGAAATGGTCAGTGTTACGTTGTATGCATCAAATCTTAACTGGTTGTTTTTTTCTGTTTTTCTTTTTACCTGAAGAAGGATGCTCTTTCTTCATTCTGAGAAACGAGTGGTGTCGTTTTCCATGCAACTTTGATGTCTCATTCTCCGCTGACCTGCTCTGGAAGGGGGGAGCCAGAACATGAAGAATCTCCGGCTCCAACAGGAGAGACTCTGAGCTCACACTGCTGTTACCAGCCTGAATAAGACAGAGGAAAAACATACTGCATTAACTTTTATGCATGCCTTGAGAATATAAAATATACTTTTTACATCTATCCATCAATTATTAGACCCTGGATTCCATGATTGTATGTTAAGCTGATTGATTCTGTGGCAGTTGTTTAGTAAATCTTCCTGTATCCATTATGCTGTTTCAGCCATTAACTTTTTGCTATATTCAGTAAAAATTGGTTACCGGTCATTAACATACTCACATATTTTTCCTATTTTGTCAATGTTATAAACATGCAACAACAGTTAACCGCTATTTCAACAAAATAAGAAAGATGTCACCCCAAGTTTGCTAGCGACACTGCAAAAGGCAGCTGAACAAACTAAATTTAGACACAGATACCTTGTAGATTTCCTGAAGCTTTTCACTGGACGCTCCAACCACCACACAGGCTTCCAGCAAAGTAGGCAGCAAACAGTCAGTCATCACTGGGGAAACAAAAGATTATAATCCAGGAGTCAAATGGATCAAATGTGAAACGGGTGATATTAAAAGAAAATTAAGTCATATAAACAAAAAGAGTGTAAAAATATAATTTTCTACTGGTTGCTATAAAAAACCCAAACTGTGACAAAATCTTTTATTATTACTCGTCACACATCATGCTCTGTGGAACCAACATTTTCTTGCCAATTATAGGGACAACTGTAGCTGTGGAAAAAACCCTCAAGTCACATGATTTTACGTTCCCATCAGTGAATTAATTCAGAACGCAGAGTATAATTGACCTATTGGATCTTATTATATTTAGAACTTTCCAGAACCAGAATAGGACCTTTAATTCATTTTACAGCAACAGAGTAAATGATGTGAAAAATGTATTTGCTCTACATGCAATTGCTGCAAAATATACAACTTATTAAAAATTGTACTGCGGTGTCCTCGTTTCTATAGTCTACTGAAAGCTTGATTGTTTTCAGTAACTGTGACAGAAACTTATTCATAGTAACTCAAAATATAAAGCTGGACATCATTAATAGGCACAATTTATAGAGCTACAAAAGGTTTACTAAATTATCCTTCAAAAACAGCAACTTTTTCATCTTCTAAAATTATTCTAAAATGTCACTCCTGGTCCAATTTCAATCATTTCAAACTCTAAACCAAGATGCTGATGGCTAGATCGTGTAAAACTAAGAGCTTGAAAAACACTATTATATTATTATATATTATACATCAGCATAATGAGACTAAAGAGAAAGTACTTCTCTCCAACATTTCTCTTTGGAGAGAAGAGTACCTTCCAGAAGAACAAGTATCTCTGCAGCGATCCACCTATGAGACCTGCATGGAAGACTGACCTGATGAAAGCCACTCCTTAATAAAAGTCACAAAGCAGCCCATGTGGAGTTTGCCAAAAGACATCTGAATGACTTTCACATCATGAGAAACAAAATTCTCTGGTCTGATGAGACAAAGATGAAGAAACTCTCTGGTGTGGATGTCAGGCGTCACATTTGCAGGAAACAGAGTTCATTATCACACCAATACTATCCATACAGTGAAACGTGGTGGTGACAGAATCATGCTATGGAAGTGGTGACCAAAGTCGGTCCTGGAGGACCGGCATCCCGCATGTTTTAGTTCTCTCCCTGGTTTAATGCACCTGGAACCAATGATGGCTCATTAGAAGGTTTAAGAAGAACATTGACATGCTGAAAATGTTGTTACTACCAGCAGGGAGAGAACTAAAACATGCAGAATGCCAGCCCTCGAGGACCGACTTTGGGCACCCCTGTTCTATGGTAATGTTTTGCAGCAGCAGTAACAGGCTACACTATTCAGTATTTTCCCAACCCTATTCATTAAAACACACCACACTGCTTGTTTTTGATGTTTCACTGCTTCAGCAAAACTGATTTCAGTTCCTAGCTTATTTACAGGCTTTTGTTGAGCTGCAAATAACTGAATCAGGTGTGTTCATGAAGAAAAACATCTAAAACATGCAGGGTGGTATGAATTGAAGATCGGTGTTGGGAAGCACTGCGTTATTCTGTTTTCCAGGAATAACGCAGTGTTTGATCAGTCTGAACAATCTGATTCACTGTTCATGGTAGCTGTGAATCAGACTTTTAATTCGTCTGTAATAGAGGTGCCTTTAACAATACTATGTTAATAAATACTTAAAGGCTCTCAGAAACACATTGATCTTTGCATCCAAGTTGGCAAATACAACCAAATCATTGAAAACAAAAACAGACGAGAGTGATAGAAAGGCCAGTGAAATCCATAGTAGAGAAACACTTGTCATATAAGAGGCTGTCAATTAAAAAAAAGCAAAAGTACAAAAGTAGCATTGATAAGTCTTGTTGATAAGAGTCGAGTTTTTTTTTTAAGTTGCTTTGTTAGTTTAAAAAAACAAAAAGAGTTTAATTGATGCCGCTGCACATGACTCAGTCACGTTGCATAGGTAATCATGTACCTGCTTACCTGCAAGGCAATTTCTAAATGCGTTTCCTCATTAACCTTACCTCGCTAAAGTCGCTTCAGTGTTACTTACCGTCTCCCACGCTTTTTTCCTGATTCTTAATTCTTTCTCCTCATATCCTTGACGGCACGTTCAGAGCAACTCCGAGGCGCGGTGAACTCCTGCATGAGAAGCTCCGCTCAGTTCCTTACAGCCTGCTTCCTGTTCCCCCGAGAAAGCGCAAACATGCATGTCAATCAGTCAAGTGAGGTGAGTGACGCTTTATGGCGCGGTACATTTAAAGCTAACAACGCCTTTCGCCAAACTGAAGCTACAGAAAATCCTACAGTCTGTAAATTAGTACAAAAGAAACACTTATAAGACATTTATATATTTAAAATGATAATACATATTACGTTGGTGCTGCAAAATATAGTATCTAAATGACGTTTCACGTAATAAAACATTTTACAGTCTCGCACAAGAACCCCGTGTTGATGAAGATTTAACAAAACAGCAGGCTGTACTGACTGAATGTGGCCTGTAGATGGCGACAGTTTATCAATTACATTTGAATTGGTCAATTTCTGTTAACTGAATAAAATGTGAACACATTGCAAATCAAACATAAAGCATTTCATTTTCAGTATATATACTACATGTCTTTCTTACATACAAACAAGCCACGAAGAAATGTTCATTTTAAATCATTTTTCATGATTTTAAATTAGTTTTTGTAAAAGTTTCTGATGAACAGAAACTTTCATGGACAACATTTTGGACTATAATAACCAATGCATTTGTCAAGATTTTGGTTCAAAAGATTGATGTTATAGATGTTCTCTAAACAACACATTATCAAAATATGCAGGTAAAAACCAGAGTTGTGAAAAGTTTGGTCAGGATTAGACTAATTCCTCATTTATGGCTACAAAAAATTACTGTTTCTCTGCGACTGGCTAAGGGACGTTTAGCCACATGTTTGAGTTTGCATACATAATTTTGACCTCACAACATGAAAGAAAATCCACTACAAATCAAAGGTTTTGCATCCAATTCTTAAATTTAAAACTAAGTTCAATCATTTGCACTATAAAAATTTTAAATAAAAACAAACAAAAAAATGTGTGACATTCGTGCACAGAACACAAGTCTGAAAACTTTTAACCATACACCACCATGTAGCTATTGTAATTTTTTCCAATTGTAAATGGAAAAAAAAAAGAAAAAAAGATTTGGTACAGCTTTAACTTATGGAGTTAGAAATGTTGACTGTGCCATAAAAGACATTTCTTGGAAATTGTAAAATGTTTATTTTGCCCCATATCTTTCCCCGTCTCAGTTTCTTGTGTAACAACAGAAACTGAAGAATTAACTGGACCACTGTTGGATTCATTTGTGATGACAGATGTTGCCTATTTATCTCCAGTTAACAGGACAATTTACAAAATTCTGTACATCAGCATACAGAACCAAAAATCAGTCTTAGAGAACACACAATGTGCTCATTTTGTAGATAAAAAAATATATATATATCAAAAAATAACTACTGCAATATACAAAGCAAGTAGTTTCACACTAATATGGGAGTTCTAAGATAATATGAAAAAAATCTTTGGAAAAATCGATAATTGAACTACCCTAAAAGCATTAAAAACATTGTTCCGTTTTCTCAGATTAAAGAAAATTTAAGTCCAAGTTTCTATACGTTATCGATAAGCTACTAAGGATTTTTTATTTTTGACAAAGGTGTGATGTAACCAAAGTAGAACAAAAGTGTTTTTGAATTGTTCATTACTATTAATCAACAGAAGATAACAGAAAAACCTTTAATGTCATAAGACAGGAAATCAGGTCTGATGTTTCTCCTGAGCTGAGCAATCATAATACTTTTAATTTTGCAGATGAGCCATGCAAAGTGATCCTCACTTTCATTCAGCACAGATGCTTGGGAATAATGCACCATGTGATGTTACAGTATAAATGACACAAACACTACTTCAGACTATAAAAATCTACTTTCTGAATTCACACATTTAATGATGTTCTGATGTAGCTCCACAACTATTAAATGCACTTTGGAAACTTAAAATAGTTTAATAAGAGCCAAATACCAAACATGCTTTCTGTATAATAGTGCATTTCTTTTTTTAACTTTCTTGCTCATTATTTTGGAGCAATGTATTCCCTGGTGTAGCTCTCTAACAGAGGACCAATTTACAGTGATCAGCTGATCTCATAAGCATGCACAACAGGGTAAAGGTCAGTTTGCTTTCAAGGAAATGCACAAAGATACAACTACAATAAATCCTACTCAGCTCCAATTCTCCACTTCCTTTCTGCTCATCTTCAAGAATATGGTTTACAGATTTGAAATCGACATTCAAAAATTTGCTTTTCTATAAAAAACTGTTCAAAATAGCCCAGCAATCACAATTTTATTTTACAAAACACCCTGAGAGATAAACTTTTAATCATCACAAATTTGATTTTAAAAAATGGAAATAACTCTCTGGAGGCTCAAATATGTTGCTTAAATGAACCATTATGGACACATTTATTAACTATAGTGTAAGTAAAGAAAAATCCTATGTTTGATTGTATAACACCTAAGCAACTAGAATAAACTCAAAAGGTTTGTACCTTTTGACATTTTTTGGCTTTTGTAAAATGGCAGTGAAATGTCCATGAAGTCCACCAAAAAGTGGAATAAATATATACATCTGTATTTAATCTGAAAATATGCAGGGTTGCACCAAGTATCCCTTCTACAGCATTATGATTGTCCATTTGGCAGTTTTGAAGCAGCAGCAGAGTAAAATGTGACATATTGGTGATATTTGGCACCATCCGAGTGGCAGCACTGTTAAAAAAATCAAAGTGCTTTGTGCTTCCAGTAGTCTGTACTAAATAAATTTCAACAGTTGGACCAGCAGCTTGGTCTTTGTTGTTCTGACTTACTGGCTAAACATTATTTTTCTTAGGGTTGAGGTAACAACTCCACAAACAGAGCAGCACAAGCAGGTATTGTTTTTATATTATTTCCTCCACTTCACATTTAGATTACATTAGTAATCCAAATCTACCAATCCTACATTTTTACTAGATGATATATCATCTTTCAGTTATGTTTTCCTTCTTTGTGTTTCTTTGCTGCTCCACATGGTACAGCCCATCACATATGCACACCAGCAAGGTTTGGTATAATTTACACATGATGCAGTTTTTGGTTGTTGAGTCAATCCATCATGGCAGTACTTTTCTACCCCTAGGCAACAGCGTCTTCTCTGGTTTGATCTGTGAAGTTGAGCAGAGCTAGTCTCTAGTCACTGGTCCTTTTACTATTCTGACCCTCCTCTCCAGGTAGAGCATCAGAGTCCTAATAATCTACAGAACTACTGTGCTCTGTGTCAGGATAAATTACTAGGAAACAAGCGGTGAGGAATCCAAGGAAGGAGCCGCCGGAGGCAACAACTGGAATGACACGTACACTATCGACAGCCTCAACTACAGATCCAAGAGCTGATGCAACCAAAATTTGACTGATGTAAACCTGAAAATAAAATAAAAACACAACATCACAGGTTAAGAACTTTAAGTGCAAAATCTTTATTTTAAATTCTGATCATTTTTAAGTGAAAGTAAAAACTGTACTTGCCTGGCAGGTTAGTATAGCACAGTCTATACCAAAGCCTCTTCGAGTGTTGGCTGGACTATGGTTAATGTACTGAGAAAGAAAAAAAAAAGGTCAATATTTATCTAAAGTCCTTACATTGGCTCCCTGCATGTCAGAAAATATACTTTAAAGTACGTTTATAAATCACTGAATGGCTTGGTACCAAGATACATTACAGATCTGTTGTCATTGTATCAATCTACCACTTGGGTCTTATGATTAAAGTCTACTCTGCAACCCCAAAATCAAAACCAAACATGAAAGCAGCCTTCAGCATTTATGCTCCACTATACTGAAATAACCTTGCAGAAAACTGCAGAAATGCTGAAACACTGAGTTCCTTTAAATCAAGTGATAAAACCCAATTGTTTTGCAACTCATGCAGACATGCAGTCTGTTTTAACCTCTCACAGCAACATAATGCCTTGCCTGTTGTTTTATTTTCTTTTTAATTGTATAATTTGAATTGCTACGTTGTTGATACGTGCCATAGAAAAAAATTGTCTTGCCAATCTTTAGAGAAAAATCTTGTTTTATTTTAAAACAAAAGTGAATCATAGAACTGCTTAGAGCTAAAGAAATTTAGACATTTATGTATAAAAAAACCATTTAGTTTTTAGGTTGAATAATTGTTTTTAAAATGTAGAATCAAAACAATGTGTGGTGAACTTGTTTCTGATCTTACTTCTTTGATTTCATGGTACTGTCCAAGTAAAGCGTAGGGACAGTATGAGATACTCATGGAGATGATTCCCATAGTACTGATCATCACCATGGCAATGTAAACATTAGGGAATATTGCCATAATTGCAGTTCCTAAAGAAAGAAAAACACAATGTAACAAAGATGTCAGTTCCTAATAATAATGTAATGCAACCAAATTTAGAAAGACTTTACAAATGGGTTTAATACAAAATAAGTGAGAATGTCAACATGATTATTTTATGTGTCCCATTCCCTTTGAGAAGATATTAGATCATTCAATCATCAAAAACCATGTCAAACCGAACCCAATCAATGTCTAGTTCCCACTCAACAGTGGAATTTAATAAAGGTTATGCTAAGTAACTGTTACTAATAAGTGCAACAATTTATCTGTAATTGTTGCTGCAATTTTGACATAATGTTGTACTTAAAAAAGTGGATGCTCTATAGTCCCACTCAGAACTTTAGCAAAAATTGAAGGATTTTGAATGAACACAAATACAAGTTTGAAGCATCATATGAAACTATGCTGCAGACTTACCTATTGAGAATCCCAAAGTTCCCACAACATAGATGATCCTAATACTCAGATCAAATTTATCCAAAGACTTCTGAAGAATAGCTGGAACAGGGGAGAAGTTTTTGGTTATTCAACACATTAAAGGGACAATAAAGGAAGCTTAACTGTATTATCTGCAACTTCCTTTTGTGTAATTTGGTAACTTGCTCAGTGCTCAGTACTCTCAAGATGAAAAACAGGGTTGGTGTTTTACCAGAGCAGACAGCAGCAGTTGCAGCATACACCACCAACCCCCAGCACCCCATCTGTACTCCTCTGTGATAGTCTTGTAGCTCTGTGGAATTGCCTGGTGCCTGACGAAAGCCGGACACAGGTTTTAATGCAAGGCAAAGAGACTAGATAGCTTGAATGGAACATAAATGAATATTAATAATATATGATGCACAATTTCAATATTCTATCTAAGAGAACAAAAAGACGTATGCATTTACCTTAGGATTCCCACGAAAAATGACCTGACCCATGAAGTCAGTGTAAAACACGGCTTCAGCTATAATGGAGAACCAGGTAAGGAGGTGACATACACACAGTCTCCAGAGCTGCTTTGGCATCTGCAGAACAGGGAAATAAAAAGAGTGACAATTAGCCTATAGCTTAAATCAGAGTTTTTACATTTTGTGCGCTCAAATTTTCATGACAATTTTTAAAGATTTAAAAACAAAACTTTAGTGTAAATCAATGAAAAGCATTACTGATGATCAGGCTTTAAATTCGGGACCTGTATAAATCAGAGATAACGGAACCGAAAGCCTAATAAATGGTGGAAAGCTAGTGATTAAATACATCAAAGAATGTACAAATGCAAGAATAGATGAATGAATGAATGAATGAGCGAACGATCGATCTGTGAGCTCTTATTTCCTTTCCAGACTTTGAGCATACTAATCTCGATTCCATACCTTTCCAGACCCATTTTAAACACTGACTTCTCCACAAGACAGGTTCCTTTAATGTACAACCACAAGTTTCCCTCAAATTTTGTATAGGTAACCTTGTACTAAAGTACAACAGTACAAAGTTTAGTTCACCTTGAACATGGATAGCCAAAGAAGCTTCACAGTTGTACCCCTCTCCATTTCCCCAACACTGCTGGAGCCTTCAGATGAAAGGCTACTTGCAGACAGCTGCCTCTTTCTTCTGTGCACAGGTCCCCGGATGCCTCGCAGATCAGTCAGACTACGGGAGGTGGTGATTGGCCGAGGGCCCGTGAGTCTTGTGCGTCTCAGTCTATAGCGTTGTAATGCCACTCGACCATAGTATGAAAATGTAAAGGAGGGCTGAAGATTAAGAAAGAACCAGTGTCAATCATGGGAATCAAAGGGAAATTAGATATTGTAATAACTGTCATTATGTAATAATAAACTAAATTCCTTAAATAAAACAGAGAAAATAAATAAAATAAGTCTACCTGTCTGTAGAAGGTTGCTGGATGTTGCCGTGATGAGACTGAAGTGTTGCCAGTGCGGGTCCCTGGTTTGGTGGAGGTGTGGCCTTTACCTGTATTCAAGGCTTGAGAGGAAGGCAAACCAGCACTGGTGCCATTAGCAGTTAGCTCATGCTAAAAGAAGAGAGAGGTGCAGAGGTACCAATTAAAAATCCAAACAAATGTCACAGGTTTCTACACTTTGCAATGTTAGTTTTCTGTCTAGGCAGAGTCGTACATACTAAAGTTAAGTTCATAAAGACAATTTACAAGATTAGCTATGTTCTCAAAGTGATTTTAAGTCAAAAGAAATAACATTTGTATTCACAGTGGATGATCTTACCCATCGTACGTGTGAATTCTCTGAGGCAGAACTGGCCTGAGGGACAAAAAGCTGGCCATTTGTTGGCTCCTTTATTTGAGGCACATCTGTATTTGTAGGCTCTACAAACACTCCCCCATTAGTGTGAGAGGCGGGGTCATTAGTAGGAGATGGCAACTTCATACCGGTGTCTGATGGCTTAAAGGCATTGTCCAGATCTTCTGGTATTAAAGGCACTTCAGGCAAGAAAATCTGCCTGTCTAGGTGAAGGTCAGAGTCTAACTCGATTGTAGCATCTGGCATGGCAAGAACTGAATCACTTTTACTCCGAACTCTGTCCACAGCTAGGAAATCCATTTCTGCTTCCTCGAGATGCATTTCTTTCTCCTCTTGGCAAGAGGCTGGTCCAAAAGCATCTTCCTCTGCAATTGCAATGTGACAAGGTCGTGTGCAGCCAGGCAGTTTTACAGACAACTGACTGGTAGACTCATCATCTTCTCCATCTTTCAGTTGGTTGGCTGAAGAAAAAGTCCTCTCAGGGATACTGAGCATATGCAATGTTACAGAAATAATAAAGATAACCCCAGCAAACAGGAACAAGACCTGTTCCTGTGACTTAAATGCTCTACCCAGAGCAGTGCCGGTCCAGTCAAGGCCTCCCAACATGTAGCCAACTGCTCCGCCAAGTCCTGGAAAACCAGAAAAAGCACAGTAAAGATTCCTGAAATAAAAACGTGACTTAAATTCACACTAAGATTTGTTCATGCTGACATATTACATTATAAAGAAATTAAATATTCTACATAATCCTAATATTCAAAACCCTTGGCCTTGCAAAATTATTCAAACTAAGGCTGCAACTAATGACTATTTTAGTAATTGGTTATTCTATCGATTATTCTGACAATATATATCCTTATCAGTTAAGCTCTTTTATATTAGAAACACATAAAAAAATGCAAATAAACTAATTATTTATTTTCAAATAAGAAAATAAACATTTTATTGCCTAAAACTCATCAATTCCTTTAGTTAGCATTTGGTCATTTGTATCAAAAGACATCTGCAGCTAAACAAATACTTCTAACATCAACAAGTGAAAAGCTCTGGTCTCTCGACTTATCAATACAAAGTTGGGCTAATCTATGACTAGTTTTTGTATTAACCCATTAATAATTGATAGCAACAGGTGCTTAGTTGATTGTTAAAAAATATTTTTATTTATTTATTTTGCAGAATTTAAACCTTGAGGAGTTTTGGGTAGAACACATTTTCAGACAAAGGTCTTATATCTTAATTACTGAGTGGGGTGTTCTTTCAGCAAATTTACCTTTTTGTGTCTGTATACTCCAATTAATAATTGGTAAATTAGTTGACAATTATTTCAGTAATTGGTTAATCATGGGGGCTGCACTGTGGCGCAGTTGGTTGCCTTGCAGCAAGAAGGTCCTGGGTTCGATTCCCAGCCCGGAGTCTTTCTGCACGGAGTTTGCATGTTCTCCCTGTGCATGTGTGGGTTCTCTCCGGGTACTCCAGCTTCCTCCCACAGTCCAAAAACATGACTGTCAGATTAACTAGTCTTTCTAAATTCTCCCTAGGTGTGAGTGTGTGTGTGCATGGTTGTCTGTCCCGTCTGTCTCTGTGTTGCCCTGCGACAGACTGGCGACCTGTCTAGGGTGTATCCTGCCTCTTGCTCGGAACGTTAGCTGGAGATGGGCACCAGTACGCCTCCTGACCCCACTAGGGACAAGGGTGTAAGAAATAATACCAAATAAAGTGAAATGTAAACGTGTGAGGAATGCCTTACCAGCAGACAGGCCATGTATATTCAGAGCCATGTCTTGCTCATCAGTATCAGCAACGTCAAGAAGGTAAGCCCTGATTGGTCCCTCAGAGGCATCAGCGCAAAAGTCCAGCACCACAACACCAACAACAGTAAGAACAATACCAATTGGCTGCTGCTTGGTGTTTGGGCTGTCACCAATAGAAAGGCCTGAAACAAAGAAAACAAAATATATACAAAGTGGATTAACCTGTAAGAACTGTAATCCTTGCAGAGGGGTGAGTTCGTCTGAGACTCTGTCTTACCAATCAATGATCCATTTAAAAATAGTGCCACACCTATTAGCACTCCTGTACAAAGAGCCAGAATGAATGGTCTCCTCCGGCCCCATCGCAGAGTGCAGCGGTCACTGGCAGAGCCAATCAGCGGGGTTAACAGAAGACCCAGGATGGGACTGAGAAACCAGGTTAAACTGTAATATTGCTCAGGAAGACCTAGAAAACACAAAGTGAAGTCACTCAAATAAAACAGTTCAGATTATGCCCAAAATAATACTTTACAGTAGAATCATAAGGCTTAAATTTTATCTGTTGGAAAGATCTAATGTGAAACGTTAAGACATATGTTCATCTTCTTTAGACACTTCAAAGTGTTAAAGCATTACATTTAGATTCTATATTCTGCTTCAGTCTGTAATATCACAATATTATTGGAAGGAAGTGTTTAATTTTTACAACTATGCCCATTTCCTGAAATGACTGCCTTTGGAAGGAAGTTATGAAAAATATATTTAGTACAGATTGTCTATCATTTTAATTTGGAAAACCACCAATATAATAATATATGAAAAATATTTACAGCACTGAAAGAAAACTAGGGGTGCACTGATTTCCTTAATTTTGGGAGATCAGTGATCGGCTGATTAACATATGAAGCCAATCTTATCTAGCTTGGCAAATGTGTAAGAATCAAACTCTGTCCTCTTTTGCTCTCCGGTGGGAAAGGTTTGAGTGACAGACTGACCTACCAAGTTATGTCCACACGTTTACAACTAACAATAGTGACCCCACCGCTGCCAACTCAACAACTTTCTTACTATTTTGAGCAACAATTCAGACAAAAAAATTAGTATCGGCCAAAATTGGAATCGGCAGGTTAAACTTTTTAAAAGATCGGTAATCGGCGATCGGCCAGAAAACTGTAATCTGTGCAACCCTAAAGAAAACTGAAGACCTTTCTTTGTACAATGTGTATACTATACTTATTCACAAAAGAATGAAAAATTTTTGGGCAGTTTTAGACGTACCATTGTAAATCAAAAAAGTCTATTTGTAAATATACACAGCATTGATAGTATTTTAAGCAGATCTCTGTCAGAGTGACCTAAAAGTCTATCAATCAACCAATCTGAACAATAAACTATGCAAATGTAAAAGGTTAACTGACAATACCAAGAGAGGAAAAACATACCCCATCCCCCAAAATAAAAAAAAAAGTCATTTATTTAAATAAATTGCCTTAAAAAAAGCACAAAAACACAGTAAATAAAATTTAATACACCAGAAGAGTAGAACACTGGGAACCTGAAATGTGCTGTGTTACACATTCTTGGCATACCTGGGCAGGGGAAACTGCCTTTGTTTCATTTCTGCTATGGTGGCAAAGTTGACATCCAACACCATGCTAAAGCCCCTCAGTGGGTACTACTGTTACATAACACAGAGGTGCAGCTTGGGAGACACGACGGAAACATCCAGTCTAATCCAATGACAACAAACTGCAAAATATTTTTCCAGTATCTCCTGAGAACTGTTAATCATGAAGACTTGTGTAAAACTCAAAGCATTCAAACCCAACCACTCCAATGAAGAAAATGAACAAACACCACCAATATGGCTAACTGTGGGCCAAATTGGTTTAATGTCCTGAGAATGTTAGAGGAATTTGGTCACAATTAGGTCGTTGAAATACGTAAAAAAAAAAGATAGCTGCAACTTTTGTCAAAATAAGTTTAAAATAATCGCATCAACATTATACTGAAGCAGCTGTACTAAGCTACTTGAGCAGAGCGAGTCTAGTAACTTTACCCACTGCAAGATTGGACTTGTAGAAAAGTACCATGTGTGCTTTGCATCTTTCAAACCAGTTCAGTGGCCAAACTACATGAGTACAGGTTCTATGGGTAAATTAAAAATTTTTCTTCTCAACTTCATAATACATACTCACTTAATATGGCAAGACAGGAGTGTGACTTTAAGAAAGACAGTATTGCTTACCTATCTGTAGAAGAACTGGTGTCACCAGAGCGGTTTCCATGGCGTAGCAAAACTCTCGTCCAAACATCACAGCAGCATGCATGACCCAGCGATATCGAGGAATCTGAACTGCTTTTCCCTCCTCCTCTTCATCCTCACTTTTATTATCTTTCATGACTCTGTTGGGCTTTCTGTCATCAGGAAGGTCCAGGGCCTTATGTTCCTCATCTTCTCCTCCCATTTCAATTTGGTCTGACTTCATTTGAACTGTTTGTGGTTAGTTTCACAACTTCCTTCAAATCCCAAGAACTCCACTCTTTTAGAGGAATCCAAAAGAATTTTTAAATGATAATACTAAAAATACACATGTCCATAGCACTACTCTTGCTCAGTTATTGAGTAGGAATAGTTTATTTTTCTAAAAATTACACGTGTAGCATTAAGAAATACTGAGTTAAAAGAAATGAATCATCATTGTAATGGAATAAATATGCCATGAATAGTGATTAGACATGTAGCCATTACACTGATATAAAATCAGCAAAGATGGTTCTTAAGTCCAACTGCAAAGTGATGGAGACCCTAAAGGTCATTTGCAAAAAAAAGTAGTAAAGTAATAATAAATAAATAAAAAACTTGAAAAGAAGTTGTATTCTTATTATTTCCAGTTGTTTTGCTTGTAGAAAACCAGGTAAAGAATTAAAGGGTTTCCAACTTTGTGTAGATCTACCTGGACAGGAAATGGCAGATGTCTGGAAAAAACAAAAGTCAGTTGAACCAGTGACAAGGGTCAACATATAACAGAAGATAATCTGTAAACACATTGTTTTTACACTACAATAGGTGAGTGCTGACCTTTTAAACAGAATCCTTGCAAAAGCTTTTGTATTTCTGAACGTATTCACATTTTTTCCTGTAGCAATTATATCTTTCATTATATTTTAGTGGATTTTTTGGTGATGCACCAATACAATGTAGTACATCACTGAAGCAAAAGAAAAATATTTTTTACAATGAAACATTTGAGAAATGTGGAATGCATGTTTTTTCTAATTCGATGCCCTAAATGAAATCCTGCAAGATCACTTCCAGACGTCACACAGTTAGTAAACATAGTCCAGATTTTATTCTCACAAATACAGCTGTTTCCTATATGCAAAACTGTCTTTGCGAATAAGAGTTGCAAACAACACTGAGGACAACATCCCTACAGTTTCTTCAGCAGGAACACAGGAGGTAGTCGGAGTTAATTGGAAGATGGATGAAATTAGATACAGGGCAATACTGAGAGAAATCTTCTTAAAGGCTGCATAAAACTTGAAACCGTGGGGGAGGTTCACCTTTCATCAGAAAAATGATGCTAACCTTACAATAAAAGGTACAATTATTTAGATATATCTTTGTTTGAATGAACCAGTGAGTCAAAATCAAAATCCAATTAAAAATCTGTGGCAAGACTTAATTCTAATACGACTGCTCTTAAGTTGTCTTGTACAGAAGAACGAGCAAAAAACTCTATTTCTAGACTACCAAAGCTAATAGAGAAGAAAATACATTTAAGTGCGCAGTTGCAACATGTGGTAATGTTCGAAGGGTGCGACTACTTTTGGAAGCGACTGTCCCTGAAAGCATCAGTGTGTTCTAAGTATTTTTATACTTTTGGCTTCCATAATCGGAAGTCCTCTGAGGTTTAGAAAAATGTAGCCCTGCTCTAAAATAGATGACATAAAATATGATGCAAATCAATTTTGGGAAAGAACTGGATATAGCCAAAAGTTCAAGCTTTTTTCCCATGCATAAACTTGAGATTGTCTTTCTACAGACTGTAAACTCAAACAAAAGGCATCAAACCATAAACCTGATATATGAAGCACAAGATTAACCCTCTGATGCATAAGTGGGTCCTTTTGGACCCGGTGAAGTCATCTTTTTACAATATCTTTGAAATGAAAAGTTTTCAACACTCTTTTCAAGTGATGAAAAGTTTTCATCACTTCATAACATGTATTGCTCAAAAAACATGTTATTGATATTATCCAATTAAAATTTTTAATTTACCTTTTACATATTTTAAGAAATATCATGTTTTATATTATTACCCCTTTCTACTATAAGTGCGTCCAAACTGACCCGCATTCATTTCCTAAGGAATTTAATGGGACTCTTTGTTTATTACCAACTGTGACTGTCAGGAACACATTTTTTGTGAACCATACACACTGAGTCCTAAGTGTCAGCCCTGAATAATAATATTTTACAAAGCAAGAACTTTTACATATAATTATTATCTTTATTTTTTACCTCACAAATGTGCGTGTGTGTGTGTCAATCATCAATATTGTGACAATGTTATTGTCACAAATCAACCTATCAGCCTTCTTCAAAGTTAGCTAACACCAGTTATCTAACCAAGCTAGCTAACATTACTGACTATACTTTATTGTCCATATGTATTATTTGTGTGTGTTTGTGTCGCTGTGTGTGTCTGACACCCTGGATGAGAAAACCAAAAGAGAGAGAATGTGTTGAATGGCATGCAAAACCTGTTGATCAATGTGTTCAAGGTTCTTTCTTTTATCATCTCAATAAATGAAATAAAAATTCATAGCTATATAAATAAATGCATAAATAAATGAGCTGAAAAAGTATAGAGTGCCTTCTCCGGGTCAGGGAGGATATCCTGCCCAAAGTGGAGCAGGAGATCAACAGGCGGATTGGCGCAGCGTCTGCAGTGAAGCGGGCGCTGTACTAGTCTGTCATGGTGAAGAGAGAGAATAGTCAAAAAGCAAAGCTCTTGATATACTGGTCGATCTAATTTCCTACCCTCATCTATGGTGATGAGTTTGGGTCATGTCCGAAAGAACGAGGTCACGGATACAAGCGGCTGAAATTAGTTTTCCCCGTACTGTGTCTGGGCTCTCTCTGAGAGAGAGGGTGAGAAGCTCAGATATCCAGGAGGGACTCCGAGTAGGACCTCTGCTCCTTCATGTCGAGAGGACCCAGTTGAGGTGGCTCGGGCATCGGGTTAGGATGCCTCCTGGACGCCTCTCTGGTGAGGTGTTCTAGGCACATTCCACCAGGAGGAGGCCCAGGGGAAGACCCAGGACACGCTGGAGGGACTATGTTTCTCAGCTGGTCTGGGAACACCTTGGGATTCCCCCGGAGGAGCTGGAACAAGTGGCTGGGGAGAGGGAAGTCTGGGCCTACCTTCTGAAGCTGCTACCTCTGTGACCCGACCCCGGATAAAAGGAAGAAGATGAATGAATCGATGGATGGATTGGTGAATGGATGGCTGAATGGATGGATAAATAAATGCACATACATACATACACACACTCACATGCCTGACACATAGAACAATAGAATACAGACAGTAATGTTAGCTATCTTGGTTAGCTAGCTAGTTTCAAGAAACATGCTCTTTATATTCACCCCCATCCCTCTCCCCCCACCCACACACACACACACACACACACACAACCCCTCACACATAATAGGCGCTGACATTGTTCCAACATTGCTCTTGTAAAATTGCTGTTGTTGTCACTTTGTTTTAAAAATGTTATACAAATTGTCACAAATTTTCTACAAATTGTTCTAAAAATGTTTTAAAAAAGTGAAAAACGAAAATATTTCAAACATGAAATAATTCTTGTGTGAAATAAAACACAGCAGAAAGTATTATACAACACATTATTTTGAATCAAAATGACAAAAATAGCATAAAAGCACATTGATTCTAACACGGGTCCAAAAAGACCCACTCATGCAAGACTGTATAGTCAATATGTCATGCATCAGAGGATTAAGAAACAAAAAATAAAACCGTACTAGAACACTGTCCATTGCGCAAGTGTTCACTGTTTAAATTGATTTATCTCAATGCTATCACGTACCTGGAAGGGCAGTGCAGGTTTAGCTTTGAGGATATTGAGCTTAAAGCATTTCTATTCTTTTGTGGCGGATACAATGTATATATTTCACACCCGGATGTTTCTGCTGACTTCCACACTTTAATCATTCCCTTTCACTGTGTGTCAATGTTTAAACTTTTCCACTACAGATGTGCAACATTCCAGTAGTTATTTTGCTGCGTGTAGAAACGAAACTCGTGTCCGTAAATATAACATACACATATCTTATAGAGAGCTCCTTCAGGTAAAAAAAAAAAAAAAACTGTCTAAAAGTTTCTTTTCCAAAGGGAATGTACTAGTTAGGAGCGCTTCATAAACTTGTCAAGACTTGTTTTGCTGGGGAAAAGAGCCTTAGAAAACTTTACTTTTAACTCCTGCCTCTCACCCCAAGTACACACAACGAGTTTGTAGAGGTTTTCTTTTTCCTCTTTGCTGTGTTTACATGGAAACAGGTAGAAACACCTCTCCGTAGGGACGCTGACGTTAACCCTACCTTGGCTTGCTAACGTTACCTTGGCGAGCTAAGCTGGCTAAAATATATCTCGACTGCAAGCGTTTAACGACTTAACACCAAAAGACTCTTTCCTGTGAAACCACAAAAAGATAGGACATACCTGGGAATTTCTTCCTTTTTTTTTTACAGCATAGAACTATTGCAGCATTTTGAATTTCTTTCCGCAAATGTGCCCATAAAAACGTCAAAATGGGGCTAGCGTCATGGCTAAGCTTCTCCAGCGAATTCAGTGACTGTCTGATACACGCGCTCCACTCATCTATTTTATTGGTTTCCACAGTAACAAAGAGGGGGTGTGGACAACGGTGTTCACCGTGACGTCAAGATATTATAAATAAGCAAACTATTAAATTACTTACGATATGTTTTAATCTTTGAATTGCTCTTTTGTAACAAAATATGTTTGAGTTTGACCATGTAAAAGTATACCGATATGGAGAAGAGTCTGTTTTGAGTAATACTTTTATTTTTGTGGATTTTTTTTTTTTTTTTTGCAGAAATTTAGTTTAACAAGTTCCTTTGAAGCAAAGATGTGACCCTGTCAACATGATACTTTATTTCTCCAATATTTTTGTATCTATTCCGTTACCTTTGCCACAGAATAATCAGGTGGAGGAAAGACACTCACACATCCCTCTTCCCCAGCAATAATTTCCAGGTTTAAATATATTGAAATGATAGCAAAAAACAGTTGCAGTAGATTTTTGGGGTGCACATCCATGACACAAATGTCCATCCTTTTTAAGGTGCTGTACTCTCTAAGTAGGTGTTCAAGCTACTTAGAGATCCCTGGTTATAAGATCTTCTTATAACCAGGCTCTTGTTATAATGAGTGTATGCTCAACAACAACAAAATTATGCACATCATTACACCACACACCACTGAAATGTTGATAAAAGGCAGGTTAGATCCATGCATTCATGATGTGTATTTCAAATTCTGACCCTACCATCTGATTGTTGCAGCTGAAATCAAGACTCATTCAACCAGGCAATACTGTTGTAATCTAGTTTTATCTGACTTTACTGAGCCTGTGTGAATTTCAACCTCAGTTTCCTGTTCTTAACCTACAAGGGTGAAAACCTGGTGTGGTCTTCTGCCGGTGTAGCCCTTCTGCTTCGGTTTGATGTGTTGAGATGGTATTTCATAAAAAGATGTAGATTGAAATGTATGGTTCTCATCTGACTTCTGACGTCATCAAGGTATTTTCATCCACACATCTGAAGCACACTGTACAGCACACTGTACATTTTCTCTTCTTTGGATCTTTCTCCAGCACAACAGCAGTTTTTTAAGTACTCAGACCAAGTCATCTGGCACCTGACTGGGGCTAGCGTCATGGCTAAGCTTCTCCAGCGAATTCAGTGACTGTCTGATACACGTGCTCCACTCATCTATTTTATTGGTTTCCACGGTAACTACCATGTCACATTCAAAGTCACTTAGTTGCCTCTTGCCCATAATCTGATGTTCTATTTGAACAACAGTCTTCACGTCTAGATAGTTAAATACATTGAGTTTCTGCCATGTGCTTGACTGAGTTGCTATTTGTGTTAATATGAAATTGAACTGGTGAAACTTATAAAGTGGCAAATAATATGATTTAAACAGCACACATTATTCCATAATATGTTTAAATAATCTGCTAAATTTAATTGTTTTATGAAACCATACAAAATGTCCTTCATATTTTTGTATGGACCAATATTTCTTTACTGTAAGAAGTCAATCTAAGGACTCTAAAAATTAATGATCAGTACATAAAAGAGTGCAACTTATCATAATGTCATTCGTCACCATTTTCACAAGAGCAGTTTTTCATGTCATCTTTACAATTTTTAAAATCAGTTGCATAACAGATGTAAATTTAATCTGTTATGCAGATTAAATTGCATAACAGATTAAACTGTTACAGATGTGCTAAATTTATTGCTAAACTGTAAATCTTATTCAAGATTGAGGGACATTTTCATTGTACAATTACTGTCTAAATAGCTATGTAAGGGCAAGAGTAGGGATTTTTTTTTAAAACTTATTTTGGAAGCATTGGTAAAAGCATTAGCCTACAAGGCAAATACACTTTTATTTTTAAATGCAATGATGTCAATACATTTCATTATATCTGAAGAAGCTTCAATGAGACTTCATTGTATATCCTTTAACTCATTCAAGCAATGATACAAAGGTCCTTTATTAGTCTTCTGAGAAGCAACATCACCAGATGAAAACAGAGTGATGACGATGGCTCTGCATGATGAAAGTTGGTTGCAAACAAAATCTGTCTCTTGTCATTGCCCATAATTGGTCACACCCACATATATTTCTTTTTGCTGTAGAGCTCATATTAAAAACTTATATCTTGACTATAAGTGAAGATACACGGTCGTTACACGGGAAAGCATTTTTTAATGATCAGATGTTTTAAGAAACTATTTATCTCTGTCAAATGTAAAACCAAGCACCTCTTGCTAGCACAGTTTCATTGAGTATGATTGTTATCCAAAATGTCTCTCAGTCGTATGCTGGGAATCCTGGTCATCATGATCCTGTTATTGGTGATGGCGCTAACTGTTCCCCCAGAGGCCTTGGAGCTGTGCTGCATACTGACAATGTCACCACTGGTCTGCTCTGGCTCGGCACGACGGAAAATGTGTTTCATTGTAGCCTGGGGACAATAACAGTGGTAAATAATTTAGTGACTAACTAAGTGAATGATTGACCGATGGGTAAACAAATCATGATTTAAAGGAAGGATAGACGTGTGGCAGAGAGCACAGATTTCAAGGCGGATATAGTAATGAAGAAGAGTGGCTAGACAGAACCTTGAGACTCACCTTAAAATTATTTGTTACAAAGCAGTAGACAACTGGATCCATACAGCTGTTCATGCTACTTAGAGTGACGGTTAAGTGGTACACGATCACTTGATGGGGCATGTCAGGGTAGAAATACAATAAAACCTACAATAAAAAAAAAAATACAAATCCACTCAGCTCTGGTCACAAGCTGTCATATTTTAAGCACAGGCAACCTGTTGCAGAGACAGACACATTTTTGTTGCCAACTTTAAGATTCCAACGTATTTATAGTCCCATATCTTGTCACTATTTCACATTTAATTTAAAGATACATACTGTTTGTCCATATTATAGTGGGTGTGTAAATAGTGTTGAATTGGAGGTGTCTGTAGAAATACAGATTTTTCTTATTGTCTTAACTGAACATGCTTCAGGTTTTGTTAGAGTTGCCAAAATAAACTCGACTCACCAGACCAGTCAGTGAGATAATTCTCAATTTGATGCTTTTTTGGATTTGTTCACAAATAAATCTCAGAAAATAATAACCAGTTGTTTGTGATTGTTTTTAAGTTCAGCTAATTAAACTTGGAAAGAGGATAAGATTTTGACTCTGTTGTATCCTGTAAAAATGGGTCTGATGCTAAATTGTCAAAAGTGACGTAATATAAATAGCAGAATGAATGTATGGCAATGAATGAATAATTGGATGGATGGGCAGATAGATGGGTGGATGTATATCTTACTCACTTGTCTGATGTGGAAGGGAGTGAAGCAGACTGTGAAGATGATCAGCACAGTAGTCAGCAGCTGGACTGCTCTTCTCCTCCGCTTCCTTTAGAAACATAATCTGAAATGTGATAAGCTGAAGTCGATACAATCAGGGATTTTCCAAAGCTTCAGAAGTAAGTTAATTCTCTTATATTTTTCACTTGTTTTGGTTAATGCGTGTCAACTGGTAGCAAAAAGTTCCGATTTTCTCTATTCTTCTGCTTGCCTTTTACCTGCTCTGCTGCATGAGTCGATGGTCTGTCAGGGCCCACATAATGCGAAGAGTGAAAACCAAAATGACGATGAGGGGTAAAAAGAACTCAGTGATTGTGAGAAAGAGGAGCTGTGAGATGCAGCAGCCTGTGTGCTGGAATGCAGTGGAGAGAAAGGAGTATGTGACCACGATGGCAAACAGCCAGACGGTAATGCAGACCAGCTTGGCTACGCTGGAGTTCCTCCAACGACGTGAAGCTTCAACCTGTAAAGACACAGGAAAGCAAGACATTTAAACATCTAGGTTTAAGATCTCCAGGTTGAAGCACTGATATTTAGAAAACCTACTGAGACAAATGATTGGTAATAACTCACCTGCACAATGGCAAGGTAACGGTCGACACATATGCAGGTTAAAAATAAGATGCTGCAGTACATGTTTACAAAGTAGCTGAATATGTGCATGTAGGAGCAGGTGAGGCAAGCTCCACCGCTGTAGTAGAGCGAGATGCGGGTTGGCAGAGATAGATTCACCAAGAGGTCCGTCACTGCCAGGTTGATGGTGTAGATCACTGAGGTGGTCTTCTGTTTTGTACGGTAACAAAAAACGTAAAGTGCAACTGTGTTGAGCACCATGCCCATCTGGAAAAACAACGGAGATACAGTGCCTTGAAAAACACCCTGGAACTTTTTCAGTATATGTAAGTGCAAACTCAGTTTATTTTAAATGTATTTTATATTGCACACCAATGTAAAGTGAATGCAAATGTGGCAAAACATGAAAATGTTCAAGGTGTGCAATTTTTTGCAAAGCAGTGGAAATAAGGAAGATTTCATAAACATTATGAAAACGAGCCAGTAAAGAAGCTTTGTGAAAACCTACCAGGAATATGACAGAGTTTATGACGATCAGTGCAATCCAGAGGCCATAGAAATCATTGTACAGTCCTTCGTCTAAATGGGCCAGTTTTTCAAGATATGCTCCCATGCCACTCCTGTTAGCTGGGGTGTTTGTTATAGGCAGGGTGGAAAATGAGGTGTTGATAGAAAGGCAGGATTCAGTATTATTGTAGTTCATCATGTTGGCGGTGACCCACATTAACCGCGTAAAGACAAGGTTAAGTTGATAATGGAGATACTGGCAACTCAGACAAAAAGTGGCACTGTAAGAGAGAAGAACACACATTAAAACACACATTAAAATATCAACATGCATGTCTTTTTATACAATTTCAATCATTTTCTAATATTCCTCTAAGTAGTGGACCCAAAGTCTCAGTTGTTACTCACCATTGTTGTGTTACGTTTTCCCCTCATCTTCAAGCATGACAGTAAAAACTTCAAACACTTACAACAAAAGTAATTAAGCTGATTTTTTATCCTGAAATTGCTGCTCTTTCAATGAAACTGTTCCCTACAGTATTGTTTGCTTGTTTTGATTCTAAATTCAACAAGGAGTCTTGAAAGTTTAGGTTCACACTTGCTCTGTATCCAGCATTACTTAATTATTGCTAAATTGCAAAAAATACAAAAATAAATCTTAATGTGCAAAGCTGGTAGAGTTAAACCCCCATAAGGCTTACAATTGTAGGTGATTCTGCTGCGTATTGGCTCAGTAAGGCTGAACACAAATGTACAGCGCTCTTGTCAATTTTTTTATCTGTAAAAACACATTGTAATCATTGTCTGGTTTTCCTTCGACTTCACAATTTGAATCTATCGTATAGAAACCAAATTTAACAAGTTTGTAGTTTTAATGTGAAAAATGAGAAAAAAAAATCAAGAGCTTTGAATACTTTTGCAAGCCACTTTTGTGAGCTTTGAATACTTTTGATTTTGAATTCAGTGTCTGAAGATGCGGATCAGAGCAGGAATAGCTTTTTCTACATACCTCTGCCTTGACGTGTCCTCTCTCTGTTTGACCTCAGCATGCTTGTTGTTGTTGGCACAACCGCACTGACAGAACCACTTTAAAACCAATATCTGAGCTATTTGGTGCAACTATTTATAAAATAAATATACCATTTACTGCCAGTAGAAATACTCTCTCATGGGCCATTGGCATGTGCATTTCCATTTTCTCATCAGAAAGACAAACAGTATATTCTTTAACTCATATAAAAAACCCTGATTATTAAATTTGTGTAGTTTTTATCTCACTTACAGTGACTCATAAACACCTACCTCTGCAACTCTGTAAGCGTTGTGAATCTCAAGTTGGACTGTGTGTGTTTATTTTCCTCGAGGAAAGATGGTAAATGGTTCTCACAGCTGAAATAAACTAAATGCAATTGAGTAGAAATTGTTTTTGTGTTGACAGGGTATTTATAGCTTCCTGGTTTGTGCGATATAATTTGATTAGCTAAGCTGTTAGTTTGCAATAATTCAGTGGAAAGAGTCATTGATGTGGCTTGTGCAACTTCCAGAACAATTTTACTATCAACATAAAACGTCTTCTCAACTTGTTTTTTATGCCGTGATTCCAATTGTGTCAGACAATATTTTATAAAGTCAGAGTACAGAATAAATCATCCAACAATAATAATGATGGCTTATTTAAAGCAAGACAAAAGGGACAGCTTATGTCAACATGCAACATAAACACATTTAGCAGTTTCAGTTTGATGATAAAATCCCTGAAATTCTAGTCATCAATTTCAAATAGAAAGACATTCTAGCAGAAAATCTGCCATGACATGGAAAAATAAACACAACATTTTGTATTAATTCTAATTTCTCTAAGAATAACAAAATCCCAGGAGAAGGCCAGCGTGTCACGTGTTCCTGCATGACTAATGCGGTTTAATTGCTCGTGCGAATCCAAGAGAGGGCAGAGTGTGATTAGCTTTTGTATTCTCATTACACAATAATCAGCAAAATATCACCAGCTGATGGTTTACTCAGACTAATGAGAATAATATGCTCAACTGAGGGTGAGCCATGAATAATGTGATTCATTATCAGGACGAAAACGAGCCCAGCTACAGTACAGTAGCACCAATGAAGGAAATGAATGGGACTCTTACAGTAACATCTTCTGAAGTCTGGCCTTTATCTTATAATGCCGAGAAGAGGAGCATCGTCGAAAGAAAGCTAGGAGAAGTCCTGCTTGCAGTTTGGTAAACACATGTTGGGGGGACAGTTATCATGAGGAAGATGGACATTCTTTAAAATGACGCTGAAGAACATTGTGGTGTCAGCATCATACTACAGGAATGTATCTCTTCAAAATAGAGTTATGAATGATGAAGTAGTTTAGATCAAAGCATATTCATGAGTTCAGATCTAAATCCAGTTTAATATCTGTGAACTTGAACACTGATGTACACAGATGCTCTTCTTCCAAACTTACTTGGTGTCAGTTATTTTGTAAGGAAGAATAGGTGAAAAAAAAAAATAGTCTCGCCATACAGTCCACACAATTATGAAGTACTTTATGCTGGTTTACCACAAAGTATCAAATAATAAAATATTGAACTTTGTGATTGTTATGTCAAGAAACATAAAAAAGTTTGAGGGGCGTGAGTATTCATTCAAGTTGCTGTAGATAAGCTATGGTATAAGTAGTGACTTTATTTATGTGATTATATATTGATGCAACAATTAAATTTCATATGGGGCCTAAACCAAACTCTTCAGATACATTTTGTCTGCTCTACAATCTGTTACTTACAGTATATAACCTGAGAAACATAATTGACTGGTTCTTTTATAGAGACGCACAGACCTGTTGCAAAATACCCAATAAAAAGGTCAAGATACCTCTCCATCCTTCACAATGACATTGTGGGAAGGTACAAATCAGGAAAGGGTATGAACTTATTTCTAAAGGACTGAGTGTTCCCACAGGAGCCTGGTAGTCTGAAAAACAGTTTGACTCTCCAGCTGAGTTGAGTAGCTTAGGAAGGAGGTCCTGGGACACAGAGAAATGGCAAACAACTGCAAAAAACAAAGGCTATACAGAGATGAGTGACAAGCAAAGAAAAGGTTTGCAGCTCTCCATTATTTTGGCCTTTCAAAGAAGATTAGTGAAACACAGGAAATTCTGAGTAAATGACAAATAATAGCCCATTTTGAGAATTGAATACAGTTGTGAGATCACAAAAACAGATAAATAAAAGATCTATGAAACCAGAAATGGTCATTTATCTAATTTCACTGAGTTTGTGATAGTAGCAAGACCACATAAAAATGCTGAAGTTTAAATGTTTGTTATTGTTTGCATTTGCAAAACCAACTGGTGGTCTATGAACATTTTAGAGTTTGTGTTAGTAATTTTGAACCTGGGGGGAACATAAATTTGATTCGAACTACATAGATCAGGTTATACTGCACATATTGCATCCTTAATTGTAGGTAATTGTCAAATGATACTGAGAGGAAAACAAAAGGCCTAGAGGCAGATTGAAAACAACATTGTCCAAATAAACTCCAGCAGTGTAGGAGTCCTGTTTGGATGATTGTACTAACTGCCTGAGAGACAGAAAAATACTGAGAGGAAGACAAACAAAGGGTGAGATGGTGGCACAGAAATCTCGCGCTGATCTAATGTATTGTTGATTATTGCTTCAACAAGACGCTTTCAGGTAAACTGAACATTTCCTTTCTGTGATTTACATTTAACATCCAACTTGTCACTGGGTAAATTTCCTGTTAAAAAACACAATGCAACTTTCATACTTAATGAGATCATCCATGTTGATGTTAACTTACCAGGGGTTTTTAAAAACGACGGACTACCTATGGGCTCTTCAAAACTTTGTCCTAATAAAGTTGTCCTTTCCTCGAAAGCCAAAAATCCTTCCTCAATGTCCAAGGAAGCACCATTCTCAGTTCAACACCAATCATGTCTTAAATAGCTCAGCCTTTCAGACTGAATTTGACATCAAGTCAAACAACTTATCAGGATTTTGACTCATCCTGCAAGGAGGCAATAAAAAGTATCTCCCCATAAAAATCAAGCATAAAGAAATATAATTTCTATTTTCTTACATGGTCATCTCTTACTGTATCCCTTCTTAGCAAATAAAAATTCCCAATATGCTTCTGCCTTAGATTCTTGATTTGAGTCTCACTCATTTTACTGCTATTTTCTGCTTTTCCTCTGTTCCCTCTTGTTTTAGCATCATTTTTAGTCTCTGGTCTCTCTCAGTGTCCCTGCCTTCCCACTTTTCTTCCTCAAATTCTGAAGCAGCCCTCTGTTTGGTGCTCAGACAGGAAGTCTCTGTAGTGTTTATATTCTGAATAGACATGTTCACAATGCACACACACACACACACACAATGTAAGAGTAACCGTTGTTGGAGCATAGCTTTACAAAGAACAATAAATGATGTCATAGTTTAAAAAAGATGAAGATATAAAAAAAAATTGTTCATAGTCGACAGCAGGTTTTTTTCTTTTGCTTTATTGGCATTTCCAATTAAGTATGATTAATTTTTGTAGGGAATATATTTTAGGTATTGTATAAAAGACACTTGTAATTTGAGTCAAAAACACCAGAGCAACAATTCGTGCAGTTTTGCACAAGTACTTTTTTAGAGAACAGGGCTAAAATTATATAACACTCGGTGTGTTTATTTCAATCTCTGGTAAGTTGATCTTTGGTTGAAGTAGTAAAAGCTGACACTAATAAAACTACAAATATCTTACTGGATAGGGCAAAAAAGTGTAGGCAGAATCTGTGGTGCCACACTTATTGGAATCCCTGGCAGTTCTTGTTCATTAAAAAGGATTTAAATATTTTTATGAAAAATGTAAGAGCTTACACTTGACAAGTCCTGTATAACTAAGAAAACACACAGTGTATGCCAAGCTAGAAAGAAATGTGTTTTCATAAGAAACTGCCAACTTTTGTGAATGTGTCCATGTCTACAGTCAGAGTAATAATTAAAACTTTTAATCTGTAACTGTGGAAATGAGGTTGGATGAGGACCAGTGTTTATCACTCCACTACACAAAATGATGCGGATTTTAATGAAGGCTCACTGATAAAGAACAGTGGCAACCTTTTTCTGATATTATTCAACTGCAGTAAAGGTCACATTTATTTTAAAGCCTTTTACACATTTTATTTCTAGTCTGCTGTGACTATAGCTAACAACTACAATAAAAAGATTAACATTCAATGCAATGTTTTCCATAAATGCTTAAAATTAGCCCTAACAAGCTGTTTTAAACCATGTTTTTCTCTTAGTCACTCGGGTTTGTTAAAAGTGCTGGCCCAGCTGAAGTGTCTGCTTCCTAATAAGACTACAGAGACAGTTTGCTATAATGCAAAAAAAAAAAAACCTTAGCAAAGAATTTAATATTGGATGGATTTTTGTATAAAAATAAATGTAAGGTATTTAAATTTGAAATGCAAGTGAAGCAACTGGTTTGCAAGATATTTTATGTTTACATGGGCGCTATATATATACAGTATATATAAATATAAAATGTAAAACTTTTACATTGCCACGGTAAATAGTCCCTGAACCAATGATCCATCCATCTTGAGAAATGAGACGGATTTGTGTGTCCCGGTTTCCTGGCAAGAGGATCATCATTACTCATAACCTGTCAGCGTTTCTGGGAAAGATCCGGAATAACAGATGTCTGAAGAAGATCCATGGATCAACCTGTTACCCAGGATGGGGACAAAAAGAAAGACAGGAACAGACACAGAACAAAGATAGGGAAACATGCCTGCTTATATGTCTTAATACAGATATTTAAAGATGGACATTTACCTCAGATGTTTGTGTTTTTTACTAGAATGAGTGGACAGTATAAGAGAGAAGAGTGGCTATCCTGGCTTTTTTCCTCAGTTATTTTGGCAGTAACAAGACTGATGAACCGATTACTTGTTCAGGTAACATTCACTCTCTTAAAAATCAAAAAGAATGCCCCTTTTGGCAGAAAAGAAACGTGAGCCATCACATCACATGACTTTCCCAGTGGAGATGAGATTTTTTCATTTATATCTACCATATCAGTACTCAGATTTTTAACAGGAAACCAGTCTGTGCATTGTGCATCTTCCAAAGTCATGTCTCTTACATCGGTGAACTGATCGTTATTAACGACTGTTTAACATTTCATAAAGCACACAAATGTCTGATGACACTTTGTGGCTTCTCACAAGAGTTGCTGTTTAATTCTCTGTCAACCTGACAAAGTGCAGGTTTGCAGCTCTGTCCTCAGCCCTCTGAATGACTAAATCAGCAGCAGAATGAGAGCTGATTTTGTGGCCCTCCAACACAGGGAGATGAAATTGTTTGTCACTGTTTATATTTAAACCTGTAAGCTGCCAAATCACAGAGAATGTCTTACTTATATCAAACTTGTGAACTGGCAGCTATTTCGTCTAAAGATAGTGAGGTTTTCATTTATTTGACTCACTCAGTAACTACAAATATTATCCCACCATAAATAACATTTACCATTTTGTCACTTGACAACAATGTGCTTCATTAGAAACACAAAGTAAAATTTTAAATAGTAAAATTTTACTTTTTTTTTTTTTTTTTTTAAACCGAATGTGCTGCATGTATTTTTTTTATTTAAAAACCCAAGTCAATAAAATGTACAAAAACCTTTCCTTGCAGAGAATTACAATTGTTAGTCTCTAGGAGTATGAATCTAATACTTTTTCCAGCTTCTGACCATCATTTTTTGCTAAATATTTAAAGCTCTGTCTGACTGGGAGAGAAATGTAACGGAACGACTATTTTCAAGTCTTTCAACAGATTCTCATTTGGATTTGCACTTTGGCTAGAACATTCAGTAATATGTTCAGTAATATTGAAATACTTTGATTTAAACCACTCTATTGCAGCTCTGGCTGGGTGGGTGGTTGTCGTCCAGGAAGGTGAACATCTACACAGGCTGAATCCTTTTGCAGCTTTTAATATAGAAAAAACTTTTTGATGAATCCGAGGTCCAAAGAAGTTTATCAAAATACTTGAACTGCTTTCCTGGCATGCAATCAAGCTTAAGAGTCCTGGTGATTTCCTAATTGTTTGGCTCAGGAAGTCGAACACTGACGGGTCTTTTATGTCTCTAAAAAAAACAACAGGAAGTATTTTCTTGTTTTGTCTGTAAAAAACTGTGTAGTACTTTAACGACTGTTTTTTTCTGGAAATTCAAAACTCATTGAACACCTTCACTTTCATATGTGCTTTTGCATTTCCTTTTTTTTTTAAAAAAAAAAAAGCTATGAAAAATATGTTTACAGTTCAGTAACTGTACAAATGGTCAAATCTGTTCCTTACAAATTACATTACATAACCACTATGTGGATAAAAATACAACAATTTAAAATAAAATGTCCTCTCCAGTTTCTTTACAGATTTATTTCGTACGACATTGTTTCATAATATGACACTTGGCAATAGTCCACAAAGATTAACGTATAATGGTTTTGAATAAACTAGACATGTTTTCAGATGGCACTTTAGGTAAAAATAATAATACAAATCTCACAGTCAACAGTACTTACAGAACTGTTGATTTTACAGCAACTGGTGAAAAAAAATCCTAAAACAAAAAGACAACAGAATCCTGCCGGATACAATCATTCCTCCTCACAATGGATGGATAGATGGAAATACATTTTCCTCAGTAATTACAAAGCCAGAGAATCAAATTAACATCACAAAGATATGAACAATATTATATCTTCTTGCACTCAAATATAAGTTCTGCATTCACTAGAGGTTTCAGCCCCTACTCATACATTCTAGTAAGACACTAATGTACCGATCACCTGAGTATAAAGCTGCAATTAGCAGTTTTTCTATGGCCCTGCTATAGTTAAGAGTGTTACTTCATGATTACTTTAATATTATTACATTTTTTGTCATC
Organism: Xiphophorus maculatus; assembly: GCF_002775205.1. Taxonomy (NCBI): domain Eukaryota; kingdom Metazoa; phylum Chordata; class Actinopteri; order Cyprinodontiformes; family Poeciliidae; genus Xiphophorus; species Xiphophorus maculatus. Next base: position 16,255,227 of record NC_036445.1, read on the forward strand.
TGTAAAGTTTACAAGACGTTTTACGTAAACATGACATAATCATTTAAAAAAAACCTGCTGAGATTATCCTGAGATGTAGACTGTGATATTAGTTCATTGCTGTGTATTAGTACCGTTTATGTGTTTGTTCATGCAGGAGAGTCAGAGGGAGGAGATCATGAAAAAACAAGGTCTGAGCAGCTGCACTGGTTTGTGTGTGTATTATTCTGCTCCATTGCCGTAGTTCATCACATAGTAGTCGTGGACGTACATCAGAACAGCAAATGGCTGGCCAATGATGATGGACATCCACACTGCAGCGTTTCCATAGTTACCTCGCAGGAAGCGGCCAACAAGCCATGCTAATGGAAGCTGAGAAGTTTAAAGGAATAAATGGTCATTTTGTTTTACTGACCAACAATTAGAGTTTTATGGGGGGGTTTTCCTTCGGCAGTCTGCATTGTAAGTCTTATTTAGTACAACTGAATAAGACAATTTAAAGAACCCAATGATCAAATTACTAAAAAATCCTTTGGTTCTGTCGAGGCATTTGGATCTAGTCAGGTTGGGAAAGATGTTATTCAATAAACTGTTCAGGATACTCACAGGTCAGAGCAGATTAACTCAGCTTTTTCATCTTTATGTAAATCACTGCATCATTTCTGCTTTTCCTAATGTCTTGTTTGACAATAAATTCTCAGCAGTCACTACTTGAAACTATTTGTTTTTAAATGGAGCACTATAGTTTCTGGTATTGTAAAAAAAAAAGGGAAAAAAATAAGCAAAAGTAAACTGGTAATACTTAAATATTGACCATTCACCCGACTTTTAAAGCCAAGACCAAAAATAGACTGGAACTGAAGTCCAACATCTGCTAAAAAGTGCTGTGTTATTATTCCAAGGAGAATCTCTTTGATTTTGGCTCCCAACTATCAGAAATACTTTTATCTTGATGTCCAAGTATAATAAAATCTCAAACTCAATGAATAATAATTATTATATAAATCAATAAGACACATTTATCACAATAAATTTGTTTTACTTGTTGCAATTATAAGTGACAATAACACTTAAACAATGTACCAAATTTTTAAAAGCCTATAAAATAGACTGCTAACATTTATATTTATTTAGTAGTGTGGCACAAAGTCATCTATACTTAGTGTTTGGGGACAACAAACATCAAATATTCTATTCCTGATATTACTTGATAAATGATTGTTATTATTGTTCTTTCATGATGTAAAAGAAAGTGAGGAAGATGGAAAAAATGGAGCAAATTGTGCCACCTTGTGAATAAAGGAAATTATGCTTCTACTTTGAGTGAATCATACCGAAGCTCCTGCATCAGTCAAAATGATTATAATTAACTTGGCTTTACTGTAATGTAATGAATAGCTAAATAAATCAATACAGTAATGCCACTGGATTGAGAATATTATTTTTATTTGTTTAATTCTTTAAAAATAAGTGTTTGTTTGGAAATGAAACCTAACAATTTGGAAGTTCTACAAAAACCAAAACAAACAAATATATATATATATATATATATATATATATATATATATATATATATATATTTGATTCGATCACTTTAGGGGCTACTGTTATATTGTAAATTATATCTGGTTTCTCACCTGTGCCATCATGCCTGTGAAAGCCCAGAGTCTGAACATCCTGAGAGGGACACTGACCAGGTACTAAAGCAAGAACCGAGGGAGGAAACAAAAACATAACAATAGTGGAACATGTGCACCACATCTATGCTGCAGTTGTATTTGTGTGTGCTACATGATATTCTGCATAAGTAGAAGGAGACATGTAGACTGACTGTCTTACCTCATGGAAGAACGCCGACAGGAAGAAGACAGCTGACTGGCTGACCATTTTACTGAATCCTTTTCTCAGCAGAGGCTTGTAGAAATGACTAATAGAGGAACAGATGCAGAGATAAACAAATACTGCCATAGTTGATTCTTAGTCTGTTGCGACTGACTGAAAATAAATAAATGTGAAAAGTTAGAATTTTAACACACTCATTCCCTGTTTACAAAGTGAAACAGTCATAAAAGAAAATACATTTAATTATTTGATAAATTGCATTTAAACATTAGAAAAAAATGGATTTCTCCTTTTTTCATTGTTATGTCTATCCAATGATTAAATGTATATTGATAAGAATATGTTTGGATGTGTAGGTGATTTACCGTAGACACCACTTGTGTACAGGAATGTTCCAGTTTTGCCAGAAATAAGTCACTGACTCAGAATTCCTGAAGGGAAAAAATTAAGCATTAAAATCTCCTAAAACAGGTTTTAGAATTGGTGAATCAAACCTGAGCAATAAAAGAAAATCCAGACTGTGATTAAGTGAAAGATTGAATAGTTTTTAACAGAACTGATCAGTTGCAAAGTTTGACAGGCAACAAGCTCTTCAGAAATAAAATATTCTAATCTTTTTCCAATCAGCTAATGCACCATAGAGAAGTCTCACTGGGTTATGTAACTACCACTATGTTCAGTCTGAACACTGTAACAGAGGAGAGAAGACTAAAATACTAAAACTAGTATCAGCAGGTTTAGGCTTTTCTACACTAAAGATTAGGTATAGTCACAAAACTGATTGGTGCATCTCCTGAAAAATTACTGTTTAACCACAGTTTATTAATAAAAACAAACTTTACTATAATATCAGTGAGATCCATGGCCAGGAATTATTTTTATGTGCTAAGATTAAATGTAAAAGTAAAAACTCAAAGTCTTGCTCTCCTAAAAGCAAACCATGAATAGACCTGTCACAATAACAAATTTTGCTGGATGATAAATTGTTCCAGAAGTTACTGCGATATACGATAATATTGTTGTTTTGAGATCATTTTTAAATAATATAATGCTAATGACAAAATAATAATGCAACAACATATTCTAAAAGATCAATAAACTTTAAATTCTAATGAACATTTAATACTGAAACTGGAAGACATTTTAGATACCCAAAATAAATTAACAAAACGACAAATAAAATAAATCTTGAAGACTTTGTTCAACAACTTGTCCTTCAAAAAAGGGCCAGATGAGACCGGAGCACCAAACTGAAGACTTTTGTCACCTCGTTTTTGGAAGAAAAAGAGAAAAAAAGAGATAAGCGATAAATCATGCCAATGGAAATTATTGAGTTTGTATTAAATTTAGATGCGATTAATTGATTTATTGATTATTGTGACAGGCCTACAGATGAAAATAATTTAATCCATCTTCAACATCAATTGATATTAATCTCTTAATTTTTACATTTAAATAGCAAATTCTTTCCCAGTAACATAGGGGCAGATTGCAGCACCGACAGCAAGTCAGAGTCCCGGTCCATGACACACAGCTTGCATGCACCAATAAAATTCAGTAACAATATACAGACACGAATAAACCTACCACCAGTCATTGTAAAACCGTCTGTCTCCAAAGCGCAGCAGCTCGGCTGTGAAATTCATAGATGAGTGGAAGAACCAGTAGAAAAACATCAGCCATAACAAGTGATTAGGGACCTGAAAGACAAAGTAAATGCTCACATAAGCAAACATAAAAATAATAACATTCATGCTCAAATTTATGGATCATTGTGAATCTCGCAAATATTTGAGATTTACAGATGTGGACACAACAAAAGCCAACATTTGACCACCTTAATTTATTTCTGAAATTACTTTACTTACAGCTAATCGTAAAAGTCTCTCGGTCATCAGGGACAGATCCATGTCCTGGTGGAGATTCAAAGCACACTTAAAAATTTGCAGTGTGAGCAAAAGTGAAAGTTAAAATCAATGATTTAGTTTTCTTACTTCAAGAGGCTTCATTGAGCTTTGAATGATGGGGACCATCCACTATACAAAGAAAAAGTTTCAATTAACTTTTCAGATCTCTGGTACATTGAAAATATAAAATGTTTGATATTTAACAGAATTTTAATTAATTTATATATATATATATATATCAGATAAATTCAATCAGATATATTGGACATGATATTACACTTTTAAAAATGCAGCTTTTGATTGTAATTTAATTCCGAGTAAAAAAAAACAGTAATAAATATCAGATTGTACCTGTTGGGTGAGAAATACTAAAAGCTGGATGAAAAACAGCTGAAGGGAGAAAAATTTTAGTCAGTGCCAATTTGTGAAAAATAGATTATTTTAAGCAACAATAAAAGAAAATAAAAACTGAGATGATCTATAAGGAACAGAGAATGAAAAGCACCAATAATACAGGAAAGAAACCAAAACAATTAAAAGATGAAAAAGACTCTGGGAAAACAAATGTTTTACCATAATTAATATTATTTTTACAAAACTTGAAACATAAAAATAAACACTTTATGTTTCCACACATTTTACATCTGAGCAGGAGCCCTACACTGGGGTCTTTGGTCAAGCATTAGCTGTATAGGATTTTTAAAGTCTACAACCAGGGACAGAAAAAAACCCAACTAGTAAATACAATTTATTTTTAATATTTACTACAGTAAGAGTATTGAATATCACCTCAATTCATCATTAAAATAGTGTGACTATATGAACTGTACATTTGTCTAACACACTGGGCAGATGCTCAACATAGCAAAATATTTCCTCACCATCTCAAACAGCCTCCTTAGCAAGAACTGAATGCGAATTTTAGGAGATCGAGGGAAGTTGAGCTCATAACACAAAGTCGGAGCAAGGACAAAGTAGTACATATCTGCAAATTTGGTGGAGAGGTCAGAAAACGTGACAAAGAGAAGAATTCCACACAAACATTACTGAAATAGTTTGGAGTGCAATGCATTTCATTACCTTTGATTGTAAGGTTGCCAGGGTAACACACTTTCTGTTCACCTCCTTTAAATTGCTGTGATGAAGGACCTGTGTCAGACAATCAGACAGAGTTCAGGTCAGGGGCCTGCAATCTTTAGCTCAAGAGCCCATGTGGTTTATGATAGTTGAGAAAAAAAAGGAAATAGAAATGAGTAACAGTTTCACTAAGAGACAATGAGAAAAGACAGTTTAAAATATTTTCTGTAGGTTTTTATGCATCTTTTATGGGGAACTTTGACAATGGTCTGCTAATGTCGAAAGATGATGATTACTATCCATTTATGCCCCGTTGGTGTAAAATTTGTTTTCTAAATAGTTTTTAGCAGATGCTTATTTTGCTTAATTTTAAGTAAATATAGAAATAGGAAACCAGCCTCATTTCATCTTCCTCACAATACATTCTATGAAAAAACAGCTGTTATATTCTAAGCCCATACCATCTGTAGATTTATAGTAAAAGAGTCAAGTATAAACTGTGGCTTTATGCTAAATTCATTTTTAGAAGGAAAAAAATGGCTCTTTGCATTAATAATGTTGATGTTGTTGATGATATGATTACACTTTGTACATATAATGGAGTATTTTCAAGATATTCCACATTTTTTTATTTCATTTTCAAAAATTAGAATATGCATTTCAATGACGTTTGTCAGATTAGAAGCACCTTTTGAAAACAATCTTTAAGCAGGTATTGAGCATATTTTTCATTAAACCCAAATTTCTATATTATTTTTTTTTATTGGTTTGATATAATATTCTAATAATAAATGTCATGTTTTCATTTGCTGTAATTGCAAAAATCATCATAAAGTAAAAAAAAAACATTTAAAAACATCGGGCTCTGTGTAACTAATCAATATAATGTGGTAAACTGAGTAACTAAAATGAATATGACTGTAATTTTGGTTACACAATTTACCAGTAGATGTCACTGCAACATTGGGAGTTACAATACAAAAATACATTTGAGAAGAGGCTGAAATATAACATATGTGATCAATATAATATTATATGTCTAACTTTTGAGGACTCCAAAAGATGCACAGCATGCATGTATATGGATGACTTACAAGACAGTGACCTGGACAGTTTCTTGGCCTTGGCGGTGCTTAGCTGTCTGCACCACAAGTTCACATCCTTATACGAATACAGCTTCAGGAAGAGGATTGTGTAAATGCCAAGTGCAATCGCACCACCAACTGACAGGAAGTGAAGAGAAAAAGTAATGTGAGATACCAAAGTAACCCTCCTAAAAAAGTTGCAACATGAAGACACACATGCTTAATCATGGTTTGGTAAGAAAATGATAAAGGGAGTAGGAGGAGATAGGCAAAAAAAAAAAAAAAAGAATCAGCAAAAGCTGGAAAAAACATTTGAGAATGAAGGTAGAATAAAAAAAATAAAGGAGACAGAAAACATGTTTATTATGTTTGCAATTTGAGTGTACTAATTATTAAGGCAAAACCGATTTCATAGTAGATAAACAGGCATTTGCAGTTATTTTAGAGCACACAAACACTAGCTGAGTAGTTTTTATACTTGAGCTTTATCAATAGCCACCATACGTTTTGTAAAATGAAACAGTGCTGGTCACAGAACAAACAGATGCTCATATGTCACCAGAAAAACACAAATAAAATCGCTCCTGTTGTGCCAACAGTGCGAAGAGGAGGTCTGCACTACACCTGGCATCAAACCACAGCAGATCTTATCCATTAACCATCTGCCTCTCCGGCTCAGTGTGGCCTCTAAACAGTCAGACCGTGTCCAAATCAGCAACTGTAGATTGTGATCATGAACACACAGCGGGGGCAAAGCTCGAATGGGAAAACATCCCAGAGGAGCCAGTAGTTTGTCTCTCAGTCACCCACTCAAATCAAGAGAAATCACCAGAGAGGTTTCCAATTCTATTTTCCTTCTCAGAGCAAAGCTTCAAATAATACATACAAGTATAGATGTGTTTTTTGAGATTAATAACAATAATCAAGCCTACTTCATCATTACATGTAAAAAAAAAAAAAAAAAAGTGCCTTTTTAACATCTTATTGGAGTAGTATTTAGTTGAAAGACCTGTTTTAAACAATATCTCATTAACTAAATTACCAGTCACACACTCTTAATAAACATGAGCTCTTTAATAAATTCATTAATGTTATCGTGTCCGATTATCACTTAGTTTTAGTAAATCTTTTAAATTAAGGATGACTTATAAGGGGGATTTGTTCTTATCTGTGCAACTATTATAATGTGTCATGATGTAAACATTGAGAAGTGGGTATCCTCAAATTTTTCATTCTATTTAATATTTTAAGTCAGGGGTGCTTGTATTAACCCTCCTGCTACCTTAAAATCTTCTTGTATCCTTGTGAGAAGAACCTCGTGTTTGGCCTTTTAGAGTTATTGTGAGAATAATGTCATGCAAACCATAAGTGGTTTTCACAGTACCAGTCATATTTTTTTTAAACAATCCCATAATTGTGTTACAATTTTATAATTTCTTATTTTCAATACAAAATGTGGTTAATGTCATTGCAAGAAACACTAATGAAGACAATATCTGTAGACATTGAAAACAGATCATTATGTTTAGCTAGTTATCCCAATATATTACAAAAAGTCCTTAAATATCAGGCAAAAAAAGTCAAGCATTTACTTGAAGACAAAATAAATTGGATCAAACTGAACCCGAAGTTAATGGAGTTAAACTCATCCAAAATGTGACATTAAAACACACTGAACACACATACAAATGTCTGCACACACACCTGCCCTCTGCCACTGCCCTTCCTGTGTGCACAGCAGCAGCAGAGATGAGAGCTTACAGACAGATGGAGCGACTCCCTCGCTCCTTCACCTCCCAGGGAGAGAACAGATGAGAGGAAAAACAGAAGAGAATGCCACCCAAAGTGGCATTCTCTTAAACCAATGATTTACCGGGGGACCAAATATAAATGGCTTTTACAAGGAGACTTAGGTTCAAGTATGTTTGTTAACTCAGGTAAAGTTGCAAGACTAATAGCAAAATCTAGAAAACTAAACTTTGCACTAACGCAACACTAACAGAACTGCATACTCTAGTTTGTGTCTAATTGGTTACACATTTGGAATGAAAAAAAAATCCAACTGTGCAAATCCCTGTGAAATATTTATCTTTTCAAGTTTCACAATTTTGCCTTTAGTAGAATACTTTCACAGTTGTACTCTGCAAGCATATATAAAATATATTGCAACATCCAGGTAAAACAAGACAAAACATTACAGTTTTCAAACACCCACTGGGACAATGACTTTTTTGGGGAGATTGACTGATATTTACATGTGAAGATGAGCTTTTCCACTGATTTCATCAGCCTTGGCAAAGGTCTAAAAATCAACCACTGTCCTTCTTTGCTCTGCCGTGAGAGAGGTTTGACTGACAGACCCACCCACCAGGTCACATCTGCACATGTGAAGTCAACAATAGTCACCCCACTGTTACCAACCCAGTGACTTTCTTGCTATACTTGGGAATTGGCAGGTCAGGCTTTTTAAATATTGGTAATCGGAGATCAGCCAGAAAACTGCAATCAGTGCAACCCTAATGTCCCGTGGTCCAATGCCCTTAAAAAATAAATCGTTGGCCGTAATTTTGCTACATTTAGAGGAAATGGGGCAAGCTTGCAAGCCTGAGAACACTAATCGCGACACAGAAGCATGGCAGCATCATGTTTGGGGGTGTAAAAAAGGTGCCCAAATTATTTTTAGGCAACTCCAGAGTTATCACAGAGTTGTTAAAAAAAAAAAACAAAAAAAAAAAAAACATGATGTCCACTGTCCTGTTATACAGAACAATATATTCTGTATATAGTGTTCATATATTCTGTATATATGCAATATACCAATGGTATATACAAATATACCATTGGTATATTGCATGGTTTATGGAAAACAGCCATTGTTGATGTCAAGCTGCCTGATTAAGACATAATAAAGAGACCCTTGGATGACCTTACGCTACAAGCCACGCCCCCTTTGGCAACTCTCATGTTCTCTTCTCATCTGTTCTCTTTTCATTTCATTTCCTTTCCTCCATCTCCTCTTGACCTGCTCTTGTCTTTACAGCCAACTGGAAACAATCCAGGTATTACCAACTGGTTCATTACTGCTGCTGACCGACTACAATTATGACTTGTTCTGGGAAATACCTTTTAACAGACCATCAATGTTAAGCAGTTCTTTGTAGGGATAGAATATAGTTTTGCTTACCTATCTAAAAAACTGGATAACAATTTTTTTTTTGTTTAAGATCATTTGTCTTTGTTAGATAGTAGTAAGAGACATTTACCTGACGTCATAGAGGGAACCCACAGCACCACAGCAGCAGGAAATGTTAGCAAGATTGATAAATTAATGCAGTGGACCAGAAATCCAGTAAATTCACTAAATGAACCCTGGTTAAACAAGAAAAAGAGAAATTTAAGCACTTTTACATCAAATCTTAAAATGGCCAAATTATTGCCAAATTTCTACGCACTGCTACATAAAAAAACTGCTTTAAACTTTTAACTTTTTGTCACAGCCTTGATATTGGGAGGTAAAATTGAATATTTTAAACTTTTGAACTGTTAACATTTGTGAAAATGCTGGCCTACTTAGTTTTTTGAGAGTGAAAAACTGAAAATATTCCACAATAATACCAAACAGGCAGAGCCTAACTCAACCAAGAAAGTGAACTGAATGCAGATGGTGAAAAATGATTTGTTTTTACAGTTTGCCATTTAACATGTGCAGATGCAGCTAGGGAGCTCGGCTAGTCAGCAAGCTTGTCTTAATATTTTTTCTGCAGAATAGGAAAGCTCTAACTTCCATATTTCCATTAAAATAAACAAGACCGCAATGTTCAGAAGTGTATAGTTTCTCTGCTCACCTTCGACAGCTGCCTTTCAGTGTAGAGAGCCACAAGAATAAACACATTGGACACTGAAACACATTGAGAAAACAATGCAGTTAAGACCCACTTAGTATATTGGTTTAAAATAAACAGAAGTTGTTTTGTTTTTTTAATGTCTGGGACTGTTTCTGTAACATATTGTACTGAAAATTTTTAAAAGACTAATTCAAATCCTGAATAACTAAATCAAATTCACACAAAAAAAAAAAGACACTGTTGTTAGAGACACAGACTATAATTTTAACCAGCAGGGAGCGATGGATGGCTGTTTAAATCCCTGTGCATCAAGGATTCATCATGCAGTTTTCTAACAGACAAACTAAAATAAGTGTCAAATGTCGAAGACCCACTTCATTACTATTTACACCTTTATGCTTAAAACCCAGAAAGCAAAGACACTCGGTTTTGCACATTAGCAGAAAGAAATAAGCTACTTTTTTTTGCAAACCAACACAAAAAGCAGCCATAATTGTTTTGGTACATGATTAATTTTCACACAATTATTTGCAATTAGTGATTTATCTCTCTCAGTTAATTTCTACACCATCATAATTAAACAGACCAATCTATAGCATAATCATTAATATAAGGCCTAAAAGCTTTTGTTACTTTTTAATAAAAAAACTATGTGCTGGTTCCAAGCAAAAATATGCACATTGAGCTCAGATCACCTCTATAAAAGAAGAAAGCAAACAAATGTCTCCCTGAGAAGTGCCTGATATACAGGTGGATCCAATCAGTAATGACAATTATCCAATCATGTTAAGAACGATCCTGAGTAGTTGCCATTATACAAATGAGAGTTGATTGTAGCAGGCCTAGTCATGGAATGATAACATATTTTTGTAGTGCCATCTGGAGCTGAAAAAAGATCTCACTCAAACAACATGTTGAATCCTTGAGGGGTCACTGAAGAAATGCACGACAGATTAGAGAAAGCAGACTTAATCACAACAGCCATCTTTACATTCTGAAGTACAGAGGTGGAAGTATCATGAGGAAATTACAATATGAAGAAGTATAGACGTAACACCTTACCACATCAGCCAAGAAGTTGAAAATGTTGTGTGAATTGGTCTTCCAAACAGACAGTGACCATAAGCATACAAACAAAAGTGTTTAAGAACATTGGTCAAAGTTTTTGAGTGGCCTACACAAAGCCCTGATTTCAGTTCAGTTCAGACAAGCAATGGCTGTCTCAGTTACACCAGTTCTGGTTGAAAGAATGGCCAAAATACAGAGCAAGCTATTGAGAGAGCTTGTGATGAAAATTTTATACAATATATTTATTAATTTGGTCTAAACTTAATGATATAAATGTTAATGCTGGAAACTCTATTCTAGTTTATCTTCGGGACCTTCATTACCTTTTATGGCACACTTTGTATATGATGTACTGCAATGTTTCTATATATGCGTTTGAAAGCTTTGTATTTGATGCCTTTAAAAAAAAACAGGTGCCTAAAGGAAGTGTTTAGCGGAATATTAAATTGAGTGAATGAAAAATAAAGAACTTTTGAATTTGAAATTAAATATCAAAGTACGGTACTTACTTACGTAACAAAAGTAAATATTGTTTATTGTTAAATACGTTCATTAACGTATTTTGATATTTACTTTTGTTATGTAAGTAAACAAAAGTAAATATCAGTAATTACTTTTGATATGAAAGAAGTTAGATCAGTTTGTCTTTAGTAAATGCCTCACTTTATGTTAGACTTAAATCTTTCTCTGGAAATTGATTGAACTGACTGATTAAATAATGCCAATAAAGAATTATTCTAATACACCAATGTTAAGAAATGTAGATTAAAGCACATTTAAATAATACGAGGTTTCATAAAACAGGATTATTACATCACATTTTTTAACATTGTGTACAATGACAATGTAATAAAATAACACAAATAAAGCTTGTAACAGGATTTTGTTTGAAGCCAAATAAAAATACTGCTACATAATCTTTTGCCCCCAAATAACACAACACAAATTACTGCTAGATACCTAAAATTGAAGTGAAATATTTAAGTCTCTAACTGTAATAACTTGTCTAGCTCCTACATGTAAAACCTGTTGGATGTGGCATTTTCAGAGCACCACATTTGCAGAGCAATGAAAAAAGCTGATACGCCTAATAAGCCACTTCCTTACATGTAAAACTTTTTAAGGCTGGCCTTGCAAACTTTATCCATTTTGCTGGCAGGCACCATCATTTGAGAGTTAAAATGTGTGTGTAAGCTTCTGCAGTGACTCTCGGTGTCCCTGTGGGGGAATGAGCTCTGCTCCTGTCCATGCCACTGTTAAGAAACTCCAATTCTCACCTGTCTCTTTACCCGCCGTCTCTGCAGTCATTTGCCTTAACTCCATCTATTTTCTCTTCTCTTCAAGCTCTTTCCCTGTCTTGATGCAGAATTTTACCTCTTCTTTTCCCATCTCCTACCCCTTTTCCTTTTTCACAGCCCTCCATACACCTTCGCTCACTTAATTTAATCTTCCATTAAACACTTCCCTTACTCCACTCTTACCTCTCCTCTCCTGTCTCTGTTGCTCACCACCCAGCTCCCTCCCCCCTTTCTCTGCAGGAGAGTACCAGTGTTAGTATATAGGGCAGGTGATTGTCCCACTAGAGACACTGCGAGCTGCACTGCTGCAGACCTTCACTGCAATGTAACATAAGGATAAATATGGAAGAAACTGCAGCAGTGCACAGCATGCACCTGTGTGCTGCTGCAAACAAGGCAAGTTCTACATGAGGCTGAACTCACTGCACTACTTGAGGAAGAGAGGAATTTAAAAACATGCTTTAGATACAAAATGTTTTTCCTCAACTGCAAATAAATGACTTTTAAATTAACATGCATTATGTTTTGTGGTATCAAAATATAATGCATGCTACATGTAAAGTCTAAATTTGTTTGATTATTTTTGCACCCATAGTTTATTCAGTAGTTGAACCACTAAATCATTATAAATGACTACTAATTTGTCTTGGAAGTTTGATAGAATAGTTTTCCAATTATATACATTAGTAATCAATACAACAAACCTGCAACAGACTCTTAAATGTCCTTCTTGGTCCCTTAGCTACATTAGTTAGATTTGCTATACTCATGCTTTTTTCTTTTCTTTTTCAGTCTGTTTTGCTTTATCTTAAAAGCTTATGTGCCTCCTGTGTCTTGGGTGACACTACAAGCTGTGCATGTTTGCTTTTCATTCACTGGTAATCATTTCCTTCAAAACTCAGTTTATAAGGTGGTTGTAATTACGTCATTAGCGACACATACACAGATTTAAAAGACAGCAAGAATAAAAAGTCATTATTAAATGAAGAAAGATAGATCTTTTCATAGATCTTTGTAATGCCAGTGGCTATTACAATTGTAAGACAGAGAAGGGGGGAGGTATGCAGCAAAGTTCCCATGCTTAGGAATCCAACATCGCCTGACTGGATTAAGGAATAATAGTCATCTTATTAGGTGCCTCCTCCAACCATAACTATGGTTCTTCATACCTCAGTCTGGAGAACTACTTGTTTTTTTTTTCTGTAAGTACAAAACTGTTCATGTCTAGTTGGGTAAGAAATGTGTCAGTGGCCTACATAAATAAAAAAACATGGGTATTACTATCAGCAGAATTAAAAAAATTTATTTTGTTTAATTTAATGACATGCAAGGACTACAGGCCACTAAAACTCATTAATAAACTGCAATGCAGTAAATCTAGTGTTAAATTCCTCCTTTTACTCCTGAATGATTGAATCATCAACTCTCTTTGTCTCTAATTACCATAGTCAACAGAAGCTCAGACATGTAATTTTGCATAAAAAAACGTTGCTGTGTTCGTCTAGCAGAAGTCTCTCTCTTTTTATGTTTGGTGAAGAATCATAATTCACCTATTGTTGTTGAGGTTAACTCATGCATTCATCATCCACTTGATCAACAGACCTGTGTGATGAGCATTTTCTCAGCTATGGTGACCTGAAAGAGTTCACCAAATCCTTCAGAGATTGTGTCTACGACTAACAGTCATTTCAAATATGGTGCCAAAACACAACAAATCTTTCTGTAGGAAATCCCTCAGAAGATTTTTCACCTTCATAATGTCAGACATTCAACAAACTACTCCTTTCAAGCCACCTATTGGTCTGGTGACTTAAGACTCACATACAAAATCTTGAATTACAAAACCAGCATCTGGTGCTTGTTTCCCAGCACAGACACATGAGTCTTAATTTAGTTTTCAAACAGTGACATACTTAGAAAATGTATATTGCATATTTTGTGAACCTGCCAGAAACTATCCTATGTTTTTTAACAATATTAAATGCACAAAAAGATTACCAAAGAAAATGCATTACTTTTTGAAGTTGTTTAAAACAATTGTTTTAAACCCTAACCCTAACCCTTACAATACAATTGTTTTACAATTGTATTGTAAACAATGCAATTGGTATTGTTTACCAATATTGGTAAACAATAATATTAAATTTTTACCTACCAATCAACAAGCACGCTGCAGGCCAGTTGTAGGGGTCATTCAGAAACAAGGAAATCACTTGAATGGGGTCTACAAGAATACCATACCTGGAAGAATATGCAAAGAAATGTTTGAAATAACAATGTCTCCATTACTGTGAAGAACATACATTATTTAAACGACTAAAATTGAGAACTTTAAATAATTAAGTACTTTACATAATTCCTGTATTGAGAGTTTGAAGCACTGACTTTAAAATCACCAAATGATTCCACTTCTGATAGCAACGGTGAATTCAGAGCTCCAGTGAGTTTTGTTAATGAGTTAACAGGTAAAGTTTCACGGCCCAAAACTGACTTTCAATTGTTTTAATTATTATAATAAATATATCTGTACTTCCAGAGTGAAAAGCATCTTCTTTAAAGAGCAACAAAATATTTAAAGATACATAAAAACAAGTATATAACAAGTAGTTGTTCACATGAAATTTATGAGACTATAGTCACATAAAAATCCCCGTTCCATTGGATAAAAACACAACAAAAAAGTTGTTTAAATAACTCTTAAACAACTTTAAAAGTTATTTTATAGTTTTTTTAAACATACTCACTTTAAAATGTTTTCTAAAAAGAGACGAGCATTACTCAGGACCTGTAGCAAAACACAGAACATCAGGGAAAAAAAACAAAAAACATTGTCACAGTTTCAAATTGTTTCGCAGTTATACAGATTACAAATACAGAGAAAAACCTGCGAGGCTTTTCCTTCCTGAAACTGGTTTTCTGATCTGACTTACTAATTCCACTGTGGCTAGTTCAATATCATTTGTTTTTCTTAGCACTACGACTCATAAAGAAGAACAAAAATGTGCAGCAAGTTCTTTGACAGAGGCGGTACACATACACTCAGCATGAAATTATTCTTATTAGCATATGCCCTGAACCTTTTTCTGGTTTTGTATTAGATCAAAATGACAATAGATGAAAATGGTTAGAGATCCTAGCTTTAATATATTCAATTAACTGAAAGAAACACAAATTTATCTGTATCATTTATTGACCTGGCAATCAACAAGGACAGAAAAGAAATTTGCTGCTTTAATATCATTTTTGTAATACATATTTTCTCTATTCAATATTATAATCAAGTCTAGTTTCAAATATTATGAAGTACATTTTTATGTTGTTGATGTTACCTATTGTAATAATTTCATCTGATCTATGTAGTCCTATTAAAAGATAATATTAAAGCAGATTTTACAAAAAACAGACTCAGGTATAATTTAAATGTTAATGGAAACAACTGTTATAACATCTGACTAAAGACAAAATAATTAACAACTGATTGGGTAGAAATATAAGTTCACATTCTTCAGTAAAGTGAAGCTGATAATTTTGAGATCTGAGACAACAGCTGACCGTCAATTGTTTGAAATATAATTTTTAGCACCAACTGAAAACTCATTGGTTATAAATTTAGAAAATGTTAGCACCTAAAATTGATGTATGAGCTGACACAATAATTTCATAAGCAGTAAAAAGTGGTAGCAGTATCCATGAAATATATTAAATGTAGTATGTGTTAAAGTACTTGAGGAAAGACAAAAAAACAAAAACTTACCAGCATCACCACACACCAGTTGATTACTCCTCTGTAGTTCCTATAACCGCTGGCAGAACTCAAAAGAGACTCCTGTGCCTTGTGACAGCTACAGCAACCAAACAAATAAAATGATGAGCAGAAGAGCAATTTAAATCCATCTGACTCTAGAGTAAAATTAAAATGTGTTTCAAAGTTTGATTACTAAAGAGAAGAGACATTTGTGTCTCATTACCCTACATACTCAGATGTGAAGGCAAATTTGGTAGAGAGCAGAATAATGAACCCAACAAGAACCACAGGCAACATGTAATAATACTGCGCTGCATAAGTCTTTTGCTACAAACCTGATTCTAATAAATAAGATAATGAAAAATGTGCAAATAGTTAGCTTACTGTGTCACATTATGGAATTAAAAACATATTTTACAGATTGAGTATTTCAAAAGTCAGCATTAATCACTGCATAAAATATATCAGCAATAAATGTTGAAAAAATAAAAAAATAAATAGGAAAATAATAACAGAAAGGAAGCACAAAAATATTGAAAAACTATTTTGTGTACCTATCACTTCTGGAACTACTGCCAGCAAATGCTGCATTTAAAAGTTTCTATAAAAAACAAAACAAAACAAAACCTAAAATCAGACAATGAAATAAAACAATCATTCTATGAACCTCTTTCAAAAGTACAGAAACTGAAAGGTCAGGCAAAAAATAAATCATGTTTAATACATTAAGATACATATTCAAATAGGCTTCAATTAGGTATTACATGTTTTTCATTAAGCCATCATTTCTGCTTTTTTTATTGGTCAGATGTAATATTCTAATACTTAATGTTGTGCTTTTATTAGCTGTACACAAAAAAAAACACAATTAACTAAATTAAATGCTTGAAAACATCAATGAGTATTATAATTTATATATTTAATGAATTGAGTTACTGAACTAAATTAACTTTTCAGTGATTTCCTGATTTATTAAATGGGTCCTTATAAGAAAGGAGAATTAGAGAAATCGAACATCCATTTTGCCACAACCCGTGCAGTAGACACAGCAAACACAATACCCAGAACACTATAACCCCACAGAGAAACATGGTGTGGGCAAAATTATGTGGTGGGGATGTATTTATTCAGTGCGGAGAAGAAAAATTATCAGACTACAGGACAAGGCTAAAACGCAACATGTTTGAGGCTCCAAAAGACTTGAGACTGTCCCCAGTCCAGCAGGACAACAACCACATAAGCTAGAGCAACAAATTATTGAATTTGATCAAAGCTTATCCATGTGTTAGAATGGCCTAATCAAAGTCTAGACCAGGTGTCTTCAAATCCATGTACGTGTCCTGCAGTTTTTGTCCAACACACCAGAATCAATCGGCTGAATTTCCTTCTCAGTATGTAGTCAAGTTCTCCATAGTGCTAATAATGATCTCTGTATTTGACTCGGTGTTGAAACAGAGACACATCTAAAGGTTGCAGGACACCAACCTTACAGGCCTGGATTTGAGGACCTCTGGTTTATACCTCTATAATGTGCATAATTAAGAATTATTTGGTCATATTTCTAAATAAAATATGACCTAATTCAATTTCAGACAAGGGATTCCTAACTTTAGCTTTACCACGTCAAACCATATTCTGGTTATCTTACAACAGCAGGTGCCAAACAAGACTAGTCACTCACAAAACACATTAGTGTTGCACAATACAAAGACAACTTCTGTCCCATTCTTTAAGGGAGTGGTATTTAAATAAAATTAACAATGAAGATTTCACCAATTCACCATTTAGAAAATTGTAACGCAGTATAAAGATAAGGATTTAGTCAAGTTGTTTTTGAAAACAGTGTTATGTCACGTGGCCTGGTGTGACGGAATTAGTTCACGTTTAATGAGCTATGAGAGAAACAAAGTTGCTGTAGACAGGCAGGTTTACTTTTTGTTATGCGATTTATGTGGATTTTTATTAGTTTCTTATACAAAATAAACCTCATAGGAGCTTTACGACAAAAGTATCACTGAATGAATAATAAGTGCATGTGAAGAGAGAGCTAACAGGGCGTGTTTAAGGCGATCAGACCACCCAGGCCCACTTATTCTCACTTTCTGCTGGACAACCATAACATTTGAGGTTACTTCCAACATTTATGAAGCAAACTTTTCTCTGCAGAAGTACCTATTGCATCCTCTGTGGTTAAGGGTTAAAAACAAACGCCTAAAAACGTCCAGCTCTTTCTAAGGTGGTCTCTCTCACCTCAGTCGGTCACCAACTTCACCCCTGAGTTTCTTTTTCTCGCTCTTTGCAGCGGACCGCTCCAGGGAACACTCCAGTATCCTCTGTCCATCGTGGAGGCTGAAGTCCCCGTCCACTAAGCTCGCCGTGCCCGTTGCAGAATCCCCGTTCCCCGCCTGCACCCTCGCAGCTCGCCCTTCTATAAGAGTCGCCCTTCTTCTGCGAGTCAGAGCCCCATTTACATTCAAGTCACTCATAATGACCCGAATTAAAACTAGTAAAACTTTTACTGTGTACTACTCCCCCCCCTTTTCGACTCACTGCTCGGGGGCATACGGCGCTTGTTGATTCAGTAACATTCAGCCTGCAGTGCTTCAGTATTAAAGGAGGAAGTGAACTACACAATCCACCCGGGACTCAGATTTCCAGAGTTGACTTTGAAGTGGGAGTGGATTCATGAAGCCACGTAAGTATGGTTACTTCGGTGAAACCAGTCCAGCAGTTTGAACTCGTTTGAACTCGTTTGACTAGTGAAAATTGTAACCAACAGGTGAGTCACATCCCGGGGCTATCACTCATTTCATAAATAGCAAGTGGAGACGAGTTTCAGCGATGGAACAAACATGATGGAAAAAAAAGCTAGGGAATGTTATTTAGATCACGGAATGCAAGTTGAATGTGTAAGATAAAGTTTCCTGTTTATTATCTTACGTCCATCTTAAAAATGTCATGAAGTAAAAGATAGAGCGTCGAGGCGGCTTGCAAACCCAACAGTAAAACAACCCCGTCGATCTGCTGCCTTTACATGTTTTACTTCCTACACTACATGGACATCACTTCCTGTCTGAACCTATCTTACTCATTTGTGTTGTCAGAAAATCGCACTGTTTTGATTGTAACTGTTTGGTGACTATTGGACAAATTTCTTATCAAATGATCTCCAAGTATTTAAGAAAAATAACATAAAAACCTTTAGATATACAAGCCTCCTTTCTTTTTGTGGTCACATGTATAAATTTACATGCAATGAGATTCTTTGTGATAATAATAATAATAATAATAATACATACAAAAATTTTTTTTAAAGCCCCGTTAGATAATATTTTTGGCCACAGTTAACTCTGCAGCATTCATTTACTGTGGCTGTGGCGGGGGGGACGTTATTTTTGTAGCCAATATTAAAATATGTGCTTCTTTTTCTTAAAAACACTTAGATGTGTGATAAGCACTCAACTTTATCTGGGCAGTGTGATACTATCAACAAAAGGAACAATGTAGCAATTTTTATTTGCTGGTGTTTTAATTATTTTAAATATGACAAGAAGAACCAAAATCCACCTTTTGCTCATTTCACTCGACCACAAATAAGAAAAACGGCTTGTATTTAGACATCCTGTATATGGCTCTTTAAAAATATTTTTAAAATATCAAAGATGCATTAAAGATTTTTCTATAGTCTGCAAAAACCCTTTTTAAATCTCTACAAAACAGAGTAGAAACCATCTTTATAGCATTTTAAAATCAAAAGGAAGAGTAGTGAAGCATCTGTCAAACTAAAGGCCCGGGGGCCAAATCTGGCCACCATAATCACTTATGGCGGCCAAGAATATTAAGATAATATTTCTGTGCTTAAATATTACTTTATCAGTCAAATAACATTAGTTACACAGAGAAAAGCATGTTTTAACAGTTTGTTAATGGGTAGTTTTATGAATAAATCCTGCCACAACTGATCTTTTGAGCATATTCATGATCTTTATATGGCCGAACATGAAAATTAGTTTGACACAACTGGATACTGAGAATTATATTATATAGTGCTGAGTGCTGAGTGCTGCGTACATTTCTGTACTAAAAAGAAACAGGGTTGTTTTTGTTCTCTTCTATTAATACTGAGAACTATACTGAGTTATTTATATACAACAACTATATATTAATTGTTTTTTTCAGATGAAGCTGGACTCTTCTAAGTGTTTCTCTCCCACGTCCCAAAGGTCTGCACTAAAGTACGCATTCCTGAATTGTACCAGAGAACTACCCTTCTGTGATGATTGCCTTGTTTTCATCTGCAATATCTAAACATCATCATACTCACTGATCATAAACAGCTGAGCACCAAAAGGGAGGGTCTGACTTTGGTAAAGCTTCAAACCAGTGATAGGTAGTGTAATGATTTTCATTCAGAAGTAGCCCAAGTGTTGAACAAACACCATACGTTTTGGTATTTCCAGTCTTGCAGCTGTGATATAGGAAGTTGCTGAAGCATCTAACAACATGACAATCATTTAAAATCTTATGATGGAGTTAACATTTGTATTTCCAAGACTTGGGGTGGTTGTATCGTGCAGCTACCAATGATTTTGGTCTTGCTGGTTACAACACAGTGTGGCAACACATAGTGTATGGTGTCAAGGAATTGCACAATTTGACTACTTTGTCTGATGGAAACTAGAAACACTTTCCCCAACAAACTCTGTAAAGTGCTGGTCTCTGTCTGATTCTGTCTCTGTGTCTTGTGGTCTCCCCTCAGTCTTCTGACATGCTTTCACAGCTTCTAGTTGCACTCATGATGTCATCTCTTATGCCCATGCTAGGTATATTTCTTGCTAATCAATTCATACATTCTCACCACTGGTCCAAATGTCTACCAAACTACATTAAATATGACCAATTTTAACCATAGCGGAACCCTTTTCTCAAGTGTTAGCTCTAAATGACTTTTGCCATAGAAAATTGGTGAAATTTCAAGCATGTTTCCATTGAAATTTTGGGAAAGGTTGTTGTCCCTTTAGTCTTTTTACAAGTTTTGTGTGAAAGGTTGTTGAAAATCTTTTGTTTAATGTGAATGCCCTCTCTGTCCATCATGATTGTGCATGCATGCAGGTGAGAAGGGATCAATAGTATTGATGAAACTTTATCAGTTCTTACTGTCTATAAGGTTGTCTTTTAGAGTAATGAGCCTGTCTGCAGTTGTTTGGATAAGAGACCTTGGAGAAGAGTCAGTAACAAACTTCTGATCAAGTGCGTTAACTCAAAACTCTTAGTTGGCAGGGTTCCTGCACAGCCTCAGAGTATTGAATTTAATTTCAAGATTTTCCATCTCTTGATATGAATGGAAGAAAAAAATTGGAGAAAGGAAAGATATTTGTTTTTATTTATTTTCTTTCTCTATCATTCTCTCTAAAGGGAATGAGATGTAAAGTCCCTCTTTCCCCTGTCTCGATTTCCTTCCTTCTGTCCTTGTTTCTTTCTCACTTTTGTCCTTTCAATCTTGTGTCCTACCTTCCTTCTTTTTGTCCTTCTACCCTTCCTTTTTGTGTCCTTTCTTATTTAAATTTTTTGTGTCCTATATAGCATGCAGCAAATGAGGGGATGTCTCAGTGTCTCTTTTGTCAGGCCACCTCGTAAGCCAGTAGAGGGAGTCCAAAGCTTAAATCTTATTTTTAGCTTTTTGCAAGTTAGTCAGTTGTTTAATTTCCCATTTTAGTAATTAAGTTCAGATTTAGGAAGTAAGCTACTCTATTTGTTTAACATAATTCATTAATGAATTACATGTTGTTTTTTTTTGATATTATTGTTTTAAGTTATGGTTAAAAGACAACTTATTAAGTAAAGAAGAAATAAAAATAAAAGGTTTGTAATAAGGGTCTGCTGAACTTGGACTTTGTGCCGTTTTTCTTCTGCAATACCCAGAAGACATTGTGTTGCGTGCAAGCCTTTGAGTGCTACATGGATCAAGTTATTTTGATAACAGCAAGCCATTTAAAATTTAGAGAATAAGAGGTTTTACTCATGCATTATTCATCGTTTCTGTAGGGACTCTAAAATTGAGGCTTTATAAAGTCTGCCAGTGCTGCAATAGGAAAATAAAATGCACAACAAATTTCTTATTAATATTTCTGTCTATTCAATGTTTTCATACTCTTCTTGTACGTTAAAAAGTTGACATTTTTCCTTTTTTTAAATAATAAATTTTACATACACTTTTGCTAACATGTTTCTTTTATTTATATAGATTTTATCTAAGAACTCACTCTCATGCAACAATTGAATATTTTACAGTTAAAAACATTACAGTTGATGTTACACAATAAAAGCTCATGTTACATTTTATATAGCACATCCAGATTTATTTAATTTAAGTCTTACAATATAACCTGCATGTCAACTGAATCCAGGAGGAAATGAGTAGTAGGTTTTTTGTTTTTATTTAATGTATCTTTGAGGGAAAAGCATTAAGATCCCCTATGCTCTGGACCCCTTTTTCCTTTCATTTACACCTTATGGACTTGATAGACTTGCCCAAAAAATACCTAAAGTCTCATCTGCTTACATAGTGGGGTAATTCTGTTTCTTATTTGAGCTTTCTTATGTATTTCTGTATTTGTGGTTACTTGCTCTTTCTATATTTCATATATTTCACCTACACATCTTTTTTTATTCCACTTTTATGTATTTAGAAAGGGTCTATATATAAAGATAAGATGTACCTGCTCGCTTGCTTACATATTCTTAGGCACACTGATGATTACCATGTTAAGCTGGGAAGTAACAAATAATTATAAATTCTTACAGTTGCTAAAAGATAGATGGCAGAGGAGGAGTAACATTCCAGTTGAAAAAAGAATATACTGGCTGATAGGAAAAAAAGAAACATGATACAGAGCCAAGAGGGAGCGATGAGAGAAAGAAGAAGATAGGTGGATCTGAAGAGAGAAGGATTCCACTTTCAGCATGCCGTATATCTCCATCTTTTTTCCTGTCTCCATCTGGAGAGGCACAGCGAGCGAGAGATGTGTGTTTGCCCTTGCTGGTTGTAATGAAGCCATGGAAGGATAGATGACTGACTCTAACGTAGGCAGAGGAGAATCTCACAGCCCAGCATCACTCAGCTGACCCAAGTGTGTTTATGCGTGTGACAACAGAGACTGATGCTGATTATATAGAAGACCAATTGGAGAGATAAAGGTGTCACCAGGTAGACAGAGGAATGAAGAAGAAGTGCACGTGGTGTCTGTGGTTAACATGTGCCCCTGGATGTGCTTCTGCATGCTCTGCTGCCTGTTGTGCATTTGGAAGTATATGCACATAAATCTGAATCCAAGGCACGCAAGTGTGCACTTTTCTCCGTGTTTGTTCATTAATACATGACGGCACAGTTTTTTTTTTTTTGGCAAGTACCAATTGAAACATACACCTGTGAGCGTGAAGTGTACAGTATATATGTGTATGTAAGATAGATAGAGGCATCACCGTGCTGCTGAGGTGCTTGGCACCACGTCAGCACTTCTGCAGTTCAGCCAAGGACTCCAGATCAACACGTACATCCATCTCCATGATTTGGAGGGAGGGAAAGAAGGAGAGGAGGAGCACTAAAATCTGCGAAAGAGATTTGAGTGGCTGATTCCAGACTTTTCTCTTTGACTTACCTGGGAATAAACTTGCTTGCATGGTGGCCAAAAATGCCACATCTTCTTACAACTCGATTGAGACGCTGAGGATTTATTTAGTGTGCTGTCAGCATTTTGTTGCATTCTCTTATATGTATCTATCTTGTTGTGGCATGTTGTGAGCAGATCTCCTATTGTTTGCCATAAATTCTTAAAATTTATTCCACCGACTTAACAACCAACACGTATGCTGGAAGTGCCACAAACTCCCAAATATACAGTACCATTAAAAACAACAAAACTATATATAAGGCCGAAACATCACTGTTAGTCTTTTAGTTGTTTTCATGTGTTCCAAATAAACTATATGTATATATATAGATAGTGAAAAAGCAAATACTCTTTCACTCTGATCGGTAAGTGCATTTCATCTGCACATGAATTGATAATTTCATAAAATATGTATTTTTGAGCTGTTGTGTTATAGAGGCGCCAGAAGCCAAAGAATTGTGTATTTTCATTTTGATCTGGAACAAATCCATACTTCTAGCTACTTTTGAAAACAAATATTTATTATTGATTTTTTTTTTTCCTCACAGGTGTTCTCGTTGACCTTGCAACATCAGGGAAGATATGGTTCAGAAACTACTGAGTACATAATCTCTTGAAATGTTGTACTGACATTGTTGCGCACTGCTTGTAAAGTAAACGAATAACTGCAAAAAACAAACTTTAGCTTTGTCGACATCATCTCAATTGTAATTAGCCCTCTATGGCATGACTTTTTATTTTTGTGGGGAAGAAATATTTTCCTGCATTCTTTGGGAGCTTGGTGGTCCCTAATTACATGTCAATCATAAAATCGGACTCTGACACCTCCTGGAACCAGATTTGGGTTTGTTGCCTCAGGGTAACATTGGTCTAGAACACCAAGATTGTCTACACTGATTATGAGAAATGAAATACAAATCAAACAAAAACTATATTCATAAAAGAACTATTTTTTGGACAAAAATATGTCAAAAATCATGCCCCCCAAAAAATAAAATAAAGGAGCAATGTGAGGTACAGCTATGTGGTTTGTTGCCTGAGGGCAACGCCATGCCATAGAGGGTTAGAAGCAGAATTATCAATATTGGTATTCAAACTCAATATTTTTGCTCAAAGAAACGAAATGGAAAACTACAGTGACAAGTGGTCAGGTCAGTGCATTGACAAGCTTCATAATTGGTGGGAAATTCTAACATAGGACTCTGCCATATTTTATGATTTATCACCTTAAGCCTGTTTTTTTTTTAGGAGGATCAAACAATCCGTTCCCTCGTTCTAAAACAACCAAGACAAAGCCGTTAGCAAAAGAACTGTGGTGAGTCAGGCAAGGCTCAATGATGCACATGGGAAGCGAAGGCTGGCCCAACTCGCCATCTCAAGGCAAGTCAATTCAAACCAATTGATGTACAAATGATTCTAATACTCAAACACTGCAATCAAGTTCAGTTTATTAGCTACATTGGCTAAAGAGTTCTCCGTATAAGGAAACCCAGCCGACTGCATCGATTCATTGACTTACAGCATTCACTCCTCCTGGGCGAGCCACGTGGCAGCAGAGGACAGTCACTTGTCACCATTGTTGACTTTGCAGCAATCCCTTGTGCTTAATATGCATGTAATGACAGTGGAAAAGAAAACTCATCAAATGAAGTTTGCTGAATAACAACAGATTTTTGTTTTTTTTATGTGTCACCTCAGCTAAAAATACTTGTATCAGCTAATGAATACCGTCTTTTTTTTGTCTGAACAACACTTTGGCTCTGAGTCATGATAACTAAAATATAACAAACATTAGTAACAAAAAGCAAACATGTCTCAATGGAATCACAATGGTTGAAAAACTTATCTTTGCCTGATTCAAAGTATATTTTGAAAATAGCCTTTAAGCCAGTATTAAACCTACTGTTCATTAATCCAATATTTCTGTGTAAAAATACTTTACTCTTAAATGGCACGTTTTCATCTGCTGTAAGCAGAAAATAATCATATTTAACAGAAACAAACCTCGCAAACCTCAGTGTTTGTAATATTTTATACAACGTGTTTCACTTAGTAAATTGAGTAACTGAAATAAAGTTTTCAAAAATATTCTAATTTATTTAATGGGTCTGTAGTCTTCTTGTTGTTTATTAGAATGTTTTTGGCTTTAGGGTGAACCACTGTAACTCCAATGTCCACAATCATGATGTGTTTGATCTTAAATACCTGTGATTGTAGACACATGCATCATGTTGACAATGTTGTCAACTTGAGTATGAATCACAACCTTTCACATGCCACCTTCACTCTGCAACACAGACAGTTCTCTCACTGTCATTCAGCCTGTATGTCACTGAAGAATAAGGCAAAAATATCCAGCCAGAATTCCAGTCTGATTACGTCACGTTAAAGGTTACAGTCAGGGCAGCTTCTCTCTTTTGTTACATGCTTAGAAGAGAAGCAGCAGGTTTTGCGCATCCCAAAATAGTTTTATTTGAACTACATGGAGCATTAGTGGGGAGTAGCACAGAAAGTGAGGGATGAGACAGTTTGTTTTAGAAACATCCATAGTATCTGTGAGTGTAGATGAAGCAGAGCATGTTTAACAGCTAGCCTGGGGAAATGTCATTCCCTATACGAGTGTGATGTAAAAAGAAATCATTTTGGATGAACTGAACTGACTGACTGAACAGAGAAGCATTTTATGTGTTTCATTTTTAGGCGTCTGTGTTTTCTCCTCTATGAAATAAGTGAAATTGCTCTCCCCACCCAAAAGAAAGACTTTTATCTTCCTGGAGGGGACATTAAACCTTACATGCAATGTGAAGTGAAGGCATTGTTGTTTGGTTTTGGGATAACATTTATTTTAGCTGAGCTCATGCAGTTGTGAAAAATGTAGGAAACTTTACAACAGCCTGCATGTTTTTCTAACAAACACATACAGGCATTTGTTATTTTGATACTAAGTAATTTAACAATTTGAAAGAAAAGAGAAAGGAGTTTCTGGTGACAAATAATTAAAGGCAACCCTCATATTTTTTGCACTTTAAAGTTACACAGGTGCATGTGTTATAGGAGCATGACTACTGTTACTATGCATTTTGAAACCTAATACATTCACTTCCACAGCTGTATAGAAAATAGTCTACAGGGTGGAAGATATTAAATATGTTCAACCTCAGTGCAGATTGCAAAATGCTAAAAGGAGTCTTCAAAAATTCCCAAAATGTCAGCTATAGTAAGCTATCGTTGATACTAAAGTATACAATCACAGGGCACAGCAGCAGAAGTTTGAATCCTACTATAATCCTTTTCTTTGGACAAATTGGTTTTAAATCTGAATTAATTGGACAACAGAGGTCATGTTTGGCATAAACCAATACAGCATTGCAGGGAAGAGCCTCATACCAACTGTGAAGCATGGAGCTCATGATATAGGGGATGATTTGCTCCAGCAGGAGTTGGCCAGGATCAGATAAATCATAAATTAAGAATATTCTGTAACAGAATGTCCTTTGAGAATATAAAAGACCATCTGTAAAAACAGTATAAGCTACAACTGAAGCAGAACTGAACCCCGAAAATCCACCAAGAACAGGTGGGGAAATAAGAAAAGAAAGTCCTCGGCCTAGTCAAAGCCTAGCTCTTTATCTCATTGAAATGCTGTGGGACATCATGAAACATGCTGACAGAACTGAAAGTGAAAGGTGGAGGAAATTTTCCCCAGACTGACATGGTAAATAGCTACAAGAACTGTTTCACTGATGTTATTTCAGCCAAAGGAAGCAGGAGTGGTTATTATTGGAAAGGGTTTTCTAACTTTTTCAAATTGTTTTCTTCTGCAGACAAAAAAATAGCTTAGACATTGACCTGACCATTCTTAATAAAATAGTTTCCTTAACAGTATGGTTGGACTAAGGTTAGAGTTAGATTAAGATTAAAACTTTGAATAATTTATTAATATTAAAATCATGTGAGCAATAGTAGTAGTAATATCAGTAATATTATCTTGGAATTTTCTTTATCTTTAGTTGCATATTTAAACACAATGTCTGCATGATGTCAGGCAGACAACAGTTTTGCTGCTGTGTGGCAGCATTAGTCAGTCTACTATAAATGCACTTATGCTTAATACTCTTCTCATACATACTACTTTGAAATATATCCACCAGGTGAGGAAACACTTTATGGGCGCGTTAATTTATGCTCATGATTTTTTCAATTATGGCTCACATTATGTAAAGTACATACAAAACTCTACATGCAAACTCTGTATGGCATCTTTTTTAAATTGTTTTAATTTTCTACAAATAATAGTTGCAGGTTTTGTACATATGCAAGATATAAACATACAACATGCTGTATAGATATTAATACAGTGACACAACAAACATTTTTACAGCAGGTAGACAGTTGAAAAATATGTTTCCTTCAATGTAGAAAATCTGAGGTGATCAAGCCACATATAATCTAAGGATTGAGCACCAAATCCAGCCCACCACGTGTTTTCACGAATCTCCTTACACTCTAGAGACACATAAGTAGAACCAAGATGACAGTTGTGTGCTTAAATTTTATTTTATCAATCAAATCAAAGCAGTTCTAATCTGTTTACCACCAAACTGCATCAATGTGAAAAGATGTTCAATATTATTTAATTTTAAGAAGTACTTATCGAATGCAGAGAAAGCTATCTATTAATATTTTAACAGTTTATCATTGGGTTTTATGAGTACTTTCTGGAACAACTGGCCCTTAGAGGACGTTTGTGATCTTGATGTGGCCCAGAATTAAAATGAGTTTGACACCCCAAATCTATGCACAGTGGTGCAGTTGGTAGCACTGTTGCCTTGCAGCAAGAAGGTCCTGGGTTCGATTCCAGTTCCGGGGTCTTTCTGCTCAGAGTTTGCATGTTCTCCCTGTGCATGCGTGGGCTCTCTCCGGGTACTCTGGCTTCCTCCCACAGTCCAGTCCAAAAACATGACTGTTAGGTAAATTGGTCTCTCTAAATTCTCCCTAGGTGTGTGTGTGTGTGTGTGTGTGTCCTGTCCTGTTTGTCTCTGTGACACCCTGCGACAGACTGGCGACCTGTCCAGGGTAAACCCCGCCTCTCGCCCGGAACGTTAGCTGGAGATAGACACCAGCACCTCCCGACTCCACTAGGGACAAGGGTGTAAGAAAATGGATGGATGTATGGATTAATTTATCAACATAATTGACATTTAAACAAATTATTACTTGAAGTTTTGTCAAAAAGATTTGAAAACTGTGCCATTTTTCTTTGCATTTCTAATATATTGTATTGTTTTTGCTGTTGTTTACATGAAATCCTATTAAAATACTTTGAAGTTAGAGGTTGTGGCAAAATCAAAATGTGAAAAAGTCATAAGGTACTTATACTTTTCAAAGGCAATGTATTTTTTTTACCCCTCCAGGGGGTCTTTTGTGGGCTCTAGTGTCCCTTATATGACAGTGGGCTGACAGGAAACAGGGAAGGAGAGGAGGGAAGACATGCGGCAAATATCGTCGGGTCCGGGAGTCGAACCCGCGACAGCCACGTCGAGGACTCAAGGCCTCCAAATATGGGCTGCACTAACCACTACACCACCACGGCACGCCCCCAAGACAATGTATTTTAATGTATGAAATCACTAAAAGAAAAGAAAAACATGCACACCATCCTGAACATTGTCTGACTGAAGTTTTTTGCAGAAATACTTTGGGTTTTGATTTATAATTATGGGAAAGGAAATTGGATAAATATTCAGTGCACTGAGTCATTTAAAGTGAGTAATTGAAGAGTAACTGTTAGACTCAATATTTAATATTTTAATGGCACAAAAGACAGATAGTTGATGACTTTGGTACTATAATCCTGCTGCATTCTAACCAAAGAGTATCAGATATTTTATTGCAGCCTTAGAAAGTTGTGCCTACTTGTGACATTATGTTCTTCCTTTAATAGTGTTGCAAATGGTATAGTAACTGTGTTATTTATACTTTAACCTTTCAAGAGACACTTTCTTTTCCTTTATCCATAAATGTTAGTGGTCTGGGGTGACATTACAAAAAGAGGATATTAACCCAGTTTTACCTCAGAGGGTGTCCAAGGGTAAGCTGGAAATGGAGAAGGTTTGAATTTCAGAGGTTTGTAATAAAGGAGGAAAAGTGCTCTTCAGTGACCATGTCATGAAGCATTTTCAAAGCTTTCAACTAATGCAGCTCATCCGGTGACCTTATCAGGCTCACGATCAGTGAAAGCAAAAATCCCAACTAGTCTTTGCTCATATCAGGGATTTTGGATTCAAATGTCATCATATGCATATTGCATCATTTGTGTTTAGATCAAAGAAAAATGTACTAGTTCAATCAGGCAGCTTGCTGTTGTTTACGTTGTGTTCCTGTTTTCAACAACTTCATAATCAGATGCTTTTGTTTCTCTGCACTGTTTTGGAGCCGTATATTGAGGCGCAGAGATTCCCAGCATACAATTACATTTTATCTCCTGCTCATTATTTTTACACACATGCAAACCATTGTGCAGATGTAGAATTAGAATGCAGTAAGCATATGAACAATTACTTGGTGTCATACACACACAGCATTTAATGTTTATCTCATTCGTAAGGAATGGCGCGTTTTGCTTGAACTATTCTGATATAACTCACCAGAATTCAATGATTTTTGCAGACTCAGCTCCTCTCTAATTACACTATTTTCACTGCAGACTCAAATAATTAATCTAGATCTTTAGTTGTTGTCTGCCCTGTTGCTGGTTGGTAATAAATCAAATTACTCTTCAGTATTCTTCACAGATGGTGTCAACAGGGTGGATATCTTGTGACTCTCCTGTTATCCATACAGAGAGTTAGCAGCCAGGGGCTGAATAAATGGGCATGTAGAGCAGCTTTATCTTCCAGTAAAGGGAAGTCGTATGAGCTGGGTGATTTTAGTGCCTCTGCCTCTTCTTCTTTCTAATATGATGCTAATCCTGGTAAGTGATGTTTAAAAATGACCTGATATGCATCTTTGTTTCCTTTTGTACCATATTACCAGTAAATAGGCATGGGAAAGGAGCTGTTGGTCATTTTCTTCACAGCCATTATTCAGCCTGTCCAGTGTGGTTTGACTCCTCCACAGAACAGGACCATACTGCAACAAACATTTAGATTCGCAGAGATGATAATCAGGGCTGACCTTCCCTCCGTCTAGGAGTCATACAGGTCTGAGGGCAGCTAATATCTCTCCGGATCCCACACATCTTGGACACAAACTGTTTCAATTTTTACCTTTCGGTTGGCACCATAAAGTGCTATTTGCATAAAAACAGCCACCACAGTGAAAGACAGCGACTTCTCGTAGGCTCTTTCTGATGAACACAGTGAACATCTTCTAGCCTGAGTAGTTCACTATTCTACTATCAAAAAGTCACAACAATCCTTTTTTATTATTTCTTAATTCATAGTAAAAATGGCAGAAAATACATGTACGTATTGTTCTTTATTCTAATTTCATTCTTCTAAAGTTTATTGATGATAATAATTTATATTAATTTATGCTTGAAAACCAAAGTAAAAAGAAATCCTTATTAGTGTTCACTAATGGATGTTGGAATATTGGCCAATGAAGCTGATTCTGTCTGAATATGGTTAAAAAGTTGTTTTGGCTTGATCAACTGGGAAAAATAATAATAATACAATCAAAGGCTGAAGTTGGTGAGAAAAAGGATTTGTATTCATATATCACCCAAGTGATCCATACTTTAAAATAGATCATAACAAATTAGTCCACACATGAAGAAAGTGGATACGTAAAAAGACTTATATTTAATATTTAAATTGAGAAGAATGTTGATATATTCAACATTTAATTTGTCTAGTGTAAATGTTCTTGTAAAAAAGAATTACATTTGGATAGAAGGGAAATGATCTAAAACATGTACTAGCGATCAAAACTGGTTACAATTGTAATCAGATGTGCATGTATTTATCTTTGAAAAGAATTTAAGCATATATATTTCTTTAATGTAAATATCTTTAGAAATCGTAATGATGATAAATAGTCATGTTTCTAATGAACCATGATAAATGAATGTACACTTTAATAACATTTTACTGAGATGTAAGATGATGTTAAAATGTAAACACCTGAGGATGTGATGTTAATAGATAATTTTAATAAGGTTTTAATTTAATGTTAACAGCGTATATGGTATTTACATATTTCCTCATAACAGCATCAAAAACCTGCATCCGGTTTAAGCATGTGATGATTCTGCCGTGTTTGTGTTAATGAAGGCAGAAGACTGTGTTTATTTGGAGCAGCTTAATTAGCAGCAACAGTAATGAAGCCACATGGGACGCAGTGTTGGTATCTGGACAGCCGGGATATGATGATTATTTAGACTGGATTTGTCCAAGAAGTCGCTTCTTTTTAGTTTTCACACAAGCACAGACACAATACAAACAGACACATGGACACACACATGCAGGGACTTGAGCTTTCTTCTGCTGCCAGCCTGAGTGTGTGCATGGCTCCTCTATGTGTGCATGTTATGTTTGTGTGTGTTTGTTTGTTTGTTTACCTATTTATGTTCAAATCTGGATCTTTGGCTACAAGTGTCTAAATTTTGTATATGCATACGTGCTGTAGTGTGTTCCAGCTTTTTGAAGTAGAGCAACATAGAAGGTACAGTGTTGTATGGCATCCTTATTAAAGATCAGACGATTTTGTGCATCATTGCTGCTTCAAATCTGCAGAAATTATACGAAAATGTTTCTTCATTTGTGTCTCTGTACCTTTCATGTTGTTGGGATTTTTGTATTCAATATGAACAGAGAAGAAACGTGTTATGTGGCTGGGTGTTGGGATGTGTTACAATTCAAAGAAATCCGATGTTTACAAGAACAATATTTCCTGCTGCATTATAAAAACTGTAAGAAACCTCAATCAAATAAATTGAGTTTGGAAAACAAATAGCAGCACACTTCATTTCCCTGTGGGTGTTGAGAGTAATGAGGTTTGCTAAAGTGACACAGGTACAGTTGTTTACTGCAAAAGGATATTAGATTCTCCCTCTAAATTTGAAATTTATAATAAGGGCATGTACTTCTGGTGTAAAGATTTGTGAAAATTTTAATGTTTTTATTTCAGTTTTGAAAAAAGTTTTTTTTCCTAAAAGAAAAAAAGGAAATTAGGGAAGGAAATCCCTACAACAGGTGACAGGTAACTGGATATGTGCAGAATTTAGCCAGAGAAACAATTTTTTAGTTATCTGAACATTAACTTAGATGTCAGATATAGATGTGAGATCACTCCTCTGTCTACAGCATCTTCGGGGTTTGCAGTTTCAGTTTTATTCAGTGAAATCCTACAAGAAATGATTCGAGGTGTGGAGAATTATCCTTTCTCCATTAGGTTCTTGATGTATGAGGTTGAAGAAGAGTCAGTGAGTTTATTAAGACTAAAATACAGCTGGTCCAGTTGTTCATGTTATCCTTATGGGCTAACAGAGCAAAATGGCATCAAACAACAGTTTGTAATTCTCTTTGTTAGCCTCTATCAAAGCTACGCCCTGAAGAGGGCGTTCCCTACTGTGTCATTTCCTTTAGCCTTAGCTTTGAGGATGTTTCCTAACATGTCATTTCTAGCTTAAAGAAATAGAGGAAAACACAGAATTATTTATTCTCAACAGAGGTCTGTTTTAAATGCTCCAAATTTGTGTGTTGGTAAACACAAATACCTTAAACCAGGGGTCTCAAACTCCAGTCCTCAAAGGCCGCAGTCCTACAGTTTTTAGATGTGCCACAGGTACAAAACACTGGAATGAAATGACTTAATTACCTCCTCCTTGTGTAGATCAGTTTTCCAGAGCCTTAATGACCTAATTATTCTATTCAGGTGTGGTGCAGCAGAGGCACATCTAAAAGTTGCAGGACTGCGGCCCTCGAGGACTGGAGTTTGAGACCCCTGCCTTAAATGTTTTACTTTTTTGTCTACAGTGACAACCATAACCATGAAAGGACAGGAGAACTAATGAAAGCTAATGGACAGACGGAAGGTGCTGAATATTATGCAATCATGTCAGATGCTGCAAAAGAGTAAGACCAGGGTGCAGATAAAACATTTAGCAGGACTGGGACCTTCACTATACCACCAGATCAACAATAGAATAGTAAAAGCAAAGTGTTGGAGGTAGAATTTTATTGCAAAGAAGAATTGGCAGCAATTGCAGCCCAACAATGATGTCCAGGGATCTCATACCTTTTCCTGTCTGTCCTCTCTTTATTTCTATTATCTCACAACCAGAAGCTCCCAGGAGTCAGACCACTTTAACAGATGTTACAGAAATTTCTTCTCAGATTTTGTACATATGTTAATATGTGTACTATTCTACGAGACACTTTAAAGGAAAACAACATGATGCAATTATAACTTGATGTTTAACAAGATGTTTAAAATGGAAACCAAATTTAGAAAATTTACACACACCCCCAAAAAAAAATTGTCCTAGTGACATACAGCTCTGTCCGCACATGGCTGAGTCCCTACCAGGTTTATGAGGATATCCTAAAATGATTTACAGCCCACTACAGAACTGGGGTAAAAATCCATGAATCATCAAGGGTTGATTTCATTAAGTGTCAAGCTTTGGGGATAAAACTGTTTGCTTTAGCACCTACAGGTGGCGGTATTGAGCTCTTTAAAGCTTGCTGTCCACTTGTGTCACTCCAACCTCAAGACAGAGCTCTCTACAAGGTTAACATCTGCAAGAATCAGAAGAAGGAGGGAGTATCGGGATAACAACTGTATGATGAGTGGAAGTAAGAGATAAAATAAATGGCAAAATATTATTTTTAGACAAGAAAAATACAAATAAGGCCTCTTGGAGGTGAGAAAAATGTAAATATTGTTAATACAGTTATGCTAAAAATGAAGGCATTCAGTTAAACAATATAGAGACAACAAAATGGCAGAGGAGTGCAATGCATGATGAAGAGTGATAAACAACAGAAACAGGAAGACTGATGAAAGAGATGGAAAAGAGAACTGCTGGGATAAGAGATCAATACTTTACTGCTGGGTGCTGAAATGGTGGTGGCAACTGTCTGCCTGAGTTTCCTCCTTAGTGAGACAGACACACACATACACACACACACAAACTTGCACAGCCATTCTTATTAGGCCATTGTATTGACTTCCATTCACTGTCGACATCCTAACACAAACTCTAAACCCAACCAGATCTTGCCTAAAGCAAACCCCAGTCCAATGTCAAATCACATCTTACCCTCTAACCTTGACCAGGATCCCAGAAATGATGTTTTGTCTCATTAGGATTGCAATTCAGTCCTCTTGAGGAATACTGGTTCACACAAGGTCAGTCATTGTACCAGAAAAGGTCCCAAAATGCTATCAAAAAAGTACACTCACACACACACAAGCAGAATTGTCCATCCCTGACTTCGAGAGGACATTTTGCTGACTCACAGTGCGTCCATTCCCTTGAGACCTAATTTAGCCTAACTACAGCTTCCAATTCAATAACCCTGACCTCGACCTTGACTCAACCTTAGTTTAAAACATGTTTTCACCACAAAGTTGGATAATTTACAGTGTGTTTGCTGCCTTTAATGTGATTGTTCAAATTTTAAAGAGAATGCATCAAGTTGTTTAACGATAACGAAGCAAATCCTGTCCGTAAACGGGCTGCAAACAATGGGAGTCTAAAGCACCACTTCAAAAAATGCACATATGAATCTGTGGTATAGATTTTGGCAGAAAATCTTTCAGCTGTGACATTAGATTTAATGAATTCATACTTCTTAAGTTGGCCATTTTTATTCTCATCTTTTACCTAAATGCCTGTTCTGTATAAGAGAAATCCCCATCAACCTTATCCCTCCTCTCTCCTTTTCTCTGCCACTCTGGGAATGCCACAGGTGATGCCCTGGGCAAAAACAATGCTTGTGTAATTCTTCCAAATGCATCCTTCTTTATATATATTATATTATAAGGCATAGGAAAACCTCCAGCAGTTTGAACCTCACAATCATGTGATGGACTTGAACTGTGAGAGGCCAGCTTAGGAGATGGATTTGTTGTCCTTTTATCAGTAGGTTGCTGGTTTAGTCCAATTGTCTTAATTTCACATGTAGAAAAGTCCTTGGGTGAGATATTAAACTCTGAATTGATTCTGTATCTCTTAGCTTTAATTTGGTGAATAAATGCTGTATATAAACTTACCTTTGTCAACTAAATGGGTCTCACATGCAGTTCCAGGCAGAGGGTCACATACATCATGATCATGAATGTAATGTTATTTTAAGTCTTACTTTATTGTAGATTTTTTTCCGATTTTCTCTAATGCATGTTGCCTTTATCATTTGTGTTCAAGGCAACATGTGAGTTTTGTTGCCTTGAATTAGCTCCTGACATGAGTCTACCTGGATATATATATTTTTTAATTTGTCCTTGCAAATTTGGTAGAAATTATTTAAAATGGATTCAGTTTTTCATCACAGTAGTGTGAACTCTCATGAAGCGTGTTGTAAGCCTTTCAAAATAAGCTTTGATTTGTTTAGATTCTTGTAGAAACAGATAATGTGTCAAAGTTTCAACCATCTGACCTAAACTGTCACCTTCAGATGAGCAACTCAAGAAGTATAGAGGCTGAAGTTGCTCACGAGCTGGAAAATGCTGGAACATCGCTCTGACCAGCCACAATCAAGCATGTTTTTTACATCACCATGGGAGTAGAGGGCACTAATCAAGAAAGAAAGGTTAGTAATATATTTCACCAATATAGTTTCCAGACATTTTAACATCTTTCAACAACTTAAAAGACTGTTCATCTGCTTCAATAATAAAAAAAATATGACTCACTGACTATTTGTGGAACTAGCAAAGGAAATACATTACAAGATAATTAATTGTAAAATAATTATCCTCCCCAGTAGGTACAGATCTAACATTATGTCGTTTGCTCTTCTTCCTTGCTTCCTTTAATTACATTATCTTTGACTTCTCTACTACATGTGTTGATTCATGTTATGGAAAATGTGGCATTTCCTAACTTTAATTGATGAAATGTTTGACTTTCTTCTGGACTGTCTTGCTCACAGTAGTGCATTTCTTTATAATAAAGTGCAGTTTTTGCAAGTTGTCACTCTAGAAACTAAAATTTTAAAAAGTGGTTTCTCATTCCTCAGGCCCTCCAGGGCGGTTTCTGGGAATGTGCATAATACATGTCAGCGTGCCATCAAAACAAGCCAGAAGCATGTAGCTTAAAGACCTCCACAGTCTCTGGAGCTGCTTTAAAGGTTTATTGTACACATTTTCTCTAGATCTTAATGCAGCAACAATTTTCAAGGAGACAGTATAGAGGTACAGTGCGCTTTGATATTTTTGAGAGCAGTCTCTTCTTATCTTTGTCCCTCCTAATCCCTGCTCATCAGTTTTTGCTCTGTGTTTTGGCAGCCACTCAGGCCACGTGTCAGTGGGGCTTGTCAGCCCCTGTCAAGCTGTATGTAGTAAGCAAACTTTAAAATGTTCCACCACTGAATAAACCATGTTGTTCACCTCAGAAGACTTCAGAAATGGATAGATTTACAGTTCCCATTGCTCTACTCTTCTGAAATGTAGCTCTAATGGTTTCCCTTTAGGATTTAGTTTGCATTCTCTTTTAGTTGACACCTGTACAGACCCATAAAAAGTAGCTCATATTTGTAAAGTGGAGGAAAACTGATGCAGCTTCTAAAAATTTTTTATAAATAAAACCTGAACAATGTGGCAAGTCTGGCTGCACAATCTATCCCAAAAGCACGATTCGTACCATCGACTCATTTAACCTTGCAGTACAAGAAATACTTCGAGATCATGTGTGTAATCTAGCCTTACAACATGTAACGTATTTTATTTGTGATATTAATTAAAATATTACCTGCCATAAAAAGTAATAATAATTGTCATAATTTAGTTTGAAGATTAAAATTCAGTAGAACGTATATTTGACTTATTGGACATTAAAGTGCTTATGCTGTTAATGTGCCTAAAGGAAGACCTTTATTTTTAGAATACACACATCTTTATGAAATTAACTAAAGGTGTTACCAGACTGGGCAAGACTATCCCCCATGTGTTCATAGGAAATACAAATTACTCCATCTTTTCTCGTGTTTGATTATTGTACACATGCACATTATTTAATTTCTTTTCATTTTTTCAGGAAAAGCAGTCAAAGAAGTCTTACCAAATGCAATTAAACTGTTTTTATTTTTGCCATTCTTTTAAAATCATATGGTATTTTTACACTTACAATGAAGCACAAAAAGAAAAAAGATGTAAGTATTTATTTTAGTACATGCGCAAATGAGCCAACCACATGGATCATGGTTCTGGGACGCACCATGTGAACAAATAATTCAGTCCTCGGTGAGTCTATACTGTGTACAATCACTGACCTGCTGCAGTTCTTTTGCGGTATGCTTTGTACAAATGTGTACCACAAAAAAACATTTCATACTCTTTTGTAAAGAGCAATATTTAAGTATTGTCAGCGATTATGCATCTCCAGAGCCATTTCTGTCTGGAAGCTTATCCCCCACCAAAGTATCAAGACTTTTCCAGCCTTTAACAAGTTTTCTTCCAGTATTTAGCTTCACCAATCTTTCCATCAGTTCTGACCAGCTTCCTGCTCTCTTTAAAGCAGGCCAGGCTCATTAGACTGCCACCACCATTTGTCACTTTTGAGGGAATGTGTTCAGGGTGTACAATCTCTGCGACTCCCCAATCAGCTCCTTCAGGCTAGCAGCAGCAGCAATTAGCAAGCACCTGGTGGGGCTGTGCATCTGTTGAGTTCATCATATGAGTTACTTCTCAGTCCAACACTCGGCTAAAAACTGTATCAAGGAAGAGCATTGTTGTGATGATGAAGTGTCAAAAAGAGTAGGAACTTCTTAAAGAGATAAAGGCCAATTTCAAAGCATCATATTACAATGTCAAATTTCTTCTACATGTCATATTTGATACATACAGCATTTTTATAACAACTGAAGGTAATACAATTACTTGATTATTATATAAAATGTCTCTGTGCCTGGAAAATGAATGATACTCTCCCCCCTTTTCTTACTCTGTTTTTTTCACAGAGTAAGAAATTGTCTTATTTGGGAGACCTCTGCAGAGTTACATCTGGTCCTTGTGTGGTCAAAATCTTGACAGAGTGTCAGAAACCTCATCATGTTACACAAACAATTTTGTAGCCCTCCTTAAAAGTATCACATAAAATATTTGAAATAACTAACATTATAGCAAAGTACTGAGCCTTCTGATAACAGATAACAGATGTTGAAAATGTGATCTGTAGGGAAAAAGTAATTGCATTGACTCCAGTATTAATCTCTGCTAGCCTTCATGACAAATCCTTATAAAAATTAAATCACACCTCCCTGGGCAGATGTGTCAGTGTTAAGTTATAGCTTTAATTATTACAGCCTCTTTCGCTTCCCAAATGTTTAACCTACTTAAGGAGTCACTTCTTATCCGAGTCTAGAGTATATCTGCTATGGAATGACTAATGTGAGCGTATGTGTTGAGAGCAGGTGAGCTTGATTTTACACAAACCAGCAATGTTTTGGTCCTTGTGGTTTGGCAAAGCAAAAACAGAAGCTGAAAATATGGCTAAGGGCAAAGTAATGTTGATTCAGGGAGCCATCTGATACATTGTTAATGTAAAAAATATTGCTTAATGCAGCTTTAATGATGCTGACTGCCACAATAACAGACTCCATTTTTCACTTATGTCCAGAAATGAACAAGCTGTTGAACCATCATGTTAGAGTGTTTCTTCCTCATTTACCTTCTGTTTGTTAATAATTTTGTTGCCTTCTTTTTTCTTTAATGCAACAACCCCTGAGAAAGGTTCCCTTCCTCACCCTGAGACATAGCATTTTCCTCCGCAACCTTATCAATTAAAAAAACAGGAAATAATGTATACCCCCTGCAGTTATTTACCGTTTTGTAACTCTGTGCCATTTATCAATACAAGCCTCTTGCAGCTTGTATTTACATAAACCTGTGACTGCATTGCTTTATCATTTAATTGGTCTCCAGTGAGGGAGACACCTTAACATGCAAAGAAATACTGAAACTGTGAAGTAAAACCGAATACACGAGCAGAGAAGATATTGAATTCACAAGTGGCTGACAACTGCGGTACTCTGGTTTCGAGAGCGTTCAAATCTCTTCAGGCCCAGTGTGTTTCTGTTACAGGCAACTCCACAGCCTTCAGGCAACGGACTTCAGAAAACAGCAGCTACAGAAACAAATACTTGCAGAATAAATCAGTTTTTAGCTGCCAACAGCCAATTACATCATAAAAACTATTTGAGCAAACTATGCATGTTTTTTGTGTCAATTTATGCAAAGACTTTAAAACTATTGCTGTTTCAAAACTGTAATGATTCAGTTTCTACGTTTTAAACATTTTGCAGTGAGATTACCAGAGGACTTGCACAACCACAACCAAGTTTTCTTGGATTTTGTATTGAGCCATAGGAAATTTTGTCATTATTTATTCTATATTTTCTGAGTTTGTGTATCAAAATCAAAGTAATAAATACATGCATTAATAATATAGTAAAACATTTTCTGCTTTAAGTAAAAGCAATACAATTGGGAAAAACATAGCTA
This sequence comes from Xiphophorus maculatus, assembly GCF_002775205.1. Classification (NCBI taxonomy): domain Eukaryota; kingdom Metazoa; phylum Chordata; class Actinopteri; order Cyprinodontiformes; family Poeciliidae; genus Xiphophorus; species Xiphophorus maculatus. Next base: position 16,295,414 of record NC_036445.1, read on the forward strand.
CAAATTTTCATGGACTGAAATAAAAATACTTTGATATTTTAACTCGCACCACAATGTGCCAAAGAGTGAAAATCTTACACTGGCCAATGCCAACAACTTCTACTTTCACTTTGAAAGATGTTGTAAAGATATTTTTTTATGCTTCTCAACATCTAAAGTGTTAGGAGAAACAGCATATTTTGTTCTGTGAATATCACAAGTCTGTTATTTTAAATCACATTTATTTTCTGCTCCTTATTTTCACCGGAAAGTGCCTAATAGCAATTTTCTCACATCTGTAGTAACCTTTGACCTGTTCTCCAAGAAATGACAGTGACTGTATCTTTGAGGTTAGATGACTTTATTTACTCTCGAAGGAGAGCTCCATTCATCATGCTGTAAGTAGGAGGTGAAAGTGGGAGTTGTTCGATGATATGGTCTGCTGCACTGCAGGGAAGCGCTGTACGTGTGTATACTCTCAATCTAAAATATATTGATAATAAATTAATCAAAAACTTGAAGGAATTAATTTATAAATATTCAAAACAGGTAAAAGACATAATAGAGCACCATCTAACCTCTAAAGCTGTAGTAGTACACACTCAGCAGAAGTTAGATGTTTTGTAATGTTTGCATTATAATACTGTTGTTGGACCAGTTTTAGAGGTCGGCACTTTTGCATAATCTGGAGTACAACTCTACAGGTGCACCTGCAAAGTCAGATAGTTGCAGCTGACCGGAATGCTGTTGCTCGCATTTTCACTAAAACTATGTAAACAGAACACATTAATTACATCAGCTCTAAAATCTTCACGCTGGCTCCCTGTAGCTCAGAGAACAGACTTAAAACATTTGTTTTTTAGATTATAAATCACTCAATGACTTAGCACAACAATATATTACAGATCTGTTGTTGTTATATCAACCTTCCTGGCCGCTCATGTTCTCTGGTTCATGCCTACTTTGCATCCCCAGAGCAAGAACCAAACATGGAGAAGAAGCATTCAGCATTCAGAAGCATTACGCTCCTCTAATCTGGAACAAACTTCCAAAAAAAACCCTGCAGAACTGCTGAAAAACTGAGTTCCTTTAAAGTAAAGGTAAAATCTGATTTGCTCAAAAGCTGCATTTGATTAATAATAACTGAGCCATCGCTCATTTAACTTAGTTTTCAACTTTTCATCAATTTCTTTATTTTGCCTCCACCAATTATTTCTGTTTCTAATTAGGTCATAGTTCTTTTTTGCTTGTTGTTTTCAAATAAACTTGCTTTGCCTTGACAAAAGACTTTCACTTGTTATTGCTACAAAACAGAGTTCTGCAAAGTATTGAAAGCCATGTGTCCTTTTTTTATTTGCAAGGCCCTACATAATATTTCCTTAAGCAAAATAATGGCATTAGTCATGGTTGTACTGCACTGCTTATTGCTTTTAAGCTTATTTAGTAGTCTGCGTCATGCTCCAGTGAATTCAGCTAGCATTCAGTAACAAGTTATTGCCTCAAGTCAAGAAAAATCTAAACTTTTGGTACATGTGAGAAGATCTCTATTATCACTGCTGATGTAAGAGCATAAGCTCCTTTAGTGCAATTATCTAGAAGAGAAACACAGCTAAGCATTTAAGGCCTGAGCTACTTGTAGGATAAACGACAACACATAAATGTAGTCGGCAGCAATAGATCAGACAAAGGACTCCAGGAAGGTGTCAGCTAAACAGAAATACTGGGCCAGGTGTAACTTCTATGAAGACATAAATGAGGAATAACTTGAGCTGATTTTCCACTGTTTTTGTGGACTCCAGGTCAGTTTTCCTTTTGCCCAATTATTCCTCCATTTCATACCCATGTTTTTTTTATTTTGTCTTTTGCTCCTACCAATTCATACAGAAATATTTAGTATATCCTTATTTCTGTTCATATAGATATTTCGATGAATTAAAGAGATTATTATTCTGATACCATGTAGACCAGGTGACACCCAATCAAGCAAATAAACTGTGCATAGGTCATAAACAGTTACAATAAATCATTGTTGATCAAACATCCCCAATGCAGGAACAGACTTATCAATGTACCTCCATTGATAAGCACAATGCAGGAACATCTGCTCAAAATCCCTGATATCCATTTCTAACCTCGGTTTTCCCAATTCTACTTTTGAAGGATTATGTTTCACTTCGTCTTGGTAACACCATCTCAGACCACACATTTGGCCCTAACAATTTTTTTTTTTACTTTTCCCTATTTTTCCATCTTTTCTGGTCTCTTCTTCTTTTCATCTCTCCACTTCTTTTTCTTCTCCCTACAGGAGCTTGAGATTAGCTATCAGTATTAGAGTAGAAAAGGCAGGAGAGTGGCTGTAAAAATGAGTCCTCCAATGGGAAATACCAAGAGCTGTATTAAGATCTCCTCATCTCACTGTCTTTTAAACCGCTCTTATTCTCCAGCTAATTGTTTTGAAGCCAGCCTGTACATCCCCAGTGAGATCAGGGACTGCTCATTGAATAAGCCTGTAGTTACAAAAATATCTCTTTTATCAATCTTTGGGAGAGAAATATGTCTTCCCACCCTCCCCCCTGCCTCCCTCAATCTGTTACAGTCCTTCTGCACTTTTTTCTCGATTTTCTGCCTCATCAAGGCTTTGCTGCTTAATTCATTTTGCTAAGCAACGAGAAAAAAGGACAATGTGACAAAGATTGTGAGGATTCACATCGTGTCACAAAGCTTAATCCACAGAGCCAGAGGGATTTCTCCTCGTGCCGCAGTACCAAGATATGCTTACTCAGAGCATGTAGAGGTGAAGACCCGACATGGCGGATACTTTTCCGTTCTTTCAGCCTGTTTGTCATCTGAACCTAAATTATTGAAGAGAAACACAGCTTGTGAGGCGGCTGCTAAAAGAAGTATTCGTTGAGGTAAAGCCTGAGCACACTGGAAGCAATTTACTGAAACATGCCATTTATAGCTGCTAATCTCAGGCTTGTATGTCACACTGCAGGAAGCAGATTTAAAGTGTCATCACCACATCACACTTTACCAGAGATTTTCATTACCTGTTTTTTATGCTGTAATTTCCAATTCTAGCAGTGTCTAATATCTACATTTCATTTGTTTTTTTGCAACGTTTTGAAGTAGAAATTAGAGTAGGTTTAACATTGTTCCCAGTGTAAGTGACAGCACTATCTGTGAAAATAGATCCATAGACTAAATTTAATTCTCAAGAACACAGATGTTAACTTTCTTGATGATTTTTTTTGTTCTTTTTACCAAAAGAGGTCAGCCTGGAAAACAGCTAAATACGTACATAGCTGCAATGCACTTTGTAAAGAAAAAAATTGCACGTTTATATGTTTAATGGGAAATTTAACGTATCTACAACCATCTTTATCCTGATTCCTAAATGCACTCCCAACGCTGTAGGCATAAATGTGGTTTGTGGGATTTATGGCACAATAAAAAGCTTAAATATTGTCTCACGATTCCTGATATAAAATTCCAATGAGTATATTTGAGCCCAAGGACAGGAAGCTAATTTATTTCAGCTTAACTTTTAAATTAGAGTTGGAGACCTTGCTGGTGAAACTTCTTAAAACAGCCAACAACCTTGGGTGGTCAACTCAGATAATTAGAGTCAAACAAAGGTGAAATGTGTTTACATTTGTTAAAAGAGATGGTTGCTTCTAAAATTTGAAAGGAGAAAGGAAGTAAATTGTTGCTTTTTGCACATGAATCAGTGCCAGCGCTGAGCCAACAACCTTGACAAGTTTGTGTATTTATAAGTCAAAGTCAGCGTCTGGGATGTGACTATAAGCCAAGGAGACGTTGGAGTTAAGCGTTGCCATCCGTTCATGTGTAAGTCAAATTAAGCCAAGTTAGTTTGACTGATATGGATATTACTGGGCTGGATATTAGCATAGAAGCAAGGTTTCTTCCATATTCATGCTGATTATTTTGGTCTTTCACACACAAAGCAAGATAAAATACTGCTTGCTGAACAGTTAGGCACCAATCATCAGCTTTGATGTGAAGCCTGGCATACAGAGCGGGTGAGAGGAGTGAGAACGCAAGGAAGGAGGGCTAGTGTTTGTTGAAAAAGAGGAGCAGAACAGAAAAATGCAGATGAAGGGAACAAGAGAGAAACTCAGGAAAGCGAGAATGGCTCGGGCACAGAGTAGGACGACAAGAGGGAGAATTAAAAGAGCTCAAGCTCCGGTCATGATGTGATGTCTTTTTGTGTGCGGGGACATCATCCAAGAGGTATCTGGAGAGGACAAGAAGAGTTTCCCGTTCTCTTTGTCGTTTTATCACGGCTGCTTAGGCTGTGGGAACCAGCCTCATTTGGGCGAGGACACTGCTAATTAGATGCCATGTTGCTGCAAATCTCAGCGGAGTCAACACCACTGCATAGAATGATTACACTCTGTTTCTGTCTCACAGAAACCTTTTGACCATTTTTTAACAAGCAAATTAGCAATTGTATTGTGTATACATTGTGCTTATTCCATACAAAATTTTACCCAGAATTGTACTTTTATGGATTTTGATTTACTCTTTGCTTTCTTTTATATTGTCACATTACAGAATTTTCCATCTTCTACCATGAACTATTATGCTAGTTAAACAGCCAGCTGAAGCCTTCTCTCATTTCAACTTGCTTTTAACTGTGGCTAATGCTCAGATATCCTACTTTTGAGGATAAATCATTTCATTCGCACAGACCTAGCTAATACATAATGTTTTTTTCTGTCTTTGTTTCAAAACCATAAATGTCATATTAATAAAAAAAAAAAACAGAATCCTAATACCATTGAGAAAATTACATGGCCAGGTGCACACTGTAAAAAACGTCTCTAATTTATGATAGATAGATAAATCTTTATTGTCATTGTCACAAGAACAACAAAATTTAAAATTATGGTAAAATACCAGCAGCTGTGGTTGCCAAAATCTTACCACATAAATGCAGCACACTTTTTATTTCAGTGCACATAACACTGTCCCTCACCAGACTGTTGGACAACTTATTCTAAAAGCATGGACCTTCAAGTAAAGCCATGTGAGCCTATACTCCACTAGGAAGGCTTTCCATAAGCTGCCAAGGATTTACTCCTTTACAGCTTCAGATCACTGAGGTTAGTATAGTTTGCTTGGAGTTCAAAATTCAATCAGAAAGGTATCTACCAAGGAGAAACTCTAGTAATGGGACACAGATTGGGAAACTAACCAATTTAAATTATCTCTACACACTCTGCCAATGCCAAAGGCTGTTGATGGCTACAAAAACCATCCAGGTGGCTGAGATTTACATATATGCATGTAGCCTAATGCATTAAGTGTGGAGATAGCCCACACTTTAGATCACAGCTCATCTTGACGGTAATAATGAGCTGTTTGTGCCCAGGCAGCATTTTGAACCAAAGGGCTTCGACCATTTTAAATTACCTGTTTTAGCACTTTCTCTGTCTTTTTTTAAAGTTATAAATTAACTAATAATTAGAGGTGGGCCCTGATTAAGATTATCAGGGCCTTATTAGGGGCTAAAATACTTCTACATTGTTGAAAAACCCCCTGCAAAATTCACTGCTGCTGTTAAAGTAATAATACATAAATGTGAATGTGAATATTGTTTTCCAACGTGTCGATTTCTCAAAAACACCCAAACAGACTTGTAAACATTGTTTTCTTCCCAGCTTTTTTTCTTCTGTGTTTTGCAATTTGTTGTTTTTCTGGTGTTGCATCTGTTTTGCTCCATCACCTCCATCTGAAGAACACACTGATCCTCCTCCTGCTCAAATGCAAATTCCTTCCTTCTTTCCATTCTCAGCTGCTCTGATGAAAACATTGTCAGTCTGCATCTAGGAAGTCAATCTTCAGTGCAGACTTTGGGAATCACTGTGGTAATCCACATCCTAATTTTAGTTTGTTGCTATCTTTTCTATGTTTTTGACTGTATTTTTATTTTTTATTTTTGCTCTAACCTTTATCTCTCCATTTAAATTACTTTTGCAGTAGAGTGGTTTATTTATTGGGCCAATTAAATTGAAAGGAGACACAGCGGGTTTTGGAGGGAAACATCTAAAAAAGTTAAATTTTTTCATCTCACCAAAAATGAAAATCTTTTAAGTTTGTGAGACTTTATTTAGATCCTAGAAGTAAGAAATAAAATATATATTTAAATGGAATTAAATAATGCAGAGTAAAAGGCAGATACAAAACAGGGATAACCTGAGTGTAGGAGGCAGTTTGTTGTTTTTTTTTCTTGTAGTTTTAACAACTCCTCTCTCCAGAGGAAAACTGTCAACATCTGCTGCAAGAAAAGAGTGAGAAGGAAAAATACTAACTTACAGCTTTTTACAAAAAGAATAGATTTGTTTAACTCTATACACTTTTATGCTGACAGAGTGGAAATATGGCAGAGGTTAAGTCCAGTGATAGAAGACTTTAATGAAGAACAATTCTTGTTAATCAAAAATCTCTGTTTTTGCCTTTTGAATTAAAAATAATAGTTAATTCTGGGCATTTATATTCTGGTAACGTCACAAAAAAATCCCATCCCAAATAAATCAAATAAGTAATGCAAATGGATAACAAAAAAAAAAACATCAACCAGAGGTCCTAGTATGAGACATTGATATTGGTGGATTATGCTGATCACAAGACTAGCTTCATGAAACTGTGGATCCAGCATGAAAAACGAATTTAAAAAGCCAATTTACCCATATTGTTACACGTTTCAACGACAGGCCAACAATTTGGAAGCAACTTCAAGTTTATTTGTGCAATGGTTTTTTTTAAAAACTACTGTAGACAATGAGATATATTAATGACATGCTCAGATGTTGTTTTAATTAATGTCCACTATTTTTCACCTAATTTACCTTTTTGCTATACATTAATGTCACCAGGCATCAAAAGCAAAAGACAAATAGGACTTAGTTTTAAGGTTCAGACAAATTGCAGGAGTTGCAATTGAGTGCAAAAGTAAACAACCCAAACAAATCAGTTATCACAGAGGCATGCAACTATTAAAGACAGAGGAGGTTTCTTTAAACAACTGAGGTCTAAGCAAGAAAACAAGCAAATAACTACTTAAACTAAAACAGTATTCTATTAAGTCAGTATTTACATATAAATCATGTTGATATAGATAAAATCATAATTGTTTGTTTTCTTTTTTCTTTTTGCAAATTTGATGATGCTTACACACTTTTGGTCTGTCGTTTATGAGTCCTCAGGAGCAACCTGTGTTAATAGGATAAAGCATCTTTATAAGAAAATTATTGAAAAGTTAAATCACTTTGGCTGTCCTCTTTTGAAATTAAAGTAATTTTTTCTATTAATTTAAATATCAACTCCCTGGAGGGATTGTCTGTTTTGTCTCTGAGGGGGTAATGGTTATCCAACTTCAATATTTAACCCAGCAGTGGGTTAGTGAAGTGACCCAAGTTAGTTTCTTTTTACATTGAAAAGAAAAGAAAATACACTAAGAAAAGCCCAAGTCAACAGTTTGCTAACTTGCTATTTGCTAAATAATCACAAATGTCCTTATTGGAGAAGCGAGGAACGACTTTTCTCAAATTCGACACGTAGAACTACTTCTGCATGCACAGCCTAAAATTTGGCATCAGAAATACGGTGGCAGTGCAGCTAAATGCCAGCAGAGCATCAAGGCTGCTTAGGGACAGAGCTGAAGAGAAAGTCTTGCCCTCAAAGCCAACAGTCACCTCCGAGCCAGGCCCTGACAAGATGACTGATGCTAGCTGGCAGCTGGCTACATACTCCTACTGTTAGAGACACATAAAGATAGAAAGAGACAGTGGGGACAGATGAATGATTCAGGTCAGTGTCAGTCCAGGATTGATTTGGATACGAACCAAAACCACTGATGGCACAGATAGACAGCAAGATGAATGGAACGCCTGCGAAGGAATGACTAATAGATTTTCGACACAGGATGTCAGGCTGCCTGTTGGCTTCTGCTGGACGACGGGGTCATTGGACGTGAAGCGAGGGCACACAGCATGAGACTCATCCTACAGTGTTAGCCCCCACACAGACATTCACCTGATGAGCGTCATAGCAGTAAAAGACAGCATGATAATTATGGTTTAGAGACATGGTATGTGAGGAAAGAATGGTCATGTGCACTCAGACGCCTAATGCTTTAACTACAAGGTAGGTGCCTGATCCCATTGCACCACAGAGTATCCCTGCCATTGTCTGACTATTGTCTATTCTGCATTGTTCTCAGCTGTGGCCAAATGCCCTGGGCCACTGAACACAGTGCTGGACACAATGGACAGGCACCGAGAGAAGCTGGGTCTTGGCAAGGAGAAGCGACACACAATCACTGCACACAAATGCACATAGTACACTACATCACACACACCCACCGACACACACATGGGCATTTTCGTGGGCAGAAACACACATTCACAGCTGCTCAAAGGCACAAAGCTGGCATAACAATGGCAGGCAGAGACGGCCAAACTTGCACACCAGTCCCTGTGGGAATGGAATAGATTCACACACACTCACATTTCACACAAACACAGAGATAACATGGGTCCACATCCTAGAGGCATACAGGGACGGTCCATGGTTAGAGGGTCATGAAATACAGAGGCACGCAAGACAGAAAGACCAAGTGTATGTTAGGAAAAAAGGCTATGTTGTGACTTATGGAACAAAATTCTTCATGTTTAACAGCTTGGGCTCAGAGAGTGTCTGAATAGACAAACTGTATTTTGAAAGATGGTAAAGTTGTGTTTTTACAGGAAATATCTCTACTGTGTCTGATTGGTATAGTTAAAAGCAATCCAGATATGTTGTTCATTTCTGGTTTTAGTTTTTGAGCAGGTCCATATCTTTCCTATCCCATTAATTTTAAACTAAAATAATAAGCTAAGTGTATCAAAACATTTTATACAATTAATTACCAAAGTAGTCAGTGTTAAAATATAAATTGTACATAAAATTTGGGGGATTTTTTTTTAATTCTATGTTCAACATTGAGAAATATATAAGAAAAAAAGTCAGAAAGGTCAAGGAAGAACAAAGCAGAAAGTTACCTGGAGGGTGACGATTTCATATAAGAAACACCAAGTGGCTTCCATAACCAGCAAAACAGGTCATGTGACTCTTAGAAGGTCACTGAGCGGTAATATTATACATTTTCTGATTGGAAGAGAAACCTAATCTGTTGCTCATTTGGACACAGAAAAAACAAATCAGTTCTTCAGGCTGTGATGGATGATAAGCTGTACATCTGTAGCTGACTTAGCCTGAATTTCGGGTTGAGCTCAGGTTTTGATCAAATTATTTGCTTAAAGATGACCTAAAGAGAAATGATCAAGAGTCAGCACACACACACAGCTTCAGTTTCGTACAGCTAGAAACTAGTGAGCCCAAAATCTGGCTCTGGTCTGCTCTGCTTCCCCAGAACCAGAACCAAACGAGGAGAAGCAGCATTCAGCTTCTATGCACCACAAATCTGGAGCAAACTTCCAGAAAACTGTAAAACAGCTGAAACACTGTCTTCCTTTAAATCTCAACTAAAAACCCACCTGTATAGAGTTGATTTTGAAACATAATCAATTACAAATTTAATGATGGCACTTGACTTAATGTCATGTTTTGACTGTCGATTCAGTACAGATTGTTGCATGACTTTGTGTTTTTGTGTTTGTTATGATGTAAAGCACTTTGAAATGTCTTGTTGCTGAAATGTGCAAATAAAATTTGATTTTTGAATTTGATTAGTGATGGACTTATGAACCATTAGTGACACATAAGAAAATTAAACACACAAAATTGAAAAAAAAAAACTCAGCAGTCTCTCTAAATGTCCTCCCATAGTGTACAACGAGAGAAGAATCAAATAGATGTACTGGCAGTGCTGAATTACTTAAAGTATTTACCCACTTTAATTATTTAATTACTGTTGGTTCTCATATTCTATGTTTAGCACATTAAACTTTTATTTCAACATCATTAAGAAAAGAAAAAAAATGTTTGTGTGATTGAAAAAATGCAAATCCCATCCTGATACAGTTCAACAGTACATTTTACATCCTTCTTCCCAATACATACCCACTGTACAAAATACAACTGTATACTTCAAGTATGTGACTTCACTTCAATCATTATATGTGCTCTGAAATGGCACACAGTACCATTTTATAGCACAATCAAATAACTATGTTACTATATTACTTCAATGTGTTATACGGTATATATATCAAAGATGATTTAAAATAAATTTAACTTTGTAATTTAACGCCTTGAAATTGGGCATCTATCTCTTTAAAAACTCCTGCTCTTTCTGAATCTCCACCTTCAAAAAGTCATCACAACATGACTTCTCTATTAAAGGATTTCTAACACCTGCATGAATGAATCGAAGCAACACTCCAGGTACGTTTTTGATGAGGGAATAACATAACATGATGTAAAGAAGACTAGAAAGAAGACACTGTATCAACTCGAATCACCAAAATACTTTATTAGAAGACCTAAAAGTTTTAAATAAAAATGAAAATGCCTTTGAAAGAGGAATTGAAGTACTTTACATTTCAGACATGTCATTCATGTCAAATTTTTTTTAACTGTATAGACAAGACTTATAACAACACCACTATGCTCTGTAAACAAACGTGTCAAGTTTGGGGTTTAAAAGTAAGGACAATTTTCTGACGCCCGATTCAAGCCGACCGTCCGGCCCAACCTAGATCCAGTATCCGTTGCATTATAAGACAGGTTTACAACAAGTCTAAAATCACTATCTGTCCTCCACTTACAAACTACAATGATGTACTCAGAATCTGATAGGCCTACCTTTGTTGGCAATGAAATACTGGGAACATTTCTATGTAATTTCTACAATGGAGAATAAATGAAAACGCAAAACAGATTTGAAGCACATTTATTTATAGATCATATTTATATGATATAATACCTTTGAGTGTCATTTCATGCAGAAATTGTGCTTCTTCGGGCAGGAAATGGGCATTAATCACTTTTTGGCTGAAAAAAACAACTATTTTTAGCATTTTTCGGGCAGTTTTCCAGTGTGACACTTATTGAATTCAACTATAACTGTAACATATGATCCCTTTTAATGAAACAAAGTCATTTGGGAAAGGAGACAAACCTTTGTTGTGACCTTGGGCACAAAATATACATGCTATTGGTGTTCACAAAATTTGTCTAAAAGAACTAAACAACAGAGAAAGTAAACCTCTCGACAAGACACTGAATCAGGCTGAGTTTGCTCCGGCGATGCGCTCCTTCATGGGAGAGCGTCCGATCTCAAACAATCGGTTTCTGGCAGACCATCACTTTTTGACACAACACCTGGTTTGTTCCTGATGTCAGCACCTGAAGCAGCCTGGGTGGCAGTTCTCGTGAGGCTAGTGACAGAATCCAGTTTGGAGAGGCACAGAAAGGTTTTTTTTTAACATTACTATATTATAATACAAGAAATTTACGGGAAAATAGTGATACAGGAGGACAACGGTAAAAGGGGGTAAAATACGGTAGTTTCATAGCCAAAATGAGAGACTTGGCAAGTATGACTGTAAATGTATATCTGTTTGGAGAACTAAAGGCAGTTTTCTGCTACTCAAAAAAGCAAAGACGATGCAAGACAACAAGCTTGAGGCTAGGTCTTTAAACTTCCTGTCTTGGCAGAAGCACGTGTTAAAATGTGTCAATTCTGAATTTCAGTTTTTGCATTTATTTACAGCACACCTCCAGCCAGCTGACTCAGAAACAAACGCTCCACCTCCCCTAGGACGTTTGATCGTATGTTTGCAGTATATTTCCTTATTGATCTAAAAAGTAGCTCAGAAAGTGAGGTTCTGCAATATCATTGTAAAATCATCTTTTATCTGCCTCTATCCTTACTCCTCCTCACAGTTTGCTGCTGAATCTGTCCATCTGTCTTCTACTTCTTCTTCTTCTTCTTTTTCTCTGTCTCTGCCTGTCTGCCTGTTAGCGACAGCAGCTGTGCAGGGATACATCTAGCAGGAAATTCTCCATCTTGACTGGCTGTCTTGTGCCTGACAGCAGAGAAGCTGAGAGCTGAAGAATCAGGAAACGGCTTTTATCTTGTCTGTCTCCTGCCTTTTGCTCCCAACTCCCAACTCAGCTTCTGAGTGGAGAACAGTGTGTCTCTCTGTGTGTTTGTGTGATTGAATTGGTTGGGCAGAGTCATAAAAGCAAGACTAGTGAGGAAATGATATTACAAAGAGAAATAAAGAAACAGAAAGCGAGACAGAAAGCGGATGCTTCAGTCTTTCTAAGATCTCACTCTGTCTTCCTTTCCTTCTCTGTTTTTCTGGCTGTTTTGTTGTATTCAGACAAACCCGCAGCACTCTGGTGGTGAAACAGCCGTGTAGACACAACACAACAGATGAAGAGTGTCAGCTGGTGGTTAGAGGCTCACACATGCTGCTTATCTCGTTCTTTCCTTTCCCCAACTGGATCTTAACTCTCAGTTTCCTTCCAGTATTTTGTCTTCTTTGTTTTTTCTTCCCACCAACCTGTCTGCTGAAATCAGCCACAGATCAATCATCACCCAAACGCTTGATCAGCAACACAGAATGGCCTGGCAGGATGCATTGATCGTATATGTATAGCATTTTATATTTGAACTGTTGTCAAAGAGCCAGTCACGAGGAGAAATCCTCATCTCAAATAGTTTTAAAACATCTTACTTGGACACATCTAAAAAAAACAAAAAAACAACTCAGATTATTGTGCAAAGGGTAATTTATTACAGTGTTTGATTGTAAAAACTGATACATATTTTATAAAATTTCAAAACATTGATTTCTGTTCATTTAGATTACCATAGCATACTTCTAATTCTGAAAACCCAAACCTGAGTTTCTCAGAATTTAGAACATATCACATATATTTTTGACTTTTGTAAAGTTTTCACTCCACTGGCCTGACACTATCACTTAAGAGTTGTCCAGCAGACAATGGCCGACATTGAGGATACACCAAAAGAGCTCATTGTTAAGGAAGTTGACTGTTTATTCCAGTGAATATTTAGTGGGAGGAAAACATTTGTTTGAAAAAAGTTACACAAGCAATAACCTTGAGAAGATGTTGAAGTTTTGGGGAGTCTAACAAGATGTTTACTGGAATCAAAAGTCACCTCACAAACATGTATCCAGGATGGAGAGTAAAACTCTTAAGTCACTCCTGAACTGGAGAGAACAACAGAAGCATCTTGATCCATCATGTTTTGTGTAGTTCAAAGTCAGTGCAGCCAAATTTTATTGGATATACAGTATGCTGATTTAATTTTTATATTCTGTGGAGGTAATTTGGGTTTTTTAGCCAGCCACTCCTTAGAATATTTACTGTTCAATGTTGACTTGATTTGTGATTAATTATATGGACTCATCTGAGTCCCAAACCTATAGTGACCATTGACTTTGTTTCTCATCTGTTTATATACATATATTTTAATAATCTGTTGCTTTTCAATACTTAATCTATTTCTTGGTTCTATTGGTCTTCCAGTAGTTAAGACTGGTTATAGTTGGTCAAGTAAAACAATAATAAAACAAATAACTTGAAAACATATGTTTAAATCTAGAATTTCCCAGTTTTGAGTGTACATTTTCCTCTTTATCTCTGTTACATTGATAGCAAGCTCAGCAACTGTGGTGACAGTGGCTGATAACATTTGACCACAATGGAAAACAGTTAATTTTTAAAAAATAAATCAGTCTATTTCAAGTTACTTGGGAAGGCCTCACGTTTGTGCTGGACTTGTGGCTACTAAAAGTTTTTTGGGGTGAATTATTCTTGGATTCTTGGTTGAAAGATGTGAAACAGTTGCCTTTCAACTTGTCTTTGTACCATCTGATGCCTCATCTGTGCCAGTCTGGCGAAGCTGAGTCATGTTGAGACGGGTAAGTAAGATGGTTAGAAGCAAAACAACTCAGGGAAAAAAGACTCTACAGCCAAAAGTTATTTTGGACTGGGCTTAAGCTCAAGAACTCACAGGGTCTGGTGCACAACTGTTTCCACTGATTTATTCAGAGTGAATACGTGGTGAGCCAAGTGATGCTGGAAGCAAAACATGTAGGGAACATTTCAGATGCTATGTGCCCCCCGCTCTGGGCTGCTTGACCGCAGTTAGAATTACCCCTGAGTTTTTTGAGATTCTGTACCAGGAAATTGCATATGCAATTTGCAAGAAGTGTGGGGAGAAAGTCAAATCAAGTTAAAGGAGAAAAATATTTGGGAATGAGTGACAGGAGATATAAACCTGAACATTTCTGGTGCCTTTGTGATTTCGTTTATCCACCCAGGAAGGAACGGTAAACAAAGGAACGCTACTATTTAAATTATAACCTCTTTTTAGTAAAGAAAGAGAAATTGAAGAGAAAACTATGATTATTTAAGTCAAATCACACCACAACACACTGTATGAAAAAACCCAAACTATAGTTAGGTGTTGTAAGATCACTCTGCATTGTGGTGAAAATGAGGCATAGTTTTCTCATGGAGAATATGCTGTAGTCTGCACTCAACACCACTGTCAGATACTTAGCGCCTTTACTTGAATTTGGTAGAGCAGAAATGACTGCATAATATAAGGAGATATACAGTATTACAGATTTGCAGCAACACATTTCACATGTGCACAACCTAGCAGTATGACCTTGATACAGTCATTGTACAATAAATGCAGTAATTATTAAATACCTTGCTGGAACAGAGAATGAAAACCTGTATATAATGAAGAGAAATCTCAAAACACCATCTTAGTCTTTCAGTTTTCATAGCAGAGTGTCTCTCAGTCTTCTCTTCACAGTCGACTTTACAAAATCATGCATCACCGTCACTTAAACAACCACAGTTAATTCTTACTTTCATCCCACAGTTTAAAAATCAGCTGCCAATTAAAACTTTCTTCTCATTTAGATTCCTTATTCTTCCAGCAGACACACTGATCCCACATCTCTTCATATACGTCAAGCTAAGTTGTCTCAGATCGCTGCTCTGCCTTTCCCAGACCTGTTAATACACACTGTGGATGCAAAACTGACTTCTGTGTATAACTGTACATCACACCTTGAGCCCTGTCATCACAGTTCCTTTAATTAGGCCTGAAGAAGTGAGTGTGTCACTGGGCATGCACAGATGTGTGTGCGTGCGCTTTTGCTGTGATATCTAATCAAAAACTTGTCATAATCAAGTCTATAGCTGAGAGAGGAGATGTAGGCAGCTATATGTGCATCAGATGAATACATCTGATTAAGAAAAGCCACATCTTGATTGTTATAATGACTTCAGCTTTGTTTAAAAAATATGCTTTGCTTGGTATAATACAAAGCATAAGACTAAACAGAAAAAAAAAGAGTTTTACACGAGTGCTACTGGCTTCTTTCTAAAACTTCTGATTTAGTGGATCTTTGTGGTTAGATTTAAAACTATTTTGTTGCACATGTAGTATTGTGTGTTATAAATTTCCTTAATTCATTCCTTATTTCCATAGAGCCTTTTGGTAATTTTTAAAGTTATTTTTATTTCTCTTAAAAGTCTTAACACCGGGGGTGCTGTGGTGGTGTAGGGGATAGCGCGACCCACATTTGGAGGCCTCGAGTCCTCGACATGGCCATCGCAAGTTCGATTCCCGGACCTGGCGACATTTGCCGCATGTCTTTCCCCTTTTCTTTCCCCCTGTCCTGTCAGCCTACTTTCATATAAGGACTCTAGAGCCCATAAAAGACCCCCTGGAGGGGAGAAAATAAAAAGTCTTACTGTGTTGGAAGACCTTCAGAAAACTAATGGCTAACTAAATGTATTTATACATATCCTGTTAAAAATACTTCTGCCTGGATACTGTCTTCTCTGCCATTTTGAAGCCTGACAAGGTTAAAGTCACCTATTAGCTGGTTGAATTAGCTTCCATAAAAGCATAGCGAGCCTACGGTGTGTATCAATAGATGCACCAATTCTTGTTCCTTGTTGTAAACATTTGTTTTGAGACACTCTTCCATTAACTACCACGAAAGATTGTTTTTTTTCCTTTACAATTGAACACAGCTGACTAGTAACTTGCAACAACAGGCTGTTTTGTATATTTATATTACAGATAAACATAAAAATTGTAAAAGGTGTTTAGCCCACCAGAAGTGTACAGCAGAAAGTTTTTGTCTCTAAAACTGTGGATTTGTAAAATTGTTGTATACCTAGAAATTAAAAACTGGCCAGTATCTGTCAGTCTTCCTACAGCAATCAGCTATGCTGAAGGACAGGAGATTTAGTTTATAATACTTTTACTATTTTGCTATGTTTTTCTCTCTAGCTTTTGCTCCTCATTCATCCCTTAGTTAGCCCATTTACAACAAAAAGACTTTTTAAATAAATAAACAAAAAGAGACACTTCAACAGCCGAGTAATGAATTACAGGTGTTGTTGACAGGTGTACTGACAAACTCAAATCACCGATGGTGATGAAAGAGATTAACACGTCGTACTGAACCAAAACCTTTTCCTCAAGGCCTTAGCAAAAGTAATATTGACAAACTGATGGTGAAAACTGCTTATTTGATTTACTTGTTAATGGTAAGTAAATGAATTCTGAAACATCAATTTCAGAACTGTTGTTTTCTGCTGATGATTATTTGAGTCATTCTCATTGAATTGCAGTTTTGATGGTGTCAGTCTCTGGTAAGAAGTGGGCTCAGTTTTCAGAGCTTCTGTTGTAGTATTCATAAAATCCAAACTTCTCCCTCTTTCTCCAACCTCCTTTCATGTCTCTCCTTTCATCTTGCCATCTCTTCCTCCTTCAACTTCCTGTGTTAGTTTAGTCCTACTCCATCCAGTCGCACAAAAACCCACACTCACATACACTCATGCCTTCGCACTCAGCTCCAAATTATGGATTGAGCCGATCCACTAACAGGAAGAGGAGAGGGAGCCAAAGTGTCACATATCAGACAGGACAGCTTGAGAGAAGTGGAGGGGACAAAGGCAGAGGGAAGAGGAGAGAGGAGGGGACCTCTTATTGAAATGGAAATAGAACAGGCCAATTAAAACATTTTACTGTGAGCTTGTTTGCGTCTCTAGCTCAGCACTCAAAGATTATATATACAGCACATTAAGAGGTAATGAGAATGAATAAATTGAACTCCTCAATTATCGTGCCACCACTGGGTCTCAGCAGTGACAATGTTCTTCTTAATTGTAAAATAAATAAATATAATTCTCCTGCATGAAGTAAGCTCATCCATCTTTAAATCCCAAATCACTGAGAGTGAAAGAGAGGGAATGGTTACAACAGCGACTTTGTATAATGCATTAACAGTAT
Source organism: Xiphophorus maculatus (assembly GCF_002775205.1). Taxonomy (NCBI): domain Eukaryota; kingdom Metazoa; phylum Chordata; class Actinopteri; order Cyprinodontiformes; family Poeciliidae; genus Xiphophorus; species Xiphophorus maculatus. The sequence continues at coordinate 16,312,734 of NC_036445.1, forward strand.
TTAAGTGCGGCACACTTTCTGAAGCATTGTGGTGTTCAGATAGTAAGGGTCTTTGGTTTTTCCAAAACATAAATCTTTCTAAAGGCAAAGATCCTAAGCTAGATTTAAAGTCTTCAACTAGTTAATAATTATTTGTAATTCATTGTCTCGTATCTAAAAGGACATGAGGCCAGTGTCTAAACTAAATCAAGAATATTTACTCCAAATGCACCACCGCTATACTACAAAGCTGTTACAGAACTGAAGAAAAATAAGAAAAACACTTCACACAGAAACTGTATTTTTATTTTGTTCAATTTTATTTTAAGAACGACAGATGCCATTCTATACTTGATGATTCTTAGTATTTTAATACCCTCTCTGATATTCTTGTCATAAATCAAGTTGCCAAAAAAAAGCTGTCTGTTGTCCATGTCCAAATTCAGAAAAAGGTCCTTAAGGATGTTGGAAACAACCATGTTCCAACAATGTTTGCAGGTATAAAATGTTGACATATTTGATTCGTATGGTTATTAGAAGGTAGAATTGTCTTTGAATAGATGGCATATCTAATTAGTTTGGAGTTCTAACATCATTTAGATGGATCTGACTTCATTTCAGTGTTTATGTTTCATCTACTTAGGTAAATGGAATGCTAACTATAAATAGTTGCTTTTTACTGCAGTGGCTCACAGTGTTTTTTTCTCCACCACAATCATAGCCTACATTCTTGCCAGAGTCCCTGATTTAAAAACTTCCCACTTTTCTCTTATAAGAACTCATCAACTTTGGTTTATTACATGGTGTAGATTGCATTTACATTTGGGGCACACATGCAGTCAAAACTAAGAATCTATCCAACACTATAATTGGTTGATCTAATTTGAATGAGGATGAATTTGTTACCCTATTCAGCAATTTCAAGCTATAGAACTTTTAAAAACATATTTTACACAAATAACTCATTTTTAACATCATACCCCCCAAAAAATAAAATAAAGTTCATTAGGTAGCATAAGGGGATCTTGGGCCCCAGGCATTTAATTATACTTTACTTACACTCTCCTTACAGTTTACTTAATGATTAAATTTGCTCTGCCTGTAAGTGGTAATAGTGTTATAGTTAATTGCTTAAAGGAGAACTATTATGTATTTTCAAGGCACATAGTGCCATTTCATAACACAGTCAAGTAGCTATTTTACATTCAGTTGTTATGAAAATTGCTGCATACATCAAAAACAACTTAACCCTTTCATGCATAACGGTCTCTGAAGAGGGCAGGTATCGAAATGCTATTTACTTGTGTTTCTTGTACATTTTTATGTGGTAAATATACACAGACCACTGAAGTGGACACTACTGCATCATACAATACACTATCAACCACTGGGGATCTACTGCAAGTGCAACAAAATTTTTGTAAAATGCAATATGGCAGACAGACAAAAAAGCAACTCAGGAATATCCAGTCCCTCCTTCTACTGTAGAGGAAACTTGTAGGTAAAAAAAAAAAAAAAAAAATATATATATATATATATATATATATATATATATATATATTTTGTCATGACATCAAGTAACCCCTAAAGACTAATACCACTATAACACCTTTGTATTTGGAGAAAGTTACAACTGATCACCTAGAAAAATATCCTAGAAATTTTATTCTAGGATCTTTAATTGTATTTTTTTTATATAAAAAAAGATTGTCCCACCTTTTTTCATACCTTCAGAAAATCAAAAACACTTGAGGAAAAAATCCTGACATAAAGGATCATAATTCATGCATGAAAGGGTTATAAGAAATTTGATTCAGCATTATAGCCATATCTGACACCTTGAAATTGGCCTCTGTCTCTTTAAGAACCTCCACTTTTTTCCAACACTCTTATTAGCACGTCATAACAACAATGCTTCTCCATACCATCCATCGATTCCATTTACAGCCATTATCAGGAGCGTTGTAGTTTATATGATAAGCTCAGCAGACATCCAGTTCCACCAGCTTTGGATAAAAAGGCGGTGCATTGTATGAGGAGGCATGTAGGGACCCATGAATGACTACTATGAGTGATTTAAAGGATTTCTCAGAGATGCATGAATGAGTCAAAGCAGCACACTGATTATGTGTTTGATGATTAACATTAAATGTGTACCAAAAAAACCTTTGTAAGAGCATAACAGGTCGCATGCATTGAGACATTACATCAAAGGAACATGGGCTTGAGCAGCATTACTCGTCTTTCTTTCTCTCTCCTCCAATATTGTTTAGCAATAATGTGTTTAACAATGCAGATCCGAGTGTGAAAACCTAAGAAATCTCTTCCAGTTGTCCAACTATCCTGTAAGGGTTGTGCATTTTAATGATTGCTTCAACATTTGCCAAGAAAAAGACCTCCCCTAAATTCCCTGCCACCTTCCTATTCTTATGGGATAAGAAAACACCCGTGTTGGCCTTCTCAACCCTGTCTGTAGTTTAGACATCAAAGATCAAGAAGTCTCCAGGGATCTAATTTACAGTAGTAGTAGAAGGTTTAGTGTTCCTGCACTGTCACTGTTAGGAGAGGAAAGAAAATGTGAAAGGTTTGTAAGTAAAAGGCTTTGCACACAGAGCATACCTCTTTCTCTTCTTTGCTCCATTTTTTCCACGTGTGTATCTCTGTTTGTGTTTGGTGATCTGTTCATTAAAAGTCAAGAGTTTCTCATGACATCAGGCATAAGTTGCAGGATATTTTTTATATGGAGTGAGTATTCAAATAAGTTGACTGACCCTAGATGCTCAGCAGGTTCTACAACCAGTTATTACTGGTTATTAAATCTGATAAGGTCAAACCTCAAGCAACAGTTAGAGATTTTAGAGTATAATAATATTCTTTGACCAAAAGAAAAAAAGTTGCTCTGTTGCTATCTGACCAGACAGAACATTATGCTCCAGGGCTGCAGGTTGCAGACTCTTTATCTATTGCATAAATTCTCAATAAAAACATGACAAAATGCAAAACAGCTATATTTTTAAGGCACTGTATATAGTTTACTCCTCACCAATGAAATAAGGTTTCTTGTCATCATAGCTTATCCTGGTCTACTTTAAATGAATGCACTCCAAGTCAAAAGTGGGACTATGATTCGTTAAGTGCTGCTAGCTGCCTTAGGAACATAACACAGAGCATGTCCAGTTGGTTCAGGTCCTGTTCTTAATGAGGTGTACTTTGAAGACAATAAGCACTGCTTTAAAATATGGAAGATAAAGCTTGTTAGCACCCCTAGCAGTGCTAATTTAGACTGACACATCTGTTATGGCATATAAGAAAAGATGGAAAAGACAAAAATAGGGTAAGAATTTATATAGTGCCATCTAAAGTAAAAAAAAATAAAAAATCCTTTGAACATATATAATGCTGCCACAATTTTCTGGTTGTGCTGTTTGAGACCTCTGCTCTCTGTCTCCTTCTCTGACAGCCTCTTAGATGAATGCTCTCTGCTTTCTCGAGCTGACTTTGTTGTTTTCCCAGGCAGCCATGTGCAACTAGGCTAATGAGTACATTTAGCTGGAAAATGCTGAGGTAACACTTTCATCACAATCTGTATGTGTGGGTGTGTGTGCAAGCAGTCTAGGATTTCTATAAGCACTTGTGTGCATATATTTGTGTGTATCATGTGTTTATTAGGGTCATAGTGTGAGATAGAAGTTTTAACTTAAAAAAAAATTATTACATATCCATCCTTCTTCTTGCATCACACCTTTTGATTTACAGCAACCTTTTTGGTTCACACTTCCTCTCTCCCTCTAAAGATTCTCTAGAAAGTTGGGTTTGATGCAGTGGCATTGCACATTTTCAATGCCGTCAACTTGTGACGTCAACTCAATATCACACCTGTGTATGCTTCATTTAGCCACACATGACATAATACATGTTGCCTCCAATTCAAACTGAACTTGCTCCACTGAAATACCAATTGAAAAAGCAATCTAAGAGATGAATTCTCATGTTATGCACTTGGACATGTCTGCCTATTTACAGTGTTGTCAAACATGGTCAGTTAATCTTTTATTAAGAAAACTTTTTTTTTTTAAAGATGTCATGTAAAAGTAAAGCACCGGTTCATGATTTAGCAGAACACTGTGATTTCCATACTATCAATCCCAGCACACAATAACTATTAAGAATGGGAGCTAGTCTGAAGCAACACACAGTGCTTGATGTACAAACAGCCCTTCATTTCATCACATTTAAAACCACAAAGTTGTTTTCAATCAAAACATCAACAAACATACTGATGGGAAACAGTCTTACAGCATCTATACCACTGTGAAGAGAAAAAATATATAATTTTTATTTCTAACCAAAAGATTGATTATCCTTGTTGCATGCATGAGTTGTAAGTAGGTATTTCATTCAAATTCCACTTTTGTACTCTTACTTAATTTCACCCTGTTGTATCATTTTGTTCTTTCTTGAATTTTTTTCTACTGAGGTCCACATGACTAGTTTTTCAGTGCTAAAATTTGTCTTTTTAATTCTCCAATCAAGCAGCTTTCAGCAGTAATGCACTCTGGGAAAGAAAAACGTATCTCTTGAGAGCTGTTAATATGACAGGACAGTTTCAAGGCGTCAACCTGATGCATTAAATGGTTCATCTGAATTATGTCTAAGGACAAAAGGCAAGAGTTTTATTTTGATTCTCAGTTCTGCACTTAAGCAGAAGCAAAGTTCTTTCTTGCTACACTTTTTGTGGATTTCAGTTCAGCAAAAAGTGAATCCAGTTCTACCCTCTTCCTTGTCTTTGTGAGCACTGTACATTTGTCTCCTCTTTTGATGCCTCTCTGAGCATCTGTTCTGTACAGCGCTAATGTGCTAATGGTTCCACTCGTTCACAGAAACATTACTCGCATAAATGTTTGAAGCATCACTCTAAATACAAACTTCAGGAGAAGCTTTTTGTTTCTAATTCCCTGCACTGTATAATTACTCTACATTTATTGCAGAAAATGCATTAATATAGTTTAATCAACTATAAAACTATATAGTTTCATCAACATCTTAATTAGACAAGATGTTGATGTAAAAGCAAGCTGCATATAAACCACTGATTTCATCTTAGGACAGCAGAATAAATAATTATTAGCAGTTGTTTTGCAATGGTTTTAGTTTTGATAAACATTACCAAAATAGAATAAACTCAGTCTTGTAGAGGTAGTGTTATAAAAATACGAGACATATTCATTTCATAAATGTAGTGCACTGTAAAAAAAAAAAAAAAGGAAAATGAAAAAGAAAAGTCTCTAATTAATGATAAAATATTCCGGTGGTTGCCATAATTTTACCTTGGAAATATGGCAAGATTCATAATTATATGGTAAAATTCTACAGTTGCCAGAAATATGGTAAGAATATCATACATTTTGCAATAAATTTTAGACTTTTTTATAACAGCGTGGTGGTATTAGAATAGAGTAGAATATTATCCTTTATTGTCCTAGAGTGAGGAAAATTTTGTGCAACTGCAGCAAAGTAACAAGAAATCAAAACAAGTAAATTCACACCAAGATAGAAATATGCCATATATAAAAACAGGACAAAGATCAACATACAGTAAGAACAAAAATTCAACATAAATACTGTGAGATCATTAAAAAAATGACAAATTACTAAAGTTACAGTTACTTGTTGCTTTAACAATACGTGTATCTGCTCACTTGCATGAACACCCCGTCACCAACAACAAGGGTCACTGCACTCGCTAAAAGCAAAATAAACCAATTACATGGACATTTGTGCTCAGCAAACCATGAAAATGCCATATCATATCATATCATGCAAACAGAACAAACAGATGCTGTTTTAGCACAGATGAATTACGTCTTTTGAACGTTTTTTGAGTCACTCCAATTTTCCAGGCTAAACATGGTGACAGAAAACACATTTTAACAAACCTATAGCCGTGGGAATCTCCGTTACACTAGTTAAAAGGACTGCGTTGGAGTTTGGCAACACTGTGTGAGCGTTTCCAAACTGCATGAAGCTAAAATGCTGACAGTAAAGCATAATTCAAAAAACACAAACATGCAAATCTGTATCCACTCACACACAGACTGTAAGTAAATACTAACTTAACGGTGTTATGACTGTGGCTAAGATTCAAAGGCTGCTGTTACTAAACAACTGGGGATATTTTACTGACAAAAACTAATGGGGAACCAATTAAAAACTAACAAATTATGTTCAAATCAAATTTTGATGCTTTGCCAAAGAAAAACATTATGTTTTTCACAATCCAAAACAAAAAAAAAACAAGAAATAAATAACTGAGGTCAATTTATTGCTTATTGTTAAGTTAATGAGTAATTATGTTTTACTTTTGACATTTACCTGGGAGTAAAGTTCCTGTTCCTCCACATTGGAAGGACCCAACTCAGTTGGCTCAGGCGTCCTGTTAGGACGCCTGCAGAACAAATCCCTGGTCAGGTGTTCGGGAAATTTCCCAGTGTGGGAGGAGACCCAGAGGAAGGCCCAGGACAGACCAGAGAGAGTCTGCTGGCCTGGGAACACCTTGGGATTATCCTGGAGGATCTGGCCCTAGTGGCTGGGGAGAGGGAAGCCCAGGCTTCTCTCCTTAGGCTGCCCGGTCCTGGGTTAAGCAGAAAATAATGAATGAACATTTTTTGCAACAACAATTACAACAGAACAAAACATAAACTTTAGTAAAATTAAAATAATAGAATAAAAAAAAAACATTTAAGGTGGCAAAATCAGTCCTGTATATCTGGGAGCATTGTTCAGACTGGATACCTAAAAATTGCAAAAACAATAAAATTTGAAATTGTTGTGATTTGTAGAGGAGTAAAAACAAAACACATTTTGTCTTGATACATTTTTAAACATCTTGCTTGATTTTACATAAGTTATGAATGGTATCTGTTACCTCTCTGGACAGCTAAAGAAATAAGTGGGAAAAGCCCAGACCTCATGGCCATCGCTCATTAGCCTTATTGTGTAACAGCTATGTTCTCTTTATTTTTGTAGAGAAAAACAGTGGAATAGTCACATGCAAGCTGCTGCACATATGATATTTAGGCATTATTAGTGTTTATACTGTTACCATGGAGCAGGTCATAAAATTTTCAAGAGTTCAAACTTCAACTATGATTAGTTGTGATGTCAATTTATGGGCTTATTAGGGATTTAGAAAAAAAGACAGTGAAAAACATACGGAGAGGTGTCAGAAACTCAAAGTGATAAAATAATTTACCCTCCTCATCTGACACTGGTTCCACTGGTTCAGTGTCTACAGTTTTCTCAGATGCTGCATCTAATGTACCTCTGAATTGAGAAGCCTGAACTCAGAATCATTGAACAGCCTCCAGGTTTGCTTTGTTCTCATCCATTTTTATGCATTCCACTTTTTGTCTTGTTGGCTTTGAAATTGTTTCACATTTACCTCATTTTCTGTCTTTTTCAATTTTCTGCTACTTTTCTCCTTTCCACCTTCTCATATACCACTCTCTAGGAGGGGGTGGGGAACCTATAATAACAAGACCATTAATAATTCAGGTTAACTTTTTTTAACCAACCAACCTTGTTGAATTTGACTGCAGTTGCACTGAATTCATATTATCTGACTGTTTGGACTTTGGGGAATGTTGAACACTTATTTCCAATCATTTCAAGGATTGTGCTTTCAAAAATGTTATTGATTCTCTTAAACTCTTACAGTATAACCTGATTTATTTAGGCTTATTGCTGCCAGTTCCATCCTAAAACCCAAAGTATGTAGTCATGTTATTTCTGAAGCAACATCTATTGCAGCGTTTCTCCTGTTAAAGTCAACCTTGATTAGTACTAATGGCTTGTAATATGTATTATCTTATGTTATCTCACTTCATAAAGGGCATTTAGTGTGTTGTGTAGAATTTAATTAGACTCCATACTTTGGAAAATTGTAGATTTTATATAAAAAAAGAATATCAATACTTTGCTTTTGCTTGAGATCCATACAGTTGACATTAGACAACACAAATGTGCAAAATTCTTCTCATTTCACAGGATATGGCCTTGCAGAGTCCCATAGCATAAACTCAGTTGACTTTGTGTTATTTTGATATTCACAGTTATTTCTGAAGACTTGCACATTCCTAAGCTAACTTACTAACATTTCTGGAGATGTCTTCTTCCATATTTGGACTCTCTTTGCTTTATTATTGTATTTGTCTGCCTCCCTCAATAAAATGTCCTGGAAGCTACGAAGATGAATTCAAGTCATGCAGCATGCAGGTGAAACCAGATATTTACAGACATTTGTATTGTACAAAAATACATATTCTGTTTTTCTCACTGTCTGGCATCAAACTATACATTTCCTGATATAGCTCAGTTTGGAGAACTAAAGTTGCTTTATTTGCTAAATACCAGAATAATTAAAGTGTTTATAAGCATATAAACAAATAAATACTTTGAATTTTGCATACAAAGAATAATATGCTTTTAGGCAATTTATGAAAGCCCAGATGAGGATGAATTTGTTTTCATTGCATTGTTTGAGTTATGAAAGCACTGCATCGTTTGCATTGTTCTGACAATTTCTCCTTTTGGATTTTCAGAGAAATGTTGTCAGCAGTTTATAGAATAAAAGAAAAATGTTCATTTTACTCAAAAATATACCGATAGAAAGTAAAATCTGAGAAATTATCATTTTAAATGGTCTCTTCATTTTTTCCAGAGCTGTACATATACATATATATTGTATATTACTGTATATTTAATGTTTGTATCAGGGATAAGATGCACTACTGGCTTTTGTTCAACTGAACTTTTGAGTTCCTTTAAATTTTTTTGGTTTTGTTTATTGTCAACTGGGAAATGATGCAATTACAGCATGTGATGCAATTGATGACATTTCACTGACATTGCACAGAGGTGTACTCACTTCATTTGTATACTGGAACACTTTAAGTGGAGTTTAGACTTAGACTTAGACTGACTTTATTGTCATTTTGCATTATGCATTATTTTCTTGCTATTTAAATGCAAAGTTATTCAGGTAAAGGAAAAAATAAGTATCTCAGACCCTGGTATTATACAGCACCTTCATAGGCTGGAAAATCTTTTCAAATATTTTCCTAATACAGCTACAAACTTTGCTATAATTTATTGTGATTTTTTATTATAGAAAAACATTTTTTGAACTTTATATCATAACATTATTCCCTCATCCAAAACATACCTGGAGTCTTACTTTGATTCTTTCATGCATATTTTAGAAATCCTTAAATCTCCCATAGCAGCCACTCAGGGGAGCCTAATCACTTGCTCATGCAACTACTACCACTAAGCTCCTCTGGAGCCGAAGTCCACAGACAAGCTTCCGCCTCTCACTAGCACTCCTCGCCCACCCATTCGCCTCTTTACTCCTGCAGACTAGTGGCAGCAGCAACTAGCAAACACCTGATGGAACTGATGGGTCTGCTGAGCTTATCATTCGAACCAGTAATACGCTCCTAAGAATCCTTGTAAACAACATAATGGAAGAGTATTGTTATGATGACGTGAAGGTAGTGGCCTGTCAAAATGAGCAGGAGCTTTTTAATGAGACAGAGGTCTAATTTTAGAGCATTAAATCATGAAATCAAATCTCTCTTAAGTTATGTTTGACATATACATAATTTTTATAACAACTGAAGCTTATATAGTTACTTGATTGTGTTATGAAATGGCACTATGTGCCTGTAAAATATATGCCCAAAATACCTTAATCAAATATACTATAAGCAACAAGAAATTAACAGAAGAAGTGACTGTGTTGTGTGTCGAGATTTTGTGTGTTTGATTCGAGGTGAAAAACAAAAGTTTCAAAACTTTTCTGCTGCCTTTAACTACGCATCAAGTCACAGATTGTTTCAGTAGGCTTTTTTTCTGGTCGGTGCCCACATGAGTGCAGTTTTAATGAGCTTGGTTCCCAGACGGAAATGTTTCAAAGACCCCTGATGTGGGGGATTAATAACCGTAGAGAGGCAACAGCAATAATAAGGATGAAATAGTTCTATAAAGTGACTCCGTGTGTGTTAGTGTGTGTGTTCTGCTGGGTGTTTTCTCACTAGGAGAATCCATCGTTGTGTTTTGTGCATGCATTTGTGCCCTGGTGTGCGTCCCTGTAAGTCTGCCTTCTATGCACCAGCCCTAATTTTGTTGTTGCTGTGAAAAGGGCAATGTCACGCATGTCTGTTTACAGGCACATACACACACTCCCACGCAGCACAGTAATGTTACACATGAAGGGTGTCAGTAATAGGATTGTGGTCAGGCCAGTGTGACCATGTTGTACTGAGCTAAGGTCATGGATACCCAATCAGGAGACAGAGGGAGTGGGATGGAGGGTGCACAACTGAATGGGGTGGAGAGAAAACAAAGAAGTCAGGCAGAAAAAGATGGACATGAAAAGAAATGACAGTTTGTTAGGAGACTGTTTGTTTTTATAGGAAAGTCTGCACTATGTGGAAAAGTAAAGTATAACCATAAAGGTTACTTAGATAATCTCTTTAACTTGTTTTCTTGATATTTTCAGCCTACATTTGAGGTTTTCGAAATAAGAATCACTGAAAAGAATAACATTTTTTGTTTGTTTGCATTCACAACAAAAATCATGTAATTGTTAAGAGGCTGGTGTATCCACTATACAGTGGAAATGCTCTCAGTCTGATTTCAAATATTAACAGGACTATAAATACATTTCTTAGATACTAACTTTCCCAAAGTTATGAGGCTTTTTTCCTGGCACACAAGGCAGAAGCAAGTTCCTAAGAACCGATTTCTTCTCAACTGTAATCATGGAAAAAGTGACACAAGTTCTTCCAAGCACTTATTTGGTGATGTTTGTAATGTTTTTACAATGTACCAGTAGCGTTGGGAGATGAACTAAATTACATATAATGGAAAACAGCTCATCGCTGTCACATGGGGTATGACTTCCTTTAAGTCACATTGGAACTTTTTCACATCCATTAAAATAAATACATAAAAATGGAGACCAACCTCTCACTTATCCATGGATGTGAACAGGTGGGTCTCTCAGGGAAATGATGTTCATGGTTTTAATTGTTTCATCATCATTTCACCATACAGGGCTTCTAGCATAGGATTTCTGACTATTACGCTGAAAATGACAGCATATTTGAGTGCTGCGTATGTTTTGGCAGGCATGTGTGTGTGTGTTGGGAACAGAGGGGGGAGGGGGGGAAGGGGTGGGGGGGGGGGGGGGGGTTAATCAGGTTATTTATTTACATTTTTGCTATTTTCAATAGGAAAATTATTGAATTTCCCTATTAAATATTGAACATAATCAAATGTTAAACTAGCCACTTGCCACTGTTTCACTGATAGTTTCAGAAATGTCTCTCATGTACATAATGATAAAGTCCTCTAACACCACCTTGATTGCTTGCTTATCGTCTGCAGTATAAGATTCTTAAAACTGCTGAGCATGCAGCACAACTTGGCTTTGATCAATGAAGAATAAATCGAGTGTGCCGTGAGGCTAAATAGTGACAATGGGCAATCCTATTGTCTTCTGATGGACTCACTGTATTTAGCTGAATATTTTAATTTTAAGTAAACTGTTAAATTTGGGACTGCGTGTCACAATTATTACCTTGGAGCAAGAAGGGCCTAGACTTGAAAATCATCTGGTGTTTCTGGATGAGGTTTTTTTCAGTGCTCTGACTTCCTCCCACAATCCAAAAATTGACTATTAGATTTTCTGATTACTCTAAATTGCCCTCAAATATGAGTAGTGTCCCTGTGTGTCTTTATGTTGCCCTGTGGTGGACTGGCAACCTGTCCATGCCTGCCTTTTTTTTCAATGAACACTGAGCAGCAGCCCCAAGGACAAGCAGGAGTAAACCATGGATGGATGGGTAATTACTAAAGTAGTTGTAAAAGTGTCCTAGTCATTTGCACGTGATGATACATCTAAACTAAGCTTGCAGGTGTAAACCGCAAAGGTCAGCAGCACTGGTTGGCACACACCATTACTTGAATAGAGAGGTGAAATTAAAAGCACAAAACTGCCAGCTTCTCTGAATCAAATATTTTTTTTGCTTTTGAGTGCATTAGATATTCAAGTGGAAATATGTGGGGGATGTACCTGTTTTACATCAGGAAGTATAACATAAAGTTTCAGATCTAAACTGATACATATTTTCAGCTTTTTAATCATATCAATGCGCTAAGCAGTTCTGTCCATCTAGTTGCCTTTATAAAGCTTTTTTTTGAAGAATGAACATTGCTATCTGTAATTACCTTAGGATCATGTTCAGAAAGTCTGTGCTTTCTGTATAGAGGTTTTAAAACAAAGTGATATTCTGCTTATGCTGTGTGTCAGCTGATTAAAAGTTGCAGCACTCCTTTGCATTTTGTTCCATGTTGGAACAAAATGATAAATTTGGTTCAAAACAATAAAAAATTAGCAAAAATAATGAATTTTTAATTGGATGAGCACCAGGTGAACAATCAGCAAATGCTTCTGACAGAGCCAAAAACTTTACCTTACATCATTCATGGTTTGTTGATCTGATCAGGAGTCAGAAATATCATGTACTGTAAGAACAGTCACAGCTCCTACAGAAGAGGAACAACAACAGGTAAACACCTATAGCTCTAATGATAGAAGTCTTAGAAGGTCTATGCAGTCCAGATGCACATATTGCTTCTCCTTTCATTCCTCACTTTCCCTTCTTCTCCCTCTTCATTTCCTGTTCTGTCCTGCACTGTTCTGCTCACTTCTCACACCTTCTCTGACAGAGCTATTTTCTGCCTGTCAGGCAGTTTGCAGACAAGCTCTGTTTTCCACACTGATGAGAGTCTTCATGTTGTGTGTGTTTGCGTGCACGCGCGTCCTACAAGTTGCTGTTTGATTAGTGTTCACAGTCATATCTGATGGCGCATGAATGTGCATGTGTGAGACAGAAAAGCAGCATCTTTTTGACCATTGGCTTCCTATGTTTGCAAGCAGTACTTGCCTGTGTGTGTCTATGTGTGTGAATGTGTGTGATCCCCCCGTTGTGACAGTGTTGAAATCCAAGCTGACATCCACTTCTCCCTGCAACAGCATATGCCCCTCAGCAAGACCACTGGGAGGCTACAGAGAGAGAGAACATAGGGGAGGGAGATGGAGAAGGAGTGAGAGTTAAGAGAGGGAGGGCTAAAATAGAGAGACCATGGAAAACGATGGCTAATGAGTGATGAGAGGGAGGAGAGGATGAAAAGCAAGAAATGATGGAGGGAAAGTGAGGGGAGAAGTAGCCAAAGAGGAAGTGAGAGGAATGGGATGAGAGTTACAGACTTGAGAAGAAGACAGAGGGAGGGAAAGCACCCCCACTGCGTTCCTTTTCAGTCCTGCTACCGTTGGCATGTGGTAAATGTAAAGCTGCTGGCTGACTCACCACGCTACCAGCTCTTATTCAGCACTCTCCACTGCTCTTGTCTGACAGAAAGACAGAGCGAGAGAGGAAAAGTAGCAGCTTAGAATCAACACAGTTTAGTTCAGCAATAAGAGGGATGAAAACAGAAGCAGCAAATTACAAAACTGCCTCCTATTCTGTCACATGAACAAAGCAACAAGATGTATTTGGGAAAAGTAGTGTTGAAATGCTGGCAGTTCATCACTTTTTTCTTTTAATATGATAAGAAAAATAACAAAGATATGAAAGGAATCATCCAGATATTTTTGAAGTACTGTTTGCACAATTAACACCAGAAAAGTCAGCTGGTCTGGTTGTTTGGTCCAAACCAAAAGCAGATTTTGTTGTTGTTTGTTTGTTTGTAGTTTGCTTTCACATTGTGCTTTTTGCAAGCTGACTATGATTTGTGAAACAATATCATGATTGTTGTTTTCAGAGGACAGACATGTTAATCAGTTAATGTTTAGGATTAAAAGTTATGGATCTCTGGTCAAATTAGTTTGGGTTCCTGCTCACATTGGAGTAATAGGGAATGAGCTGGCAGATAATTTTGCTAAGAATGCAGCAAAAAAGTGTATTGTTGATTTAAAAATTAAAATGAGTAAAAATGAGGTTAAAAATATTAGTAAAATGTATATTAAGGATAAATGGCAGGAACAGTGGGATAAAGGAAGCAATGCCAGATTTTATTATAGCATCCAAAGAAAAGTTGGAGAATATAGGAAATGTAGCAGGAATAAAAAAGAAGAAGATATTATATCTAGATTAAGGTTTGGACATACAGGTTTAAACAGTACTCTTAAAATAATAAATAAACATGATACAGGTTTCTGTAGTTATTGTGGGAAATTAGAAACAATACAACATTTTTTTTTAGAATGTCGTAAGTATGTTCGAGAAAGGGAGGAGTTAATTAGAAATTTAAATAGGAATAAAAATACATTAGATATTAGAAGTTTGCTTCAAAGATCATCGGGGGACGTAGTTTTTAATAGTATTTTTAATTTTCTAAGGAGAACAGGTATTATGGGAAGATTATAGTGACTTTACATCTGATCCATACTCCAGTCTAGAAGGTGGCGGTAATGCACCTAAAAGTTGTTTGCCAACCGCCATAAAAAAAAAACAAGAAGAAGAAGAAGAGGACAGACATGATGGGGGCGGGGCATAGACTCAGGAAGAAAACAAACATGGAAGTCCTGTGTGCTGAATTTCTATTGCACATAATGCCAGTTGCAATGTAAAGAGCAGCTCATTCAATGCAGGTTTTGCGATGATACTTCTAATTTTGGAACGACGTCAGCAAATGTGTGCTGCAGGCTCAATGAGATGAGATGCTGTGGACCCACAACATGCTACCAGGAGCATTGCTAAGCAGAAAACAGCAAACCAGGTACGACTCCAGTTTAATCAGTACATGCAGTAGCAGCATTAGCAACACTGAAGGACTCATTTTAACCATAAATACCAGCGACAACCTGTGAAGTTGAAAAAGACGCATTTTTCCTGCAGTTGGTTTGAATCGAGGCCTGTCTGAAGCGAACTGCACCAGAGTTGGTTTGTGGTGTGCTACTTACTATGCTAACTAGCATTAACCCCATTAGCATGTTTAGATGTTTAAGATGAGAATGAAGCATTTTTAGCTCTTTGTAACACATCATTGTAACATATTTGAGAAAATATTCTAATCCTGATGCTTACCGTCAACAACTTGAGTTAGAAACTGGAGCTCTTTCACAAATGACAAACCCAAATGTATTGAGCATTACAAAATGATACAGCAGTAGCATTAGCATTAGCATTAGTGTTGTTTGTCAAAACATTTACCAGTGTTTTTTATGTCCTGTTCCTTGTGAGTAGTTAAGTGTGTGTGTTTTTTTTTTAGTTAACAATGTCATATAATCTCAACTAAAGTAAACTCAATTGCTCACAGGCCAAACAGCTGACTTCAGCTGATTTAATGGTAAATATTACCAGCGCACTGTTTTCATGTCAAGATGAGGTAAAACAAAAAAATTGTTTTCTCTTTGGAGCAAATAAAAATATTCTTCTTTTTAATATGTCAAGAAATGTTTGACTAATTGCATGTCAATTTTAACACTGCAGGTTAACACTGAGTTGTGATATGGGTGAAGAAAAGGGATTGAAGGGTAGCACTGGAAGTGAACTTTGCAGAGATGTAAATAATGTTCTTTTATTTTGAGATAAAAGATCAGAGAACACCATCGTTAAATGTGCAACTTAACTTTTATACCAAGTTACATCTCTATTTTTCAGTCATTGTAGAAGGACAGTTGAACTAATTTGTAAAGTTGAAATATCCCTTGATATCTGTGCAGGCATCTGTTTTCCGCTTGCTCCTCTCTTTTGCCTGTTTCTTCTCATCCGTCTGCCACTTTTTAGTAATTTCAGCATGTTGTAACACTTCAGCACAGTACCTGCTGATCGGGAGCTTTGATGACCGCACTGGATGTGAAATGATTTCCTTTGCAGTTTTTTTCCCCCGACATCAGAAATATTGCATGATGGTGGCGTAAGCTGTTTTCCGGCACAGAAATCAAAGCACTGTGCACACGACATAATTGATTAACTTGCACAGCTGCAGAAAACAATAATGGTGTGATATAAATGCAATAAATGTTGAGTTTGTTACTTTTGTTGTTAAGGAAATTGGGTTGCCTTTTCATCCATATTATAAAAGACACATTTGTTTATTTCTTTCAAGACAGTTTTCTCCTTGACTGCGTTGCCTTTTTTAAAGCAACTTAGAAAACATAGAAGTAAATTGCATTTCTTTGGTAGGATATAACTCCAGTTCAATCCAATGTTGAATTTCATTGATCACTCAAATTTCCTCAATGTTTAAACTTTTTCTTTAAATTTTACCTGGTCATGCCTGTTTCTCAGTGGAGAAATTATCTCTCCTTTGCTAAGTTTATTTAACAAAGTAGGTCAGGTAAGCATGAGGAAGTACTAAAGCTGATTACTGAAGAATAACTCTGGATTAATCTAAAACAGAAGAAATTGCATGTAGTTTGTAATGTACAACAGATTGTTTTGGTCAAACAACTTATTTGTTTATTTCTGCGTTAAAACTCTTAAACTCTCAAACTCTCAAACAAAAGTAGTAAAAAAAGCCCAGTAAGAGTTATAAGGAAAAAAACAAAACATCTTTAACATGAGTACTGTATTTTCCCAGGATTTGGTGTTTTCTTTGGATTATTTTTGTGGTTTATGAGTTCTTGTCATTTTTAAAAAACTTTTCAACACAACATCAAAGTTTATTAGCAAAAAAGTCAGTTAGCAGGCTGAGGCACAGCTTTTATCCCAACTCCAAAACAGCAAGCCATTATAACATGAGCTAATAACATCTCCCCAGACTGACATCGCTTACTTGCATGTTTACTCTTTCAATTGCCAGCGTCCACATGTATCCACTTGCGTAGTTATTTATTTGATCAAATATTTGTATCCATCCTTTTTGAGATTTTTTATTGATGTGGAAAGAAGACACTGATCTAAATTTGCTGTACAACTACAATAAGGTTCGCTCATTCAAATCTTGCCACCATTTATAATAATGTCAAAACAATTTATTTTCTTTTGTTGCTTCTTGTGCACAAAGCAATTTTGGGAGACTTGAAAAAAGGCCTTTTGGAGCAATCTATACCAAGTTGGTCATAATGCTTAAATGAGGAAGTATTTCACTTAATGAAAGAACTGGTTTGGTTTTTTTATTTCTGCGTTGCTTTGTTATGTCATTTAAAACAGGGCACTGTGTGTTTAATGCTCCCTTTTCTTCACCTCCTAATAACTTTTATATGTGTATTGTTGTGTATCTGGTAGTGGAGAAATAGCTGGGAACATTAGTAAATCTATCGTTAATCATATATTGTGGATCAACCTGCCTCTTAGAGTGCTGAAAGAGGCACTCTAAGAGGACATCTGTGATATTTTCTTTTTTTTTTCCAGTTAGTCTGACCTCTTCCCAAAGATAATGCACCTTAAGTTAATTGGAGACTTTAAGTTGCCCTTTAGTATAAGTGCATGTGTGAAAGGTTGTCAACCATTTTTTTTCCCCTTCTTTTTGTTTTGCTTTATTACGCCGGTATAGAAATTGAATGAATGGATTCTTCTTGCAGTTGAAACCTCAGGCTCATCATGTGAAATGTCAGCTCGACATAAAATTGATAGGATTTCCCACCATGCAGCGTGCAACATAAAATAGTCGGGCCTGCTGCTACTGTTGGAGTGGACCAAGCAATTTTTGGACATATTCCTCCTTCCCCACTCACTGTGTGACAAAGCCGCTCATGATGTTCAAACTCCCTTCAACAAAGCTCCGTTCTCGTGTGGCTTGATCCTTCCTAACCCCATGTCTCCATTTCTTTCAGTTTCCCGTCTCTCTCCTCCACCCTTAAGCTTTCTTTCTCTCGTACTCCTCTTCTTTCTCGCTGCCTTTCCATCTTTTCCCTTTAAGCTGTCTGCCTCTACTGTTCTCTCCTTTGCACTCCCCTATCTCTTTGTTCCAGGGATCAAACGAGTATCTCTGCCGTCCATGCTTCGTCACCTGGGAGAACACACACACATATGTGCGCACCCCCACACACACAAGGCTGTTCTCTTTAGTTTGTACCAATGTTAATGTTTCTACTAGAGGTTTCAGTGGAGTCTTGTCCATAGGATGTTCTAACCTTTCAACTCACTGATTGCTCCAGATCAAAGACGATAAGAGAAGGAAAAGACCAGAAACACAAAGAGCAAATAGGAACAGTGTCAGATAGGACAGATTAAAACTGTGGAGAGAATTTATTTTGGGAATTGGAGTGCATTGACTATCCTAAAGATCAGAGCTGCCTCAGAGTAAAAATAATCAAGCAAATGTTAAAACCCACGTGGGCTTTTGCCTGAAGAGATAGCTCCTCTGAAAGCCTCTGATCGAAAATTTAAGGACAGAGAAGTCAAAGCAAAACAAAGACTTTTGACTTTTTAACAGGCTACTTTTCTAACTTTCTGCAGCAGGTAGTTGTGCTGCAGTATTTTGCTAACATGTATATGAACAAGTAGTGGAGATTCAGTTTCTGTTGGGTTTCCTAAAATATATTTCTAAAATTTTTATAAGCATGAAAATGTGATGCTTTTGTTGCTGACTGTGATCATTTTCTTTTAGGTGTCTATAGCTTTCAGCACAAGCAAGACACCAGTAGCTATAGTCATAAATGCAAATAGTGACTAAAAAAGTAAGAAAATATCTGAAAAAATAGAAGATCACTCTGTTGACAATGACAGACATTTTGTAGATATTTCTGTCATTTCCTTTATTTATGAAGGTGAGTTCCATTGCGACACAAAGTCAGACTTGTTCAAGATATTACACAATGTAAAATACAATCAATTAAAAGCTAAATAATATGTTATTTGGTGCAATAAGTATTGTAAAATTTAAAACAATGTTCCTAACAGAGCACGTTATAAACACAGGTCTTCATCTGAACTGTGTCACATAATTCCACTTGCTTTATTTGTTTAGTCATGGTCAGACTTTTTCAGCCCTGGCCAGTGCTGTCCTGGTGCTATAATTTAGCTCAATATGGTCCAGTCCTGTTGAGAGCTGAACAGGTGGTACCTGACAGCAGGAATGAGCCGACTTCAAAGAACGCGGGGACAAGAACCGCGAGAGAGTGACGGTGAGAAGTGGGAGAAAAGACAAACGTGAAGACAAGGAAAAGGATAAACAAAACAAAATAAGAGTGTTGACAATATAACAGTAGAACAGCTGCCATGTAAATTTGACAATCAGAGAGATTTAAGAGTGTGTCCTGGTGAACGAGTATGATGGCGTTAGGTGGGCAGGGTTGAATCTTTTTTTATGGGCCAGCAGCTTGAGAGATTAACTCTTGTGAATTCCAATTGTTCTGCAGATGAAAGCAATCCTGCAAAAACACCCAATAATCTAAAGTTTGTTTAGTGCTGTTCTTGTCACAGCCTTCCTTCGTCTTACTCCTTTGATATACATTTTAAGTGTGCATCTGAGTGTCTTTAATCAAAAAGTTGGCCTATGCTTTTCTTGGACCTGTGCCTTCCCTTTCCTAAGCAATAAATGCACACCCAAACTCTTTGACTTCAGACCATATCTACATCTTTTGCCTTTCCCACACACATTCACTGTGTCACCACTATAGGAGTCTCTGTGCAGATGATGCAGGTGAATATGGACATTGTTTAACGAGCCCTGGGAAAAGGAGAGAGAGGCAAACGGAGGGAGGCAGGGGACAACGCGAGGGAGAGAAGAGGAGGAGGGTAGAGGACGGCGGCAGCGGAGAAAGTAGGAGGACAAGTGGGGGATATGTAGGGTGTGGAACATTATAGAGAAGAGGGGATGATAAAGAGAGGAAGGTTTTGCAAAGAGGAGTTGATGCAGGATGTAAATCAACTGCATGCGGGGAAGAGGAACAGGAGGAGCAGGACAAAAAGAGGGGGGGAGGAGAGTGGAGGACGTCCGGTCGCAGAAGGGATGAGGGGGAGGAAGTCATGAGGGAAAGGATAGAGGAGAAACATAGGAGGAATGTATGTGATGTGTAGCCTGAGGGCGTGAAGAAGGGATGGAAAAAAGGGCAACTGAGTGAGGTAGAAGGATAAACCTTCAAAACAAGGTGAGAAAGGAATGAGACTGAGGTGAAGGGTACTGGATCCCTCTGCTCTGTGACCCTTACCTCCTCCCTCTTCTGCTCCTCTTCCTCACGGCTCCTCTCTTCTCTCCTGCTCGGCTGTTGGGATGCTGGAAAGGAAAATCTCCAAAGTCAGCTCTTCTCCAAGCTTTTGCTGTTCTTTTCCTTTTTTGCATCATGTCATGTTATTCATGCTCACCAAATGGAAAATGTTGCAGACCTTATTCATCCTAATTAAACACATTCTGGCCTTGCTGGTTGCCCGTTTCATGCAAGCTGTCTCCTTTTAGCACTACGGTCATGATCAAAGTGTGATTTCTTTTTATATTTTTTAGCTGCGCTGTTCATAAATACTTAGTGGAGGTTTCTGAAGCCGTTGCTATTTTTGCTCGTTTCAGCTTGTTTCAGGAAAGGACTGACACCCAGATGAGTGGAAGAAGAGCTGTTTATTACAATGGACCCAATTATGTTGTGCATTGGAATGAAGCTTTCAAAATGAATCTTTGAATAAAAAAATATGCAGATTTGCTGCAGGATTGAAGTCAAACAGCTGTGTGGGTGACCAGCCATCGGAGTGTCTTTGTTCGGCTGCTAACCACCTCATTCCTGGCAGTCCCGGTGCATGATCGACTTTCAGAGCAATTTCTAGAAAGATAGCAAAAGACCCAGGATAGCTGCTTGGTTGGTCGGCTATCGGGCACCAAGTGTAAAATTTGAGTGCAAAATATTTAGCAAAGAGTGTTTTAATACTTAGCTTACTTTTCCACATTTAGCTCATGTTCATTACATTTAAAAGGGAAATGTCTAAAAAAAACCTCATAATTTACCATATTTACATTTCACAACATTTTTGCAAAATGTAAATGTTAAATCTAAATGCTAAACACAGATTTATAGTTTAAATCTCTAAGTGCTAAATCCAAATCTTAGATACTTTATCTATATTTCTATTCTATTCTAATTAGTCCAGAGAATGGGGTAAGGTCTGAGTGCTGTGGCTTATTTGGCCACTGCCACTGTTAGAAACCTGAAGCTCAACGACTCACAAACACACACTTCTGAACTATGACAAAATGTTCTCTTTTTTGTCCTTCCTAGTGCTTTTTAAAATGGGCATGACTCTACCCTTATCCTGCAATCAGGATGAAGTTAAAATTTAGGAGAAAACTTTGAGTTTAAAAACATGTTTGAACAAATCACCAGATGTTGAAGACAAAAACTTTATTTTGTTTTTATTTTCTTTTAAATAGTCTCACTATCAAATTCAGCTGTTGCAACAAATGTGATTAATCTGGAATGACTTTTGTTTATGATGCGCCACCTCTAGATTATTAGTTGCCCCAATCGGGCCACCTTTGGGAAACTTCCTAGAGTTGCCCGTGTTTAGTGATTCTTACTCAATCTATCATGCACAGAGAGTTTGCGTGAACCTGACAAAGACCATTGCATGTCTGTGTTTATAAGGTCCAATTTGAGCCCCATTCACTCAAAAATGCTTATAGTGTCTCATATTCTCTACTTTCCCTCTGAGCACCAAATCTATACGACTGTTCATTTAAGTCGTGAAAATAAACTGCCACTCGAGCCATCAGCCAGCAGCCAGTATGCAATGCTTTGCTGTCTGCACGTGCGGTTTTGTTTGTGATAAACTGCTGTGGCCCTGCACATTTGTGAGTTTCTACATCCAAACATATATATTTATATTTGTGTTTGTGTATATGCGCGCGTGTGTGTGTGTGTGTGCAGCTGTCAATTTATCTTGCCCAGCACCATCCAAAAAGATAGACAGCCCATTGAGGCGTATGCTGCAGAGAAAAATAACAACTCTAACTGACAAACACACTTTAGTCTGAGTGCAAACATAAAGCCTGAGAAAGAGGAGACGCGGCTTCGCATTTAAATTCAAGGTGTAGTTTGCTTCTTATATTTAGTGCACATTTTCTTTGAGAAATTGTCACTGCAGTTTGTTTTATCGCTGCTAACTGAGTATTGATCAG
Organism: Xiphophorus maculatus; assembly: GCF_002775205.1. Taxonomy (NCBI): domain Eukaryota; kingdom Metazoa; phylum Chordata; class Actinopteri; order Cyprinodontiformes; family Poeciliidae; genus Xiphophorus; species Xiphophorus maculatus. The sequence continues at coordinate 16,334,832 of NC_036445.1, forward strand.
AGTTGAATTAAATGGGACACAGACTCTCCCTCAGGACCAGACTGTAGTTGCATTAGCATGAATGAATCTGGACCACACTCAACTGCAGAACCCTGCACTTAGTGTCTGTAAATATTGTCCTTTCTGTTTATTACGGTGCTGAGCGGATCAAGCTGCACAGTTAAGATTGCATCAAGCCACAGTGTTTTTTTTATATGTCTCTCTGAATGTAAATAGGGAAGTTAAGTATTTACTTGAAAAAAATCCTCTTTTCTTTACCTGTTAAATATGATAGGTAGAAAATATATAACATTTCATACATTTATGATCTGCAACCGCAGAATTTAAATTGTCGTGTCTGATATGCAGCAGAGATTTATCAGAGCAGAGCATCTGTCTTCCTGTTCCATTTATTCTGTCACATCTAGTTTCTCTGTGAAGTGAAAAAATCATTTTAGATTAGATGTGAGTAAAGTTGTTGTTGACATTGTTAGACTGGAAAAAATCTTGATATTTAATAGCTTCATGCAGTTTTTTTTCCAATGCTGCAAATAATTCTTTATGGACTGTTTACTAATGACTTCACTTGAACAGACAAACTAAGATGTATTGAGAATATTGACATTTCAATTCACAGCTTATCTGAAAATCAAAGGCGGCGGATTGAGTGGGATGGCCAAATATCAAGTAATCAATTTCCTTCACTAAAAATCAAAGAATATGTAACTGTCGGCAGCAAGGTTCATTAAGCAGATACAGTGAGATAAAGATTTTCTTAAAACATAGATGTGAGCATGAAGACTGTATGGAATGCCTAATCAAAAGTTTTTAATACATGTTTAGATTGAAAGTGCAGATTTGATTGTTTTCTGAGAGAAATTGGTAATATAATCTGTTTCTCATGGCAAAAGCCAATCACAAAACAAAAACACTCTGGACCACATTGTGTGAGCTTCACAGTTCACATTTCAACTTTCTTTTAGGAACATGGGATGTTTAAAGCTCCAAGCAAGCATGCATATCTTTTGTGAACATAAAGTGTAAAAGCCAATACTAGGTGTATCAGAGCATGGGTATGTGAGGGTTACAGTTGATGCAAAGATGGAATTTCAAAAAGATTCTTTAAAATTAAGGCAAAATTTAATCCTAAGAAGTCTGAACATATTTTTGAAGTGCCATGTCGGTGCTAATTCAGCACCATCAGAGATGAGTCCATGCAGTCTAGATCTGTCTCCTGTTCAAAATGCATGGCACAACTGAAATGAATCAGCTTAGATTTTGTATTCAGCAACTGTGGACACATATACTGCTTGGAACAGCACAGTTTGTATGCTCAGTTCCCATTACACATAGGTCAGAATTAGATTATGGTATAACTGTGATTAAAAATATCTACACTGTGTTACAGTATGTGTAGTGCCTTGATGTTTGAGTTAATTACCATAATGCTTCATAGTTAAATAAATAGGTAAAAAGAGAGTAAGCTGACTTGAAGTTTAAATAAGAATTGAAAGAGTTTTAAACTGATAAGGTTTAATAAAAGCTTCCTTATATAAAATATGTATCATGATAGGAATTATTATTTGTATTATACAATATATAATTGTAATCTATGATTAGAATAAAATTGTTTTTATGATTGGGGAATTTAAACTCATTTTTTAAAAAAAAGCAGCTCCAGGGAGAAGAAGGAGAAACCTGAAGCGAAGTGATGGCTGCAGGAGGAGAGGAGTGAAACCCGTGCAGAATATCTTTGTCTGGGCTCTTCTTTGAACCTGACAGGATTGTGGATCTGTGTGCGTGATGAAGGGGGCATTATAGATGCAAGCAAAAATTTTAAACAAAAATATGCAATATCAACATACAGTATTGCTTTTATTTTAAAAGACAAAAAATTATGGAATAACATCAGATATTGCAGCCATAATAATGGAATTTATAGTATTTTGTTTTTGATACTCAGACAAAAACACTCAACAAGTTCATTTAGTGGACTTAAATAATTTTATAACAGAACACTACTTTGTTTTACCATTAATTACAGAGAAACTCTTGGAGTGGGAAGCATATGTATAAGCTGGTTAATTAGTCAGGATATCTGCTCAGGTAGCCAGACTAATACCACAGTTGCACAACTCCATATCCTTTTTTTAGGGGCATAGCAGAAGAACTTGATGCCAACCAACACCCTGGCATTTTTTATTGCACATTTGAAACGGTAGCACCAAATATTTGACCTTCTGCTAAACTAGGCCGATGATCCTGCAAGGAAATCTGTAAGCATACTTCTCCTGCTGTGTACCACTGCTGCAGAAGTATAACTGCTATTATTGTTGTGACAACCCACTGGTAACATAATCGTTAATACCTGCAGATGCTTCACTCACCTCAGAGTGCTGCATTGCTTGAAACTGAAATTCTAGAATGACTTTCTTGCTGATTAATTCAGCTAATAATTAATTCACTAAAATGAAATTTCCAGAAACTTTGTAGATCCTTAAATTTTAAATAAACAAAATAAATGGGAACAGTGATGTCACTGTAGTTTCAACCAGCGGCAATTTGCTGGATTATGTCAGTCTCGTACGTTCTTTCTACATTTCTGTGTCTGTCAAATAAAAGAAAAATGAGGCCCACAACAAATATATCGGTGTTCCTATTTCAGTTTTACAGCAGACATCTCTAGCTGAACTGGGAGATGTGAGTGTTCATTGTGTGCACTGCAGTCAGGCATCAGGGATAAAATGCGTTTTATTGTGTATTGTGCATTTTTATGGATAGCTTTGAGAAGAAACTAATAAATAAAGACTGTCCATCAATATGTAATACATCCCGTTTCACTTTTATTTTCAACAGTTCCTAGATTACAACTTTAGACAGAACTGAGTAATTGTGAGATATAAACCCCCAGCTTTTCTATTTTTGCTCTAGTCCTTTCTCTCCACCTGTCTACAGCAGCAACAAAAAAAAAAAAATGTGAACACGGAAAAAGATAATGAATCATTTTTATAGGAAGCTACCCCTACAGTGAACAGCACTGCAGAGAATGATGAAAACAAAAGCAATAAATCAAGGCAAATGCTTAAGTCAGAAGCAATACTCCTGCAGAAATATTCTGAAGTAATCTAAAAACACCGCTGATTACTCACACTTTCACAGAACTCCAACAAGAATAACCACACAGAAGTAAACATTTATTCAGAGTTTGAAATTGCTTTATCACACATTTCCACAATTTTTTTTATTTAATTAAGTCAGGCACTGTTTTTTTTTCTCTTAAAAATTTCACCTCTTTTTTTGTTTTGTTCTCTCGCTTTAAACTTCACCAATATTTAAAATGCATTCCTGCTCCGCGGAGAGCGCGATTTTTTCTCTCTTTTTTCTGCAGAGCACAGGTATGAATATTAAAATCATCAAAGGCTGGCGGCATTGGTGGATTGTAAACACATCTGTCACTACTGTTTAATTGGTAAACAAGTCTGACCGCTTTCTGTTTGTTTGTAAACAACCATGTCCCTGCTTGATATGAAAGGTCATTAAAATCAGCCTGTTTACTCCTGTCTGCTCCATCCGAACTGTCTGCACCTCCGCCTGGACATGTTTCATTTACATATAAATCAGAGCCCCCTGCAGAGGATGTCCTTTTACTGTAACGTGCAGAGAGGAGGGGGGGAGCACCTTAGTTTCTGAAATCATAACTACTGTGAGTCCAAAGTCAGTTGACCTTTAGAGATAAGCACAGGAGGGAAGAAAAAAGAAAAAAAATGTTAAGATGAAGTGGAAGAGGACAGACGGCTGTGATTGAGCAGAGTGATAGGACTGAGAGGAGCTTCAAGGAGAAGTCGTTTCATTTTGGTGACGGGAACATTTCTTTTTTTTTTTTTAACAAGCCTCGCCGGTGCCTGCCTCACTCAAATAATGGATAATGGCACAGCAACTTTGTGGGAATCACAGTACAGACACCTCTATTTCTCTCCAGCCTGATTCGTATGACTTGTAACTCACAGCAGCGAGCGCAGGCAGTGAATCAGGGCCAGACTGAACCGCTGCTGCAGACCGAATTTCACAGCATGCTTGCAGGTATGTCTGAGTTTTTAGAAAACTTTTTTTTTCTTCTTCTTTTGCAAGTTCACTGCTACATTAAAGTCAGGAGAGCCGGTGGTAAGCGGTAAAAAGAATAATTAAAGATGTGTAAGAGTAACCATGTCAAATGTTTCTATGTTTGTTTCCGAGGTTCACACACCGGCATAGTTTTGTGTTTTGGAAGGTTTTTCTTTATGTTTTTTGGGGGGTAAACCAATCAAGCATTGTCAGTGTGTGGTCTGCGTGCAGAATTTCTGCTACCTGGACTGTTCTGCATCAAATAGATCCTCAGAAATTATTTTAAAGGATCAATATTATTCACTTTAAGAGCACAATCAAGCAACTACAGTACGTTACCTTCAGTTATTATAAACTGAAGGTATAAAAAGGCTGTATATTAAACGTAACCATCGTCCTAGGAAAACACAATAGAAAAATGGAAAAACGGCACGCAGGCGTTCTGCTGCAGGTTAAGGGGTTAAAAGAAACTTGACTTTGCAATTTGACACCTTGAAATTGGGACTTTGTCTCTTTAAGAAGCTCCTTCTCTTTCCAACACACTTCATTTAGCATGTCATCACAGAAACTTCAGATTCAAGGAGGATCTTTGTATAAATAGGCGGCACTTTGAATGAGCAAGAGTTAAGCAACTTCAAATAGTTGTCATGGGAGATATAAAGATTTCTCAAACAAGAATGAACAAATCAAAGCAACACTCCAGGTATGTTTTTGATTTTTATGTGCAACATGATAAAACTCAAAAAAGTAACTTTTCTTTGATTATCCCCTTTATTCCTTTGCCCTAATTTATACAATAACTACAACACAATAATAAATTTGCAATACTTTAGCAAAGCACTGATGAGCTGTTTGGATTTCTGATCTAAGCAGCTGGTTAGGTCAAATCCAACCAACTTTTGACTTACACGTAGTGACATTGTTTTTTCATGAGAACAAAAATCTGTCATGAAGTTCATCAAATGCTGGCGTTGATTTTACAACTACGAGAACTGACTATCCACTAGAATAAGTACATAAAGAGAAAGACCATTTTGGAAAAAAGAAGAAACAATTTTGGAAGAGAGATTCTAGGACAATTCAAGAAATGTATCTCAAGTCATAGCGGGAGATACCTCAGGCAGCTATACAGAGCAAATATTATTATTAACTTCAACTTTTTAGATAATGTCTTTTAAATCAAATCCAGAGAAATCAATCTTGTGGTTTTCTAATTTTATTAAACAAAATACTTTTGAATATCAGAGCCAGTGAAACTCAGCCCAGCAGGAGAACCAGCAGAGCAAGAAGGTAAAACAGTTGGAGACTTTTAATGCATCTACCTCAAGGAGCCATTTTAATTATTTCTCATCAAATTGATCCCCTATTTAAGGTTCAATGCAATGTAACAAATTTTGTTCAATTTTGTGCATTCCATGTTGCTCTGTTCTGCAGTGTGCGAGAGACTGATTGACATGCAAGTGATAAAGTGTTTAAATGGATAAAAGTGAACAAATTATAGATACATTAAATCATTGAGTCAACCACATTTATTCCAGTTTTAACATTTAATGATGTTTCTCTGTGACTTTATGACAACCAAGCATACCCAAAGCAAAATGTGTTTTGCTAAAAGCAAAAACAATTAGCTAAAAGCTGGAACAATTTCAGCTTTTAGCTATATGTGGGAAACAGAATATTTAAAAAACAGTTTCCAATAATATAATTGGATTAAGTACAAACTCTAGAACCACCAGGTTAGAGAATGTTTTAAACACAATAAACAGGGTAGATTTTTAGTCTGTCATTGAAACAAAGGAAATGCAGAGTTTAGGTATTTGCTTCAAATGTTTTTTTTTTATTTGTAGACGGTTCATGAATGAGTCTTCCAAAGCCTTTGGTAGCTTGTTCTGGTATGTGAGGCCTAGTTTGCTCTTGAGAGCTGTCTGGTTCTTGTGTAACCAAAGCATGAATTGTGTCCAGATTTTTGAATCACGGTGGAGCTTGCTCCTATTTTTAAGTCTCAGGGATCCATTTATTATCAATTCAGTTTGCAGTGTTCAGGGACAAAATCTTAGTCATGAAGAGAAGAGACCATGACTTTATTTTACATTCATATCTGAAGCTCCACCATGGCTTTAATGCAAGCTACCCATTGTGTTTGCCTTTGTGTGGAATATCTTAGTCTCTTATCCATGGATGGTGGTAAGGTGGACTAGGAGATAGAAATACACACTGGGACGTCATCTTCATCTGTTCCAAATATGGCTAAAAGGAAAAGCAAACCTCTTGACTTACCAGTCGATGTTTTAATATTAACCTAAACCATGTAATATTGAACATGACCAAGATATTAGATACAAGTGTTTGAAGTTAGTTACCTCAGACTCAGCCTTAGATGTAGGGGGAGGGGCTCTACTTGAGGAAACAAAACTTTGAAGAAGAGCAAATGGTCCAATGCATTCTCTGGAGGTGCTGCAAGCTTGGATGGAAGGACAAATTTTCTGATGTTATTAAAACATCAGTGACAAAACTTGCTACAGTAAATATCAGACATACTATAAAAGACTGATCCATTAAAGCCCTTCTGTTACATTGAATTGATTTTTTTTTTTTTAAATAAAGCGCAGGTCCATTAAAAACATTTTTTTCCCAAATTTGTAAGCAGGGTGGTTCTTCAGCTTGAGAAAACAAGCAAACATTTACAAAAAATGTCAGGAAAGTTTAGTGAACCTGAAAACTTCAGTTCATTTGTTGTATCTGGTCATAATTTTTAAATAAGCGATATTCTTCCTACTTCTAAATATGTACATTGTTGAACTGATTTCATAATTGAATGTAGTCCAGCTCATGTTGGGTAATAAAGAACTTTAAGTGTTTGAGGGGGTGTACGTGCATTCATCTATCTAATGAAGTCTATCTGTAATTTTAAAAAAGGGGGACCAAAGCAGCACAAACTGTGTGCTTGAGTGTTTTACTGTGCGGATGAAACCAAAGTTGCTGAATTTTTATAAGCGGATGGATGCATTGTTTCAGTTTTGTGCGAGTCTGTGTATAAATGTGTGCTCATGTGTCAGAATGGCAGTGATCCATTGACCTGACAGCTCATCCTAGGGGAGTGCACACATCCCTGTTATTACCGCGGTAGCAACTGCTGATTGACTGCTTTCAGCACTGCTCAGGAGATGTCAGTCAGTCACACTGCTGATAACAAACCAAAGTCAACACGTCTGAGTGGTGCTGACGGGCCACACTGATCATTATGGATAATGAAGTACATTTAATTGTATTGTTTTGACTCCACAACTCAGTCACATGTTGCAGTGACCAACCTGTGGAGGTACAAAAACAGCAGCAATCACTGAGAAATAAATACATCTGACTGATGATGAACAGGTCAAAAACAGAAAAAAACAAAATTAAACTTGTTTTCCTTGTTTTAAATGCATTAAAACTGAGAACTCTTTTAGTGTGTCTATTGTTTTAAGTCAGAAATGCAGTCACCAAAAAGAATTTACTTTAATGCACCATTTGTGACTTTGATAAAACTTTTATAACCTTCGGGACACATAAATGGTCATCAAAATTAAATTCTTTCATTACCTGCGTCATATTCAGTTTCCAGAAAAAAAAAAAGTTTCTGATGTGAATCAGCTCAGATTCCCAATGAAAACTTTAAATACTCTAAAGTGCATGTCAGCTTTGAGCATAATAATTTATGCTCATAATTTTCTTAGTAAGACCTAAATCACATGGAACAAATGATTGCTACCACCACATTATTAATATATTACACTGGAAAAACATAGTATTTATAAGAGATTATCAATTTTAAGTGTTAAACTCATTTTATGTTTTAAGAAATAACCTAGTTGCTCTGTGATCTTGGGTTATAGCAGTTCTGATTTTAAATTTATCAGAGCCTGTTTGAGTCGCCCAACTCGATTTTTGTGCATTTTGTCAACATGACCTGGGGATTTTTTTATTTTTTTTATTTAATTCCTTTCTGTGGGTCTCTATTTGTAATTTGCGTTGTTTTTCAAAAGTGTCGTAAGTTTAAGTAATTATTACATACATTTTGAGTAGCTTTTTACTGTATTTTTAAGCATTTAGATCCTCATCTTTTAACTTACAATACCAGCAATCCTTTACCTATTTTGCAGCTCTGACTGAAGTTACTCATTCACCCATTTGCACCAGTATTTCACACCATGCGTTGCAATTTTCTTTCTGGTTAAGCATTTTTTTATTAGATATAAACATTTATTATTTTTGTTATTTTCTAAAGAATTTAAACTGCAATCTCTTTCCACTGATTCTCCTTATAAACTATGACACATTATGCCCTGCTGTAAACAAAAAAATATTTATATAAAACTTCTATCCAAAAGATAATCATTGTAATTCCCAAATCCCACTTTTGTAATGTAGAATATTACCAAATTTGCTTTTTTAAAAATTATTTTTAATCACTTCTTACAGCAGGTGTGAAAATGTTCCCAAAGCGGGTATGAAATTATGCCGGGTTTAGAATAAAAACCATGACAGTGTGAGATGGTGACGGTGGGGGATTCAATTAATAAATGGACACTACATCAGTTTTTTCTGACATAATTTCTAGAGGATCGTTACAGTATATAGTCCCCAAGGGTGTAAGTAGATCATTAAATTTATTCTTTTTATTTAAAGTGGAAACATTTTAAGTCAAATGTTATAACAACTAAGTCAACCACATTAACCAAGACAAAAATAAAGAAATGCTTGGGTTCAAAATAAAATTTGAAATAAAAATTGAGCTTGCTTGGCAAAAAATATTGTGCATCTCCTATCGGGCACAAAAACAATTCAGGTGTTTCAGTTTATTTCTCCAGAATGTTCTGATCAACAACTTATGACACAGGTTATTAAGCACAGAAACGTCAGTGTTACACACCCACCCCTTCTCTCATACTCACACACAGTGTTTTTGAACCCTAGAACTCCAGCCTTGTAAAGGATTGTTCTGCTCAGCACCTTCACATCTGATTAATTGACTTGTCAGCACGGTATTTTTATCCTGCTCCCCTGTGTGGGTGTGTGTGTGTGTGAGAGAGAGAGAGAGAGAAAAGGCACCTATATATGTAAACGTATATGTGTCCGCATGTAGGAATGTGGGGTGTTTGCAATCCTTCCCAGTGTCCTCCCTGCACTGGTTTTACTCCCCTGGTACTATGACAAACACGCCTATGGTGAAATCTGTGAGTACATACATTGACTCACAAGTCTTTCGTTTATGTTTTTGATGAGCAAAGTTAGAATATTCTTAGTTTTCTAAAGCCAGCTTTTGTTTTAAACCCTAATTGAGCAATTGAGTAACTTCCTGGTCACCCTCTGTCTAAATAAGTGTGCCTGGGTTGTCTACTTACTTATGCATTTGATCAGAGCTGACTTCAATGGCTTCAATTAGCTGTTGGGTAAGGAGTAGCTAAAAGTTAAGTTAAAAGTTTAATGTAAAACACAAAGGAATCAGATATGTAAGATGCTAATAATATGTGAATATTTTATGACTTAAAAATGGTTTTAAAAAACTAAGACATTTATTGAAAAAAACCCCAAAAACAGATAACCTTAATGTTTTAAAGGCTTACATAGGGCTGGACAACAAATACAAATCTGTAAAATAGATGAAAAAGCTGAAATAAACAGAGGTAGGTGAAGGATATGACTACATTTTCAAGTTTGAAAGTACGCCAAAGTAGTTGTTTGTAAAGGAGGTTAAAGTTTTTAGAAGAATGCTTAATGAATTATAAGATGTTCAATGGGACCCAAGATGATCACAAAAAGCTGAATATTTCATAAACCGTAGAAGATATCAATACCAAAAGATATAGCCATAATGTCCTGAATGAGCAGAGTACGGCAAATGTTTAATTGTTGAAATAGATAAGCTAAGTGTAGTTAAGTGGTGAAAAGTGTATGGAAAAGAGTGGAGGACATCAAAACAACAACAACAAAAAAATTATTATGGTGAGGCAATTTTTGTGCATTGCTTACTTATACACAGGGCAATGTCTTGGCAGTGTACATTGTTTGCATTGTGATTTTTACTCCTTTAATTATCCAGTTTGTTGAAATGCATACATACTCAACCAGTAGTCAAAGTTGTGAAGCAATTTCACTTTCACAATCTGAGTCTTGGCCTAATGAAGTCAGAAATTCTCCGTTCTAAACCAGAAGGAGAGTACTTTATCTTAATTATGTTCTCATTAGTGCTTGGGAGCCCCTTAAAAAAAATCTCAATAACTTTTTTTACTGACAACAGTTCTAAAGCCAACAGTTTAACATTTGGTCATGATGTTAATTCTACTTAACACTAAAATAGTAATTTGAAGCGACTTTTTGTCTATTTTTCTTCCAGGCCACAGATGGTGGGGGCAGAATTTGGCAAAAATTGCACGAGGCCACTGATCCATTCAGCCTTGTGTCAACAGTCCATGCTGTTGGGGGTAAAATGGTCTGGGGACGGTTCCTTTGGCATGCTATAAGCTACGTTATGTCACTGCTTGTGTGACTCTAGTTTTAGAGGAAAATGGCCATTTTTTTTGTCCTGCCGTCTGTGTAGACGTTACTTTCACGTGTACCACCTGAGTATTGTTGCAAACCATGATGGAAACAGTATTTCATGATGGCCTCTTTCAGCATAGTGATGCTCCCTCAAAAAGAAAATGGTTCCAGAATGTTTTAAGGAGCAGTGACTGGTTTGTGGTGTTGAGTCTGCCATCTAATTTCATCCCTGTTGAGAATCTGTTGGATGTGCTAGACAAAGGATTCCAATCCTTACCCACAGTGTACGGGACCTTAGGGATCTGCTGCTAAAATTTTGGTGTCGGTTACCACAGTACACCTTCCGACATCCCGTGAAGTCCTTGCTTCTATGTCAGGGTTGATTTGGCAGTAAAGTCTGACCAAAATTAAGCAGATGGCCATAATGTCGTGTATATAGAAGACAAAATACTCATTCCCTCTGGCTGCACCCCGTGAGTTGCAGTTTATGGTCATGAATACAAGGACAGAGTTGTATTGCTTGACAGATGTTAAACAATGGAAAAAAAACCCTACTTTTTAATAATAGGCATATTTGTGCAAAAAATTCTTAGTTGGTCTATGAAATCATGTTACTTTCTCTTGTCTTTTTCATATGCAATATAATTTCCACAGAGATGATTATGGACACTGGTCTCTCCTGAGTAGCATTTAGGAGATGGGAGAAGCTTCTGGTGTCAGTTCTCTGGCTGCAGACGCTCTCCAACAAGCAGATTTGGCAAAGATCAGTCATTAAACTGTTAAAAACAATAAACATCTGCTTTCCTGTTTGCCACATATTGCTACAATATGTTGCAACATGAACTAATTAAAACTTCTTTACTCACACACAAACTCTCCTGCAATCACTGCCGAGTTAATCCAGCTCTGCACATACACACTCGTTGGACCTACCATCAAATATAGACAAACATTAAAGAGTTCAAGGAAATTAAGAGAAACGCATAAAGAACTTTAAAACTCCAATTCCCAACCTCCCACTGGGGCAATCCCAGAGTATTTCTTGCCTTCAGAACCAATTGGGAGAGAGCTAAATGAGCCACGGTCATCAGAGAACTGACTGATTGGTTTGGGGCTTTGAGGATGAGATACGCACACTCAGAGAAACACATTCATCTTAAAATCCCAAGCATGAATTCTCAGTCTGGCAGCACATGTTGGATAAAGAATTTGTTTGCATAGGCTGACATTCAGACTGATGTGGCTAAATCTCAGCTGGGCCACCAGAGAACGTTTTTACAGATACAGGAGCAGCTGCATGACAGCTACATAAACTCAAGTAGCACAGACTCTGACTGTATCCTAATTTGTGCGCATCCACAACGCAGACATTAGTTGTTTGAAGTTTATGGTCCAAGGAATACGCTGTTAGGTTAATGAGAAAATTCAGAACAATATTAATGCAGTGGCTCATGAAATGTATGCACCTGTGTTAAAATGCCAAATTTGACAACTTCTACCTTATGTCTTGTGTAATTCATTGGCAAAACCAACAAGACTGTTAGAGGAAAAAATGTAAAACCTGCAATATCTACTTGCATAAGAGTACATGCTAAACTGACACTTTGTCAAAAATATATATTTTTAATTTCACTAAAGCATTGTTTTTTCTCCTTTTATCAGTCCTAGTACTAAAATGACCTGCCCTATTAGAAATGACTTGTCCTTTGCCTTTTTGTATCCTTTGCAGAGATGTTGCAAAGGTTTAAAATGACCTCACTGTACTGATATATCAGTCCATAAAATGACACAGAAAATACATACTTGGTGAGAGAATGGGACAAGTGCTACATTACAAAAGTTGAACATTTCTTCAATTAAGCTGAAAAGGAAACTATAGGAGAATTGTCAGGGTTTCTGCTAAGAGACAGACTGCCACACAGGAGGAGCTGAATAACTTTCTGGTTGGTACTGTTGTGCTCAACATGTGACAACAATCTCCTACACTTTCCCGCTGTCTGGACTGAGAAATATGGTTGCAAGACAAATGCCTTTCATTGTAAAGGAAACCAGCCTATCAATATATCTATATAACAATATATATTGTTTTCTGTTTCTCCAAGATCAGGTTGCATGGGCAACAAGTTCAGGAGAGAATTTCAGACATCTTGGTCCCATCCAACAGCTCATTATACACTGCTCAAAAAAATAAAGGAAACACTTTAAGTGTTAGACACCTGTTTAACTGTTCCCTTTATTTTTTTGAGCAGTGTATAATCCCCCTGATATATAAACAAGAATATTCCTGAAACAGAAGAAAATATCTCGAAGGAACAGCATGCTCAGCAGTAGAATGATCAATCTGCAACAGGCTGTGCCCACTGGCAGTGGACTTCTAGAATAAGCTCCGTATGTTTGCTAAAGTTGAAATAATCTAGAAAATCTGACAAATGCATCTAATGTTATATTTAAAACTTTTTTTGCCTGTAAGCTTAAGCTTTTGTAATAAAATCTGACAAAACATGACTTTTAGCAATTCAGCCCAAAGCAAAGAATTGATTTGCAGCCTGAACTCGATATCTGGTTCAGAAATGACACGACGCTGATACTGGATCAAATTGGACCTTTTTCTACATACATGAGTTTGAAGGTTACTGTGTTATTTTATCTTAGTTGTTAGCTAGCATTCTTCAAAACTGCCATCATATCATGCAAGGAGTGTTTCAAATGCGGTGTATTCTGTGTGTAAGAAATACTTTCTGATTTCCTTCGTGCATCATCTGCTTCTCCACTCTTCTGCAGCATTAGCTAGTGTCACATTCACTTAAACCAGATTCATACATCCATCTGTTCATGTGTAGCATGTGTCTGAATGCAAAATAAATATATACTTGGAGCTCTTCAGCAGCTCAGGCTTGCTGTCCCAAGAAAACTAGAGCAGTTTCGACTGTGTTTATTCGTCTCTTTATGGGAGGCTTGTTCAGCAAGGTTTAATCAGTAAAACAATATCTGGAGGTTTGCCCGCTTAGGACATTGCAGCCGGGATTCATATGGGCCCAAATGTCCAATCCAGAGCACCGAAGATTACGACACACAACGGGAGAGTGACCTCTTTCCCTCAACATGCTGCCAAAACACAGCCGCACCTTCACACAGCAAACAGTCGCTTGCAATAGTACAAGTCTTAATGTTTAACCTTTAAGTCCGGTTCTGGCATCCATCAGAAATGAAACTATTAAACTATGTTTACTGCACTAATCTAAATATGTGGAAGCAAAGACTTGATTAATAAACACACCAGGGTTGCACAATACCAGTAAAATGGGTAATTGCGCTAACAATGCTGATAATTGCATTTACAGTTTTGATTTCAATTAGTCCAAGTTTTTTTGGGCACCTTTTGAATTATATGATGTTTCCATAAATGTCTGAACTGTATTACTGTTCATACGGTGTTTAGAGCAAACCGTTTGTATACACTAAGTAATTTTTGTCATTGCTCACTATTATTAGTATTTAAACTTGATCTGACGCTGCCTGTGCTCATAAAATTACATGGCAGAAATTATGTACAAGCTAATGTATCACTCTTTGTAACCAAAATCTCCAGTTTGTCTTGTAAACTGGATGCTCCTCCAGCATATACATAAAGGTGAAAAAATAAAATAAAAGAAAGAAATAATGTAAATTTGCGTTAATGCCACTCAATTGAGATGCTGTTGATGTGTTCAATTTAAATAATTTTTTTGTGACATACCTCTCATTGAGGAGGCTTCACAGGTGGAGCAACACATTTCACTGTGTGCTTTAGTGAATAAGCAGACACATTTGTTAAGAGCTCACACAACAATGTGATATATTTTCAGTAGACTTGCCTCTTCATTAGCTGAGTGCAAGTTTTAAGAGAGTTTCACATTCTTTAAAGGCCTAAAAAGTTATCTTGGTTGGTACAACGCTTTGCAAAATTACTTTACTTGAACTTTTCCACATTTTGTCACATCACTGAACAAAGTTATTTTTATTTGCTCAAAAATTAAGAAAATTTCTGCTTGGTTGATTTTTTTTGTTTTTGCTTTTATGTAATAATGCTTCTCGGAAATAAATTCTATAGCATTGAAAATCATTTTATTTCCATTTAAAGGGCGTCACATTTGTGAAGAAAATCTGTTTTTATGTGCAGCAGCAGAGCTCGGTCTCAGGGTTGTGCCAACCATTCTCTGCCATTGCCACTTGTTTGGAGTTACTGCGTCTCTCCAGGTGCAGAAAATAAGGTTCCTGGTGGGTGAATGATGAACAGCTCCAGTGATGAGTTGGTGTCTACTCCAAGCATTCACACTGATTTGATCTGGATCGGGGCCGTACCATAAAGAACAGATTCAGCCATACCAAGTTGCAGCTTTGTTTGGAGTGAGACCATATGAAGCTTATAGTGGATGTAATTCACATTTCCACCTGTGGTGCAAAAGTCACTCTGTCAAACACACAAAAATATTTTCTTGTGTTGTCTGACAGGTGCTGAATAGCATCTGTTGTGTATTATACCATCGTACGAACGACCAGGAATAGAACCAAATATTTGTTGTGAGTGCAAAACAAACATCATACTGCTGCACGATTCACAGATGAAAAGTAACATATCCTGGTTTTAAAGAGATTGCACTTCAGCTTCAGTCTTTTGTTCCAAACTGTTAAGAAATGTCAGCACTGTTGTGAAGCTTCATGAATATTCATCCTTATAGGCTTGAATGGAAGATGAGCAAACATTCAGATGCACAAAGAAAGAGCTTGCCATTGATGAATTATGGATGCCATGTGTTGTATGACGACCCTTAGATACAGTGTCTGTGCTTGAAGGATGCATCATCCAGCAGCATTTAGCCTGCTCAGCAACATGAGCAATTCCTTCCAGCTCCGGTGGTACTTTTGTAAATCAGGCATAAAGTCTGAGACACCTGGAGATTTAAAGATTTTTGCACTACTTGTGAAGAGTATGCTTAGTAGTTTCTGTCGTTAAGCAGGAAGCGGGTTAAGCTAGAGTCAAGAGCACATTTTTTTACACGCAAGTGGACAATTCAATTTAAGCTGAGAGTGGTTTTGCTAAATGCTTGACTTGTGTATAAAACAACTAAAAAGTATGATTTATTAGTGGCATTAGGAAAATTCTTCCTTTGTAAACTCTTTTTCTTTGTTGAATATAGGCACATTTTACCTACAGCCTCATCTACTGTTTTAAAAAAAGAACTGCACCAAATCCTCCATGCATGAAAGAAAAACAAAAGTTTCACTTTTCTGCCCTCAAGTCTGAATTTTCTCAAGACTGCCTCTACAGTTTGCTCATTCATGAGGGGGGGAATGGTTATCTCCGACACGGAGGGAGGTCTAGTCATTAGAGTAAATTTGTAGCACTTCAAACAAACAGCAATGAACTCTGCTTGACTACAAAGTCAGAAAAACTACAACTTTTTGCCTTTCAAGTTTAGGCATTTTCTGAAAGTGTCTTACAACCTAATGCTGAATAAATTGAATGCCATGTTTGTACTTTAAAATTTACCAGCTTTAAAGTTCAGTAAAATACATTGCATTTCATCAAATTAAATTGTCTTTATTGTATTGTCTTGAGTGACAGGATTTTTTTGTTCCAGTTTGGGTTTCTGAAGAACAGCCTACAGTAGGAACATGGGGTAAACTAGGTTTTGTTGATGTGTTTAGTATTTGTTGATAGGTATTTTCCTTTCGAACCTAAATAAAAGAAAGAACCACAGACAACGTATATGAATTTTATGTAGAGCTTTTGCAAAAGGAGAACACTCTGAGAATTCTTCCTCCGAACAATCCACAGAGCATTCTGATCGGCTCTCACATGAGCTCCTGTTTTTATTGTCAAAGAAGAACAGGCAAGGGGGCAGTCAGGAAAACAACAGAGGTCGTAAAGCTTCTAACCCAAACATCTAACAACCCAGTTCCAGATGTGATATCTGATCAAACGTCTGTGCCCGGTTCAAATCTCGGTCAGTACTGTCAATAAAACAAAATACGACTGTTCACAGGTAGTTACTAAATTAGGAGGTGCATAAAGTTGAACCGACAGTAGTGACCTCCATACACACGTAAGGAAGAGAACACTTTAAACAGAAAATCACAATGATCTATAGGCTGAATGTGAACTAAAGTAAGAATAAAATGATAATACCAAAAAATCTCTAACATTTGTATCTAAATATATACCAGTATCTGATTTCATCTTTACTTTCTGCTTGGAGATGACTTGTTGGGCATTCAGCAGATTCAAGTCTGGTTGGTCATGTTATAGCAAAAGTCAGAAAAAGATAGTTCTGCATCATTAACTTTGAACTTTGCATCGTATTTATTTTTTCAGCTCTCTGCTACACAAAGAACAGACTGAGGAGAGCAGATGATACAGACAGACATTGGGATTTTATTTTGTGATCATTCAAAAGCAAAACAAACTAGGAAACAAACATCACTGTCTGATAGAAAGAAGAGGGCAGAGACTCTGAAGACAGAAAGTTTAGACATCTACACAGGACCTGGATTTTTATTTCAGTCAAACTTATTTAATATATGTACAAAAGAATCATAAAGATGTTTACTTTTAAGAAGTAACTCATATTGAGCACTCCAACGGTTGGCAGTATACCAAATCAAGTTTTAGTTTTGAAAAACTAAAACTTGATTTAGTTTTAGTTTCCATATTTGCAACTTTTTTTCAAATATGGCTCTCTTTATTTGAAATTACAAATAAAGAGAGCCATATTTGAAAAAAGTTGCAAAATGTGAAGAAGAGTACAGTATACTGTAAAAAAAAAAAACCTGTAACATTTTTTTTTATTAAAAATTTATATAAAACAGTTCAACATAAACAATTCATAACTGCTAAATTTGCCTAAAATAGAAGACTTAAAGTGATTCTGTAGAGCCATTTGGAAGACAGAAGAAGCGTCTCATCTAACAAAGCTGAATCAAAACTTTCTGAAGAAGCTATAATTTTCCATCACTAAAGTGTTTTAAATATGTTATTCCATTTGATAATGGAATATTTTGTCCACTATCCTTGATTACATTAATTGATGGGCCAACTGAAGCTCTAGATTTAACACCAGATGATTGGATTTAGTCCCGTAGGCACCGGATTGTTTCTCCAGGTTACTGACATGCTGATGGCAGTCAGGTCTCAGTGAAATCAGTCACATTTGTGCAAAACATAAAAAAACATCTTGCACCAAAATAAATAACTGGTTTTATTCATTTAGTCTTTTTCTGAAGTTGATCTATACAAATTTCAAACTTTTGTTACTATCCAGAAATACAGTCAGAAATTTTCACTGTGTTGTAGACAAAACCCTAAATTCTGATTCCGGATTTATTTTTAACTTATACACTTAGAGATGTAGATAAATGTTCACATATGTTTTTCTAAAGTTGCACAGGAAAACTGTGTATTTTATTTAATATATAAGAAGAAACGTATGAATCAAGAAATGGGTGAGTTTTCTTGCTAAGTGCAAAATACAATTTTTGGAGCTTTTCTTCTTTTTTTGAACAGTATCAGAAACTCATGCTTGACACTACACCTACCTCTTAAAGTTGACTTGGCTTTTGGACTTTTGGGGGAAAAAAAGAGTCATATTTCGTTGTTCATTATTTACAGTGTCGTTGTTGGGTTTCAATTAGCGTGGTTAGTTTCCATCCATGGACTACAAACAAATGAATGTTGTCGTTGGTCTTTGCGAGCTGAGCAGAGTGTAGCTTTGAGGTGTTAGCTAGCAGAATCACTAAGTGGACTGTCATATTAGCGTAACTGAGGCATTCGCTGGCAAAGTTGGAATGGATGTTTTCCCTCCCTGGGTGCTCCTGCGAGGATAAACAGGCCATCCATAATTAACGGCTGCTCCGCCTGCGTTCGGATCCACTCTGCTTTAAAAAGAAGGCCTGTCACCAGGAGTTAGAGAGGGAGGGGAGGAGGTGAAACGGAGACACGGGGATCACACCCAGGAAGGGATTCCTTTGCTTGATGTAATAAACATCGACAGTCACACACACAACAAACACACTTTTATACAAAGACATATAAAGCTGTTCAAACTGTGCACACACTGAGCTCACACGCATAGGAAAGGCAAACACAGATTCTCAAACACCCACTAATACATAGGGAAAAACAGGCATTCTCTTACTCATACTCAGAGCACATTTTGCCTCCAGCTTCGGAATGAACAGTGAATGGCTTTTTAATGCGTGTACTGAAAATACATTCAGCAGTGAAAACAGAAAGCTTCCACTATGCGCTTCTCAAAATAAACAGACGTATTTGTCAAGTGCTTACACAGTTTACATATCCTCGATACATCTACCTGTTCCTTTTTAGAGGAGTTTGTTTCAAGTTTTAAAAGCTTAAAAAATGTATTACAGCAAGGAGTCATGATAAAATAAAAAGGCCTGAATCTTCTGTAAGTCTTTTTAAAGAAAATGTAACATTAAATCGGTAATCATATTCGCAAAGAAAGAGAGGGCATTTTAACTTCTTTCTCTCTGCAGCAATGGGTTGTCAGATTTGCAGTTTGTATATTAATTTTGCTTTGCAGGTTATTGTTACAGTGATGCAGTCAACGGCGTAAATTGTTTCTGCTGCGGAAGAGGCGAGTAGCGGCATTGCTGTGATGTAACACTGGCAATGACAGAGATTATCCGAAATGTATTATTAGTTTCTCTCATCATTCACTGTGGCATGTTTATAATCACTGATCTCCACAGTTTCAATAACAGCAGGGCTATGACCCCGGGTGGACAGATCGCCGTGGAGAGCATCTCACTGTGGGCCACCATCGCCAGTACTATTCATGAAGCCATGAAACAATTCATGGTTTCATGAATTGTCAGCTAACGCAATGACTTTGTTGGGATAAAAAAAAAAACTGATTGAACTGATTTGTTCCTATTTAAAGAGGTTAGGCTCTATTTACATAACAACACCATAACAGTGAAACACAAATATTTTAATGCAGTTTTGGCCTCTCGTTTACACAATAACAGCATTTGGCCGGACAAAAATTCAACGTTTTGACAATGAGCTCCAGGGGGAAATCATATCTGTTTAAATGTAAACCGAAAACGTTCAAAAACAATGACTTGAGTCACATCTCTTGCACTTGTGCGCTCAGACCTGGTTTCTACAGCAGAACAACATCATTGGGCTACACAATGTTTTTAGAAACAATGTTTTAACAGAGCTTTAGTCTAGATTTGAAGGTTTTTTTTAATCACTTATAGTTCCATGCCAATTGTAATGGTGAGACCTGTTGATCCTCTATAGCTCTGCCAAGAATGGACTAAAGGTTTGCTTTGCATGACACACTCTCATGTGTGCAGCAACGTTAAAGATGGTATGCTTCTGTGTTTTTCAGGTTCCTCTTCTTTACCTGTGTTGAAACCTGCACAAATGAATTTGCCGTCATCACCTGCAAAGATTCCCCTTCAGTTTTTACCAGGCGTCTCTTACATGCAGTTTTCAAGGACAGTAAGGTGAGCGACAACACGCAGAAGACACAAAACTACCTGGGATGATCTGAGACGCCACATTGAGATCAGTTTCATTACACATATGCTCGACCAGACAGCATAGACGTTGCAATAAACATAAATTGCTTCTTACAAGGACATTATCTTAAAAACTACTTAGAGATTTTGTCTGATCTGGAGCTGCCATGTGAAGAAAAGATTTTCTTTTTTTTTTCTGATGAGACCCTTAAGATGCTCATCCTAAATATGTCTTCACAGTTGCACAATTTTGTTGGACTTTTCATAAACCAACATGCAAAGATGAGAACTGAAGCGTAGTGTTCACATTAAAACTGCAAATCTGGATTTCTTCAATATAAAATGTTTGAAACCTTCAGAGAAATCCAAAAAGGTTCTTCAAATCATTTCTCATTCACAAATGCGGAAGAGCAATGCTTTACTTGCATTTAGTACAAATAGTTAAAATATCACACAGCATCAGTATGTGAATATGGATGTATGTACCTCTAATGTTGCATATGCAGTCAGATAAGAGAAACCACTGTAATATTGTCTGTATTATGTATCTGAACTTGTAGCTATTCGTAGCCATTTGCTGTTTCCTGCAATGTAATACACCTAAAGCACACCCTCTGTCAGTCCTGGAGTTTCATGGTGTAAATCATCACATCTTTACCAGATTCTAAAATAGATTTACAGATTAAGAGTTATCATTATTTAATAGCTAAAGATGAAACCAAGATGGAAGAAAAGCCCATTCATGACACAAACTGCAGAATTTTAACTGGAATGTCTTTTCTTTTAACCATGACTTTAAGTTTTACTTAACTGCATTAGTGTCATTCTGGCAGTTTCCCATGTCTGATTTCCATCCTATTTATAATAGATGTGTGTTACTGTGTGAGGTGCATGAATCAGAATCCAGGACAGTTGTCATGGGGAGCAGACTGATGCTGAAACAACAACACTTGATTGTACTGAATGTTTCTGGCACGAAAAGTAGCACTGCTCCTTTGTGTCTTCTCTCCTGTCTAGCTCCCTCCCCCGTCTCTCTCCTCCTCCCTGGTGATTTCTTTCTTTCTTTCTGTCTTTCTACCTTTCTTTCTTTCTTTCTTTCTTTCACCCCGTGTCTCTCACATATGATCCCCTCTTTCTCCTTCCTTGTTCTTCCCATTTTCTGCAAGTTTATACGCAATCATCCTTCTACAGCAGTCTCATTTAAATGTGGAACAAATGTTGTGACAGACTAAAGCTGGATAGAAGTCCTTATCCGTGGAGTGAGAGCTGAATTATCCTGCTTGAGGGAGCTGCTGACACAGACACATCGTCAAGCAGGGAAAGAGAGTCGGAACAAGTCACATCTGAATTAAACCAACCTTTCTGTCTGTCTTATAGTCACCCCCGAAGAGTAATTCCTTCATTCCTCCTCTGAGAGATAGTCAGACTTTGATGAGAATTTGTCGGGTTTGTCTTTCCTCAAAAGTCCATTGAAACCGCTGGGCTAAATGTAATAAAACCTTGTAGGGAACTCCAGTAATTTATTTGAGATGGGAGACTTTTAAGTGGAAAAAAAAAAAACATGTTGTCTGCTTCTCTCTTTACCTATTTATTTTACTTCTAAAAGTATTAAGAGATGTCGTAAGTTTGCCGTTTTGTTTGCCGATCCCTACAGTGATGTCTTCACGTAGTTTATTGTTTGGCAAATTACACATACCAGTGTCTTAAAAGAAACAATTACAGCTAACGATACAAGTACAACTTCAGAAAAATGTTTCGTCCTTCCTGTACTCTCTCTAAGACAAATTTGATTTTCTTTCATTTATATTTTTGCTAATTTATATGTTATTTTCTACAAGTTTAAGAAGTTGACAATGTTGTAACGTTTCAGGTTTAAATTTTTAAAAAATCTGAAATTTCTTAAGGAGTGAGGCTTTTTATGTGATGGTTGAGTTATGACACAAGCTAACTGGCCTCAAAATCATATCAGAAAACATTTTGAACTTTTCAAATTATATTTTTGACCAGATCCATTAGAGCACTGTTATAATTATGTCAATTATACAAAAACCAATGAGCAACAACGTCAAAGCAGATCATTTCTGCCACAAGCCTTAAAACAATTTCAGTCTGTATTTGTACAGTCTGCTGATTAATGAGAGTCTATTTTATAAAATCGTACACCACTGACACTGGTGTAGGCCCTAGATTTTTACAAGAGATGTACTAATCACTTTCGACCTTCCGATTTTAGCTGATTCAGATTTCTTTTTTTATTATCATTTTAATTAGCAGCTTTAATTTTTTCTATCCCCATCCCTTCCACAATGAGTAGTCTTTATTATTCGTAGATGGAGCAGAGATGATCTCACATCAGCTGTGTAACAGAGCATTTGCAGTAAAACATGATTTAGCTATCATTTAGAAACCATTAGAGACAAAATTATCACAGGGTTGATATTTTAAGTTCTTAAGATCTTATGTTAATAATTAGTGGTCTCTGTGCTTATTCTCTGTAAAATGCCCATCCTTGCCTGGGATGTCCACAAAGCTGCCAGCATTTTCTAATCCAGTATATTTCAAGATAGACAGAGGTAGAAAACTCAAAGGAGTAAAACAATTACCAACCTCCCGTATTAAATTTTCACTCTTACTCTGTTTAACTTGGAGCCTGAATGAACATCAGACTTTCTTCCAGATAATTTAAAAAGGGGGGAGTAGTAAAACCCTTTGCTTTTATGCACCATTTTATAACTTTTGTGCTTCATAGTGACTTCAATTTTAACCATATCACTGACTCTGAACCATTTCTGATTCTAATAGTGAAAAACACTTTCTTCCCTCAGCAACAGGATCCCTACCAAATCGTTTGTCAGTGTGTCATGTCGGCACACAGCTGGTGGTTTTACTGATTGTCAGATTTCACTCACTTGACAATTTATTAGTGCATCTCCGTTTTCATAAAATCCTGGTTATTTACATTGGAGACTATGTTGGTCCATAACGATATCATTCTTCTTTCACCTTGTAATTCTATAGCTTATTTTTATTTGAATACAGCATTTTAAAATCTGGATTTATCAAGAACAATTAACATTTCAAACCTGTGCAAGACTATTGCTGTCTCAGCTTTCTGTAGGTGACAAGTCTATAAAAAAAACATGATTTCTAGAGCGTCCCCTCACATGATCTGGGAAATGCAAGATCTCTTGAATAGAGCACCAGACCAGGCTTAGTGACAGTGGGGACGAAGAAAAATGTGACTTCATCATGAAATGCATCCTATTGGATATTGAAGGTGTAATCAAAATGTTAGGGAGAAAGAAAACCTATTTAGATATGTTTATGCTTCTTTATTAGATCCTGTTTATCACTTTTTAGTATTTCCGTCTCCTACATCAAGTGAGTTAAGTCAAATTTAGAAAAGTATTTTAGAAAAACAATTTAACCTATGTGATGTGATTTCCAATTGTCCATTGTTTTTAAAACAGTTGCTTGTCAAAGTTGCCGTTGCCGCAATTCAAAGTGTTTTTATTTTGGGTCATTCAGCCTGGATGAACCAGATTTCTCTAGTTACAATAACAACACATGAATGTTTAATAGTCTGCAATGCAGAGATAAAACCTCTAATAGCAACATTGGAATTTGTTTTTGCACATGTGTTGGTGAATGTGCAAGAGAGTTCTTGCATGTCAGTAATGAGAAAGAAACAAGAAAAGGAATAGCGTTAGGATATTTTTAGGTAGCATTTTAGCCCATTATTATTAGCTCAAATTTGTTTTGAACCTCAGCAATCATGCTTTAAGTGGGGCTATTTCTAGTCATCCTTCACAAGCAAACTAATCATGTTTTATTCTGGGAATAACAGGAACAATAATAGATGACACATGACATATAGCATATCAATTCAAGAAAATTAGTCACTTTTCCTGAGTAATAAATCAAGTAAGTGTACATTTTGTGGAATAAGAAGTGAAAAATGGTAAAACATGGGATCTAGAATCCCATTAGCAATGCTGAAATACGATCACCATCCATACTAATATGACATTTGTATCTCAGATATCATTTTCTACTGCAGAGCTACTCGGTGTTGATTTATCCCATAAAATCTATTGAAGTTTGTGGTTATAACATAACAAAATGTGAAAACATTCAAGGGATATTAACACAAATCATTGTATGTGCATGTTAGGAAATGAGGAAGTTGTTAATTTACCAGTTCATCGTCCTTCACTTTATTGTTATGAATAAATGTGCAGGCCCTGTTAAAGTACTCTGTGGCTTCAGCAGTGCGCTGCGTTTGTTTTCCGAGAGTTGTCTTCACAAATATGGTTAGTGTACTTATTAACCCTGATTGAATCAGTTTTCACACAAACACAGCTGTCAGATGACAAAAAAGTGATTTTATGAAGGCCAGCGACCCGTCTCTGTTAAACACAATGAAACAAAATGAATGAAATCACTGTTACAGGCTTTATGCCATGTTGCTCTCCCCAGAGGCTGCTATGCAGCAGTCAGAGACACACAGAACACACACACACACACACACACACACACCATCCTTCATTGCTCTTCATCTCTTTGCCAACTGACAGGTTTTTATACTGACTGTTATGTTCTTGTACATGAATTTATGTATCCCAGCAGTGTTCAGTGTTCGATGGCCCATTTTTTACAAAACCAATAATGTTTTTAGGCAAACCGAGTTGACCCAAATTGGTTTAGCTTTGAGGAGAGAAAGAGGATAAGCACATTAATGTAATTTTAGTCTCTTGGCATTGATGTGGAATATATTTTCAGCAAAAACTTTTCCTGAAATGTGAAACCTTATACTGTTTCATGATCATATTAGTGAGCATATCAGACTCCCCTTTAAATTAGACTCGCAATCCAAAGTCAGCCAAACTGCATGAACATTTAAACTCACTGTCTGTGCATTTCTATATCTTTAGTTGTACTAAAAATATCTCTGTCATCTCCGTTTTGCCAGTCGTTGCGTTTTCGTTATTCTCTCCTCTGCTGTATGCTTGTGTATGTGACCATGACTAACAGGTCACTGCTGTTCAGCACTGCAGCCAATTCCTTCAGGTCCTTGTTTCTGCTACTTGTTTAGCGACCTTGACAGCCTTTTGCTGTCCCTCTGAGTCGCGCTATTCCCACTGTTTGTTCCTCCTCTCCTCTGTCTGCCTCCTCACTTCTCTTTTTTGCCTCTCTATTTTCCTCTGATCTCCTCTCCTCTCTGGTCTTTCTTTTATCTTGGTCCTTCCTCTTTGCTCCACGTTTAGCCACATTGGCAATCTGTTTTCTCCTCTCCACAGTTTAAATTGTTTCCACCCACTCCAAGACCCTTCCTCTGCTACACCTCATTTCTCAGCAGTTGTTCTATTGCCTTTATTGGTTTCTCTCTCTGACAGACAGGCAAAACTTGGAGACATTGTCTGTAAACAATGGGTTAATATTGCTTGTTGGTTAGGTATTCATGCATAATGTACCAAGACCCAACCACAACGTTAAAAATCCATCTGCAACAGGCTCTGTGGGGTGCTTTAAGAGTGCAGCTCTCTCCTCATCAGGTGCGATGAGCTCGAGAGTTCTCCCAAAGTTTTGACTCTGCACAGAGTTTCAGTTCTTGTGGGTGCATATCTCACATGCATAAGTTGGAACATCGGTTATCATATCCATGTGAGGCCCATAGCACCTGTGGGATTTCGTCAGTGGAGAATTTGAAGCATGGCCTCATGCCAGGGCTACACCCTCATAATGTTGACAGATACAGTATATGGCAATGCTCCAAGCAATTTAATATAAGGTCAGGCCGCCACTATACACATTCTACAACATTTCTTTGGCTTCAACCAAATGAATCTGGCCATGCAACAACAACAAAAAAGTCTCCATGCCAATAAGTACAGAGCAGATGTTATGGTGGTAGACTTGTGACTACATCAAACATAGCAGCCTGGTTTTTAAAAATTGACTGTTATTAATGTTAGTTTTTATGAATTACTTAAATCCTAAGTACATTTATTCATTTGAGGTTATGAAGAGAGATAAAAACTGTTGAAAAGCTAACCTGCTGAATAAACACATTAATATTTGCTTATTAACTTATGATGGAGTGAAATATTCATGTGTGGGTTCTGGAGTAATTTTCCTTTGTTTAATCAAGGTTGCAAAGATTGCTTTAGTCTCTTGATAGGAACAGAATGTTTCACCAATTGATCTTTTCATTTTCTATGGTGAAATATTTTTGATTAGATCATAAAGAGGACAGACAATGTTAAGATTATGGTGAGTTTCCTTCTTAGAGAGCTGTAGCTCCCTATAGGAAAAAAATACTGTAATGAGTTCAAGCATTGCCTACTTTAAGAGCAACAAGAGACAGCAAACTCCTTGACTTCCATTTTGTCCTCTTCGTCCCTACCTTCTCCCCCCATCCTCTTCTTCTCACTTTATCCTCTTCTGACCGTTCTTTTTCCCCTTCTTCCGACTTCTCCTCCCAGTTCTTCCTCTTTCGTTCCCCTCCTGTTTCTCTCACTCATCTCCTAATCCTTCCTCTCCACCCTAATTTAAACTCTTTGAAGCCTTCAATAAGGCTCCATAATAAGCTTCTGCCTCTCCAGGCAAGCCAAGAGAACAGCCTCCCAGTTGCTTTCTGTCGCTGAGTGCAGGCATGTTAATACGTGTGTGTTCTGTTTATTAGCGTCTCCACTTGTGAGCTTTCATGACTGTGTTTGTGCCTATAACATACAGTGTGTGTGCACACATATGTGATTGAGTGCAGAGAAAACCCGAGTGCTGAGCAGAGAGCCCTGAGGGGAGGAGAAGGGCTCACTGTGAAACATATTAGAATATGACTCAACTGCAGAATAAACCATGTAAGGAGGTTATTGATGCTGAATTAAATTGAATTAAACATGGAGTGGAAGAAAGATCAAATTGATTAAAAAACAGCTAAGAACTACCCAAAGACTAAATTAATGATATTTCATGAACTCTTTGTGAAGATGAGGCATAAATGACCGACACCGTGGTCATTAAACCAGCTTTTGGTACCTTTAGCAGCGTGGGCCGGTACCAAGTTCTGCTGAAAAATGAAATCACCATCTACTTAAAGCTTATCAGCAGTGAGTGCTCTAAACTTTCCTGGTAGATGGATGTGTTTCCAGGTTTTGCTTCTGCACATGCTTCTTCTGTGACCTGATCTTGGATAAGTGGAAGTCAATGGATGGACAAAGGATATGAAAAGTGTTGAATTCATGCTAAAAGGTTAATCTTATCATTCTTTTCTGAGCATACAATTAGTAAATCAGGACACCATTGTTGCCTATTAAACTGTAGCCAAAACTGTATTCTACTGACTCAACCTCTATGGTAAAGCTAACCCAAAAATACATTTTATACAAATGTGAGAAGCACTTTAAGACCTTTACTCATATATAGACTGTTCCAACAGAGTAGAAACCATTCAGTCTTCATACAGTGGCAATATAATCAGACACCTTAAATACAAAACTGTATTCTACTGACTCAACCTCTATGGTAAAGCTAACCCAAAAATACATTTTATACAAATGTGAGAAGCACTTTAAGACCTTTACTCATATATAGACTGTTCCAACAGAGTAGAAACCATTCAGTCTTCATACAGTGGCAATATAATCAGACACCTTAAAATGGCAAGAAATGATTTCATTCAAAGCATTGGACAAAATTGAGTGTGGTTTCCTGAGAGCCTTATAGGTGGGAAATCTGTTTTTGGGTTGTTTCTATTATGAGTCAATATCAAGAATATGGCAGCTTTTGTTTGTCAGCTGAAGATCTCTTTGAGCTGTAATAGATTAGAAAATGGCTTCAGCACACACACATACTCAAAAAAAAATGCATGCAGCCCCGTAGCTCACACACACACACACCATCACCCCAGCACACCCAGACACACACTGCCCACTGGCTTGCTGTGTTTACACACACAGACACACACACTCCCTGCTCCATGGGTTTATCTTCATGATGATAGTAATCAGTATAAAGCCCACTGGCTACAGCAGCAGGCTGCTTGGTAGTCATTACCGTTAGCTTAACTGTTTACACTCGTTAATCAAATTAGCAAGTCTCTTGCTCTCTCTCTCTCACACACGCGCAACTGCACAAGCGTTTGCAAAACTACACCGCACCAAACATGTGTGACATGCATTCAGTTGAAACACATTGGTGCACACACGCACGCACACGCACGCATACAGCACACACGGGAGATGTAAACAAGGAGTGGGGCTCAGAGTTGCATCTTAGATTAATTATCTCTGTCCTAAAGCGGAGATGCCGTCAGAGACAGCGAGGTGGAAGGGAAGTGGAAGAAAGATCTCCACACTTCTGTAGCTAGAAAGATATAAACTAGATAAATGTAGGGAGCTGGAGAAAGAGGGAAACAGACAGGCAGGGGAACAGACATAACAACGAGTGTGGGAGCTGAAGTTACACTTCTGCTTCACATCTTAAAACAATCTGAGGGAAATTTAATATTCAAAGGAATGACAGGCAAAAACTGAAAAGTTGAACGGGAAATCCAGAGGTTGCTGCTTTTAGTTCTTAGGCATGTCTGTGTACAATGTGCTTCGATCAACTTTTTCAGACAACAGTGATTTAAAGTTTCGTTTCCTGTTTGGGCTGAGAGTAATGGATAGTGAGGATCAATATGTAAGGAAGACAGGCATTAAATAGCCCACGTGTTACCAGCATAATGTCTAGACACAAAGAGCTATAATTACATGCAATCCTACTCCAAAGTTTAATGTTGTTATGAACGCCCATGATGGGCATCTATCACATGTAAAGTGAAACAACCTGGGACATGTTTTAAATTGAATTACGACTTCTTCTTTTTTTTTAACAGGGTAAAATTATACATTCAGAGTCATACAGTCAAACACAGTCCTCCATCACTATTTGGAAATGTCTCATAGCAGATTACACCTTGACCCCACACATTTTACTTGGCATATAAAAAGTTATTCTGGCTGGATATTTGACCAAAGTTCTTTGCAGAATTGTTTGAGTTGGTTCAAAGTGATTAGTTCCCTTGCATAAAACAAAGTTTGAAGTATTGTTCACAGATTTTTAATGGGATTATGGCCAAGCTCCCCCCCCAAAAAGCTGCATTATCCATTCCAAAGTAACTTTTGATATGTTTTAGATTATTTTCTCGTGGTAACACACGGTAATGTCCAACTTTCAATCATTTTAATCATTTTAATCAATCATTTATCATTTTAAAATATTTTTCCTCTCAGTGAAGGCTCAGCACTATACACTACACCAGCTGTGAAGCATGGTGTTGGCATCATGTTGTAGTTGTTTACTGGATAAACGAGGCATCAAAATGTTTACTGAAGAAGTCCCACCATCAGATCACTGGGATAACATCTGTTTACCTGGGAGATGGATGCTGAGAGAAACAGGTTAACCCTCTGACTGAACCTTTCACCAGGGCTTTTTGCACATGTGCTGAACAGGAGTGTAAGGTTCACTTGCTTCTAATTTTGACCTGAGCTAAAAAGCAAAAACACTTTCATTAGAAGCTGAGGATAAGTTCATGGAGACCAATCACAAAAAACAGGTAATTGCATTATTAGCCTGAATCAGTAGCCTGGTCCCCTAGCATAGGCTGTTAGTAAATCCAACTGTCTTTCAAACTTGAGAGTTATGTTACGGTTGATTTTATTACCAGATCCATGTTCGTACTTTAGAGGTTCATAAAGTGCATCACTCTTCATTTATTTTTATTTACCTCACAAACAAACAAACAGTAATATTTCTCTTGAGTTTCACTAAAGACAGTTGAGGAGCCATACATTTTCAGTTTTAGACTAAATTAATCAGATTTATACAGTATCAATAGAGGAAGCTTCAGAAAGACTTATACTTTAAGGTCAGATTTGTTTTAAAGAATAACCAAATAATAATGTCTGCTGTATACCTGTGTAACATGGGGAAACCTAAAACATTGTCACAGATTGCCAGTGTTTTAACACAGGCATTGCACCGCCCACTCATGGGGAAATAATCAGTTTGGCAAAGAACTCAATCCAACAACAAAAACAGAATTTAGGCTTTCTATTTTCTCCTCAGCTTTCCAATGGCTAAGAAATAAGAAAGGGATCGTGATTGTCTCACATTTACTAGGAAAGAAAAAACAATTAGCCAGATATTGTGTGATGTCACTGTGTCTGGGATGGCAATGTGTCAGAGTAAAACGCATCTGAATGCTGTCCCCTTGGTCTAAATTTTCCAAATAAAGATTAACAAGAAACAGGAGGTGGTGTGCATGGCGGGGGTGTATGGGTGTGTGCATCTTTGTGACTGGAATAAGGCTTTATCTAAGAAACAGAAACCCTGAAGTGTCTTTATTGAAAGACAAGGACAGGGGATGAAACTAATGAAAAGAGCTAAAGCTCAGATTAGCGAGCAGCCATTTACACTGTGATCCCATTTTACAGAAAAAAAAACTATACACCAGTTTTAGCACAGCTATAGAGAACACTATATAGACTCGCACTTGACTGCTGAACACACACACACACACACACACACACACACACACACACACACACACACAAAGAGAGAGAGATTAACATACATTTATTTGCAAGCCAGTCTTTTAGTCCAGGACATGCTGCTGTGCATTTTACTGATGCTCCTATAATGACTGTTAAATCAGTTTCCAAAGCAGTGCATTATGAGCAAAGATTATACGGCAAGTTTTCATTTACTAGCAAATGAACTTGACTCTGGGGGAATGGGAATGCTCTAACTCAGAGGCATTTGCATAAACATGGATTTTTACTTCTTGCAACAATGAGAGATGTTGGTACATAACTGTTGATGAATATTTAGAAATGTGTCCGCTATTTGCAGCACAGAAGCAAATACAAATGCAAACGCTTTTTCTTTACAACTTTACCTTCTCTCTGGTTAAGCAAGTTCAGCACCATCAGCTAAAGGAGTGTACTTTCCAAATGCAGCATCATCATGAAAATGAGGATTCGCAGTAACATTAGCCCACAGCATCATACCGCTTCCACTTTTCCAGGTAGATTTAGAAGAGGAGAATCATTCACCAAATTTATGACCTCGTGTCATCCTATGGTGGCGAACTAGTTGGAGAGGACGATATGATGCATTGTGTGGCACTCTCCCCTCCCATGAGAGCACTGATTTTTTTCTCTTGGCCCACTGAGGGTTAATTTTTGCTTCAGAAATGATCCGTTTGGATGCTGTAAAGGACTAGCTGCTTACAATAGTCAGGTAAGGCAGAACTGAACTTATAAGTTGTTAGAACTTAGCGATTGTGTTTTTCTCTCCCAACATTTTCTTAATTCAATTGTGCTGAGTCAAAATAAGCTTTGGATTCTTGTAGCATTTTCATCAAACATGATATGTTATTTATTTTTTATTTATTTAAATATAGGCACATTGTCTATTTTGCAACTTTGTATGTTGAGTCTGCCTTTTCTAATTCGTGGTTAATCGCCCAAAGTTATGAGATTGATGGATTGAGTTGACTGTCAAGGGTTTTGTCTCATTATTGAAGCCTTTGTATCGAATGTCAATATGAGTAAAATATTTCTAACAGCAGTTTGAAATGTTTACAAAGAGTATTTTTAAAGCCTGTCTAACACTCTCTGGTTGTTTTTTTTTAATCTGGAGGAAAGTGATTTTTCTGCTATCGGGCCTAAAGTATTGCTTTGTTTGTTTGAATGTACAGAAAGATGAGCCAACAGGAAAGTATTGAAACAAGCTGTAGATACACAGACTGCAGAGAAGACAAAAACACTGCCAAGTGCTGAGAAAACAGGCATAAAAAATAAAGAAAGAATAAGACACAAGACAAAAATCATTGAAAAAAGGACAAGTGGAGGGAACAGGAGGTAGATAAAATGATACAATGACAGTGATGTAAATCCTTTGGGACAATGTAGAGAGAGAAGCAGGAGAAATGTACAAGGAAGGAAGGAACTAGCAGAGTAGAAATAGAAACTAAAACAAGACACAAATTACATAGACAATAAATTATCTAGCAGTTTTTTGAGATCAAGTTTTAATCTAAATAGTTTTAGTTTATATTTTTACCAAATGTCAAATCAGAAAAAAATCGTAGGATATATGGATTACAATGGCAAACTGCTGGAGCGACACCACTGAGGTATTTTTTAGTAATTTCTGAGCTTCTCTGATTACAAATTTAGAACTGAAATAATTAAATTAATAAATTAACCCTTTAAACTGTGAATAGGAAAAAAGATCACGATTTAATCCTTTTAAATTATGAATTAAAAAAAATTCATAATTAAATTAATTTTAAAAATGACCTCAAGAAGTGACTTTTCACCATACAGAACATCTGCCAACAATAGTTTAAACTTTAACAGTTTTTTTTCTCACTATTTTATCCACCGAGCAATAATTGTAATGTAAACATGGTGGCAGCTACATTCATATTGACAGTAAATATGCAAACCTCTATTTTCAACCTCAACAAACCTCCAAATTATCTTGGGCAGCAGGAGACATGGAGTCCAGATGATTTGGTCCTTCAGCACATCATAAAATCAGACTCTGGTTATGAGAGTCAGAAGACGCTGAGACTCACAATATTGCAACTCTAATCCCAAAACAATAACTGTGAGACAGTAACAATGAGTGATTATGCAAATAAAAACACTTTTTTTCTGGAGACATTTCAGAGGATGAACTATTGGTTAAAGAAAAAAACTCCAAGATTCATCTGGTCAGAAAAATAAAAAATAATAATACTTATGTTTATCAAATGATATGCCACATATACATTAAGAATTTGTGTTAGTTTAATTCCTTTTTGTATTTTGTTCTAGTTACTGTCACCATGTCAAAGTGTTGCTTCCAAAGAGGGAATCCAGACAGCTACAGTAGTGCGAACGTTCAAAGCTTGGTACATAATTGAGGATCCACGGGGGGCAGTCAAAGAAACAGCAATGTTGTGCTAATTATGGTTTCCCCCCGGTGTGACTGGAAATGAGATCCTGAAATAGCTACTTCCTGGTTCTATTTTGAGCTGAGGTCAGCAAGCGGAGGAGTACGACACTACAGGAGACGTGATGTGGCTCCGTCGGTTTGACCCTCACTTGCTGCGTATCCTTTATTCAAACCCTGGAAGCTGAGTTTGTCATTGTGCGAGTAAGCATATAGGCATAAATACAACAGTGTGTCCCGCTTTGAGCAGGTAACCAGGAGAGGGGTCCCCCGAATCTCTGCATGCGTTTGTTCAAGTTGATGACCTTGGCTGTGAGTAAAACTACACTCACATCTCACTCACTGTTTAGGCTTGTTACACAAACACTGATTTTCTTGAACAGATATCACTTGGTAAACTACACACCAAACACACATTTCATACCTTTCCTATTAACAGATGCAAATAGCTACACATGCTGCTACAAGCCATCACGTGTGTGTATATGTAAACAGACACACAAAAATAGTTTAACCTTGAAAACTGACACATGTTAACATATTCAATTTCACTCTCTGTTTGTCTCTCACTTAGACTCTCTCTCTCACACACGCACACACACACATCGGAGGCTTTAGAGCAGCATTAGTCATCAGTCCTCTGCTGTAAGTCTTTCCGCTCACTGAAGAGCCTATAGAAGTGAAACTGAAGGTCACATACATACAGTACTGAAATGCTTTCCATGACATTTTCTACGTGTGAACTGGCAGTAATGAACCAATCAGGATTTTGTGGCTGATTTCCGTTTATAGATTGCTCAAAACTTTGATCAGCCAATACCGACTGTAGTCAAAACCAATTTCTTAACACATAATGACATAACAGCAATGTGCCTTTCTACTGTGAGTTGACACATTTTTATATTAGTATCAAGGGCAGTATTATGTGAGCAGTCACTACTTCTGGAAATGTTTATTTTTATCCACAGCTTCATCTCCACATGCATTTTTTCACTACAAATTCTTTTTCTTAATTTAAATAAATTAGTTTTCCTAAAGCTAAAACCCTGCCTAGCCTCATCTTATATCTTATGGTCATTGAGTCAGACTGTTTACAAAATTATAATGAAGTGATTTAGAAGTATCTTAAGGATCTTTATTAGTAGTTAGCTGAGTAAGCATTATAAAAGCAATATTCCTGTGTATTTCATATAGATAAACTATAATTTAACCTTGACTAGGATTTCCAAACGTCGAAGGTCAAAAGTGTAAATAGAAGCAACATTGCTGTACTCCATTTAGCTTCCTTGTTATCTGCCTTAGACCTTCCTCTCTCTTGGAGTCTAAATGGACTGAAGATAATTACTTGTTTCCTTTGGCCTTTTTAAGGCAGGAAACATAAAAAAATAAATTTTAAAGTTTCTGACCTGGTGATCACTGGTCAAGGCCAATCATGCTGAAAATCAGGCAATTTGAATCTCCAGTCGGTGCATCTCTAATTTGCAAGATCATCAAGGAGGAGTGTAACTGGTCATAAATTTAATGTGCTTTAATCCTCAAACAAATCTTCAAATCATTATCGCCAGCAATGCAGGAAGAGCATTGAGTCCAGATGGCATAGCCCTTATGCGCATCATAAAGTCAGTCTGTGATTATGCAATGAGGCAAGCTATGCCAAAAATGCCTGGAATATCATACCTGCCAAGCATCTTGAGAAACATGTATATTGATTTGATTTACATTTTAATTGATTCTTCATTTCATTTTCTATTAAACTGAAAACATACTGTATTTAGTCAAAATTTAGGACTTCAGCCTACTGCGCACTACTATAGGCGCCCCTTGTTTATGAGGAAGCATCACTAATTGATCCTGGTTATATGAGTACAGGTTGCTACACTGGAAGTTTGTGTGTTCATGTCTCCTTCACGGTACAGTAAGGTCATAAACCTGATATGTACATGTTATTTGTATAATAGGAGTGTATGGATGAATGTGAGTGTGAGCCTATGTTTCCATTTGTGTCTCTGCAATACATAACAGTATGAGTGTGTGTAAGGTCTAGTGTTTTTGTGTCTCTGTGTGGCTGGCTGTAAGGGGCCAGGTTTTTCCCCTGCAGGCTGGTTTGAATCGATAGTGCTAGAAAGTGCTGAAATAGCAGCCTGATTCATACACACACACAACCACATTCACAGACACAGATGGGTGACTCACTTGAGCAGAAATCATAAACAAGAGAGGTGACTTCTGAAACAAGGCAAACGCACAGAGACAAAGAAACAGTGCGAAGGAAGTGAGGGATTCAGAGACTTCTGATTTAACTACAGTGTTTGGAGCTTCGAGTTTGACTACTGAAAACGTGAAAATGCTCTGCCCTCCCAGTCCCTGATCCACTCATTTGACCTTCAATGGCTTCGCACTTCCTTAGCTACCAAACCAAGTGAGGAACTTAGTCCCCTTCGAAGTCCAAGCTTTGCCACACACATATGGGCTGGTATTACAAGGAATGGGTGGCTTTTAATGTTACAGGAAGAAAAAAACAGAGATTTAAAAATAGTGGTGTATCACTAACTTCCTTTTTTACTAACCTGTATCAACTACTAAATTAAGGAAAAAGAAAGAGAAAAAAAATAGCACAAACTTTATGAATTATGTGCTTTTAGTAAATGCTGCATTGCAGGTTTGAACACTTCTACACATGTCTTTACTAAGAAAAGTTTGAAGCACTGATACGCTTTTTAAACTAAGAAAATCTCAGCTCAACAGCAATCAGTAACCTGTGGCTGGGCCAAGTTTAGAGTAGCTGCTGGCCTTTCTGGTCCATTGGATGCTCATTTGCTGTTCTTTGACTGCAGAAACTCTGCAGCAGAAAACCAGACTGAACCTTTTGTACCCAATAAAAAAAAAAAATAAAAACCTTGACAATTACTTAAATGGAGGCTGGAAAGAATTGCAAAATGTGGAAATATGGCAGGGAGAAAATCCAAAGTGCAAGGCACAGATAAACATGAGCCGAGCATTGAAAAGCTGCCAACATGAGCATAACAGATGAACCTGACTAAACTAACTAGAGTGGCCTGGATTTAAAAAAAAAAGAAGATTATTGCTGAATGACAAATCAGGAGTGAGAAAGCACTGATTAACTAAGAAAAACTAATTGGTTGAAAACAAAAACACACAAGGGAAGAGAATTGATTGGAGAACACTTGAATCGAAAGACTGATTGTCATGAAAATCAAACCTTTCAGCATAACGTAACTCAAATAGAGAACCTTCAAAGTACCAATATAAAAATATTTTATACATATGAATTAAATAATTTTATCTTTACAGTGACAATGCTTTGAGGGAGATCCTTGCTGTTGTGGCTTTTCCACCAAAACACAAAACACTCAGCATCTTTATGATCTGAATTGAAACATTTTGTTTTATTATATATTTATAATTTTTTCACACTCATGATGTTAATGGAACAGTTACTGGATGAACGATTTTCACAATACACACCTGTGTAGTAGAGCTCATTTTCTTGTCTGACTCAACAGTTCCACCAGTTCAACCTCTGGTCTCCATTTTTGTTCTTCATACATAAAGTGATTCAACAGGCCTGAGTTTAACTCCAGCAACAAGAGTCACAGTCAACAGTGTCTGCAGGGGTGTGTAGGGGGGTAGGCATGTGTGTGTGTGTGTGTGTGTGTGTTAGCGTGCGAGTGGTTTCCGCTATTAAAGATTCACCGGCTCACTCAGCTGCTGCTGCTGTTAGGCTCCCAATCTGGGTCACGTCTCCCTCCTCTGCTCCCTGAGCTACCTCTATCCCTCCATCCTTTCCGCGCTTCTCCCTTCCCGTCTCAGCTTTCCGTCTCTCTGTTTCCCTGTGTCTCATTTTCTTCTTTCCATCTTTTCTCCTTTCTTGTTTTCCTTCGCCCATTCCTCTGCCTCTCTTTCGCTCTCCGAGGGAGTATTTGCTTAACTACAGAGCTCTGAGGCAGGCCCATGCTCTCATCCAGAATCCAAGTCAAATAAAGACGCCCATAAATTTTTAAAAGATGTGCTGAATAATTTCTACTATTTTCGGTGATTGTGTGTGTGCATTCATGTGGGGTTTAGACATTATAGAGTTGTCGTTAGCACTTCATTACTGATGGAGTGTTGAGTTCAGACTGCTCAGTTGCATCAGCATTAGCTGCTTCATTTATGCCTCAGCAGCAGCAGCAGCTCATCAGCTACAGCAACAACTGGTGAAACTCATGCTTGTAGGCTGCATCATGTGGCAGCCTTAGACTCACTATCATTTTGGTGCATGCCCACACTGCTTACAGAGACTACAACCTCCACCACTGCACACTCCTACATAAAGGATTGCTCTCTATAAGTATTTATTTGACTCTCCTGGGAATATTCATTTATCTTTACAGCGCTGGCAACGTGGCTAGGTTTTTTCCTATGCTTCTTGTTATAAGACAGCTAAAACTTAATCTTCCTGTACATTTTCCTATATCTAGAAGCTAGCAATAGCATTTCTGCACAGCTTACCTACTACAGGAAGTTAGAACAGTTGCAGTTTAAAAGTCATGTGAGTCACTTAAGTGGGTAAATTCGAGGTGAGCCAAAAGACTTTTGGTGTTTGAGATTAGCAGCATTTCAAAAGAATAAAATAAAATTCAATCAAGGCAGCTTGCAATGCTTGATTGCTGCTGACAGATAAAAAAAGTAAAGTCATAAACCCTAAAATATTCACCTGAACTCATCCATAGATTTCAATGTGGTGTTGGTGAAGACACAAAGAAATCATTAACCCAAATCAAAGCCATTACAGATGCACAGGGGACCACAAAATCTACAAGATGACAACTACACCATAAGGGCTTCAATAGTAAAAATAAATAAAATATCTCAAAGGTCACATCTCCTCTTATATCATAAATTTGTCCATATGGCCTTTAGCACCAAACAAGGGACTTTGAACGGTGAGGTCAAGTTTTATACTCCTATGAGAAAGATATGCTGTACATTTCAATCCTAATTGTAATAAAATACAGTCAAATTTATTTCATAAATTGCCTTTCTAACAGTTCTTCCTTCTGAGCAAGTATTATCCAGAAGCTGAAAGAAATTACTCTTGTTAACACTGAATTAGAATCAGCTTGAGTATCTATTTTTCCTTACTGACTGAGTCGAAGGAGACAGAAAAACTTCTAAAGCACCGGTGCAGTCATAAACTAACAAATCCAAGGATTCTTTAAGTTTTATCTTTGGTGGCACTATTTAAAATATCAAGCGTAGTAATTACGGGAAAAACCAGTGGAATACCGATCACAATGATGAAGCAAAAACAAAAAAAAAATGCAGCAACTGTAAGAGTTTAAAAACCTTCATCACCACCACATCTTCACAGCAGAAAAGGATCTGATTCTTTTGACTGAATTATTGACCTCCCGAAGATGTCACTTCAAAAGTCTGGAGAACTAATCTAAACCACTTGCATCTCATTTGCAAACTGTTAGAAATAGAAATGGGTCAATTTTTGTATAGTTTTACAAGAGCTTGTTTGGGTGTACAAAACGCTCAACAAAATATTAAGTCCTTCCCTACAAGTAAGATGTCTATCAAATATATTTATGAATTAAATATAATACAATTTATCTTAATGATCATATTAATAAAAAAAAAACTTGTGAGCAACACGTAACAGTGGGTGTGGTATCAACTATATTACAGTTGAGATGGATCTTTTTCAAAGAAAAAGGAAAAAGTCTTTTATGCAAAGTCAGTGGTGCATCTAGTACATTCTGGTTAAAAATGTTTTGAATGTAAATGAAAAAAAGATTGAGTAAGTTTTAAATTAGAACTTACAAAACAACTTATGCTTATACTTGGAGCACCTATCTTATTTTTTCTGCTCTTTTATCTCCTGTGTTGCGCTAACTAAAAACAGATTTTATTCTCAATGAAACATTAATGCTGACCAATATTGTGGACATTTATATTTTTGCATCAATAATGTGATATTTTCTGCACCTGTGCCAGATTTCTGGACATTTACGTCTCAAACACTGAATCATCTGCTGGAGGTGAAATAAGTCACTTTTAGCCAAATTATGACGAAGACACGTTCATGTTTCTTCACATGTTACAAACGTGCTTGTAGCTCTTTAAGCATTTCTGAACATTTGTACAGCATACTGCTTTTACTCTTGACAGCAGACATAACATAACAGACTAACTGCAAAATGTATTTGGCATGTTGATGTTCATGTCAATGTATCTATGGTTTCTATTTCTATGGTGAGAGATGGTGATTTTTTTACACTGTTTTTTAATGCCTCTTATTCTTAGGAATAGATAATTCAGCTGTTGCTAATCCTCTTTGACAGTTTTTATTGTGCAGTCACAATATCTCTTTGAAATCTAAACCTTTATAATAAACAGGAAAAAATGTCAAATGTTTTTGTATTTGTTGAAATACAAAAACATGTACTTCAACATGTTTTTGTTGAAACCTCCACCTACCACAGTTGTGAACAGCACTTGTCTCCTTGCTGATGTTTCTGATGACAGCTGACATTTCTACAAACAGCCTGGGAAGCAGTGAGAACATTCACAACCCTGTCCTACACTGCTTTGCTCTCAACATCATGCATCATGTCTGGAGTGGGTGGGGGGAAGATGTAGCTACACTGATACAGAGATTTTACCGCTCACTCTGTGGCAGCGTATAGAAATGCTGGAAAGTACAACAGTCGACTTCCTGTTTCTCAAACGGTGCTGCATATCAGGTCCTTTTAAACTGAAACTGCGCTCCAATGTTACTTATGTTCAATTACATGCTGCACAATTTTTGTAAGAATTACTGTCCCATCTGCGTTTATCACTTTAGTGAACAAAGTGGCATATTTACTATAACTGTCATACCTCATCTACAGCAAATATAACTGGAAAACTTTGGGGGGAAGGGGTTTCCAATTTGGTTGAAAAATTAGAACACATATTTTATTTTTCAAATATATGCTGCATTCTAAAATGAATGTTTTGTTTTTTATTTTTATTTCAAAATGTCTTCCTTATTACTTGCGTGTTTTAACAAATGATCCTATGCTAATTTGTGCCCGTGTTTCAATGCCTTCAAATCCCAGCCTGGGGCCTTTCTGCACAGAGTTTGCATGTTCTCCTTGTGGATGTGTGGGTTCTGTTTGGGTACCCCGGCTTCCTCCCATGGTCCAAAAACATGATTGTTTGTTTTTATCAGTCCTGAGGTGTGCATGTGTGCATGCAATGTTTGACCAGTGTGTGTCTGTGTGGCCTGTTGATGAAGTGGTGATCTGTCCAGGATGGACACTGCCTCTTGCCTGCTACCTACTATCAATAATAGCTATAGCATCGTTAGTTCATTAAATGTAAAAAAAAAAAAAAGTATAGAAGCAGACAGAGGAAAAGATAAAAGGAGAAGAGATGAGGAAGTGAAATTTCTGACATGTCAGTCTTCAAAGAAAAGCATAACCTGCATCATAAGAACAAGCAGCTTCCTCTAGATAAAGCGTTACACTATGACACCCAATTTGATTCTGCTCCGTTCTGCGGGAAAGTCGATCTCATGGAGTGGCTGATCTTGATTGTTTGGCTACATAAAGATTCAGACTTTCCTCCATTTAACTTAGTAAGATTAAAGTGTTTTATTATCTTTTGCTCTGAATCTGTTTATGTCTCACTTGCTGCACAAGTCAGCCAAACATTCCAAAGTTTCATTTTGCTCTTACATAGTTTTATAGAAGGACAACAGTCTTTATAAGCATGATGAGCAAAAGAAGCCTGAGAGTCCACTGCTTTTAGGAAAGAAAGATAGGGCTGAGGGAATGACAGGAAACACGAGAAGCACAGCAGGAACAGTAAAGCAAATAAGAGCAGAACATTGACGGAAGGAGGGAAATTTATATTTGGAGGTATTCATATCTGGTTAAATTCAAACTGAGATAAAGTAAAGAGGTTAATGTCACAGACTTTTAGCCCCAACAGATGAACTTTTCACGCTAATCGGACATCTGCTCCATACACACCTGACCTTTGGTATTTTAATTTTATTTTGCATTCTCAGCACTTGCTTGTTCCCTCCTACAACACATCCACACGCGCACGCCGAATGATGCATGCACACACACTGTTCATTTGATTTGCCAGGAAAGAAAGACCGCGACCGCTCAAGTAGGTCCCTGGACATGAATCTAAGGACAGTAGGGAGCGTGCAGAGCAATCAAGTGATAAAGCTTATTATCTGAGAAGAGCTATATTCTAAGACTTATTATCTACCAGGAGTTAAATGACTTTCAGGTCCTCAAAGGCCCGATGGCCTGGTTTGACTCTGCTGGAGAGGAAAAAGAAGAGGTGGTTGGACGAGAGGGGAAAAATAATTATGTGACAGAAGAGAAAGAAGAGGTGAAAAGATGAGAGGAAAAATATGAGGAAAGGAGATGCTTGAAGACAGGAGTGAGAGAGAAGAAGGTGATTCATGGGTGTAGGCAGTTGTTGTTCTGACTTCATGCAGCTACTGTGAAACCAATATTCTGTCGAGGGTTGGCAAATACACTGTACTTCATAAAGCTGCCAGGGGCAGCATTCTTTCTTTTGAAACTGCAAAGGTAGCTTAGTGTTGATACTGTACATAGTTTATTGCAGTGGATGCCACAGATGTTGGAAAAGCAAAAATAGATTGGCGTGTGAATGCTTATGGGAAGAAGGCTGAACTGCAGCTTTACTAAAGGATGAGTTGCATGCTGCAGAAAATGAGAAAACAGCATTTAGAGAAGAGGGATGACTATAAATTCAGCATGTTGCTATATACAATATGTACCATCATCAAGTATTTCTATTTACACGCATGTAAAATGGTTCAAGTTCAAGGCTCACGGTGAGTGAGTTGAATTTTAATTGTATTCATTACTAAATTTCTAGCTTTAGTGAAAATCTTCTCAACTCTATTCATTTTAGATAATATTACTGCTATTAGTGCAAAATTTACTGAAATCCAGGTCAATTTCCCACTTCCAACATTTACTCAGATAATTTTCCAAGAGTAAAAAGTTTCTATAGATCATGAATAGAATGGGACAGCCATCTTCTGCT
Source organism: Xiphophorus maculatus (assembly GCF_002775205.1). Taxonomy (NCBI): domain Eukaryota; kingdom Metazoa; phylum Chordata; class Actinopteri; order Cyprinodontiformes; family Poeciliidae; genus Xiphophorus; species Xiphophorus maculatus. Next base: position 16,377,054 of record NC_036445.1, read on the forward strand.
AAATATGAAGTGGCATTGTTTTATTGCCCCTACTTCCCAGAAATGTTTTTTATTGTTACAGAAACCATTTTTAAACTGCTTATCTAGCTTCCTGTCAGAGACAGCTGTGCTACAGAGAAAACCCTAGCTTGGACTGTATGGGAACAGGAACAAGAGGAGCTCTGGATTCAGCTCCTGTTTTCTGTATTTCTCAGTAACATCCCTGCACCACCTGTTCTTACCAAAAAACAAAAGATGAACTGCTGTTTATGCAATGTTTGCATTTTCTCTAGCGGATGTCCGTCAACCTTAACATGGAGGATGAAGCCTCCTCTTTGCCTTTCCTTCTGATTAATTCAGATAAACATTATTTGACCACTTCTGATCAGTGTATTGAACTCTTAGCCTTAGATAGTAAGGGAAATTTTATGGGAAAGAATAAAACCATGACAAAAACAGTTGATACACAAAAGCTTAAGCAGTAGAATGTAGTAAAAAAAAAAAAAAGAGTGTGTTTAACATGAAACATTTTCTAAACTCTTCCTTTTTATCTTCACATTGAGAACATGCCATGAGATATTTACACCACACTATGACTTTGCTGTGGGAAGCAAATGAACAAGTGTTTCTAATTGCAGTCGGAGGGAAAATGCAATTTCATATGCTTTCTGAGCAGTGATCAGGAAAGTTTCTCAGCACTTAAACCAATGGAAAAGCACTTCAAACAGGAGCTCTGACCATGCCCTTTTGCAAAACACTGTTTAAACACCTTTTAAGGCATTATCAAACTGCAGTATTTAACAGTAGAGGCAGCTTAAAAAATGCTAACAAGCTTGCTGTGAATTAATGTCAGCTCAGCGCCTCTTTAAACATACAATATTGACAAAGCTAATGCAAACCAAGAGCTGTTTAGCTCAGAGTCAAGTGTTTTTCTTCTGTGTAAATGAACTAAGCACTCCTCTGACTAGAAAAGAAAACTTTGCATATTGGTATGAATTGCCTTAAAAGCTACTTAGACAACAGAGACAACCTATAATATTCCCCCAAGAGTGAGGCACATTTACAATGACTTAAAGAGAACTTGAATCTAAAGACAAAAACACAGAGCTACAACAAAATATCCTTGGTTGATTAAGATTATTCTTTATTATGAAGTGCCACAAAATGCTTTGTGATCATTGTGCTTACATTGTCTGAATACTGGCTCAAAAAACCAAACAAACAAAAAAAAAACTCACAGGAGATTTTCACTCTGGAACAGAGATCCAACCCTCCTGCGTTAAGGTAAGTCAGATATCGATATACAGCAGTAAAAACGTCTCAATCCAAAGGATTCTTTACAAATCCTCCTGCAATAAATTGATTATTTAGGCTATCATCATTCTTTAACTTGGAAATACAAAAGAAGAAGAAGAGAGGTCAAGCTAGTACAAGGTTTATTTTTTATATAATTCTTCTCTACCTGATTTCTAGTTAGTTTCATTGTGCTACTTTCTTTAAAGGTGGAGATGACTACAATGGAAGTACTTAAAAGAGGCCAGATCAGGAGCTCACCAGGAGACAGACTCAAGCAGGCAGACTTCATAAAGTATTCCTTCTGCTTAAAACCACTGAAAAGCCTCGTGAGAGTTTCAGCCAAACACCCAGAAGACAGAATAGAGTGCAAAGTCTATCAACCAACACTTTAAAACGGGAAACAGAGTCAGAGCATCATCACATGAACTCGGTTGCTATGGCTGTTAAAAGTCCTGATTAATACGTCTCTAGACCTTTGAGTTAAACTAAGAAATATAAAGGCTGCATTTTTGTTTTGTTTGTATAAATTTGGCTATAAATACATCATCTGCGATGCTGAAAGAAAATTTAAAAGGTTGCCTGTATTGTACATAAAAGCTGTTCTAAACTACAAACTGAAAAAACAAAAAGGGCTTCAAAAAGTTGGTGACCTACGATCGATGATTTGATAAATTTTAGATGACTGAAGTCCAGATCAAGACCACAACTGACTGGATCATGTTCTTATTTAAAAGAAACAAAAAAATGTTTTCTCTTTCACCAAGATCTGATCAACACTTTTTTTCAGCCATTATTGTAGAAGATAAAGAAGTCAGAAGTGTGAGATGTTATCTTCTCACACTTCTAACTAGATTTATGCTTTTTGCCTTCAGAACATCATTGCAGACACATCAAAATTTATGTGAGGCTTTTCTTCTTTCACTCTTATAACAAGTTAAGAAAACTAAGTTTAGTCTGTGTAATCTTTAAGACACCCTCTGTCAAAAACATCTCCAAACAGCATCAGTCCTCAGGAAACGGTGTAATTATCAAAGCTCAGCAATTCACATAGCTAAACGTAGTTGCAAACAGATTTGTTATTCCAAATGGCTTATAATCAGGCACTGTGTGCTTGCATGCATATGGATGCACTTGTTAACACATTTCTGAATGTTTCTGATCAAGCTTACAATATGTACAAACTGTATAGTGTCACAGATTCACATAAGTACGATCTAAAAATGCACGTCTGCTCAGTCTGTCTCATGGGAAGCTCCATGAATCTGAAAAAAAAAAAAAAAAGGTTTCTGAGCTGCAGAGATCTGGGTTCAGCATCACTGCTGTTGACCACCTACATTAGAAACTAAATGATTTATGGGGTCAGAGCTGATTCAAGTTAACCTGTCTGCAGGTATATCACTCATAAAGTGAGCCTACGGGATGGCTCAGTGGGGGTGAATGGGGGGCCTGCTGCAGAACAATGCAGACTCTGTTCCATGCAGCTGCAGCATGAAACTGTGAACTGTAATCAGACTGGCCAGTCAAAGTGCAGCCTGCGTCTGTTGTTGAAGAATGCACAGTTAATGTTGTGGAAGCGCTCAGGGGGAGATGGCTGAATAATGCATTGGAGTCAGAGTTGACCTCAGTCTAGCTTCAGCAATGCACCAAAGTTTGCCTTGGTTTTTCCAGTAAGGCCTGCTGAGAGTTACGCGTTGCCTCCCAGCTTGGGTTTGTGCAGATCTCATGGCAAAACTCAGTGTGATTCCTTTTGGCTTCCTGCTGAATATCACAGCTAAATTTAATACGTCTGCCTCAATAAATTAGACTATTGCAAAAATATTATTTATTTCAGTAATTCGAGCTAAAAAGAGAAACGGATTGATTACATAAACTCATATAATTTGACTGTTTTTGGTCAATTTACAGCTAATGAAAACCCAAAATTGTTATTTCCAGAAAATGTTAATGTTACTATTGCATAGCAACAATAAAAAAAAGTATTTGAATACAGAAATATTGTGCTGTGGCCTACACAGTGATGGGATGACTGCCTACAGAAACAGGAGAGTGAAATATCTCTTGATACAAAAACTGTACCAATAGTTCACACTCTGTGAATCTCTCTGACACTCATGAAGGGGATTTGTGTAACAATTCTTTAGAAGCTATACATCACCCTGTTGCTTGGGCTTTACTTTTCTTCCACACTTTTTCCTTCCACTTAACTTCCCATCACTATGCCTGGATTGAGCCCTTTGTGAACAGCATACTTTTTAAGCAATGACTTTTAATCACTTAAACTTTTTCTGGACAATGTCAAGACTCCCTGCTTTAAGTCAGCAGTCTTATTTGTGTAGGTTTCCCAGGAACAATATTTTGACTTTTCATGAGCTCAGCAAATTAACAGAAATGGACGGTGGAAATATTGTATATCACTCAGTATGTAGCGAATCCCTATCATATATTTGTTTCCCTTTCTGAATCAAATTACTGAAATAAATGTACTTTTCCATGATACCCAGCCTTTCGGAATGCACCTGTCCAGCCGTTGAATGGATGATGCAGAAAATTGCCAAGGATGTCACAATCACACAGCAGTTATTCTACAATAGGCCCCACACCCAGCAGACAGCTGATCCCAGCCTCACAAAGCCTAAATCCTACATTAGTTCTACTCACTAAGAGGCAGGCAGTGCATAACAAGAAAGGAAAGACGGGACTTTTCTTTTCGTCACTCTAACACTACATTGGCATGATCCCTGATGTCTGCAATGTTAGTATTTTTCAGTTTATGACTATAGGTGAAGTAAAACATACCTGATTCGTCAAACTGCTATACAGTAGTAGGTAATACTTCATAACTTCATCATAAAATTCCATGCATTAGGTGATTATTGCTTTTACGAGTCCTATGGAGGCTCCAAGAGAAAAATATTGCCCTCGGGTTCTATCTATAGGAATTTTGGCAAAAATTCATAAGCTTTTTTTTTTTTATGTGGTTGGCATAGGTTTCATTATTTTTCTTTTTTTGCATGCAATAATGTTAATTAAAAAAAGAAGGTAAACAATATAATAGAAAAAAATCGTACGCAAAAAAAGTGACATATGCTTTGGCCTGTAGTGGTAAAAAGACATATCCAGAACTTAAAGTGCAAATAAACAGCATCTGTTGTCGTCAAATCAAGTAGAAATATACAACAAATAATAAAAAGAAACATTGCTTAAATAAATAAATACATAAATAGTTGTTGTTTTTTTACCTCAAAGGTAGAGAGATTATGGTCACTTGGTGCAGCAGAGCATTATTAATATTATTCTCATTATTATTACTATTCTTATTACTACTATTCCCCCAAAAAAGCAGAATCAGAATGAAAAAAAAAACACTTTCACTGCATTTCAGTGCATGGAGAAAACTAGTAGCTATATGTTTGCTATTGTCATTATTCTCATCATCATCATCATCATCAATGTTCCAAAATATATGTAGTCATATTATATCTAGATGCCAGGAGGAAGCTGCTTTAATATCAGTGTCTCTGTCCTGAACAGACAGAGAAAAAAGGAGATGACGTGATTTCAAGGAAGTGCATGCGTCGATCAGTTAAATCCTTAAGTGGGAAAATCTCAAGGAGAAAAATTGTGCTATCTTCATCATATTCGTCATTGTGGACAGGCTCCAAGGGAGAGGAGGGGGGCAGTGGGCAGGTGAGGGAGGTAGTAGGAGGGAAAGCAAGGTCGCATTCTGACCAAAAATATACCGTCTGCAGTTTAGTCTTTAAGGATAATGGTAATTTGTGTCTGCGGTTTTGTCCCTCATTTGATCTCTTTGTAGGTTGTCATGCGTCTAATGGGCCAAGAGGGGAGAAGGGGCCTTTGAAGCAGGCAGACTCATAGTGCTTGTTCAGATAACTCTTGAGCGCGAAGGTCTTGTTGCAGCGTTTGCATTTGAAGTGCTTGAAGGCCGAATGCGTCTGCATGTGGGCGCGCAGGTTCGAGCGGTCCGCGAAGGCCTTCCCGCAGTGGGCGCACCCGAATGGTTTCTCGCCGGTGTGGGAACGCATGTGGCCCTGCAGGAGCCACGGCCGGCTGAACGCCTTCCCGCACACGTCACACTTGTGCTTGAGGTCATGAGTGAGCAGGTGCATGGCCATGGCGGGCATGGACACGTACACCTTCCCACAGGTGGGGCACTTCTTTGCCAGCTTGCTGTCAAGCGAACGGTGTGTCTGTTTGTGCCGGCTCAGGTTGGAAGACGTGGCGTAGGTTTTGCCACACTCATTGCAGGTGTGCCTCTGGACGCTCCGGGGGTTACCGAGGGCTTTCCTTCTCGAACGGCCGTCGGTGATGAAGAAGGCATCGACTGTGTATCCCTCGCTCACTGCGGCATCGCCGTTGATGTAGCCGTCTGTGATTTCCGAGCCCGGGCTGTCCGGAGACTCTGAGTCGGGGGCACCGTAGTCGCTGTGGATACCGTCATAGAGGGGGTCAGGAGAGGGCACCTTGATTCCGCCATCGCTCTCACCATCATACACGACAGGACTGATGTAGTCACTGATGTAGGCAGCTAAGGTGGGAACAAGAAAATAGTGTCACACCAAAGTAGGAGTCACAGTTAGGAATGATGCACATTAATATTACTGTCCCTGAAGAACTTTGATATGTTTGTTAGACACTAAAGAAAACACATCTACCCTGTTTTGCTAAGCTATTTATATTCCTTAAGCCTTCACGCAGTCACACTACAACTTCGGACTTCAGTGCATTTTATTAGGGCTCCATGTTGCAAAGCTATTCTCACAGGATAGCAGCTGTGAGATGGATAGTGAGATGGTTTTTAAAGGTTTTCACAAAAACAACTCTGAAAACTGTAGCTTGCGTATTCTTATACGTATTTTTGCTGCATTTATAGCTAATCTTTTGGGTCATCTCTCCAACAGCTTTGCAGATATATAGACTAAAAGAGTTGACCATTTGCAAAATAACTCAAACTCAGTCAGAATGGATGTAGATCATCTGTGAACAGAAAATCACAAATATACCGAACATGTCAATCTAAATTATTACATTGTAACTCTGGCTGTATGTTTTGTGCTATTGCTTTCCTGTAAGGTGAACCTCCACCCCAGTCTCAAGCCTGAAGCAGACTGAAAGCTTTTCTTCCAGTATTTCCCTTGATTTGGTTCCATCCATCTCCCCTTTGCCTCCAACTAGCTTTCCTGATGTTTCTGAAGAAAAGCATCCCCACCACAATTTTAGGACTTGCTGTTTAAACCCCCAAAACCTTCAAAGAACCAATGAATTAATGTTATAGAAATCACACGCTAATAGATTTATTTACTAATTAGGAGAGATTTTGAATTTTCTTTTGGGGGATCAGAGTAATCAGTGGTATATGCTAATGCAAGCCACACTTGCTAAGCTTTCATTTATAAAATTGTTCGTAAACCACAAACCATTAAATCCAACTGAAAAACAGTGAAATATGAAAAAGCAACAGAATAAAATGTGAACAAGTCCAAGGTGTTTACATTTTTTTGCATGGCACTATTTAACACGGCTGCCTGTTGAGGAAAGAGAGGCACAATGACAAAATCCTTAGCAAAGTCCCACTGAACAGCAGTTTAGATGATAAAAATAATACCAATTTATTACTGTATGGCTCCTCTGGGACAAAGTGGCGACTAAGACATCAGTGATTAAAATCATTAAAGTCCTACAGACAGTAAGTCATGAAAACCTGAAGTTTCTTAAGCTTATATGTCTTGACATGCACAGTAATAACCAAAACGACACAAAATTCATAACACCTAATCAAGCATGAATTTGTTCAGGCACCAGATTTTTTTATTTAAACTAATAATTATGGAGTCTTGGCTAAAACAGTAATTGAAACATACAGCAGGCCTCTGTTGTTGATTTACAAACCCAAGGTGATTAACCATTGTTATTTCAGAAAATCAAATATTCCTTCCTGTCATTACATGTGGCAGTAAATCAGCAAGCACTTCATCATGCTCAAACCACGAGCAATCAGACACTCAATAAAAAGCTTAAAATGCTAAAGATTATCTAAAAATACAGGGCAGAAGAAACAAACTGTAGCCTGTGATTAATGGCTATATGATGCACTTAAGCATTGAAAAAGGCAATAAGACGTTTTTGAGATTCCAGATTGTGGTAGTAGATAGATGATTATAATTGCAGAGTTACAAATATTAACATAATACAGTGTTTAACAGCATCAGGTGTGACAGCATGCCTGCACTGACAGCTGCAGTCCTTTGGTATCTGTGCTGTAATAATGCTGCAGCAACTGCATCCAAGTTCTGCATAAGTGGTAAAGTGTGAAATCAACGTACAATCAGTGAAACAGCAGCAATTTCAGCGTGTGTCAAACATCTGTTATATATATATATATATTTTAATTTCCTTTTCATGAGACGGAGCATCTGTCTCTCCTCGTTGTACACCTGTGACCAGGAGAGGCTGTTTGAAAGAATCCGCAGAGTGAGTCCTGAACTAATTTAGCAATACATCTCCCTTTGGCCCTGAAGAGCTGCAGTTAAAAACACTCTCCCTCCACAAGATGAATGCACACAGGCTGACCCTGAACCTGAGGAAAAAGAAGCTGATTTAGCGTGTGAAAACAAGAATCAGCACCATGGACTGATCCAGGGCGGAACGGGGTCGATGCTACAGTGACCACTGGCTTGCAGTCAGTGCAGCTTCGGTCAGTGCAGTGACCTGTTGTCTTTGTGCTTTTTTTGACTTGACAGAAAAATTAAGAACTTTTTCTTAAAACTAATTTTTTTTTTTCCTGAGGGTCAGAACTGGTTGTGTTCTGCTCTTACTGGAAGCAGTTGCAAAAATCACTTGCATTCACACAAAGCTGGTAAAATATATATAATTTTGGAATATACAAACATTTCAATTATGTTTAATGACTACACTCAATACTGGTAACCTACATAAGTTACCATATTAAGCTGCAGAAGACTGACAAAATGTTGCCTTATCTTCATGAACACAAGAAATTAATTACTATAGCCATTTGAAATATCATCCAAAATTTGTATGCATTATATACTGATCCACTATCTTTGAGCCTAATTGTGTTGCTAGTTAATGCTGTTTTGGTTTGCTATATATTTTATTTTTAATTTTAATCTTTGCACATTCATGTGATCCTGGGTATTATTTCATAAAAACATTTTTATATGATGTAAACTAAGTGGAAGTGCAATACATTTCAACTGATTTGACATCAAACCTCTATAGCATTGATGAACAAGTGTCTTATACCAACAATAAATGACAGAGAAGTGGACTCTGTTTATTAATACACAGTTTATGTGGGCATTTATTTACATTCAGTTTTATTAAGGAGGATTAGAAAAAAAGATTGTTTAAATTTATACCACACTTTCTTTGTTAAAAAAAAAACAAAAAAAAAACGATTCATCCCTTTCAAATTATCCACTACTTTTTTATCTAACACTTTCAATCCCATTAGAAGATATTATTGTAAGGTGAGAAAATGTGTAAAACTTCTACATGTGTGAATTTATTTTTAGACAGATTTAGGTTACTCTCATATAAATCTACTCTCACTACACGTTTCTTTTAGTCATTGTCAATTCCACTAACAATATAACTCTCCTGTAGATCCACTTTATACTCTCATGATTGGGTCTGCTTCAGTGATGATCCAAACCTTTCCTTCAGGTTTCTCTAAACACCAATGTCCACAAACATCCAGTAAAACTGAATATTGGTTTTGATGTTGCCGATTTTTGAACTTCTACCTCTTATGTGCCACTCTTAAAGTCGTTCCTTGAAATATCTAAACTAAGAGAAATTCATAAAAACTCAATCAGTGCAGTCATATTTGGTCAATGTAATCTTGATAAAACCATAAGAATTTCTTATTCCTTTTAATGATGTATATTTACTTTGGTGATGGCACTCATTAAAATGTAATGTTTGTTCAATTGTTGACTGCATGGTGTTTATAACTTCTTGTGTTTTTATTTTGCAAATCATTTTGAACAGCCTTGCTGCTGAAAAGTGCTATACAAATACACTGGATTGATTGATTAATTGATTGACTGATTGGTTTAGGTGTTCTGTAGGTTATATGGTTGTAAAAAATGCTTTCTTCAGTTTTTGTTTGAGTCTCAGGGAGGAGCAGGAATGAAAGAGAGAAGTAACAAATCCCATGTGGCAAACATATCTGTTTGCATATAATAACAGCAGTTCGCAGTCCCATGAGAATACACATTGACGACACTTACACCGAGGCAGAACACGGTTGGGGTATAAATATAAATAATGAGTCTAAAAGGCGTCATGTTCAGACCGAAAGTTTTCCTAAAATGGCCCTCTGTAGTGGGGATGTTTGAAGAAGCTGCTTTGAGCTGCTTAAATCAGAGGTAAGAGATTGGAGACAAAAGGTGGCTGAGACAGACTGCGTTACAAAAAGCGCTGTAGTGTCAAACGAGGCAGGTTGTTAGGTTTGTTAACCCCGACATTAAAAAGCCGTTTTTGCTTTAGAAGCACAGGATTGGTGGCATAGAGCATGCACGTTGGCGTGCAGCAATCTGTCATTGAGTCCCAGCTGGAAATAAAGCAGTTTATTCTGTGTCACACACACTTAAGGTATGCGGGTAGGTTTGCAGTTTTCATTTAGTTCAAAATAATCAGCTTCGCTGTCATGATTGTAGCAAAGGCCAGATTTGTTAAGAAACTGAAATGTGACGATTAAGCCAAACGTTTACAACAAGATTATATACATTTAATGCCAAATGTCTCATTTTTGTAAACAGCATTTCTGCTTTTTGCCTCCAAAAGAGAGTTAGGATTTATCTGGAAAACAGGCTGTAAATGTCGAGTAAATGTTTCTGCTTCAGACATTCCTTGTAAAATTGTTAAATAAATGTTTTTCCTAGAATTGTATCTCCTTGGATGCAATATTTACATGACTGCAAAAGACAAGGGAATTACACATGAATGAAAAAAAAATCAGAAAACTAGGTCACACTTTTTAAAACCATTCAGTAAGCTGAGTAATATTTAAAATTCTGCAATCAATTATTACATTTTCTGACATTCATTTAATTCGTTATGCCTTAACTGGTTAAATTAAAAAAGGCTACGTCAGTTCTCTTTTTTAAAATGTCGTCCTTATGTGACAGTTTAATATTATGGCAGCTGTTGCAGGTAGAGAGTGAATCATCCAGAGCGAGAAAACCAGCGTGCAAAAAAAAAAAAAAAAGAAAAAATCTGCCAACACTGCAAAAATAGAGCAGTAACACCTGGTGCACGGAAACGGTGTAGAGCGTGTCAGAGGATCAGCCTCCGGTAAGGTCAGTTTAACATACAATCTTGTCTGATAACAGCAGCAGCTTTGGAGGAGCTCGTTGCATTGTTAAATGTAAGCTACTAAATTGCTGGTTAAGCTGTTCATATTGCACCTGTTGTAGTGTATCAGTGTGTCTGAGGTGGAAATCAAACAGATTTAAATGTGAATAAATGCCCTCTTTTTTTATCTGATTGTTTCCTGAAACCTCCAGGCCACCAAAGAGGCGATTCTGACGCATCTCCATTCAAGCATGTCTGAAAATGGTGCATTTTACTTTCACAGAAGCGGGAAAAAAGTAAAAGCACATCGGCTCTCTTTATCTTTTTTTGTCGTTACTTATTATTCTGCGTGGGAGCAAGAAGGTCCCAGCTGAGCATTAGGAAGGATCAGTGAAGCATGCGAGAAGCTCTTGATTGAGTTAATTTCACAAGTGACCTTTACGCAGCCCAACTCTAAGAGAAGAACAAATGCTACAGGATCAAATCCAGTGAAGAATGTTTTACATTTTGCAGGAAAAACACTTCAGTTGACGAGTTCTCCGTGTTTTTGCTGTCCATTGCAGCATCTGCTCGTCTGATCTCTCCCGGTCCTGTGGATCTTAAATCTCTTGCAGGCTGCTGTGTAATCTAACTTTGATATATTTTCAATAGCTGGTTGAGGGAATGAGACATAAGTAAGTGTTAATGACCATGTGATAACTCTGTGCTGTCTGAAGTCGTTCCCTAATAATTGATTGCAGTCTGTCCCACTACAACACCCACTGTATTGAAGGGTTTGAAAAAGAACCAGACTGAAAGTGTGGCTAGCTATAAAAACTTGACATGAAAATTATGATATTAGAAAATGTCCCACTAGATGAAATGAATGCAGTAAAACGCATCACTGTGGCTATACACCCATCAGGCATAACATTATGACCACTGAAAGGCGAGGAGAGACACATTGATTAATTAGTTCTACAATTTTAGCCTTGGTGAGCTGCAGCATGTTCTTATTTACTCTATTTAGTATTATGCTATACTTCTGGATCCCTCCTGGTATAACATCACTCATCCCCCCGCCTACCTATACATGACATCATAACACTTCTGCTTCCCCACCTCCACCCTCACACAGACTGACACCCTCATTCGAGACACCATACATGAACGCCTGCGCATACACACACAGCAAATTTAACAATCTGCTGTTCCCATAATTAACTTTTCCGTTTATAGCCACTCAACCTGTCCATATTTGCCTTTGTTAATTTGTTTACAGCTGGTAAATTTCCATCTGATTCTCTGCCTGAGGTTTTACACAAACAGCGCTGCTGTACAGTTTGCTGAGGTGTTTGCTGATAACTGCTCTGTGTGCCTTTAGCTACCCTCCTAGGGGCAAATACAGTATTTAAAACTCGAACTGAAAAGAAATGTTATTGCTTTAGATTTTGCTGTACTGACTCTATACTATGAATGGCCTTTCCCATTAGTCCATCCCTTTAAAATCTTTGTGGAAGTGCTTCTTTTAGGGCAATGCACACTGCACTTGGGCTCCTATCAGCAGGGAAGGCAGAGTTCCCAAGAGACCCAAGAAGACGTCCAGATTTGTCATGTTTTACGGTTGACTGCAATCAAGGATCAACCTGCCTGTAGAGGTTTCTCTGTGCTCTTCTAGGATAGATATGCACAGCCTTAAAATTGATCGCTCTGGTTGTTTTCTTTATTAATAAGATTATTAGAAGATTGTCTCATTGAGATCCACAATCCAATATACAAGAGACCTGTTTTAATAAAACAACCAAAAAATACAAACACAGCAACAAAACAAGTACTTATTAAGAAATTTGACTCAAATAAGCTGATGAAAAAATGAGCTAAGAACAAGTTTAATAAAAAAAAAAAAAACATCTTTTTTTTCTTTCTCTTTTAGAAATTTGAATTGTCACAAAGTGATTTCCTCTGCCATTAAAGTGTCTCGCAGAAGGAGAGATCTTTCGTTAGGGGCTTAATAAAACCAGGCAGGCGTTTTTAAAGCTGCTGTAGTTTGAATTGCTGAGAAAGTTGATGCAGTTTGTTGTGCATGGCGCTGCATACCAGCCGGGTTGCCCATACCGGTTATAATGTTATGCTTGTAGCTTAGATAAACTTTATATCTGACATACCGTTGGTCTGTGCGTGAATTGCATCTTCTTTTAACCCGCAGGCTCTGATGTGTAAGGCTCTGGTAAAGATTTAAAACAATCACAGAAAGAAAAAAAACCTTCAAGACCCAACAGGTAAATCCACCTCTTTGTCTCATGCATTATAGACCAGCCTTATTACAGGAACATGCCCCCTCCTCTCCTGACTGCGTCCCTCTCCTCCTCCTACTCCTCATTAGGATCGGTCTGTATCCGAGACACCTGTAAGTCCCGCGCCGTGTAGGCAGCCTGACCTACCTTTGTCATGCAGCCGTAGGCTGAGGTCTGTCCTGTGCCGGTAGGCGTGTTCCAGCTCCGCCCCGGTGGAGAAATCATCCAGTTTCACCTTTTTCACCAGGAAAGACCTTGGCATGATGGTGAGAGACACCGGCACGCACGCGAGCACGCACGCTCCCACAAACACAACGTACACGCGGACGCAGCGATACACACACGCGCGCACACTCTCGCGGATGTAAAGCCCCTCGCCGACGGCCTGGCCAGCGTGGCGATCCCGTCCGTCCGTCAACACGCCGAGCAGAGGGACCGATTGTCTTCAGGCTGTGGCGGGAGCCGAGCTGCCGAGTTATCCGGTCAAAAGAGTTTTTGTTCTGCTTGAGCGTCCCTGCCTGGCCCGGTCCAGTCCTCTTGCAGGAATGGGAGGAAATGCAACTTCAGCACCGGACAGCTCCCACCGTAGGGAGGAAGAGGAGGAAGAGGAAGAGGAGGAGGAGGAGGAGGAGGGGGTGCCTCGTGCTTTTTGCGCTCGCGGACAAACGGAAGACTGAAGGCTCTCGAACAATAATAAAATAAAATGGATATAAAAGGCGATGGAAGACACTTCGCAGAGCCCGGGCCTCTTTAAACAAGAAATGGAGGAGGAAGAAGGGAAGGACGAGGGAGGGATGCGAAGAAAATCAGAGGTTTAAAAAATATGTAATAATAACTTAGAATGCTTTTATGTATATAAAAAAAATGTCCCTTTTACGAAAAAAAAGTCCTTTATATCCCTTTAAGTCAAAAAAAGAAATTGTACAAAAAGGGACTCCGATGAATCAACAGATCCCCCTCTTTCTCTCTCTGGATCCCTCTCTCTTCACTCTCTTCCCCTCGCCTCTCTCTTTCTGCTGCTTCGAGCTGTTCCCGTGAGTGTGCCGTCTCGCGATCAGCTGTTGGCATTTATACGGAGAGAGGGAGAGAGAGAGAGGGATGGACGGATGGATAGACACAAGGGTGGAGAGAGTGCTTAATTTAATCCATCCCGCATCCCCTGGGAGCGGCGACTGGCCCGGATGATTTATTGAAGCTGTTATCACCCCCTCTTTCTCTTTCTTTCTCTGTCTTTCACTCTCCTTCGCTCTCCTTCTCTTCATTGTGTGTGTTTATTTGCATGTGTGTGTGTTAGAGAGAGAGAGAGAGAGAGAGAGAGAGAGAGAGAGAGAGAGAGAGAGAGAGAGAGAGAGAGAGAGAGAGAGAGAGAGAGAGAGAGAGAGAGAGAGAGAGAGAGAGAGAGAGAGAGAGAGAGAGAGAGAGAGAGAGAGAGAGAGAGAGAGAGAGAGAGAGAGAGGCAAGACGCCATGTTTTGTGGAGATAAGAATGGAAATTATTTTTTTCAAGCATTCGTGGACTTGATTTAGCTATCTCAACGTGAAACATGCTTTTGAAAGATTGTTCCATTGTTCATAATGTTTTTGGGACTCATACTTCTTTTTTTACTACTAAGCTTATTTCTAGTTATTATTTTTTTCCTTTTTTTTCTGTGATGACAAGGATTTTAAAGGGGGTATTAACTGGCATCCTGAGAGCTTAGTAATTATCATTAATGTAGCCCTGAAGGCAAAAAAGGGAGTAGACCAAATGGAGTGTTTTACAGTAGCCTAACCACCGGATTAATATGGAGGTAGGGTATATCAGCTCCAGGGTCACATTGGGTTCACTTGCAACTATTTCTGATTTTTATGTGGGAAAAACAAATATAATGTAATGTAAAACTGAATAAACTTTTTTCAGAGTTACTGTTCTCTTCAACTTTTCTCTTCTCTATTGAGGCTGATATGCTTTAAAATGGGAATAAAAATGTGACGTATTTGTATTTGATTAGGCTTAATTTACAACATACACCCTTATGGATTAACTTTAATTAAAAAAAAAGAAAGAAAGAAAGAAAGAAAGAAAAGCATTGTTACATGTATTTGATTGTCTTTCTTTGGACCCACAAATACGCACAAGGTTAAAGAGTTGCCATCAGACATTATGCCCAATACGACACATACTGCTATGAAATACTTTAATACTTGAAGTTTACTGCTGCATTAGATTTTTACAGTTGTGCCATTTTACAAACACTTGTATCATATGAGTTATTGTTGGAGGAACATTGATCATGGTTTCTAATGGTCACTGATGCCAAACATCTGAGTTTTGGTGGGGGGACCTTTATGTTTTTATATCATATCATCAAATCTTACAGTACAAAAAAATTACATATAGGCTATATGGTTCTTTCTGCATCAAGTTTGTATTTTTCCCCCTGCATTCAGGGGCTCTCTCTGGGTACTCCGACTTCCTCCCACAGTCCAAAAACATGAGTAAGAAGTCAACTAAATCATCTAGAAAGGCAATGATGTAGATAGTCACCAACCAGCTTTTGCATTAATCATTGAGAAGGTTATAAATTATTTTCAACATCTTATTTTTTTATTAAAATGCTAAAGAAAAGCAGAGAAAAATGTTTTTCAGAACAGATACTCCATTTGTTCTAGTATTTTTTTTTACCTCTTTCATTTTAAATTGAAAATAAACTTCACTGAATGAAAATAATTTCAAGTCTAGATCTTTATTATCAGAGCCAGAAAGTTTTATTTAAAGGCCATCAGTGCACTGGATGTCTTATTACCACAATACACGAGGCTTAGTTTGATGCTCTGACATTGACTATCAGTGCAATTGTACAGAAAACACATTCTTTATATGACCAATATGTCATATTATTGCAGATGTAGCCGCCTAACAGACTGGAGCACTGCAAATATGGAGTCTGCATGTACCTTAGTAGAAGTACGTTGCACTAAATAAGCACTTTTTTGTGAAATTGCTAAAAAAGAACAGATAAGCACTTTATAGCAATTCACTGAAATATTCCCTGAAGGTTTTCTCAGCCTTCTATACCTCAGTTTCTGTCAACAAATTCTTTAGCTAAGATAATGTGAGCCAACTGCTATTAAATGGTATTTGCCTTTCCCTCTTTGCTCCAAATTATTTACATTTCCAGACAAAAAAAGAGAGCTTTCTTTCCTAAAGGAGCCCCTTTGCAGCAACAAGGTTTGAGTACTTGTGAAACTTTGAAATCTGCAGCATCTGTCCTTTCTGTGTGATGACTGTGTACAACGTCTAGCCTTAACAAGCTGACTGAGCTACGCAAGCTATGTGCAAGCTCAAATCCCTTAGGCCGCTCAAATATTTGCACAACACCTTTTTCCTAATTCTTACTTCAAAAGTTCTGTCAAACAGAAATTATTCAGTAATGGCTCATAAAATGTTAAACTGAAAAAAATAATATTCATAGAACCTTTTGCACGAATGTGTTTTCAAATAATCACTGAAATCTGCCACAAACACATTCAAAGTTAATTGATAATTTGGCTTTTCACACACATCGATATTGCCTATTGTGCTCATATGCACAACTTTAATTAAATTATTTTGTGTATCAATGTTATTAAAACTCTTGGAGCTTTATAGCAGTGCTAAACCCTCTGCAATGACAATGATTAAGCATCTACTTGCAGTGCAAATAGAAACATATGTTGCTTGTAAGTTGTTTTACATGCTTTAGTCTCATCTGTCTCAGGGGAAACTTTTTTATTTGTTTTCAATCTGCCACTTCAGTGTTGAAATAAACGGAGACGGAGACTGACAGCAGAGATGTCAGGTTAAATAAATTCACTTAAACAAGGTGAGTTTATTTAGTTGGAAGGGAAGATGAGAAAAGTGATAACGATTAAGATGAACTAACTGAGGCATTATTTGAATGACCCAAATCTGATGCATCAATATCTGGCAGCAGAGCATTTGTATGTAATGTTTTGTTGAAGTTAAGATGCTTCACTGTTACACTTTCCGGGTTTCTATAGATTACAGCCAATGTGACAGGTAGAATATGTGTGTTCAGTGTTTTCCATGACACATCAAGACTGGGAGAGATTTGTGTGTGTGTGTGTGTGTGTGTGCGTGTGTGTGCGTGTGTGTGTGTGTGTGTGTGTGTCTGTTCCTACCCGTCCATCTGTTGTTCTTAATCAGGAGAAGAGCAGATGAGTCCCGTCACCTGGAGATTGGCTCAGGGAGGTCCAATTAAACACACAAACACGCACAACTGGCTCGACGCGCAATACACAAATGCCTTTACAGCAACTGCCAGTTGACTAAGATAACCCCCAACATTAACAACATATTTCATCATTGTTACAGCCTGTGTGGATACACATTTACAGCCCAACAGGCATACACATGGAGAGAAATTACACATAGTCAGTAAAAATATGAGTATGCACATCAGACACATTTATGTATATTAGAGATTTGAAAGCAGTGAATTGCAACCCGTAACATTCTTTTTTCACACATTTTATTTCACAAACCATTCTGATTTTAAATATTGACTATATAAAACGTGACATTTGGCATTTTGAAAATTATTTTCAATGTGTTGAAAATGAGAGCATGTCTCTAAGAGTTTCTGCATCAAATGGAGCATTTGAGTGCAAATTCTAAAGATAAAAAGTAACAACGTTTTATTGCAGCACACATGAGTGCGAACGGAAGCCAAAATAGGAAAGTCTCAGATGCTGTCGTCATCACACTTCAGTATCACCACATTTTATTTTGGGGACACATGCTAGACTTTTTTTTTGTACTTGTGAGAAAATCTGTAATGAAAAGTCTGTCTGTCTATTTGATCTATCTATCTGCTATGTTTTGCAACAAAATTCTAAGGTTTTCATGACTTTGTTTTTATGAGGTTCCAAATTTTTAGTAGGCATTCTGAGAAACTGGTAGCTGAAAACCAGTACATGTTCAGCTGGAGGAACTTTTACTGGTTGCTGGTCAGGAATTTAAATGTTCTGTCTTTTTTTCCAGTCTGTCAAAAACAACATCTGAACAAACAGGTCTCACTGCAACACCACTCTTTGGTGTGGATGCTGTCATTGAAAAGGAAACAAAGTTTGCTATATTTTTAAATGTATATATTATTTGTAGACAATGCAAATAACTTATTCTTAAATGTTGTGGAGATCAAGACTATTAAGACCCATAAAATAAATTTTGATCAGCATGATATAAGCAATTGATAATATAAGAAATAGTGGCGAATTGGACATAATCATATGCATGGATGTACAAAAGCATTTGCAAACATTTCAAAGAAATGAGCACAAGTGACACAATGATTTGAAGACTGAACTGATTGAATTTCAGTTCTGATCTGAGAAATGCACCAAAGCAACTGAGAAAAACTGTGGATCACAGCATTACGCATGAGAGATGTGGAGCGTAGACACGTCCTTCAAAAGACATGTAAGTCAAATGTTTCACATTAATGTTCATTTTGTTTTCAGCTTTACATATAACGTATGTGGTGCCCTCATACTGTGCATTTATATTTTTCTTTTTTTAAAGTTGAGCAGATTTGTGTTTAGACATCGCTCGGGTCGTCTACAACCTCTTTGTACTGAAAGTGGAGCAGTAACACAATGTTGATCTCATTAATAATGTGGATAGATTATTCTTCCAATCACCTTCTAAGCAGATATTTTAATGTGTCTACCCTTCTGTAAACTAACTACATTGTGATTATACATTCACCAGCTGACTGGCCTTGACATGGCATTGATCTGTAATTGTACGACTAGCATGTTTGTGTGGTCTGGTGTGTGTCTATATGTGTGTACTTGTTAATATCTCATGATTGGCTGTGAAACCTAAAAGGACACCAACTTACAGGGACATCCTTGAAATATGAGTTCCACATTATTTTACCCTGTAAGCCAGAGGATAACAAGAGAAAGAATGTTGTGATTTGCCTGGTTCAAGGTCTTCTCAGTCTGAACACATGAACATTTATATTGGTCCAATGAAATAGTACATAATCCTGCCAAAATTATAGCCTTTTATCGCACGTTGCTTTTGATGGTATTCTTTACACACTACCTTCAGAGTCCTGTGAATCTCTGCAGGTCTCAAATGTCTTATTCTTTTAAAAGAGTAGAATAGTATTTTAGATCTTATATTGATAAAAACAAGTTGTTTTATTGTTGAAACTGTGTTCCTGTGTTATCCAGGAGTGAGCATGTGTGTCGGGGAAAAACCAGTTAGTTTTAGCACAACACACTGATTCTTAATAAAGCAAAACATTGCACATGTAGCCTGAGTCAGAATGTATTTCTGTCTCTTCCTCCCTCTTCGCCTCTCATTTGGTCTTTTTGTGAAGGTGAGGCTTTGTTCTGTCCTAAAGCTGTTCTGTCGCAGTAACGCTAAATATTGCTGAGCAGCTCTTCTCATCAGGCACACACACACACACACACGCCAAGATGCAAGTACACACGCATACACACATGCAGACTTGCAGACACATGCAGAAGTGCTGGGCTAGGAGAGAAATGTGGCCTGTTTCTTTGCAGTTTTTGATGACTCTCGCTGTACTGGGTGAAACAGAATGCAGCTTACATTAGCAAGAGATAGAGTGTCCCAAAACGAGAGGAGAGGAGAGGAGAGGAGAGGAGAGGAGAGGAGAGGAGAGGAGAGGAGAGGAGAGGAGGAGAGAGAGGAGAGGAGAGGGGGAGAGGAGAGGAGAGGGAAGGAGAGGAGAGAGGAGGAAGGAGCTGGAGCAGCGGAAGGAGAGGGTGCGGAGATGCGAGGAGAGGAAGGGAGGAAGAGAGTGAGAGGAGATGAGGATGACCCTCGGAGAGAGGAGCGCCGCCGGTCTGTACAGAGAGGAGAGGAGAGGTTTTCAATATTTTTCTAAATAATTTTGAATCTCTTCTTGTTTATTTTGAAAGCTCTAACATCAGAGCTGCATGGTGTTTAGACAATGCTACACCTTCAGAAATGTTATTTTATACCAATATAAGTAAATGTGTTCAGTTAGTGTAAAGCATTTCAACTAATAGTCCAACAGCTGCTCCACTTTTCAATTTCTTTCTCTGAGAGCAAAGATCAAATGGGCCTTTAATTATGATTCACAAGGAATAGAAACTGGGAAAAACAATTAGCCTCATTCTGCCTAAAGTAATAATATCTTTATTTTATCATCTGGAAAATCAGCAAACATATATTTCATTCATTTAATCATTTAATCTTTTTTCACAAAATATTGTAAAAACCAATGCTGCAAACAGTCCGAGAATGTCCTTTCTGTTTCTTTTTTAAAATGTCAAACTGTAATTTAAACTCAGTAATGCTGCTATTAAAATGTATGATAAAGAAATGCAAGATCAGTCAATCAATCAAATTTAGCGTCATTTCTTCACTTGTAAAATAGAATTCAATAAAATGAAAGCGTTTCTCTAAAACATTTAACATATTACAGTGGAAATACATAGAACAGGTGAAACATATTAATTAAATGCAATGATGTGAAGATATCAGTCTTAACAGGAGTTCAGCATATCGACATGTTGAGACAGAAAGATGGGCAACAGTCTTGTGGGTCTGCTACTGATGTTGTGATATCATTTACTTTGACGGAAGGACATCAAAAAGTGAGAAGAGTCTCTAACAATGTTCAAAGTCCTACTCCTGAAGTAACTCTGAAATAGATCCCAGAGTAAGAGACACTCCAATTACCTTCTCAGCTGCCTTCAATATCCTCCTCAGGCCGTCTTGTCTGCAGTATTGGAACTGTGATTGTGAGATTTACAGAACCAGTTTTTTTTGTTTGTTAGGCATTCACTGTTGGCTATATATATATAAAAGATGCAAGCACACACGCATACACACATGCGCGTGTGCTTGCAACTGATTGTGGCTGCCTAGATGAGAAAACACCATGTGCAATGTGGTTTGCCTCTTTTACTCATCCCATAGTAAATGTCTAAACCGGGAGTCTCCACTTCCAGTCCTTGACAGACACCGTCTCTGTTCCACTTGAATGAAATGAATAGATCATTACAGTCCTCTCCAGAGCTTGATGACATGTTGAGGAGTTAATTCAGTCGTCTGATTCTGGTGTGATGGATAAGGGATTCATGTAAAAACTGGAAGATGGTGTTTGTGAAGATGACTTATCTGGACCGACAAACTACTTTTGAGGTGTGACGCTTAATTTTGGACATCTTTATAAATGACCAACCAGATCCCTTTTTTGCAAACATATCATTTTCATCTCATGCTTTTCTTAACATAGTGCATTCATTTTCTGCAGCAGGGTGAAGAGCGAGGTCGCCGAGCCTGAACACCTCAAACTGGTTTGTTGAATGTTTTAATGAGTTTAACTCCACTTCGTTGAAATCCACCATGATCGATCTCGGCGCACCTTCTGGATGTTTAAAATTATTGATTTGCAGTTGACAAATTTGCAGCATTGATGAGTACACCTTGTTTAATGAGTGCCTGATTAGGATCTTTTTGAAAATGAAGTCCAACTTGATATTAGCAAAGTGTATCTAATAAAGTGTCTTGTGAGACCAGAGGTATGCTCAGTTTTAGAGAACCAGCTGTTGTGCAGATCCAAACTTCTTGGTTGTTGTGACAAAGCTCTGGTGTGACTGCTCTCTTTATCTTTCACCGTGTGCTTCCGTAAACTCTTTCTGACCCACAATACTACTGTAAGAGATATTTCTTTTCCGCTCTCTATCTCGGGGTAATTGTGTGAATCAGGACAGATTGCATTTACTCAGACAGTTGAGTGGCGAGCTGGCAGGGTAATAAATGGCCCGAAAAACCGGTACAACTGCGATTCCTCTCACCACTGAAATAAGAGCAGAAAAACATAAAAAATCATTACCTGCCTCAGACAAGCCTATTCCATAATGTCACATGTGATCAAGAGATACGTATTTTAGAAACACGTGGTGGGACGGAGGAAATGAAAAACAATCAAAGGGCTCAGAGACAGAGAGAAGACACAAGTAAAGGAGCTGCACTACTGATAACAGGTTTCTCTTGTTCTTCAGATTGCCCTAATTATTAAGTTATTTTAAACACGCAGCCGAGAGAATAAAGGCAAAGATGCAAAAAACAAGAATTAAAACTTTTTAGTAGATCATTGAGATTTTATATCTCTTTTAATAACAAACTACAACAAATTATGAGCGCAAATTCTTAAAAATAAATTCTGTGATTAAATAATTGAAATTGTATTTCTTTAAATTGATCTAATATGAAATATATGTACATTTTCATGGTAATTTTATAAGTCGACATGTTTTTTTGTTTTTTTTGTGCTTTGGGTTAAATGCAAGTACTGGCTTTGAAACAGACGTTATTTATTTAGCTTCCTTTCATGTTCAGTACAAAGGCATCCATCGCGGCATCAAGTTGATGTTTCTAGGGTTCGTTTGTTCCAGGATTGGATCACATCACAACAAAGTGTGTTTGTGTCACAGCAAACAAAGACTTTCAAATCACAGCAGATTTGACAGAGCTTATGAGTGAGAATGAAAGTTGGGTTTTTATTCAATGATATACTGAACTAAAATCTGCAATTATTAAAGAAAAAAATCTAAATTTATTGTGTGGAGTTGTTAAAAATATTATGAATAGTTATATTCATTGTTTGTTTTGTTCAATATGAGCTTTCTGAGAAATCCCATGAATATATTCCACAAGTTCAAGTTTTTAATGTTTACCTTGGCTTTATTTCCTGTGTTTCTTTAGCAACTAAATCTGAACTTTTTTCTCCATCTCTTGCTTGCTACAGCTACTTCTTCACAACAGAGCCTGGCGTGAACGCACAGGCTAGTTAGCAGGGCTACTAATAATGGCAGATAAACAGTTTTTCTCTAATGCCGAATTGTTTTTCCACCTTTGGCATATTGAGCAGCATATACACAAGCATGACGGACAGCGCTAAGACCCTCCTACTGGCTTTGATTGGTTGCTTCTGACCGGGAGCGGTGCATTTCTGCAGTTTTCAGTAAGACGCCAGGCAGAGGAGTTTGATTTTGTTCACACCACTAAACTCATCTTCTTCAGTGTTGGAGTTAAACAGCCTCAGTGTTACTTGGTCACACACTTCCTCAGTCTCTGTTTTGTTGTTGCTTTTCGAAACTTGTTAAAAAGATGTGTATTAGTCACTCTGCAGTGTTCAAAATGTGAAAAAAAAGTGATTTACTCTTAGTCCGTAAATCACGACATTCAAAACAAAGTGCCTTCCAATACAAACAATGCTTGTTTACTCCTGTTCTGGTTTTGACCAAAGCGTGATTTATCAAATGGCTCTGAAGAGTTTTCTTCTTCTGACGTTTGAAGTTAGAAACTGGGGTTCCTTAGACAATAATCTGTGGGGTTTTTTATATGCTTGCCCTCATCTAGACACTCCAAAAACCACTTTTCTAATACATGTGTTGCACATTACTTGTTTTTATTGCTCCCAAATTGTCAAATTATTGTTTGCTGCTGATTTGTGGTCTTAACTTAGAACAGTTCAAACCACAACTGAGAAACATACTTCAGTTTGTTGAAATACCTTTCCTTGCACACAATGCTCCAGTGGTGCAATACTAACTCTCAGTACTCTTAGACCAGAATAGTTTCTTATATATGAAAAAGAAAATGAGGCAGGATTGTGCAGGTTTTACACTGGCAGGGGGTTCTTCTGACTTCTTTCTCCTGTCTGAGTGTTTCTCCAATATATACCAGAGGTTTCATCCCTTTGTTGCCTCCACGCCAAAATTGCTTCTTATATGTTTTTTTCATCGCTCACAAGCAATCTGTCTCCCATGAACATGTACACATGTTCACACACACACATACTACCAGCAGACATGATTACAGAAAGACAAAACCAGCCAGCAGAAAAACACACACACACACACACACACCCCTCTGTCCTGTATGTTTCTAACCCTGAGGCTCTGCTGCAGCTCCAGCGGCTGCCTGATGTTCCATCAGCAGGACAAGACATTACTATTCCAACACGGCTGTTCAGCGGCTTTAATGTTCTGCCAATACACTTAAATCTACTTTATTTGGCCCCCGGAGGGCAAATAGTTTACAAACATACTTTTATTAGGACGAAATGAAATGAACTTCAAATGAACCCATCACATAATCATACTTTTCCTCCTATATAATGTGCCTTTTTCTTATTTTAAGCCTTTACCCATTTCTAGATTTCAGTTTTATGAGGTCTATCTGACAAAGTTATCGACCTGGCTGTGAATCAACTCTCTGCATCCATGATATATATAACTTGACTGTGCATTGGATGTTTTAAGAACAACATAAATATTTGCACACTCAGCATCTGTATTAGGAAATGTGGGAAAACTGTATCAGGAGATCTACAGTCAAAACTACGTTCACATTAGGGCTGTAGCAAATCCTCGAATGATTCGAGTGTCTCGATTATTAAAGTCCCTCGAGGAAAATTTACCTGCCTCGAAGCTTCGTTAAATTGTGTTTTATTATTTAGCGCACCATGTTCCGGCAGGATCATTATTTTTGTTGGGCAGTGATCCCACTTCACCCTATGAGTTGTTACTAGCAGCATAAGAGAGAGCGAGAGAAATTTCCGATTACTCGATTAATTGTAACAATAATCGATAGAGTACTCAATTGCTGGAATATTCTAGTACAACAGCCCTAATTTACAAAAATACAGAAAAAATTAACTTTCGTCTCCAAAGACTCCCTTACTATAGTTTTGAACTGACCTAATGAATTTTCTATTTAGTCTGAGTAAAGCTTTACTACATTAAGACAAAATACAGCATCCTAAAAATTAATCACCTTCTTCCCTTTTAATGCAAAATTAACTCCTTGACCTGAATGTTCATCACGACATAATTATGAATCTGACAGAGCTTTTATACTTGTTTTCAAAATACTTTTAATGTGCAAAGAACATTAAATGTTCGCAAAAGACAAACTCTAACTGATTAGATCAGGGCAAATATCTTTTAGCTCAACAGCTGAACAATATGACACAACTCTCGTGTTACCCGAAAGTCGGTTTTTGGTTTGTTGATCAATCTTGGACTGAATTGGTTCAAGATGTTCTCACTGCTGGACAGGAAAAAAAAGCTTTCAGTAAAAACGGAGGCTGGATTTGACCAAATAAACCAGGATGGACCAGACTGAAGGAGCACAATAATGATAATTGTTATTGTTGACACTATGTCAAGTAGATTCTTCCTGACAAATAAATATTGGTATGTTTTTGAAGTTTTGTCAGGTTTGTTTTTAAGCCTTTAGAAACTTTTTTTTACAGTGCACAAACTCTTTTCTAGTTATTGACTTGTATTTTAATTTACTTTATTGGGAATTGCCAATAAAATAATTGCTAACTTTTAATTTCCTGTTTATTTTTGAAATAAATAAATAAATAACAGGAAAATCAAAAGTTGTCTCGTCTCGTTCCCTAAAGAGTCCAGTTGTTAAACATTAAGTTAGAGTTTGAATAGTGTAAACGATAAAAGTCGTTTTGTTGATTAAGCCATGAGGCTCATTAGAATTTTATGGCGGGGTTGTGAGCATAAAAGGGACTCAAACAGGCTGATAGCTGCCACATAAAAGAGGTGAAGAATGACCTGATAGGCTGAGCTGTAAAGATGGCTGCTGTGGGATGACCTTACTGTTTTTTTTTTTTTCTTCTTCTTCTTGGGATACAGCTGTAAGGATTGTCTCCAGGGCTTCCCCTCGTGTGTAGACAGTTACGTGAAAATGTCGCCAGCATCGGGCATTTTGTGCAGCAGTGACCTTTTATGGATGACAAGGATGCAGGAGCTGAGCTGCACAAAGGAGCCAGACTGCTGGAAGTAAATCATGTTTAGGTTTATGCAGCAAAAATGAACAAACTACCTCATATAGGTCGTTCCCTCAAGGGAATAAATGATTGTAGCTATTCATAAAGGTGCTCTGTTTCTGATCCAGTTTTTGCACTCCGGTGTCTGACGTACTTTGATTAATTACATTCTCTGAATGTCTTTTAAAAGGGATAATTTACCAGAATTGCAGACTAACTTTATTCAAATAAGACCATATTTCAATTATTGAAGATGATTTGAGAAAACGATTTGGGGAGATCAGTCTGGCTCTGCCTTCAGTAAAAGGCAAAAGTTTGACCCTGTTGTTTCTACAGGAGTTAAGAAACCAAAACACATAAGATTTGACAGTTTGGCGCTGTGGAGGATTCAGGGGAGCGTTAACACAACACCAAACAGGAAGTACATCAGCAGTGACCTTAGAGAAGTAGTTGGTGCTGCAAATCAATCAGGAAGGCGCACCAGAGTAATTTTCTAACAAATTAAAGTTAATGCCTCTCCACTGACAAAGAACAAACCTTTTAGGATTGTTACCATATTTTAAATCAAGTAAACAGTGAGGTCCGGTCATGCAATGGTTAGCAAAACTACAAAAAGCTCAATAAAGAGTAGCACAAAATCACTGCTTAAGTTTCCTCCATGCTCTGCCACATTGTGGTTATTTTGCTTCATTTATACAAATATTGCTATTGCATTAAGATGCTTTGTGGGATGTGCAGGTACAGGTACCGTTTATTGCAATAATTTTTCTTGGAATATTTTGCCTGTAATAAACTTGATACAAAAAGTATAGAAAAAGTTTGTTGATTATTCCTTTGTCAACAAATGAAACAGTTTCAGGACAATACATCAGTCCACCTGCACCATAAGCTGCCGAGCACAGAGGTGGAGGAGTCATGGTTTGGGACTGTAGTTTAGTTATTAGAACTGGACATCTTTGAGGTTTTGACAAAAATAACAAAACAGTGTTCTCAAGCATGAACAGAAGCCCAGTTTCATTACAGGAAACGTGATGTAAGACCCTAATGAGGTCACCCCGAAATTATTCAATATTCTTTAAGCCTTAAAAGGTTCCTTCACAGATTGTTGTATTATTGAGAACATTTTTTCACCAAATACAATGTTTCAATACCTTGAAACAAAGCTGCCAAATAATAAAGAAAAAGTAAATGAAGTATGTTGCTTGTTAGGCTTCTGTTTGGTAATTAGTGTAAATTTAGGGCAACAGATCGTACCATGTGTGAAATTCCCCAATTCTCCCTCCTTAAAAAGTTACTTAAGAGTCAGACTTTGCTTTCTCTACTTTTGATATAGGCAAATTTGTGTGTTATTTTAAAATAGTGCTAATTATAAAATGACCATATGATCCTCCATATGGCTCTTCTTTAATTGCATCTCCTCTCATCTGCACACTGATAATAAGCTTCCGCTTTCTCTGTGTTTCTGCTTGCTCTCTTTTTCACTCAAAGCTCTGAGCTAACAGAAAAAATTGGGGAAACAAGTAAAAATATCACCTGGAATGGTTCCATCATCCTCTCTTTGTTTTCATCATATGTTTGCCAACTTCTCCATTATTTATCTTTTTATTAATTCAGTTTTTAGTTAAATCACCCTCTCTTTTTCTTTCTCCGAAGATGCAGCAGAACTCCTGCCAGGAGAGCCGTGTCCTTCATAGTATGAGTTTGCTTAGATGCCAGTAACCTGCAGGAGATTAATAAAAGGTTTAGCATTTGCCAGCACTCACCTGACTCAAGGCTAGAGCTGCCCAGGAAACAGCCCCGTCCAAGGCGTTGTAAAAGGGTTTCTATTTTAGGAGTTAGCTTCCTTCCTGAGAGTAAAATTAGAGTATCGTGGTTGGCGTCAAGTCGCAGTCAGCTTTGCTTAACATTAACGCCTCAAGCAATGGCTCTGAAACCACAAACACCCACTACTTTCTAAATTTCACTAATTACTATGATAAACTGTTTCTCTTTTGGGATAGAGGAAACGAGCTCAGATCTCTTGGGCTGCAAACATGTAGCTTCAGCCTCCAAACAGTATTTTTTCCACCTGTTAAATCACTTAAGCATTCTCAAACAGGTGGATCAGAGGATGCTGCTAAAAGATCGCATCATCTGTAGGACACTTACTTGAAGAAAAATATCAACAAAGATGAATCAGGGTAAAATTCAGGATTATGAAAACTAATGACCAATCACAATTTGGTGAGTTTTAATATTTCCCATCACCTAGTGAGCAAATGTCCATGTGCCACATAAATATAGGATTCATAATTGTATGCTTCAGCTGAATTTAATAACACGGTTTGCAACCTCATTCATGCCACTGCTAAGACTTTTGATCTGCTCGAAACCTGTTTCAATCCTGCGTGAAACTGCATGTGTGTCTCTGCTTGCAGCACCACAGACAGTCTTCAGTCAGAAATTTGTAAAGCACACTCAGAAACAATGCCTGCTTGTATCAGCATTTATAAATTTGATTGTGGTCGTAGAACCAAAAGCTTTATAAAAGCAATCACACAAAGTCTAAAGGCATGTATATGTGACTTAACTGAAATCATAAAATATTTATCTCATGGATCTGCCTTAAAGTCAAGATGAAATGTTTGGTTTCTGAAATGAACTGCAACAGTTTTACACCTGAAAGAGGCTTGAAAAACGTGCAAAATCCAATACACTCGAAATATCTGCTATTTATTTGCTCGGATGTGCGTTTCCTGTGGGGTGAGGATTTCTGACTTCAGTGATTAAAAATGAGAAAATATCTATGTTTAATTGCATGCCTGAGGCTTGTAATAGTCCAAGAACATTTTTAGGTTACTATGAGAGCTTCTAAATTTAAAAAGTGGTGTTGCATTGCATCCAGTAGATGTTATAAAAACTGGTACAAAACATTCTCTGTGATGCTCTGGCAACCTAGCCATGCTGTAGCCCACTTCTCGCTCATTCATGGATATAATGAGAAAGATATTAGATATCAAAACATTCACAGCTCACCACTGGTCCCAAGCACAAACACAACTCAGCCTCTAGGACTTTCCTACTTCACTTCAGAAGCTCTACCTCCTTAAATCATAGGTTATAGTTGATAAAATAAGGATTTTAAGATGTTTATATTGGTACCAGAGTGCATCAAGTGCACCAAAGATATTTCCTGTATTTTCCGGGCTAAAAATCCCACTGATGCACTGTGCAAGGGTGAAATTGAAGAAAAACTTGAAGACTACTGGTTGTTCAATTGGGACAATGAGCCAAAACACTAATCAAAATGAGTTTTGGAGCAGATCAACCAGACTAACAGAGATTTTCAGGGAAAGCTTTCTCAAAGCCTTAACGACCTCCAAACTGCTGTTTCTAATTTAGCTCTTCCTTTTGGTCATAGATTTACTTTAAACCACTGTGCCACAGGTTGGAATCCATCAGAACAGACTGAAAAGGTCAGAACATATTTTCCCTCATTTTAAGACTGGAAAGTATGGCAAAATTATAACAGAGTGTATCTTTTTAGCCATGAGCGTAAAGTTAAAAAAAAAAAGTGTTTTGCGTCCAAACCATTGCAAATCATTTTAGGTCACATTGTATAGAAATGACAGCAATAAGAAAACCATTTTGTGCTGATATGTATTCTGAGTAAATTAGAGCCTTATGAGCTCTAATTTATACAGAATTAGAGCTACTTATTTGTAAATGATCTACAAATAAGCAGGTATTGGAGGGAAATATGTTGTGTAAACTGTAGGTTTAGACTGAATAGAATAGAGACTATATTTAGGACTCAAGGCCCAACGAACAAAAATTAAAGAAAGAACAAAATGCCAAACAGATGTAGACAATATAAAATTGCATTAGCTTTAAATGTAATACATAAAATGTAATAATAGACAACTGCACCTGTGTCTCCACACCTGTGAATGATATAGTGTGGAACTCAACTAAAATATAACTAAAAGCATTGAAACAACTGCCTGGTAATAAAACCACTCCATCTTCCAATTTATTTTCCCTCCTCAGGCAACATTGAACTGGTTTCCTGTCAATTATATCAACCAGTTGAAAACCTCCTCTGTGTGCCTCCAGTATTTACAGTATGTCTGATTGTTTGTGACCTCGACGGGGCCGAGGAGGATCTAATGCAGGCCAGACCAATAATAATTCTTCTCTCCATCCTCAGCCTCTCCACGCGCGCATTAATTTAATCACCCTCTATATTTTTCCCTCTCTGTCTCTGTCCTGTCAGTCTCCTTACACTCCTGCTGTACTTCTCTTACTCCCCATCTGTCGCTCCATCCTCTCTGCGCTCGGGTGGTGAAGATGGATCACTTTGTGTCTGTCAGCAGTAGTATCACAGAATGAGAATGTATCGTCTGCTGTCTCCGATAATAAATGCTTCTATCTACGCTACTGTTCCCGGTCATAACAGATGGCCCGTATCTACACAGCTACTGTTTACGAGATTATCACAGCCCTCTGCCGTCCCGAAAGCCCCCAACAGGAGAGATGGAGAAATTACTTTATCGCTGTGGGGGCCCCGAGAGTTATTTGTGAGGAATTTATAGCGCGTGAGCGTTGTGAAACGCCAGTTATTTTGACTCTGCTGTGGCATCCCGCACACTGTGACTGTGAGCACAGAAACGGGAGAGGTTAAGCTGTAATTGCGATTGCTCTTTTATGCTGATTTCAGAGGCCACCTGAAGAAGAGAGGGAAAGATTAGGATCAAAAAAGACTCCCTCAGCAAGTCTTTTTATGTACAGCAGCATTCATCACTTTTATCTTGTTGAGATTCTTTATATGTGATCGCTTAGCTTATACAGATAACAGCAGAGTTTCAGTTCTTTGGGAGACAGTGTTGAGTGGGTCATTAAGATATTTGAACGGTTTCCATTTGGCTTTTCCTTCTCCTCAACTCAGTCAAATCGGGTGATAAATGAAGGTCTGGGCAGCAGACACAATCAGTTACAGTCACTGATCATGTTGGACCAGGCTGGCACTCACAACGGTGAACGTGTGTCCATGCAATCCTGTTTGACATTTACCGCTGCTGGTCACTGAGTGAGTCTGTTGACATACGACCCTTGTTGTGACCCCCTGACCCCGGCCTGACCCCGCTGTCTGGCTCGGGCTGCAGAGCAGAGGGAAGTTTTGGCTCGAGCTGCTGACTGATGGCTCTCCACTTCTTCTTTTGGCTGAAAGCCTCAGCAGAGGCCGCTCAACATGACCATCATGTGAACTTGGACCATGTAGACCAGTGAAAAACAGCGAGTGTAAATTTGCTCCATCAGCTTTTTGGAAGTAATTTAATAATAGCAATGAGAAGGGAAATAATTGTTGCTTGTAGTTACTTGAAAGAGAAAAAATATAGGAGATCCCTCATATTTCCATTCAAACTATCCATCTTACTTTAGCATTACCCTCACCAATAACCCTAATTGGACCTGAACAAGTGCTGTAATTGGATGTTGGCCCTGTGTGTGTGAGCAGAATGGACAGTTGGTTTAAAGCCGCGGTGCCTGCTCTGCTGCACACAGATATTAATCTCAACCACTGCAAAGATTTTTTTTCTTGATTTCATCATAGCACAAAAAGGAGGTCAGTTTTAGAAAAAAATATTTTTTTTTACTTATTTATTTGCAGAGACAAATTAGAAGATGTACTTTATGTTCACATTGCAAGAGATTTAAACAAAGATTTAATACTTCACCAGAAATGGCCACACAACACAAAAGGTGAAATTATTCACATATTCTTTCAGCCTATTCAAAACCCCCTTTTTTATTCAATTAATTTTGGTTGACATTAAACTACTGACCAAAAAAAAAAAACATCTGGACTTATCAAAGAAAACTTCAGCCTCTTTCCCAAAACTCCAGAAACCTCTCTCTGCTGCCGCTGACAGATGTAGTCATAAAAATGTATCCACTGTCTAAATTTGTCTTCTAAGACGGAAGAAAGGTGTGTTTGAAACACTCACAATCCTAACAAGCTTTTCAACTTTCAGCTATGGGAGTGAAAAACAAAGTTACGCTGTTGCAGAGAACAGAGAAGTGAAGGTGACACTGCACGACCCAAGAGGGGAAAGTGTCACATCTTACACAGAGCTACTGTAAGAAAAAACATCAGCTGTCAACACGCGAGCACATCCAGCAAATGTGACACTTGATGGATACATAGAAATGGCTGTGGAGCCAATAAAAACATAAACGTCTTTCCATTTCCTGTGTAATTATTAATGTTGCTTTTCCCGACCTGCATTCACACAAAAAACTAGAGCAATGTTTTAATTTATATAGTTTAGTCAAGTTTTTTCAAAGTTTAAGCTAATATGTTCCAAAAATGTGGTTCCCTGAACGCCTCCATCATGCATTCAATTAAAAAGAAAAAAAAAAACCTGTCACCTCATTTGTAATGATTTTTCAGACTTTGACAAATGTCAGACTGAACCAAGTTCAAAGGTCACAGTTTTACATTGGGGCCTGTTTGTGTAAGATCCGAGGATTCACCACAATGAGTGTGCACTTTATATTTTTTGACATGTGGTCTCTCAGCACTGCTCAGCTGTTGTGCATTTCGTCTGTAGTAATCAGCTGGTGTTTGAGAGAAACATCCATCTCTCTGTCTTACTATAATCCTTAGGGAGACACACTGGGACTACACACACCCACACGCACACACACACACACACACACCTTATCTCTGTCAGGCAGAGCATTGGATACTCGTTAGACACGGTGGTAAAGGGACGCACTGGAGACAAAGCGAGTCTATGCTAATGCTCTTTGATTTTGTCTCCCTCCTCTTTCTCAGGAGTTTTTAAAAATCTATTCTTCTCTTATCTGTTTTATGTTGTTATTCTCTACTCTTGATTTCCAGGGCACAGAATCTGCTTGCATTTTGCCACGCACAACTCATCATAATTTTAGATTTAGTAAAAGTTTCATTCTTTTTTTCTTTCCTTCATAGCAGCAAGAAATGCATTCCTTTTACAGTTCAGTTCATGTTCATTGTCTAAGTGTTGATACACCTCAAAGACTGAAAAAAGTGTAATAAAAGGCCCAAATAGACTCCATCTTTGTCATCTCATATTTAGTACAATTATTGTTTAGTATACAGAATATAACGTTTTATTGTGTGTGTTTGGAGGTGTGTGTGTGTGTGTGTGTGTGTGTGTGCGGAGGGGCGGGTGTGTGTGTTTGTGTTTGATCATATATGCTCTACTGTGACCCTGTTCATACTTTCATACTCACACATCTTAATTTACTGAACAAAAAAAAAAAATCTATACAAGACACGTGGTTAGTAGAAGCTGTAATGATACATTTCAGATTCTTGTTGCTTTGTAACACCAAAATAATTGAAACGGCACAACAATCTTTTTTTATTGATGTTTCATGTCATTGTAATTGTATTTAAATGGGCGGGTGGCATAGCAGAGTCACCAGTATAATTGGCTGTCCGCAGGGGGTCAGACACAATAGAGAGATATGCATCCACCGTCTGCTAGTGCAAACACCTTGCCTGGTGAAAGCACACACCCACGCACACACCCCTACTGGAGCTACAAGGGCATTTGGTGAATGGATTGATGGGATTAACAAATAAACAATAGTGTGAAAAGCACACTCAAAAAGGCACAATGACACATTTGCATACATATGTATGAGTAAAAAAAAAAAAAAAGACATTCATTGTAACTGATCTGTTTGTGTGGGTCTCTTTTCTATGTTAATGATGAAAGAACTCCTATTTTACACACAAATGCACATCTGCTGTCCAGCAAGGTAGGACACAAAGGAGACTGTAATATGAACTGTGTTTATGAACTGAGATCAAGCTTAGTGTTCGACTGCCCATCACTACAACAAGCCCCATAATGAATAAATGTGTTTTCACAAACGTGTGTTGATGTTTACATCAATGCATAAATTTTCTGTGACACGGCGAGCGTGTTGAACTTTCAGGCAGACTGTGTGCCAGCCTGCTCTCTCATGTTGAAGGATCTTCACACAAGCACATTTGAGGCCTCTGAAATGTCCCAGCTGCAGCTTGCTCTTTTGAAACCGCTCCCAAAGACGTCCCCGAATTACAGTAATGATGTGTGTTAGAGAAAAATCAAAAGAGGGAACCCCTGCCTCCAGGCTGCGGCTACTGCATCCTTCGGTGTTTCTTTGCTCCCCTGTGAAAGATGTTCTTTCAAACATAAATCACACTCCCAAGCACTGATGAATTTTGAAGAGTTTCCGTGATCAAGGCTATTGTCCTCAAGTGTGTGTGCTGCCTCAGAGTGCATCGCTTTTTGTACTAAGCCTTCTCTTGCCGTGGGACTTCACTAAATTAAAGGCATGTTGGCATCTCCTTCAAGACTTAAGATCTCTGAGCATAACCGAGCAAACTTTCTGTACAAACCCTGTCAGCCAATTTATTGGACACTCAATAGGCATCTCAGTTTAAGGAGGCTGTTGAGGACTTCCAGTTTCTGAAACAGAATAGTAAAGTGCGATTTGACCAAGTCTCTAAGGATACTCTGAGTTTGTGTATGTATTTTGAACTTCTTCTAACCTTGAATTTTCTGATTATTCCAGCTCCAAATCTTTAGCTGCATTGACAACAATCTTAAAAGTCTCCTTAGGCACGAATCAATGGTCACATTTAAAGTTTTGAGTTCTTTTTGTGTTGTTGTTTATTTAAGTATTATATACTCAAAAATTCACACCTGTACTCAATAAATCACATAGGATATCTTTGAAAACATGACAAGAGATATTGCACACTTTGTACATTTAATATGTCTGTGTTGGGGAGGTCTTTGTTTGACCAATATATATATAAAACAAAATGTAAATGATTGGTTTGTTGTGCCAAGAAGTTTGAAATATTAGAGATGAGGTGGTTATCCAGAGTTGGTCTTGAGCTCTGACAAAGAAATGCTTGCTTTAATCTGAAATCTCAGTAATTTCTTACCATGCCTTCCCTTTTGAATAGTAATTTGTTCTACTTTGACTTTTGTTAGAATTGTGAGAGTATTTGTAAGCTTTCAAAAAGATGTCTATCTTTATTTCTACATGCAATAAATAGTAAACTATGAGTATATTACAGAAGATTACTTTAAATTGACTGTCAAAGTGGGTACAAATTGATTGAAACACTATATTAATTTATGAGGACATGTGGTTCAAATTGACACATCAATAGCATGAAATGTCTGTTTTTCATACCTGAAAAAAAACTTGTGCTCATAATAAACAAAATAGGAAAAATATAAAATGGTTAGGGGTGAAAATGTTCCAACTTGTGTCCATCATTATAGGCACCATCGCTCCCTGATGCTTCTTTACTGTCAGAAATTGACAAGATCAAACC
Source organism: Xiphophorus maculatus (assembly GCF_002775205.1). Lineage (NCBI taxonomy): Eukaryota > Metazoa > Chordata > Actinopteri > Cyprinodontiformes > Poeciliidae > Xiphophorus > Xiphophorus maculatus. The sequence goes on from NC_036445.1 coordinate 16,412,170, forward strand.
GAACATGTGAATGTGCAAAAAATAAAAAAACCAACCAACTAAATAAGACCTCTAAAAACAGTAAAAGAAATTAATGAATTTTCAGTTTTCTGTAGTTGCTTACAAATACAGTTATTCCAGATGCAGAACTTTAGAAAACTTGAAACTATAAATAATGGTTGTTTTACTAGTAAAAGTAGTTTCGCCAAAAGGATTTGGGATGCTCTGCATCCTGCAGATCCTGTAGAGTGATTCAGATGTATGATCCACCCCAGAGGAGGGCAGCTATGCCCCTTAATTCTCTCTATTTAAAATCACTTTGTTCAGTTTTGGCTGAATGGAATTCAAGGGAGGCATTACTCCCATTATGTTATTCGAAAAGTAATTTGATAAAGTTTAAGCGCTGAAATAAGTTATTTCTCAGTAGGACTCTGTAACATTTACTCAGACACACATTCATGCATGCACACCTTGCAGCATGTAACGTGAGACAAGAGCACAGGTGTGCGGTTGAGGCTGTGATTACGGCTAGTAATGAACACATAAATCTGCGCGTGCATTTCTCTGTATGTCTGTGATATGCATTGCAGCCTGGAGGGGGGATGTTAGAGAGTGTCTGTGTTTTCAGAAGAACCCCCTCTGTGCTGCAACATGGTCGCGCACAGTCCTCTATCCTCCAGATGGTGTAGGTGTCTCACATACAGTTTTTTACACACACCCACGCACTCTGTCACGCAAATTTAAACTGCCAGACATAGAATAAGGAGCGGAGATGTAAATGATTACAGATTGGTGACAGGATTTGATTAATTACTCCTGATACTGTGTGAGTGTGCAGTGATGTTCAGCAAAATGCACAATGATCCACTTAATGGCAAAAGGCGCGTATGTAAATATAACTCGAACAATGTGTTTCATCAAGCTGCAGTGAGGATGTTTCTCTGCACCACAGTTCCACTAGTGTTTTACGTACCAATCCATTATGTCTATCCTTATAGGACATTCAGAATATTAAAATAAACTGCTAATGTGTTAAAGAAAGAAAAACAAGACGTTTTTATTAAGTGAGAGAGCAGAGTTTTTTAGCAGCAGTTCATCAAAATGTCATCTCAAAGTACAAGAAAACCAGGTTCTACAAAACAGACAATAAGTCAAATTCATGCTACTGTAATCATAAAGATTTACAAGATTCAGTAACACACAATCCAATTTAATCGGTCCAATTCTGATTGTTTGAATGCAAGAACTTCTTTTAAGCAAAATAAAAATCCATGGGATTTTACCAAACTCTTATATTAATGAATAAATTACTGGTAAGAACCAGCAACTACTTATCCTAGCAGCTTTTCCAAAAGCAGGAGAATCCGCAGACAAATCTTTGCTAAGCTCAACATATTTCTAGATTTTTTCTATAAATTCAAGCCTTTTTCATAAAATGCTCCATCATTAATTTGCAAAGACACAAATATCAAGCATGGTGAAATCAAAGGAAGAATGACTTGATATAAAGTGTTGCACATCAGAAAACTATGTTATACCTTTTTTATTTTCTTTTGTTTTCAAGCAAAACTGCTACAAAAGAAACTATAACCATCTTTGTCTCTGCATGTTAGCATTTATTGAGAGTTGGTAGCGAGAAACATTGTGTATCAAATACACACCTTTTAAATAATTTGTAACTGCTACATCACACAATTAAGCCTTAGCAACACTGCTTCTGCCTTTTGCAAAACACCCTGAGCGTTCAAAAATGTGCCATTGTGAAGCGTGTTTTGTGAAAGGGGCTATAGAGAATAGATTGTGCTGCCACAACATTGTGCTTTTCATTAGAGGAGAACAGTGTGGCGGCAAAGTTGCTGAATAACAACTTTGTCGCTATATTCAAAAAGCGATTTGCATCAAAATCTGGTGACTTTACTGGTGCTATTGGAGACTTTTTTGAAGACTAATGTGAAAGCATGAATCAGTCTTTTTTTCATCTCAACAAGCTCTGGGTCCAGCTGTGGGCTCCTTCCCAGTCCCAACGCTTTCACAGGCCTCACACAGCGGTCCCTACCACCTGCAGTCGATGCCTTCCTGCATCCAGGCTGTAAATAAATCACACGAAGACACAACTGGCCATTCCCCTCACATTCACAGTGGAAAGTAAATGTAAACATATTTATTGTCTAAAATAATTTAGTGTACTGAAATAAAGCAGAACATTTCTATTGTTTTTTGGTGTCAGTTGTCAACGAGACATGTAAAAAATGTTGTGGTTAAAAGTGTTAATGATTATATGATGCGATTAGGTAAAACTGGATTGCTGTGTACTTCACTAGCTGGTAGGACATCATATTTAAAGTTTCCATGTTGACACTGTGTATCAATAACACAATTGGCTTGTTGGATGGACTAGCTGGCTGTAATGATGAATGTCTTTAGTGGCTGAGATGACAAAGCTCATGGGGAGTGGTGGAGGCATTGTACAATGGTAAAGAAAGAAAAGTGTCAGGAAAATATTGTTAACCTTAGTGAATTTTGATGTTACATCTTGCAGCAATTCAAATTGTGCAACCCAAATAGAAAACAACTAAAAGAGAAGCTACAACTAGCAGTACTGCATAACCTTACCAAGATTTTTGCTTAATATTGATTGAGCAAATATTAAGCAAAAAAAATGATTTTTTTTTTCCATTAATATGGATGGATGGGTTTAAATTTCTCAGTAAAATGTTAGAAGTTTGTTGTTGTTGTTGAGATATGCACTCAATTAAAAGGTTTACTGTAAATGATTATCCACTTTATGATACAACCTCACACCATTAAAAGGAAAATTATTTATCATTTCTGACATCATATTTGACTTATAATAAATCATCACGCTTCTCACTATCAGTAAAGGTTTCTAGAGCTGTCAAGTGAGGAAGGATACTGTGTTCAACCAGCAATAAAATGTATATTTTAGGGATGAGCACTACACTAATAATCAATACAAACTGTCCAGTGACAATAGGCTTCGAATGTAGAAACTTTCTCCACAGTGTTTTCACTGGCTTACAGACTGAAAGTGTCACAGTATCGCTTTTAACAAGGCAGACACAATCACATTGTGCACTTCCAGTCTGACAGCCCCGACATTTGAGATTTCCAAGAATGATATAAAGCTTTCACGGAGCAGAGGAGAAACCCAAATCATGTCACTCCAAAAACTTCGACGGAAATTCTCCAAAACACAGTTCTTTGAAAATCCCACTAATGTGCACTAAGAAAGATTTTCTCTGCTCTTTATTTGTTATTGTGAGTAAATGGGTCCCTTAAGACCAAGCTATGTGGCCGCTGAGACAAAGGGGTATTTTACAACTCCCTCCAGCCATTTAGGCAGTTATTTCTAAAGCAGTTGCAGCCACTTTAGTTTGGGTCCCACACGGCGCTGTGGGCGGATATGGATAGACAGGGCAATTACACCGGATTTCTCATTTTTCACATACACACAAACCCACCCATAGTTACGTGCGGTTTTAATAGCACTGTGAGTTCAACCATCTTGGGAGGCGACCATGAGACACATGGACAGCTGCCCTTAGCCTCAGCTCAGAGCCGTCCTGAGCCATCTAGCAAAGTAATCTATGGCATCATTAAAAGCGTTCATTAACATATGTTATCCTTGAACATCTGATAGCAAAAAAAGGAACTAATTAGCTCGCTCTTTTTTGTCCCTCCCCTTATACCCTACATACTGTTCTTATGTGTGTCTTGGATGGGCGTCAAGTCCTCCTCTTCAGGAGCTAAACACCTCCACAAGAATAAACAGTCTAATCTACAAGTTCAGAAATCCTGATTTTTACTTCCCGGGGTCGTTGGGAGAAAATCTGAGATGGAGTTGTATGCCACTTAAAAATTGTGGCTAAAGATAGCACCGTGGCTGGCAGGACCTTTCCCGGTATGTAACTGTGGGTGGTTTAGAGGCTCCTCTGAACTCCTGCTGCTTTTCTGTAAAGAACCGAACAGCCTGCAGCCCGATAATGACTCTGCTGAATAGCTGCATGATTATACCTCTTTCTGTGAAGTGTTTATCTTTTCCCCCCTTCTGCATTTTTTCTACATCTACCCTCTTTGTCTGCTCTCTCTTTCAGCCTTTATTCTTATCTTCTCTTCTTCTTTGTTGCTTCCCCCACATTTTTACTGTCTGTACACCAATTCATCTTCTTCTTCATTGACCTTTCTGGAGCTCATTATCAACAATCCACACTTGTAACTTCAATCTTTTTAGCATTTGTCTGTCTGGCTGGCCCTTTCCACACAAACACATTAAACGTGCAACAATAACTAAGAACTCCAAAGGTTTTAAATATTAAGAGTTGTAATCACTTGTTTGTTCCTAATCTGACTGGAGTCATTTAGGATTGAGTGTCTGCCTTTATACATTTAGAGCAAACCATTGCTTTTAGGCCTTGTGATGACATCTAGATGCACCAGTCTAGTTGGTCGGATCTGCAATCACAGGACCAGTGACCTGGTGTTGCTCATTGGCATTGTAACAGCAGTTTGTGTTTTTGTAGACATATTCCAATTAATTTTAGGTTTTAATCCTTGTCTTATTAGGTAGTTGTTGGAATCAAAAACAACTTTATCAGAAAAACCAGCATTTTTGTTGTAGTGATTTGTGACGAACTTCTCAGCAACATGTTCAGTCAGATTGAATTCTTATCAACTCATCCTTTGTTTGATGACCTTGTTTTTATGCTTGTGCAAAAGTCAGCATGTGTGCATGATCCCTGCATCATTAATTCATGCCTCCACACACTTTGCTAAACCCCTCTCCTGGTCCAGCACCAGTTCTGTGCTCCTCTGTGTCTTCAGTCACCTTCTATTATCGCTCCATACATTTGCATCTTTCGTTTCTCTGCTAACGCACACCGCTGCACATGCCGACACTTATTGTGCACTGACATCAATACATAGCAAGTCTTCACACCGAGACTCATAATGCATGCTAAGGCATTATAATGACTTAATGCTAATCTTACAGCATCACATTATTAGTTGTTAATGTATTCTGGGACACTATTAGCTGAGAACACTAATACTAGGGTGCTATTAATGCTTGATGCTAATGCAGTAACAGTGAGAGTCCTGAGCCAGGCCGCCCATCCAGGATTACGTGAAGCTTTATAATCCCTTGTTAGCTAGCAGCAGAGGCATATAGATCACACCACAGAGATAATCTGGGAGCTGTGTGACAGCTATACACCTCGTCTTGTCCTCATCTTCTCTCCTAAGCTACTCCCTCTGGGATATTTGCCCTGTGAGGTATTTTGATAATAACTTATGTCTCCATAACACACCTGTTGACAGGACAGCTTGTTTGAGTAAACCTCCAAAGTGCAGCACAGACTTCAAATCATAAAGCCATTGAGGAAGAACTTTCATTTGATGCTTTGTTAATTCCCCTTAGCAGTTTCCAAGATGGAAAAAATGCCTCAGGAAAACAGGAACTCAGACATGTTTTGTGTGTCTCAGTGGGTGGATGCCCTAATTGCAGACTCAAATGTTGAGCTTTCAGCATTTTGTGGGTCAAGACCATTATTTCCAATGAAAACAGTGGTTGATCTCTGAGCTGTTACACAAGCTGTACCAGCACACACCACCGTTACTATCAGACGCATATGCACATTATTTATAATCCACAAAAATTATGCTGAGAACCCATATTATAGTGTTATCTTCAGTTCTGCAGAATTCTGATATTAAAACTCATCAGACTTTATATCTAAGGATAGATAGTGAGATACAAAACAAATTAGAGAAGGACTTACAAAAGTTAATGAGACTCAGTTTACATTTTGCTTTGATCCTCTTGTATTAAATAAACTCCTTTGAGAATCTGTTGTGCATTTCTACACAAAGAATAGCTTCACATCTAGGATATTAGACTGCCCACTTCAGTTCTTTCCACTTCTCATCTCCTGGATTAATGTAAATGCTTTGACCTCGTTCCTATGTTTAGTCATATTTAACACATGGATTCTTATGACTCATGTTTTTGTTTTTAAAAATGTATTTTTTGAGTCTTCTGTCATATTCTAATTATAAAGGTCTTGATTTCATTACCTGCAAGTGGGAAATTATCATAATTAACACAAATGCATGCTTGAAAACATCAGTCTGTGAGTAATTAATCTATGTAATGTGTTTCAGTTAATAAATTGAGTTTCTGAAATAAATTAGCTTTGCTGTAATATTCTAATTATTAGAATATGACCACACTGGTACTTTTATCGCTTTTAGGTCAGTATTTGGCGAAAGACGTTGTGTGCATTGGAATCATGTTTTGCTCCTTCACTCAGTTTCTTCCGAGTTTCATGAAACAAACAGTGCTCCAATATTTATCCTGTTCCTTTTCTTTTATTCATCATTAATGAAACGCTACTGTATCTTTCTAAGCTTGAAGCTTGAATTTCAACCCCTTGTAAACTCTGCAAATTTTCCCACACCATTTCTGTTCTTATTTCAGTCAAAATGATGCATGTATCCTTGATGCTGATTGGTGCATATTCCAAATATACAAAGCACTGTGCTGAAAAAACTTTGCTGCCATCTTCTGGTGAGAGTTATGGCCAATTTTGTCCAATTTTTCTAATTTATCCATCAAATTCACTAATTTTAATCTTGTGTTTGCTATGTTTACATGAACAATTTCTACTCAATTTAGCTTTGGATTGATGTTTCTTATAGTATGTTTCTAGTAATTATTCTCTGTTTAAAGTGAGGATAATTTCTGCTGCTAGCTGTCAACCCCCAAATTTTCTGTCCAAAGTTAATAACATAATGTAGGAGAAAAGCAGGTGTTGAAGTACCATCTTCCTTATCATATGTTCATATTCTCAGTGCTCTGATTGGGAAACTGGAAATGCTTTGTTGGTCTTGATCTCTAAGGGGGAAACTTAACCTGCCCTAATGAGATTAGGTTTTCATTACATGTTACCATGGTGATGGTCCAAAGCAGGAGGTAAATTAGCTTTATGACACTGAAAATCATGAAATGAACTTAAATTTATCTCAATAAACAACTAATGCTGCTCCATGGTACAGCTCCCTGAATATCCATTGCTATATTGAGCTGGCATCGTGGGTGAAATAAACAGACTCCCGGTGTCTAAAACTGGTGTATATCAATGCATTTTATTTGCTTTGTTGTAGGCAGCACAACTAAATAAATGGTCTATTTATGGACTAAAGTCTAACGAATCTGGCAATGACCAAATTTATGACAACCTTTTGAAGCTGTGTCCCATTTTAGTGGAATTTTATGATTGCAATGCTTTAAAATTTCAATTAGTTAAAGGGTTAAATAACTCCTCATCGTGTTACTGGCTGTTTGTGAGCTTGCTATTGTATATTACTATAACAGTCTTATTACTCTTACCTAACACTAGAACAAGTTATCTGAAAAGAAGGATGTTCAGTTAAGAAACAAACTTACTCAGCATTGTTCTTTTTTGTTGTTGTTATCAGTTTCTCGGGGGAAAAAAACATGAGAAAAAAGGGTGGGAGACATGATAAGAGGAGCTGAGGACACAGCTTAAAGACAAGACAAAAAAGGAGGGCAACAAAGGTAAAGGAGAGGAGAGATGAGAGGTGAAAAAGGGGTGATAGGATGAGTGGAAGAGCAGGAGGTAAAAAAAAAGGGATTGTTGGGGGCGCAGGAGAGGCTTGCAGAGATAATGTACTGTAGGCTGATTAATGTCAAAGGCACTGAGTCTTGAATACTTATGAAGCAGATGTCAATGGAGCTTTACCCTCCAAGGTTACGCAAAGGAGGGGTGAGATGGGGTGTTAGATTTACATTTAGGACAGAGAAAAAAAATGGAAGATAAAATAAATGTGAGAATTAAACCGAGAAAGAAACTGACTGAGACAAAAAGATATCAAATAAAGCAGGGGCTGTGTGTGGAGAGGATCACTAATAAAGAAAAAAAAAGTTAATAATTAAAAAAAATACCTATACAGATTTTTCTTTGGATGTTCATTTTTAGAAGGTCATGTTTCTGCAGTGAAACAATTTCACTCATAGGCAGTTAAAATAAAAAAAAACTTCTGAAACTTCAACACATACATTTTACTACATTCATCTTTAGAAGTTTCTCAATATATCCAGGAACTTCTCAACACCTGTGTTTATTTTTTATTTCCAAACATTTAAGTGTTTGGAGGATACAAGCTCAGTTGTTACTGACTAAGTACTGTACTACAATAAAAGCCTTGTTCAGCCACCGGTCACACACTTTGAGAATGTACAATTTAAAAAAAGTTACATAGTCTTCTTCCAATAGTGTAGCATGAGACAATGTGGCTATACAACACTAATAAATAATATCTAACCTTGCTAGAGGTTAGTGGAGTCACTTTGTTTAGGTCTTTGCTCTGAAACTGTCATATTTGATTAAAATCAATGGACCCAAAGAGAGATATCAAATCCAAATCAAATAAATGGGTGACTATATAATGTTCTTTTAAGATAATGATATATAATTTATATAAGCTATAATGAAGATTTTTAAACTGGTCTGTGGGTGCAAAAAAAACGTTACATGCAACTTTTACAACACAAGTATATGGAACTTTGGCATTGTATCTGAGGCTAATAACTCATTAAAACCACATGCAATGTAAAATAATGAACAAAAATATCTGTGTTGCACATCACTTGATTTCACAAAAAAAGATCAAACTAAATGAGATTTTTTTTTTCAAACTGTAGCTGCTCCTTTTGATTCGTGCAATCCATAAAACTCAAACAACTCAATTACATCTGCATTTTTACGAAACCTTGTATTCAGTAAATGGAAGTGAAAGGAATATGTTTTTAGGATTATTTGCAAATGACGCAGGCAAAGCTATGGGTGTATCTATGTGAGCATTTGTGGAAGTATTTGTGGGTTTGTGTCAACTGCAGAGCAAAGCAAAAATACTTTAGATTGAGTCAGTGAAGCTTGTGTGCATGACCTGAAAAAACCTACACGTGACTGAATTTTACAAACTGAACATTCATCTTAACTGAGCGTATTCAACGCCGAAAGGGCAATGGAGATTGCAGCTGTAATTTATTCTTCTTTAAAAAAAAAAAAAACTGACACATAGAAACCAACATCCATGCAGGAACACTCTTGATCTTACTTTGTTAAGACCATTGGGAGAAACTTGTGGTCAACGATACGTCTCACAGCCTTGTTGTTATTGGTGACAGAGCATGTAACTTTCAACTCTGACCATGAGAAGCAACCTTGACCCCGGTGTAACCTCCTGGGAGAGTTATAATGATACTATGATGCATCTAATGACCTTTGGGCAAAGGACAGTACAGTGATGAAAGGTCAAGAACAGCCACAACCTCAGGAAGGAAGTGATTAGATTTTACAGATTACCTTCCCTGGACAGTCAATCAAATGAACAGAAAATAGTGCTGAGAAAAATAATTTGTGGTTTGGTGTCATCGGCTTCATTGTACAACTATTCGCTTAAATTATTTTCTATTTCATCAACCAGTTGGAGAAAAGGAGATTGGTGTCTTTGGACAAGGCAATCAACACTACAGATTTCAGTTTTACACTTTCAAGAGCCTCCTTTGTTCAATGTTGCTCCTGTTGTTGAGACTACAGGGGGGTTGTGTGGCTTTTGTCCAGATTGGGGGAAAATGGATAAAATCTTTACCATGAAGCTTGCTTTTCCAGTTCATTTTTGCATAGTAGGCATCTAAAAGACTTCTGACTATACCTCAAATCATTTAGAAAGGGCAGCTTTCCCTATGCTTGGTCCTTCAGTGTGCAGATAGATGGCAGTGCATCAATCCTTTTGCTCTGCTAATCTGAATGTGCAGTGGTTTAAATAAATTTTTGAGTTTCGCAACCTCAGAGTCTGATCTTTCCTTGTTCTATATGATGTAATTCTTTGTCTTCTGGACTTGACATTCAGTATGGAAAGCAGCACAGGGGATTGTTGACCGTCAGGGGTTTCACTCCGCTCCTCTGTGTTTAGGGTCATGATGATTCTCAAATGGAAAATGTGAAATGATAATTTCAGGTCAGAGGTTAGTTTCTGCTTTTGAAGAGTTCAGGTATCTTCATGTCTTGTTGAAGAGTGAGGGTGATTTCATCTGAAAATGGGAAGATTGTGCTTTTTTTCTCTAATGAGGTTAGTGCAGAAGGCCATATAGTAAAACATGAACTGGGCAAAAAGGTGAAGCTTGTGCTTACTGCTCCTTTCACTATCGGCCTTAAGATTTTAATCATCACTGAGAGCAGGATCCCAGATGCAAATGACAGAAATTGTTTCTTTGTAGAGATACAAGGATATGATTTTGATCGTCCATGAGGAGTTTGAAGAGCCGCTCCCAAGACGGTTCGAAAAAACTAAGCTGAGGTCATTCATTCATATTACTTGTATAGTTCCTGCCTACCTTCCATCATTTGGGCATGTTTAGCCTGAACCAGACCCCAGGAAAGATCCAAACGTCACTGGAGGGACTATTTATCATTTCTAGTTTCCTCCAAGGAAGATAGAGTGTTGCTTTTTAAAGGGATCTCTGAGTTTTTCACCAGGATATTTACCTCCACAATCCAACTTGGGGTAGTAAAAGGAAAATATGTGATAGAAAATGTGAGAGCTAGTAAAAGATTTCTACAGGTGTGTCATGGAAGGGAGGATGCTCACATAATTGGCTGGAGTCAGAGGTGAGACTCCTCTGACATTAATATTCTTCTCTCATTTCCTTCTTCTTCTCTTTCATATTTCTCCTCTACTGTCCTCTCCAGCACTCTTCTAATCTCTCTTCCTCTATTAGTAGTCTATTTACAGCATATTTAGTCGAGAGTCTGCCAACACTCACTGCTCTCCAGAGTGTTATCAAGCCACTGATAAACCCCACACACATTTACGCAAAGATCCAGGCAGGCACATGATTTCTGATGCAACGAGTCCATGCACTGTGAGTGTATGTCTGCATACACACAGGTGAGCCCGTTTTAAGCAGTTGCACATGTCAGTATGTATGAGCATTTCTACAGGTAAAGTTTATACTCCTTTAAGACACACAGGCTCTCCATGTGTAGAGGCTGTGTCCATGTGTGGACACACGTGTGTTTCCGTGCATCCCTGTTTGTGCATGTCTGTGTTTATGCACACGTTATCAGCAGAGTCCCAGTGTGCTCGCCGAGGGCCAGTCTATTTAGTGTTCATAACAAAGCCTTTTACCGTGGCTCCAATCAGGATTAAACCCTTATCAGCACACACAGACCACAGGACACAGCCAGGCGGCATGTGAGACGGCGTGCGTGGGCGTGCGTGTGTGTGAGAGAGAGAGAAAGACACAGGAGTGGGGGGCAAAGGGGATTATTTTCACATGTGTTTTTTGGTGTTTTTGTCTATGTGGAGGGACTTTGAACATAAGTTGACCATACAATCTTATGGTAATGTGAATATGGCCCAGTGTGAATTTATGCACATATGCAGTCACGTGTGTGTATGTGTGTGTGTGTGTGTGTGTGTCTGATCTGAGTAAGTACACTCAAGTGTTGCTGTAAATATGACAGTCTGAGGCCAGATTAAATCTAGATTCAAAGCTGGCAGGCCCCCTGTGGTTTAGATAATTATCATTATTCTGTGTGGGTGGGTGGAAACGTGTGGATTGCTGGGTGTCTGAGAGACATATGAGCTGGGGAGACAAAGGGGAGTGGTTTGTGTTTGTGACAAGAAAACAAAAAGAGTCCATCACAAACATCTAAAAAAAACACCTAGTCTAACAGTTACAATATATGCAACATGTTTAGTTTGTTGCTCATAAAGAGAAGCATAGCTTCAAAAAAATAAATATAAATATACATTTTAAAAAAGATGTCCTGCATGTTTAAACATCTAGATTTTGTACATCTGTGCACCTTGCTACTGGCCTCCTGTCCATGGAATCATCTTTGTTCTTTTTTGGGGGGGTGGCGGGGGGGTTAAAGATTTGATCTGAGGTCTAGTATCCCTTTAGAGATCCAATATACAGTAAACCTTTATTATGATGATAACGCTGCATCTTATTATTCTAATTCAGAACATTAATATTCATGAGCAACACTGCCACCAGGGAGGAGTCTGCGACAGACACAACAATGAACCAGCAAAATAAGATGAAGCCATGAATAAAAAATCAGATGCCTCTGGAGGATTATTTACACCTGGCTGTCTGCTCATTGTTCCTACTGTACAAGAAAAGTGTGTGACCTAGTGTTTTGTAAAAGCTGAAAAGTCTGTATTGTTCCATTTGCCCATTTTATACTATTTTAACTCTTTTATAGTTTTTGCATTTTATTTTATTACACTTTTGAATAAGTAATGATTTGTTTTTCCTTTGTAAACCTCTGTTTTGTTTTTCTTTTATTGATTTTATTAAGACAACACTCCACTATAATTAAAATGCAGTCAGAAATGTCCTTTTTGTACATATTTGAGATGATTCTGATCATAAAACATCGTCTCTTTTCTCATAGCATACTGCAAGCCTCTACATTTATTTAATTTGTGTGAAATTCTTGAAGAAGAAATTGTTTATTTAAAATAAATCTCCCTAGAGCTGCTGCTTGAAATAAGAAAACACCCTAAGTGAATGTGGTTGATTAAATAAACACTGAAAGTAACATGTCTCCAAAGGAAGTAAAAACCATTTTCACAAAGCTCTCAGCCTCTGATTTTGTTTAGGGGGAAGAAAGAGTTTAGTTGTTTTTCCTTAAAGTTTCAATTATTCATGGACCTTTGAGTTTGCTTCCAAATTAAAAAAGTCAGAAGTAAGAAGTCTGTGAAAATATGGCTCACTAAACGTACCAAATCCATGTAATTTTTTTTAGATTATAGTGGGAATACATTAAAAGCAAGGCAACGCAAGTTTATTTATGTTGCATCATTCACTCAAAAGGTAATTCAAAGCGCTTTATCCTTTTAAGGTCGACGCCCGCCCTGTGGCGGGCATGACGTCATGTTTCTGTGTGTGTTTTTTGCTCCAATGTGATAATAAATTTTGTCAAAATGAAACAAACACTGTAAAATCACAAAGTTTAGGATGTTCTGAAAATAATGATGCCAAACAAGGTAAGGTAAATAGTTTTTATGGTGGAAATATAAGGGTAAATTCAAAATTAGACCAAAACGGCCATTTAGACCCAAGACTCCAAAGGGTTATGGGAAAATGGAGAAACAGCAGTGCAGTAAATTACATAAAAACAAGAAATACTAAAGTATTACTGTTAGAATTTAGCCATTAGATTAAAACGGAAAGAAAAATAACATGCAATGTAAATATTCACCTCAAAATCCAAGAAATTATTACATGGCATAAGAAAATTAAAGCAGGATAGGTTTGCAAATAAACTAAACATATTTCTTTAATAAATGTATTTGTTTCATGATTGAAAATCACTTTCCTTTTTACTGCTTGAAAATGTACATTCTCATTTTCCATTTAGACCTGTTGAATTAATTTTTTTTCCAACACAACATTCAACTAGCAACACCTTGAACAAATTAATTGTTCTTTCTGTTGAAGTCCATCTCCTTTGCTTTTACAAGTCCTCTCTCCCACTGCGATCAAAGCATCACGACAATTTGTTTACACATTTTTCTCCAGATTTAGAGGCAGACATTTAAACCTGATGTGGCAGCAGATGTGTTTCAGTCTGTTCAGAGTGAAAACAGAAACTCTGAAGCTGACGAGGGAATTAGTGGGAGCATGAGATTATTTTGTCATATCTCATGTTAGAATTGGATATGTAGATTTAAATGGCAGCAAAATAGCTTACAATGTGGTTCACTGCAACACCATGCAACCTGAAATAATACCATAAACGAGCACTACAATCAAAAACTGTGAAATGAAATAGTTACACATTGGATACATTTGAAATTATCTGGATAGATTCAGGCATTGCGATCTGACCAAATCTATATTTAGGAAAAACGTAAATCTGCAAAGGAAAAAAAAAAGATTCTAAGTTGTCCTCTGACCAGTTTCCATATGCGCAACATTCAGTGTTAAGAAGGTTTTCTACATGTCAAGAAACTGTGAAGTCATCACCCAGTATGTGTGAGAAAAGCTAGGTTTGTGCATGTCTGCTTGTATGTTCTAATGAGCATCTGTCAGTACAGACCCGATAACCACGTTGACACCCGAGGTGATTTTCTGCTGCCTGCACAGTGAGGTCAACATCTGGGCTGAGAGAACAACCATCACACCTAGCACCATTTCTGTCATTAAGAACTGTCTAACCAAGGCACATGATTTCTGTCTGACACAGATATATTAGGCCTGGATAGCACACACACATTTTTACAACTTTTTCTTATCAATCAAGTTTGGGCTTGTGCCTCACAATAAATATGCCATTTCGATATCCAGGCTTCAGAAATATGCACTGCAAAGTGTCCAGCTCAAATTTAAGTTCATAAGACAAATATGTATGCGGTGTATATCTATAGAGGAGGAGGAATTCAGGAGGAAATGTCTGAAACATTTTCTCCATGACTTCCCAGACCGAACAGAGAGAAAATCCAGGAACATAAAAGCCCTATGTGGCAAGTCCAGTCAAGAAAACTAAAAATTCTAGCAGCATTCAAATGTTTCTGCACTGACTCAGACCAGCGGTGTAACTTTGAGACACACTGGTCTGTGTCAAAGCCATGCTGTCACCAGAATACTTTATATTAGCAACCAGTGGCTGTGGAACACGTAGCGAATGAAAGCAACTCAAAGTCTCATTTTTAACACATAGTCAGTTTTTGTGAAGGGATAAAAGTGTGAAGGGCAGCAGCTGCTGAAAATACAAATTTCTACTGAACTGTGCAACCCAATATTATGCTAAGACACTCATTTTGGAAGAAATGTTTTATTTTTGGGCTAAGATTGTGCTTAGGGTGAGGGAAACAAGATTTTGTGAAAGTGTCTAAATTAAACTCAATAAATGTATAACATCCTCTCCGGAGTGAACCTAAATCGGAATCCCACATTTAATTGTTAACCAGCCTTTACATTACTGGTGTCAATCCGCAATGAAGCCAATGTGAGACAAACTGATACTGATTAGTTTAACACTGGTTTAGCTTATCATGATTGTATGTGCTTATCTTGTTTAAGGCGTCCAGTTATAACATTTGCAAGGTTGTTGATGGATGTAGTTAGTTATACCAAACAGAATGGACCCAGCGAGGCATTATGAGGCATTATTGTTGTGATGCAAAACTCTCAGATTGAAGGACTAGACAGCTTTATCACTAACCCTGTCGCCACATAAGAACTGGGACACCATTTCTCCTTGCAGTGAATGTGCAACATGTAGGGTTGGCTAGACATTACACACAGATTTCTGACAGTTTTACAACATTGGTTGCATCTTCCCCACCATCTCACACTGACAAACTCTGCTGCACAGGGGGTTGAACTGTGCCGATTTAAAATTTCGAGGGTGAAAGGTGAATGTTTTTGCTAAGACACCTACGTGACCGACATCTGGTAAAACCTCTAGAGACGGAAATGGAGGATGTTACCTGGTAAAGCATTGTGTGCCTGAGTAACTGGGTGTGAGTGTGAAGAAAGGCACGCTAATGTGTGGTGGTTCATCTGGGTAAATGTGGTAGTTTGTGTTTCTATTGGTCCATTAAAGTGAACAACACAGAATGTCAGTTTGAAACATTCGCTGGGGACTCTGTGTGTGCTACCTCGAAGCTCCGCAGGTATGTGGGGGTGTATTTGTGTGAGTGTGTGTTTGTGGTCCACAGAAGCGTGACAGAGCCAGAGGCAAAGGAAGGTCACCTCACGTGCACAGCTCAGTGGAACAGCGCCTGGCAAGTGTGCATGAGAAGCCAAGCACCAGCAGTCTCCCAAGGACAACAAAGTGCTTATCCAGGAGAGAAAAAAGAGGTAGGTCAGAGTACTTCCTGATCAAAGACACACACATACACGCACACGCACACCCAATTCAGTAAACAGATTTCTTCAGTTTGTCAGTTGTTGCTTTTTTTTCCATCAGTTTTTTCATATTCAAAAAAAGATTACCAGAGGAAATAAAAGAAAGCATCAAATAATTTCATCATCCAATCCAACCTGCCTGTGAAAGATTTACTACACCAAACCCTATAACTGGTTGTGCCACTCTTTGCAGCAATAGCCGCCATCATGCTTTTGGAATATTTGACATTTCTTTGCATCACTGTGGATAAATGTTGTCCCAGTCTTCTTTGCAGAATTTCTTAAAATTCAACAACACTGGAGAGATTTATCATGAACAACTTATTTGAGGCATGTGGTGGAGACCATCACTGAAGAAATCTGATTGATATTATGTTATGTTTAATTGATTTACAGACTATTTTTTTGTTTCAGTTCTTTATTTCAGTTATATTTTGACATTTAGTTCAACACTCATGCAGGCAGGGAGGACTGGTCATCCTTCCTGTACCGGGGCAAAATGGGTAAAAATGTCAATTTGTTTGTTTCTTAGGATTTCCGTTGGCTCAATTGGAACTTAACAATTGTTTGAATGAACATTTACCTTTCCTGGTGTGTCTCCTCAGCAGGGTTAAGTAGCGAAAGGAGATGAATGCACCGTTTAAAATTTCCTGAAGAACACCAAGTAAATTAGGGGTGTTGCTCTGATATTAAGTTAAATTTATTCTTTGATTGACTTTAGATTAGTTTACTTATAAGGGTCTGTATGCTTGTAAATATTTGTTGGTACAATTTATTGTTTTGGTGTTAGGTTTGTGTACCCCTGTTCTTGGTATGTCCAGTGGAACTGCTCAGGGTGTAAAAGTCAGCTTCTTTCTGTCAGTGTGTTGGTGCAAATGTGTTCTGCAGTTCTCAAATAAAGCCACTGCAATCTCATTTTGTTGTCATGCCTCCTTTTAAGCATAGAGCCTCTGCTGGTCAGCGTGATAAGACATGCTAAAGCACCTCAATTAAATTTAACTCCAGACATTGACCAGGCAATTAGTTGTAAAACATTAGTTTTTGTTTTTTGTGCCATTTAGAGGTGGAATTGTTGACATGCTTTAGGTAATTGTCCTGCATGTAACCCAGGTCAGAAACTGATAGCTGGAGATTCCTCTACAGGATTTTCTAGTAAAGTGCAGATTTCATGGTTCAATCAATTAAGGCAAGTCATACTGGTCCCAAGGGAGCAAAGCAGTCCCAACTCATCACACCACAACCCCCATGCTTCCTTTTCTGAACTGCTGTGTTAATATCATATAAGATATCATTCACTGCATATCTTTATGCAGACATATCTGCAAGATATAAAAAGATATATGTGACTCAACACAAACATTCGTCAGAAAACATGTTCATGATTTTTTTTATACTTAGCAAACTCTCCATTTTGATGCAAGAGGTTGATAATTCAGCTTTTTGTGCAGTTTCAAGAAAATGTTGTGTGGACAAAATTTACAGAAAAGCTTCATTTTTTTCTTATTTTTTTTGCTTCATAAACATTTTACTTTGAATGTCATGAAATTAATGACTAGTGTTTTAGCTGCACTCTGTTGTGCATAACAGCTGTTGAGAGATCTGCACACATTGCACAGAGGATGTGACATCACACTGTTGACAATAAATAATTCTGTGTTTTCCTTCTATCTCTGTTAGCTAGTTGCTAAGCTAAAGCTAAGATAAATCTAAAGGAAATGACATGTTAGGAAATGCACATGAGAGCTGGGGCAAGGGATGACGTGCTAGGTAATGTCCTCTTTGGAGCGTAGCTCAGAGAGAGGGTAACAAAGGGAATGGGAACCTCTTCTGGGATGCCATTTTGACTCTTAAAGGTGGCATGTGAAATGGACCAGCTGTATTTTGGTATTAATAAATGGAATTCATGAATTCAACTCACTGACTCTTCTGTAACCTTATACATCAAGAACTCAGCATGGAGAACGGATAATTCTCCGCAGCACACAGAGGCAGCTGCAGCTGCCACTACAGTCTCTCTTTAACTGTAAATGCCATTGCAGAGAATTGAAAAATATCACGGTTCATTTTAACTATGCCACCCAGAACATTTTCCTCTTAAGTCCCAAAACCTTCTGTCTTACGTTGTCCCCCAGTTTGACTGTGGGGTTGAAAATAGAGCAGCTAAATGACATAATCTGATCCTGAATAGGAACTCCTCCTGCAGAAGTGTTGCTGCAATCTGAAGACACAAATTGTAACAACATGAAAGGTGTGTAGGTCCAGTCCTCGAGATGCACCACCCCTACAACTTTTAGATGCATCCCTGCTCCAACAAAGCTCAATAAAATGACTGACTTATTT
The DNA here is from genome assembly GCF_002775205.1 of Xiphophorus maculatus. NCBI lineage: Eukaryota > Metazoa > Chordata > Actinopteri > Cyprinodontiformes > Poeciliidae > Xiphophorus > Xiphophorus maculatus. The sequence goes on from NC_036445.1 coordinate 16,430,465, forward strand.
CTTCATCATGTTATCAGTTTAGCGAAGGCCTGGAAATGAGGAGGAGCCAGGGATCACACACTCACTCCTGAATTATAGAAACTGCTGAGCAACATATTAAAATAATATGTAGCTTTCATACAGCTTAAGGTTGCTGTTTTTTTTTACATTTCCCATTATAAGTGGGTAGAAAAACGGGACACTCATTATGGAAAATAATTTGAATAACACAAAAATGTATCACTAAAAGCACATCCTATGCTTTTGTTTTTATCATATTTCAATTACCTGTATAACACTCAATACCCTCAGGACCTTCAGCATTTACTGATGGTTGATTCTGAAGATAACTCCTTCATAAAAGGTGATGCCAACAAGCACCTGATCTGTTGCTTTAATGATAATGTCATAGCTGAATCATGTTGTACTTCTCTGTGTTTGTTCTGCCAGGTTACACCACAATATGCTGCACAGTTTTTCTCCATTAGTGTATCTGTCATGTACTAGTCAGGAATGTATTAAATTTTGCCACTTACTAAGACATTTTTAAGACCATTTTTAAGTATGGGTGTCATATGGCAGCTTCCCATTTCAGTGCAGAGCCTTGTTTTGTACAGTAAGTGGAGCTGTCCGCTGGCACCAACTCTCTTCACTCTCCTCTTCTCTCTGCCATCGGTGGTTCAGCTGTTGTTTCTCATTATAAAAACCACCTTATTGTGTTTCTTATTATCCAAAGGTGCTTCAAGCAACTGGTATACTCTGTGCATCGGAGTGTGGGCCTGATTGTGTGAGTGTGTGTGTACAGGAGTTGCCAATTGGAGTCTTTATTTGCCTCCAACCTTCTCTCGCTCAATCTCAACTCAGGTGTTTGTCTCTTCAGTCCCCTCATTATAAGAAGCATCTCACCCCTGTCTCCCCCATCCTCTCCTTCCTTTTCTGCAGCCACCCTCTCTCTCATCGCTCATCCTCATCCTCCTGCCTATCCTTCCATCCCCCCTTTTTCTTTTTACTCATTATCCAACAGCTTGAAGCAACCACTCAGCCATATGTGAGTGAAAACTGCCACCTCTCACTGTTAGCTTGTATTATATTGAGTCTGCTCTTTGCTCAAAGTTTGCCCCAAACCTTTGGCTTCTCCTTTTCTTTTTAAGAGTCAGTCTAATTAACCAAGTTTCTCGCAGCTAGCAGCCAGCCATGTGAGTCTGCATCACGATTGTCTCTGGATTTGAACCCATGCTTGCTGAAACTTCTGCTCTCTTAAGTATTTCTTCCTCATTAGTGAAGGAGCTCCTCATCAGCCATGTGTGAAGCTTGTTTGGTAGCCTTATTTACTGGCAGTGTATGGATGACAAGCCACTTGTCTCAATTTCATTTAGAAAGGGAAGCTACTTTGAATTGTGCAACTTAATAATGCCTCTTTATTTCATACAACTCATACAGTGCCTACCTCTAAAAGTATTTATACCTGTCAAAGTTTCTCATAACCAGAATTTCAATGTGTTTTTTCTGCGATTTTATGTAACAGACCATCAGAAAGGGCGGCACAGTAAATAGACATCATTATGAAGACCAATGAACACAGGTCAGGAGAAAGTTGTGGAGAAATTTAAAGCATGGTTGGGTTATAAAATAATGTTACAAGCTTTGATCCTCTCATAGAGTTTTGTTAAATACATAATCTGAAAACATTAACAAAAAAAAATCCTCTAGATGACTTAAAAAGATCCACAAGTTAAGAAAGAGAATCTTTTGACAGAACTATGATTACATGTGCACTCCAAAAAAAAATAGGATTTTATGAAAGAGGAACAAAAGGAATGATTTTGTTAAAAGTTACCTAGGAAGTTTAGCTAGATTACCAAAGCAACATAAGGGACACAATAAAGATGTGGAAAACGGTGGTCTGGTCAGAGACCAAAACCTTTTGGTCAACATGCAAAGTTGGAGGAAAATAGTTTCCTCCAACTATTTGTGGAAGAAAGTTGCTATATACATGAGCCCAAGCAGTCATGGTTTTAGTGATGGTTGGACTCCCACTCAAGATGGAAAGTTGATGATGAAATGTTTAATGAAGTGTGTAGGTGGAACAACTTAACATAATCAAAAGTAAAACACAGGGAACAAGAGAAGCAGCACAAACAGAGACCAGGAGATGATAAAATGGGAAGAAACCAGCGAGATCTGAGTTGAAGAGAGCAGGTAAAATACTGGGAACTCGATTATTAAAACAATGGACCGATGGTAATTAGAAACAGAGTGCAGCTGTGAGGAGTGAGAAGAAGGCAGGCTGAGGGAGAGAGGGGAACAGGAAATGAGCGTGAGGAAAGAGTAAACAAACTTGGGAATAAGCAGAACAAAACTAAAAAGAAATAAAGGATACTTGAGCACGAGGTATAAACAAAAAATGTGATGTTGCTGAAATAAACAACTACAAAGAAAGCAGCTGATCAAAAAAAGACAAAAACAGCTGATCTAAATCAAAGCAAGAAATCAGAAAACTGAGGTCAAACACAGATAACAAATTATAAAAAATACAAACCTGAAAAAAAAAAAGAATCAACCCAAGAGCTTTACCTAAACAGAGTAACCACTGTGGCAGGATCGTGTTGTGATGAAGCATAGCAGGGTCAGGTGAAGCTGGTCAGAGTTTGTGGTCAGATGAATGGATTTTATTTCAGTTTAGGATTATGAATGTAATAGTTTAGAAACAGCCTTATTACCATTCTCTGATTCATTGGCGGCAACAACAGCTATCTTAATAACTGTTATAAGTTTATAACGGCGTAATAAAAATGAGTAATATTCAAATCCAAGCAGGTTGTTACAGTTTATAATGGATTTCTTCCATTCTAATCCTAATGTCCAATAATTAAATTCACAGCGACAATAGATCTTACTCTACGGCTTGGGAAGTGTTGATTAAAAAGACGTCTTCTTCTCTGCAGAGAACTGTTTCTTTCAGGCTTGACAGTTTGTCCCCTCACAATGTTGGTCAAGCGACACTCTCTCCTAGTTGGCTACTGCTCAGTTTAGCAAGAGGATTCTGTTCCTTAAATGAGCAAGTCAGCATCCTTTGTGAAAGTCCTCCACTTGGATGACGACGCTATAACTCACTTCCTGTGTCCCAAGAGGGTCAGGCTTGACTTGATGCAGTGAGAAATCATGCCAATTAGATGCCTCAACTGGCACTTAATTACCACTCTGAAGAGGCTGATGGGCCATTAATTAGCAGGACATTAACAGGACTGATTGTTCATTAACAGCAGAGCATATTAGAGAAGATAAGACCCGATTGTAATGGAGTCTGGTGGAGGAGAGGAAGGCTTTATGCATCTCCAATAGAATTAAGTGACCTGCTACAGCAGTCAAGCCAGGGATAATAATATTAGCCATGGCCATAAAAGAAAAATACCATGTCCTGTATTTGGAACTTTATATTGCTGAGTTAGTGCTGACTAATGTTACTTACTACCGGTTTCAGAACAGGTACCAGAACAAAACAATGGAATGCTGTGTTCCTGCACACTTTAAATTGGCCAAAGGTGAAAATAAATTTTTACCTTCACCTTATACCCAAATTTGAAGCTAGACGATTGCCTATTACCAACCCTAATCAGCGTGTTTAGTTTGCATCCTGCCCAAACATCCAAACAAGTATTATTATGTGGGTTTTGTCATTCTTTGGGTATTTTGCTAGCCCATTGACTGCCTGTTAAGAACATCCCCAAATTAGAATTGAAGCATCCTATCTACTCTGATTCAATTACAATCTGACTTCTTCTCTAATCAGTGAAGAGACCTGCTTTTTCTAGTTGTGTGTATTTTTAATTAGTGTAAACACAGCTCCATGTTCTGGGAACATGCAAAAATGTTTACGTAAATTATTTTTTTTAGCTTTTTTACCTGTGATAAATATTGGTCTCAGAGTTTACTCCACGGCTTGAATTTGCCAACGGGATATTTTTTTAAGCGATAGGCTTAGATTAAAACATTTTTATTAATTTTGAATTGTCTTGGTTCCATTTAAATTGTTTGTAAATCTCTCAGCTGCTAACTTGATTTATTTTTCTGATTTTTGATCAGAAAAGAGATTGCATTGGGCGTGCCATGGTGGCGTAATGGTTTGCGCGACCCGTATTTGGAGGCCTTCAGTCCTCGATGCGGCCGTCGCGGGTTCGACTCCCGGACCCGAAGACATTTGCCGCATGTCTTCCCCCCTTTCCCGTTTCCTGTCAGTCTACTATCATATAAGGGACACTAGAGCCCACAAAAGACCCCCTGGAGGGGTAAAGAAAAGAGATTGCACACTGAACACTTTTTCTTGCTAATTGTTTACAGGAAAAATCAGCAAGGTGATACTGGTGATGGTGATGATGAGGATTTTATTAAAGTTCTTTCTTGTCTCTTTGTAAAGGATTCACAAGTTTTTGTCTCCTGGACCAAGCCACTGAGCATGCTATTCCTGCCATCATGTTCATTTGCTTTAAGCAGAATGGCTTCTGTGTTTTTTCCATGTGCCATTTTTATGTTTTTAATTGTCCAACAGCTGTGACAAATGTCCACTCATACTGGGCTTAGCTGACCTGAAGGCTTGTTAAAAGGGAGTAGTTTCTTTCCACTGTGACCACATACTTGCTGTTTGCTTTGAATCAACACATCAGTGCAATCGGACATTACCCTTAGTCAACTGGCAAAAAATGACTTTCTGGATCTAATTGAATTGTCCAATAATTTTGAATTTGTGTTATGGTGGAGGAAACTGTAGAAACTGGTGTTATTGAGCTTATTTCCATTTTGCTCTATTTTAGTAAAATAAGAAGCATATTTTGGTGGTTGGAGCAAATAGGAGGACTGGGCTGAGTGCATCCAAAGTAACAAGCAATGAACAATGAAATCAGGAAGCTTAAATACAGTGGAGGGGTGATTAACTGGAAGAATGCATAACAGCTGAGAGATAGTGACAAATAAACAGAATATTTACTGAGGATGAATGAAAGGAAAAGAATACAGAAAACCAAAGGGGAAAACAGTAGAACTAAAATAAGAATGTAAAGCAAAATATAGAGAAAACAGAACAAAGAAGGAAGAACTAAGAAATTCAACACAAACGAATGAATCTACAGAGAAAAATGTTGATGACAATAATAAACAACCCCAAATAACCTGAATGCAAAAACAAGTGAGAAACAAAAACATGGAGCACTCACAGATCATGACACTTTTGGTATTTTCTTGTGTGTTTTTGTATTAGATATCTTAAAATATTTCTGTATGTAGAAATAATGTGTGCTGACTGGTTATTTAACCTCACCCCAATCTATCTCACTCATGTGATCTTCAAATTTTGTTCTAAAAGTGAATTAAAATGGTGTTGTTTTTTTTAATATAACACAAATAAAAAGAGAAAAATTCTACTCCCATAGCCCCCACTTTCCCCTGTAAAATTTGGTTTACAAATTTTAAAGGTTGCAAATTTTATTCTGGCCACCAGTGAAAACAAGTCACTGTTTTCTGCAGTGACTCTAAAGCTTTGGTTTCGTCTGTCCTGATCCATCTTGTCTTTGTCAGGCCGCTGTAAAGGTTCCCTGGGGAAGGAATGTTCCAACATCTCCGACTCTTCATTTCCCACCTCATTTACCATCACACTCCCTCAAAACACTAACTCTGCATCTGAATGTATGTCTGTAGGAGCACTTGGTCTGGTTGCTCTTTCTCTCCAGGTACATTTGTCTCAATCTGTTCCTTATATATTCACACATGTATGTGAGGGCAATGGACACGTTGAAGCTTACAGGGTGAATCAGAGATTCTTTTTTCTGTCAGAATCAGTGAGAAGTTGTTCTTCTTCAAGGACACAGTGGACCAGAGTTGTAAAAAAAAAAAAAAAAAGAAACAATAAGTCTAAACTGACACATTCACACATACTGAGCCTGTAACTTTTGTTTTACCCCAAAACTCAATCCAATTATCTCTTTTCTTTCTCTGCAGTGTATCCAATATATAAAAATGGCTTGGAGACACGCAGTAAAACAGCAGTTATTGGAGGTAGTCTTTCTCATAAAGCCTCTGAATTATTGATATAAACTCCTCTCCACCACTATAATTTAGACGATTCAGAACAAGTAAGCAGTTGTTTTTATTTATTTATTTATAGTTACAGGATTTTATTTCTGTTATGAACAAATAAAACTCAAAGTCATACTCTCCCATTTATACTATCTGATTCAGTTTTGCATAAAAGATCTATGTAAAATGGTCTCGAAAGAGGCATCAGACACTTCCTGGAGAAACATGAGTATTTACAAGTTCATTCAAAGTCACACGAGATCATTTTTCGAGATGGCGACTGAAATTCAAACAACAGCCATCAGACAGCAAATTGGCTTTCAGAGCTGAGCTGGTGATAAAATATCTGCTCTGAGACACAGGTTTGAAGTTACACACGCACTCACACAAACAGCTGAAAACACACAAATTCAGGCCTGACATATAATAGCTTTTAGGCACAGTGAGGCATTGAGTTGCATCACCAGCAGGAGTGTGAATGGATGGGTATTATCATCCCACTCTCTCTCACAAACACACACACACACGTATACACTCACCATGGTAGGTATGAATAGATGGTCTGTCTCTGGTAGGTGAGATTGGTTTCATCTGTCGTTGAGAAGGTTGCAGGGTCACATCCCTGTTATTACCTCTGTTTCCATACAACGGTACCATATTCACCAGAATCTAGGTTTGTCTGAGGGCTGGAGCTAATCCAGCAGACAGACAGGTAGGGAGGGAGGTTTCTATCTATATAGGCTGTTCCATTTACTTCACTATAGGTGGCAGTCCCAATGCAGTTGAGGCAAGTGACAAAATATTGGAGCCTGGTTTGGGTGAAGTTTTCTTCTTAGGAGTCAGTCTTCCACTCCGTTGACCCATGTTTGTTTCAGAGGAATGTTAAGATTCGATGCAACCTTCTTGTTTTATTGATTCTGGTTGTTAAAAAGTATTCAAATTGTTGTTTGACTGTATTGTAAATTATTTATTTGCATTGAATGGAACTGAATTGAACCAACTCGAACTGAAGAGCCCTAATCTGGACTGAGCTGAATTGAACAGATTGGGTTTCAGTTAAATCACATTTAGTGAAATTAAATCAGATAATAAAAAATAAAAAAAGTATACTTAATTAACCTTATCGGTTTAAATCGAATTTAACTGAACTAAATTGATCTGAAATGAACTGACCTGAACTGAATCGAATCATACTGAATCAAATAGAGCTTATTTGAATTCAACTGTAAATTGAATTGAACTGAACTGAATGACAGCAAAGCAAAATGGTTTGAATTATATCACATGGACAAGAATTAAACTGAAATTAATTAAGTCAAAATTGATTTACAAAAAACTGAAGTGGATTAAATTAAACCAAACTGCACAGAATTCAACTGAATTGAATTAAGTCAAATTTACTGGGGTTTTTTCACAATTCCAGTAATTTCCCTTTAAAATCTACAAGAAATTGTTTTTAACATTAGAATCTTAGTGGTTAATACCTACTAACATATTTCAGATTATTAAAAAATTAATTACATCCAAATTCTTAATGACATTCTCAACGACCGCAGATGCAGTCAGGTTTTCTTTATTGAATGCAAGTGACTATTTTCAATTTGAACAGGAGGAAAATGTGTCTTACACAAAATATATGTTGATGTACCAGTGGTGAAACAGACCATTTGAAAAATAAATATGGTATTAGTACAAAAGAGCAGCACCAACTGTTGGAGACTAAATAAGAGCCCGAAGAGGAGGGAGAGGAGCCGTCAGGAAAACGAAGGGAAGGACATAGAGGAGATGGCAAATATTGCTCACTGAAGGACAATCATTGTCTATCAACATGAAGAATTACCTTTCTCTTTGTCCCTTTTGCCTTCATGCAAGTACACATACACACAAAGAGAAACAAGCTGACCTGCAAGGGAAAACTGATTCAATCTTCTGTGGGATTAACAGGGATTTAGCCCAGTGTAATGATATCTGAATGAGTTGATTAGTTATCTGATGACACCTTGTAGTTTGACCTCTACAGCCCAATAAAAACTGGGAACTGGGCCCGTTTACTTCTGCTGCATTCGAGCGGGAGGAGGAAAATCACTGCCGTAGGCCTCCTTGAGACAGCGATCAGTGTTTCTTCTTGGTTAAATGAACCATAAAACTGTGATACTGTGTGAGCAACCACAGCATGATCACTTCTGGGCAAAAAGTCATTTTTCATGTGGTTTGTCCCTGTTAGGGCGGTGACAAATCACAAAAGAGGTGACGAAGTAGACCGATGAAGGTGGTGAAGGGCAAAGGCTTGCCATGAAGTCAAAGAAGAAGAGCAGTGATTAAAGACGCCCTCACACATGAGGAAGCTGTGATGCCGGTGAAAGTAAAAAGAGACATGGGAGAAAAATGGTCAGGAACACACTGCTGAGAGAAAGTATTTGCTCCCTGACTGATTGAATTTTGTATTTGTAACTCTATTTGTCACAGTTAAATTTTTTCAAATTTGAACCCAATTTTAATTCTAGATGAAGATAACCTAGATCTATAAAAACGAGTATTTTCTTTCTTTGAGGAAAAAGGACTGTAAGAAGGTGTTAAGAAGAGATTGCTGAGCCACTGCCAACCCTAAATTATTTGAAGCCCCCATCTGGCCACCACTTTGAGAACTATCTAGGGACACCACTGTGTCCTTGACTAGCCGAGACATGAGTCCAACCTGTCTTAACTTACACTTGTCTGACATTGACTTATTTCTATTTGCCCTGCAATGATGTTTTAATTGTTCAGAGAAAGCTATTCCCTGTGTGTACATGTCCTTCCAGTCAGACTTCGGTGCTTTAGATTCTGATTAATATTTTATTAACCACTAAATGCTGGTCTTACCTGTTATTTTTCCTTGATTGCTTTTAATTAAAAATATCTTTCAGAGAACCTGGAAACTACTTCTCAAGGCTACTTTGAGAATTAGAAAAATGCCCAATTCCTCTTAAAAGACAAGAGAAAAAAATGATTCAGGACCTTCACATTACGTTCAGTCACTCAAAGCTTTACAGCAGTGCATAAGCGTTATTATGATCACAATACTAAATCTAATATGATTAGCAACTAGTAATAAAATGACTAATACCCAAAGATGGACTGTGTGTAAATAAGGAATAGAGTGTCTGCAGTGTGCAGCATGAGCTTGCAGAAGTTCAGTGAAGCAAACACTTGTAAACAAAAACAACTGATGGTTGTCTCATTGATTTCAGGTCAGCTACTGTGTGCGCTCCATGACAGCTCTTTTGCAGTGCAGCAGGTGCTGAATCCTCCATCACTCCAAGATGAGCCTTCAATGTGCTTCACAATCAATGTCATAATGATGGTTATTATATGATTGAACTGCAGCTCTCAACTGCTTACATCCACTTCCACATCCATCCTAAAATTAGTAATGATTGTCATCAGCCAGTTTATTCTGTCTGCTTATGGGTCAGATTTGAAAGTCTGTCATTGATTCTTTGTAGTCTGTTGCCTGTATAGACCCATGTCTGTACTTAAATAAACTGTGACAGTAGTGTAATGCTTTACTAAAAATTCACTTTGCCACATGTTGTCAACAACCACAAACTCCCAGGTATTTTATTGGAATTGGAAAGACCAAAACAATGTAGTCTATAACTGTGGAGAGGATGGAAATGACTAAATTAACAAACTTTTGAAAAATATTCTGTGTATTTGTATTTGACTCTTTTACTTTAATACCCCTAAATAAAACTAAGTACAGCAGACTGTTTTTGTTAATTACCTGATTATTGAATGTGAGTCCACAAGTGTGTAATTCAACTTCAGAAAAAATACAGCTGTTTGGTATAAATCTCTGTTCTGTGATAAGGTAAAGAAAATTTTAAGCTATTAAACAATACCGCAATATCTGAAAAATAAAGTGTCTTTTTGAGCCATCATTTGAAACTGGAGGACAGTACAGACGTTTACTCCAGAAAAAAGATAATGGAGATCCTTGAGCCTTTTGATCCAATTTACTATTTGAAACCTTGGGATAACCTTTGACTCAGGATTCACGCTTGATAATCATTTTAAATTTCCGGTTTGACCCTGTTTCTATAATTTGAGAAACAAAGCCAAGCTTAGCTCCACTGTCTCTTGTCCTGAGATGGAAATCTTAATTCAGTCTTTTGTTTCTTCTTGTCTGGATTTGTGTAACACACTCTGTCTAACCAAAGCTTCCCTAGACCAAAACGTTGCTGCCAGGCTCTTCACTAAATCTTCCCATTTTTTCTCCTGACTCCACTGCAAGTGCAGCTACTGTGACTAGTTATATTTTTGAGTGCATTTCATGATTCTGCATTTGACTCAGAGAGCTCTACATGGACAGACACCCACTTACATCAGATGCCTACTGCATCCTTATAGTCCCCCATACAAAACTGAACACTAAAGGAGACATAGTCACTTGTTCAGTCACTCCAAGACTCTGGAACTCTCTTCCACCTTACAGAGACAATCTGACTGACTGCCTCTGTAATGTGGATTTCATTAGTGACCTCTCACCGGTATCTATCAACAAGCACTTGTTTAGAAGGTACTCTGGCTGAATAAATACAAATCCAAACGATAAATAAATAAATAATTCCCTGGCTGTGCAGATAACAAACACACTCAGCAGTATTGGGTGGCGCAATGAGCAAAACTTTGGCGCACCCAGGTGGTGGAAATGTGTAGCTGCAAATACGTCTTTGAGCAGTAATTTTTTTTACAAGTCACCAAAAACAGACTGAGAAAAAGGGTTGAAATAATTGGCAATATTTAGGTATGACTACCGTGCCTCTTAGATAATGTTACTTCCATATGTAAAATCTCTTTGTCTAAACTCGGGACAACCCAAACACTGAAAGGAAGCCCCAATGAGCACAAACACCTGCCTGCTCCTGCACTGGGACACACTCTGCTGGCTTGTGTGCTTGGGTAGTGGAAAGCTCTGACACTGTTCATTAATCACCATGTTGAGGTTTTGATGCCACAGCAGGAATGAAAATGCTGCTCTGACTTTAACAGATATACTATACTGCCCTCATCAGCTTTGCTTGAGTTCAGACCAGAAGGAAATAACACTCAGCCATGAGCGAGACTTCTCATTTGTTTTCATCAGAAATTGCATTTCATAGTGGCCATTATAAATAGTGCAGGAAAAAAAAAAACTTGTTCGATCCCCTGCTGCAATGGTTTCATTCTTTAATTTTCATTCTAGCTCAATTTTAATGGAGAGAAACAGCACCAAAAATCAAGAAAAAACACATTACCTGAAAATGAAAATTGATTTGAATGCTACTGAGTGATACGTGCATTTGATCTCATCAGAAAAACGCATTTTTAACTTTGTGAAAAATTTTACTGGTAACCACTGCTATAAGATCCTTTTGGTAGTAGGTTTGTAAACATTTCAGAAGGGATTTTGGCTGCGTTTCAAAGCTTCAGATTACTGCACAGTTTTTCTGTTGAACTGAGGTCTGGAAGATGTCTGAAAAAGTTCATGACTCAAACATGGTTCTGGTATGGCCAATCCTTTGATGCCTTCTATTGGAGGTTTGGGTTGTTATTCTGTAAGACCAATCCAAGAGTCATCTTCAGTAATCTCCCAAAATCTTGGGTGATCTTTAAAGTCACCCAAGATTTTAGAGATCTGTCTAGTGGTTCCTCAATAGTATGAAGTTTTTATGTACATGTTTGCAAAAACACCTGCTCAAACTGCAACATTTTCTCCTCCGTGGTAGAATGTGAAGATGGTATTAACTTGGGTCACAATCAGGATCCCTCTGCCTGAAAACCTGGTTATTTAATTTGACACCACTTGCTCCCAATTTTTTCCCTATGATTCATTGTGATGTTGCTAAGACATCAAAATGTTATTAAGACACGTTAAGAAAGCACTGATATTGTAGGACATGGATCAATTATGATTTTATCATTGGCACCTTTAAGGAGTCTGGAACCAAATGCCTTTAGATCATTAATAAACTCTGTACTGGTCCCTCACCTTTCTTGCCCTCATCAATGGGACAAGGTTTTTGCATGAAGCTTTGAACTGAGCGTAATTAACGGTCACTTATATTTCTTCCAATTCCCAATAATTTCAACAACATCATCATGGCACCAAAGGTGGATGATATTAATCCCAAGATGTGGTAGGTTCTGGACGATGTGAGGCTGTCTTAGTTAACACAGCTTTTCAGTGTTGGATTGTGGACTGGAGGAGTTTGTAGCTGAGAATGTAGGGTCCAGGAAGAGAGCCAGCTCATCTCAGTCAGAGGCTCTGACAGAGGCTTGGTTCTCTTTACATCAAGTGAAGGAGTCTGAGCTCTCCTCCTCCACGTTGCCAAGAGTCAGCTATCCTAGTTTATGATGCCTCATCAGTAAATCCCACTGGAGCTTTTTCAGAATGCGCCACAGTAACAAAGCCACAAAGTAGACCCCAGAGTCAAATGAATGACTTCACAGCACTATAGCTCTCAGAATTAGCTTGGCAGTCTGGCTTGGTAGAGGAATGTTTAGGTTTTCCTTGTAGACCTGCAACCTCCTGATCTCAGACAGAAAGGCAGCTGTCAACACATCAAATATCTTTTAGCTGATGGTTATGTAATCCATTTCAGGCTGGTGCTGATCAACTATGTTGTCCCAGACATGATGTGACTGCCATTTGGTTTTGGATCATTTAAAACTTAAAATGAAGGGAACAATTCTGTGGACAGGCATGCTTCATACACATTACCAATTTAGCATATATATCTGAATGGTTTCAAGCTTATAGACCAAGCTTATAGCCAGTAATTGAGTGCAATTACTGGTGCTCAATTAAAGGCAAAATTCTAGCTTGTTTGTGCAGAAATAATGACTTATTTCACTGAATGATGCTCAAATTAAATAGAACTACCACAGAAATTAGAGCCTGATAACTTTTAGAGGGTAAACTTACAAATTCAGAGGGAGAACAAGTATTTATTTTACCCACTGTATAAGGTTTAGGATACACAGGGTTCCCAAAATTTTGCAATATTCTTTCTTGTTAAAACAACACTCTGTGCTAACTAGTCAGCCATGAATAAAAAGAAAAAAATCCTAAAATTATCTTTGTGTATTTATATCTCTATATTTGCATAAAAGGGATCACCCTCATGAGAAACACTGCTCTCTTTCATCCTGGCCCCCTCCTAATGTGATTAATGACACAGTCTCACTGTACGAGTTAGAGGGCAAATTCTACAAATAGGTGAACCTGTGGAGATTAACTAGGTGACAATTTGAATTTTCTGAGGAAGCTGGAAATAACTTTGTTGTGGGTAACTGCAATGACCATAAAGTATTCTTTTATAAACATGTTGAACCAGTAATATATTACACAACAAACAGTGACTTATTTAATATAAAGGTTGTTTTTGATAACAGAACTTATTAAAACATCACCAAAAACTGAGGAAAGCAGCAATTCCAACAGGTTTGTATACGCCGACTTTATTCATGCTCAATATATTTTACAAAACATAGCCTGCATCACCTTCAGCAACAAAACCGTTACCAAGCACTTTTAAGGTAATCAATGTTGTTAGGAACTTTTAATTAGAAATGTCTGACAACTTCCTGTTTCCCTGAGGTAAAAATATGCCAATCATTTATTTTAGTTTTTGGCAGCAAGGATGGATGAAAATCTACATGTATCTTGTTTACATGCAAAGTTTGGAGGATGGTCAGGAAAGTAAAAAGAGTTGGTAAAGCTCACTACAATCACTGAAATGAAACTGCAGAAAACCAAGTCTCCATAATATGCGTTAGATGCCACGTTGGTTCTTCGAGAGGCATGTCAACAAACAGTCTTTCATGTCCTACAATCACAAACATAAACGTGGAGATTGCCAACCTCGGCTAGGGTTTTAACTAGAACCGTGTGCTTTTGTGAAATAAGGCTAAGAGTGACACACTCCAGATGAGTCTAGCATGAAATCCAAACATGAACAACAGGAAAAGGGCCTAATGCCCACTGTTAGGAATGACAGAGGATCTGTCATGTTGTGGATCTCTATTCTAACCAAAGGCTCTCTGATCCTTGTTAGAGTGTATGATATCCTTTAGTCATAAATGAAACTGTGGAGGAACTCTAACAAGAGCACTTCCAAGTGGAGCCAGTATAATTTTTCAAAGTTTACTGGACAGTACTTACTGGAAAAACACCATATCGCATTTAAGGAAAGGTATACACCTTTGCTGAGCTTTGAATTGTTCTGCTCCACTAATAAATTAAAAATGTTTGCTGGATATTCTCTGTTGGAATGTCTTCAGACAGTCTCAGAAACTCCCAAAAGATTGACTAGAACGCATTAGAGTAACTGACAGTCTTTCTTCTATTTTATTAGTAATAACTGACTGCTGTCTTCATCACTGCATTTGATGAAGTTGCTGCAGTTTAGCAGCAACTTCCTGCGGTCATGCCTTGTTTCTCTGCTGCTATGTCCACTGAAGCAAGTCCGTCACTGGTTGCAACAAGTTTTTAAACTTTGAGCTTTGCTCGCCGGTCACGGCACGATGCATGTTGCCTTTCGAAGGGTCAAGTAGCCTGTAACCACATCGGTGGGAAGCAGACGAATGTAGGAGAATTCTTCAGATGATGTGAAGCGCAACTTTGTCTGTGGATCTGTGTAGTTTGCCTGGGGAAATGCATTTGATTGTGGTCATATTTAGCTTTCGACAAGAACTGAATAAAGTTATGTTGTCCTTGGTTGATTGATTACTTACAGGGAGGCCAGAGATGTCTGAGTATTTCTTTGCTGGTTTTAAAGAGGGAGGAGCATCGATGTTGTAATCTGAAACCATAGAAGATTTAGAAAATATAGTAGTGATTTGAGCCAAGACATCATTCTTTATTAAAGTATTAGCCAGCTTTACTTAGTATGACTGTTTTAACTAATTAAACTCACAGTTGGGATCATTGAGCTTCCAAGGTAAGGTCCGCTCCAACGCCAGAATCTGTTTAAGATTTTTCCAAGTTCTGTTCTTCTTGCCGGCTGCTGCTCCACCAATCCCTGAGTGCTGTCGACATGAACGTGGAAAACAGAAGAAATGCAGAGAAACTGAACGAGAAGTAAAAGGAGGGGAGAAATGTAATCCAGTTGCTGACGGCACTCACCATAAATGTGTTGTCTTTGAAAGGAGGAGCCTTTACGACAGTCTCTGTAGTGGTCGGAGTGCTGTCCACTGATCCCACTGTCTTCATCTCCACCACAGTTTCAACTGCAGTTATCTGAAGACATGCAACCTTCATACAGGTGCCAAACATGTTGAATGGTCTACTGCATATTAATGTTAGATGCTCTTTCGATCTCTTATTAGGACTTTAATCTAAGAGATTTTGTAGCCAAAACCAATTTTATCTCATTATTTTAAAAACAACAAAATATTAAATAATAGTGTATTCAATTTTGCCTAAAATTACTGTTTATCTCTGCACCACTGAAAATCTAGTTACAGTAAAAAACCCACATTATGGGACAAATATCCTCATAAATAAATCCCTGCAAAAAGAATAACGGCATACTTCTTTTACAAAACCAATGACAACTTATTAACCTTGTTTTCTTATTCTGCCCACAATAGATTTAATTCTGCTTTCTAGATGAAAAAGAACAGAGTCATCATCTCAGGCCAGCTTTGATTGAACAGTTTAAGTGCTGAAAATACTTTTTTCTGCTCACTCAATGCATCAAAACTAAACACATTCATCATTTTTCATCTATAATACATCAATCAAGAACAGAAATCAATCTGAATGTAAAACCAGCTAACACTTATTCACTCACTCGCCATCATGCATAAATAGGATAATCTTAGATGTTAGAAAATATTGATACAATGGTTCAATGATTACTGAAAGGAAAGATGACACACAGAAAAGATGGAGCCATCTGAAATCAGCTATAAAAAAAAAATTCAAATAGAGCTGAAAGGGAACCTCCAATATTTTAACAAGCTAGATTGTGACGAAGGGAAACATTTCCTGAAAAATACTGTCATCTTGCGAGAAAATAGAGTATGGGTAAGTCTTCTCAAGACGGCTGAAGACTTAACTCATGTATCGTTTACCCCCAAACTGACACTGTGACTGAAGAAGAGCTAATCATTTAACATGACTGGATTAGGTTAAAGTTTGCTTAGATGAATGCATAAGCAACGGGATAATCTCCATCTCTGAATGTGAGTCACTGGTTTTACCTGCGTCTGTGTGGCTGGTGTGACTGTCAGCGGGGGTTTCTTCTTTTTGCTGCCGCTGATGCTGCTGTTCACTGCGGCCTGCTGAACGCCTGAAACCGCCGGACTGCCTGGACGCTTCTTCCCCCGGACAGCCGCAGCACTTGCAGTCGGAGGTTGCGCCCTCACCGTTATTGGGATTTGGGATGCCATTTTAACTAAAAGTGCAATAATTTAATCACATAATGCCACTGCGAACCAACTTTTCTCTGTCCAAACTTAGCATTAGCTCACTGTCATCTTGATAGTAAACAGTCCTTAACCCGGATGTGGAACAGATAAACTTCCGGGTAAAAGGGGGGCAGCTTACATATTCTCAAATAAAGTGGAAAATGTTTTCCAGCTTTATTTACCTACTTTTTTTTCTAGAGGAGAGGGAATGCAACAGCAAAGGTACAAATGGACAAATGCGAAGTGGCTAAATTATGTCTAATGTGATTTTACTAGCGGCATGTAGGTGGAGGATATGTGGAACATTTTAATGTAAATTTCCCGCTTTTACAGAGGTACAATTTTAAGCTCAGTTTAGATGCAGACAAAATTAAAATTGAGAATGACAAATGCTCAGAAGAAAACAAAATGTTGTCCACGTATTGATGCTGCCACCATGTGTTTGCAGGGAGTAAAGCATCCAAAGAAAACAACTTCTGAATGCAGGTAAATAAATAACAATTAAATAATTAATTAATAATTAAATAATTGTATTACTGAACACATATAATCAAGCTTCACATGTGTTAGAATACCTTGCAGTCAGCAAGGAGCTTTTATTAAGAATGTTTTCTTATTTTCTCTTTCTGCACTGAAAAGCTTTTTTTTCATTCAAAAACCAAAGATTTTTTTTTACTAGTCTTGTTCAGAGGTACACTTTTAATAAATGAAACACTATCAAAATAAAAAAAATCTTTAGAAATTATTACTGAATAATAATCAGACTTCACTGAAAACACAAGTGATTAATATGAAGCAGGAACTAAAATATCTGTATGGTCTGAATGTTGCTAACAGTTATTTATCATTTTAAAGCTACACAAAATGGGCTAGATTGGTAATCTGAATCAAATGGAGTTTTTGAATATAAATATATTCCAATCTGTGATCCCTGCAAAATTTTTTTGCATTAAATTTGCCGATGATATATTTTTACTGCATCTTACTAGGGTGTTAATGGCTATCGTATTACTCTTAGAATTGCAAAAGCCTTTAGAAAACCAATATTATAACCAAGCAAAGATCCTCAGGCGTAAATGTTAGTTATATTGTTTATGCACTATACTGAAAGAGAAGTCTTTCGGTGGATCAAGGTGTAGTATGAGGTGAAGTCTTTCCTCACAAAATCCAGACACATTACATTCATCTTGGGTTTATTGGCTCCTTGTGATTGCCCAGTCGGTGTGAGCTTTCTGTACTGCGCGTCTGTACAGGACTGACATCCTGTACAGGATGTACCACTGAGCTCATCTGTTGGCTGCTAGACGAACCTAATACAAAACTAATGAATGTTTTTCACTTTAAATTTTAATGATCAGGATCAGTGGCACTATGTTCCTGGAAAATACATAATCCTTTAAGTTTCTGCTAGATTTAACTGTCTACTTGCAAAAAAATCAGTTAGAAACCAAGGTGTATTATAAAGTCAGCGAGCCAACCAGAAACTGATACTGTTTTTTTCTGCTTTTGTCTTAGTTAGTATCAGATTTTTTAAAAATCTTTATAAAAGTTAAGAAACTGGCCAGAGCTCTGCAGATAACACATGTTTCCTCTTTGTAGTGAGTATCAAAAAAATTTAAGTTTCTTATTTAAATCTCTGGACTCACTCAATAATTTATTTCAAACTTTACATCTGATTCACAATCTGAAAAGGCAGTTAGTTATAAATTATTTAACCATAGCACTGGTATTTGGGATTTTTCTGCTTCATTATTTTGCAGAAAAAATATAATTTGATTGACAAAACTTCTAATTAAGTAGAAGTCTAGGGAGTGTCATTTCTTACATGAGTCCTTGGTAAAAGAGAGCATGTATCAGCAGATTATTCAAAGGAACATGCAAATAAAAATTATGTCCTTGCAAGATTAGTGTGCAACACAACTGTTACACATCAGAAAGCTGATTTTAAAGGCACAATAATCAAACTGAGGTTGAAACCTTCTTACTAAGCAAACAACCTAAAATAAAAGATAAAAATATGTTTTATTTATATACACTTTAGCACATAATATATGTTGGCTGGTTATGTTGCATTGACCCAGCATTATGTACTTGTGAACCCTGTCATGCTATCTGCCAGCATGGGAATCCAGTTTTACTACTTAAGGATCTATATCCTGCAGGTTTTAGATGCCAACACAGTTCATTAAAATGGTTGAATTATCTCATGAGAGTGTAATCAGGTCTAGCAAGGGCCTGACAGTAAATCATTACAATATTCATGTGTGTTGAACCAGAAAAAGAAATAAAACAAGCAGGATACTTGCAACCAGGGAATGACTCTGGACACCTCTGCCTTGGGATCTCCTGAAATGACCTGGAGAGAAGATTATCTGGATTTCTCACCTGGGCCAGGTAGCACATTGGCTTTGTCTCAGAAATGGAAAAATAAGTGTTCAAATCTTGTGAAAATCTAGAAAAATTACATTGAAACCTCAGAAGTCGATTCCATGGTTTTCTGATCAATTCTTGGGACTGCTCAAGAACTGTGTTTGGAATAATTCTACATAAGAACCCGGCTCCCCAACCTACTTTAAACATGAGTAAAATGGTGGAAATGGAAATAAATTTCCTTTTTTGGTCCAATTTAATTTGAGTACCAGTCATAAGTCTGCTGGCGTTGCTGTTGGTTTTCCTCTGATATATTAAAGTAAGACGCAATACCCAGGGACTTACATGGTTATTCCATTCTCATACTGTCACAGCAGTTTCATGCAGACATCTTTGAGGTTGAGCGCCTGTAGCTAATCTATCCATCTACATTGGCCCAAAGGGAGGAACCTGTCATCGTTCTGTCAGCCCTCACAACACTCTGTGACATCCAAATTCAACACACTGGCTTCTGAGTAGTTGAGAACAACTTAATTAACTCTGAGAAGCTGGTATCCTGTTAAACATATTGTCACAGGGAAACCGGCTGATACACAGAGGCATTCCTGCTACTCTTATTTCCTTGTCATTCTGGTGTCTAGAGGACTGTTGTCACAAAGGGAATGCTGATCCAGGGGAAGGAGTTTCTAAATGTTTCATGCATTTTTAACACTGGTACACTGCTGCTGTCACTTATATAAATAAAGCATGTACAGAGACTGTGTTAAAGCTAATTTGGAACATCTATTAAACTTTAATGGTTAATGTTATGGCTACATGGAATGAGTCTGGAAATGAGGGAGCTCAACTGTTTCTTTGGACCATGGCAAAGTAAGCAAAAAAATGGATGAAGGATCTTTTTTCCCCCCCAACTCTGATAGGAAGTTTAAAATATCCCTGTTATGATAGAATAATTCAAACAGGTTTTTGTTTTCTCAGGTCTCTTTTTCAGTAGGAACAGCTACAAGTCTATTTGGGGTATCATCTTTGCTTTTCTGGAGGGTTACTTTTTTCTTCTTTGTAGAATAACTCAAACTTAGTCAGATTACATGGAGAGCATTTATCTCAGATTTTGGTTTGGATTTTGACTGGGCCATTTTAATATGTGAACAACTTTTCCATTAATACTCTGGTCTTAAACCAACAACTCCAGTCATAAATCATTTTCAGCCTCTCCCAGGTTTTCTAACTGAATTGCTCTTTATTCATCCATACACATTCATAAGATCTATTGCGTATTAGGAAGGCATCCCCTTATCCTGACTTACTGTGTCTCTTTGTATTCAAGGCTGCTTTTTAGTTCCTGCAGGAAAAAAGCTTCCAGCATGATGCTGCCACCACCATGTTTCAACAGCTCTGTGATATTTTCAGGGTTATGTGCAGTGCTAGTTTTCCACCACAGTCAGATTTCATCTGGGTTTTATAGATTGGATTTTATTTAGGAGCACTGCAATAAAGAAGGCTGAAACCTACCATATGTCACACTGCATAAGTATTTGCTATTTTGTGTTGATCTCTCACACAAAATCCCAATAAATTACATGGAATTTTCAAGGAGGTGTGAGTACTTTTACGAGGCCATGTGTAGAGATTAGCAGTCAGGGATGTTTCAGAGCCCTTGGGTGCATCCATTATTATTGACCACTGTTAGCAAACCATTGACCTGTAGTGGAAATGTGTCGATTTTTGTAATGAGAATGAATAGCCTCTGTACTTTTCAGGTACATGTCATGTGCACATCGTGGCCTAATCTAATTTGTTTGTAGTTGTTTGCTTGTAAGGAGCATTAACTTAAAAATGTGTGTTTAATCAGTGGCAAATAAATGTGTGAAGAAAATCTTCTTTTCCCATTATATGCAACATTATATATCCAGGTCCTGTACAGCTTATGAGTGCATAAACTATATTGTGGCAGAAAACTTTTTCTTCATCATTTAGTTTGCGTTTTCAAAGAAAAAAGAAAATAATTATAATTTGTAAAATCATTTTTATTGGCCTATTATATAAAACCCAAATAAAAGACAATGACATTTGTGGTTGCAGAGTGAAATGGGAAGAATATTCAACGGGTTTGATTGTTTTTGTAATTCACAGCTAGTGTATTCAATCAATAAATCAAATTTTATTTGTATAGCACATTTCAGCAGCAAGGCATTTCAAAGTGCTTTACATCATTACAAACACAGAAACACAATGCAACATAGAATCAACAATCAAAACAAAGCATTAAGTCAAGTGCCATCATTAAATTCGTAATTGATTACGTTTCAAATACAACTCTAAACAGGTGGGTTTTTAGTCAAGATTTAAAGGAAGTCAGTGTTTCAGCTGTTTTACAATTTTCTGGAAGTTTGTTCCAGATTTGTGGTGCATAGAAGCTGAAAGCTGCTTCTCCTCATTTGGTTCTGGTTCTAGGGAAGCAGAGCAGACCAGAACCAGAAGACCTGGAGGGTTCTGGAAGGTTGATACAACAACAGCAGATCTTTAATGTATTGTGGTGCTAAGCCGTTCAGTGATTTGTAAACTAACAACAGTATTTTAAAGTCTATTCTTTGAGCTACAGGGAGCCAGTGGAGGGACTTTAAAACTGGTGTTATGTGCTCTATCGTCCTGGGTTTAGTGAGAACGCAAGCAGCAGCATTCTGGATCAGCTGCAGCTGTTTGATTGATTTGTTGGACAGACCTGTGAAGACGCTGCTGCAATAATCAATGAGACTGAAGATGAACACATGGATGAGTTTCTCTAGATCTTGTTGAGACATACTGTATGTCCTCTAATCCTGGAGATGTTTTTCAGGTGACAGAAGGTCAACTTTGTGACTGTCTTTATGTGGCTCTGGAGGTTCAGGTCAGAGTCCATCACTACTCCCAGGTTTCGGGCCTGTTCGCTGGTTTTCGTTGTAATAACTGAAGCTGTGCATTCCTCTTAAGGTCCAAAAATAATAACTTCAGTTTTGTTTCTGTTCAGCTGGAGAAAGTTTTGGCACATCCACACATTTATCTGTTCTAAGCATTTATTCAGTGATTGGATGGGTTCAGAGTCTTAGACTTAGACTGACTTTATTATCATTTTGCATGCACAGGGTGTATACAGAACGAAATTTCGTTGCATACGGCTCAGAACAATGTTTTGAGGTTCCATTGTTATGAGGTTACTCCAGAATCACCAGTCACCTGGTGATATCATAATGTAGAGCTGTGTGTCATCTGCATAGTTATGGTAGCTAATCTGGGAAGTCAGAGGCATGTGGCTTAAATGAACGTGAGCGCTACGTACTACGTGAGCACTAAGGACAGACGTGCCGAGGCAAACCTGTGGATTCATTCCATCTGTAAATTTGAGAAACTCTGGTCCAGAAGACATTTCTTCATAGGTATCTTGTGAATGCAGTGAATGAGTGAAGGAGCAGAGACGGAGGGGATAGGAGGAGAGGAACCAGTCGCTCCGTCTCCAGTCGATGTTATATCAGCTTGTTTTGGAATAGTTTGCTCCTGATACAAAGAGGGTTCCATCCTAGACAGACCTCCTTGAGCCTGTTCTTCTGAAGCGATGATCACATTGTTGTCCTTGTTAATAAAATGAAATAGGTTTTCAGTGCTTTATCCCATGTTTATTAAGATTGCGTCCGCCGCTTCCAAAAAGGTGAAAGCACTGCCAATAGATCCAGAGATTATCAATGAAGGTCACGGAGCTGGCAGAGCAGGCTTTAATCATCCATTTGTTTATTATGTCCAGCCTGGAGTGTTTTTGTCTCCCCATTGAGGTGATGGAATTGGACCACTGAGAAATAACTTCATTTTTAATTTTCCCATAGTGTTCAGAAGAATGTTAAAGTCCTTTTTCAGAATCTCAGATTTTTGCTTTGCCAGAACGTTGGCTCCAACATGCACAACTAACGTCTCAATATTTGGCTGATCAGTGGTTAGAGAGAGAAATTTGTAAGTTAAATCAGATACAGTGTCACCTGGAAAAGAAATCACTCTCATTTTCTTGGCATTGCACACGTGGCTGATTCCATTTACTGCCTCATCTCCAACAATAAGCACTTTTGACATACCTTTCGTTTTCCTGGTGATCGCTTTGTCCTTTGGAGCTTTGTGGGGGTGGATGTGTTGGTCTTGCCTCATTGTTGATATTTAAAGGTGAGGTTTCACTCAGAGACTCAGGCTGAAGTGCAGAAAATCTGTTTTTCAGTGGGATTCCCACAGAGTCAAAATGTTTTGAGGCTTGGGCTGGTCACTTTGTCCTTGGAAGTGGGGTTGGTGGAGCTGTTTTGGTTCCAGCTGCTAGGCTACTTTTCTTTGGCGGAGCAGGTGTTGAAGTTGAAGGTGGGTTTCGGCTCAGAGTCGGCCACCCTGATTCATCCAGGTGAAGGGTTCTCCCTGTTAGTCGTCTCATGGGCTCTGCAGTGTGAGACTTTTGTTTCGGCTTGGCACCCAGGCTGAGCTGCTTGGTGCGGGGCGTACGACCTCTCTGTTGATTTGAGGAAGAGTTGTCTCATTTCCACAGGTAGGGTTTATCTCAAAGTTCACCTCCAGCCGTTGAATCTTCATTTCTATAGACTGAAGTCGTTGTATAATACTGCTAATGTCCCTGGGGTCGGCTGGAGGCATTTTGCCCTGGTTCAACTTGGAGGTGAAGAAACGTAAGGTAAAAATAAATGTAAAAAAAATCCCACAGTCCTTAGGTTTGAAGTAATCCAGTTATGATGTCGATAATGTAAATATAACTATACAAACTGTGACTTTAAAAATAACTCACAGGCCAAGTTATCAGAAAGGACGAGAGAAAAAGAGATAGAGAGAGAGCAGGATTAGCTGTTCCTCCTTCAGCTGTCAGAGCATACGTTTATGTTTGTATGTGATATTGATTATGCTATAATCAATGCAGGAGAAGTTTTCCTGGTGAGTTTTGCAGCTGCAGTCTGAACCACTAAGTGGTGAGAATATACAAGGCAGGTACAAAGTAAACAATAACAAATAACTGGCTCTATAACAACTAGAATACATCATACCAACCAAGTTGGTCAATCTGGCAGTGCTGGAAAATCCTGCAAGTTCTTGTAAGCTGTGGTTTAATAAGATAATTGGAAAATGACAAGTCTTCAGTCACCCCTGGAGGGGCTGAAAAACTTGATATCATCCTTAAATTCTAAGCCAAAGCTAAATTTTCTCTGCAAAACAAAATAAGCGATCATAAACATAAATAACTCTAAAGGTGTTTGTTCCTTTTGCATATTATATTGTTATACCAGGTGGCTAATTGTGTTATACTGCATATTTAAGCCTCTCTGTTAAATCTAGCTTCCTATACAAGAGTGGTTGTAGCTCGTTCATAAATCTCATCACGCCAAGGCAGAAAGTTTTCTGCAGGTACAGAGTCAAGTCATAAAATTGACAGGTAGCTCCTCAATGACATCATTAAGTCCAACAATGGTTTGTCTGTGATGCCGCCCAACTCGCACAGACCAATTTGTAGGTGTAAATCTAAAAATGTGTACTCAAGCCGTATCTCACACATCAGATCATTAGCCGCCATGAATTTATCACAAAGCTGCACCTGGAGGCTGTGTTGCCAATCAGAAACAGAATTTACTATCGGGGCAAATGAGTCGGAAAATTGGGAACATCAGAAGAAAATGAAACTGCTGATTCAAGGTAGATAGCTTTGCTACGCGTTGGCAAGAATCTAAGCATTCCCAAATGCGTCTCTTATTCTGGCAATAAATCGTACCTAAAAAGGTTGTACCTGGCAGTGAAGACGATTAAGCACTCCCCTGTTGGAGAAGGTAATAGTGAGCAATGCCACTGACATCTTATTTATAGCTTTGGGTAACTTTCCCATTTCCCACAGACAGTTCTACTTTTCTTTCTGGTGCAAAAAAAAGAAACAAATTCACTTTTTTTATTCTGTTACCGTTTACTCCTGCTCAGTTTTTTATCCTCAGAATGTAGCTGTCATGTTGGGTTTTAATCGTCTGACCCACATGCAAGAACACCCACAGAACAAGGGAAATCAGTAAAATTATATTTATTGCAGAGAATGACAGTCAGAGAAAAAGGGGAAAAAACTGGTCCGGAGAGGATTCGATGCTTCTGGTTGGAGCTAAGGGTGAGAGAGTATGGTGAGTTCGATGACTGGAGGAAATGGTAAATTGCTGGAAAAAACTTAACGTTCTTACTTCAGCTGAGATGATACGGACCGGGGGGGGGGGAAGGTCTGAAGGATCCTGGGCGGATTACTTGAGGTCGAGTGTTGCTGCTTCGCTTATGGTGGTGGGGCAGCTCTGGAGGGCGGACGAGATCTGGGCGGGTTTCGTTATGGCCGGAGAGAGGAAGGCAGCGAGCGTGGAGATCCGATCACCAAGGTGGGATTCAGGGACTTGGGCATCCGGTGGGCAATAATCCACTGGCGTCACAAGGAGAGGTTCTGCGCTGGATTTCCACTAAGGGGTTCACAGCTTCTGTAGTGAGAGTTCCTATGGAGGCACAAAAAAAAACAAAGGATCACTAGAAATTCACAAAGTTTGATCACTGGAGAACTTCAGGTGGCCTGTAATACCAAAACTGGCAAAACACTCTGGCACTGGTGTGTAGGCTGCCTCCTCCTCTTATGCTCCTCCAAATGAGATCATGCAGTGCAGGTGATGAATATCAGCTGGTCCACGCCCTCCAGGAATGACTGCCAGGCGCCCCCTGAAGGATGGACAGGGAAACAGCAACCCCAACCACAGACAGGAAACACCCAGGAACCCAACAGTACCCCCCCTCAATGACCGCCACCAGGCGGTCCAACCGAAGAGGAGGAAGCATTGAAATCAGAGATCAAAGTAGAATCTAAAAGGAAGGACCCAGGCACCCAAGAGCGGTCCTCTGGGCCATAACCCTCCCAGTCAATGAGATACTGCCACCCTCTACCCCGCCGCCGGGAGGCCACAATCCGACGGACCGCATAAGCCGGGTGCCCGTTCACATCAAGGGCGGGAGGAGGGGGCTCGGCAGGAGGGCACAAGGAGCTGGTCTGAACAGGCTTGATCTGAGAGACGTGGAAGGTGGGGTGGACACGAAGAGAAGAGGGTAAGCGGAGACGAACAGCAGATGGACTGATGACAGATTCAATAACGTAAGGACCAATGTAACGCGGAGATAACTTCTTAGACATGGACTTCAACGGAATGTCCTTAGAGGATAGCCAAACCTCTTGTCCAGGTGAGTATTGTGGTGCAGGACGCCGCTTGCGGTCAGCCACACGCCGATTCAAGTCCGCAGTATGATTGAGTGCAGAAACGGTCCTATTCCAAATAGACTTACAGCGGCGGATGTGGTGCTGAACCGAGGTGACAGCAATTTGGTGTTCATCAGCAGACAGCAATGGTGGTTGATAACCTAGGGACACTTCAAAAGGAGAGAACCCAGTGGATGCAGAAACATGAGAGTTATGTGCGTACTCCACCCAGGGCAGAAACTGAGACCAGAAGACAGGATTGGAGGAAGTAACGCATCTGAGAGTGTTCTCGAGTTCTTGATTCATCCTTTCAGACTGACCGTTGGCTTGAGGATGATGACCAGAGGTGAGAGACACCTTAGCTCCAAGCGCCGCGCTAAACTGTTTCCAAACCTGAGAGGTAAATTGCGGGCCTCTGTCAGACAGGATCTCAACAGGGATACCATGGAGTCGGAATACATGTTTTATCAAGAGTTGAGCGGTCTGGAGAGCTGAAGGCAGTTTTCTGAGGGGAATGAGATGGCAACATTTAGAAAAGCGGTCGATAATGGTGAGGATGGTTGTCATGCCCTTGGAGGGGGGCAATCCAGTAACAAAATCTATGGAAATATGGGACCAAGGACGTCTGGGGATGGCGAGGGGTTGTAACAGACCAGCAGGACGCTGATGTGAAGGTTTGTTTCTGGCACAAATTGGGCAGGCCAGGACATATTCTTTGATGTCCTTATGGAGAGAGGGCCACCAAAAACGACGAGATGCAAGAGCAATGGTGCGACTGATCCCAGGATGGGCTGAGAATTTAGAGGTGTGTAGCCAATGGATTACTCGGGCCCTAACGGAGGGAGGAACATACATTCTGTTCGGGGGACCAGTACCTGGATCAGGTTCGGACTGTAGAGCCTGCTGAATAAGACCTTCAACCTCCCATGTCAAGGTAGCCACGGTACAGCTGGGGGGCAAGATGGTGGCTGGAACCTTTTCGGACTCATCTGGGGAGAACATTCTGGAAAGGGCGTCTGGTTTTATGTTCCTGGAACCTGGACGGAAGGATATGGACAGGTTGAAACGTGAGAAAAACAGGGACCAACGTGATTGGCGGGGGTTGAGGCGTTTAGCGGACTGCAGATAAGACAGGTTTTTATGATCCGTCCAGACCAGCACAGGATGTTGCGAACCCTCCAGCCAGTGCCGCCATTCCTCCAAAGCAAGCTTAATAGCAAGAAGTTCCCGATCGCCCACATCATAATTGTGTTCAGCGGGGTTCAACCTACGGGAAAAAAAGGCACAGGGGTGAGTTTTCCGATCAGATTCTGAGAATTGAGATAGGACTGCTCCTACTCCTGAGTCTGATGCGTCCACCTCCATCACAAATTGCTTGTCAGGATTTGGCTGAATGAGAACAGGAGCACTTGAGAATAGACACTTCAGTTGAGAAAATGCAGCATCTGCCTCTGGGGTCCAAGAAAAGGGTACTTTGGATGAGGTCAGGGCAGTGAGTGGTAGGGCTGTTTGGCTGTAATTGCGAATAAATCTGCGGTAAAAATTAGCAAAACCAAGAAATCTTTGAAGTTGTTTTCGTGTTTCTGGGATAGGCCAGTCAACCACCGCCTTAATCTTTTCCTCGGTGGGTCTTATCTGTCCGCCCTCCAGGATGAAACCCAAAAAGGTGACTGAGGATCTGTGAAACTCGCATTTTTCGGCTTTTACAAAAAGTTTATTCTCTAGCAACCGTTGAAGAACTGAACGGACGTGACGCTTGTGGTCAGACAGATCTTTGGAGAAAATCAAAATATCATCCAGATATACAAAGACAAACACGTTCAAAAAGTCACGCAGCACATCATTGACCAGGGCTTGAAAAAAGGCCGGGGCATTAGATAATCCAAATGGCATGACTAGATATTCAAACTGTCCAATGTGTGTCTTGAAAGCCGTTTTCCATTCGTCACCCTGACGAATACGGAGCAAGTGATATGCGTTTCTGAGATCAAGTTTAGTGAACACAGTGGCCCCAACAACCGGTTCGAATGCAGATGAGAGCAAGGGCAAGGGATATTTATTTTTAACTGTTATCTGGTTCAAGCCTCTGTAATCAATACATGGTCTTAATGTGCCATCTTTTTTACCAACAAAAAAGAATCCGGCACCCAAAGGTGATGATGAAGGCCTGATGATTCCAGCAGCTAAAGACTCCTTAATATATGTCTCCATGGCCTCCCTTTCAGGACGTGAGATATTGAACAGACGGCTGTTTGGGAGAGGGGCGCCAGGAAGGAGGTCTATGGAGCAGTCATATGGACGGTGTGGAGGTAGAGAAAGAGCATGTGACTTACTGAAGACTGGAGATAGGTCATGATACTCAGCTGGGATTAGGGACAGATCGACAGGGTCTGCATCCTGCTGCTTCGCTGGGGAAGGACCTGAAGGAACTGCGGAATGGAGACAAGTAGAATGACAAGAAACTGACCAGGATTCAACATGCTTTTTAGACCAGTTAATGTGTGGATTGTGGAGCTGCAACCAAG
Source organism: Xiphophorus maculatus (assembly GCF_002775205.1). NCBI lineage: Eukaryota > Metazoa > Chordata > Actinopteri > Cyprinodontiformes > Poeciliidae > Xiphophorus > Xiphophorus maculatus. The sequence goes on from NC_036445.1 coordinate 16,459,109, forward strand.
AGAATCCCAAAACAATGGGAGAGTTAGCAGCAGGAAAGACAAAAAACGAAATGACTTCACAATGGTTCCCAGATAATATCATTTTAACTGGTTTGGTCTTGTGTGTGATCTGGGGCAAGGCTCGACCGTTCAGAGCGGAGACCCTTAATGGGGTTGAGAGCGGAATAGTCTCAATTCCCATCTGCTGAACAAACTGGGAGTCAATTAGGCTTTGTTCACAACCCGAATCTATCATGGCTGATATCGAAATTGACTGATCTTTGTTGAATAGAAGGGCTGGGAGGAGAAGACGAGGGGTTTCATTCTTTCTGAGATGGTCCGCCAGTATGCCAGCACCTACTGACGGACCTGAGCATTTAAACGCAGCCCACAGTTTGAGATGAAATGCCCTGATTCACCACAATAAAGACAGAGTCTTGACTTAAGCCTTCGTTGCCTCTCTTCTGGTGTTAATCGGGCATGCCCGACCTGCATGGGTTCGGGTTCCGGTAAGTTATTCTGCGGAGTAGGAGTAGCGTTTGAGAGGCGAACAGAAGAAAAAGTTCTTATCGGAGGATCCCTTCTCCGCCTCTCCCTTTCCCTGGAACGAATTCGATTATCTAAACGGATGGTAAGATTTATGAATTCATCCAGGGTAGCTGGCTCATCTAATGTAGCCAGTTCATCCTTTATTTGTTCGCTTAGGGCGTGGAAGTACGCACTTTTGAGTGCAGATGGGTTCCAACCCGAAGCTGCTGCTTTAATTCTGAAATCGACCGCGAATTCAGAAACTGTACGTTGACCTTGTTTTAAGATCCATAAATCCCGCGAATCGGAAGTCTTATCTGCATCTGGCGAAAAAATCATCTTGAATTCCTTTATAAATTCATCGAATGTGCAGCCGTAGGTTAGTGACGATGAAAATCTAGATTCTGCCCAACTGAGGGCCTGACCAGAGAGCTGGGAAATGATAAAGGATATCTTTGCATTGTCATGAGGAAAACTTTCGGGTGAATAATTGAAAAGGATTGAGCATTGTAACAAAAAGCCCCTGCATCTACTTCTTTCACCAGAAAATCTCTCAGGGTTCAGTGGGCGTAGTTGAGAAAACATGGGCTGGACCGTACTCACGGAACCGGTGGAAGCAGGTGGTGCCGAGGGTGGAACAGAAACTGGAGCTGGAGTCGTGGACGCCGCTGATGCGGAAGCCGGGGAGGTAGGAGGCTGGCGAAGAAATGTGATTAGTTCCTCTAATCGGCTGTTGGTTTCTGCTTGGCGGTTAGCCAACTCTTGTAAAGCAGAGTCATGCATTTGAATTTGAGTGTTTTGTTCTTGAATGGATCTCCGAAGGGCTTCTGCTGAGTCAGATTGTTGGCCAGAGTGTTCTGTCATGTTGGGTTTTAATCGTCTGACCCACATGCAAGAACACCCACAGAACAAGGGAAATCAGTAAAATTATATTTATTGCAGAGAATGACAGTCAGAGAAAAAGGGGAAAAAACTGGTCCGGAGAGGATTCGATGCTTCTGGTTGGAGCTAAGGGTGAGAGAGTATGGTGAGTTCGATGACTGGAGGAAATGGTAAATTGCTGGAAAAAACTTAACGTTCTTACTTCAGCTGAGATGATACGGACCGGGGGGGGGGGAAGGTCTGAAGGATCCTGGGCGGATTACTTGAGGTCGAGTGTTGCTGCTTCGCTTATGGTGGTGGGGCAGCTCTGGAGGGCGGACGAGATCTGGGCGGGTTTCGTTATGGCCGGAGAGAGGAAGGCAGCGAGCGTGGAGATCCGATCACCAAGGTGGGATTCAGGGACTTGGGCATCCGGTGGGCAATAATCCACTGGCGTCACAAGGAGAGGTTCTGCGCTGGATTTCCACTAAGGGGTTCACAGCTTCTGTAGTGAGAGTTCCTATGGAGGCACAAAAAAAAACAAAGGATCACTAGAAATTCACAAAGTTTGATCACTGGAGAACTTCAGGTGGCCTGTAATACCAAAACTGGCAAAACACTCTGGCACTGGTGTGTAGGCTGCCTCCTCCTCTTATGCTCCTCCAAATGAGATCATGCAGTGCAGGTGATGAATATCAGCTGGTCCACGCCCTCCAGGAATGACTGCCAGGCGCCCCCTGAAGGATGGACAGGGAAACAGCAACCCCAACCACAGACAGGAAACACCCAGGAACCCAACAGTAGCCATAAATGTCAAGCCCTTGGCTCTGTCTGAGTCCCTTTTAGATTGATGGTTTGTTTGCAGGTAGTGGCCCATAAAGGTTATGGACCTTGAGATCTGCCACTGCTTCCCACATACTCCAGAAGTGCAGTGTAGCTTATTTTTAGATATTCCTACATAAAAGTTTTATATATTGTAAATGAAGCTAAGCTTTAACTACTAAAATACAACTTCTCCTCCTGATGAATACTAAATTAGAGATACAGTCTATTGTGCAGAAGCCCTAGAGTTTTGTCCCTATTTAACTCTGTGCTAATACAGTAAAGATATCTTAGTTTTGAAAAACAGTAGGTAATAAGGACAATATTCAGAGGTTTTCTTTTTTCCTTTTCCAAGGTTTCTAAAATGTAAATTAAAGGCTGTCTAACACATACAATGCGAGATCACAAATCCTGTACTTTACACAAGCGACTTTGCTACTCTGTAATGAAGATGCCAGTCTCAAATTTCTTGTAAAAACAATTTGTTTTAATTATTGTATTCCACATGAAACACTTGGTGACTTATGGTGTAGATGTTAGTGCTTCTAAAACTCTGCATCTTTGATTAAAGGTGAAGAAGGCGTTCATTACATTGGCGACAACTATAAATATTGTTGAAAGAGGTGGATAACTTCTTATTTATTTAATCACATGTTTAGTAAAACTATAATCTTTTTGTGTTTTAAAGAGTCCCTGCTAAGTAGAATAACTCTCATAGTGCCACAACTGTGAGTGACAGGTGTAAGAATGTGCAGATTTATTTTATTATGCTTTTGAGTCACAACTAAATATTTCAGATTGCATAAAACAAATCTAAATATTGCTCAAAGGTAACCCAAGTAAACAAAAAAAAGCATTTACATGATTCCCTTTAATAGGGGCGAAATATCCAAACCAACCAGGTTCTTTGTGAACAAGTGATTATCTCCTTGTTAAATTATTTAAGAACAGTGATTAACTACATTTTTAGCTTCTGTTGTACTAGCCACGCTCAAGCTTGATAACTGATAGGCCCATAGAGTCAAGAAATTACTAAAACATAAGCTCTCTAACAATATAAAGTATCTTAAACATGTTTTAAATAGAAAAGCCTTATATAGAGAGATATTCAAGAACAAACGAGATGGTGACATCTATCAGTATGAAAAGGGTTGCAAGGTCTGAGTCTTTGAGATACCAGAAAACCGCAGCAATGGTTATTATCCACAGCTGAAGACAATCTGATGAACCTTCAGGAGTGGACAGCTTACAGAAATGTCCTTGAAAAATTACAGCAACATCTAAAACACTGCTGGCCTTACTTGTCCAGTTGAGGTCGATGTTCACAATTCAACAATAATGAAGAGAATGGAGGAAAATTACTTCCATCTGATAGTTCTAAGCACGTCAGGGGGTGATATCTTTTCTACAAGGCGTCTGGTTTTCTTCTCTTAAAGGGGCGTGTTATACAAAATCAAGTTTTATACTATGTTATAATGTTATTCCCTAATGAGAAACATGCATGGAGTGTTGCTTTGATTCGTTCATGTATGTTTGAGGAATCCTTTAATCTCCCATGGCAGGCATTTGGGGGTGTCTAAACGCTTGCTCTTTCAAAGCGGCGGCACCACATATTTACCCAAAGCTCCGCCTTGAGGCTTAGGCTCCCAGCAGAGCTTCTGCTAACACAGCACTCCTCCCTTGCGCCCCCCACTCAGCTCGACCAGCGAAGCAGCAGTAGCCCTTAGCAAACACCTACTGAAACTATGCATCTGCTGAGATCATCAAACAAACAACTTTCAGTCCAACTCTCCAAAGAATGACTGTAAACAGGATCATGAAGAAGCATTGTTGGGATGACATGCTGAAGGCAGAGTGTTGGAAAGAGTATGAGCTTTTTAAAGAGGCCAGTTTCAATGTGTTACATGGCAAAGTCAAATTTCTTTTAAGTCGTATTTGATATACAGCATTTTTATAACAACTGAAGGTAACACAGTTACCTGATTGTACCATAAAATAGAACTATGTGCCTGAAAAATGCATAATAACCCCATGGCCCATCTTTAAGAAATGAAATGTATTAAAATTTGGAAACTACATTTTATTACTCTGGTCATGCTTAGTCTGATATGAAAATTTGTTTGATAGTCTGAAACACTGAAGTATTACAAAAAAAGCAGAACAGAAGAATCTGTAAGGGATAAATACTTTTCCACATTATTAATTATGCTGCTTTTATTTAGGGGTGATCACCTATAATGCTTTTTTTTATTTAATTAGAAATAAACATTACCTTCAACCCCTTTGATTTGACTTGATAATAATAAGAGTCTTTATGTGGATATTCCCTTATAATGTCATGTTTTGAAAGAGCTTGATGTGACTGCTGATTTTTTTTTTTTTTTTGTCTGACACATTATTGTTGCTCATGCAGCTAATCTTCAGCCCTATCATTCATAATCTGAAGAGAGTTGTTCTTTTGTTTTTCCTTATTTGTCAGTCAGGTATAATTTAACTAATCAAATCCAGCATTAAGCGCATCTTTACCATCTCACACCCATCTATGTAATATGAGGATAGGATCAGTTGTAAGTATTTCTTCCGGGTTGAGGAAACCAAGGGAGGGATGAGCAGAGATGCTGCTAGTGTTTCACATCAGCAGCCAGCCGGGCTTCTATCTCCCAGTCAGACAGACAGCGGCAGAGGCAGCACGTCCACACGGGAGAGAGACAGCAGCGCTCACGGCGCGGCAGAGGCACTGAAGACTGAACTGACACTCACACTCCCAGCCTTCTCAAATGGATTTAATTATGTTGTAGCGATTTTTGAGTCTGGACGGTGTCCTTTTAGACCAGAAAAAAAAGAAGAGACGCGCAGACTGGCTGAATTTTTAGGTGCCTGGCTCGTCTCGACCGTTGTCAGGGAGCCACTCTCCCCACATCGTTAGCTCGCTAAGCTAGCTAGCCCGCTAACTTAGCGGTGATACTTTGTACCGTATCAGCGTCAGTTTTCTGCCTCGGAGCTAGCCTGCGGTCTTTTGCGCCACGGCGGCAGATTGACGTGACCCGTCACAACAGGTAAGCGAACAAAACGCGTGGAAACACGTCCTTTACGGTTGTTGTTTCTTGGAGCCTCATGTTCCACCGCTGGTTTTCGCCGCTGGCCGGCGAGGTTCTAACGATATCCAGGAGCAGCGGCAGCGGAGTGGGGCTTCGGCTGGCTGTTCTTGTTGACAGAAGCAGCCGAGCAACTGGGATGTGATGCGACTCGCCGTTTAACACGCTGTTTATCACCTCACAACTCGCATTATGTCTCCACACTTGCTTTTCCTGCGAACACACCTCTAAATACTTCTCTCGGACTGTACGCTTTTGCAGAAAACCATCGTTCTGAAGACTTCTCATTAAGATCTGGCGTTTCGTGTTCAACCTTGAGTGCTGATTTGCGGGGAATGGGCCACTGCCAGGTTAAAAAAATAATCGCACATTTGCCGCATTTCGCTGCAGTAACTTTTAGTAAGGGTTGATTCAGATGACTGTGACAGTTAACTGCTGCCCTACCCCGTCTGCATGTGTATGAATAGGAGCAGAAAAGGAAGGAGTACATGCACAAAGTTGATCGTTATGCTGTTACAATGCAGAATGTGTGTGTGTGTGTGTGTGTGTGTGTACTCTTCCTGGTGGTCGTTTCCTATTTTCCCTCCCCCTGAAACATTAGAGCTGAAGTGTTGCATTACAGGTTGGAAGGATGAACCCTAAAGAAGAGTTTGACCTCTTGTTTAGGGCTCTGTTAGAGGTCAGATCAGCATAAAAAGGGGGAAAAAGTGATCAGAATGTTTAGCTTGATCACATTTTAAGGGTATGAATCACTTGGAGAACCTTTTATTGGAGTTGATTTGGGTGGTTAGAGCTTGACATGTCAGGGAATGTGTGTAATGAAGGGTTGTGCTCTAGTGAGCATGCATTAACAATGCTGTAATTATCTCAAGAGATAAGAAAATGGATTTGCCATCAATCCAAGGAGAGTCACGGATGCAGAGCAGAGGATGAAGACGTATGATTGACAGGAAACAAATTAATTTTGCTCTCACATGTCTCTTAAGAAGAGAGGAAAAGTTGAGCATATATATTTTTATCCCCTGTGCCAGAGGTTCTCACGATTTGAGGTCTGGAACAATGATTGATGAGCCAATTTCTTAAACTTACTTTGTTTGCAGCTTACAATCACACTAAGATGACATTTTACTCTTAGAAATGTTTTTTTTTCAATTCTAAGTCTCTTTTTGTGACAATAAAGCATGACGAGCGTTGTAATTTAATTAAATGCAATTTAACTTAAAGCAAACTTATTTTTAATTCTGAGTTTGGTCAATTTGTAACACATGAAAGAGAAATAATAATCTGCCAGTTTTTTGACAGAAGTGGTTGTTTGAATCCAACAGAAAGTCAAAGAATTACAAGTTTATCCCCATTCATTAAAAGCATTCTTTAACCTTTTATCTGTTATTTTTACTTTTATTAAAGTCTTTTATTAAAGTCAGCAAAGTCCATAATAGTATCTGTTGTTATTTCATGTATTTATTGACAAATAGTTATGGGAATTTTTACTTTTGATTCAATAAATATGATAAAAAGAAACATCAGTGTCCCCTGCTGATCAGAGGCTATGATAATGATTGATTGGTGCTTTTCTAATGTAAACATAAACTTAATCAATGTGATTACCTTTCATCCCTCAAGAATAAACAAAATAAGTAAATTAAGTTAGTGCAACAAGACTCTGAGAAATCAAAAGAACCGTTGTAATATTTAGATACCCAAAGGCAGTGATGATACATGGTTACCAAGTATGAAAATCGGCTCTTTCTGCTTTTTATGAGCTAAATAAAACTGATAGAAAAATAACTCAAATGTTTTGGGACTCTTAACATTTTTGCAAACTCTTAAAAATCTGTCTGATGATTATTTCTAAATGTTTTTAATAACAAAAGTTGGCTGCATGTCTAAGTTGGGAAACAATCACTTTTATAAGATAAAAACATTTCAGATATGGAATTAAAGCTTACAAGAAATCAGAATTATATGTTCTACAATTATACTGTGGTCAACTTTACTCACTCACAAGCCATAGTCATTTTCTTCTTTTTTCTGACACACACATATTTGTAGGCCAATTTTATATCTGGTGTTTTGTCTCTTAGTATAATACTAGGGTAAATTCCTTTTTTAGAAGCTTCTATAACTCTCTTAGCAACCTCCACCTAAAACAGATGTAACTTCATCCTTTAAGAGCTGCTTGACTCACCATATACAGCTACAAAAATCTTGAGTGAATTCCTCTCTTTTCTGCTGAGAATCTTTAAACAAGGTGTTGTGAGGGTGATGTTAGCTTGTTTAATCAATTATTTCCAAACCAACAACTAGTTTCTTCTGCCCAACATCTACTGTTTTAGCTTTGAAACAACTTAGTTGTAGTTTCTTAACACTATACTTACATATAGTGTTAGTAAATATATTACAGTCATAGTCTAAATAATTAGTTAACATTTTTTGGCAGTCCAAGGACTTCATTGCAAAATGCATATCGTTTGCAGTGGTGTTGCAACATATTGTGGAGCCCAAAAGGAAATGTTTTTACACATTTTGTCTGAACCGAAATCTGAGAGGGGAAGCTGAACAACATAGAAACAAACTTAACTCAGCCAAATGAATGCTTTTGTCCTGACTGTGTCAAAATATCACCTCAGGGCTCCACAGCTGAGCTCAGTACTGTGGTAAAACATGACTGTCAGGCATTGAAAGGAAATGAATCATGTTCCTCATTTCAAGGCCGTCGAAGTCGGTAGATGTGTTTCCTGGCCTTTTTGTTAACCCTGCAGCCAGGGCACAGCACATGTGCAGTGCTTGTATGTCCAGATGTTCAATGACTGATTTAAGCTTTCTGAATAATGTCAGGTTTTTTTCCCCTCTTCAGAGGGGTTGGGTAAATGAAGGTGTCAAATGTACAGGATGTGAAAGTCTGGCTGTGTGTCACATGTGGTTTGTAGCTCATTTAGCACGTACAGTATAAGTGTGTGTTCATTTTTGTATTGATTATGCAATAACACCATTGGTGGTTCAGAATGATTTTTTTTTTATTTTCAACAAATGATTTTAACATGGTGAAGTATGACATTGAGATGTGTATGTTCTCACACTTTCACCTAGCTTCAGTTTGTCATGTAAAAGATGACAAACTTTAATATCTACTCAGTCTAATGTTGAGCATGTATTTGGTCCTCCTATTGCACTGAGGTGGCTTTGAAACAATAGCTCTATTCTGGCCCATGTCTTTGGAGGGAGGCAACAGCATTCGGCTCTCTCAGGACTCTGTGTGCCAGGAGGCTTGGTTAAGGATTCAGTTTCCACAGCCACCTGGAGCTCCGAGCACAGGAATGCCATTGTTCCTCCATCCAGACTACGGCCAGATTAAACGCACATGCAAACAGACACATGCATCAGGACCTCATACCAAAACTTAGGTCACCCATCTTTGTTACATTGCCATCGCTCACAGCAGCTATAATCGGATAAGAATTGCTGGGATAGATACCGAGACTTGATGTAAAGCTTTCCCCTTTCATTCTGTCCCAGAAACTTACAAATAAGCTATATTTTGTTATCTTTGGGTGGTACAATTTTATCCTACAAAACTGTAGCATTAGTTTCCTTTTTGACAGTTGACAGGTAAGAAGTAGGGCAAAAAGAGAAGACGAAGACATTTGCTCACTAGCCTGGTCTGGGAATGCAACCTGCTACAGCTGCGTTAAGGACCTATTCAGTATGTTTTGAATCTGGTGAACACATCTTTCAAGGTGGTACTTTTTAATAACACTCATTTTCCCTTTTAAAATGCTCATTCCATTCATAAAGTAGCAAATTGTGAAGAAGTACTCTCTGTTCTCTAGCATGCTTATTGTAATGGATTTCTGAACATAAAAGCCAAAGAACTTTTCAGCGAAAGAATAAAAGCTGTTCAATTGACATGACCACATCAAATTAACATTGTAATTTAACATGTGTTTGTTAAATTAAATGTGAGTATGGACACTTTATTAGGTACACTTTGTTACTTTTGACTGTCCAGTTCTGACTGGACACCCAGTTAGTATTGGAACATAGGTTCAGCAATTTGTCACAATAATTTCTGAGAGATTTTGCTCTGTATTGAAATGACAGCAGATTTGCCTGATCCATATCGATGACATGAATTTCCACCAATTACCATAGCTGCTCTACCAGTTTAAAACCTGGTGACTGCGGAGGCAGCTGGAGCACGGTGAAATCATTACCACATTCAGGAAGTCAATTTGAGAGGATTTTGCTTTGTGTCATGGAACGTCATCCTGCTAGATGTCGCCATCAAACGGATACATTGTAGTCATAAAGGGATGGTCATGGACAGCAGTAATACGCTAGCGCAGTGGTTCTCAAACTTTTTTCAGTGATGTACCCCCTTAAAAATATATTTTTAGTCAAGTACCCGCTGACACGGGCAAAACATTTTTGGAATAAAAAAGAGGTACAGTGCCTTCTTTTTCACTTTATCTGTACTTTCAGCAGCATTGCTGCTACGCTTTAGCCACGTCTCCATAGTTACAGTGTAATCATGATAACGACAGGTCGTTGACGAGTGCCCTGGGTCCGTGGGTCAAACTAACTTGGTGGGGGGGTCAGTTTTATTTTAAAGGATATTGAAACTAAATACTGAATATAAAATTCAGTGCATGAACACACATTTATATTTTATCAAACTTTTTACTAAATAATTTTTCCCAAGACTTATTATGAGGAGCCTACTGATTTTTTAAAGATATTTTGAAAAGCTTCACGTACCCCCTGCAGTACCTCCACGTACCCCCAGGGGTACGCGTACCCCCATTTGAGAACCACTGCGCTAGCAGACTGTGGTGTATAAACAATGCTTAACTGGTACTAAGGGCTACCAAGAGACTCCTGCCCTTTGAATGTTCCTGAGTAAAATAAACACATTGGACCATGAAGTATTTATTGAATCTGTAAAGCCAAATTTTGGTGAGTCTGTTTCAATTATAACCTTAGTTTCCTCTTTCTCACACCGGGTGTAGTCTTTCAACTGCTGTAGCCCATCTGCTTCAAGATTCAAATGTCTTATACTTAGTGAAGGTATTCCACATACAGCAGCTTGGTTGTAATGACAGCTTATTGGATCTACTGTTGTCTTTCCATCTTGTCAGACAGTCAAGATATTCACATCAGATGTCAAGAAGTTGTTTTTGTCTACACAACTCTTACAATTGGATATCATCTCTCGTTTGGACCATTCTGACTGTGACTGTGCCTGAAATACTCAGATCAGTTTGTCTGGCACCTACCATGCCACATTTAAAGTTATTTAAACTCCCTTTCGTCTTAGTTCTAATACTCGGTTTGAAGTTAAACCGCATTACCACATTGAGACGCCTATATGAGTTGAACTGTTATGTGATTTGCTATTTCCATTAATTAAACACGTGTAGTTAATAAAATGGCTGGTCAATGTATGCGAAGTAGTGGTTTTGGGGGTTTTAAATCTAATTGTATGTTAATTAGTCAGGTGATTTACGTTCAGTAATTTCCTTATTAAAAACTGTACTTGTACTGCTGTGATAGATTAATCATCTGAGGGAAAAAAAGTATTCTGCTGACATATGCAAACTTGGGTGCAAGCACTCGATGTTTATGTTGTGCCATGTTTCTGTTGTTATAGTGAGGCTACGGCTTTGGGCCTTTCTCTTTGAACATACAAAACGTCTAATTTAGTTTGCTTTATTTGAGCTTTTCTTTAAAAAAAAATAGAAACACCCGCTCTCAGCACATTAGATGACTGTTTGTCTGATCTCCCTGCTCATTAAGCTGGTTAAGGTTTGCCTTTCACAGCAGTCTTAGTATTGGCATACATTCTGGAATACTACTAAACCCACTAATGCAAAGTGGTTGAGTTTTTCCTAATGGATAAAGCAGTGTGGTTACCCTCAATTCACTTTTGAAAACTGCAGTCCTGCCAGCATGAAGCACAATTGCTCCTCTGAACAACTCTTAAGAAAAGTTTATTCTATTGACTGGACGTTTGGTATCTGCCCTGCACAGCACGACTGAGACTATAAACTGCCAGACACTGTTTAGATGTTAAGTTAATCTTTATAACTGATTGATGTTCTTGTTAGTCTAATAACCTATTTAAAACAATGGCTATTGAAACATTTTAGCAAAATAGTAGTTTTTTGTTGGCTGTTGCAAAGCCAATAAAGCAGTGACATATTTTTTGCGTAATGGAGGTGAAACTGATCATTTCCTGCTGTTGTTGAAGAGTCAGTTGATGAGAGTAAAACCAGAATGCATTACTATGACATTTGGATCAACAATATGCAGAAGAGTGGGGCGTCGCGTGGAGCAATGGTTGGAGTGGCCCACCGTATACGGAGACCATAGACCTCGACACAGATGTCCCGGGTTTGAGTCCTGTCTTCAGTTCCTTTACTGAGTGTCTTTTCCTCTTCTCGCTGCCTGCTTCCTGTCAGACTACTACTAAAAAAAAAAAAAAAAGGCAGTAAGCAAAAGTGCAACACTTTCATGCACTGGGTAAAATGATCAAACATCACAATAGGAAGTGGCAAGTTTCATTAAGTAACTTGAAACTTCAAGTTTCTCTATAATTTCTTGGGAAATATATTAGGATTACACAGAAAGGCAAATCACCTTTTTGCTTGTCTGAAATTTTTTATATTTAGGACTTTCTAAATAAGATGGTGTCAGACCATTTAGTTTCTGTATTGGTGTGAGAGACGAAACATGGAATGATGAGGTTTTCTCACTATGTTTAAGTCTTATATACTGAGACATTTGTTAGGTCAGGATAGGACTTCGATTTTATTATTTTTTTTGCAGTGTAAGTAGAAAATGGTGTTGTTAGACTTCAGTGGTATTTTATAAATGCTTCAAATCATCAACTGCCTTCTCTTTACTAGCTCTTGTTCTATGATGCTGTGTTCAGGTGAACAACCAACCTAAGTGTGTTCAAAGCAACTTGTGATTTGAATCCTTATAGCACTTTATTTTTGCCTTTCTTCCATTATGTAAAATGAGATACTCTCTGTCAAGTTCCCAGCTGTTGAACATAAAATACTCTGGAGTAAGAGAAATAAATAAAATTGCTCCAAGCTGTATACATGTTAGCAATACTTGTTTGCAAAGACAATCACAAGGTTGTCAAAAATGAATAGTGAGGTTGATAAGAGAGCTGGAGTTGTGTGAAGTCAGCTAGATTCGTGTTAGTAATACTTGGATAAGAACCTCAAGCCGATCCCCATTACATCATTGGTTAGTGGATTCAGGGGAATCTGCTGGAAAATATTTTCATAGAATTAGAAATACACAGAGAAACTGATTTGTGACTGGTTGAGGTTTGTTCTACCCTGAGTATTAACTCAAACTTTGTGCTGGGGTTGCTGACACTGAATGAGGAAAAGTTGATGAGATCCATTTTCAGTATGACCACGTAAGTCTCAAAGAGATGTAAGGAGCTGTTTAAAATGACACTATTTTCTACAATACTCCGAGACCGTTCAAAAGTTCATTAGAGCTGCAGAAGAGAGAGACGTTCAGCAGATAGCAGGAAGCTGAACAGACTACAGTAAAGGCGATTTGTCTTATCCTTCAACCTCTGTCTATCAGGGAACAGATTTTCTGGATTTGGAAAAGTTGGAGTTCTTGAAGAGAAAGCATTACAAAAACTGGAGGTCAGAATCAGTCACAAAGTTCTGAGCAGTCAGAATGATGTGATACTAATGATGAGGCTGAACTTAGCAGTAATCCTCTCAAATTGCATCACTGTGGTAGTTCATATAAAGGGCATATAAGTAAAAAGAAAATGTTTTTTGGGGAATATAAGGACAAGTATTTCTCAACACAGCGATAATGCATGAGTGGGCACACATTTATCTTCCCCTAACACATACAAGTTAATTTTTACAATCTGAAAATATCCTTTATTTTCTACATATACAGACTCATAAAAAATGTTTCTTATGAATTTTTTTCACTTTCCAGAACACGAGTGGGAATTGGCGTATCTGCAGCAGGCAGAGAAAGGTAGCGGCTTGCACTGTTACCATGATTATGTTTCATATATGGTGTAGTACATTTTGCAAAATAGATACTTCGGTGGATTTCACTGCAGTCTGAGAGAATTTCCCCGACTAACACAAATGTTGCAAGTAACATATGAAATATGAAGTTACTTCTAAGGTATCGCTGTGTTGCTCTGTTATATGAAGCTCGCACCTTTCTGACACACTGCTTCAGCTCTGAAACGGCAGAAGCGGTCATAAATTACTTCGCATCCTAATTGGTTAAACCCAGGCCACTGTGATATTTCAGTGCTTAATATAGATTTGTCTTATTTCTCTTCAATTAAAGAGACATGCTTTGATGGCTTGTTTGTTGTTCTAAGATGCTTATCTTGTTATATCAGCTCCCCTACTTAAAACAGACGGGCTGGATTAATTGTAGATCTTAAAGGAGGTCGCTCAGGATGTAGATAGGTAGTTTAGCTGGATCAGATAGTACTTCAGTTGATGATCTTCAGAGGAGAAGTATGAGAAAAAAGTAAACCGTAGAGAGTATTTAGGACTTTTTTTGGCTGGCCGTCCTTTAGGAGTTGTACGCAGGCGGCTTCGTTGGTATGTTTTTTGTGTGTGTATTTGTGTGCTTCTCTGTGTGTGTCCTCTTGCTCTGCAGCAGGTCACATTAGGGATAGTATTGCGTCGAAGTGGGTCAGCCAGCGCCACCAGGGAGTCCTGTCAGTGCTGTGCTGCCGTCTCTCATACTGGAACCAGCTAAAGGCCAACACAAACACGTAAATCCTGGTAGTACACGTGTGTGTTCAGCACATATGTTCCCTGAAAATTGCATGTAAAGGTTAATTTACATCGAAGAGATCATGCTTTTTAAACTGAGTGGGAGGAGAACGGTCTTTGGGTTATGTCATGTGGTGACCTCACTTGTTCCTGCCTTATTCGTTGCACTTTGACTCCTCTTAAATAGCCTTGTTGGAAAATGTTGTAGCTGTGAAGGAGGAAAAACGAGCAGTAAACCTAAGCTGCGGCAGAGAATATTTAAACTGCCTATAGAGCCTTTACAGATGATTCAGAGGCTGTCACACTCGATGTGTCTCAGCTGGATGGACACAGAGTTTCTGCAGGCTTAACGATAAGGAAATAGGATTTAGTGCAGTATTCAGCAGAGGTTTTTTTTTTCCTAGCTGCAGTCTCTTGTTTTCTGCATTGGTTCTTCTCTGAGGAGGATTTAATGGGCTATTTCTGCTCTCTGCTTGGATGCCTGTGTCCCAACGTTGTTAAATAGCAAAAGCATCACGAGCTCATTTAAAGGTAAAAGATACACTTATAGTTTAATATTAGATTAAGACTCAGCAGGAATATCTCTTAGCTTCCTCAATATACAAAAACAATCTGCGGCCCCAAATTATATGACGCTCTTTGTTGGGTAATGTTTTATCATTTTTGTGTTCTTTAAAAGATAATGTAGGCTCCTTTGTTATATATACAACAGGGTGAATTTGCAGTGACATGTCACAAGGATTTAAAAACCTGTGGCATTAAGACAACAACAGCGTATCAGCATTCTGTTCCTATTGTATGGTGGACCGGGTTTTGTCTGGTCATAGTGCTTTGAGTGTCCGTTCCACTCTTGACCTATTTCTGTTCAGTTAATTTATATAGCACCATTTCACAAGTCATCTCAAGACACTAACAATGCAAAACGATTAAAGTCATATCTAATTACTGTACATAGAAATATACAACTGAATTAATCCACTCAATGCCAAAAGAATTGAAACATATGAAATTATTCAGATCACTAACATAAATCTGTACAGACCTATCCTGTCATAATTTTAATTCAATACAATGAAGTGAAGTTGCACCTATTCCTCGTTTTGATGTAACACTGTTTTGAAAGAAATTGTAAAGGTGATAAGAGTTGACGTGTCTGTTGGTAAACCATACCAGTTAATTAGTCAATAACATGGACTTCAGTTAGATTCCCAATGTTACTTTACAATTATCAGAATTGTTCAAAAGAAGTACTGTTCTGAACAAAAAGCACACTTACTTTTAAACTAACATAACTGTCATAAAAACTTACAATTTCTTTTAAAAAAGCAGGTGTTTTGGCTTTCACCAAGTTCTAGTTTTATCTCAATAACGGGCAAATAACTGGGAATAAATTTCATTAGTAGCCCTGATCTTTATCTGTAATTGACACTGATCTAAAATCAACCAACATTACGTAACCCTTTCTCTGTCCGGGTTGTTCCCAGTGCTCAGTGTCCATAGAAATAATGGTAACTGGTGACAGGATCATGTTTGGGTAAAGCTCACTGAGGCACTGCGTGAGCTTTACCTGATCTATTGATGATTTACTTTAGCTAAATTTTCTGAATTACGCTACAGTGCGCTGCAGTTAGTTGAATCTGGGGCTGGATAGTCCCTGGCCAGTCTGAGTTCCCATGATGGTCACAATATTATGACTGATCTAACAGCAAGAAGTTGACACTGTTCTCAAACAGAGTGAATGCTGACTGATTCATGCTCCTTATGTGTCTTTGTGGAGTAAATGCAACTCAACTATAAATAGTAAATACAATTTATCAGTGTTGTATCTATGTTTGCATATGCTATATATATATTTACGTTTTTTCCCCCTTTACTTATTATTACAAATGTGCACGAATAATTAGGTAAGTTAAAATTTGAACAAAAATTATCTGGACTTCAGTTGCTTTGCTCTCAAAAATTTCATTTTCAAAGACAGCATCCAAGTGACCTGAGCCAAAGTAGCTGAACGGTAGCTCTACATTCAGACAAAAAAAAATTGCTGCTCACAACAAAAGAGCAAAAGGTTGATGTTCAGCAAAATCATTAATAGAAAGCAGAACATAGAATATTGTTTGAAAGTTACTAAAATTTAGAAATAATTTTTGCTTGCAGTTTTGCCAGTGTTAATGGTTTGATGATATTTTGAGGTTGTACTCTGAGTTTACCCTACATAGACAATTATTTTGTGAGGAATACTTGGACATCAGAACATGGACAGAAACGTTCTGTTCCAGAGGTATTGACAGTGGAAGATGATTTCAAATATTATTGAAAATAAATGTTTTCATGCCTGTTTTTTCCATTGATTTACCAATCCCAATCCTCAGTTTACCGTTGCTGTGAGTTGTGATTTGCTGGATCCTGAGGTTCTTTGTATGAATCACACAAAGCTTGAAGAGTCACCTTGAACACTTCGATAAAGTAGAAAAAAATAAGATTTGTCGCAGTTTATTGAAAACACCTTGAGTAACCTTGAACATTGTGTTCAGTTTAGTTCCTGGCTCTCATCTTTGTGATCCTGCACCACTAATGTGTCTTTATATGCAGCACTTAACATCTGGCAACAGGAACATGTTATTTTCTATGCTGACTCTTATGCCTGGATTTTCTTTCCTTCCAGGCAACATTAGAAGCAAATATCCAAATTCTGCTGACTCATAAAGAGATGATTGCATGGCAAATACGGAAATATCATCCTGACCTGGAGGAATATATCTTTCATCTTCTTTAAAAGAGCTGAAATTTCTGATGACTTTTCCTTTTTTTTTTTTGTAATTATTTTTTTATTTAGAAAGACAGATTTCCATCACATTCGTTGATTACGGCTTTACCCATTTAAGGTCGTACATGAGTATACAACCAGAGAGTCCAAGTGATTTTGTCCATACTGCCTTTCTGGTATTTTCTTTTACAGACTATTACTAATTTTTGTTGTAAACAATAACAAAAATAAACAGAATTGAACAATAATGGGGGATTGCACCATCTCGAGCAATAAAACCCACAAGAATATACAAGGGCAGGGCACATAGTTCTCAAGAACAATCAAATGAAGTCAGATCTAATCGGTTTTACATACTCAGTCCAATTGGTCCAGATCTTATAAAACTTTCCTTTTTCAACTTGGAGGAAAAAAGAAATTTTTTCCATTGCATAAATCTGGTAAACAATTTCAATCCATTCATCAATAGTGGGTGGATCTGGTTTTAGCCATTTTCTTGTGATGCTTTTCTTACCGGCTGCCAGTAGTATAGCCAGCAGTTTTTTGTCTTTATTGGTCCATGTGTCCAGTTGTAAGTTGCCCAAGTACAATGTTTCACATTTGAATGGAATTTTTACATTGAATATATTTTCAATGTGTTTGTGGAACTCTTCCCAATATGGTTTTAATTACTTGGCAGTCCCAATAAACATGGAAGTGGTTGGCTCCCTTAGACCTACTTTTCATATTTTTTTTTTAGCATTGTTGTTCTTGGTTTATCTCACCCTATAGTTGTTTATAATAAATTAATTTACAAAAACACTTTCTTTACTAAAAATGAAATGTCTTAGTAACATACTAAAAGGGTATCTTAATACATTCATAAATAGGTATAAATGGATATACAATACAATTTATTTGTAAAGCACATTTAAAAACTGAAGTTTCCTAACTTCAGTTTTGTCTAGTTAAAAAAAACAAGACTCTAAACAAAATTAAAAATATTCACATAAAATAGACCAACAGAGCCTGTCAGCTCACACTGTGTCTGATATGTTTACTACACAACTAAACCACAGGACAAAATCTGTTGATCAGAGAAAATAACTTTAAAATGCTGTCTGATTTATAATGTATTGTGTTTTACTTTCATAACTGGAAAGGGAATAGTCAACTATAATTAGATTACTACAGTTTTTTAGATTCTCAAAAGCAGTGATTTTTTTTTTATCAAAGGGAGCTATTATTTTATGCAGACTATTTTATATGTGAGACAAGGCTTTCGACTTTATACATTTAAACAGTGACTTAAATCAGAAGGGATACTTGGATCTGACGCATCTTTACTGTTTGGAAGTCAACTTTCAAGACTTGTCCAGGAGATTTCTTTTTTGAAGACAAATATCAGCAAGTAAACAAATAAATTTTCAGTTTTGCAACTGTTTATCACCTATTCACATAACACACTTGACATTGTCAATTCACAGATTTTAGTTCTTTAGTAAACATTCCTATAAAAAAGCAACAAAAAAACAAACAGAACAAAGCCTGCATGATTTATCAACACACTTATTTCTTCAGATATTTGTGGATCATCATTGTTCCTAATTTAGTCTTTATTTTGTATGTCAGTCTCCACATCTTGTATTTTGCTTACTAATTCATTAGGGGTGCACAACATATCGACTTTATCATTGGCATTGGCCGATGTTTGACACACGGGATGCGATAGTGACGACAGCGACCAAAGTTCAACATTTTTCAACTTTCTTGTGTCGCATTTCAAGGCTGTGTGTGCACGTCTACACACTTAGATGTGCAGTGCACTGTGTCTAAGTGTGAAACTTAAAATTTTTCCATGGACAAACTTTGTTTGGCTGCAGGAGAGGAAGCGATTGTCGCCTTGCTGCACAAGTTCCATAGGAAATGAATGGAGAGATAGTGGCGGTGCCTCCTGTGAGCTGTCTAAACTGGGTTGATATTAATAACTGATGTTTTTTTTTCATCTTGTTGCCATTTGTGTTTCAGGACTCTGTTATGTTATGTGGTATTTGGTCATGATTGTTTGGTTAGATTGTGATACAGCAAAGGATTGTGGGAAGTTTAACTGAAGCAAAGAAGCAGTGTCAGCATTGCTGATCGTTTTTCGGTCTCAGTGAGTAGGAAAATACATATACTGTATATAATACTATCTGTAAATATCAGTCATCGACCATGTGAGCAAAAATAATATTGGTTATTGATAGCTGCCTTATTTTTTATATCTGCATCCCTACTTTTTAAATGTTTTTGTACAGGTACATCTGTGCTAAGCCAATTTTTCACAGTAGTTTTTTTTCCTTTGCTGTGTTTGCCTTTTTTAAATGACTATATTTCATTAAAGAAAAAAGCGCAGGTTCTTCAGTAGAAATAGAATATATCATCCCCATTTATCCATTAACACGTCACTGTTTATTTTATTTCTTTTTGTAAAACAAAACAAAAAATTAAGTTAATGCAATGAAAAAAATGTGTAATTCAATTGTTCATCTCTGTTTAAAATTTTAAACAAGCAATTCATAGCTGTAATGAAGCACGAAGCATTGCCACAGGCAGCTTAGCTTGTGTTGGCTTTTCCAGGATGACTTAATTACTCGCTAATCACCTAAAAAATGTATTTCATTGTAAACTATTTTTAGTTCAGGGGGGAAAAAACAGAAGAGGGATCAGTCAAGTGTGCCTTAAGGCAAAATTTCCATCCCAAACAGAAATAGAAAGTACTTGTGACTTTCCAATATCACTTGAAGATGAGCAACGTATTATGTTTTGGGCTAAAAGGACAGAACCTGCTGTGCAGCTCCATACTTTGTCAGAGTGAGTCATCCGTCTTTTGGTGACCCTGATAAAGTTGCAGCAGGGATGCACACAGCCATCCATCTCAAGTTCTTATCGGCTGCCATCCTGCTACTTTAAGTGACGGTGTGTTTGTGTCTCTGAGGACTCTTTGAGTAGAGTTGTTCTGGCTCGGTCACATGGATAGCCATATCAACAGTTAGTCCTGACTGATGGACTGCAGAACAGCACATCCATTGTTTTGCATGCTAGCCCATGAGGAATTGCATTTCCACCAAGCCACAAGTTGCTATGTGATCATTTATCTCTGAAGAGAGAGAGAGAGAGAGAGTGTGTGTGTGTGTGTGTTTGTGTTGTATGTGTAATCTGCCAGAGGGGGGGATTTGGGTCAGAGTGGCCAGGCCAGGAAGAGACGGAGCAGCAGGATATCGACCCCGTATTTTCTCAGCCAGATAAATCTTTCTTAATTCTGAATCAGAACATGTTTAGGTTTAGTTTAATTGTTCATGTTAACAGCAGGTTCCTTTTTGTTTTCAATTTCACATTCTTTTCCTATTAGACTACTGGAGTCTGTGGCTGCTTATTTTTTCTAGCTGTCTGTCTCAGTCTGTTATGGTTTAACAACCACAAAAGCTCATAAGATTTGTTAACTTTAAGTTCTGGTGAATATTTTCAATGCCTGTTAGACTGTCTCTGATAGACCAACACAAAGTCGTGAACAATGGAAGAATCCATGGTTTTCTAATTTTTTTTTTTTAACATGTAGTGTACATTTTTTCTTTGTCCTCCTCAGTCGAAACTTTTTTTTTTCATGATTGCCCTTTATTTGACTTCATCCATCCACAGTGAGGCTGGTGTTTTCAGGGTCATGTAGGGGCCTATGAAATCAACTTTATTTTCGCAAATTTCACCATTTCAATTTTTATTTTTCTAAATTCCACTTTGACCCACCTAACTCCATTCATTAACATATTTAGTAAGTATGGAGCAAACAAAGCAATTGGAAAAAATCCAAAGAGGTTTTTTATTCTTTCATATTTACCATGATTCAAGTTTCATAAATATAACAGAACAACTGAAACATTATGTACATAAGAAATAATCTGTTTTTTAAACATTTTATAAAAGAAAGCTAAATTTCCCTTTTAAAAATATTTTATGGTTGAACTCCACAGCAAAATATCTCATAAAGAAACCTGCAGACGATACATAACAATCACGACCTTTGTACATTTTTATTTCTTTCGTCTGTCCCTGACATTTCCTTTGATATACATGACTGTCAGTGTTTTCGTCGTTAGCTTTTATGATCCTGCACCCCCCCATATTCTTGCTATTTACGTCTCTATACCAAAAATGGCCGAGTAAAATAAAAATAATATCTGAATTGGCACACAGGGCAATAAAACCTTAAATAAACTCTTGCCTCGCTTCTGTTGATTTATTTAAACATGTAAGATTTAACAGACGTGACCTATTTTGTAGTGTCTTGAAAAATAAGCCTTTCATCTGTTTGTCTACAAGAATCTGTACATTCACTCATTCATAATATGAGGGCTGTACAAAACTAGATAACATTCTAAACCCAATCCTTGACTTGCCTGAGGGATTTTAATCAAACCAATACAGCTGTTGTGCTGCAATTGTCAACAATGGAGTATGATGGAATGATTAGGAAGTACTTCTCAGCTATTTTGTTTGTTTGTAGAGGTCAATCTGCAAATTACCACCAGGACGTCTTTATCAAATCTGTTACATTAACTTTTCAAGGGGGACGGGGTTTATCCATCAGACTTTTCGCCGTGCTTTCAGTATGTTTTTTTATTTTGGGTTCCTTCTCACACATGCAAGGTTTTGCATTCTCATTGGTGGCTGCTTATTCTATTCACCCTACTCCTTCTCCATCCAATGACGCTATCAGAGTATGTCACAAGAAAGCTATTTGGTCTATAATTGGCAAGTGTCTGCAAGCCTTACACACGGCACTAAGCTCCATGTAAATAATCCAGCAGTTTGTTTCGGATCGATTTGTTTAGAATGTCGAGTGTTGGGCTAAATTCTTGTAATTTCAACCAAGTTAAAAAATATTGTTAATGTAAATGCAAGCCGAAGCAGGGAGCTGCGTGACTTGATGAATCATTGTATTTGCAGGCACCCTGAGGCAGGAAATGAAACTGCACAAGTTTCATTTCGTTTTCATTTACGTTTTAAATTTGACAATATGTGCAAAAAGAAACTGAGCACCACAGGCATTTTTTAACAGTGCGTGGATCTAGTCGTATTAAACCTGGGGAATACAGAGACATAATAGGATAGGACAGAAAGAAAATCTCTAAGTTCTTAATCAGGCTAGATTTCTTAGCAAGGCTAGATTTAAAGGAGGATGGCCAGATTAGTCATGCCAGGAGCTCACAGAGGGGTTTTACCTGAAGTCTTTAAGCTCAAGTTATTGCTGAACATTTAGAAGGCACAATGGAAGCTTATTGGAGTTTATCTAGTGTGACGAGGGGTGTGTGTGTGTGTAGTGACGTGGGTTATTGATCTCATGATGGAGCTGCTTAAATGAAATTCTAATATCACCAGCTGATTTTAGAAACGTGTGCGAGTTCATCTTCATGCTGTATGTGTATATTTAGATGTCATCCACTTATTGATTGCTCATTTTGCAGCAACCAAAAAGCTATTAAATGCCGGTCTTTGGAAATACGGCCTCGCACCAAATCAGATAATGTGACACAATATTGGTTTGTCATTATGTCTTCATGTCATGTTGTTATGTTTGTCTGAGTAAAAAGAACACATGGGGTGCGGGGCAATGTTAATGTTCCTCTGGTTTTATTCATTTACTGGAATCCTTATGTTGATTTTCAGATAACATAACAAAGTGTTTCACAGAGTAATAATAAAACAGGAAGTCAAATGAGAAAAAAGGAAGAGCCTGTCCATTTAAGTTTCTAAAAGTTTGAGTAATAAATCTGAATAGGCAGTTATCTTTATAGTGAAGTTATTTTTTTAATCATAAGAATTATACTTTATTTTGACAAGGATGAACACAAATTGATTATGTTTGCAAAGACTATGAATAACGCTAGAATTATTTTTACAGTTGGGTTATTTGAAAATATGAATAAGTACATGTATTTATGTGTGCTGCTTAGTTAAAAAGTTGCACCACTAAATGTAATTGGGGCTGAAGTAACCTATTAAATTACTTTTTAGTACAAAGGTTTGGCAGCAGTGCCATGTAGGTACAGCCATATAACTAATATATTATTGCTAATAAGACTGCCATGAGTTTTTAACACATCTTATCACTTTTATCATTATTGTGATGAATTCCACAAATTATCTTGATAAAATTTGCTAATTACTGCTCTGTATTATGTACTGAATTATTTTTAAACTACATTATCTATGGTAGGTGAGATGTAAGTTTAAGACACATGACAAATCCAAACACTAAAGCTAGAGGTGTACCGTGCCTGTCGGTTATGTGGCATCAGATGTTATCTGATTTGCAAAAATGCTGGTGGCCTACTTTTAGAGAGGTAGAAAATGCCTGCTGCTTTTGATGACTCTGTTAAGATGGAAAATGTTCTGATTTCATCTCGCACAAGAACAGACAACTTAATGATTTAGATAAGACGATTCAAATGCAGTGGTTCTCAAAATGAGGTTGCTTTTTTTACCCATGAGGTGGGTGCATAGCACACAGCAAGGGTAATTCTGGTACTCCTCTAAGTATGTGGAAATGAGCCAGCAAATATAAAATTAAGATGGTGAATAAGTATGCTTCTTCCAGAGTAGTTAAAATGTCGGTGCTAGAGGTTCAGTTTGGCTTTTCTGTATATTTCTTTAGCTTGAATCCTTCTTGGTTTTAACAGTTTTCAACTTTTTATTGTTTTAAGAAAAAAGACAATGCTATTTAGAAGTTAATTAACTATTATGTAATATTAAGAGTTGCAAGATATCAGTTAATTAAGTTAGGGTTAGGGTTAACCCTTCAAAATCGATCGTGCTTATTGGCATTTTGTTTTTCTCCACCATGTTACAATTTTTCCGTGTTATGCCCTGCACTTCTCTGTCATTACATCCTCACCTTTCTAGCACATCAATAATTTTTGATTGGGAAGTAGACCCTGCTCGACTATGCAGCACCGCTGTATGAGCGCTACTAGAGGTGAAACTTACGGAGTTTGTCGAGTGTTTATATTTCAAAACGGAAGCGAATAAAGTGCACTTTGCATCCTGTATTGGACACCATTTGGACCGTTTCTCCGCCATCTTCTTCTCTTACATCTGACTCTACTTCAGGATGACCAGAAGCGCCCTCTTCTGGATTGTGGCCTCACTACAACACTGAAAGGTCTACACGGATTTATAGTTAATTGAGTGGAGCTAGCTAAATTTAATTTAATACTGTATACCATAAATTGACAATTAACCGTAAGTCGATTCTTTGCGTCCCTGTTTGATATAATTAGTGCTTTTCATGTAGAAAAAAAATACAGTGTTCAAAAAAGTTATTCAATTCACACTTTGCCAAGAGTCAGTCAGAAGAGGAGATATCTCACTGCATAAAACTACGAAGAATTTAGTTCTGCATTGGGAATGTTGCCAGGAGCTTCTGAACACACAGCTGGGGGGCGTGCATGCTCTGAAGCCTGATCCTGTTAACACGGCTGCTGGCCAGAACTTGGACCAAATACAAATCACAAGTTTCCAGATGTCACCAAGGGACCTCGAGAGAGATAGGAGAGTTTCTGACTTGATCTAGCTCGTGTAATCACTCAGGACACAGACAATTGAAGGTAGTAGGGGTGTGTGTGTGTGTGTGGTGTGTATCTTGTCGCTTACGGTTACACACATAGTGGTCTAGTGGCCTGAAGCTCTGTTTCCTGTGTTCCCTGCTCTCTGTAAACAGGAACTAGATCTCTGTCTTTCTGTCTGTTACTCTGTCCTTTCATCTATCCTCTGTATGTCCTTTGTTCCCTAATTCGTCCTCTTCCTCTGCTGCCTCCATTTTCTTCGGCATATTGTAAATATGCAGTCCCACAAGCACACAGTAAATGTTTTACCATGCAAAGTAGGACTGCACAGTATTAGAAAAGCATACCAATTATTGCTGACTACTGCAATGACTGTATCGGTAGTGATAAAACTCACATTTTCCTCCCTTTTCTGTTTCTCTTCTGTCATTATAACACTCTCTGAGTGCTTTAGCATCTCAACTACTATAATCTAAATTCTGTGTGGGCAGCAAGAGCAGTGAACGTCTGTCTAGGTGTGTGCTTATGTGTATATTATGTCTGGCTTCAAGTTAATGGATAATTTGATTTCTTTTCTTTAAAACACAATAGCTCAAACTAACTTTCAATTATTAATTGGATCTGATCAGTGATCTGATGGTGAAAACATTTGATTTTCAGTTATATTAAGTATATTAAAAAGAATCAGGCTATAAACACATTAAACAACTGCAGATACTTTGTATTGTTTGAGTTTCATAAAAAAAAGAGAAATCAGTAGATCAATGCAAGTTTATTTGATGATTTTGATGATGGCATTTGACAAAATGTAATGTTTATTGCTTGTTTCATAATTTGTTACTGTATTATGTTTTTATTGCATTAAGTACTTTGAACTGCCGTGTTGCTATGCAAATGGACTTGACTCCATTTGCATAGCAACACATACATCAATATCAGCCGGTTAGAGCTCGAAGAAACCGAAATCGGTTTCGGTCAGGAGTTGCTTCTTGTTGCATCCCCACTTTAACCCTTACAAGAGTTTAAGACTGAAGTTACACATCAATGAAATAGTAGTTAGTTGATGCTTTTTGTGTTGTTATTTTACCCCATCTCCAGATATATTTTTAGCTCTGGGCAAATGTGTGAGAACGTATCATGAGAATGTCAGTCTCATGTGATGCATTTTAATATGTATCACATGAAAGTCAGTCAATCAGTCACATGAGCTAACGGTGTCCAGAAACAGTTGGTGAGTAATATCTTTCCAGGTCAGATGGGATTTTGCTAAATGCTTTTATGTGGTTGAGTATTGTATGCAAAACAGAAACTACCCTCTGGCTAGCTTATAAAAGTGTTTGCTTACTTGTAAAGGATTTTCTAAACTCCAACCTGCCTTGCTTGCGCCTTTTAAAAACAAAAGTCTATTATGGAGTGTCCATTGAGACACAACCAGCTGCTTCATGTGTGTTTTCTATACACTCTATTCCTGGTATTCCTGTTTTCCTTCTCGGGCTTCCCCTGGAAATCTGTCAGAAATGGTGAGCTATGACTACAGTTGCCTGTAATAGTGTTATTGTCATCTTTTGTTGCCTTTCCTCCAATGTCTGTTTTGCATGAATTTCAGCTGTGTGTGTGTGTGTGTGCGTGTGTGTGTGTGTGTGTGTGTGTGTGTGTGTGTGTAGTGCTACAGCCTCTGCATCACCTTCCTTTATTCCAGAACTGTAGGCAGGAGGGCTTTTATAGAGCAGGAGGTTGACTGAAAGAAAAGAGGGACCAGTTGGCCCAAGGTTGGCGCAGCGCTGTTTGTTTTTGCAAATACAAAAGATGTCATCTTTGGACTCCCTCTGTTACAACATAAGCTACAAGCAGAGTCACATAACACGTACAGAAATCTTGGCTGGGGACCAAACACTCACAAATTGCAAACAGTTCATTGCTCAGAGAATGTAAAGCTTTAATATATCTCCCTGGTGGCTTTTTCTGTGAAACAGTTTGGATAAAGCCTTGGACTCCACTGATTGCTCAGACGGTTCGCTCTGAGCTCTGCGAATTGGGAGAGATTAATTTGACTACTTGTTTGGGTTTAGTTCTACCCACGCTACCTTTTAGATGGTCCAGAACAAAGTCTTCTAACCGTGTTCAGAATCAGACAGGCTTTGTAGCACCTATACATTTAGAAGGCAGTTTTGTCTTTAAAGGTGCTAATAGTAAGTCATGCTTTAATTTTTGCCCAGGGTGGTTGTGTTTTCTTGTGTGAAGAAAGGCATGATTTTCTTTTTCATTTGTCTGCCAGTGAACCCCTCCTTATTACTGCATTTGTTTTTCTGCCTCAGTCATTGGCCTCTTGGATTCATGACAGGAACTACGTGGACCCAGAGTGAATGAAAAGAGAGCTGAGAAAAAGAGGAGACTGTTGGACTTTTGGATTATTAATAGGGACCATTATGTAAAACTGAGATTGAAGCGGCAGTAAGAGGTGGTTAGAGCCACCCTTTTGATTTACATATGTACGTTCTTAGTGTATAGCTGAACAACTGTGAAGAAAAAAGAAGTGAGAATGTTAAATAAAAGTATAGTACTGAAAAATAAAGACCAAAAGACAAAGTTTTGTGTTTAAATGTGATTTTTATTATGTACTGTATGTATATCTCATGATCTTATGGGACTATTGTTCATGAGCTTGTCCATTGCTTTTTCTGAGTCAACCAACTGAAGTGGAAAGCCAGGTCTTCAAACTATGTGTGTAATAATATTTTGGATACTTGTTAGAAAAAGTTAAGGTGACAGAGAAAATTTTGCTATGTGACGATGAAGTTGGTATCTAATGTGAAGCTTCTCATTGGTGCTTTAGTATAGGAGTGAAAATACATAATATATTGCAACTGACTGCTTGGATGCAATGTTGGGTAATATTTCATGTATGATGCATCTCTGACTCGAAGTTTCCGCCTTTGCTGCACTGCTGGATAGAAACTTAATTAAACACAGGTGGAAAGACGTCTTTTAGTATTAAGAGTGAATTTGATTTAAAGTTTCATTTCCTTAACGGTAGCTTAAGCAAAGAGCTATGAAACCGTATATGTTTCATTTTGTCTGCTCTTAGTCTTTGTGCCTGTGGTGACATTTCACACTCCTACAGCATGAGATAAGTTAGAAATGAGGACAGGAAGAGGTTTACAGTGCAGGCAAAGCAAAGACACAGATGATTTGCTATTTGCGTTTCAGTGTTGGGTATGGCTCTGTAGGTTTATTTTGTGTCTGTTTTGGGAATTTCAAGAGTATTTCTAGAAGCTTTTACTCGTTTTTCTACCAATTTGCGGATGTATTACGTCTCATTGTGTTTTTGTGCAGAAAGTAGAGGCTTGAAAAGAAAGACTTTAGAAGCACGATTGAGAAAAAGACAAAGTTAGGTAAGTAGTGATGAGTCACCCAGGATAAAAGAGACTGACACCTTCGGTGGTCAGAATCCTTCATGAGCTGATGCAAACCTGCACTGCAGCACATCCTTCTTACTGCCACTATTGCAGGAGTGTGTAGGCTGGCAGAAAGAGATTTATGCTATGGCTGCTCTTGTAATACAAAGCTAATACACTCTTACTGTACGCAGACAGGCAGTATGAAGTCCCAGTGGACAAGGATGAAGACTTGGCTTTAAAGTAGGCCAGAGGCCAGAATTAAGGCTACAGAGATGCACATGCACAGAAACCCATGCTGTATTATTCTCACTCTCATCTCATCTCTGTGGATTTTACCAAAATAGCAGATTAATCCGGTGAAGTGAGCAGCTCTGGGAATTTATCAACAGCCTATCCATATTTCTCTCCGCCACTGCCTCCTTTTGACATTCAATGTGCATTTTTCTTTTCCTTTTTGAAGCCGTCCAAATGTCTCCAGTTTGGTTTGACCTTTGGGTGGTTGTAGAATGATTGAGGATGATGCATTTATGAGATGACACTGAGTTTAACTGGCAATGTATGACTTTGCAAAGTCAGTATATAGACATTTTTGAGTGGAAGATTATGGAGCTGAAGATTAAGTTCTGATATATGGAAACATAGTTGGGGACATTAAGACTAATTTCACCATAGTAAGTGTTATAGGTTGTGCACAGTGAGGAACTCTGTTTTGTTTTTTTTTAGGTGAAGAATGCGGTTTGGTGCATTGCATGTGTGGAACACTTTACACGCCTCTTGCCATGAACTGTTTGTTACTCTTTAAGAAATATTTCCTCCCGTATGGCTTAGAGATTACAAGAGTGTTAAAAAAAATGTTTCCTCCCAGCATATCTGCTATTTTCTAACATCCTCAGTGAAACAAATGTTTATTTTCTGTCTGGCTCTCTTTTGTCTGTTTAAGGAGCATGTTTGAGTGACACGTAAAAGAGGAAGTGGGATCCCAGAGGCTCCGGCCCTCTCTGCCGGTGGAGCGCCCTGCACATCTGGCCAGAGGCCCTCGAGTCACTAGGACAGGTAGGAGTTTCACAACAACTGAACAATGGAATCAAACTCAAAACTTCTCTACTCTGGTGTATACTTACAGTTATTTTAAGCAGAAATTTATGGTTATATACAGTGACAGGCTAAAAGTAATGATTAAAATTAAATTACTCAGAATTAGATAATGAGATAATTAGATAATCGTCTTAGTATTATAGAGGATATTTGCTCAGACACATATATTAGGAAGGAAATTCCACAAACTAAATGAAATATTAGCTATTATTTTTATGTTTTGTTTATTTAGCATACAAAATAAAAGTCACTGGAGTAAAAACTGTAAAAAAAAAAGAAAAGAAAAGTATGTAAGATTTTCTATTTTACAAATGACGTACTATATAGATCAGATGTAGCTAATGAGCATTTTGTCATTGTATTATTTTACCTCATAAATATTCATATTATTCTTAGGTATTTGCTGATGTTACAATTCTTTGTATAAAGGGAAAACATTGTCAAAAATGTGCTTTATGTTGCAAGGTTTCTGCAAGGCCTTAAGAGTCCCACATTTTAAACAGTAGGTCTTAACTTAAGTCTGTG
This sequence comes from Xiphophorus maculatus, assembly GCF_002775205.1. Classification (NCBI taxonomy): domain Eukaryota; kingdom Metazoa; phylum Chordata; class Actinopteri; order Cyprinodontiformes; family Poeciliidae; genus Xiphophorus; species Xiphophorus maculatus. Next base: position 16,488,554 of record NC_036445.1, read on the forward strand.
CTTTTGTTCCTACATTGCTTCGCCTCTTTGTTTTTTTTTTGAGGAATGCCCTTGTGACATTCATTTGCTGTGTCATTTCTAGTTCTGGGAGAGGAGTTTAAGAGGTAGTACACTGACAAAACTACAATTCCTTTATTGTAGGGAAGCAATAAACCCAGTTAAATTCAACTTTCCACACAAACCTGCAAAACATTTCTTCTCCTGAAACTCATTTTGTGGATGTTTTGGCAAACTAAATCAAAACATTTTGGTTATTTTATTATCTTAACAGCTCTTTTGCCATGGAGGAGTATGTATTTAGCCACGGCTTGAAACTGGTTTTGGTATTTGGCTGTTACTGGTCATCAGCACATCAGAAGTAAACTTAATATAGTAGGTGTTCAGCATAGTTATATTTGGTGTAAAACTGTTTGACACAGTTGGAAAACAACTTCAATTTCACAACAACTTGATAGTGGTAATATTGTTTTAAATGGGTAGATTTTCATTCAACAGTTCTTTCTAGACAAAAACAAAACCACAAACAAAAACACTGCAAAGATGCAAACTTTTTTCGAATCATTACTTTTTTTGTTTCTTTAAGCTTTAATTAATCCTAATTCTTGACTTTTACTCCCTTTTTGACATCTTTGCCTAACAGATAAGGGAACAAACATAAAGTCAAATACAGTTGAGCAGTAAGTTGGCTTTAGCAACACCACCAAGGCTTTATGTAAATTATCCTGTTTTATTATGAAATGTGATTCCAAGTCCCGTTTTCTGCTGTCGTGAAACAACTGCATGATTGATTTAACACTGGGTGATCAGATTACTGTTATTACCTCCGTCTGGAGCATACTGCTGATCAGCACTGCCTGTAGACTAACAATAGTTTAGTTTAATAAAACTGTGTTTAAGATATCTGAAGAAAATCTCAAAACACTTTAGAAATATTTTTTGATAATGTTTGAGCTGTGTTCCGCTGGTAGAAGAAAGAGATCTAATTAAAACCAGCAAATCCCTGAAGCAGACATCACAATTGATGAAAGTACTGCATTGTTATTTCACTGAAATATTTCTCAGGAACGACCAAAATGGCCTAAAACCATCAGATAATAAAAATTTTGCTCCTAACATCTGTATTTTATGAAGCATTACAACCGTTGTTAGCACTAAGTATTACCTGGCTGCATTTTATGCCATGGGAAGCACGTTTTGAGCTTCTGATTGGATAATCCCGACAAGGGAAAGAAACTGTAACAGTAAACATGTGAAGGTATCGATGGACGACTCTGTGTTGGAACTTGTTCCTGCATCAAGAGTTATGAGTAATGGTGTTAATTTGCCAACCCATAGCACTGACGTCATAGGACTGGGGTGTTTTGGACTTTCTGAACAAACTGTAGTTATGAGCTAACAGTATTATTAAAACTGTCAGATGTGGTCCTTCCATCTTCCTGTTGTCAACACTTAAACCATTCTCTGCTCTGTAATTTACATCTAATTTGGGTGAAACATTTGAACTACCTCATGCCATGTGTTGATCTCTTAAAGTACCTGCCTTTCCTTTTGTTGCACCCAGCCCTAAAAACCTTATTCTGAGTCAGGGCTTCTAGTAACTTTACTAATGAGCTCCAAAATGCTTAAAGCAAATGCTAAGTATGCCATGCTATCAGTTCTACTCCTGCTAACTACTAACTTAACCATTAATATTTCAAACAAATAATAAAATTCTGTCATCATTTTTCAATGTTTCAGTTAATAAAACTAATTATAATATCAGGTAAAGATAACCTGAGTAAACTTTTGTTGGAAAAGCTATCTGAAAAAAAACTGGCCATATGTGAAAAAGTAAAAGTCTTGCTTCCACTCCTAGTCAGGATCATTGCTGACCTGTTGCACTGTAAAAAGAAATCGCTTGAATAGAATCAAGCTTTTTAAGAACAGATGGGAAAAAAAGTCACTGACATTTGTTGGTCTACTAAGTAGACAAAGAATAAACCCTCACTGAAATGGATCACCTACCAAAATAATCTCATGCGTATCCTAAAAGTCACAAAAAGAGCCCAGAACAACACAAAGAACTGCTGGTCTCCCTTGGCTCAATAAGAAAGATCATCAATGGAAAATCCTACATTTACCTAAAAACCGCTTGATTATCTCTAAGACTTGAGGGGAAACAATCTGTGAACTCATGAGACTAAAGTGCATCTTTTTGAATAGTTTTATCACATTATGTCTAATGTGAAAAGCCAGTGTGATGGTTGGGGACATATTTGAGCTTCAGAACCTAGAAGACTTGCCTCAGTTGATGGAGCCTTAAATCCTGCTCAGAAAATCCCAAATGAGAATGCTTGGCTGTAACCTCATATTACCTGTATTTAACCAGGAAGTCCCGCTGAGATGAATAATATCATTTTTTCAGGGGAGACTTGGAAAGGTAGCATCCACACAAACAAAGTCTTAAATCCAACTGAGATGATGTGGTATGACCTTAACCGGCCAGTCATTCTAAAAATCCCTCCAACATAAAAAGCAGTGGGGCAAAATTCCCACACATCAATGCCAGTTATCACACACACTTTATTGGGATTGCTGCGGCCAAGAGTGGCACACCCAGTTATTAGGTTATGTGAGCAATTGCTTTTCCACACTGGACCAGGTTGGTTAGGATACCTTTTTCCCCCCTTGATAAATACAATATTTTTCTTTCCTCATTTACTGAGGGAAGAAAATGTTGTTGTGGCGCTTTCGCCTTTCAAGCCTTGCCTGCTTGTTGTGAGCTGTTGTAGCAATAGAGTGGAACAACAGTCAAACATGTAATGTCTGGCATTAACTCTCCTGGGCAAAAACAGTGTAGGCTGTATATGTTGGGGTTTGATCAGTATGTGTGAGCTTGTGCTAATAGTACTTCAGAGACACCTTCACAGTGGGCTAATGGTGTCAGATTTATTTTTTGTGTAAATTCACAACTGTAACAATAAAGAAATCAGATTGAAGTAAAAGAATAAATAAATAAAAAATGAAGTTCTTAAAAGAGCAGCTGAAGCGGACTGGCGTCAATCAGACCAGCAGGCGTGATAAAGTGGTTTGTGGGGCCTTTTGTCGGCCGCAATTTATTTTTAATGAATTCAGTGTGTGTCTTTGAGTATGTCCGCTTCTTTTTTTTTTCTTCTTCTTCTTTTTGTTGGGGACACGCAGCGGTGCTCTCTGTAATCATTAAAAGAACACCAGCTGTGAAAGTAATGTGTATTGATTCTGGCCAAAAATGCCTCAGTGATTGGAGATTGAAGTGTGCAATTCCACTTTGCTCCAGAGCCAAGTTTTGCATCGGTAATCGATTTCAGCAGGGACTTTAGTGCTGTGGTTGGCTCTTCTGTCTAACTCTTTTGGTATTTTTCACCAAAATAAATGGTGCTTATTGACTGTTGAGCCGTTACATTATTTTGGGACAAAAATAACTGAATAATTGTTTTACACAGATGCAACTAATTATTGCAAATCCTACAGTCAATGTAGTGGGGGTTACCTCCAAAGATGCTGGGCTGGCTTTGCAAAAAACATGGAGAGCTCAGGAGAAAGTCCAACATGTTTCCTTTCGCCAGCTGCGTTAGCTGGATGTACTTTCTTCTTGCATTAAAGAATTACCGTAGGATAAAATGTGCTTGCACTACGAGGCAAAAACACTTTCCTTGCACTTTTTGCCTTTGCATGCAAAACAGGAGCCACTACAACAAAGATCAAAACTATTTAACCCACAAATCTACCACTTGACTCATCTGTATCTCAATTTATTTCACTTCTTTTATTATTACTTTTAGAAATGTTGCAGAAGTCCTGCAGGGCTCCCTAACCCTTAATACAGCTTTTAATGCATCCATGACTCTTCTCAAAATAAAGAGAATATGACAACATTTTTAAAAAATGTATTTTTTTAATTAAAATAAAAATTTTCTGCCTTTGTCAGATATTGTATAAATGCAGAAAAGTGCACCTTAAACCTTTTTGTGTCAGAGAGTAACTTATCAAAAATGCTTAGAAAAACAACATTGAATATTTCATCGAACAATTTCTTCAAAGGATAAATTACAGCTGCGCCTACAGAGCAGAGCCCTGCCTCTGATATTGATTATTGATTAGGGTCTCCCGTAAACATGCGTATCCCAACAGCATCACATTACCATAACACTCATTATCATGCTAATAAATCTGTCAGTAGTATTGACTCAGAACAGTTGGCTTTGGTTTTACACACCTGCCACGTCTTTAATGGTGGAAGCAAAATCAAGACCCCAAAATCCAACTCATGATTTATTGACTGACGATGGAAAAGCAGCAGAACAACACGCAGTAGTTAGCTGGTTATTTCTAAAAACGTTTCTGCTCTTTGCCCTTGTAGAGTTGAATTTGTATGTCCATGTGTCAACATTTGTAGCTAAAAAATAATTTGGGAAAAGGTTCTCCTAAATTATACAAATGGGACCTGGAAATATTGGGTGAGAATATGAGATTAGCTTTTTTTTTAATTTAGCCATGTTCAAATCTGAGGTCGTTAAAAACAGCTGTAATCAGTAAACAAGTGTTCACATAGCTAGAGGAAGAAGTAAAAGGTCATATATTTTACTTTTCTTTTTTAAGTTGTTGCTTGTTCAATGTTTTCTACGACACATTTTCCATCGGATAAACTTTCTAATAATATGATTGGGTACAGAGCTCTGTGAACAGCCAGCGTCTTTAGCAGTAACCCTGTTTTTTGCTCTTTATGGAGGGTTTCATCATTGAGTGACTTGGTAAGTTGTCAAGTCATCAATCCTCTGACTGTGCAGACCAATAAAATTCTGTATTAATTTAAAATAATTTTGCGTTGATCTTATCTTAAATTTGCATTTTCTGAAAAATGAAAGTTTACATTTCTATTAGATTTAAGCCAGAATTATTACAGTTAACCAAAATAAACCTTTGGGAAAAATACTGGCCTCTGTTTAGTAATTCTGTAATTTTTGATTTAAAATGTTCTGAAGTAAATTACCTTTTGCATGATATTCTCCACATCACTAAGATGCACCTCTACACATAAACATAATTATTATAAACGTAGCTGTACAGCTGTATGCCGTCTCTCACTCTCCATCCTGTCTCGATCTTCGTGTTGTTTTTCTTTGTTCTCTGAAGCCTTTCTGCGTTCCTCAGTTCATGGTTATGATCTGATATGAAATGACCTGAGATGGCTCACCATATGTCGGCGGCTGTGTATCTGTTCCTCCACATGGACTCGCAGAGAAGGGGCTGGAGGCCACCTTGTTCCATTTTGCATCCCTAATATTAGCCTGCGCCTTGTTCTGCTCCAGTTGAGGGACATTACCGCTGCTCAGATAATCAGCGCTCAGATCACTGTTGTCTTGGTAACTATTGAGCTTATCAAGCTCGTGTGACCCAAGGACGGCTCGCAGACGGGAACAGCCTGACTGCAGGTTCTTATTCGCTGAAGATGCTTCAAACAGATGCACTTTTTTATGAATAGTCGTCAATTTTGAATGAGGTGATTGAAATTTACATGCATTTGGTTTGTAAAGTGCAATCTAAGCTTTAATCATAGCAAGTGAGTAAGCCAGATGTATTTATCTTAGAAATTAGAAGCAGCAACATGTGAATTTTCGGGGTTCCTCTGCAGTCTGAAAAAGTCTGAAATTTTGCAGGTCTGGTTTAAAATAAAACTAGAAAATAAGTGTTTATTTTTATTCCTAATCCTATTCTCAAAATGTCTCGGCTTCAATTCATTTTTTTGTTTTCTCCTGCTTGTTCATATACATCCTTATCCTTGCTTTCTCCCTTCCATATTTACGGTTTCTTTTTTTCTTTCCTTCTCCCTCATTTTCTTCATTCTTTTATTATTTGTCCCTTCTTTATTTTTCGTTCTGTCTGTTCTTTTCTTCTGTCTGTGCTTTGATCTTTGTGTTCTACCTCTTTCTTTTTGCCCTTTTCTTCCAGTGTCCTTCTTTTTGCCCTTTCTTTTGTCTTTTCTACTTTCCTTTACTTAATTTCTTTCATTTGTTGACTTTTCATTTTGTCCTTCTTATTCTTCTTTTCCTTTTTTTGTCCTTCCCATTCCTCGCTTATATCCTTCAGTTTTCACCCCCTCTGTCCTTCCTTCTTTACTTGCTTGTATTCTTCCTTTTTCACTCCTTTGTTCCCTTTCTTTCCTTTCTTGTCTCTTTCTTCTTTCTTTCCTTCGTAATGGTGTACCGCTCTTCCTTATTCCTGTCCTTCCTTTCTTTTCTCCTTTGTTTCATTTCTTCCATTCCTCCCTCATTCCTTTCTTCCTTACTTAAATCCTTGTAAAGAACTAAGGACTCTGGGAAACTGAGTCTGTAAAAATAAATTCCTACACTGAAAATCTGTGAGAACTTGAATTCTTGCTTCATAGAGCCTCCCACCCCCATTTGTTTAAATCATATAAACATAAAATCCTCAGAAGGGAGGCTCCTTCGATTCAGACACAAATTGTGATGCAAGAGAAGTGCCGATTCTTCTTGTTGAGTTTTTCCCAAGTGCCTGTGAGAAACCGCGATTGTGCAATCTCTAAAGGCGGATTAAGCCTTTAGAGAAGAGGAGGGGAAAATGAAAAGCGACACAGAGAAGGATGTGAAGGGGGAAATTGTTCTTGTAGGGAAGTAGTGATGGCAACCACTCTTGAAAGACAGCATCATCAAGAGAGGAAAAGGGAAGCGGGGGGTTGATGGTGGCTGGGAAAGGACCTACGAGATGCCCAGCCTGGAGATGGAGGAGAAGGATAGCGGGAACGTGATGCGTTAATAAATCAGGGAGCATGTGGTGACGGAGGGATGGAGAGTTCTGTGTCTGTTTAATGACAGAGGGAGCCAGTCTGTTTTTAAAGAGCGACTTCAAAGAGACTGCCACTCAACATTAACTTAACCGAAACACACTCACACATGCAGTTCACACACACTCATAGAAACAAGGCCTGAGGCTGCCTAGAGCACATAGGAGACCTGAGGTGTCCTCTGTCATGCACGATTACAAATCGGGCCTGTGTAGAGGCATGCAGACACTGCAGTGGGAACATGTGTTGGTGTGTGACTCTAATCAATGTATATCTACATCTTCTTTGCTGCTCCTGGAGCACTTCCTTAGCATTCAATGTGATCAAATAACACTCAGAAAAACACATTTACAATGTAGTAAGTAAAACTTTACTTATACACCACCTTTCTAGATAAAAATCACAAAGTGCTTTAATAGAGAATTGAAAAAAATTCACAAGGCCAAATTAAAAGCAGATTTCAAAAGAAGTTTTTAGCTGGCCTTTAAAGAAAAAACTCTGAGCAAAATAATTCAGTTGTTGCTCTGTGATGGATTGCTAGCTTTTAGCTTTGGTCTTCTAAGAGAAGTGCTGTACATTTGCAGAGCGTATACGCCTTGTCTAGCAGAAAAGGTGAATAGAGTAATGCTCAGTGGCAGTCAGACAAGGATAGGAGGGTGAGGACTGAATTTCAGCCTTTCCATTGTCCTGGAATTTGAAATATTTTTTTAGAGGATAACAATGAGCGAAGCAATTTGATACTCCTATATTTTTTATAAAGAATGAGGAATTTTCCAAGCAGCTGCTCTACAAGAAGATTTCTGAACAGTTTCCCCAAAACATCTCTGAACACATCTCTAGATACAGCCAGACTGTTAGTTTTCTGTGTTTTAGAGATTGTCTGGGAGATGCTGCCAGATTGAAAAACTTTTCGTGCTTTTCTGTGGCTTACACGAAAACATTAAATTTAGAAAAGCTGCAAGGTCAGGAGCGATGTGGAGATCTGATAGCATTCCCTTGGCAAGGCAATTTGTCATCGTTTTGAGCCAATACCGCACGGTCTCTACATGCAGTTCCCAGAATAACACCTGTCTTTTGTGCAGCGTTTATTTCTAATGAAAGTTTCTGTCTCAGCTACAGTAAAATAGAAATATCAGTTTCAGTGAGATTAAAGACTAAATGATTATACACTGTTAAACTGACATTTACTATGCTTAGTCCAGTTAGCATCACTATACAAGCAGACTCTGTGCTTTTCATTTAAATTGGTGCAAAATCTGTCAACATTAAGCCAAGATTTTTAAATCTAACATGTTCTGTGACATACAGACTCAGGCTAATGTATTGTCTTCCTAAAAGCTGTTAAGAAGACGATTCTTTTGAATGATCACGTTTTGGTTTGAGTAAATTTACTCTATGGGGAAACATCCATGTTATTAAATGATTAAAATAAATTAACTTAAACATCTTTTAAGCCTATTAGAGGGTCTTGTTTTTTTTTAAATTAGGCCCATTTCTTGTAGCTTTTGTACTGCAGTAGGTGGTATTAGATTTAAAATAAAGATCCCTGGGGTGAAACAAAGCACAAATATATGGAAAAACATGTCATGTTCAGTTATAGGTATGGTGGAGATCTGTGATGCTGTGGGCCCATTTCTTTTTAATGAATGTAACACCAGGGACCATTAAAAATTACAAGACAGTTAATAAAAATCTGGGGCACTTCAGCAGTAAGCTACAAATTTTAATTGAGATTTTGATCCAAAACATAATCAGATTAATAGTAAATAAAAATCCATACTCAAGGATTGCTAATAAAGACTTTGCTGCTTAGCTATGGTATGTTTATGTAATAGGGCTGTAACCAGTCAAGCCTATGCTCCTTAAGTGTTGATTGATATATTTTATACTGTTTAATACATTTTTCTGTTGGCTAGCCACTTTCTCCTCTTTTAGAGGTTTATCTGTTTATCTGTACCTAAACATGCCTGATTCTTAGTCTAAAGGTGGGTTGAAAGGTGGGTGTAAATCCCCTGCTTATTACGATCTAATGTCATATCGATTTGTTTGGATGACAATATGTGTCACAATACAATTTTGATTCAGTTCACAAATAATTTACAAATCAAATCAACTCACAAAACAACAAATGGCCAAAATGATTTGACTATTTTCCTAAGTTCTTAAGGGCAAACAGCATTGAAAAAAATCATTTCAAGATAAAGAAGTGGCAATATGGATTGATATTTATCTTCAGTGGAGCTTTAATCATTTAATCAATACGTGATATAAATTAATGCATTGTTACACTCTTGATAATGTTTGAGCTGTGTTTCACTGGTAGAAGGAAGAGATCTAATTAAAAACAGCAAATCCATGAAGCAGACATTACAATTGATGAAAGTACTGCATTGTTATTTCACTGAAACTGTTTCGCTCAATGCCACAAGCTTGTGAGGAGGAACAAACTTGGACAAAGGAGCTAAATCTTTGCTGTAGTTTTCTGCTGTGCACACCTTTTTGTGTCACCAGAATCCCATCAGCCGGAATTTAGAAATGCTGCTCAGCAGTTTTCCTCCCTCCCAAGCTGCCTAAGCAAAGCTTAACTAAGCTAAGCTAAGCTAGCTATGCACAAACACTTTTTTTCCCCTCCCAGGGGCATGAGAGAAATAACTGTGGCCAAGTTAATTTTCTTCCCTCTGCTTGTGCGGCAGCAACCTGAGGGATCATTGAGGCAGAGAATCAGTCAGAAAGAGGCAAAGATGGTGCTGGTGGAGAGAGGGAAAGAGGAGCAGTGGAATTTTAATGTGGCTGTCTTGTCTTTTCACTGCCCACCAAAAGAAAGCAATTACTATCACAGCCACTCTTCCTGCGGTGTGTTTGCTTACCTGTGAGTCTGTGTGTGACTGCACTAAGCACACAACGATTTTTGTATATTGGCTGTATAAAGGGTAGTTGTACACACTATTGGGTTTATAGAAACACTTTAGTTTCTGCTTCGCAACTTTTCTGAAAACTAAAGTTCTAAGAAACCTTAAAAGCATCACTCTGCAATGCAGCCGTCAGTGTTCACTTTGCCTACGGGGATGTTAACCTTTAAAACAGAAAAAGGCCTCATTTTTCTGCTCTGGACTGATGGACAAAATGGTTTGTTTTGCACAGTGCTCAGTATAAGGCTCTGTAAGGATGTAGCATTTGAAGTAAGACCCATAAACATGGCTGATAGAAAGGCAGATAGAAAAAGACAGATAGAAATATTGAGGTAAAACTAAGGTGTAGTATTATAGGAACAATAAATGTTTCATGGATTTCCTTTTTAAAAATGTAAAAGGCAAATTATATTGTAAAGTTTAGTTAGGGTGTAATGATACAATTTTTTCGTATCATGATTTCGTACCATTATTAATATTGTCATGTTTCTATTTTGTAAAAAAAACACAAAAAAAAAACAATATTCAAAGAGAGAGAGAGAGACCAAGCAAAACAAAACTGGGCTGAGGATCTGAAAAATTTGCAAATATTTTTTTTTAAAAAATGTGATAAAATTTCAAAATAACATGTGAAAGAGACACAGAGCCTCCAGGAGTGAGAATTAGGCAGTATAATATATTTTCACATTTAGAAATCATCACAAAATCTCCAACAGCTCTGCTGATCCACTAGTATTAAACTGTCATCTATATAACTGTCTAATTCACTCTACTGGATCACTTATGGTAAATCTGGCATTAATATCATTAAAGCAGTGATTGACAACATTTGTAAATTCTTCAGTGGCCATTTTAATAAATCAGGCCACAATTTGCAGATTGAATACATGATGCACAGAAAAGGTGCTGTGCTATATTTTCTGGACTATAAGTCATAGAAAAATCTGATATTCTCATTTCCTTGCATGTAGCAATAACAAGTCTCTAGAGAATCTGCAATGATTAGTAATGAAGTCTAGAATATGACACCCGGTGGATGAACTTTATTTTCACTGCCTCGTTCTTTCTTTGGCAACAAAATGGCTGAGAAGTTGCGTTTCATGGACGATCAGAAAACCCGAGTTTTTAATAGAGTGTACTGTCAGGAATGTATTATTGATGGATTGCTTCACCCCTACAATATGGAAATAAAATCATTCTAGCCTCTTTAGGCAAAACGTGAAAAGCATAATCTCAGATCAAATGTCTTTTACTTTCTGAAATAATCTAGACAATGCAGCCTACAACATACTAGACTAAAGGGAAAATTATTATGTGTGTGCATCTCTTAGATCTCTTTTGGCAGGTTTATGGAGACCCGTTCTGTTTTGTGTTATGGACTCCAATCATGTCTGGCTGATGCCGCCAATCAGTGTCATCATTCGTGTTGTTTGGCAGCAGAGCTCGTTCTTTTTGGACCCAATGAGGTTTTCAGAATAAATCGGGAATAAATAAATTACAGCCAACTCTGAACTTTGAACCAAAACACATTTGCCATCCATGAAGTAGACAAAGGTTATTTTATTCACATTAAAATCTAAAAGGATGCTGATCAACAGTTCAAGCTTGTATTTAAGTAAACTTTCTAAGAATTCAATCATCATTTTTTTAATGTAAATAGACTCTATAAGTCTTAAAAATCACTCCTCATCAGTACACAGTCATGCACGTACGCTTTAGGATTTTTATGTACCTTCCAGTAATCAAAGCACTCTGTAATATTCCCAGCAACCTCGCTATAAGAAACACCGATCCTCCCCACCGTGCCCTGACTGCGGGCCCAGAGAAAAATACGACTCTGCAGTAAACATTATAGTACTGTAATAATCAGCGCTGCAATGAGTGCAGAGTGTTAGAAAATTAGTAATGACTATTTAAACCCGATGTGCCAGCTGATTTGTAAACGTTCTCACAGTTGTATAGGAGTCAACCCAGCTCTGCACTATTTGGTTTGCCATGTTTTTTATGTCTATCTTTTATAGAATTGGTTGTTGGGATTTTTTTTATTTGGCTGTTGCTGACTTTTTATTGTTGGATTTATGAAGGCGTGCACCATAAGTCCACCTCCATACTTTGGATTCTCAACAATTCTCTGCAGAGAAAGTGAGATTTATGCAGATGGATACATTCCTGCTTCCGTTTCTGCTCCACCGTCGCTTTCACAATAAACAACAACCCTGTAAAGGATGTTTGAATCAACTCAGTAATTGTGACAAATATTAATTTTTTTGCAAGTTAAATTTATAGAGCAGGCATAAGCAGAAAATGTGGTTTAAGTAAAATAAATCTTTTTGCCCGCCATGTTTTTTAATTCTTTGTCCTTTCATTTTTAGGATGCGAAGGTTTGCCTACTGTAAGGTGGTTTTAGCCACCTCTCTGGTTTGGGTGATGCTGGACATGTTCATTCTGCTCTACTTCAGCGAGTGCAATAAGTGCGATGACAAAAAGGAGAGAGGACTGCCTGGGAGAGATGGCAAGTGCTTAACTCCACATTTACTCTTTGGCGGTCTGCATTGTATAACAGTATTTCTGAAAAAAATCTGTTTGCGTATAAATTGTAGATGGCCTGTCCAGACCGCGGGACGGGCCTGGTGAAGGCGGGAAGCCGGTGGTGATCCCTAAAGAGAACCAGGAGAAAATGAAGGAAATGTTTAAGATCAACCAGTTCAACCTTATGGCGTCTGAGATGATTGCGCTCAACCGCTCACTGCCTGATGTTCGTCTGGAGGGGTAAGCTGGCTTTCAGAAACGGGTCACATGTGGTGGTGTTTCACTGGAAGTTGTTATCAGACAGGGTCCACGGTTACATTGCAAAAATAAAAAGGAACACACACAAACCACCGAGTCGATTATGAAATGTGAAGGGAACTAGGTTAATAAATATTACCATGGTAATAAAGACATGTCCACGATTTGTCAGGTTTAAAAGTAATGAAACTTGGTCATTGTGTGCTTTCACTGCTCAGTCCTTTTGAACATATTAGAAACGGACTCAAGCAGCTCATATGTTGCTCACAATCTGCTCTTAAATTCTTACATTTTGATTCAAGCTGCATTTTTCCAGCCTGTCTGATGTAAGCCGTCAGTAATTATGCATATTAAAAACAAAGACAATGTCAAGCTCTGTGTATTATGGAGCAGTTACTATAAAATATATAATTTTAAAGCAAAACCAAGCAGATTAGAGTTTAAATGTTTAACTAACTTTTTGTTTTAACTGATTACTATGATTACCCTTAACTTCACATCGGGATTGGCTGAAGTTGAAGGTCATTTCCAAATCTGAGAGGTTGAATACTCAGAAACGTATCTCTTGTCTTCCTGTTATCAGCTGTTTAGAGTTTTCTTTAAATTTTAAGTTCGTACATCTCAGTTCTTCCACGTCACATATACTGAAAACAGCTTCTTCTTCTTTAACTAACAACTTTTCTAAAGAGCTTTGTCAGCAAATATCTGTTCTGTCCATCTGGTTCATCTGTATGGTACGTTAACTTAGAGATTTTGTTGAACATCGTTGACAGGTATCACATTTAGGTAAAATATTTGTGCTCAACACAATGATGGAAAACACAACAGTGAGGAAAAAGTTTCTTAATCACAATTAGTGTGGTCCTTAGTGTAATTTTTATTGATAATATTGATATTGAAAGTTTTCCATGTTGTGGTTTTCACACCATGCAGGTGTCCCAAGTACCAGTCTGTGCAGAGAACTAGAGCAGAGAACAGCAATGGTCGCATGCCATATATTTTTTTACAAATTGATTTTTTTCTCCTAATTTCTAATTTCCATTTGTTTAAAAAAATCGTTTGTTTTACAGAATAAGCACATTCTTTCACCTATAACACATTTAATCATACAGTTAATGGGAAACATTTCAACACTAACCAACCCAAATTTAAGGCGATTAATATAACTCATATTTTTGTACAGCTTCAAAAAGATTATGCCAGTTGTGAATAAATGTTTAGTAAATTTTAACAGTAGCATAAACAGTACACCGTGTTCCAAATTATTATGCAAATTGTATTGAAGTGTCATAAAGATTTAATTTTTTGTTGTGCTATTAAATTTATAGATGGTATTGTGTGTCAGGGCTCTTTGAATCACTATCATTAATTTCAGAGAGCTGGGCTGATCAGTTTGTCTGGTGGCCTCAATTAAAGGAAATCTACTTAAGAAGGATGTTCCACATTATTAAGCAGGCCACAGGTTTCAAGCAATATGGGAAAGAGAAAGGGTCTCTCTGCTGACGAAAATCATCAGATAGTGTAGTGCCGTATGACAAGATATGAAAACATTCGATATTTAATGAAAACTGAAGCGTTATCGTAATGTGAAGGGATTTGTGGCTGATTCAGAACAAAGATGGGTTTGTACAGATAAAGGCATAATGAGGAAGGTTTCTGTTAGACAAATTCATCGGATTAAGAGAGCAGCTGTTAAAATGCCCTTACAAAGCAGCAAACAGTTATTTGAAGCTGCTGGAGCCTCAAGGTGGAGGATTCTCCAGAGGCCTGTGGTGCATGAACCTACTATTTGGCCACCACTAACCAGAGCTCACAAGCAGAACCGGTCGCATTGGGTCAACCGACCATGAAGATTAATTTTCAAACAGACTTGTTCACTGTGCAACCCTGGATGGTCCAGATGGACGCAGTAGTGGATTGGTGGTGGATGGCCACCACATCCCAACATGTCTGTGAAGTCAGCAAGGAGGTGGTGGAGTCATGCTTTGGGCTGAAATCATCGGGAGAGAATCATTGGTCGGCCCCTTCAGAGTCCCTGAAGGTGTGAAAATGACCTCAGCAAAGTATATGGACTTTCTGACTGGTCACTTTCTTTCATGGTTCAAAAAGAAGAGCCGTACCTTCCGTAGCAAAATCATCTTCATGCATGACAATGAATGCTGCAAGGAATACCATTGTGTTATTGGCTGCTATGGGCATAAAAGGAGAGAAACTCATGGTGTGGTCACCATCCTCCTCTGACCTCAACCCTATTGAGAACCTTTGGAGTTTCCTCAAGCAGAAGATCTGAGGATGGAATGCAGTTCATATCAAAACAGCAGCTCTGGGAAGGTTTTCAGACATCCTGCAAAGAAATTCAAGCAGAAACTTTCCACAAACTCACAAGTTCAATGGATGCAAGAATTGTGCAGGTGATATCAAAGAAGGTCCTATGTTAACATGTAACTCGGTCTGTTAAGATGTTTTTGATTGATATAGCTTTTGATTTTAGTACATGTGACCACTTAATACTGCACATTCAAAGAATGATCGTTTGCAGTTCTTTATAATCCATAAAATGTTTAGAAAATCTGCTGTGCATAATAATTTGGAACAGTGCATTTTGAGTTTTTTATTTTTGAAAAAAAATACTGTTCTCATGGGGAGCTTTGTTCAGTAAAATTTCATTTATACTGTAATAGTTCATGACTTGAAAATTATACTGACCATCATTTGCAGTGACCATTTAAGAAAATCTGAGAAAATATCACCTGCATAATAATTTGGAACACTGTGTATGTGTTTCATATCAAAGTAATGAAACAGTCCTTCCCTCAGTTAAATACTAACTGAGCAAAATATGAGCTTAATATTTTATAATGTTATAACAACGGCATCTAAGACATGAGCCACTTTATCATTTATTTCTTAGCGACTGTCTGACTCGGTAGATGCTGCTGGAGTCTGGGGTACGTCTGCTGATGTGAAACAGTTTGACTGAGAGCTGAGCCTCTGCTGAGCAGGTTGCATCAGACAAACAGGAAGCTGTAGCAGCTGATATGTCACGTTCACTATGAAGACCACTGTAAAAAAAAAGAAAAGAAAACACATGGATAATCACAGATAACTCCGAGTCGACTAATTAAGACGCACATGGATTCCACATAATTTAGTATTTTACACTCAATTAATTTTTTTAATGTTTTTTGCATCAGTCCACACTTTTTGGTCTAATATTGTCATTTTGCTACCTCTTGACTTTATACTGTTAATGGCACCGTGTCGGTTTTAAGTTGTTGTTGTTGGATTAAAACGCCTGAAGCAAAAATCAGGTAGAAATTGGAGCGTGCACAAAAATGAAGATAGTAAAACCAGATGAGATACCAAGAGAGGGAAGTCCGGACTTGTGTGTTGTTGCTACAAAACATCTCACAGAAGTGCAGTAACACTTTGTCCTCCGCAGGTTCCCCAGTGAACTTGAAGGTTTTGTCTGCATGGCTTTAAAGGGAAATGCCTTATTACCAGATGAATGACATAATGATAATTAATTCCCAGGGAAACTAATATAATACTCAAGTCCATACATATAGCTACATGTGCAAAGTTTGCATTAGTTCTTGTTTGCCGTAAGTTATTCTGTCCTTTGGAAGGAGAGATTCAACAGAACAGCAGACCAGCCTGTGTCCAGCCAGAGTCATGAAAGAAATGTCACACTTGGTTCTGGCAGTCGGATACAACTCAGCTCTCCTTTTCCCTTCAATCTCTTTTTGATTGCACAGAGGAACATACATAGGTCAGTAATTGGGCTTTGCAGAGTGATAGAGCGAGAGAGACATATATATGACTGTCAGGCAGAGGCATGTGCATACCAGAGCAGACAGGAAAGACAGAGGACATTGATCCATGAAATGGGTTTCAGTCTTTGAGTGAGAGTTGATTACCAGGTGTGTTTCCACTCTGCTTTCCTTTCGTCTATCTACTTTTCCAATTAGGAGATAAGACGGAGTCAATATCAAGAGAAGGAATGTGCACCTAACTGTGTATAAGCATGCATATATTTGTGCTTATTATTTATGTATGTGTGTGGGTGTATGTGTGTACCCTTGTGGATCGGCTTGTTTACTGAAAATAAGTGGAAAATAAACCATCGCGGTGAAGAAGCTTCACATTAACGGCAGTCAAATGTTAAAATGAGCATTTTACAGAGCCCAGTCCATCTCGATATGTGGGCGTGTGCGTGTGTGTGTCTGGGTGGATCTCCAGTTTAGGAAAAACACTTTCCATGACCACACCTTTTGGAGAACTTTCCCTTTTTTTCACGGAGCGGCTGATTTCAGTGTCATTGAGTATGCAGCCATGGACGTATTGGGGTTTTTCTGTGTGGAACGGAGCAGGAGGAATCCTGCCTAATTAAAACCAGTTTGCACGCCCATCCCAAATATTCCCACAATCCTCTGGTTGGAGGAACAACCCTCAACTCATTACCCTGCTTCTCAGCAGCCAATTTTCTGTCACCCTGCCCGTTCGGATGTGCATCACGCCCAGCAAGGATTTGTTGTATTAAATCCTCAGCATGTCATGTCACCTTTTTGCCGATTCACAAATAAAACTGTAATAAATGAGTGGGCCTCATGTGTGAAAGAAACATGCAAACAAAAAACATCTTTATCCGCTGGAGGAAGGCTGAAAGGCCCCAACACTCTCTGTTTTGCTATGAATCATCTACTACACTCATCAGCCTCTCTCCTATGGAGAATATTAGGGTGCACACACTCATGCGCAGCAAAGTCTGAGAATTTTTGTCTTATTTAACATTCTCCTGAGGCAGCTGCAGAATAAGTATACTCTTGACCTCCTCTCTGTTGCTGTTACATTCCTTTTGTCATAATCAGCAGCACAGGCAGAGGAAGCACTTCAGCGCCCAGGATTATCACAAGGAGGAGGGGGAGTTATGAAGATGGAGGAAGGGAGATCATATTCCATTTGGCTATTGAAAGAGCTGAATTTGTCACTGGGGTGGTATCACTTCTGCCGTCTGCTGATGAATGAGCTGCGTATAGAGATTTGACAAAGTAACATATAGACGGTTGCATGTCAGAGAGCAGGCATCATTCCTCCGTTCACGGACAGAGGATAGAAACACACCGATGACCCTTTCAGCTGTGGATGCACAACGTGTCTCAAGTTTATTGTTAGAACAATATCAGTGTGTACAGTCTTCATATCTCAAACGACTGTCTGAAATGCAATATATGCTGGGTGTTATATTCCAAGTGTCAAGTCTAAGGAGATGACATCGATGCTAAAGGTCATAGAGGCAGATGGTGGTATTAAAATGCCAGATAAGGAAAGGAGGTGAGATGAAAATATGGATTTATTGCAACTGATATCATTATCAGAACATTAATGATATTTTCATCACTTGATTTTCCCATATTCTATACCCGTACTTTCAGCTCTCCCTCCTTCCTCTGCAGGGCCCAGCAGTTTGTGTAACCTATTTGATTGTATGATGTCCTAGAAAGGTCAATAAAATGAAAAAGCCACAACAGAAGTTATGCCAAAACAGGAGGTATGTTAAACTTGCCAGCATGACTTTTGTTTTAGCATGACTTCTGGTTTTTTTTACCCTTTTTGGCTACCATGAACAATGGTTATCACTGAAGCATTGTCAACGTACCGTGGTTTGGTAAAGTTGCTGGTAAATGGAGATCATTTGAAAACAATGCATCTCTACATCTCAATGTTTGATGAAGAGGATGTGGGGGGGAGGGTTGCTTATAATTACTGAATTCAGCATATCAAGGAAAAACAATAATTTCACCTGGGTTTTGTGCTTCCGTCACTGCGTTCCCGTTGCTGAGAGAACTGAGAGACAAACTTTGTTTCTCAGATGCCTTTGCTTGTCCTGTGGTAGAACTGAATTTTAATAAACTTTGTGTACTAGAACCACTTTTAAGGATTTTCAAGTACAACTAGAATCCAGTTCAGCTTCTTTTAAAGATAACGCATTTTATTATATTTAGTTTTTAACTTTTAGAAGAAAACATTTTTTATAAAACCCAAGTTCAACTTACTAGAAATCCTGTTCAAAATATGTCAATCCCATGTTCTCTGCTAACAACATGCAACATATTTGATCTGAAGCAATGAGGGCTGTTAACAGTCCTGGACTTTTGACCCTTTTTGTCTTCATAAAATATATTCTAATTTCATTCTTCTCTTTCTGTCTTTTAATGGATCCTATGATTACACTGCTGACTTTTTGCAGAGTATCGTTGACTAAATTAAAGCACGTTTGCTAGCAGGGTCAGAATAACTGATGAGGCAAAACCTCCAAGCAATGTTTGGATGTTAATATCTAGCAGTTTAATGCTACTGCCTCAAAATTTAGAATTAACCTTAAAACTCTTTAAATATTCCCAGAAATGTGGTCGAGTGTGATTAGAAAAATTATTATGCTGAAATTCATTGTTGACATTCCATGTCCACTGGAGAGAGGATGTAAAACAGGCAAAGGATTAAAGTGAGGAAGAGGGTCAGCATTATAAGCAGTTATAATGCTGTTTATAATGCAGCATTATAAACATAATCATGCATAATAAGTATTTTTTAGTATTTTTAGTGAATACTAAAAAAATACTAGATTTTTTAGTATTCACCAAGTTTTTTTATAAACAAATGAATTCAGACAATGAGGCTTATGCACATTAATGACGTTGTTATTTATTGGTGCATGTTGCCTGTTTTGGAGCTATTGTAAACAGTATAGCTACACTTTTAATAAGAACCAACAAAAAATCCCAGGGTTAAGGCTTAAATATATTTTTTGTTGTCTGTGAAATCCAGTCTTTGTTTTTAAGCGCCCCTAGTGTATTTTTCTTTGGACTCAAAACAAAAAGCAGGCAGTGCTGTTGCAGGAAGTTAGCCCTCCCTTCAGGAAACACCTAAACACGAGCAACCAAAGGACCATCACTCAGTTATTTTATGGAGACGTTATAGCCTTTAAACGATGTTACTGACTAATGTCAGTGTTTGATTTCAAAATACTACCCAGAGAATACTGTAAATAGATATTTTTAAAGATATAATGGTTTTCATTCACTAATCACGAGGAAGAATATTAGATTGAAATAATTCAAATTTACTTTTTGCTGTTATGGCCGAATAATTCAGTCTGCACCTTTTATCATGCAACTTTTCTCCAGAAGATATTTCTTGAGTAGCAAATTCTTGATAATGTCAGTGACAGAAGAGTTTACTTTTATCCAAGCGTGACAGCGTGAGGTTAGATCAGTGGTCTGCAACCTCAACAAACATTTCTTCCCTTCAGTCAAGATGAGTCCAACTCATCTAGAACAGCAAATGCATAACCTTTTAAAAAAGTCAATTTGACAAATCAGTACAACAGGATCATGAGTTATTTTAAAGATCCACCATTTTATTTATGTTTGAAGGTTTTAAAATAAACAAAAACAAAACTTTTGCAAAAAGAGGATAGATTTTACCTAGATATTATCTTCTAAAGGATGTTGATTTTTATGGAAAAAGCTGTAAAGCAGAAGTTCACGACTTTAAGAAAATAGATGCAAACTGCTAAAACTTGCATTTGTTTTTAGTTGGAACTTTAGTCCAAGTTATCAAGGGCCACTTGTGGTTCCAGAGCCACAGGTTGCAGACCCATGGCTTAGGCGGTCAATGCTTGGTCTCAGTTTGGTTTTTCCATTCAGCAGTTATCTGCAAACACAAATCAAAACTGGACGAGACGGGGTAACATTAAACCTTCCTAAAGCACTCGATTCAAATTTATTTAAAATTCATTCACGATGCATAAGTCAGGTCAAGTTTATTTGTGTAGCACATTTCAGCAACAAGGCAGTTCAAAGTGCTTTACACCACAGAAACATGATACAGTAACCAGTTATGAAACATTAATAAACATTCTCTCAAAGCCATCATCAAAATTATCAAGCAAATACCCATCAAAATATTGACCTATATTCCAGTTGATATGAATCAAAGACAACTCTAAACAGCCTTGATTTAAATGTACTCAATGTTTTTGCAGTCTTGCTGTTTTCTGGAAGTTTGCTCCAGAAAGCCAAACAACAAACTTCAAATTGTGCCAAGACAAGAGGTCAAATACAAAAAACAGAATTATCCTGTTAGCCTGTTTTGGCTACAGAAAGTGTGTTCTTAACTTGCTAAGTGATTGTTAATTAGGTATGAGTTGGGATTTATGTACATGTTTGACCCTCTATATTAAAATCAAACCCTGTGTGAGAGACAATATTCAGATAAATTCAGACATGTAAATAGCCTGTGGTTGTGCAGCACTTTATCAAGTCTGGAGGACCCAAAAGCGTTTCTCACTACATTCAGTCATTCACTGAATACAGCACCATCAATGTAACACACTGGTGGTGCTAAGCTACATTATAGCCACAGCTACTAAAATGTATTCATCATCTTTGTAGTGTAATTGTTCCACTTTGGGGAAAAAAAATGCTTTAGAAGCATCATTCATTGCCTGCTATTAAGGACATTTGTCCTCATGATAGGTGGATGTAACCTTCTGACTGAAACTTTCCCAGATTAGTTTTTTTCCTGAGTTTGATCCGTTTCTTGTTCTCTCGTAGGTATTTCATTATTTTCTCTCTCATAGAAGGAGAACTGTGAGCTCCTCTCTGCGATGATAATGACTTGAGATCTAATTAGAAACATTAATCAACTGCCATCCTGCAGACTTGCAATCTGTCCTGCATCACTCTCTGGTGTTGGGAATATCTGTTTAGCTTTTGCCTCATTATTCATCTCTAGTTTTCTTTGATAGGAATAAACTTTTAACAGGGTCAGGACCTGATGACGCTCTGATTGGTTTAATGATGTCTTCATACGAGTTAGCTGATCTGTGGTGCAGACCATCTTTCATTTCTGCTCTCGTAGAAGTAAGCAGAGGCTGGATTGTTGAAGTTCTCCTGACCAGTTTTTCTGTTCAAACCTCTGAAGTACCTGATAATTACTGCCGCAGTAAAAACAGTTTTGTTGATTTACAAATTCTCTTCTGTTTGTTTAATTCACCCTTCAAAGGTGCAAGAACAAGCTATACCCTGATAATCTTCCTCGCACCAGCGTGGTGATCGTATTTCACAATGAGGCTTGGAGTACACTGCTGCGCACCGTCCACTCAGTTATTGATCGGTCTCCACACACACTGCTGGAGGAGATTGTCCTGGTGGACGATGCCAGCGAGAGAGGTAAACTCATACACACACTGCAGATAATTCCTACAGTGTCTCCTGTTTCAGGCTTAGCCTGTTTTTATTTAGCATTACTGTATATGTTTTTTGTAGTGTGTGTTTGTGTAACTAGTCAACATTTACATGTCTGTGTAGGGCTGTGTGTGCCAACCCTCACTGGGCCATGCTGGTAATCCCTGTTTGGGGGAGATTAGGTCTTTAATTTGCCAGCCGCAGGGATTACACTGTTATAACCCACCATCCCCCCCCCCACACACCCCAGCTGCAACCATAGCAACGATGCACCTTTTGAGACCTCGAGTTTTAATGTTGTGGAACAAGGGGGGAGTGTTTGTGCAGGTAGAAGGGATGCAGACATCCATGCCAAGGCACACACACACACACACTGGCAGCACATAACATAATCACATAGTTTCCTTTGATCTCTGGTGCTACAAAGAGCTCAGCTTGTAATCCAAATGCTTAGGAGTTTGTTTCATGTTTGCATATTTTTTGCATAATATATTTCTGTATTCGGTGTGTTTGTGTTAGATTTCCTGAAACGGCCGCTGGAGCAGTATGTCAGAAAGTTAGAAGTGCCTGTCAGAGTGGTGAGGATGGAGCAGCGGTCCGGACTCATCCGCGCTCGCCTCAAAGGGGCTTCCATCTCTACCGGCCAGGTGTGTGTGCACGTCTGGTCACCTATTGCTCCATGTTCTGTCATGCTGTAACTACAAATTTCCATGTGATTTATTAGGGGTTTATTTGATTGATCAACATGTTGTAGTGTGTTAATAAGGAAGGAAAAAGCATACAACATTTTTTACATTTTTGACAAATAAAATGCATAAATCCATGCATTTTTATTTTATTCAAAAACTGTTCTGTTACAACATCAAAGGTCTTTTTAGGAAACAAACTACTTCATGAAGACCAAAAAGCACAGCAGACACATCAGGGAGAAAGTTGTGGAGACATTTAATCCAGAGACAAGTCCTAAAAAGCACCGTTTTATCTTTTCAACTTTAAGCATAGCAGGACATAATTATCCACTAAAATTGACAGGCCTAGTAAGCGATACTTCTATCTGTAAAATAGCACAAAGGACTATGGTAACTCTGGAGGATGTGCAGAGATCCACAGCTCAGGTGGGATAGAATGTTTACTCCACAAATCTGATCTTTTTGTTTGAGTGACAAACACAAAAAATATTGATGAAGAAACCCCATAAGAACAGCTAATAGAGGCTGAGGCAGGTGTTCCTCTTTTAGTAAGACAATGAACATAAACACACAGCCTGATGTACAGTGAAATGATCTAAATCATAGCATTGGAATGGTCCAGTCAAAGTACAAATGGTGGTTGTGTAATGTTGGTTCTCAGAGGGGCTGAATACAAAAGCAACATGACTTTTGAGATTTGTCTTACAGGTACAAAATTTTAAAAATCGCTTATCATTTTACTTTTACTTCCCAATTTGATTCACCTATCAACCCCACATGGTTACACATAACATGCAGTTAAAATGAATCATTTGTGGCTTTAGCGTGACATAACATGGCAAAGTTTAAGACCAATGGCTGTTTTTCCAAGATAGTGTATGTGATTTTAATTATCCCATGACCTGCATCTGATGACTGTCTGTTTTTCTGCTGGGTTTCCAGGTCATCACCTTCCTGGATGCTCATTGTGAATGCACCACAGGGTGGCTAGAGCCTCTGCTGGCCCGCATCAAACAGGACAAGTAAGGCCAAATTACAACAGACGCATGGACACTAGCACCAAGTGTTATAAAGAATCTGTAAGCTGCTGCTGCTGAGCCTGCAGGGAGCTTGTCCTTGTGTTTAGTTCATCGTTGTCTGCAGTTTTAAACCCTTGTTTACTGCTTGCCATGAACTCACAAACATCTACAGACATCTAAGGTTTACTTAGCATTTAGAAATCCCATTATCCGATTTTTGTTTTGCTTGTATTTGGTTCAGTAGTTGAAAAGCAAATAGTAGCATCTTGCATCTATTTGCCAACTGTGCTTCATTCTCTCTGTGCGACCTGTTTTGTTTGTCTGATTGCTCCTCCAGGAAAACAGTTGTGTGCCCCATCATCGACGTCATCAGCGACGATACGTTCGAGTACATGGCGGGGTCCGACATGACATACGGAGGCTTCAACTGGAAGCTCAACTTCCGCTGGTACCCCGTACCCCAGAGGGAGATGGACCGCCGCAAAGGAGACCGCACGCTACCCGTCAGGTGTGGGAGCCGTACACGCCACAGCTCCTCTAGTAGATTTTCACTACTGGAAATCAGGCTTTTTGTTCTGTTTCTGTGCAGCTGAGTCTGACCTCTCTGCTGAATCATGTGTGAAAAGATTTTCCCTAAGAGACCAAATAAAATAGCCAGACACTTCAAATCCTTCTTGCTTTCCATTCATCAGCTATTTGGAGTAACACACTGCATAAGCTTTAATGTTGCTGATAGGCATTCACAGTTGTGTGAAGCAGTTGTATGTAGCAAATCAATTGGACATGCTTAATCATGAGATGCTTTCAGGGCAGCAGCACAGAATGAACGCCCTGAACTTTGTTTTGCAGCTGAACTCTTTGTCGCTTTATTATTCCTGTTGCTTTGCCTCTCACACTTTAGACCTTGAAGCAGAAATCAAGAGTTTATTTCTTGCTGTCTGTCATCTGCGCTTCCTGCTCTTGTTTCTAAGCTTGCTTGACGCCACTTTTCAAGGTCACTCAGATAATATATCTTATGTAACTTGCAGCGCCCTTGTTTTTGCTTGTTTTCCACCGTTCTGCTTAGCAGAATTTTCCTAAGGGTGTATCGTAAGTGGCCTAAAATGTAGAAAAATGGGTCGCGGTGTCAGGGCAGAGAAGATTATTTCACATTAGGAGACGAACCCCATTCTGTCACACAGCAGTGAGGCTTTGTTACTTAAAACTGTTTGTTTTTTTTATTGAAGTGAGACGACACTAACCAAAGAAATATCGCTGATGAAACTGTGAAATGTCTCACTTTGATTATAAAAAAGGTTTATAACTTCCATATAATCTCATAAAATTGAAAAGTCACTAAACAAACAGTTAAACTATGTATTTCTGAGGTTTGGTGACTATTTATAAGCATCACATTCTTGTCTGTAATTTGTTCAACTTCCAAAAAATCCTTAAAATGTAAAATTGTCACAGACTTCCAAACCACTAAAGGGACGATTATCCACAAATAGAAAAACCATGGATCAAGTGAACCTTCCCAGGAGACTCCGACTCATCCAGAAGGTCACAAAAAGGCCCAGAACTTCTAAAGTACCGTAGTTTGCATCTGCTCAGATAAGCTCAGCTTTCATGATGCAGCTGGAAGACGGAGAAAATGGCATCAGTGGGAGACTTTCTTATTGATTGGATGCTGTTACCGCCACCTTTCCACCGCAAAAGTAAAAATATGTTTGTTTCTGTGGCCTAGTTAAAGCCTTGTCATAAATCAGAAGTAAATCGGTTCTGCAAGAAGGGGAGGATTTATAAACCAATAATAATGCAGAACGTGTTACTTAAAAGCTGAAAAGATCTTCTTTCCAGTAGCTAATCCACAGAAAATTGTAGCGTTTGTTTTTGCTGTTGCAGTGTGACGAGCATCATCAAAGTCTAAATCTCAGCAACTAAAGTCGCAATTGTTTACAGCAGCATGAAAAAGAAAAATGACTTTGAGGTTTTCTAATACAAAAAATATTAGTATCATGCTACTGTGACTCCTCCAGACAAGAATAATAATCTATTTCAGTTCACACTGCAAAGCCTGTCTCTGTCTGGAGTTTTTGTGGTCGTTTTATGCTGCCAGCATTTGTGGACATCAGTGTTTTGATAAGCGGAGGGCTGTAAAAGCCGCTTTTATGAACGTGACAGACTCTGTTTGGATAAACGGCTTTATTCAGGATCAGAGCTCCCCTTTAATTTAGTGCCTGTTGTTTGTTTTACTGTTGTGTGTTTGAATCTCATAAAAAAAAAAAAAACCTCTGATTTAATTTTGCACTGAAGAGTTTGCAGAACTTTGTGTTATTTGGTGAAAGGAAGCCCTTCAATATACTGTCTTCACCTCTTTACACTCCCACAGTTGCTTTTTTAGCATTAAAATCTTCTTTAATCTTTTTCTTTACCAGCTTTTTATTCTCCAGCCATTTCGTTTGGGTTTATTTCTGTGGGATGTATTGTTTTTTTGTTTAGTTTTTTTTCCCAACTGAATTTAGGATGTTAACTGAAAGAAGAAAACAGGCCTCTTCTATGAAAAAAAAGTGAAGCTATTGTGTTACGGGGTTGTGAAGGGGAAGAGAACTGAGGCCATTAAACATTGACACAACCATCACAACACCAGAGGCCGCAGCAGAAGAAAGAAGACAAATGGAAAATAACAGGAAGACAGTAAAGAACAGGGGCTGAAATATAAAGCTCTGATGGGATCTGTAGATACTGAGTGACCTTTAGAAAACAGGCTGCTGGGGAATGAAGTGACACGAACCAGCCTCACTCTTTAATTTATTCCTCTCTCCAGGACTCCCACCATGGCAGGCGGCTTGTTCTCCATAGACAGGGATTATTTTCAGGAGATCGGCACGTATGACGCAGGCATGGACATCTGGGGCGGAGAAAACCTGGAAATCTCTTTCAGAGTGAGCGAACGCAGCCAAGTAACATGACTCCGTTTTTCACTGTTCTGGCACAACTTCTGGACGGTTCACGGTGTCATCCTGACTGGATCTCAGACTCAGCTCGAGCACAGACTCCAGCGTTTCAACAGTCAGTACATGTAGCTTAGGTCTGAAGCGATTCATCAGATTATTGACACAATCGTCAACTAATTTGGTAATCGATTAATCGCTAACTGGAGTGTCGGACTAAAAAAATGCCATTTAGTGAAAAAAGAAACATATTCTGAGCAGTAATTAAACCTAAACTGTACAAAGATGTGTATATATTTTACACTTAAGATAAAAACATATTTTTATGTAAT
The DNA here is from genome assembly GCF_002775205.1 of Xiphophorus maculatus. Classification (NCBI taxonomy): domain Eukaryota; kingdom Metazoa; phylum Chordata; class Actinopteri; order Cyprinodontiformes; family Poeciliidae; genus Xiphophorus; species Xiphophorus maculatus. Next base: position 16,515,294 of record NC_036445.1, read on the forward strand.
TATGTTTTATCTACACGTGGTTCAAATTTATTAAAGGAATGATGATATTGCATTAATTTTAGGCACAAAACAAATTATTTTTGTATGTAGAAAATGAATTTAATTACATCTGTTAATGTATTCATAATATTGTATAAAAAGGGTTTGTGGATTTTAAATGGTTAAAACCTGTAGAATGTGCCATGTCTTTTTTTCTTCTTTTTTGTATTCAATGAATCATCAGATCAACAGATTAGTTGATTCCTAAAATAACCATAACGTGAAGCCTTAACATGGTTTACAGCATTTTGCAAACCTTTCCCTCACAGATCTGGCAGTGTGGAGGGACTCTGGAGATCGTCACATGCTCTCACGTGGGCCACGTGTTCAGAAAGGCAACGCCCTACACGTTCCCCGGAGGAACGGGGCAGATCATCAACAAGAACAACCGCCGCCTGGCAGAGGTCTGGATGGATGAGTTCAAGAACTTCTTCTACATCATCTCTCCTGGTGAGTCATGCGATGCGTGCGTCTCTGTGTTCATTAAGATATGCACGCAGGAACTCGTGTGTGGAGGTTAATCTCTGTGGCAGGTGTGATCAATCCATTAACCTGGTGACGGTGTGATACTGTGGTGGTGGGGGGCGAGCGGCGCAAGATGTGTGGCCGCAAGTAATTTCATGCTACAGAGGATCTATTTACCTGAACACACAAACACACACAGAAAACGGGGAGGCAGCCCAAAAGTAAAATGACAGAAAACTATGTTTTGTCACTTTTGTTATTTTTTTTATGACAAAATAAATCATTCTACTATACTACTGGTCCTGTAATGGTACAATATGTTGTGGCCAATATGACCGGATCAAAGGTTTTTCTCTCTGATTCGAGTCGTTTAAAATTAAATATTTACCTCATTAGTGTCAGTCAGAAACTTGTGCAAAAGTTCTTAAAATCCATACAACCTTGAAATCCTTCAGCATCTGTCGTCTTCTCTGTGGCTCCAACACCAGAAACGTTAGCTGAGTAAACTTGCTGCCATGCTTCTGTAGTCTTTGCTGAGTTTTTATGATCTTTGATTTTACAACTTGGGATATGTTTGGGCAAAGAAAACGTGTGGAAAAATGTATATTTTCGCATTTAATTCCCAATCCTACCAGCTAACAGCTTTATCGACCCGTTCATGAATCTGTTTTTCCATCCATCCTGTTTTTTCTTCCAGTCTTCCTTCCTGTCCGTGGTTCTTATTACATATTTATGTAATACCTACCAGAAGTCCTCCACATACTTTACAAATGTTGTTAAAAGTGCATTGAGACCTGAAATAGTACGAGTGTAAAAAAATGACTGCAAGTGGGAAATTTTGATATGAAAAATGCGAACTCTGACGTTGAGAAATAGAGGAACTGTTAGGTTTGTTAATGCTTTCAATTTCTGTTTTAAAATGGTTTCAATCCACATTGAGGTTTTTCAAAAACAAGTTGTTCTCTGTTGGAACAACCAGTTCCAACAGCAGTACTGGGTGGACATGACACACATCCAAAAGCAGGAGGATCAGCACAGATACTGGGAGCTAAATGTGGTCAGAAATGCGTGATTAGGACCTTAAGCTGATCCTTCTGATCAGACGCAGATAATAAACTACCCAGATAATAAATTCAAAATATTCAACCAAGAGATTATGTAGTCAGTTCCTTACCAACAGATAAGCCATTTATTTAATGAAGACATTTAATGTTTTCATATGACTTACAAATTCTTTTTATTTTATAATTTGTTCTTATGGAAAATTATATTTTTTAGAAGCAAACCAATAACAGCATGATATTTGCTTCTCTGATTATTACCGTTTGAGCTCTTCTCACGACACAGTCAGTGGTATTTCTCACTAGACTCAATAAGTTGTCAAAGACAAAAACGAAATCATTGGAATAAAACAAATACATACATATAGAACAGTATTGTATCGCAATATTTAAGCCTCATTAGAATAAAATGGAGTTTTACAGTCTCCAGTAGTTTTTTACTCTATAAATTTACTGCATTCTGACCAAAGCACTAAAAGGTGCTCATCTTTTTAACTCTTTTACTCAAAGTTGATAAAGAAAATGGACTGGGTGACCCGATGAAAGGTCAAATAGGTTACTTCTCTGCACCGATTGCTTAAAGTAGTGCTACCTGAAACGAGCACAATAATTATTTTAAAACATAAACACAGTATTTGTGATGCTACGTTGACGGTGCAACCAACAGTGCAAGACTTATTTGAACCCCCCCAACAATATAGTCGGTTTATCATAGTTCATTTTTATTATCAGAGAATGATAATAATACAGTATTGTTGGCAATATTGTACTGCTTACCCACCTCTGCTTAAGAGGCTATTAGATTTATTTCAGTTTGTGTTTTAAGGAGATGTTTTCAGTGTTTTATGTCTAAAATATCCAAGTTAATGCAAAGCAAGAACATTACATCACCGCCGTTGGCTCAAACCTTTGAACCGGCCCAGCAGCGTGGTAACTCTCCAGGTTTTAGCTCTGAACTGCGCGATGCCATCTGTGGAAAGCCAGCCTCCTCATTAAAATAAGAACTAGTGACACACATGTGTGTTTGACATGTTTGTTAAATGCACTTAGTTAAAAACTTACCAAACACGCACACTCTTACACACACACACAGGCACACATGCAAACAGAAACAAAAACATTTCCTCTTCCTGATTGGCACGGTGACTGGGAAATAAACACGAGGTTGAATTTCCAGCGTCAGCTGGCATGGGATGCTGCCGGGAACCACAGGAAGCTGTTCCTGCGGTCAGCCGACAGTTATACAGTCGGCAGTGAAAAGGCTCATTGGACCATTAATATTTTATTACTGATTATTAATGTATCAGTATTTTAACAAGCGAGACAGGAGGGAAGTGTGGAAGAGAGGAGCTGAAGTTAAGACAGTCCTGATATCCCGAGGGATGGACGGGAGCTTAGGCTCCTCCAGCCGTCTGTCTGCATCATCAGGCTGATAGAGAGACCTGCAGAAAGGAACGCAGCCAATCACTTCAAGGGAATAGCATTCTCACCAGGTCGTTCTGATATTTGCATAGTTTTATCATGGCATGATTTCTGAACTGCTTGCACTCACCTTACTGGAAAGCAGACATTTGCCAAAAGATTAGTGCTCAGAAAACGTAATAAAGAACGCCTTCCTCTGTAATTTTGAGGCAGTGCAACGTGCTCTACATACACTGCTTTTTATTACATCTCCGCTTTTGCACTCTCTGCAAACGCACGTCTGTATTTCTTTTTTTTATTGCATATGTTTTCTTGCACAAACATGGCAGGTCTGTCAGACTAATCCATGCTGTCATGGAAACATGACAGAATAAAGAAAGAAAACTCTGATCTCATGGATTACACCTCGCTGGAGGCTCCAGGACTCCTGTCACTCTCACTTGTCCAAATAAAGTCATGAAAAACAGAAATGCTGGAACCCAGGTGTTTGAATGTTGTTGCTTTCAACATGACATTAAACATAAAAAGTATGGTAATAAGGTTTCTCATTATTTTTATTACTACTTTCTTGTTTAAACGCACAGGACGTTTTCAGAATGCCTGCTTCTGGTTAAGACACTGCGACTTATAAACATATTCACATTTGTCACAACCGCAAACCTACTTGAGTTTCATTGGGTTTTTATATGGCAACACAACATTGTGCATAAATGTGACATGAAGGGAAGGAAAGAAATATCTGTGTTAAAAAAAAATTAAGATGGTGAAATCGAAAAAGTGCATCATGCATTTTTAATCTGCTGACTAATTCAGTTCTTTTCAACCCTGCTTTTTCTGCAAGTATTCAGGAGGATGTTTCTACCAGCTTTGCACATCTGGAATCAGAGGCTTTTGTCATTTCTTTGTGCTTAATAGCACAAACTCAGATTTAACGGGGAGCATCTTTGAATACTAATTAAAAGCTTTTCTTCGGATTCTCAACTGGATTTAGGTCTGGGCTTCGACTTGACCATTAATTAACACATGAATGTGATTTGATATAAACCATTTCATTGGAGCTTCAGGTGTATATTTTTGATCGTTCTCCAGTCTTAAGTGTTTTGCAGCTTTTCCTCCAGGATAGTTCTGTGTTTAGCCACATCCATCTTCAGCTTCGCGGTACATGATGCTGCCACCACCATGTTTCACTGTGGGGATTGTGTGCTCAGTCTGTGATGTTAGTTAGCGTAACTCATGACTGTATTTAATAGTCCAATGTGCCTGGATGACAAGATTTATTAAGAACACGTCATGTGTTTTGTTTACAAGCAAAACTTTTCATGCAAAGTAACTTTTCAGCAGTCATGACCGCCTTCAGGCAGTTTTCCACGTTAATGCATGAATGTCTGTGTTTGCGTCTCCAGGTGTGACCAAGGTGGACTACGGTGACATCTCAACTCGCACCGCTCTGAGACAAAAGCTCCAGTGTAAACCCTTCAGCTGGTATTTGGAGAACGTCTACCCTGACTCCCAGATCCCCCGGCACTATTACTCGCTGGGAGAGGTACGCTCACTGACGTACACGCCCACATGCACACACACACAGACTGCGCCACTGTCCACACTGCGTTAGTAGGTGATCCTCACTTTGATCTGTGTGGGTTTGCCTCAGATCCGTAACGTGGAGACCAACCAGTGCCTGGACAACATGGCCCGCAAGGAAAATGAGAAGGTTGGCATTTTCAACTGCCACGGCATGGGAGGCAACCAGGTGAGTAAGCAGTTCCTGCTGTAGCAAAAAAAAAAAAAAAGTCCTGAAAATAAATGTGCACAAGATTTATTGTGGAAACCAGAAACATTTTTTAGCAATTATTTACAACATAATTACCAGACTGAAGATCTTGCAGCATCTTGCAGATGTAACTGTGGCAAAGGGTGATTCTGTTAAATACTGACTCCGTGTTCTTTCACTTCCTCTTCATGACAATGAACTTTGTGTTTGTCTGTGGGATACAGTTGAAACCAGACGTTTACATGCCACCAAAGGAAAGATACAAACACCATTTTTTCCTCATTGTCTGAAGTTAAATCAGACCAAACTTCTGTTGTTTTAGGTTAGTTAGAATCGTTAAAATAATTTCTTTTTGCTAAATGCCACAATAATTGGAGAATTTGTCCGTGATCTACCTTTTAATGTCTTAAAAATCAGAAGTTTACACACAGAGTAATTACTGTCCCATTACACAATGAGGGAAGGCATCGATAATGATGTCATGTCTTTGGAAACTTCTGATTGGTTAACTGACACATTTTAATTAATTGGAGGCACCTCTGTTTATGTATTTAACAGCCGTATGTTGTACACACTGCTTCCTTGTGTAACATCATGGGAAAGTTGGAAAAATCAGCCAAGACATCTGGAAGAGAATTGTGGAGCGTCACAAGTCCAGTGAAGCTGCATTAACCTTTCCAAAAAATCATACGTACGTAGATATAAACATAATAGGGAATGTCCAACCATCATTCAACTTAGGAAGGAGACAGGTTCTGTGTCCCAGAGATTAACGTGTTTTGGTCCAAAATGTACAAATCAATCCCAGAAGAAAAGCCAAAGACGTTGTGAAGACGCTGCTGGAATTGGTGAGGCAGTGTCATTATCCTCAGTGAAACATGTCCTGTACCGACAGGGACTGAAAGGGAATTCGAGGTAGAAGCCATTACTCCAAAAGTAACATAAAAAGATAGATTGCAGTTTGCAAATGCACACAGAAACAAAGTCTTTCATCTTTGGAGAACGTACACTGCTCAAAAAAATAAAGGGAACACTCAAATAACACATCCTAGATCTGAATGAAAGAAATATTCTCATTGAATACTTTGTTCTGTACAAAGTTCCATTTGCACAACAGCAGGTGAAATTGATTGTCAATCAGTGTTGCTTCCTAAGTGGACAGTTTGATTTCACAGAAGTTTGATTTACTTGAAGTTTGATATTGTGTTGTTTAAGTGTTCCCTTTATTTTTTTGAGCAGTATATTTGGAAACGCCATCCCATCTGTGAAGTACGGTGGTGACAGTATCGTGTTGTGGGGCTGTTTTTTCAACAGGACAAACTGGTGCCTTTTATAAAATAGATGGCATAATGAGGAAAGAACATTATTTGTAAATATTAAAGCAACATCATGCAGGACGTTAAAGCTTGGGGCTTTTCAAATGGACAATGACTCAAGGCAGACTGACTGCTATTACTGGTTGTTGACGTGAACAACAAGTTCGAAGGCTTCTGCTAGGCTTTATTCGTGACTAAAAGTATCACACCAGCGTATTTTATAGAGCAGTGATTTGAGTTATTTCAATGTTCTTCCATCACCTGAAATAACTCCTGTAAGCTCCAGGACTGAGTCCGATCTTCCTGGAGCTTCTTCAGGACTTTCTGAACCGAGAGCCTTTGGGAGTGAAACATCAATGAGACTAAAGCTAAAGTCAGGCAGATGCCTGCATGATGTCACAGTAAACCTGATGCTTCCTGTTAACATTTAACCCTATGAGCTCAAACTGTGGTTCTGAACCTGTAAATGAGCTTAAAATAAGCTCCTTAAAACACCGGTGTGTGTGTGTGTGTGTGTGTGTGTGTGTGTGTGTGTGTGTGTGTGTGTGTGTGTGTGTGTGTGTGTGTGTGTGTGTGTGTGTGTGTGTGTGTGTGTGTGTGTGTGTGTGCGTGTGTGTGTGTGTGTGTGTGTGTGTGTGACCTGCAGGTTTTCTCCTACACAGCCAACAAGGAGATCCGCACAGATGACTTGTGTTTAGACGTCTCCAAGCTGAACGGACCCGTCATGATGCTCAAGTGTCATCACCTTAAAGGCAACCAGCTGTGGGAATACGATCCTGTGGTGAGTGGGGAGAGATTTCTGACACGTTGCTCAACTTGACTGAGAGACTGGAATCTAGATGCTGTGCAACATTCAGATTTATGCACTTAATTGTGTGGATTCAAACTCAGGATGCAAGTTTTTGATTAATGAAAACAATAAATCTAAAGTTGGTAGATCTTATTGATTGACTAGCAATTAAATGATACGTGTCAGTTTTCTTAAAAACCTGAGCGTTTCCTTGTATCAAATGAGTCGATTGTCTTAATAAGCTGAATTGAAGAAAGAAAAAAACAGAGTGAAATTTTAACATATTGTCAGCTGATTGTCAGACCATTTCTCTTTCCCGTTCTGGTAATGGCTCGGCCATCTTTATTTCTGTATCAATCTCTCTGGTTGAGGATGACCTGCAGTGCCTCTTCTGGATGGCAGCCAAACTACAATACTAAAAGAAGGTCTAAGCGAATGTTATTAGTTAATCGATTGGCACAGACTTTAACCTAATAAACAATTAATCGACAATCAGTCATAAGTCAATTAATTGTTTGCTTCCCTAGTTTTAAAAATGTATTCTGTAGCTGGATCACATGTGCTCCTTTACCGCCCTCTGTCTGTGCAGAAGCTGACTCTGGTCCACGTCAACAGCAACCAGTGCCTGGACAAGGCCAGCGAGGAGGACAGCCAGGTGCCCAGTGTCAGAGACTGCACACACTCACGTTCCCAACAGTGGCTGCTTCGCAACGTCACACTACCCGAGGTCTTCTGACCGCACTCCGCACACTCCCAAACGTACACCCCCACACACACACACAGCAGCCCAGAGCGAGCGGTCAGACGAGCGGGCATGTTTTATTCAACTCTGGCACGAGGACAGAGACTTCCCCGGAGGGGATTCAGGAGGACGGATGGGACGGTACTACCTCTGCCAGAGATCAGAGGACGGAGAGTCTTCAAGCTTCCTCAGAGCGAACAGAGAGGACTGTAGAGACTCCCTCTAAGAGACCATATCTGTTGTTTTACTTTTCTTTTGGTGTTTTTTTTAATGAAGAGATTTTAAGAGTGACTGGCTCTAGAACCGTGGAGTCGAGGTTCTGCACACAGCTTCCCCTCAGCTCATCACTTAACGTTTACTGACTGCCTGCGATCAGTGTGCATGGGTGGGCGTGTGTGTGTGTGTGTGTGTGCGCGCACTTATCTGTCTGTTTGACCCGAGATGAATGTATGCTTTTAGAAGGGGGGGCCTGAACATTTGGTTTTTGCTTTCCTTAAGTTCCTGTTTGTTTTTTTATTTAATTTTATAACGGACATTGAACATGAACTCTTATGAAGAAGGATGCATGTTGGGGTGTGTGTGTGTGTGTGTGTGTGTGTGTGTGTGAGAGAGAGATTACGTCTTGTGCGTGTGGACGTGTCAAAACCCCTCCCTGCAGTCTTGCAGCAGTGTATGTCCCCCTCTGGTGTTACATCTCGGTATCTCATCTTACAGACTGAAGCATCCAAGCTGAGGATTTTCCAAGGGAGGGAACGTAATATAAACAAACAAAAAAAAAAGAGAGAGAAAACTCAACCCGATGTCTGCCAACAGCAGAAATGTAGAGGTATAGAAATATGTTTGTGATATCTTCAGATTTCTATGTCCAGTTTTTACATGCCTTTTCTGTTTCTACTTATGTCAGTAACTTTTAGTTTTTTTTTAAGGATGTTCAACGTACAGCCAACGCACACGCAAAAAACACAACAAGCTACTTTATATTTATCTGATACCTTCTGCCTGCTGTAGTGTTTAACCATCAGAAACTCTCCTACGAAACACTACAAAGCCACACACTCTCTGTAAAAGGCAGTTCGTACAGGTGCATCGCAGTAAATAAGAATATCATAAAACATATTTCAGTAATTCAGTTTCAAAAATGAAACTCTGATAGCGTAGATTCCTTTACCATGTTGACTAAATCAAATGTTACTTTTGATACTTCGGGCTCACAGCTAATAAAACCCCAAAGTCTCTGGGAATTAAAATATTATGTTGAACCAAAAAAGCAGATTTTTACAGCAGAGCGTTTGCTTATTGAAAATCATGCATCAATGCAGCGTAGCACGGAGGCAGCCAGCCTGTGAACACTGGCAGCTCTCATCTCACCTACGTTGATGTTTCTCATCTTCTTAATAACTCTCCACAGATTACTTATGACCATGTCCTGCTGGTAAATGAAATAAACCTTTTCAATGGGAAGCATGACAGATAGGCTCTAAAAGTTCCTAATAGACAGCTGTGCTGACTTTAGACTTGGAGCAATGGACCAACAGATGAGAGTAGAGTCCCAAATCACTGCTGATTGTGGAAACTTCCCAACTTGGATTCTCATCACTCTGGGGACCTGATTCCTAAATGAAATCCAAACTTTTATTTAATCTGAGAAGAGGGCTTTTTTCCACTCCTCTGAGTTTCTGAACAGCTTACGTCCTGTAGATACTCCTCACTTTATGAATCGCACAAAAAAATTATAGGTTTTACTTCGTAGCCTTGTCAAGCCTGAGATGTTTCTGACACGTTTTTCCTTCCACTAAACTTTCCATTAATATGCTTGGAACAGTCAGCTTGTTTTTAGTAATGAGCTTTTGTGGCATATCCATATGGAGGCTGTCAGCGTCGCTCTGCTACACAACAATCCAGTCAGCCGTCTTCCCTATGTTGTGGTTGGTTTGACGTAATATTATAATCTTTTGGGAAACTGAATTTTTGGGGGGGGTTTCATTAGCTGAACACCGTAATCATTCAAATAAAAAGTAAGAAAAACTGTGTGTAACAAGATTGAGTTACTGAAATAAATCGACTATTTATTGGTGATCTAGATGCAAACGTTTTTCCCACATCGACCTTTTTCAGAAAATACACTCCAAGAGCTTTTATTCTGCTGTGGAGTGTGTTGGATGAATCTGTGCAGGTATGAATGTGCTTCTCTTCAGTACTTCTCCCAGTTTGTCAGCTCCATGTTTACTAGGTCAAACTTGATTTTTGTTTTGTTTTTGGAAGAACCCATACAGCTGAGCACGTCTCATGTCTGCATATTCACTTTTTCAGCGGTCCAGCTGCTGTTAGGATGCATAAGCAGCGTTTATTTGGTGTTTTAGAAAAATTAAGCAGTGAGAAAATAACAGTGGAGCGACGAGAATATATCTGACATTATATCTGAATTCATAATCATGTCGTTTTTTCTTTTTTTCTTTTGCAAGTCTACCGGCAGTATTTCTACATTCATATTTCAGCCTCAGACAACTGAACCATGTCATTATCATTTCAACCATCATACTGTGTTTTTTTTTTGTTGTTGTTGTTTTTGTTGTGTTGTCACTCCTGCTGCTGTACGTCAGAGCTGGAGTCGTTTTGTAAAAGTTTGAAACATTTCAGCTTCCTCCAGTGGAGGAAGGGTTTACACGAAAGAGAGAGAGCGAGAGAGAGAGAGAGGAGGCCATCGACTGGACTTTCATATCTGAGCCTCAGAGTGACTGTGACGATGTTTTTGATAGTGAGACCGAGGGAGTGTATCATTTGTTCCCATGTCAGGGGGGGGGGGAGAGAGCGGGGTTAAAAAGAACTGACATGTCCAGGCTTCCACACTGAGCTGATCCAAATGTAGAAAATAAAGGTGAAAAGGTTTACAGAAGAACTCGAGGAGTGTGTTGATTTTTCTGCGCAAACACACCACAAACTTTGCATTTTTCCAATAATTGCAGTTCATCTCTGCCAACTCTTTTCTCCCACCTATGCCAAAATGTGCACCTCCAGTCAGAAACGTGTAGTCATTAACAGCAGGAATGTCAAATTAAACGTTTGGGTTTAATGATTCATTTTACTTTTCCAGGTTGTAATGATTATCTCAGGCTGTCCGCTGTGCGTCTTCCTGTTCTCTCTCTGTAACCTGTCGTCTCTGGCAACTGACAGAATAAAGGTCACCAAACCCTAAAAGCAAGAATTGGGTGCACAAGTGAAACCTGTTGGGATTTTCTCGAATCAGTAGAGTCAGTTACAGATTGTGATGGACCGAGCAGTTAAGGAACAGCCAGGCACCGGTTCAAAGTCAAAAATAATTGTTTTTTATTTAACCCAAAACAAAACTTGGGTAAATAATAGAAAAAATGACAAAATTTGGGCCCATAAAAGAGGTCAAAGTAACAGACATCAACTCAGACTAACTCAAAAAACAGACCTCCCAAACAGAGACAAAAGGGGACTTAAATACTGGCTGATCAGGCCACATACAAAACTCAAAGGGGAAAATACACAGAAACCTAACTGAAACTAACATAGCAAATCCCATTCCCCCCCTCTGGATGATGAGTAATGGTGTGAACCAATTTGCAGTCTCAGCTGGCTTGCTCCACCCCTTCTCCACCTCTCTGCTCTCCTAAGGATTGGGCAGCCAGCACTTAAACTCAGAAACAAAACAAAGATTAAATCAAGCAAAACACAACAATATAAACTAAAATGTGCGCACTTATTCTAGAATACACTGTGATGTGTTGCTTTCTAAACAAAACCAGTTATTCTGTAAATTAAATCCTAAACTTAAAGAAATCCAAATATAAGTGAAATGAACTTATTGCGTGTGGTGAGAGTGAATATTACCACATTTGTGTGGCTGTAACTGCAGCCATCACACAGATTTAAGCTGAAATACATACATAAAGTCCAACTGATATTTAAATAAATGGTTTTTCAACCAAGTACTCTGCAGCCACACATTCTTCTAGCTACGAGACCTGATTCTTTCTGGATATTTGACTTTTTGTAAGCATAATATTTACCTGCTTTATTAGTTCCCAATAAAGCAGGTATTGCTTTATTGGGCTCTATATAGAGCATATATATGAGCTCTATATAGAGCCCATATATATGAGCTCTATATAGAGCTCATTTATATGGGCTCTATATAGAGCCCATATAAATGAGCTCTATATAGAGCCCATATAAATGAGCTCTATATAGAGCCCATATAAATGAGCTCTATATAGAGCTCATATAAATGAGCTCTATATTTGGCTCATTTTTCCAAGTTTAAATTCTCTGCAGGCATGGCCCATGCTTGGCCATTTTTATTTAGTAAATAACAATTTGCCCCTTTAATTTCTGGAGTAACACTTTGACCCAGGTCTTGTTTCTTTCATAATTCCCTCCATTATTTATTGTTCTGTCAGAGTATTATTGGAGTGTTAACATCAATCATACTTTCCTTTGATCGGCTATTCTTAACGCCTTTAGTTAGCTCGTGACTGAAAGAGTGCTGTAATAAAACCTGAGAATTACATGGTCAGACGGTGTGAAACATGGCCACTGCTGTAAGCCATTCTTGCACATTGACTAGATAAATCTCTCATCTCCGCCACAGTGAGAAACGAGCGGCTGGATGAGAGATGAGCCTGCGCTGAAACCCGAGAAGTCTGATGGGACTGTTCTCCGGCCTATTAATAAACATGAAGGTCCAGTGTGAAAAAGGGGCGGGGGGGAGAGAGAGGAAGCCGGGCCGCAGACTAAGTGTTTGATGCAGAGTGGATTATTCAAACTCCCGATGAATTATTCATCTGAAAGGATTTGGGTCCAACGAGAGCCATCAGGAAGACATATTAGACAACAGCTTTTAGCTCTAGAGCCTGCGAAACGTGTCGATGCTTGTGCATTTATTTTCAGACAGCATCTGGTGGATGCATGCGTGACACGTTTACACCGCTCCAGCTCAGCACCACCATGAAGTGAAAGCAAACAGGAAGCGCCAGGCTCTAAGAGCAAATGACACTAATGACTCTGCTATTGAAGAGATTTAAATCTATGATCTGGTTTTGTGCCACAGACTTCAGCAGAATGATGTGCAGAAATGCCTCACAGCTGCAGCCTGGAGGGGAGAAACTGAGAAAAGACAGAACCAAAGTTTGATCAGAGCAGCAGGGTGAATTGGTTTACTTTGACTCAAGGCCTTCAAATGTTGTTGATTTGTGTTGTTGGAAATTACCTTCTCAGTTCAGATGCTTTCAGTCTCTCCTTATTTAGTCATGTATTTGGAAACACTTGTTGACTGTTTCAACACTTTTCTACTACTTATTTTCAACTGGAGATAGGAGGATATCAGATTATGACCGATGAGAACATGTCAGCAGTTTGCCGAAGAAGAAGAAGAAGAAAAAAAAAAATCTGAGGTTTCCAAGTCTTAAATATCAGCTATGTTGTACTTAAATCACATAAACTCATTAGAATCGGTTCAGAAATGTTCTTAAATATACCTATTACAAATTAGAAGCAAAATAAAAGTTACTTCCTGGGATAATGAAGGTTGGTATGAAACAGGAAGTCAGAACTTCAACCGAAGTAAAGACATGGCACAGCTTTCTGCCCTTTTTCTTCTTTGCTTTAAAGATCTCAGCCGCTCACTGAGGCCTGATCTGACTCTGTGGTTCCCTTCCGGATTTTCTGAAAGTTCAGATATCAAGATGTTGCTTTAAATAATTCCCACTTCGTTTAAGCATTTACAGCAACTCTAATTCATTTTACGAGGACAGGGACAGCAGTGGGTGAATCATCCGGCTATTTCTTATTTATTTTTTTTCTTCTGGAAAGATGCGTGACTTCAGCAGCAGCCTCTGTTGGAGCATTTCACAGATTTGATATTTATTCTGTCCATCTGTCTGGAGCTGCGCTGACACATCGACAATCTGTAAAGCCTTTGCAGAACAGATGACACAGTCTGACTCAGTTCCCTCAAACACAGAGGGAAGTTTAGACGCTGTTCGTCTAAAAAAAACAAGAAAAAAAAAAAATGAGTTGGGTTGGTCACGTGCTTTACAGCCTTCTGATCAACTCTAACGAAATGTCTCGGAAGTCAGAATTGTGGTCTGCACTGACAAGCTGCCACTTTTAGAAAAACAAGACACTAGCAAAGGGTTTGCAAACCTGCCAGGAAATGGCTGCCCACTTAAACCATCAGATCTGATAAACTGAACATTAATCAGAGAATCAGCTCATTTAAAGTTTGTTACGATGTAGAGCATGCGGAAGAAGGAGCTCAAGTTTGATAAAAAAAAAACTGTTTGTGGTGAAAACATAATACTGCAAACAAAGCATGCAGTGCAGCATGGTGATGGCAGCATCATGCTATGTGGATTTGCTTCGTGAGCTGAAACAAGGAAGCAGGTCAGAGTTTAACTGAATATCAGTGATAGTAAGCAAATAGTCATTTAGATCAAATGTATTGGAATGGCCTAATCAAAGTCCACATTGAAATCCCGTGGAGACTCACATTGTTTCAGCTCTGCTCCTCTTGTTCAAATAGTTTAAAAGTTTTGAACTTTCTTTCTGAATGGGTTAGATTTTGTGTTCAGTTCTTTAACATATTTTTAATGATTTAAGTCAATTTACACATTTTTTCTTAACTACAAATTAAAAAAAAAAGTTAAAAGCAGAGGTGTGCTGTAAGGCGGGGGAAGGAGGACGTTGATCGAAGTGGTTCACCGCGGAGGAGCTGCAGAGATTCACAGCTCAGGTAGGAAGAAGCCAACCATTCCCAGGGTGAAACATGATAGTGGCTGCATAATGCTGTGGGGGCTGCTTTTCTTTAACACTGGCAAGCTCTGATAAGATGGTAGCTTAGCTCCAATTATATTAGTGAGCCAGAATGGCCTAATCAAAGTCCAGACCTAAATACAGTTGAAAATCCGGGGGAAAGGTTTAAAAATTGATGACAGCTGGTTTCTATCCACTTTGACTTTTAAGGTTTTAAAGAACAGGGTTCCATTTTGAAAAAGAAAATGACACTTTTGTGGTTTTAAATTCTGCTTATTCAGTGCATTTTATTAATAAAAAACACAGCAACTGTAGCAAAGAAACCAATACAGTATTTGAGTTCATCTCTGTGCCCGTTAGTTTTAGTCCAACTCCTCCCCTCCCTCACATAGCTAACACAGTAGCTGAATGATTAGTGTTTATCCTCTCTGTACAAACACATCTGTAGTGCCTGCTTATTGAAGCCTCTAGTGATGTAAACAACTTTATTTTTAAAAAAGTGCTGAAATTCTCAGTAAAGTGTCTGAAATGCAAAACGTGACAAGAGTTGCCAAAACCTAACAGTGTGTGTGGAAGTGGTGGAGAAAGAGGTGGCTGTGCCTCAGGTTTAGGATTAAAGCTTGGTCATGCATGTGCTGAGAACATTAAGCTTCAGATAAATAAATAAAAAGTGTAAAAAAACTACATTCCTCTGATGTACAGTGTCTGAAAATAGGACATCTAGTCACTGGAGTTGATGAAATTAAAAGCAGCAGACTGAGCCGGGTCCGGTTATGGCTCTGCTATCAATAAATTACAGCTAGAATCTCTGAAACTTAAGTAGCTTGTTAAATTAAGAAAGAAATAAACCATCAAAGCTCATTTTCTTGGTCCTGGTTGGACCTTCAGACTCCCTGAGGTAGGGAGTTCAAACGCTGCGCAGCCACAGCAGCAAAACAAAGCCACCTGGGGCTTTGGAGACAAAATATATCATCTTAAAAGGAACCACCGAAACGTTTTAGGCATTTTTTGTTCAATATTACAAAATGAATTAGGCACAGAGTTCTGAAAGAGGATGGAAATCAGCTTCTCATCGGAAACGCAGAGTGTTGGCGTTGCTCCGGGTTTGGGATCAGGATGTCTGCTGGCTCTGGGACGCGGACAGCGCCGGCAATCGCAGCGTCTCCTCCTCTTCTTGGTGCGGGTCGAGCTTCTGGAGCCAGCCAGGCGGGAAGCGAGTCCCTGACCCGTGTGACATTCTGCAGGGATACATGCCCTCACTTTCAGTCAGAGGTCGTCTTCAGCACGGAGGGAGTGGACTCTGCAAACGTCCTTCGAGACGAGAGGACAACGAATGAACAACCGGTTAAATAGGGACGGTTTAATCAGCTGTAGGTGTGTGTGGGCGTGTGTGTGTGTACCTCATGGGGTGTGTGGGCCAGTTTGGCTGGACTGGTGTGGGGAGTGCAGAGCTGGGACTCATCAGCATGGCGCTGTAGATGTTTGCTGCCACCACCAGGACGCAGAGGAGAATGGGGCCAATTATCGCCCCCTCCAGGCCAAGATAGTACGCTCCACCTGCGACCGCCAGGCCTGTGAGGTACGGATGGCCGCCCCTGACAAAAAGAACAAACACTTTATAAAACTATATTATGGAGATGAACACTAAAGCAGGTTGTAATTCATTTTGAACAATTTGGAGAATGAATGTCTGTTTTTTTTTTGTTTGTTTTTCTCAGTAACTTGAAATCAAAGTTATTCCCAAAGCCCTGTCTGGTCTCCTTGGTCTTCATGATGCTGTTTGTTCATTAATGTTTTCGAACAAACCTTTAAGGCCAGAAAGAGGACAATTAGCCTTATGTTTAGGTTAATTTACATATCTAAATATGCAACGTGACAAAATGTGAGTAAACTGGAGCGTATGAACATTTCTGCAGGACACTATTTTTTAGGACTCTCTCAAGCAGCAGTTTATGTAAACAAATACATTTTTAGTTTGACCTTTATTTAACGAGGAAACTCCCATTCAAATTAAAAAAACTTTGTTAAACACCTGCTGCAACATTTGCATTTCAAAGCAATAAGTTCCAGATCTGGATACCTTTATCACATTTTAAAATCTTTTTGCAAACATACCCCGATATATCCGAATAGATGGCCGTGTCCACGAAATACGTCGGGAGCAGATGGCAGATGAGCAGCAGGGCGGCCTTGACGCTTTCGCCTTGAGCCAGCCACAGGTCGCACACGGCCGGCACCGCCGCCCAGTATGTCCCCAGGAAAGGCACGGCGCCCAAGATGGCAGCCAGAGCTGCGGGCCAGCAACAAAAGAGCCACGCAGCACCGAGGGTTTAGTAAGAATAACACTGCAATCTGCTGCAAACACACGGACTCACCGGAAGGAATGAAGACGATGTTGATGCCAAAGATGGTGTGAGTGAGCCAGGTGTAGAGGCCGTAGAAGCCCGCCATTTTGAAGGAGGCATCAAACACCCCTCTGTAACGCAAACATCGACCATCGTCTACGTGAAGGAAGATCCTGCATGTTTTATTATTTCACAGCCGCGATGCAAACCTGATGGCCTCCTCCACAGACTGGCCGATGATGTTGGAGGAGGGTCCGGGCTGCGAGAGCGGCGTCAGGTTGATGACCCATTTGACGGGTTTGTAGTATTCGCCGCTGGAGCTCAGCAGGTAGAACAGAGTGGTGAGGAAAATCACCTGCATGGCAGAAGAGAACACACATCAGCACTGGAGCATGTACGCAGAATGAAAACCTGCTCATGGGCCTAACACTGCAAAAACTATCTAAATTATTAACTATTAAATAGACAGCAAAAAAACTAAATTTGTAATTTTGGTCTGGTTTATAATACAAATATCTTAGTACACTTGAAATAAAACAAGACTAACTTACAAGTTAGCAACTCAGGAACTTGTTTTAAGTCAACAATTCCTTAATATTAAGAAATACTAGTTCAACTGGCAGGTTATTTCACTTATAGTAAGACATTTTTCCCATGTTATAAGTGAAATAATCTGCCATTGAAAATAGTATTTTTTCCATCAGTGTCAAGGAATTATTGATTTAAAACAAGCTCCTATATGTTGCTGAAAAGTTATTTTTAAGTTTTGCCTTATTTCAAATGTACTAAAGCATTTCAACTAGAAACTAGACCAATAACACTTTGTACGATTTTGTGTTTTTGCAGTGTGTAAATCTTTCGGATTCTGTCGGAATAAGTCTAGTTATCGAGGGAAGGTATAAGCTGAGATGCTCCCGATGATGGAACATCTTTCATCAGCCCGACACTGGCAGCAAATCAAAGGAAAATCTCCCCTGAGTGTTTTCGAGCTGGTTCACTCGGTGATTCATACCAGACTCAGCGCAAAGTTGAGCAGCGCCGTGCCGCTGTGGAACAACACGGTGAAGAGGGTGGTGGTGGTGGAGAAGAGGAGGCCGACGTTCCTGCTCATCACCACCCACAGAGACTCCAGGATCTACAAAACAACAACAACAAAAAGAAGGTAAACACAAACATCCAGAGGGAAACTGGATTTCCAAGTAGTCTCTGTTAAATTAGAGCTGCGCAGATCAAGTTTTCTTTGTTAAATGTCCTGGTATTTTAAAGAGTGCTTAACAGTGTTTTTCTACATGTTCATCCGTTGTTTCAATTTTTTTTTAGGTTTAAAATGTGTCAAAAGTCTTCAGACAAATTATTGCAGGAGGAGGCTGTGTTTAATCTGAATATATTATAAATCTATAAATTCAGACAAACTCTGATCTTACAGACAGCACAGTCTCGATGTTCTCCTGCACAAAAGAGGCGATGTCCTTCCAGTCCAGGATGTCCCCGTGCCAGCTGTTCTGTCTGTGAGTCATGTTCTTCTGCACGCGGTTCCGCCCGCTGTGGGTCACATTCTGCAGCATAGAGGGGATAATATTTCCACATACAAATCAAAAATATGCAGAACAACAGGCGGCTAGTGTCACACACCTTCACGAACCAGGAATGGTAAAGCCGGTCCCAAAGCTCCAGCACCTGCTTCTCGATCATCGCTGTGTTGTTCACCTTATCCCCCAACATCTTTTGAAGCTGAACACCAAGTTAAAGTTTTCTTGAGCTTCAGTCTGACTTTTTTTTATTTTTCTGACATTTAGCATAAACCAAACGTCTAACCTTCTGTGTTATCCATTCTCTCCCATGCTGATAAACATTAGTAGCAGCTGAATTCAGAGCTTTCTGCACGACACGAGCTTCTGGAAGCAAACTAGAGGAGGGAACATAAGAAAGAAAGAAAAAAATCAATAAACGTAGAAAAAAAAAAATCTATAAAGCATAGATAGATGATTGAAAAATGCCTTACTTAGCCCATTCTGGATGGTTGGAAAGAGTCTCGTTGATGAGGTTACTGGTAACTTTAATGATGTGAGTGCTTTCGTGATGAACCTAAGGAGTAAGAAGTTGCTTTGGTATCCAGGGAGACGTTGACGTTGATAGTGTGAAAGTAAAATATAGAACAAAAACGCACCATAGCAGTGAGCAGAAGACCCATGAGCAGAGTCCCTGTGACCAGGAGGAAGATAATGAAGATGCTGATGATTTTGTCCAGCGATCGCTCCAACCACACTATCATCTGACAAGGAGACAGAGAAGATACCTCAGCAGATTTCTGCAAGAGTTCAACACCACAGTGATCAGACACATGGAGAAACCTGCGTCTTCCCCACATGGTGAAACCCCATTTCAGTTTTAAACCCAAAGATAAAAGGTGGCTGATTTATTAAACCTGTAGTGTGCAGGTCTGGAAACATAACACGCATGTTCTTAAACTCAAGTAACAATCTTCAGATTCAGCTGATTTCTCTTTTTAAAACTACTTGGTTCACCCACATTTTATCAGCTGTGTGTTATTCCAGCCGGGAAGGACTAAATCAAATGGATCGCACTTTTAATCTGACTCAGGAGTTAGTAAATAGTTGTGACTTTAGCTCAGAATCATGAAGATCTTACTAGGGAAACGTCCTCGACTGTGGAGAGATCCTGCAATGAGATCGCTCAGGAAAAAAACAACATTTTAACGTGATGTTTTTGTTCAATTACCCCATTAGACTCTCGGATCCAAATCTAACAACTCTTTAACTTGAAGCTGTTGATGCCTCGGTTTTACACCCCACATATGCACCACAGCACATGTATAAAAAAATTACTGTAGATACAAGGATTCATTTATTTTCCAGATTTGGGGGTTTTAACCTCAGGTTTCTCAGTGTTCCCATTGATAATCACATTTCCTCTCAGAAAGCATTAAACTTATCGAAGTCCACAGCAAATGAGTGGAGGAAGCTGTTAGATGTCCTGATGCATCAGTGCATTGAAGTTACATGAATGGTTAATGATGCAGCGGTCAGTACAGGAGCTGCTGCACTACAGCTGCAAATTTAGAGACACCTTAGATATGGACCTTTATCTGGCAAAATGAAGTGAATGAAACCTAATAACCAATTTTTATTACAAAAAGGACAGACTCACCACATATGAAAAAGAATTAAAGTTGTAAATTAAGTTCCTTGCGATATAAATTTCTTCTAGTTGCATACAAATCTAGTACAAATCTAAAGTACTGAAGTACTGATACTGTATTCAGAGCAATAGACTCTTAGTAAATGTCTGACTCGGAATACACAAAGCCACCAACAGGTTTTAAATTAGACCACAGTTGTAAACACTTTGAGTACCAGATCTTTAAAGTTGCGTTCCTCTTGAAGAAACTGGCGCTTAATTTGAATCAATTGAAGAATTGATACAGAAACGAAAATGTTTATAGCACCCTTCACATATTCCTAAACTTCTCTGGTAGAGATAAATTATTAGTTTATTGCAGTATATAGCATATTCTCTCACAGAACAATTTACAAAAATTCAATTAAGAGCACATTCATTCAGGGGGAAAAAAAAAAAAAAACCTCTGTAAAATATCAAAAGAGTGCAGAGCTAATCTGTTGACTATTTTTTAGATAAACTGGTGAATAACTGGATAGGAAAGGGGCTAACGTGATTTTTTCTTTTATAAAATTTGAATCTAAAACTTACACTACAGGAATTCTGGGTAACATATTCACAGATTAAGGTGGTTTTTTTTTTATCTTAAATACAAAATGTATATACTCTTTGTACAGTTTTTGCCTAATTTCTGCTCTGAGCAAGTTGGCCTTTCAGCAAATTCCCTATTTTGAGTCTGTACATTCCAGTTAAAAATTAATCTTTTACTAAATCAGTTGATAAATTATTTCAAATATCAATTCATCACGACTAATCGTTTCAGAGGACATCTTAATCTTCATCTGTCTCAAACAAAATGATCTAAAACAGCTCTATGTTTTAGACAGGTAGTCATGGCTTGAGTAAAAATTAACATCTCCATTAAAAATTAATTTATTCGGATGGTAGTAGGAGCTTTTGACCATCACACAATTTACTGCATGTGCTTTAATGCTTAAACTCTTACAGAGCCTCTCAGAGTGAAGCTTCGTAATGATTAAAACATCATCTTTCTGAACCTGCAGATCAAAAACGCTCCTCTCCTCCCACTCCTCTCTGCTCTCTTTACATCAGCCATCTCTCCATGCAGCTCACACAGTCTCTCAAAACAAATCTGCCAGCTGGATCAAAGCAGGGAAGATACAGATGGTGGAGAGAGGGTGGGGGGATTAGTGGGAGCAACAAGTACCACCTCCACCTCTCCACTGCAGCTTCCTGCAAAAATAAATATAAAAAAAAAAACAAAAAAAAAAAACAGGAAGCAGGAAAGCGGCGAGGTAACAAACAAAGATGAGAGGGAGATGACAGTGGATGGAGGAGGATAAAAAGGAAGCCAGTCCAAGCAGCTAACAGGTGTGTTCACTCCTTCACACACACCAACATGAAGACGGAGGTTTATTCTTTACCCTCGTGCTCTCTCACACACAAGCACTTATTACCTGCTTGTTAAGCCAATGCCAGAGCTTTGGGGAGGAGACAAAGAAACATTGGGAAGATTGTTATTGGAGAGATATGTGCAACAGTCGCCTCACGCCGCCCCATAAGACAAGAAGACAACCTCTGTTTGGGTACAAGCAGTGAGTGGACACACTGCGGCAGGCAGGATCTCATAATAGGCTGTACACAGAGGGGCCAGTGGTCTGAGGGTCGGGTGCAAACACACAGCCGCAAACACAATCCAACGTCACAAAAATGATCTGTGATAAAACATCTACAGTGTTTGTTCTAATGCCGTAAGAGACACCAAACATTACCAGTAATACAATCTGACAGTGCAAAGAAAACAACCAGCAAGCGTGACAATCTCAATTTAAACTCGGTTTCTGGTCATTTGATCAGCATTCTGCCAAACTTCGCTCCCCTTTCAGCTCTATTTTTAGGTCTGACTTCACTATCTACTCCAGTCGGTGCTGGCCGGTTCATCCAGAACAGTCGGTGTATTAAAACTTTCCACACCAGCTGCTGCTGGAAATAAATCTGATGAGAGTCTGAAACTGAGCCTTAATAACAAATCAGTAGCTACAAGGCAACAGTGAGTGTAGATTATCTATAAAGGTTTCAATCAAAGTAAACTCACTTGTACAGCCTGATAATGAAACTGGCTGCATTAAAGATGAATGTCAGTGGTCGTAACCCAGATTTTTCAGTCTTCAGTTACGACTGGACGCATAAAAATAAAGCTCAGGTCTATTTTTTGGGATATCCTTATTTGACTGGATCAGAGTTCCCTGACTAAACTCAACTCAGTGACTACAGTAACTCAGGTGGCTTCAATTTGCTTGATCCTGTTTTTAAATCACAATCTACTGTACTTTTGAGTGCATGTTTTGCAAAACTATCACATGCTTTGCAAAAATTAGCTGAAATGCTAGTCAACAAATTCATTAAAGTTCAAAGCAAAGCATGAAAGTAGGAAAGTAAACTCACAATAAACACATTTGTCCCTACACCATTACCTATAACCCCATTAGTGTATTACCAGCTGAATTAACAAGTTCTATCACAAAAAAGAGAGGAAAGATGCTATGCTAACATTAGCCCAGCAATTCAGAAAACTGAACAGGAGGGAAACATTGCCAGCAGGAGCAGCATGTTACTTTGCAGAAGACTGTAGCTCTGTGTGTCGAGGTTGTCCTGAAGAGACATCTGTTTAGACTAAA
The DNA here is from genome assembly GCF_002775205.1 of Xiphophorus maculatus. Taxonomy (NCBI): domain Eukaryota; kingdom Metazoa; phylum Chordata; class Actinopteri; order Cyprinodontiformes; family Poeciliidae; genus Xiphophorus; species Xiphophorus maculatus. Next base: position 16,537,859 of record NC_036445.1, read on the forward strand.
TATCTGTCGTTGCCAAGAGAAACAGATACCACAGTGTCATCCATGTTATTTGTGAAGGTCTAAAATTGATTAAATGTAGTCTGATACTTTGATGTTTCTTAAAGCTGAAAAGTCTTTAAGCATGCACAGGACAGTTACAGTTTTCTAATCCTAAAGTCATTTAAAATGCTCTATGTTCTGTTTAATGTGAATCAGCAGATTTTAGACTTCTACAAATATGAACTGGTCATTTCGAGTCTACAAAATGTGCAAATTCTTTGTTGAATTTGCACATGGCTAGCATTGCATTAGCCTCATATGTTTTGAGGTGTTTAACTCTGAAACCATTTCCAAAACCAGAATGCAGTTTTGGACAGTCAGTCTCAATTCATCTATTAATATCTAACATATTAAACATGCCTATTGTGAGTTTCTTACCTACTTGATTTGTGAAACTTTTAAGAGGCCCGTCACAAGGCTCCAATCTAAAAACGAGGGTTAACTGGGCAACTCTTCTCGCAGATGCCCAGCACATTTCTGATTTATTAACCACTGAAGGCCTTCTGTAGCGAAAGTTTGAAAAATCTAAATGTGTACTGGTGCAATATAACGTTTCGCTTTGTGATAACTTCAGGTAGTGTGGAAATAAAAATGCAGAATAAAAAATAACTGCATACAACCAGAATGCATTACCTTGGTGTCAATGCGCAGCAGGAACTGAGCAAGACCTTTGATTGGTCCAGGCAACAAAGCCTCTTCGCGTTCCAGCACGAACTTCTCCAACACGGTCCACCACAAGCTCAGAGTCCGCTCTGCGAAGCTCTTCACACCAAAGTGGACCATCAGCTTCTTCAACACCCAAACTGAAGCAACAAAGTAGCAAACATGTAACTGCAGGGGATCTTTTCATTTGGAAGTGATGACAGATGAGTGCGGTCTACGTGTTACCAGCCACAGGGATGGGCAGCAGCTGGAGGATCCAGAAGTTGAGCCACATCTGGACCAGCACGATGGCCCAGACCAGCAAGATGAAGTAGATGTCGCTGGATTTCCGACTGCTTTTCTCTTTCAGCTGGAGGTTGGCCTTTAGGGGGCCAGGGAAGCCCGGCATGGGGGGTATGGGACCTACTGATGGCACCCCGTCATGCAGAGGAAGGAAGGGAGAAAAACTGATTTAAAAAGAGTAAAAAGAAAACACACAAGTACAATGTCGAGTTTTTGTACTGTACTTTTTTTTCATGTAAAGACCACAAACTTATAGATTATATTAATGAGATTTTATGTGAGAAACCAGCAAAAAGAAGTGCATGATGGTTAAGTGGAAGAAAAATAAAACAAGAAAAGTTTCCAGTCAATTTTACTCTGAATCTGATGCCACTAAATAAAATCAAAGGCAACTAATTTCCTTCTAAACTTACCTAATTATTATTACTAATTAGTAAACAAAGCACTATTGAAAGCAAGTATAGGTGTTAAAACAACTTGGGCTTTTGTAAACGATTATTCAAGTAATGGAGTAAATTATTGATTATTCTGACAAATTAGTAATCGAATAAAAACTTGTCACGATTTTATACATTTTTATTTTAGCTTTTAATAAGAAAACATTTCCTTGCTTAAAATGGAATACAATTGAAAAAGTTCCATGTATGAAAAAAAAAATTATTCTGGCGCAAAAAAGTGGAACGCAATTTAATGAAGCCTTGAGGTGGATCACTGGCTGAAGTTTAATAACTGAAGTACTCAAATAATTTGGTGACTCATTAGCCCTAAAACCAACATCGAAAGCATTAAACATCTCACAAAGTACTTTTGCAAGGCACTTTGGCTATGATAAGTGCAAAGAACCAAGAGAAAGTCTCTTCAGGAACTGCTCGTTAAATCATTGCTGACTGTAAAAAACAAAGACACATATTTTCTTTTACAGTTGTTAGGAGTTCCAGTACTTCTTCTAAGTACAATAAATCATTCCCAACACCACCAGTTTTTCAACTCCAGCCCAAGAGGATGGAGCGGAGCGGAGCTTCCCCACCTGTGCTGGAAGCCTCACTGGGCTCTGCTTTTGGCTGCAGGTTGCTGCAGGAAATGGCCATGAAAATCGTGTTGGCAGCCAGTGAGAGCATCTGTCCCGGCAGCTCGCCTGTGGGGTGAGAAAAGGAACAAGCGCAGGCAGAGATCACTGAAAACCAAACTGTGAATATTTTGGTGCATTTTTTCAATAGGACTTTGCATCTTCACTGAAGTCAATTGTTCAAACTGCCTCCTTTCATTTGCTTCCACAAAACCTCGCTGTGGGCCAAGTATCCAGCTGCTGTAACGTAATCTGAGGACTGGCTGTGCTTGACAAACCGGGAGGACAAATTCATACCAAGTTATTTTAGTACGAGACCTTTTCACAGTCACAAAGCTAGTCAAAAAGATTCTGCAAGTTTTTCTAGAACACATTTATTTCTGTAATAGTTAATATTACTGTTATCACTAAATAAGAAGTGTATGCGAGTTGAAAAGACAGAAAATGAAAAACGCCCTGACTTATCTGTGATGATAATCAAATTAACACATTTTCTCAGTCGGTTTTCTGTCTTTAAATGACTTCCTTCCTCTTGTTTGCCATATTTGGAAGTATATTTGAGCACATATGACTTTACCTTTTCCTGGGACAGGGGGTTTCTCCAGGGAGCCCACAATGAGGAGTGCCACCATCACCATAAATATTGGCACCCTCCATGACCCGGTCAGAGAAACTAAAATCAGATAGAGAAATGTGAGTGATGACGATGTATCAAACACAGAGAACCCTGTTTCAGTCATAATTTTGATTTTAAAAAAGTTACGTTTTCAGGCGGTTTTTTGCTCTGTTTAAGCTAGCAGCACTACAATAACGTTGCTACAACTTCTGGAAAGCTTGTAGTCACTCTTAATATTTCACACTTGAAGGTCAGAAGTGCTTTCTAACCTTAGAAGTGTGCTAAAAATACAGTCAGACTTCCTCATCTTACTTTGTGACTTTGCACATGCTCAGTCAGGAGGACATGTGGGGACAAGACATTCTCTTACCCCTCTTGCACTCGGGTGGGAAATGGGAGATCAACCCCCCTCCCCATACCACCCAACCCCAGAGGGAAAAAGAGGCAGCTTGTAGAAAAATGTGAAAATGTGCCTGAGCAGGTCCAGACTCACCGATGTAGAAGAGCAGAACAGCCCAGACGGGAAGCGCCAGAGCCCTCAGGTAGCACTCAGTCTGGGGACTCCACTTGAGAGAGACAACCAGCAAGTAGCCAAACACGACACTGCACACCTAAAGGAGCGTAACAAGACACTTTGAGATTTCTTGCCTCACTTAAGATCACTCTAAGGCTTCAAGTTCTATTATTTCATCTAGTTATTGACATTAATACATTTACTCTATAAACTTAAACCCATCTATCAAAGTTTGTTGTTGTAAATACTTTTTCACAGCACTGGTGTTCCACTTTCTATCCATAACCCAGACATATTCAAACTCACCACAGAGCCTTTAGAAAGAGCACATGGCGTCCGTCTAGGAACATTTAATCTAATTTGGATTTGTTTGTGGCGATGCAGGGTTTATCCTTTAGGGCAGGTTTGGAATAATAAGATTTTAATCAATTAGACACTGGAAATACAGAAAATTAGATCAGGCAACAAGCAAATTAAATCATGTTTTCCAAGAAACTACGTTCTGATCTGCGCGTAATTGAGTCAACCGTTTATGCTGAAGCACCCAAGATCATATTTGTGTAATTTATGATGATCATTTAGTCTGAAGTGAGGCTGATCTAAAACTTTTTACTTACAGTATTATGTATGAACGATATGCTAAAAGCTTATTATGACCTAACCCAGTCAGTTTATATGGAAAAAGCAGCTTGAACAACTCCTTGCTTAACTGGTTTGAATCCTACATAAAGAACAGGGATTTCTTTGTTTCAATTGAAAACTTTTCATCAAAGAGGTCAAAGGTCACGTGTGGGGTACCCCGAGGTTCGATCCTAGGGCCCCTTTTATTCAATATTTATATGCTCCCACTAGCTCAGGTTATAACAGGAAATAATATTAGCTACCATAACTATGCAGATGACACACAGCTCTACATTACGATGTCACCAGGTGACTCAGAGCCCATCCAATCACTGAACAGATGCTTAGAACAGATAAATGTGTGGATGTGCCAAACCTTTCTCCAGATGAACAGAAACAAAACTGAAGTTATTATTTTTTGACCTAAAGGGGACCGATCTAGAGTGAATGCACAGCTTCAGTTATTACAACTGAAAACCAGCGATCAGGCCCGAAACCTGGGAGTAGTGATGAACTCTGACCTGAACCTCCAGAGCCACATAAAGACAGTCACAAAGTCGACCTTCTATCACCTGAAGAACATTTCCAGGATTAAAGGACTAATGTCTCAGCAAAATCTAGAGAAACTCATCCATGCATTCATCTTCAGTCGTATTGATTATTGCAACAGCGTCTTCACAGGTCTGTCCAACAAATCAATCAAACAGCTGCAGCTGATCCAGAACGCTGCTGCTCGCGTTCTCACTAAAACCAGGAAGATAGAGCACATAACACCAGTTTTAAAGTCCCTACACTGGCTCCCTGTAGCTCAAAGAATAGACTTTAAAATACTGTTGTTAGTTTATAAATCACTGAACGGCTTAGCACCACAATACATTAAAGATCTGCTGTTGTTGTATCAACCTTCCAGACTTCTCAGGTCTTCTGGTTCTGGTCTGCTCTGCAACCCCAGAACCAGAACCAAACGAGGAGAAGCAGCTTTCAGCATCTATGCACCACAAATTTGGAACAAACTTCCAGAAAACTGTAAAACAGCTGAAACACTGACTTCTTTTAAATCTCAACTAAAAACCCACCTGTTTAGGATTGTATTTGAAATGTAATCAATTACAAATTTATTGATGGAACTTGATTTAATGATTGATTCTATGTTGCATTGTGATTCTGTGTTTGTAATGATGTAAAGCACTTTGAAATGTTTTGCTGCTGAAATGTGCTATACAAATAAAATTTGATTGATTGATTGATTTATTGATTGCCGTTCAGGAACCGAGAGACGTATTGGAAAACTGTTTGAAGCGCATGAGAGGGCTATTTGTCGTCTCCCATAGTACCGCGATTCATATTTGTAGCTCACTCACAATAATTGCAGTGATGAGACAAAGATGGTGCATGCAGAGCTCATTAATTTTGGAGAAATACATGGAAGTGAATCTGGGAGATTTGTCAGCTACCCTGGCACATGATTTCACTCTGAAGCACCTTGACAGAAAACCGTAAGCCCTAGAGAATTTTTGATAACATTTTACGGGAGCAGGCATTCGTATCAATGTCATGACCGAGTTTGATACCAATCGGGCGATATTTGTGGGCGTGACGGCGATTTCAAAATTATTTTGGGGTCAAAAATTCTCTTCATTTCTCGCTCTAAAGGAGCGGCGGTTGGTGTCAGTTATGCTCTGTGTTTCGGCAGTTGGACATTTCTCTCCCTGTGCATTGCTATGGACAGGCCGCAATAAAGCGTTTCTTCGCTGTTTTTCACCATGTTAGAGGAGAAATATGGATTTCTGGGAATAATTTATGCTCAGCTGATGAAGCTGAACTTGTTCACCCTGACTGACAACAGGCTTTCTGTCTGAACCGGGACCGGGGGGAGGGGGGGGAACTGCCCCGATGACGCTGCGTGTTAACTCACCCACACAACGTGGAAGCAGTCCAGCAGCAAGTCGATGACCCAGCAGACATGTCCGAGGATCACCTGCATGCCGATGACACTCCAAAAGAGGTAGAGGAAGTAAGCCAGCGGCGCCCCCGCCCCGATCACCAGCAGCACCGTCAGCCTCTTTAGCACCAGCTTGCCCATCTCCTCCACCCCGTAGTTGACGCACCACACCGGGACCAGCATGGTCCCCACGACGATGGGTGTCCCGGTGTCCTGCAGGCCGGTGAGCCAGGAGCGGCCGAGCCGAGCCAGGGAGTACTTGAAAGGGTGGAGAAACGTGCCGCAGAGCACCGCCCAGAGCAGCGGGCGGAGGAAGGCCTCCAGGATGAAGTACACCAGGACAGCGGCCCCGCAGCAGATAGCCACGAAGATCATCGCCCCGGTGTTGTAGAAGGCCTGCTTGATGTTTTTGTCAAACTTCAGGGAGGACGGCTGGGACAGCAGTTGGCTCATCATCCCGACGGCCGGCTGGACGCTCTCAGAGAAAGAAACGGAGAGAGGCCGGCCCATATGAGGGCTGCCCGGGGGAGAGACAGCGGCGGGATCCGGCGCCGACTCCTTTTCATCTGCCATGATACCGCTGTTGCTCCTGGTAGTCCTTCCAACGGCTCTGCCGCGTGACGGAGGAAAACATATGACGTAGAAATAGCGACTGTTCAAGGGCACATGGGAAATGTAGGAAAATGGAACATGCCCTGAAATCTCCAGTATTTCCGTATTATTTTTTTGTTATCGTTCTTTGTCGGTTTATTCATTTTTGTAGTTTATCTAAAGAACTATTTTAGCAGACACACAAAAACAAAACTTTTCTCACTTCAAACGAAATTAAGTTTAAGATGAAACAGATTTCATTATAAAGAAAAAATGCTGAGCAAATTTTTTGAACAGCTGCTAAAAAGTGTTATAAGGTAGAAATGGAAAGAAGTCGATGTGTAACTATTCTGTTTCAAGCAGCTTGCAATGCTAAACACACATTGTTATGAGTAGGCCTACATTTAAATATTACAAAGTCGTATACTGTGTGAGAAAAGAGGCAATCAATTCAAACAGAGAAAAGATTTTATTTTATATTTTATACTTGAACTTTCTTTTTCATTTTCCGTTCTGGACATTTCACTTTTTTTTTTTTAGGAATTTCAACGTGTGATTAAATGCTACATAAACTGTATGATGGAGAAATAAAGTATTATCAGTTCAATAAAATGTTGCTTATGTAAGACAATGTCGCCAGTTGTGTTTTCTCTGCTTTTATAAACAAGTCATTGCTGTGGCTGAGGAGGATGTTGGCTTGTATCCACATAAACACTGTGAGGGAACAGGAAGGACGTTCTTTCATGTCATTTTTCTTTCCTCTTTGCATTCCAGGAAGTTTCCACACAAGTTGCCAGCAAACAGCAGGATCCTGAAATGACTACCAGATTATTCATTGGCTTGTGTAAGCACTGTCTTCTAAATCAAAGGATGCTGAAAAAGACTGTTTAATTTGAAACTACTCTATTATCAGATATCTGAAGCACATTTCTCCTCCATAACATTTGTTTATTTATTTGTCAAGATGAGTGAAGCTTGTATAATCTATCATGTGTCATACGTCTAAGATAGTCCTTATCTTTGCAAAGTACACATTTCATTATGGCAACCAACACTTTTTTTATTGCTGCATGATCACCTCCTTCCTATTCAGTGCGATTGGCTGTGCTTGATTATGGCGTCCCCATGAGCAAATAGAAGGTGAGAGCTACTATGAGCAGCAAGCAGATAGGAGAATTGAAGGTCTGATAGGCTGTAGAGGGCATGAAGATGTCTTCATACTTATAGATGCTGATCATGCGGTCACTGACCGGAGGGTTGTCGATGTCGTGCCTTGTGATGGAACCTGTTGGTGCAGTGGGGGCTATGTTATGCTGTAATTTCCTGTAAAGAAGTCAGACTGATGTTTTGGTCTTCTTACGTACCTTGAATAGCAGGTCCCCATGCAAACAGGTAATACCAGGAAAGATGTAAGTCCACCAGCGTTTCCTCTCTCGGGACGTATAACGGTCGCTTGAAACGGCATGTCACGCGATTGTTCTCGAAGATTCCTTCTTCATCCCGAGCCGGGTTCCTCTTGATCTCCTTGGCCCATTGGCCAACGTTGTAAAAGTGGTGAATTCTCACACGTCCATTGTCATCATGAACGCACCCCATCACATCGTCTCCTCCCTGAGTCAGAAAGGTTCATCGAGAAAAGAAAAGCTTTGTTTAGCAGTGATGTAATTTGAGGATACTGGTGATCCTGATTTAGCTGATGCCAATTGCTCTTTAAAACTATATCAACATATTTAATCTGCGTATTGTTGTAGTGCCAATTCACCACAAATATTGTCTCAAGGCATTTTGCAAGAAAAAAATATACGCAGAAATATGTGCTTAGTTAAATCCAAATAAATAATGACAGATTGAAAGTCATTTAGGTACTGTTTGGTCCTAGATATAAAACAATGCGGTCGAGCACAGTTTGTTGTTCCAGTTTGTTGACCCACATTCAGAGGCAACGTGGCCTCGACGCGGCTGTCGCGGGTTCGACTCCCAGACCTGACGACGCTTACTGCATGTCTTCCCCCCTTTCCTGTCAGCCTACTTTGAAAAAGGGACACTAGAGCCCATAAAAAATCGCCTTGTGGGGCGATTTAAAAAAAGAAAACAGCTTCAAGTAGCACTTGTGGATGAAGTGACAGACAGTGTGGAAGTTGTATCCAAAGAGGTTGCTCACAGTAACATGGGTGTTTATTCATGCTGCATCAACAGAGGACTTGAAGATTATGTGTATCCAGTTGAAGTCCAGAGCTCTTCCAACAATACTTTTTATTTTTTAATATCAGTGTACCGTGTGTTTTACATGATGAACAAACAACATGGTATACACAAAGTAGAAATGAATATTATTTTTATAGTCACTGCTTCCAAGATACTTCCAAGATAGTCCTTATTGTAAATTCCATAAAATTTCTCTTTTTCCTTTCCTCTCGAACTGTGTTTGAGAGAGAAAGTCCTAGAAAGAGGTTCAATTAATCATATATCTTGTACTTTTGTTTGTTAAATAAATGTTTAAACAAAAACATGTCTAAGAAAAAAAAAACTTTTCTTGACTTGTCTAAAAGTAAGTGAGTAACACATTCTGACTGTTAAAATTGCCTCATATTTGCTGTTTCTCAACCTTTCATTATCATACAGTCAATACGAACCTGGATAATCAAATAGCAAACTATTCATTTTCTGACATGTTACCTTAGAAAAAAATGCATGTTTTGATTAGTAAAGCAAATATGAATATGAACATTTACAAACAGGAGAAGCAATCGCAGGTGTTGCACAGCTTCTCACCATTTTCTTGTCAGAGGAGAAACCCACAGCGACCCAGCCGTCTGTGTCCGCACTCATCTCATACTCCACATCTGTACCGATGCGACGATAGCTCAGAAAGTAATCACATGTCTCTGCATCGCAGCCCGGCTTGCCGTACCTGCACATGTACAGGACATATCCGTCAACAGAAAAGACACATACAAAAACCTTCTCCAAAAAGGTTTTGTTTTATCAGGTTGACATAAACTCTGGCATTTTATTAAATAAATGAATACATCCTACTCAGATTCTACAGTTTCTTAGAAAATAAGTTCATATTCATTGAATGTCTTCACATTTTATCACTTTACAAACACAAATTAAATTTGAGCAGGATTTAATATGGTAGACAAACACAAAGTAGATCATATTTGTTTAGTGCCAGTGGAAGGAAAGTTCATACACCTAAATAAAATCCAGTAAAACCAATTGAGACGTCACATCACCTAACAAATAACTGGATTTCACCTGAACATAATTTGGTGTTAGAGACTGCAAAACATGTAAGACTGGGGTTAAGGTTTACCTTCCAGCGGGACAACAACCTGAAACACACAGTCAGAGCTACATTGAAGTGGTTCAGATGTAAGCATAGTCAGTGTTAAAATGGACCAGTCAAAGCTAGGACCTCAACCTCAATTTGTGGTTGAAAGATGCTTTTCACAGACACTCTTCATCCAGTCAGACTGACCTTGAGATATTTATAAAAATGTGATACATTCTAGTCTTTATAGTGCCAGGTGAAAGAGAAATCCTCCTCCCCTAATCAACCCCCATGGTTGTAGCTGCAGTTCCAGAAAAATTTGCCTCAGGACTTGATGCAAATGTTGGATTCACTTTTTGACATTTTATTTATTAAAAAAATTAAACTGTGCATAATTTTAACTCTGCTTTGAGTTGATCTAGCTCACAAAGTCATAATAAAAATCGCAATTTCACCAAATGTGAGAAGGATTTAAAAAGAGTGGCTCCTATAGCTCTGGTGAAATGGCATACAACCCATAAGAGGACATCCATAAAATGCATCAGCACATCAGTTTAGAAACAGAGGATGAATGGCTGTGATGTTCCTGACCTTATGCAGCCTTTGGTAACTCCGCAGTCGCCGACTTTGATCTTGGCAAAGGGATCGACTGGTGGAGCTGTGGGGAATGGATAACCTGCAAGATACGTAAACAAAACAACTATCATCTGTTTCTAATGATAAACTGGACCAGACGAGGAGAGGCCATCTGCTCTGTGTGGTAGGTGCGGGTGAGGAGGAGACTGGATCAGCAGGGAGCTGGCCTAGGTGCTGAACAGCCTTTACACGCAACATAAAGCACGTTTCCCTTTTTTTGTTTTTCTTCTAGGCCCCGCAGGCTCACTTTTTTTTTTTTTTTTTCATGTATGCCCTCCTGGATTTCATCCAAAGAGAACCAGATCCTTACCATCATCAGACAAATATCTGGATTCCAGGAACTCGGAGGCGAATGTGCTGTAGGAATCCTTGTGATGCTCCTGATGGCCCGGCTCTCCGTGGTCGCCGTGGCCGGTGCGAAGCGCTCCTTCGTCGGTGGGGCTCGACGCGACCCCCCACCGTCCGCTCTGGCATAGCATTACCGTCAGCCACACGACGCTCCGCAACAAAACCATGGCTAACAATGAAGCAGGAGGTGATACGCGAACACTACACGGAAGAAGGGTCGAGACTGGTCCTCATTTCTGTCTGAATGTGTCAATGGTTGCGGATTCATCCATGGCAGCGTCACGCAGTCATCTTCTGATGCCGTTTGTCTCTGTTTTCACAGAGAAGGGACGGGATGCGGCGTCGCTCACTGTGTGAGATTATCAGGCTAATTTCTTGCAAAATTACCCAGATTTGTAATCCAATCATGTAACAGAGGCACGTGGCACTAATCCGCAGTGAAACCCAAAACCTAATTCTTTCTGGTTGTATTTAATCCATCATAACTCTCAGCCCGGTGAATGGTTTCGTCCTCATGTATCAGCCAATAAGCAGTCGCGACGTGCTGTTATCAGGGCCGATCAATAAGGGTTCTTGTTTTCACAACAATCCCATTAGACATAAATTGCGAACCACTGGGATCCCATCAAACCTTTATTTTATTTTATTTTTTTACATATAAATACACACCTTATTTTTCACTCTGCGAGTACAAATATTACTTCAGTGCACTTTTCAGATTTTTTATTTGTGGAAAACGTTTTTTTGTGTTTAATTTTTCTTCTAATTCACTTCTATCTTTTGAACTGGTCTACATAAAATCCCACTAAAATACATTGTAGGTGGTTGTAGCATGACAAAAAATGATGAATGTTGTCAGGCACTGTAGGTCTACATCTCGTACTGTTACATAGATATATGTTACATTAAAACAGAAATGACTCGAAGACATGCCACACACAGCAAAGAAATACATTTTAAATAAAAAAAACCCCACAAAGGCCATCTTCCTACATTTATTTGAATAGTTAGGTTATGCTGAAAAATCAAATATTTCTCTTTTGGATTTGAAGAATTGGAATGGTTTTCATCAGTGTTTAAGAATCATTTACATTAGTCGCACTTTTTTTCCCTAATTTTTGATGGATGCGTTCAATGTGGCATCACATAAGTAGTGTAATGCTGTAAAAATGTTTCAATATTTAATTTTATAAATTTTTCCCACTATTTCTTAACAGAACATAGTAAGAAAATAGGTCAAAACCTTTTTTCTTGGATTTTAACATTTCAAAATCACATGAAAGCAAAACGATAAATTGTTGTTGCAATGTCAACTGTGACCACTTGAGGGCGACAATAACCCACCGTTTATACTTTGCTCCCAGGTTCCTTCCATATTCAGGTAAATTAAAGATTTTGCTTTAAATACGAAACTTTGAAGAGAACAAGACACACTAGAGTTGTTGCATTTAATTTTATGGGTCCCACTGAATATGAACATTAATCCTATTACAAATACATTTAACGATGAATCAAAAAGATCAATGTTATTTGTCTAAAATTAATCACACTGTAGATATTTATTAGTTAATTTTGATGTTTTATCTTAATGTTTTGGTTGTTACCTTTAAGCATCATGTGTCCTAATCGCATTCAAACTTCAGCATCTACTTCTGTTACAGCAACCCACTCCGTATTCTACAGCACATCCGTATTTAAGCATGCAATGCAGTATAGAAACTGTACAATTTTATTGTATTAGAATTAGAGATAGAAACTGCACAATTTTATTGTATTAGAATTAGAGATGACCACATTCAGCAATTTCTACAAACTACAAATTGGAAACAAAATATGCTGATGCCAAAGTCAATGAAATGACCAAAAATTAAAAAATATATAAGTTCAAATGAGATATTTAGTTTTTGATTTTAAAAAATAAGTTAATTTTTAAGCATTTTTTAAAATTTTGTTGAAAATAAGGAATGTTAAGAAATTAATAAGAAAGAAAGCTGAAAAGAAATCTCAACAATGACAGAAAGATGGTAAACTTTGCTGTTCATATAAGGATCCTGCAGGTGATGCTGATGTTACACTGTGTAGAAAAACTACCATGAAGTCTGACTTGCTTTTATAATTAAGTCAACATCAAATTCTTAAGTCAGAGAACCATCTTGTGTAAAAAAAAGTAAATAAATAAGAACCACTTTTTTTTTATCAATTCAGAAACGGAGAAAACATTTCAATAATTACAAACAGTGATTTTAGGAATAAAATATGCAAAAGTTGACAAGTCTGTCAAATGTAGTTGCTACACATTGCTGCTATACCAAGATAAGTTTTGACAATATTTTTGAGAAAAGTATGAATCTTCATCTTTAAAACTTAAGATTAGAGAATGCATATCAGATTCATTTAACAACAGAGAAATAGCTATTTAAGCAGTGCTGAGGTGTAATCCTTTAATCGGACACAATCAAAAGTTTACAGTTTACATTGTTTTCCCTCTCAGTCAACATCCAGTTCATAAATATTTGCTTCCATGCTGTCTCTCTGATACCAAGTTATGACTGAGACTTAAACCTGACTCATTCCACTAACTTCAACCTCAAACACAAAAATGGTTAAAACAATTTTTGTTTTTTTTTCTATTTTGTTCATCATCTTCTGCAAAGTTAATCTGGAAAAGGAGCTAGACAGGATTTTGCTTCCATACCATCTGAACAGATCATTAGGCATGAACTGAAGGGGGTTTCATGATGAAACTTCATGTCTGGTCTTAAAGTTGTGTTGATGGTTTACATTAGGTTTCATTATTTCATGCTTTGAACACAATGTAATCCACTCTCCAAAGGACAAGCAAATAAGCACGTAGCATAACAGTTTTTTTTAATCCTGAGCTGCTCCCTAACACATTGGCGCCCTGGGCTGTGAGCCACATTGTCTGCAAGAAAAACAGCCACTTCATTGACATGATTTAGTCACCTAGAACATTTTAATTCTGCAAATTTCTTTATATCTTTCAGGACATAAATGCGTTTCACCCTCAGGTGACGCTACAAGCCTACATACATGTGCACACATGCAACACTGTGACCTTTAACCTCTCTGCTCTCCGCACACACTCTCTCTCCCTTGTGCTGACACAAATCATCCTGATCAATTGCTCCTCTTGGTCTCGATCCGCCCAATTATCCCGTGTTTATCCTCCTATTATTTCTACAGTTACCTCGACCCTCCCTCTCTGCGTACCAATTACCATTCCGTGTGGGGGGCAATGCTTGCTGGGTAATGAGGGACTCAGGGCGTACCAATCTTAGCCTAATAGCCTTAAAGGGCCACTCATTAACACATATCCTCACCTCCATACCCGTATATCATGGCACAGGGAGAGATTGAGGAGCTGGATGGAAATGGTGGTAAAGAAGGAAAGAATGAGAAAGGAAAGAGGGAGAGTATGTGTGTATGTGCTGTGGGGGAGTGTAAAAGAGGTGGTAAATGTCAGCTGTGTGTCTCCTGGGCCCGTGAGACGAGTCAGTGACAGCAGAACAATGTCTGCTGGGTCCATTCAGAAACACAGCTGCTGTGAGAGCATGCATGGGTATGTCTGTCCTGCACATGGGAAGCTGCAGCTCAGAACACACATGGTTTGTGCCTCACACCGTTCTGAGCACGCACACGGCAGGTAAGTCCGGGATGCTGCTGGAGATCAGCAGGAGGGTGGATGGCTTAGTGAGAGCTGTCAGTCAATAGGAAACCCTGCAGGCTGAGTGCTTGTATCTTCACTACGACAACTTTTTTTCTTGAGTACAAATTGATGGTCCGGAAAGGTTTACCTGCTCAAAGCTGGATTTTATTTCATCACACCAAAGAATTGTACTAAAAAAGTATTTTCTCCCCAATGAAGCCCATTTTTTAATCCCCCAAAGATGGCCAATCATTTGACCATCTTTGGTCAGCTGGTTAGTGGGTGCTTTAAACAATTACACATTTGTGGAAATACGACTACTTTGGATCGAGTCTAACATTAAAAACTCAATTCTAAGACCAGCCAGACCTGAACATAATTATCCTATATCCATTTTGCATTCATTATGGCAAACTTAAAAATTGGTCAAATGTTTAATCTGTTTGCTAAAGTGAAAACGGAGGCGCTCACTCAGGGAACTAGCCTTTTAAATAAGTTAATTTAACTCCCTAGATTTAGTTTTAAAGCATGACCAAATTTAACTTCAGAAGAGATGTTAAGAAGATCATTAAAAGGAAATATTAAATAAAGTAAGCTGTTTCTCTTCCTTTGCCCCTTTCACTTCTAGGTGATTCATGCTGGATTATCTTTAAATAAGCACTTTATGTTATTCCTTACAATAACAGAAATAGAAAAGCTGCTGTCTTGGCACTTTAAACTCTCTTCTCTCTTTCTCTTGCAGGCAGAGGTGAGATCACTTATCGACTTCACCCTGCTTATAACACCAAGCTATTACCTCTGTCTCTGTGTCTCACACAAACAGTCATAAAGCAGGTTTGGGATGCCCACCCACAGGGATTCATTTAAGACTTGTCAGAAATCACTCTGCTCACAGTAAGCACTATTGGCATGTTCTCCAATCTAGATCTCTCTCCCCTCCTGCCCTCACAACCGTCTCTACCAATGAATGCTTATTACACTCACAGAGTAATCCTCCGTATTAGTGGGACAGGAGCAGGAGCATCTTTGTCCTATTTGCACACAAGGTTTGGTTTGTGCTGTTTGACTGTAGGGATCTCAGTGTGTACCAAAGGGTGGAGGGGTCCGCTGTGCTGATGAAATGTTTGCTTTACCGATAAGGAGGCGCAGATGAGGCATCGATCGGCGCTCATTAAACATCGCCGACGGTGGTGACACATATTCATATTCAGATGACGAACATGGAAACATGCATTTACAACTTGAATTTACAGCCTCTCGTACGTCACTCTCCTCCTGTGTGAGTGACTCTCAAAGCTTGTATTGACAGCTGACTTAAAACGCTTGCTGTCGGTGGAGTTATCCATTAAGCTGCACCGCTGCTCACTCTCTGTATAGACACACCGACTGGTCAGGGCCTTAAGAAGTGATTATAGTGCTGGGCAGTGGGAGCCTGGGGCCTTACTGTCATTAGTCTGGTTAATCAGAGCCTTGCTCCAGGTTAAGCTCCGCAGCCTCCAGAGACAGGCTGATGAGCTGAGAGCCGTGCCAGGCCTGCAGTGCTGGGTTGTGGGCTCCAGTGGCTCTCCGGTGGCCCCCCGTCTGCTGCAGCCAGTAATCTATAACTTCCCCCTGGAGTAAACGAGGAGGCTCAGGCTCCTGGACAACACTGACACACTATGCATGGTAATGAGACACACACCTGGTCACACACCGACACAGAGGACGTGTTGGCAATCATCTGTCGGTCTTGAGTTCCTCCAGCTCAGTTTCAGCAACAATCAGCCAGCAATGGCTTTATGGTAATGCTTGGTGTTATTTGACACCCCTTGAACTTTCCCAGACTTCATCATGTTACAAATTTCAGACTTTAATTTGGATTTTATATGAAAGCAAAGAAAAAAAAGCTTTTCATGGTAAATGATTCATGTTTTCTTTTTAATAAGTAAAAATCTTAGATACCAACCACAATTTAAAGGGCATGTTTTTACCACCCCTGCATTTTTAGTGGCCAACATTTTTGCTCGTTAGTTAATCTTCTGTGGACTTAAATCGCCAGCTGTTGCCACATGTTCTTCAGTTCATTTTGTTCTTGACTTGAACTAGACCACTCCAATGAAAACATAGTATGAGCTGCGTGTTCTATTGAAGCTCTTGCTGTATGTTTATCGTTGCATTCATGCAGAAATGTGAACTCAAGTCTTTTGGTCCCTAACAGGCTTTCTTCCAGGATTGCCCCATGTTTGGGTCTATCAGTTTTCCCATCAGCTTTGACCAGGATTCCTGTTACTGCTTGAAGAAAATCCTCACAGTATGATGCTTCCACCTCTATGAAACACGATGCGGAAAGTTTATTCAGGGTAATGTGCAGAGATACTCACCCCCCCACCCCCACCCCCACCTCTTTGCCCCCAGACACATACACATTTTTTGCATTTTGTCCAAAAACGTAAATTTTTTTTTGTCTTTTGTTCGCTACATAACTTGCTTCCAATTCTTCACATAATTTCTCATGGCTTTCTTTCAACAATTGTTTCCTTTTTACCACTCTTCCATAAATCAGACTTATGGAGCCCATGACATGTTCGTCCTGTTAGTAGAGATTCCTACCTGAGCTACAGGACTCTGCAGCTCCTCCAGAGTTACTCTGGGTCTCTAAGTTGCTTCTCTTCTTGTCTACCAGTTAAAGTGTCATTCTTTAGTTTGAAGTTGTGTCATACTATGTAGTGCTATGTGAGACGTTCAAAATTTGGGATATTGTTTTGCTACGTCTCCCTGATTTACGCTTCCCAACAACCTTCTCCATCTGGCCTTAACGATGGTTCTTGTTCTATAATGTTCTGTAACAAACCTCTGAGGCCTTAGTGAAAATATTGAATTCATCCCTGAGTTTTAATGACATACAATTGGACAAAGTTTCACAGGATTTTAGTTAGGTAGATTCAGAGTAAAGGGGTTAAATACGTACGCATATTAAGATTTTTATGTGTTAAACATGTTTTGAAAACCATCTAACCAATAACTTTAACTCCTCGGTTGCAGTGTATTACGTTGGTTTTTCATGTAAAAATCTCAAAATAAGACACACTGAAGTTTGTGGTTTTAAGTGACAAAAAGTGAAAAAGTTTAATGGGTACGAACACTTTTGCAAGGCACTCTATGAATGCTTTCTACTGGCTCAGCAGAATGGGTGCATAATAACCATACACATAAATAAAACCACACATGACTTAAAGGGTCTCAGTGAACCTCTGGGGGCCGGGGGGCTAAACTAGGCTTGACTTCTCCGTCTCTGTGTCCCATGTGAGCTCATTAGCCCCAATCATAACCACTTCTCCATGTTTGCTTTGCACGCTCCATCCATCGACACTCCCCTACACCCTTTAACAGAATCGGGCAAAGAGTGAACGTGTGCCGCGGTTTAACAGCGGGAATGCAGGCGTGTTTAAAGGACGAAGAAGGTCAGAGGGTCCCGAGAGACCCCATGTTTCCCTATGGACTCTTCATATTGGGGTGAAAAGTAGCAAAATAAGTGGGTTATCAAGTGATGAAGTGGATGACCAGGATTTAGTTTGAACTCAGTGTTTTTGCTGCTTTTTGTGTCGGGTGACCCAGATGGGTGGTGAGGGAGGAGGGGAGTCGGCAGAACAGATAAAGGAAGAGGGTTTTCATTTAAAAAAATGAGTGTATGCTGCAGAGACAGGAAGGACCCCAGAGAGCAACAGAATGGGATGAGACAACAAAGAGCCTCCATCACCGTTTTAGTGAATAGATCTGTCCATCTATGGCTTTTTATCTCCCTCTGCTTTCTCTTTTTTTTTCTCCACTCCTAATCAGCCTCTCATTGTGCCATTAGTTGGTCCTGTAGTCTTAATCAGAGGCTTGGCACAGACATCGCTGCTATCCGCTGCCCTTCCCACATGCACACCGCAAAAAAACTAAATAAACACGTTTTAATGCAACACCAATCATGTCATCTCTTCAATAAGCCCCCCTCTCCCCTTTCTGTAGTCCGCAGCTCAAACATAACACATGGGAGGCTTGGCTCGCCCGTCCATCAGGCAGCTAACATGCTGATGAGTGCGTGCTTGCGCGTGTGTGTTTAGGCAACTTCCCAAGGGAAGGGGGAATGATTTTAACTCAGTAACCTGAATCACCTTCTATCCCAAATCTCTGCTGCATGAACACTGTACACACACACACACAAATGCGCGAGCACACTGTCTTTCTCTTTTATGCATTTCGGTGAGTGTGTATTGATAATGGCCATTAGCATATTTATGATCATTGCCAGCCTCTTATTGTTTGCTCGCTCCATTAATCTTCATCTGCTGCCTGCCGACTGACAGCTCAATCTAGCAGGCCATCACTGGGCAGCGGGCGTACAGGCACCCCAACACACCAACACGCCGTCTGAGGATGCAGGGAGTGTATCAACCATCGCGGGCATTGTCTCACACACCTGCAGGTTGATACACACATCCAGGCAGACAGCGTGATTGACATTCACCCCTGTGGGTGTAATCACAGGAGGTTATCCCAGCCCAGCTGCATGGGACTCTGCTTGCTGCTGCTGTGCACCTCTGAGGCATCAGACCCGCAGGCCGAGAGCTCCTCCTGGGCTGGATGTGGGAGATGGTACCCTTTGATCAGGGAGCACCACGAGCTGCTATCTGTATCAACATCTGTTTGAGTTGCACTAACTATGAAGCCCTTAAAGCTGGGGTGCGGTAACTTTTTTTTTTTTTTTTAAAAAGAGTTTTCTACCTATTTGTTAAAACTGTCACCATGTCCTGACAGTATAAATATGAGGCACAATCTGTCAAAAAAACAAAAAGAAAAAAAAACTTCTCCATGTCCTCCCAGTGCAACTATTGCCTCCTCTTGGTCAAAAACAACCAATCAGAGTCAGGAGGGGGGTCTTTGCTGTGTTAATTATCCTTGTGTACATGTTGTAGCATTAGTCTGTACAGTTAGTGTATATGCTTATTTTCCATAAATGAATAACTGGTAAATAAGAAATTATGTGACATGAAATCGCTTTGATTGATCAAAGTATAGGAACAATCCCAACTTTCCGCTGGTCAGTAAGTCTTTACCAGACTCCTTCCTCAAACCAGTTCCCACCAGAACTCCACCAAGCTTCGCCTCCTGGCTAACAGAAACAAACGCTCCTCCTGCAGGCTGTCGGGAAGATATACGTCTCCTTCATCTGCATGGCTAATGTAATGATGGCATGTTCCTGGGCATGATGAGCACCCAAATGTTAATATGTTTGTTCAAAGCTGGTATGACTGAATGGCTTGCAGCTGATTACTTAGCTGAATGAGAGCTGGAAGCGGGCCAAGTTCAGCGGGAGGTCTGTTCTCCTGGTGCCTCTTCCTCTCTCCTCCCCGTCTTCTTCCCCCTCGCTCCTTCTCCTCCTTCTGCATCTCCCTGCTGCTCCAGGAAGAGCCGCCTGGGAGTCAGGATATCTGAGCGAATTAAGACTTAGGCCTAGCTGGGACATGAATTTAACATCAAAGATGAATCGGAAAGCAGAGCGCTAACGCTCTAAATTATAGATTGAAATCTTTGTGACGGATTACCCTGAATAGATTGTGTGGTTATTGATTGAATTGGGTAAGATTCAGGATGTTGACAACATTTGATGGCCTGTTAGGAATACTTCAACCCATTGGAAAAGAGAAACATCAATGCCACTGATATATTTGTGCATTAATTATGAAGCTGGAACCAAGAGGTGATAATTAGTTTGTGTCTGATAATTAGACTCCATCGTCATTCTGCTCCACTTTGGTCATTAAGCCTGGCACCGAATTTCTATCTCAAGCTTGCATTTGGTTATATTTTGTTGCTGACTCTTAAAAGTCAAATTTTGGAAACATGACATAAAACAACTTAATAAATTTGAGTTTTAGCAAACTAATTTGGTGGAAACATTTGGACTTTTATGCATAAAAAAACTGTCCTGCCGCCTGCAGGACAATCACATTTGTATAAGGTCACAAAAGCTGTCTTGTAACGCTTATTTTGATTCCAGTTTTCTTTTTTCAAAGGATACCATCAATGCTTTTAACTATTAAGTGAAACACTTATTGAAAATAACTCTTCTAGTAGTACCACACCACAGGACATTTTTCTATAAATCATAGGCAACACAAATCATCTTTATTTTAAATTCTAGACTGCTTTTGTCACTCTTTGTTTTTTCTTTTTCTTAACTCCAGCTAGATTCTTGGAGAGCCGTTAACCTCTTTTAAGTGGTGTCTCAGGTCAGCCAGTCCCCGTCTTTATTTCGGCTAGAACGACACAAGCTGAAGCAAAATTTTAATTAAACCTAAACTAGCCTGAAAGTCCAGCTTTGCTAAGTCATTTGTTCCATCCCAACAACTTGTAAACCACATTCAGGCATTATTTAGACATCTTTCACTTTTTAACATATCAGTGCTCATGAGAGGAAAATAACTACTTTATAGAAAATGTGGTTTTATTGAATTTTATTATAATGCCACTCCCAAATATTTGTCAGGAGAATAAGATATTAATATTTTATAGATTTGTGCCTAAAATCTTTGTTCTACTGTTTTTACTGCCTTAAGACGTGTCAGACCACAACACATAGGACTGAGGAAGTCATAATGCTTCCTGTTCCTGGGCCATAAAGCCTCTTTTATAGAGTCTATCTGTAACATTTGACTAGCAGAGATTATAGTCCTTTTACTGTGAACTCCCACAGAGACAGAAGCTATATGAAGCTTCGATAAATCATTCGTTTCCATTGTGGTATCAGCTGGTGAGGCTGTTTGCTAATGTGAGTGAAGACTCATGTAGTGTTAACATTTATGGTGTGTAAGCTAATATATGAGAGTAGTTTATGGAAGCAGTAAAGGCTGAGATACGTAATTCCCTCACATGTATACTGTGTAAAAGTGATTTTAAAGATGAGCCCTGAATACAGATTTAGAGCAGCTCAGTAAAGATCCTGCAGCTACTGAGAGAAAAATGCTAAATTATCTGGAGCTCAAACCAGGCCAGAGCGGCTTTATAAAATACTACTGATTCTTTGAGAAAAATGAGGATTATTTTATGTAACTATTGATTTAATCTGGTGTGTTTTTTTTATTGATGGGTTGGACAGTAAATGTAATGCTCATTTAATATGCAGAAATTTGACTCAATCAATAAATATTTTTATTTCAAACTGACACGTTTTCTGTTATCCTCTAAAGAAGGCTTGATAAATAATTCTCCAAGCTTTCTTGAGGTCATTCAAAATCTGTACTTTAAATGTATTTTAGATGATTTTTCTCTAAAATCTAAAATCACGTTTTACATTATCATAATTTGCAATGGCAAGACAAATCATTTCTTTACATGACGTGCCTGAAATGCCAAGACAGGACAGATTTTTTAAGTATGAATGAGAGGCTGTGATTTGATCTTCATGAAGGACTTAAGTCTCAGAAACCTTCTAGTGTGGCTGAAATTAAACAACCACACTAGTAATTAAACATTAAACATTCCTCTACAGGGATGTAAAACACTTAATCCCAGTTATCACACCTGATTGTTGTTGCCATAGTAATTGTAATCAGATTATTGGTGAATACATCTGTATAGAAAATTTATGTGTAATTTGTCATTTGTGTAAATTACGTTTAATGCTGTAGTAAGAGCCTCAAGCTGCATCTAACAATTTTACACTGAAGTAATTTGCATTTTTTTTCTAAACCAAATAAGAAATTTGAAGGAGGATACTCAAAGTTTAAAGTTTACAAACACCTAAGTAGGCTTTGTTATCTACACTAAAACTTTTGACAATTAATTATGAGGTACATTAAGTTACAAATGTTTGTCATCAAAACGGCATCTCTGCACAACTAAGCAGAAAAGTTACTGAGTAAGATTAAGAAGTGCTTGTTTTATTAGCATAAAATGAAACAATTTCACCACCAATTCATAAAAAAGAAAAAGTGGAAAATGTCTAACTTTTCTGCTGGTTTCTGTTTGTATCTTATTCTCTGTGTTCATTGCTCCCACTCCATGACCTGGTTAGGGTGCAGGAGGAGTTCACGCTGATATATTAACACTTATGGAGCCTCTCTCATTATCAGCTTCATTTAGCCTATGATTAACTTACAATCACAAGGCGTGATTAAAAGTCAGGGTAAAAATATTCCGTACATGTTTAATGTTCCACTAACAAGGAGGTCAGCTCCCAAACTGCCAGCAAAATAGATATACGACCATAACACACACACATACACACACACGCCTTCACACACCTCGTCTTTGCCTGAAAACCCAGACCTAAACTCTTCACAGCTATCTCCCCACCACACCTCGGTGCCGGCTGCGTGGAATTAGAAAACCAACCCCGCGGTCTCATTAATTAATTAAACACCATGTGCCAGTGGCACCTGGGTGCCGGTTATCACTGCCACTCAGACGCACCGTGATCTTAATAACCGCCTCACCACAGGGCAGTCAGAGTGGAGGAGGGGCCGGAGAGACGGTCCGCAACTTACATGTAAAGAGAAAGTCTTTAAAGCGTGAGGAAGCGACTTCAGACCACATCTTCATGTCTCATAAGAAAAACCCACAGTGGGTGAAACCGTGGGGGTTTTGTTTGTGTTTGCCTTTTTTTGTTGTGGGTTCCTCGGATATAACCCAATGAGGGCCTTGAATCACTGCAGCCCTGCTTTCCTCATGATTTACATATACCTCTACTCACACACAGCAAGAACACACAAATATGCACTTTTAAATCTTGACAAATAAGCATTTTGCATTTATAACATTAGTTTACATTCAAAAACATTTTAAAGTCTCCGTATTTACTAAATTACATCAGCATCTGTAATTCAAACGGTGCTGTAAAAATGTCAAGTAAGCCTATAAGTCAGTCAGTATTTAAGATTCTCATTGGTGCAGTGATTAAACTATTAAAAACAAAAAAAATGTTTGATTTAGATCTCTTTTTTAGATGGTGTAATCCCCTCAGTCTTGGATGTGATTCCATACCTTCCCCTCATTTGAGTTATGCATACCTATAAATATGCAAATAATCCACTCCTCTCCGCACACCGCTTGCCTGCAGCTTTTGAATGTCCAATCGCTTTTCCTTAGGCCTCCATTTCTATGAACAAATGAGGTCTAAAAAGTTGGGATGTGAAACTTTTGGTGATTGGTGAAGGATTGGTGAAACATTTCCTGAATGTCTGGCAAATCATTGTCTTTTAAGAATATGCTCAAAGTCCAATTTCACTTTTTTATTGAACCTTTACCAATATTCCCGTTTCTGTATGAAACTGTACTGAATGTTATAAACATATGAACAAATTCTATCTCTGTAATTACTAATAAAATTATTATTATCAGTGCTGGAATGTGATATCTTTGCAGACAGATCTTTGCAAAGTTTGAATACTTGAATAGCACTATAATGTCATCAAATGTAGCCAGTTATTGTTACATTCACATGTATTAATCCTTTAAGCTAATCTCTGGACAAAAGAATAAAAATACATAAAAAAAAAAAGGCAAGTACATTGACCGACAAGAAGTAAAGTAAAAATATGAGATGACAGAATTTAGAATCCTGGTTTTCTTCCAGGATTGTCCTCTATTTAGCTCCATTCAGTTCCCCATAGCATTCTGCTTAGACGTTTACGATCATACTCTGTCTTAGTTTTCCACCATGTAGGACAAAAAGATTAGTTTTGGCCTTATTCGAACAGACAATCTTCTTCCTTGATATGGCAAACAGGAAGCTGCCACTCTTTCATAAAGGCCAGACTTGTTCAATTTAAACGAAATCTCCCACCTGAGCTTCGGATCTCTGGAGCTCCTCCAAAGAAACTGTGGGCCTCTTGCTGCTTCTTCGATTCATGCCCTCCTTGCTCAGTGTAGACCCATGATAATGTCTCGGTAGCTTTGAAGTTTGACCGTACTCTTTCCATATTTACTAATGAACTCACAGAATACTGAAGGATTCCTGAAGACCGCGGAATTTATTTAAGGGTATCAGAGTAAAGGGGGCTGAATACCAGCGTACAGGACCATTTCACAAAGCACGTCATGAAAATCTATATATCCCAGCTCTAGATAATTAGACTTCATTTTTGCATGTTTTTAAAACCAGGTTTTTTAAATCACCATAACAAAAAGTTAAACACTTAAATACTTATTTTTCTTTTCAATTAAAAATTATTACAAACACAATACTTACATGATTCATTTTTCTACAAGGAGCACCTGCAGAATATTAATTTTATTTTTAATTAGGCTGGCGATGTAATGCTTTGTTTTAACAGGAGCTGCTTAATAACTTATATTATTTTAATTACCATAATATCTAATTACCTGACTGATTACCATATAGCATCAGTCTAAATGCCCTCAAAGCAAATATCAGGAGTGTGAAAGTTGGATTTTGTTTTTCCTACAATAAACCTCAGCTGATTATTAAAACAGAAAATATTAGCAATCAGAACCTGACAGGTTCAATAAATTAATTGATCTGAAATATTCCACATGGTGGATCTTGGTATTTATTTTAAATTAAACCATAGTCAGCAGTACTAATTGGCCCAACTGGGACAAATAATACCTGTAGCTGTGGAAGACAAGTGGCCACACCGTCAGCTTCAGTGCCTCTCAGCTTTTGAAATTGACTGTGAAGAACCGTCTGAATCAATGCGAGACGTGAGGACTGAAAACTTAAAGAATTACTAAAAACCAGTGAGATCAACAAGAGAAAGACATTTTTTACATGCCGGACACTGAGGCTGTTTGTGTCCACCTGATAGAATAAACACAAATACAACACATTGCTGTTTAAAAGTTAATTATTAGACCCGATATCACGCTGAAGCATTCACAATCATCTGGTGCTAAAGAATGCGTGTCAGATGATACAAACGCACTCAGGAAAACAGTCAACCAGATGATATCAAACCTGCAGTTATGGACTGCTGAGGAAACTGGAGCAGCAGTTTTTCCCAAAACACAACACAAAAGGTTAGATTTTTATATATATATATATATATATATATATATATATATATATATATATATATATATATATGCAAAACGTTTTAAAAATGCTGCTTTTTTCATGAGCTAAGAGGAAGTCTTGAAAAAATGGCTATAATTTTAAAGCCAAAAGACAATGTTGCAAAATAAAAGTGACGCAGTAATATCAATGTCAGAAAAGCTGGCATTTTTTTCAGTGTTATTTTTCTTTTTAGGTTGATCGTTGTGTGTCTACTGCAGAGATTGGACAGCTGATAGAGTTTGTGAATCCATGGTTAGGATTGTCTCCTTGGGGTGTTTATACTGGAGAAGGTTATGTTATCCACTTTGGGGTGGGAGGTAAGAAACTTTCAATATTAAATAATGTCACATTTTATTTGAACTGTTTAAAAAATATATGTGTTCTTACCTCTCGTCATATGGTGAATTTGTTTTAGTGAAAAATATTTGTCTCAATTTCAGATGAAAACATGCCGCAGCAAGCAGGCCGCAGCTTCCTTCAGCTGATGGCTCCGAAATCCAAAGGTGATCGGGTCCTGAAGAAAACCAGAATCAGCAGACAGCGCATCCCAGAGATCCGAGTCCCTGCAGGGACTCGCATCAGCGTTAACAACAAACACAACCTGACTGCATCTCCACTGGAAACCATCTGGCGTCGCTGCGAGACTTTCCTGCATCAAGAGTTCAAGTACGATTTGGTCAACTTCAACAGCGAGCATTTTGCCACATTTGTTCAATATGGCCACGCTGTGAGCAACTAGGTTGGTAAAATACTTTATGTGGTTCTAATGGTTGGTAAAAAAAACAAAACAACTTTAAGTCTCCAAAGAATGAAGGGTCAAATATGCCAAAATTAAATATTATATTTTAATTTAAATAAAACTAGAAGTAAATATATTCCATAAATTAAAGCCCAACTATATCAATATTACAATTAATTACTTGACTGAATAATTAAATGAAATATTTGTTTAACTTATTAAAGTCATATCTTGGTTAATTTGTTACTGTGAACCATAAAATAATGATGAACGCAGTCCATCAGTTTGCTCTTATCTGATTGGTTAATCTGCACAGGAAGTCCACTTCATGCCAATCATCTAGATTATTGTGGGCACCACTCATTGCATTTAATACAGGATAGGAAAAAGAAATCATGATATACTGCAAAAATCATTAATGAATTAATTAAAGGTGTAACAATGAGATTTAATTATTTTGTATTAAATAAAACATTTATATTTATCTTTTTTTAGCAAAACCAATGAAACATAAATTGTGGCACTTTTGATTCTCCATACAGTTAATAAGAAAACAGATGTTTTCAATGTTATGCAACTGCTGATTAAGAAATGCCACTTTCAACTGCTTTTTAGTTTTATTTGAGAACTGTGTAAAAATCAAAGGAAAATGACATACGTTTGTTTTAGCAAAGAAAAAAAACACTAAAAACATCTTAATTTCACTGGGTTCTTCCAGTAGATCCCCTTCAATAAGAACGAAGCTCATTCAGACACAACTAAGACTCTCCAAATGATAATGCAACAACAAATGGAAGCACAAACTTAAGATCTTCTGTGTTTTGTCCCTGAGTGATTAAAGAGCAAAATAAAACTTCCTTGCTGGCTTTTTTTTTTTCTTGGAATGTTTTATTTACAGCATTAACAATGTATCTGTGCCTGCTTGCTCGCCCACAAAATCCTTACAGAAGTCTGTTAAAGGCCAACAAATGCACCAGCAGAAGTGGGACTCCGGAGATGGGGGAAACTATGTGTCTTCTTGTTTATTAAGACTTCAAGAATGCCGATAGGAGCATTTCTATACAGTAAGAAGCCAGAGGAGGCCATCACGGAGACACAATGACCTTCTGCTATTCTCCCCATTGATAATGACCCAGACACAGGCTCACTGCCCATCTAATAAAGCCCAACTCGCCATCATCTGCTAATAACCCTTTACGCAGCTGCAGGAGCCATAAACAGGCCAGCGTCCTCTGAATACAGGAAGGGGAACAAAGCTATGGACGGACAGGATGCAGCAGAAAAGCATCCACCTATCGATCTGAGATTGTGCGCTGCCCGATGGCATGTGGTGATGACGGCCCTGCTCCTCTTCAAAAAGACACAAAAACAAAATGTGCATAGACGGGGCGGGAGGATAATGCACACAAACAGCGCAAAACATTTCACGCAACAATCAATCCTCGTTGGAGATTCATTTCCCAGGCTCTCGGTTGCCACGTTGCAGCACTTTTTCCATAGTTCCAGACACACAGACACCTAAGAAGGTGGTATTTTTCCAGCAACAGGACAGGTAAACTAATTTCTCATTTCTTAATTGGTACACGGATTCCATCGCTTTCGCGCCTCGCAGCAACCTCTCATGGGGAAGGCTGATTAATTGTCCTTGAAGTACTAATAATACACACCCAGCTCAGTTCACATACAGACCTGTGCAAAAGTTTCAAGCCGCTCTTTATATTGTGCTTTCAGTGAGGCAGACATTCCTGCAATCCTTCAAACTGGTACTGACCAATAGTTTTTCATCCTTTCATTGTTGTTTTTTGGACTTTGGCTCATTTTAATGCTAATTTTCTGTCCAGTAATGATCATGACACATATAGTGCACTCAAGAACTGGACTCAAATGAGTAGAAAAGCTTTAAATTAATATTCTAAGAAAAACCACTGCAAGTTTAAAGAAATCTTGCTCAACATAATTTTATGTGAAAAAAAAACAAAAAACACTTCAGGCTCCTGGAAATTAAAAACAAAACAAAACTTAAGCGCAGTAACATCCAAGTGACAAAAACACACAAAATCTTAATGTTTTTGGTATAGTTTCTAGTACAAATATTTTAGTACACTAGAAACAAGACAAAACTGACTTACTTTTCAGGACCAGATAATAGATTATTTTAAGTCAATAACTGCTTAAAATTGACAAAAATAAGTACTATAAGTGAAATAATCTGCCAGAGGAGCAAGACATTTTCCCATAATAATCTGCCAGAATATTTTTCCTATTGCTAGTCATTTTTATCAATATTAATGAATTGACTTCCATTTCTTGATGAATCTACACCGAAAACAGTAAGATATTTAGTTTTTGAGATGCCGCAGTTGTTCAGTTCCACATTTCCACAGTTTTCGTCCTCCCTTCCCATCACTTGCTCAGCTGGACAATATACCCATAGAGCTGGTTTGAGAAGGCCTGAAGAGAGAACCTCTCCTCCACCCTTCTCCTCCCAGCTAGTCCCATGTCCCTGCGGAGGCGCGAGTCCCTGATAAGCCTCTCCATGGCCTTAGAGAAGGCCTCGGCCGTGGGCTCGCACAGGAAGCCCGTCTCCTCATCAGCTATGCTCTCCAGGGGGCCCCCGGAGTTCACGGCGATAACAGGACAGCTGCAGTACATGGCCTCTACGGGAACGATCCCAAAGTGTTCTCTGCTGGGGGTGTACAGCACTGCGGTGGCGGTCTGCAGCAGCACCACCTTCACGGAGTCTGAGGGAGAGCGCATAAAGGTGACGCAGTCCTCCAAGTGGAGCTGCTCAGCCAGTTCACTCAGCTCGTTGTAGTGCTGGACGTTCTCAGTAACTCGGTCATCGTAGCCCCCGGCGACCACCAGGTGAACACCCGCTCTCTGAGCGGGCGTGAGGCTGCATCTCAGGACCGCCAGAGCCTCCAGAGCGAGGCCCAGGTTCTTTTTTCTCTCGTATCGGTTCAGAGACAGAAACAGGTGGGATACTCCCTCAGGAAGCAGACCCTGCAGGCCCTGTGCTTCCGTCGACATCTGATCGAACGTGTTAGTGTTGAGGGACGGGTAGAGGACGTCGGGCTGGACGCGGTTAAGACTGCGGAAGGTCTCCCTGAAGACGCCTGCAGTGAACTGACTGTTCACTAAAATCTGAAAAGAGAAATTAGAGAATATTATTTATATCACATCTCTAACAGTTTCCTTTGACTTTGTTAGCAGCATAAAGACTGTCGTCATTCTATATGGCTTGAATGGTTTCTGAGCTTTACCATGAATATCATCTCAAAACATACTAAAATAATCCACAAACCTTATGGCTTTATTTGAATTTTATGTGTTAAATCAACAAAAAAAATACATTCAAATAAAATTTTTTTCTTTACAAATGAAAGTTTGAAGACTGGCGTGCATTAATCTTCACCCCCCCCTTTCACTGTGATACCTGAAAATAAAACCCAGTGCAATCACTTTCTAATAAATGACCACACCATTGACTTCATCACTCCTAATAGAAATCCCGGGGTCTCTGTTTGCAGTCTTCCTCAGCTTTAAGGGGTTCCCACAAATGATTGTTGGTGAGACAAGATGTCAGGAGTTACCTTAGCGGTTAGTAAATCATCTGAACAAACTACGGCTGAAACCTTCTAGGACTGAGTTTAGTTTTTAGCTTTTGCCTGGCTATACTTGACAATATTTTATGCTAAAATTAGATGAAAAAGACTGTGTGTTTTTAACCAGGAGTGAATCCTAAGGTTTGTCAGAGGTTTAAATCTGAGTCCTATGGAAGAAAGCATAATTACCATGTCAGCCATCCCAGTGGTGCGTTCTTCCAACCAGTCAATAGGAGCTCTATAGAGCTTCTTCAGGCCTGACTTCCTCTGGGTCAGCAGCTGGTCCGGAAAGTGACAGTAGAACAGAACTTTCTTCCTGTGTCGGGACAACCGCAGCACCGGTATACACACAGATACCTGCAGAAAAAAGTAAATATATGTATACTTGTGTTAAGCCATAGGATTTGATGCAAAACAGAAGACTTCACTGTTGAAACCTTTGAGTTTCAGTGATCTGACACTGGCGGCTTAAATAAACTCACCTGATCACAAACGATGACATCATACTCCACACCGCTCAGGAAGACCAGGTAGAAGGCCACATAAATCATCCGGAGGTACGCACACAGAGCATGCAGGTAGCCGAATATACTGGTGGGTAACCAGTCGCCAGCACATACCTATAATACATTTACATTTAAGAAAGAAATTTGGACCGTTGAGAGTCTTGAATATTTGTTTTTTAAACACATGGATGTATTTTCAGGAAGGACAAAATCTGTTCAGAGTTTATGAAAACAGGAAAGGAGCTAAATCACAAACACACATCCAAACATGCTTTGGAGAAGATAAAGCAAGCGAATATTACACTTATGGAATGGCTCTGATCTAACACTATTGAAAAAAGTGATACCTGATGCTGAAAAGCCAAGTAAACCAAGTGCATTAAATGAACCCTACCAATTATTATGAGAAAAGGGCAAAATAAGCAGCCAACATTATTCCAAAAGCTTGTTGATGGATACAAAGTGTGTGGTTGAAGTTTAACATGCCAGCAGACATTTTAAAATCAAACTATAGTGAGAATGTATAGCTAGCTTTTTACCCTAATGTGTTATTTTCAGCTTGTTGGAGAAAATCTATATTAGAATAAAATAAAATTAAAACTTGTGCAGCAATGCATTTTTAAAACGAATTGGTGTTTTATGTTGTATCATCACCCCACTCTGGAAAAAGAATAGCTTAAATTAATCACTAAAAGTTCAGAAAATATATAAAATGTTCGTGCAGATGACGTGTATAAGCAGTAATGTTTCTTTTCTTTTATTTTTTTTAAACACATCAAGATGTGCTTTTACATACCACAGGAAGATCTGGGTCTCGGGTCTCCGAGAAGCAGTGTTTTGGATCATAATGGGCGGTCCAAATCTGAACACTGCATCCTTGAGACTTTAGGGCAACAGCAGCATCAACCACCAGTCGCTCTGCACCTCCAATACCAAGATCCGGATGGAGAAACACCACCCGCGCCATTCTGCACATATTATATAGTAAATTTAGGGTATGCATTCTGTTAAAACACTATTTTACAAAGTTAAAGTTGTTTATGTTTTCAGCTAAATAAACAAAATCTCACTACATAAAAAGAGATAAGAGAATGTCAATCTTACGACTTTTGTGTAATCAGAACTGAAATATACAATCTAAAAGAAACTTTTAACTAAAAACAAGATGCAGACCTCACACATTTAAACTTTACAAACTCGTGCAGTTAGCTTGTCTGTAATTATAGGTTAAAGTAAGAATGCACACTGACGGATGAAAGGGTTGCTTCAGCCAAAGTTTGGCGTTTTTACACATGTGCTAATATTGACAATGGCTCGAAACAGTTTTGCTAAATTCTCATAACCTGACGAGAGCTGTTGCAACCAAAAGTCCAAGCAACATTCAACTAAACGTGAAATACGGAAATGTTTACCTTTCAATTTCTCCACTACCTTGTTCAGTTTTAGAAACCATCGATTAAGCTCGCCTGATCAGCCACAGCGATGATGAAAAACTAACAGTGAGCCGCCATTTTGGTTCCAATTCACTGTTGGTTTAAGTTCATTTGAGTTCCCCGTTTGAACCGCAATGGCGTCAGTTTCCCACAGTGGACCCTTGTGAGACACGTCTCTCTCATAGTCAAGGAGAAACAGTGATTTGCCTTTCAACAATTGGTAGTTTATTATACGCATGTTTTTTTCTAAATTAAGAACAAGTTTTATCTATTATTTTTACATTAAAAATAGAAAATATAAAGCTGTGCAAGTTATATTTTTTCTTTTGTTTTTGTGTTGGGGCAATTCAGTCAGTCAGGCTTCTACTCGGTCGCCCTCACTGGTCCTTAATTTAGCTTTCGTGTCCCTTTTTAGACGTACGTCAGCTTTGTGAGCTCTCTTCTGAAGTTTTGACCAATTTGCTCACAATCTGCGTTTTTTTCTGACGTGGATATCAGATTCAAAAAAGGCTCCCGCTTTAGATCTGCATCAAGAAATATAAAACAAAATGGTAATTTTCTTATTTCCATCTAAAAATTAGTATTTTAACTAGCTAGCTTAGTTACATTCATTTAGTGCCAGTGGTCGTTTTGTAGTTAGCAGGTTAGCTGTGGACGTGGCCGTTCCTTAGAGATTCATACAATTTGTATACAATTTCCTTATATAATACTTAATGTATTAACATTAATTGTATATATAACCAATCACAAGACTACAATTGCTGTTGAGGGTTAAATTGTAATCACAGTGCTACGGCTTTTGCTTAAAATTAACCTGTTATAGTGAAGCCACGTATTTTAAATGTTATTTTAATTGAATATGTCTGGTTTGCCCCAATAGTCATGCGTACAGGTGGGTAGATTTTTTTTTCTGTCATTTAATATAGGGATTAGACAGTTTATGCTAGATTCTCAAAACTATACTTTCTCACAAATACTGGATTTCCAGAATGACTTAATTTGTAATCTAGCCTTTAGTCTTCAACATTCTGAAAGTATAAATAAACCAATATTTACTCATTCAGTGCACATGTAATCCTCTTCTGTAACATTATATTGGGACCAAATTAATATTTTTGTGATCATTACTCTGGTTAATGTTTGTTGGTACGTGATTGGTCTGTAATATTGCACTTTTTTACTTTTATGCAATCTTGTGTTAGAACATTATTTCAAAAGATCATCATACACTTTTTAAACCCTCTAATATTGTTGTTTAAAAGGTATGGCTTTGAGATTCTGAAACGGTAATTGACCAAAGAAATGGCTGGAAAGTAAATTTATTTCACTTAAATAATGTTTATCTTTTGTTTTAGCCTGGACCAGCCGCAAGTGCAACTAATGTTGGGGCGTCTAGCCGTTCCCCCAGTAAAACAGTGGCTCCCCGGGCTGCAGGATCTACAGTCAGGCAAAGGTATGTAGTCTAGACTTTATGTCTAAAATATACATTTTTATGCAAGCAACTTTCCTTTCTCTTCACTGTATGGGGACATGTTTCAGCAAAGGTTAGTGTAAGGTATAATAATCCATGTCTACATTATTGTTTAACTCTGTGATTTAAAAAAAATAAAACTGTTTTTTTTTTTTGGACCACATAAGTAAAAAAGGGTTCATTTGTTAGCGTGAATCTTGAATTTATACAGTTAATAATGACAGAATAACTTCTGTTCTTGCTACAATCTTTTCAAATTACTGGCTCGTCTGCAATCTACGTCAAAACAAAGAATTGTTTTGCTGTTTAATAAAGTATGTCCATCCAAACTATGGCTGCTCAATATTGTAAAGTTACCTGTTTGTGATATCAAATTAACACCAATTAGATTACATGATTCTACCTTGTGACGGTTTTGGTCTTAATGGAGTAAGAAAAGTAGAGCAAGCTCATTTTAGGGGTTTATTAGCTGGGCTATCTGCTCAGGAAGTCAGCTTGTAGTTGGCTGCTTTGAGACATATTGGCCTTTGATTGGCAACCTCAGCTTTAAAACGGTGTTGGTGCTTCTTTTGTCTCCCCTCAGTAACCATGTTTTTTTACAAACTGAACTTTTTTTAAGCTGCTGAGTTTTCTGTCTTGTGAGGGAATGAAAAGCCCTTCAATGCACCACACAGCTGGAAAAAGCTCCTCTCCCTCAGGCACTTTCTCCGGTAACCCTCAATTATGGGTCGTACTTGATACCAGTAACTGGCTGATGCTTAGTTTGACATTCTGGGTTGGGAACTTATTGGGTGGTTTAGACATAGGCTGCAGTATAATATCTGATTCCCACTTTGCTTTGTGCCACAAAACGTCTACGTTACTAGCACTAGTTTTAGATTTACAGTAATATTTAGAGAGTTGCTAAGTGAGTGCACTTATCAAAATTACAGTTGCATGATGCACTTTATATTATGCCGATGTGTATTATTGAATATTTTGACAATATATTGTAGGTATTCATGATCAATCTGCATTGCAGGTTCCGTGGTAACAACTGATGTTTGTTTACATCTTGTTGCCGTTTGCGTTTCAGGAGGAAGGGAGTTGGGTTTGCCATGTAGTTGTGTTTGACAGAGGTAGTGATGCAGTGAAGAATTGGGGAGTGTTTAACTGAGGAAGATGATTCGGTGTCAGCTGTTTTGTTATTTTTTTCACTGTGTAGAGACGAAGGGAAATAGATGTATTGATTATCAGCTATAACAGCAATGTTAATATCGGCTGAAATTTTTATATTTGTGCATCTCTAATATCTGTCCATGTTTTTCTCACTCATCTTTCTCATGTGTCATTATGATGACTTTTAGTATATTGGACTTAATCATCTGTGTCTGGTGTTGGTCCTCCTCCAACTGGCTGAATAAACTCATAAATTTATGTTACCTGGAATGTGATTTCCAGTAAATAGTGAATTCCAATCAGTCTTTGGTGATATTAACACTGTTCACACTAAAGCTTAAGATTAGTTCATACCAAATCATCTCAAAGTTCTGTACAAGATCCAATTTGTGTAATTATATAAGCATAAAATCAAGTTTATATCAATTCATTCCAATACAGTCATATCTGTTCAACTCAAATCCAACTATGTACATTCAAATATAGTTGCATTTAAAAACCAGTTAAATTTTATAATGTTTAATTGTGGAAAATAGAAAATTGCTGGGAGTCAAATTTGTGTTGCTTCTCACAATCCAAAAGTGAAAGTGGAGGATGTTTTTGATGGTTGTTTTGCCACCAGATTGTTGGACAGTTATCCTTTGCTTCCATCAAAATATTGACTTTTTTTTTTTCTCAAATGCATAGATGTTATATTATTATTTTATTTCTTTCTGATCACATTTCCATTTTGATTCTTGTTTTTGCATGAAAAATTGAAAGTAAAAACCCTGTTCCTACTGCTTACTTTCCAGCCGACTGTTTTTTTTTTAAAATTATTATTAAATGCTGTAAAAAGCATCAGGTTTCAGGTGGTTAGTTCTTGTTTGCCCCCCCCCCCATCGATTAAAGTAGATGGATGTTGTCGTGTAGACTTAATCAAAGTGTAATCAAAAGGGTCGCTGCAGCTTCTCTCTCATTATTACCCATTACCACCAATCCTCTTCATTACCTCATTAACCTCTGTTTAATCTGTCCACAAGCAAAGCAGCCATGAATCAGTCTGCTTCCTAGTTATATTAAGATTAAATTCGGATTTTTTTTTTTTTTTTTTTACTGTTAATGGTTTTTAAATGCCAATGATAACAGGAGTGTAGTTTGTACAACTATCGTTTACAGATTTGACCGTCTTCTCTTTTTTAACTAGTTTTCTTGATGCTTAGGAAATATGTTTTGTAACATGTTTTTATAGTAGGTGGATTGAAGTTGTTTTTCATTTGTGTCCTTTAGAAAAGCTACCAGCAGTGGTACACGCAGCGGAGCCAGGACTACAGGATCTGCCGGCACTGGCGGCATGTGGCGCTTCTATACTGAAGACTCACCAGGCCTTAAAGTGTGAGTACCATTTATGAAAAAAAATAAAATAAAAACACCCTTTATAGAAGAATTGCTCCTACAAACTCGCATACAGAGTCTGACATTTTGACATGCTCCACTTAGAGGTGCTAATCTTCAGTATTTCCGACTCTTGGGATGTTAAATGACAGGAAATTGGGCAGACGTGACTCTCTGCTAAAACAATTGATGCCTCCGAGTTTGGGACCTTCTTTATGTGCACGCAGTTATTTGGTGGCATAGTGCATGCTGGGAGAACTCTGATCCTCAAACTTATGTTCTGCTGAATCCTCGGCTCTGATATTAGCAAAGGCATCCCGTCTCCTGGCCATAAACAGTCGCGGCTGATCAATGGTGCCGTGGTCGTTATCGAGTGCGTCTCTCCACTAGTCGAAGGAGGGCAGGCCGGCCATACAGTGGTGTATATCGAGTGCGTGTTTGTTCCTGCGTTAGACGCCAGCCTCAAAGCTTCATTAAAGGATCCACTCTGAAAGGTCAACTCAATTACAGCCTTGTGAAGGGGGTGGGGGGGCGCAGGCGAAGGTTGGCATGGCAATGCTGCTACCTAGCAATGCGCTCCTCCGCCCAACCCCTCCTCGCTCTCAGAGCCTCCTTCAGAGATGAGAGCCCCTCCTTGTTTCCAAAACTCATCAATAAAATCAGATGCTCACCCTGGTTGGAGCTACTGCAAGTGATGGGATTTGTGTGTTAATCTAGGTTTTAATCAGTGTCTCATTGTTTCGACAGCGGCCCTGTACCTGTGCTGGTGATGAGCCTTTTGTTTATTGCTTCAGTCTTCATGCTCCACATCTGGGGGAAGTACACCCGCTCCTAAACTCCACCTGAAGACATCCGACATCTCAGCTTCTTAACTCTTTGGACCTGGACCAAACAACGAATGAACAAGTTTCCTCCTTCGCCATCACTACAACTCTCAAATTGGACTTTTGTGGCCATATTAGTTCACAATCTCAATCTGGATCAGACTATGGTAACCAGAATGCAGCTTTTACTCCCGAGGTTAGAGGGATGAAGCGTTGAGGACGCACCTGAAGACTTCAGAAGTCGGGAGCAGCATGTTTTCCTGCTCCTGCTGCATGGAGGACATTTGTGTTTTCAGGCCCCCTGTAAATTGCAGGGGGCCTGAAAACAGTTTCATTTTTTTGTTAACAGCATTTGTACAAAATTTGATTGTAAAGTTGTACAATAAAAATAATAATAATAAAAAAAGATTTGAGTTGGTTATTTTAAATTTCCAGAAGATTAAACATTTTATCAAAATGTATTTTCATATATTCTAACAGATGACTCGGAGTTGCTTTAGAACTATATTTCAAATAAAACTGCATGTTTTTATAGACATTTTGTCCAGGATTTAAGGAGTATTTATCAAAGCCTTTCAATTTTGTTCAAACTTGTATCTTATGATGGTTATATTCATTCTTAGATCCATAAGTCCAATAAGACTTATTCAGGCATGAAAGAAAAGAACGAACACATGACAGCAAAGAATAAAGCTGAAACTTGCAGAAGAGTGAGATTAGCTTTGCAGTGCCACTCTTTATATAGTGTTTCATGAGGAGAAAGAAGTCAGGAAAAATGTCTGAGTGCAGCAGCTTGGCGACCTAACAAACTTGCATCCGATGAAGTAATTTAAAAGCTCTCTGTGGCAAGTCCAGTCTGTCTGCATTTCAACAGTGGGGCAAATCACCATTGTGACATTAGGTACTTCTAAAGACAAAAATCCTGGTTAAAAGTAATTTATGCTTTGGTTCAGATCACTATTTGTACTCTGGTATTACCCATCAGGTCATTGTGCAAGTTTTACTTTTCTCCTTATATTCTGCCCATGTTTTACATGTGAGGTTAACAGTAATACAGTAATTTACCTGAGTGTCCAAGATGTCAAAGTCCCATCTTGTACATTCAGTCACACCACTCGCACTGCAATTCCACCTGCATTTAGTGGTACAGTATATCTTCTACCCTAAAACCTCACTTTAAACTAAAGCTTCAAACGTTTTTGACAGAAGAGAAGGTAAAATACAAAGAATGCAGCTGCATTCTTATGTGTTCCTCATTTGGCTCAGACACTCAAAAAAAAGAAAGAAACCATTGCTGCTAAAGTTCATCCAGATGAAAAATGCATTTAGATTTATTTAACCACATGATTTGTAAACCTAAGCAGATATTTCTTTGGAGTTTCTCTTTTTACTGTTAGAGAAACAGTGACTGAAAAGTAAACTGCTATAAGAGCAACGTTTCCTAACCTGACAAAGTTTATGCTCACAAACGACTCCTTGGTCTCTGGGCTGTCTCTGCTGGGTGCGACACAAACTGAGCTGTCTTCTCTCAACTTTAGGTTGTTGTTTGCCTTAAATAAGATTTCTATTGTTTTTATGAAGAAAGTTTTTTTAAAGAGTGGCTAAATGTTTTTGGGGTTTTTTTGTCTAAGTTTTAAATGTAATTTACTTCCTGTATGAAACAAAGTAAAGGCTGATTCAGATAGATTTTTGGTTTCATTTTCTGTCTTTACCTTTCTGTCCCTATCTTTCTATTTCAAACAAATTTAAAAAATTTGCTTTTTGCTTAAATTATCATAAAATTCACCTTCTAGCCATGCATACCTTTGGTTCAGACACAACTATTAAGTTGTACCAAGTTATTAGGTACAATTTGATAGTACAGAGTTGGAGCTCTGTCTACCTTCAGAACTGCCTCAGTTCATCATAGCATTGATTCGGCAAGGATTTAAAAACAATTCCCAGAGATCTGTGTCCATATTTATGTGATCACGTCATGCAGGTGATACATATTTGTCATCTGAACACCCGTGTGAATCTCCCTTTTCGCCACATGTTAAAGGTACTTTGTTGGAATAAGATCTGGTGACTGTGGAGTCCACTGAAGTTCAGTGAATTCATGTTTTCACGTTCAAGAAACCAGTTTGAGGTGATTTGAGCTTTGTGTGCTGGTATGGACATGGTGTGTAACAACAGGCTGTGCCACAATTAGTCTGTATATTTCTCTTTCTTTATTCATCTAAAAATGGCCTGGTATGTAAATCTCATCAGATGTCCACCACACTGACATTATTGTGCTTTAATTTACATTTAAAGTGCTGGTTGCAATATTCATGTTGGTTCATCTGCACGTTGCCTCTGTCTGTCTTGTCTGTCCTGAGGGGGGCGCTGCAGACCATTTTACCAACCTGTCCTGAGTCAGCATTTAGTAACTACAGCATAAAACTGTCATCACTCAGGAAAGGTATTTCCACTTTTACACTATGTGTGACTCTTAAAAATGATTATTACTGAACATTGTGCAGCATAAACTGTTTCTACAGCCATGTTGAACTTTAAGTGTCCTCTATAATTTACTTCTGAAGTGACATGATCAAAAATGTTATTTTATTTATCAGTATAAACCTTCCAGATAAGTGGACTCTTCATAGTTTCTTATTTTGCAGCTGTTGGGGTGTTTTTGGTCCAACCTGAATCACCAGGCTATCCGTGTTGAATATGAAACCTCCAGCTGCCACAAAGCTCCTGAGCTTTGTGTTAAACGTAGCATTTCATGCCTGTTCACTAATTCATCCTGTTGCTATGCCCCTGCTTTCCGCGAAGCTCCCATTGTTCGTGGCATCCCTCTCCCTGTCGTCCGCACAGAAAACACACACACACTGAGATGCGCTGACAGACTCCGTGGTCCAATTCACGGTGGCACAACACGGCAGTGAGCCAGAATAATTCAACAAAAACAATTAAATATGAAGCAGCCGCTGCAAAGCTGTCCCCTCAGAGATCAGGAGTAAAACAAGCACAGGCAGAGTGTGGAGAACTGTTGCCGCCTCTGTTGCTGCAACCTGTAGTTTCTAACTCCTCATGGCAGCATCTACACCCGTCAACTTGCTGTTTCCTTCAGCGGTCGAGCAGTGAGGAAAGCTTTTCTTATTCTTTTCCATGCTTCTTATTGTTACAACCATGAACTTGCATTTTGTTAAAATTGTTTTGTGTAAAACCAACATAAAGTTGTAAATGTGGGAAGAGAAAGGAAAAGGAAGCATGGATTTTGATTTTTTCTTTGCTGTAAAAATATGAAAAGTGAAGCGTGTGGTTGTTTTCAGCCCCACTGAAGACAGACAGAGGTTAACACAGCTGCATGATGCTGCCACTACCATGTCTCACAGTGTGGATCAAGGTGATATGCAGGAGGAAATTTATGATTTTAATCAACAGATTCTCCCACCTGAGCTGTAGAATGTTGGCCAGTTTGAGTGGAGGGCATTTTCTTACCGTGTTCACATGATGGTTTGAACAGTTTTCTATGAGCTGTTCTTCTGTTAAGAGATTAATTCAACATGTGACAGTCACAAAAATGAAGAAATGTCAATCTTTACTTAGGGTTTGAGCTGCAGTTCTACAAACTGTGGTTATAATGTTTTGCCTGAACTACCATCGATCGTGTTGGATCTTCATTTGTTATGACAGGCCTTTGTAGACAGGTTGGATGAATGGATGGGTAGTTGTAGGAAGGAACGAAGGAAGGCACTTGTGGGCAAATTTCTCCAGTTTTCTATAAAGAAAAGATCCAATAAAATGTAAATCATATGTTGGTAAGCAAAGTACAACTGAATATTTCATTTATTTTAATAAATCAGAGTTGGCAAAGTCTCTTTTATTGAGATTGTTCTATTTTTTAATCATGAGTTGCTTCTTGATTCAAATAAAATAACATAGCAAACAAGAACAAAATTAAGTTTTCCCTCACTCTCTATCATGGCATCATGTTTATTTTGTAGAGATCCTAAGAATCATCCGCTATCTTATTTCTGTGTATAAAAATATTATTTTCCACTTCATCAAAGCCTAAAGAGATCAACGAATATCAGCCATGCACCAGCAATCACATTCGTCTGTATGAATCCTCCTGAATGCATACATGTTGAGATGACGTTTTGCTTGTGGAAAAAAAAGGAGCGGAGTGAGAGACAGGAGGAGGAAAAGATTAAAGAGAGGATGCAGTTCTTTAAAGCACAGCCGCTCCGAGTCTTTTCACAAGAAACCCATATCCTGTTAGGAAACCACATGCTTTTACAAAGGATTGTTCCTGACGTAGAAAGAGGCGAACGCGCTCATACCAGTCATACCTGGTATCAGAGTTGGGTAGTAACTAGTTACATTTACTCAGTGACATTTGTTTGAGTAAATTTTCAGGGAAAAATTACTTTTGGAGTGTTACGCTGTACGTTTGACCTTAACTTGAGTAATTTTATTATGAAGTATCACTGCTCTTACTTGAGTATAATTTCCAAATAGTCTTCCTGCAGTGAGTAACTTGATTGAATGAAGAAAAAGCTCATTTTCACACAAAACACACACCTGCAGTTTTTGTTAAAGTTTAAGAAATGTTATATTTAAAGAAAGTGAGTTGGAAAAAATGTTTGAATCTGAACTTTTTACTTTGTAATTATGTTATTTATATGAATTATTTTCATTTTTGGCTTTACAACACCAAAATTTCCACATAACTTTATGTTTGTATTTGATCATAGATTTTCTCTATATTAAATGATTAAGGTTTTGATCAGTTTCTCAGTACGTCAACAACTTTTTTACAAAGTACGTTTTTACTCTTACTTGAGTAATTTCTTATGTGGCTGCTTTTCACTTTTACTTGAGCAAAAATATGTTGAAGTGGTGCTACTCTTACCTGGGCAGGCTGTCACCGAAGGGTAAAACATAGAACTATAAGTAGTTTCTTGAGAATCAATGTTTCTCTGTCCATCATTAAAAACTCCCTGATCTCAGTCCTGTAGAAGAACATCACATGCAGAAGTTTTGAGATTCGAACGTTTTCTTTGAAGGCTGAGCAGATCTCCACTGTTGCATGCAGTTATGTCTAGCATGTGTGCAAACGGTATATTTTTTTTAAACAGATCACCTGGTTGGTAAAGCATGAAATGGATGGACATGCGGCTGAAATTGATCCGCGTTTGATGACCAAGTGAGGGACGCCCAAAAGCAGAAACCTGCACACAGACACATCAGAAGATGAATGTACAGAAAGTTTTCACATCGTTTTTCAGCTACTTTGATCAATTCTAGTCAGAAAGAAAAAAAGAAAAATCTTAAAATAGTAAAAGCGAGGGCTACATTTGAAAGCAAAAGGGGAAAACGTCAAAGCCTAACAACACCTTGGCAAAT
Source organism: Xiphophorus maculatus (assembly GCF_002775205.1). Classification (NCBI taxonomy): domain Eukaryota; kingdom Metazoa; phylum Chordata; class Actinopteri; order Cyprinodontiformes; family Poeciliidae; genus Xiphophorus; species Xiphophorus maculatus. The sequence goes on from NC_036445.1 coordinate 16,579,654, forward strand.
CTGAGCTATGAGGAAGGCAGCATGGTGTTAGGAGGACATCTTTCTTTGGTCCGTCACAAAGCACCAACTGTGTGACGTTGGCCCACCCCGCCTTCTTCAAATCAGACAAAAATGATGTCAAGCGTTGTTGATACATTTGTGCTGGATTGTGCAGCAAAAGCTTTCACTGGTGCCGCTATCATTTTAAAGCTATTAAAAAATGTTTCCAGAGGTAATGAAAGGTCAACCAGCCCCGCCCACCTTATGCAAATCAGACAACATTGGTGTCAGTCAACTGGACTACATTTGTGCTGGTTTGTGCAGCAAAAATATTTGTTTTTTGCTGCTTTGGCTTTGAAGAAAAAGTTAAAAAGTTTAAAGGTCAAAAGGTCAACCAGCCCAACCCCACTTTTACAAAATCAAAATTACCTCTAAAACTCCATTAATATCTTCAAAGCCAAAGCAGCACAAAGAAAAAAAAATTGCTACACAAACCAGCACAAACGCAGTCGAGATGATTGACACCAATGTTGTCTGATTTGAAGAAGGTGGGGATGGCTGGTTGACCTCTCGTGACCTGTGGAAACATTTCTTAATATTTTTAAAATGATAGCGGCACAAACGAACATTTTTGCTTCACAAACCAGCACAAACGTTTGACACCATTTTTGTCTGATTTTGAAGAACGTGGGCTGGGCCAACTTCACTCAGGTCTGATTTGATGTGAGAAAAAGAGAGAAATGAGATTATGTTTTTGTCCTTTTCTGTCTGCTGTCTCCAAGCTACAGCTTCCACCAACAACACACAAACAGACTATTATTAATTAGAACCATTCTTACAAATTACATATGTATCGAATATGTCCAGCTGCTGCGATCACAAGACCCGCAGCCTGGCAGTGAACTGTTATCCTGCGAGTGTCACCTCTCAGCCATCAGCAGCTTATTCTGATCTGCTGAGAGGCGAGAACTTGCTCACTGTAAAGTAATCTGAGTCCATATTCTGCAATCCGGGCCACATGGCTGCTGTCATATGAACTGCATGTGGGTCACAGCCAAGTGAGAATTTGTGAATGTGTGTACAGCGTGTGCTCGCCGGACGCTTCCTGACCGTTCCGGACGAGGATTCTCTGCTCTGTCGGACAGAAATAGTCAGAGTCGACGTGAGTCTGCTCCATTCAGAAACTCCTCTCCCAGACTCATCACCAAAGTTAAATTTGCTCCCCTTCTGCTCGGTGTACACAGTATGAAAGAAACTAAAATTTATTTTCAATTGAATGATATTGAATGAAGTTTATTTAATTTTCCCAGGAGTAAAATAGCTAAACCGCGACTCAACAGTCCCTGCACCAATTTTAAAAGCAATTTCCAGCTGTTGTCAGTGATCGTAATCAGTCATTTTCACCGCTTCACACACATGCATTTTAACAAACATTAAACATCCACGAAGAAGATTACAGTTATGTTGTTTATAAGCCTAAAAGTCTGCAGGTGTAGCTGTATACCCTGACTCACTACTAAATAAAAATGCCACACGGATTTAAAGAAAATAGTTATACAGAGAAAGAATGCATGGAAATATCCATCCATCTTTTCAATGTCTTCCACCTACATATGAAATCTGGCTGTGGGGGCAGCAGATCCATCCTCCAGCTCACTCTGGGGAAGCCCAAGGCGTTCTCTGGGACTCATAGTCCCGTCTGTGGATTCTGCGTCTTCCTGGGCTCTAATCCCAGTGGGAAAACCTCTAAAGGGATTTCCCCTGAAGACATTCTGACCAGAGGCCTGAACCATCTCAACTGACTCTTCTTGATGCGGTGACGCAGTGGCTCTTAATCTGAGCTCCCCCTGGATGACGCATAGGTAAATCAAGAGCTTTGCACTTGGCTCGACTCGTTCTTCACCACCACTGACCAGAGCAGCGGACGTGTTACTGCAGAGGAAGCCCCAGTTCTTCTGTCCATCTCCTGTTCCATCATCACTCATGAACAAGATGCCAAGACACTAAAACTTCTCTAGAAGTAGAGATTGACCCGAAGCACAGAGGGGGCAACCCACTTATATGTATAAATATAAACATTTAAACACGCCTTTGGATTTCTTTGAGGGAAAATGTTTAATTTTCTTACCTTATGAGACATTATGGTGCATTTATTAAGTGTAATTATGTGTTTATGTTCAGATGTGAATGCTTACAGTTCACTGTCTTCATCTTCTTTGACCTTTTTCACATTTTGTCCTGCTACAGGCTGAAATAAATTTTTTATGGATTCTATATGAAAGAGCAACACAACTTAGTTCTGAACTGACAAGTGGACAGCAAATGGTTTTCAAAAATAATACATTCTTACAAACAAAACTCTGAAAAATGTATCATCCTCTTGTATTCATCTCCTTGAGTTTATCCTTTGCCAGTCTCTGTGCATCCAGAAGAAGAAGAAAAGCTCTTAACGCTTTTTGCTTGGACTCTATTTACTTATTAGGTCCATATGAGGAACTGGTTCCACTGGATTTTATTTAGGAGTGTCAGAGTTATGAAGCCATCCCCCCAAAAACTAGCATTTTCTCTCTTCTTCTCAACATTATGTGGGTCTATGACATAAAATCTCAATATAGTGCATTGAAGTTTTGTGGTTGTAGTGTGACAAAATGTGAAAAAAGGCAGGGAAAGATGCATAGAAATAACGTGAAAGTGAAGAATAGATTGTCTAAAAATAGCAAGACAAGAAAAATTGAAAAGTGAAGCTGAGATTACTTTATGATAAAGCCTCAACTGCCAAAGTTAAAAGCATGAAGGAAAAAGGAGTCAATTACACAGACACTTCAAAGGAAGAAGAGGTAGAAAAGAAAGAAAGAGAGACACGGCACCTGAGTCGTTTGGAGAGAGTTATGAAGAATAACGGCAGGAAGATGGAAACAAGCAGAGACGGTCGACGGTGGGAGAAAACCAGAAGAAAATTAACAGGTCTGTTGTGATGCATGAAAGGACTTTAACAGGATGGAACAATGTGGAGGCTCAGGCGAACACGCAGATGAGAGCTGGAGAAAACTTTAAAGGAGCAGAGGAGGAAATGTGTATCTTTGTGAAAAGAAGACAGAAACCAACTGTTTAATTACATGAGTAATAAGTTATTTGCAAAGCTGTAGTCTATCAAACTGAGTTCCTTTAAGTTGTTTTGTGTAAACAGAGTTTTTTTTTTTTTAGGGGGGGGGGGGGGTTACAATGAGGTGAATCCCCAGTCTCAATACAAACTGATCCCTGCTGCCATTTCACACACTTTCTCTCCTATCAGGCCGTGTCAGGCCTGGTGATGCCCCGTGTGACCACCGCAGGAATGTGGGCTACGCCAGCTGGGCCGTGATGTAATGAGCATGTGTCCGGCCCTCCTTACAGACCTGGCCCCTCTCACCCATCATGTTGGACCACTGGGGACAGCGTGGTCACTGGACTAATTTAGGGAGAGGACAAACCCACCAAGTGGAGCATCTCTGGTGTCAGCCTTGTACTTTCTAATATTAAAGATCCCTGGCCTGGGTGTGAGTGTGTCTGTGAGTTGTTTATGAGTGGGGTATTTTTAGTCGATTTTCCACTCCTTGTGCAGCGCAGCAGGCCAGAGAATGAGGAGAGAGGTGAGTCAAGGGGGGGAGTAAGAGAGACAGTGTATCCAGGGATCACCTGGCTCTTGTATAATAATAATAATAATAATAATAATAATAATAATAATAATAATAATAATAATAATAATAATAAATAAAGCTAATAATAATAACGGTTGTGTGCATAAAAATCCTGTTTTATTCAAACTTTGTCAATTCCCCTCAGGGTAAGAAACTAAAAACGATGTTTATCTTTATTGCTACTGCAGTAAAACACTTTGTATCTGAGCCAGGATTTGTAACAGGCCCATCTATATATGGCACACTTCCAAGTGTGAAGCTTGTGTGCATACTAAAGATGCATGGCATTTATACTGCATCTGTCTCTGGGTTCACACAAGCAGGCTTGTCGGCTGCAGGCCGTGTTTTTTAGTGGCTTGTGCTTGCAGGAAAATCTTCTGAGCAAAGATGAGAGTGGCTGCATGAAGTCGATGAAAATGCAAACAATTCTACAAACGTCCGAAAACCTTCAGTTGTCCAAGGAAAATGTAAAGATGAAGAGGGGTGTCCAAATATACATCTAAACGATTAACAACAGTGATTCCATGAGAGAAAAAATAAAGTCTTGGAAGCCAAAGTCCAGAGCAAAATTCATCAGAAAAACTGTGGGTTCATTTAAAGAGCTGTGTTGAGTGGTCCTCGCAATCTGACTGGTTGGAAGAATTTCACTGGGCAGAGTGGAAAAAGTGAGAAATTTCTTCAAAGTCTGAATCCAGAAATTGAATCAAAGAGTTCAACAAACTATAAGTTTAATCCTCTGAATTCTTATATAACTTAATAAGACAGGGTTTTGCGCACATTGTACTTCATTAAAAAAAAAATTAAAATATTTTTTTATAATTAATCAAAATCACATTTTATTACCTCTCAAAAACCTTATTTTATATTAATAATATTCATTTGCAGAAGTTGGAAAACTTTGGGTTTATTGACCCAAAAAAGCTTCTCTGCCTAGAGACGGTCCTTGGTGCTTTAGGTGATTTACAAACAATGTGTAAGATGTTGTTGGGGAAAAAAAGGACAACTTTTGCCACCTGCTTCTGCAACTTTTTAAAGCAATACATCTGAGTACATAAATGACTATTTCAGTCATCAGACATCATTGTCTCTGTCTAACTGCTGAACCAATACATTTTAGCTCAGCCTAAAAGCCTCATGATCTGCCTGATGACCTCTTCCTCCTCAGCGGCTGCTGCTAGATTTTTGATTTGCATATTACAGCTAAATAATTTCCTACACACACTTTAAAGAAGGATTTCTTTCATTCAGTCACATCTGTCAAAGCATGTTACTGCATGTGTATGGTTTGAGTCTGCATGATGACTTCTGTAAATGTTTCAGTTGTGGGTCCATCGACTGAATCTGTTTTTCGTATCCTGCTCACCCCCAGCAGTTTGATCTTGACTATGACCAACATTTTTATTGTGGGTGAATCTCATGATTTCATAACTGTTTGCGTCCTACAAGTCTTCCTGCCATTTTAATGTGCCCGTAGGCCGCTAATCCACATGGATGACAAATTGTATTGGCACGAACCACTTAAGAAACTGTAATTTTATTCATAACTTTCCCACAAACTATGTCAGCAAACTTCAGAACTTACATTTATTGTGTCACTGGGAGCCGGCAGGCTGCAGCTGCCCTGAACAACACAGTAGATTGCATAAACTACTAACGCCATGCTTTTATTGTGTGGGTTTGTTATTCCACCATGGTCTTTTGACCTGTATGAATAAATTCTGTTACACATTAAAGCTGTCATAATTATCTGATCATTCTCTCATGGCTGCCTACCTGCTGCGTCTCCCAGTAGGGAGTTCCCTCTTAATGCTCCGGCAGTCATCAGGATAACCACTTCAGGGCTTGCAGACATTTGAGCCCAGGCATGTCAGAATGAATGGATAATGGCCCCTTCCTCAATCCATAATCTTCAGGCAGCTTCAGGGTGAGGTGTGGGTTTGTTGGGATCTTCTGTCACAGGAAAAAAATATATATATTAGTCTGTTTACCCAGTTTTTGCTGCTTTCTCCGGTGCTTTGGATTATACAGTATTCCCTTTAACTAACAAAAGCTGCAGGCCTGGATGTGTTTTGATATCCCTTAAGCTCTAGAAGGAAGAATAAAAACTTCCATATTAGAAACATGCAACTAACTAGCTGCTAAAATATCACATGGAAAAGAAGCTGATTTCTTTCTTCTGCATTGCCAATAATAGCTATAGCAATATATTTCTGATCCAATTATTATTTATTGTGTAGCATATTGAGATGACAGTGCTGTGAATTTCTGTGAAACTGAACTGCAGAAAATCCTCTCAGATTTGGCATGAAAATAAAATGCAATGCAGTTCTGCACAAATCTCAACTTTGTCATTCTTAGCAGCAAGCAGAGGGAATTAACTGTAAATTCATAAAAACAATAGAAAATGTGTTCAGGGCACAGCTCACTAATATGTTTTTTTTATAGATGAGGGCCCATTTCCAAGGGGCCCTCATCTATTCAAAACTTTTCTAATGCCATCCTGGGCAGTTGCCCATAAAACCTGAAGCTGTAGATACAATAAAGATCCAGCGTAAATTATAAAACAAGATTATTAGAACTTGTAAAACGACTTGTGACTGTGTTTTTGTTGTTTTTAGTACAAATCCTAATTTCAATTTTGACATTCATGCCAATGTTGAGTGCATGGAAACTTCCAACAAGAAGTGCAGTATCCTGCCCTAGAGGGTCTGAATGAAATTTGACAAAGAGTCCATGTTGTGGACATTTTTCCTCTTTCCTGCTCCCCCAGTTCACCTGCTCTGGGCTCCTGTTTGTCCCAATTCTCATCAGCTGATTGCATGCATACATGGATGAAAGGAAGAACAGGTGAAAGCAGCACAAAGATACAATTGACTAGGGGAGAAAAACAGCCGACTTGCACATTGTCCTCACATAGATTTGACACGCTGAATGGCTGATGAGAAGGGACAGGCTGTAAACACGAATAAACATGGCAGAAGAAACATATGCGTGTGTGTGTAAGTTGGCAAGAGCATCGGACTTTAACCATTACTTTATATATTATTGATAAACTGCAAAATACAATAAAACACTGGAGCTTTCTTTGTTTAGCAGACAACCTCTTATTATTTCATGAAGCTCTTTCATATTGATGAATCTGTTGTGTGTAAGCAATTTTTATTCAAAAAAGAAACAACTTTGATTTAACTTTTTGCTACAGAAACTAAGCAATAACTTTTACAAAGCTTCCAATAAAACGCTGAAAGAATTAATATAAAGGATTTAGTGTCATTTAGTGTAACGGTGCATATTGCAACTAAACTCACTTAATTAAAAGGTAATTAAAAAATATTTCCAACACTACAGTACATACAAAGGGAAAGCAATTGTTTCGGGATGAACAAGTAAATTCTCAATCAGTAATCGACAGAATGTGGCTGTATAACTATTTATTCATCAATAATCAGCTGATGGTGTCTCTCATTGCCTGATTAACTTAGATAACAACTATCTGATCAGTTGGGGAACTCATAGATTTAAAATTTAATCCACAAATGTTGAGTTGATCCTTGAATAGAAAAAAGATATTATAGAAGGAAACAAGTAACATGCCCAGTAATGACGCAGTCCCAGTATAGAACGTACTGTTCTGAGCTGGAGGGCCTAGAAAATTAACACAAATACTTCAATGACGCGAGAGGACTCGACATTTCACAAGATCACCTCCACCTCCTCGTGCTGAAATTCAAACCCTGATCTTCTAGATATAGAAATATTGAGCTTTCTCACGTTTCAGTATGATAATCTACTGGATCCAGAACTGGTTCTGGATCTGCTGCATTCACCACTGCATGAATGTGAAGCCACAACGATCCAGTTTTGACAAAGCAAAGGAAGAAATGGCTGTACAACCATCATGAAATACTGTAGATTGTTTATCAACAGTCTGATGTCCAGATATCAACCACAATGTGTCTGAATTGAGAAACTTTGCTCCAACCGCCTTCATCCTCTGGACTTTTTTAAAGTCCAGTGGTTTCCACTGTTCATGCTTAACTTTGACATCCCTCAGTGCGACATCTTAGATTGGGTTAGTCAGGTTTACCGGGTTATATATGGAGATGCACACATGTGAGAGCGTATCCGCTTATGATTGTGCACAGCTTGAAATCATAGCTTGTCTTTGGATGTCATGTCTAATATAATCATATGGCGACTGAAGCTCTATTATTCATGAGATCAATGCTGGGATTCAATCAGGCCTGATATCATTCAGCCTACCAACCCTATTTTGATTCTTCCTCTCCATCTCTTTATCCAACATTTTCCCTCTGCAGATTATTCTCCCCTCCCTGTTCTCTGTTGAGTTTGACTCGTGAAGATCGTGAACATGAAAAGGGAGAGTGTTCACCTCGAGGGATGGCAGCCAGTGAGAGACAGCGAGGTGCCTCTAACACCTTGACTAGCAGAGCTTCAAGGCCGGAGGCAAAACATTGGAAGGGAAATGTAGTAGTGAGAAACAGTGAGAGGATCTAGGTGATATAATGTAAGATTGCAGAGGTGAGTAAGTCTCACACTTTGAAGGATGACCAAGCAAGACTGAACTTTGGGTCTTGTTTTTTCCCTCAGTCACTCATTCAACATTTCCTGCAATCAGGCCTGATATCGTTCAGCCCATCATTGCAGTATCATTACAGTCAGAAATCACATCAAGTTCAGTCACAACTTACTAAAAAGACAGGAAGGAAATTCATCCTCTTTGAGTCCTGAGGTTTTATACATCATAATAAAAACTATTTGGTGTTTACAAGGATTTTTGCAAAGTATGATTCAACATGCTACAATATGCCAAACATATTGCAGAACGCACAGTAAATAAATGCTGGATGACATTTATCCATGTGGTACATTGACTTTTCAGTTCAACACATTTTCTGATATGCTATGTGTGCTTTACATGATGCTTCTTTCTTCGGAGACCGAGAAGCACTTTGCATTTAATGCAGAGAATGAAAGACTCCGTGAGACAAAGAATAATTTCCACCAAACGCTAACAGCCCCATACAGTATTTAATATGAATTTGTTCTCAAAACCAGTATGAAGTCCATTCTGCTGGTGATAAACTGAGCTCTGTAGTTTTCCCCGCTTCTACAGGACAGTGTTCCCTTGGGTATTATTTTGCAGTTTTTGAACTGCTAGCATTGGACTCGGCCGACCGGTTATCCTGATAAATGTTCACAGATGCATTTTTTTCACTATGGATTCCAAGTGAAATCCATAGTGATTGCGCAGCCCAGAAGTCATGGGAACTTTATCTTCTGCAGAGTGGCATCAGCGTGTCTGTGTGTGGCTTGTCTCGAGCTGTGACGTCCCCACTCTGGAGCGTGTGCGCTGATCTGAGTTTCCTGTGCGTGGACGTCTGGATGATGATGATGTCAGTGTGCAGGCCCTGGGCAGTGAAGTCAGGCTGAGGTTTGGGAATGCTGGGGCCGCTGGACCAGAGTCCCTGGGGAGAGCTGAGAAAAAGGCCACAAGCCTCCTCCCAAAAGGCTTCGGCGAGGAACAGAGAAGGGACGACCCAGAGGGCAGCATGTTATTAGCGGATGTATTGTGATGAAGCTCTCTTCTTTTTTTTGTTGTTCACAGTCAGTAAAATCTTCTTGAGTCTGTGTGATTGACCGTGCAAAGCATTGCGCACAGGAAGCAGTGGTGACGCTCTCACACCGCCCACCATAGATATTACAATGGAAAGCCAAAGCAAGTGAGCAACTGTACGCCCCCTCTGGCCTGCACCACACGCATGGAAAACTACCAAAACCCTGTGCTGTGGTTGTGCTGGCCAGCTAGTATATATGTTCACTCACAGGGGCATAACAAACACATTAACTATCTGTGTGTTTGCGGACATTCGGAGATGGTGGCAAAAGCAAAGTGGTGTAGGTACACTGGCTTGCTTCTTTCCTGATAAACATTAATTTACTTGACTGACGTTAACACCCTGTTGAGTAAACATACAAGCAAACTTACACCAGCGGCGCATACGACACCAACACTCAGGTTGCGTCTGGTGAGAGTCGTCGAGCCCAAGAAACAGCCACCAGTTCAGGGTTCAGAGCAGCAGCCAACCACACATGCAACGCACACCTGTATTATGGTTTAACGGCCCCTCGCTTGTCGTCACGCTCTGCAGGGAATGATGGCACCAAAAACATAACGCCTAAAAGCTATGAAATAAAATTTCATACAGGATGTTCAGTCCTGGTCATTCACATGTAGAATTTTAATTCGTAGGTAATAATTATATCATCTGTCAGCATTTTCTGTACAAATCATTATGTTTTGATAGATAATATCTAGAATTATTCAAACCCTTTCTCTTGATCAGTGGTGTCTCCTCATTTACCAACATGGCAATCAAACAACTAGAAACACTTATGTTAAATAAGTTTATTATTTAAACTTATTTAACATAAGTTTAAATAAGTTATTTAAATAACTTATTTATTTAAATAGCTGCATGGGATTTACAGTTGATCCCTGCTTAACCCTTCCAAAGCCTTTTTTATGAAAATAATTTCTTGACCTGCTTGGCTATATTTTGCAGAATCCTGGTAAGCCAATACCTAATACCTTACATGTTGCAATGATTATTACATTTCTCTAAGCAATTTTGGAGTAGAAAAATGTTTCATAGACCAGAATATTTTCAAGTGAGGTGTGTTCACAATCTTCATGACAAGCACACCATTCGACACTATTGATTTAGATCATAAAAGCCAAGATCCTGAAGGAAAGCAGTGGTGACCAGGACTGTGCAACATGTCATTGGGTTACTATTGCTGATTATTGGGATTTACTTACTGCAGTTTTTCCTTACTGTTTCCCCTTCATGTCCTCATTTCAGCTACTTTTATTTTTATAGCACCAATTCTCCTCACTCGTTAAGTCCTGAAGCTTAACTATGAAGGGCAGAGAAAGTCCATCCAACATGCCAGATATATTACTGACATGCACTGAAATATGATATCCAACCAAATATTGCATCCAAACAGTCATTTGGGATAGTGATATTGCAGATACTGGTACTGAAATGCTACAATTTGACATATTCTGCAGCTAAAAAAAATCCTCATTAAAAAACTTGATAATATTGATTGCATGCTCTCCTAAAATGTACAATTTAATAATTAACTGTCATACTTTTACTATTTTGAATGTACCCGACTTTGTCCACACCTGAAATAAAATAAACCGATACACAATGGCTAACTAGATGGGTAGAAAATATATGTAGTTTGGGCTAAAATCCCCCCAAGATTAAAATAACTTTGAAGCCATTTTCAAGCTGAACCTATGGTCTACAATTCATTTTCACTTTCCTTGAAAAGTGCAGAGAATCCACCCAAATAAAGTAATCTAGTAATCTATTTTGCATCTTCTAAGTCTGACATAAAAATAGGTCAAAATAAATCAATAGAGCCAGAGTTTCAGTGAAGAAATGTGCTGCAGGCGAGGGCAGGAAATCACAAAATGGTGATCATGAAAATGTCTTTTGAACAAAATGCACTCACAAAGCACATAATATATTTTGTAATGGCCAATGTTTTGATCAGCAGACACCGAGCTTTGCCCCCAAGCTGGCACAAACTGAATCAGACGTTAGGTTTTGGAGGAGGTCACGATATGAAAGCAAGTCTCTGGGCAAAGTGTCTTCATTGGTGTGCAGAAAAATTCAAAGAATCCTTTTCATTTGTGTGCGTCTTTTTGGCTAATAAATGTGATTATTTGCGTAGATGGGTTTATTACTTCTTATGCAAGTGAAATTTGGGTCAGTCTTTAGACAGACTGTAGCTGTCTTCTGGTTCAGAAACCTAAAAGGCAGCCAGCAGCATTTTTACGTGTGCAGAAAAAAAAAAAACCTGAACCTTTTAACTCTTAAGCACATTTTCATTTGATGTCAGGTTTTAACACAATTCAGCCTGATTTTCTTAGTCAGAAACTCCAAAAGACACAGGGTCAGGCCTCAACAACCACTTGAATCTACGACTGTGGCCAGCAGCACAGGAGCACCACAGGGCACAGTACTCTCACCTTTCCTTTTCACTTCAGACTACCGGCACAAGTCCAACTCCTGTCTTCTACAGAAACATCTAGATGATTCTGCAGCTGCTGGGTGTATCAGAGATGGCCAAGAGGCTGAGCACAGAGAGCTACTAGTCAGCTTTTTGTCATCATCTCATCGTTAATGTGAACAAAACAAAGAAGATGAAGGTAGATGTTTTTTAGAAACAGAGTTAGAACATCTTTTCTCATTGATGTCATTTGGCAATACAGCTCTGGAAAACATTAAGAGACTCCACTGCTCTGAACCCCACTGAAAACCTCCTGGTTATTTCAACAAATACTGATGTCTGAACTCTTCCTGAGTTAAAACATTAGCACTGTTGTTTCTAAATGAATATGGACTTGTTTATAGAATAAAAGAACAATGTTCATTTTACTCAAACATATACTTATAAAAAGGAAAATCAGAGAAACTGATCATTTTAAGTGGTCTCTTAATTTTTTCCAATGCCGTAAAAACTGCACTGATTTGATTGATAAAATGTTTAAACACAACAATTTTATGTGGTCATGGAGTCTGGATGGCCACATAAAAAGCTATGGCGGACCAGATTTGGCCCTCAGGCCTTGGGTTTGAGACACGTGGTCTAGTCTATTGATTACATTTAAATAATAATGATAATAATAAGAAGAAAAATAAATCTGTTGTCCTTTCATATGCGATTTTTTTGTTGCTCACATATGGTTTGTTTTTGTGACCTCATAGGAAACAGTCGTGCTGTAAAATTTCCACTATTGCATTTTAAAAAAGAGTCTGACAACAAAATGAGCACAAGACCCCGAAATGTTAGTTGATAGCTTTTTCTCCACTGAAGAGTCGCTCTTATGTAACAGCACACAGGGTTTCAGGAGTAAATCACCTGTCTATCTCACCTGCTCTTCCTGCCTTCCTGCCCCGTTTTAAAAACAAACAAACAAAAAAACAAGTCATGACAGAAACTTAAGTCCCTCTTCTCCCCTTTCATCTGATGAACGGACCAATAAGAGAGCAGGAATGGAAAAAAGCTGAGCGTACTCAGTGAATGGGGGAAAGGGGAATGTCCTGATCCTGAATGGCAGAGTGTGGAGGGCTGAAGACGGTTGGAGCGCAGCGAGGCCGGGCCTCACAGAGGAACATGCTGGAGGATAAGGCGTGTTCTCTTCGGCAGCGTGGCGTCGAGCCAGTCCACCGGTGCCATTTGATGCCTGAGCTTGTGACGGTGCAGCAGTGTGTGGAGGACGCTGAGAAAAGATTTGGCAGCTATAAATAGGCTGTGTGTTAAAGAGGCGCATTGTAAATAGTGCTTTGGCATAGTGTCACTTTACACCCCCCTCCCTCCGCACCCACTCACTCTGGGTCTCAGCCCCAGACCGGACTTTTCTTAACAGTTTCATTATGCCTGAGTGCGTCATGAACGCTGGAAAAAAAAAAAAGATGAGAAGAAAAGGAGGAAGAAAGAAAGGAAAGACGGGGGTTGGCAGACGTGCTATGGGACAGATTACACTCTAGCTCTGCGTGTGTGGGGGTGTGTGTGTGTGTGTGTGTGTGTGAGGGTGGGGGTTCGCGTGCGGGTGCAGGCGGGGGTGTGTGTGTGTGTGTGTGATGTAATGTAAGTGAGGCCAGGCTTCCCCAGGTACTCCGGTGTCTCCAGGTCTGGGAAGCTTCCAAAGATCAAGAGAAAAGACAAATGTAGAAGAAGTGATCCTGTGTCTCTTCTGTCTTCTCCTCTCGGTCTCCTCCTGCAGCTCCTTTTTTCTTGCCCTACAAATTCAGCTCTCCTCTCCCTACTTCTTTCCTTTCCTCTCTCATCAGAATTTCCATTTAAAAGCTCCAATTTTTTTTTATCCCTCAGTACAAATATCCATTGTATATTTGCAAGAGAAACTCGTACCATGAGCAGATTTTTATTATTCAAATCCAGACTGCATTCAGGCATGAATTGACTCAGCTGTAACCGTAAAGAAAACCAAACTTATTATTGAACACTTAAGGTAACAATCACATGGTTTCAGTATTCTTCAACAACTATTACAGATCTATGTAAATCTGAATATCATCAAACAGTGATTTTATCTCAGTAATTCAATTCCGAGATTGAAACTTATTTATTTTTCAGATTCAACATGCAGATAACCTTATTTTGAATGTTCAGGTATAGCTATTAATTTTGACCTTTCTGGGTAACTATTGAAAACTAAGAACTTAGTTCAAAGAAAACAAGAGCATTTAAATAGTCTCCTTGTCAGGGTCCGTGTTTTTCTGTGTGTTTATTTTGAGTTTCCTGTGTATCTGTGTCTCCGTGTTGTCCTGTCGCCCTTTGATTAGTCCCCAGGTGTGTCTTGTTCCCTGATTACCTCTTGTGTATTTAGTGTCACCTGTGTGTCTGTGTCCTTGTCGGGTCCTCGTCTCATTTGACATCTGTTCTGCCGTGTGTCGGGTTAGTCCATTCGTGCTCTCTGTTGCTACCTGTGTTGAGCCTCATCTTCCGCTCAGCAACGCTGTCTGGGATTTGGACTGTTTGTGTAGCATTATTTCATCATTAAATCTACCATATTTCTCTTACCTGGGTCTCCTAGCATTTCGCCTCACCACTCATCCACACCACTTTATGACACTCCTCAGTCCAGGTAAAGCGTTTTTTTGGTTAAGAAGTGTCCTAACTAGTGCAAACAGCAGAAACCGAAGTCCTGGATCTCCTGTGGAGATTCTTTAAGGATCAACTCAGACTGTTGTTCACACCTTGTGAATCTCCACAAACTCCTCAATGGGTTTTGCTTCACAATTCTCTCTGTGCTGTAGCAATGCCTATTTCCTACACATTGTCTCATATTGCAGTTTTTCCCTCCACTTAACTTTCCACTAATTTGTTTGTATACAGCTACAGACTTTAACAATGACTTCTTGTGGATTACTTACTTAATGGAGTGAGTCAGTGGCTATCAGCAGCCACAATATTTTAGCATTATGTTTTTTTTTTACTGTTCTCATGTTGTATTCAAATCTTTGGAGATTTTCTGAAAACCATTGTTATTTCCTCTGTCTTATGCATTTAGTATCTGAGTTAAACCTTTTGAATCACTTGCTGAATTTTTTTTTTAAAGTCTTGGATTGTATTATAATTTATTGAGATGCACCTGTATGTTTGTTCTTTCTTTAGGATTGTGCTAATGTCTACATCAAAACCAGCAATCTGGATGATTTGGAGCCAGTCAAGTTTTCAAATTAAACCAGAACATGGAGTTTGAAACAGGCTTTGTGGTTTTCATGCTCAGGTTTCATAAACAGCTAGTTTTCATATACCAATTTTATATTTGTATGTACTCCTAAGTCGGTTATTTAGTAATTTAATCAAAAACTCTACATTTACAGTCTTTTATCCACCTGTCTGGACTTCATTCTTTTACTTTACCTTTCCATTTTCTCCACCCCTCACTAACCCTTACCTAGTGTAAGGAACATCTTGCTGGGTGTGGTTATTGTTTTTTTTTATTATTTTGCTCAGGCAAACATTGCTTCCACATATTATGTAGGAGACTCGCTCCTATAGCAAATAAAATCCTTCCTGTGACATCAAATTATGACGTCTTTTGACATTTAAACATCCACTTTGCCAGCTTTCAGGAGAAGCTGTGATGTGTTTTTCCGCAGCTGTGCGCTCTCCTTCACATCTGGCAGACCATCTCTAGGAGCATTTTCTCCTTGTTTGCTCCTTTGCAGCTTTAACAAGCAACTACTTTACAGGAGAAAACTCAGATTCTCCCCTTTTTTGTTCCCCGTCTCACACACATAAACACACTCACACACTATGACGCAACAGCCACTGGTCATGTTCCCAAGGTCCTGTTCTCAGAGCGGTTTGACTAGAGGCCTTTGTCTGAGCTCGCTTTAAAAATAAAACTGGAGCAGGATTACAACGCGCACACACACACACACACCCACGCCCACACACACACTCGCTTTGCATGAACTAAGCCTGACCTGAGGTGGAAAATGAAACAACTGCCAGCTCATGATGGTGTGTAAAGTGAAGTGGGGGTGTGCACGTATGTGTGCCGCCGCCATACTGTATTCAAGTGAGCACGATTCCACTCGGCCTCCTCCTGAAGTTGTAATTACAGGCTTGTGTAACACCCAGATGTGTGTGTGTGTGGGGGGGGTGCACGCGCGTGTGTGTGTGAGAGCTCGTGCGAGGACGAGCCTCCAACTGGATCACACCACCTGTCATTTCACGGCGGCGCATGGCAACACGATCCACCTAACAAACTCAGCGGCCCTCTTAATCAGTTCATAGCATCTTACACCTCCTGATCTTACCACATTACCTGTTGACCCTACACAAGACCCCTAAATATTCCTATAAATATGACAGAAATCAGCATCCACCATAGATAGCTCAATTCTCTACCAGTTTTAGATTAAATTTAAAAATAGCTTGTAATCAAAGGGGAAATTAAGCAGGACTGGGTTGCTTAACTGTAACAATAATATTTTATAAAATATAAAATATTCACCTATGAGATCAAGTTTAGAAGGTAAAAGAAGAACAAAATGTATAATAATCAAATTACCTACGTTTTATATATATAAAGATTAATAGAAAAATTTTTAGCATGATAAAGATTAAACCAGATGACCCCACACAGAACCTAAAATACTATGGAAATAAGTGCAGAACTCTGCGACCGACCACATTGTCTAGAAGTTCATGACTGAACAACTTTCCTTTGCGCTGATGAATCAAAACCTGAAAATCCTTTTAGGAAATGAAAGATACAGAATCCTCCCGGGGAAAGAGAAGAGAAACATGTTGCCTGTTGACAGGTCTCAGTTCAGACGCCACCATCTGTGAAAGCCTTTTGAAGCTAAACAACATAAATATGCTTTTCAGCAACAGGTGCTGGCATCAAGATGATTTCATCTTCCTTTCTGTGAAGGCCCTCTCTGTTTCAGTAGGGAAACCCCGACCTGCATTCCTGCACATGTTAAAAAGACATCGCTCCATGTGTAAGACGTAACATGTGCAAAGTCTCCCTTTTTCAGACACAGGCCTGATAAAAAGTATTTGAAGCCTTGTGAATTGGAAGACACAAAACAGAAAGTCCTAATTAAAGGCCAGAATAAAAAAAAAGTGAAAATACTGTAGCTGTAAACCTTCTGCTGCTTCTTCAGCACAAAAACTCTTACTGGGAGTGATGGTGAAATGATCCTAATGCTTCTCTGCTGCTGGTGATGATGATGATGATGTTAAAAAGGTAGAAAATAGACACTATCTTCATTCTTCCTTCCGCTGGATTCAATAGAGCAGTATAGACAGCAGCAGAACAGCCCCACAGCATGATGCTTCCACCACCATGCTTGAAAGTTGGCACTGGGCTCTTAAGTTTACCTTTCACCAAAAGGTCTCCCAACATGATGAAACCTGTGAATTTGATTCTTTCGTAAAGACGGCAATTTTGAAGCGAGGATTCATTTCTAGTTAGCCGATTCAGCGTCTTCCAGTCCATGATTAGCTTGATCTGTAATGGTTGCTAGTGATGGTTCTGATCATTTGAAGAAATGTTCTTTCCTCTGAGAGAAACAGCTTGGGTCAGATGGCTGAAATCTTTATTTCTATTAGAAATAAAAGCATCAAATCTAGTTTTGAAATGGATTCATTTAACTAGGACTTGAATGTTAATATTTATACCAATATGCATAATCTTGGCCATGTGCGGATAAAAGACAGGACACCATAAAGTTAAGCTTATGCACTCAATTCACTCACAAGGACGTTTCAATCAACTCTCATGTTTTTGCACTGTAGGAAGAAGTTGGAGTACCCAGAGAAAACCCACACAGACATGAGGAGAACTTGCCAACTTCATCCAGAAAGGCCAGGATTTGAACATTGGACCTTCTTGCTGCCAGGCAACAGTGCTACCTACTGCCTCACCTTGCAACTCGCACTCAATTCATGTCTTTAAAAACATCTGAAGCTGATTGTTTTATCACCCTGGAAAAGTATCAGTTAAATAAATCACAGAAAGGCCCAAATTAACATGCCACTTATGCCGATGATTAACCGCACCAGGTTTTGTATACTGGTTCACCATCTGGCAAAACCTTCATCCAAATTAACAGCAGGGATACTTCCATGCACCCTCTGTGGTATTCAAACCCCTCACTGTGCCACGGTTTACCAGTTGAGAAACCCAAGACTCACTTAATCAGCTTTGTCTACTTACTCCAGGATCCCCTTTCCCTCTCCATTAAGTTGCACTCCAAAAACATCTCAGCCGCGGCTGAATCGCTGCCATCCAAAAGGTTTCAAGGGTAAACGTTGCCAAACCAGCGCAGATGATACCCACTGAGAGCTCTCACAGGTCCGTGAGCAAAGCTTCACCACGAGGCCCCGGAGGGTTAGACTGATGATGAACGACGGACTGTGTAAAGTTTGATTAATTTTCTACTCATTTTACTTACATTTACATTGAATTTGTTTTATTTAGATGTAAGACAACTTTGGTTTTGTTACATGTTAACCCTATAATCACAAGTGGATCATTTTTGATATTCATATTTCCTCTTTTCCCTCAAACTCCTAGAGTATCGACTGACGTGTCTTCTGCTCTGTGGAGGGAGAATGGAGATCGAGATGGCTTCACAGACCTTCTCAGAGATAAAAAGTCTTTTAAAAAAGTAATTAGTGTTTAATAGAACAGTGCAACACTGAAATACTGTGGTGAAAATAGACATATCACTTATGATACTTTGTGTATTCAGGTATACTTTACAGGTAGCGCATCATCACCTTTATTTTATAGTATTTTTGTCATTTTCTCATTTTTTAAGGCAAAAAAATCTTAGTGTCAGTTGAGAAAATAAAAGTAAATAAATAGTAATAATTTTGATTTAGAAATGTATTGTTAATATTGCTAAGGTCAAGCTTTTTCATACATTTGTATTCACCACAGACTTAGATTTTAATTCTCTTTCTTTCAAGTAAGAAGTTTTGATGAGAAACAATGTAGTAATCTCTCCAAAGACAGCAAAAAAATGAAAAAGGAGCACTTTGTTTTAAGGGGGAAAAAAGGTTTTATTTACATTTTCATAAAAATAGGCATCTGAAGTGTTTTCACAGTCTTTAAATAATCAGACATCATAGCAATCCAACCAGCTTTTATGCACATTTTGACGATTACTCTTTGATAATGAGAAACAAGAGGATATACATGAGTGCTACACTATTTCCTCGTTTTCTTAAATCTTTTCATTTAATGTTAGCCTTGGTTACATTTCCAGAAGGAAAAAAGAGATTTTTTGTTTTTTGGGCTTTATCAGTCTGGCCCTCAGGCTAGATTTGGTCTAAGCCTACAAAGAAATCACAAATGTGAGTTTCAAAACTTTTAACAGTTTGAAAATATATTGCCTTAGCCCATATATAAGCATTTTTAAGAGGAATAAATGTTTTAACAATTATTCTTTGATAATGAGCCTCAAGTATTCACGGTTGGAAGGCCTCCTCGCCATCAAACTAATCTTTCGCTCCAGAAATTCGCTATGAGATTCAATTCAGGACTTTGACAGGGCTGCTCCAAAATGTTATAATTTCTTCCAGACAGAAGAAACATGATCAAATTCAAAGATTACCTTAAACCTTAAAACACCTGCTGGGTAAGGATTTGCTTGCTTGATCTCCTCCATTTGGGCCTTTTCTATCCCTCTGACTGTGTAATATGTGATCATATTTAATAGCCGGCTAGATTGGCAGCTAAGCCGCATCACAAGGCCGAGTCCCACTCAGAACACTGCGGCTCTATTCGAGGAGCCAGAGAACATCGAGGACGTTTCACGGGGAGACACCTGCTGAATCAGGTGCTTCTACGCCACACAGTGTGATGGAAACTGATCCAGCAATATCAGCCTCGCAGCTATTAGTGTCTTGTACAAACACACGGCCTTCTATTAATACTGTAACCAGGCACACACTCGCCGCTCTATAAATGCACGCTCACGCAGTGGCTGTCACACATACCTGATCTGGTTTCAGTGGTACAAACCATCCCAGCAACACATTGTACAAGCAAACGCAAAGGTCCACACATGCAGCCGCAGACACACAAGCACACACGCATACATCCAATCACGCTGGCTGGCCGAGGCTCTCAGCAGTGTCCCGTTAAGCACACACTTGAAAGGACACCCCAGAGAGAGGGTCCTTTTCACTGTAATAGTGGCCGGCAGCACTTAGCGAGGACCCGGTGGCTCTCACCCAGTGCTGCGAGGGGCGGAGAGGGTTCTCAATTCCACAGCAGCCCACTCTTCTCTTCCCACTGAGTGGGAGTAGAAGAGTCTTTCATGGGCGCAGTACTCTACGAGCTGCACACTCCAAAGCACTCACTCACCCGTCGTTCACTGTGGAGGGTGAGATCTCGAAATCGAGTGAACAGGCAAGCGGGAAATCAGACATGAGTGTAAAATCTTTCAAATTATATTCAGACGGCTCTTAGTCTAAACACTGAAACTCAGTTGTCACAACACTTTCAGAATTGCTACTGGCAGACATAAACTGCTGGCATAATAAAGAATAATAACATTTGTTTGTTTGTTTTAATATGCAATTATTTACTTTCCATAAATTCCCCAAACATCTTCAATTCTCCTTGGAATATTCTGAAATCTTCCACAGCGAGTGTTGTTGATTGAAGGATCAACACCTCTGAAAGGATTTTCTCTTCATTGGCACTGAAGATGGTAGAGCAGAGTCCTTCGAACAGCAAATATTAGCATAGTGAAAAAAAAACACTTAATAATTTTAATTAACAAGAAATAATCTCAGAACAAAATTGACCATGTCCTCATGCGTGTTAAAAGTCTGTTTATATTGTTTTGGTTTTGATAAGCAACAAGTGCTTGAGGCTTCATTGATGCTTTCTCCTCTGGCTGTGCGATGACCCACCACCCGCATCGAAGGAAAGCCTGCGCCGTTTATTGTGTTTTTACCAGCTTATGTTGTGTTGCTTAAACACGGCAGAGAGCAGACCCTCACTTTACCCTCACAGTGGAAAAATTACACGACAGGCTTGTGCAGCTGGTACGAGCAGGCAGGGTCGTGCAGAGACCTTTGGAGGGGCAGGGGCTCAAAGTTAAGAAAGGGCACCTTGAACAAGGTCTTAAAACACCGTACAACAACATAGCAACAACCCATATTAATCAAGAATTTAACTGGATCATATTATGACATCATACGGGGACAATAAAATCTACCTAGAATCCCCTGGTAGCCCCTCTGCCAGTCTGCCGATGCTTTGGGGACATTTTGATTCATTTAATTGTGGCATGTTTGGCTTTATGCTGCAGTTCTAATTATTGCTACAATATTTTCTCTGATGTTTATTTTGTGAACTCTAAATGGGTCAAACCTTCCTTTAACACTTGAGGTTCTGCAATAACTTCTATTTACAGCTGCTCACCTCCAGCTCAGATCCCGTCAGCAGCGACTTTAAACCGCCTTGTAGAAACGTTAAGGAGAAGCAGAGCAAACAGTCACCAGGTGGTACCGGATACCAGGTGGTACCGGGTGGAACTGGGGCTTTGAGGTGCGTCGCGACTCACGGTGACAGTCGCAGTACCGTGTCTTTTATCAGGATGTCTGATATAAAGACAGACATTCTTTATATCTGTCAGTGGGACCGACTCAGGCTGCCTGTAGCGAACCGGGCCTTTAGCAGAATGATGAAGTTAAAGTCAGAAGTTTTCTCTGCAGCCGAAGCATTGCTGTGTTTAGGGGCGAGGCGTTTTTTTTCCCGCTATTGCGAGGACAATTACAAAAATATAAATAGAAACAGTTTTTCTAACATTAACATCAGACCTATGTTTTATTCACAAACCACTGTATAAAAAAAATATTCTTGCTCATAATTTGATAGTTAGGGGGCACAGATCCGCTCCCCTCCTCCTCACCATGGAACCGGAGTCTGAACAACATGGAGGCAGAGAAACTGAGTCATTAGACTGAGGGCAGCCAGACTAGTTTATTTTTGCTAAATTATTATATTTAGCTAAATATTATTGCTGAGGGGCACAAACAGGCCTTCTGACATGCAGATTTTAAAAAATAAAAAATTGAAAAAAAAATTTTTTGAGAAAAGAAAAAAAAATCAAAAAGGGCACTAGGGGCATCAAGGATAAAAGGGGCAGTTGCTCAAGCCCCCTTCAATGTGCTTCGCTCCCTTTGGACATGCCAAACACGCATGAGGGCGACCATCTTGCTTTCAGCTCTAAACACGTCTTTGAGTTAAATTAGTCGCTTTCCTTCTCTCAGCCCTGCACAACATCCTGTACATATCCTGTTACCTCTGTGGTTTTGCCGGGAGTGCGTGCCGCCTCAACCTCATCGATGGAATCCATCACTCGTGGCTCGGCACGGCCAGGATTACAGCAGCATTCCCAGCTGCTCAGTCACAATGTGAATTAGGCTTTTTTCATCTGGCTATCAGAGCGTTCTGGCCACTGTGTGTAGGAAAGAGAGTTTCTTGGCTCAAGATCTGAACAAGATAAGTCTAATACTAAGCCTCCAGGAATAGGGAAGATGTTTCCTGAGATGCCTAAAATTCCTTCCGGAAACCTCGCCGTCTGACATCAAGGGTGAATCAGGGTCCACTTTGTGTGTAAACCTCGAGCCGAATGAGTTAGAGTGAAAACCTCCTCCTCTTTCACTTCCTTTTAGAGTTGTTTATACTCACGAGACTAGAATTATGGGACACTTACACAGGGAAGCCTATTATGGTATGAGGACACAACACATCTCACTCCCACACACCAAAACATCCCTGCAAACACTTACAGAGAAGAAGACAGCTGCAACATCCACAGCGATAGGAATCGGGCAGTTCCAGCGTTATCGGAGCAGAATGTGATGATGCAGTGGATTCCTGGGATACCTAAGTGGTCAGGTTTGTTCCTTGCTCCAGACGAGTGCTGCAGACAATTACCTAATGGTAAACTGGGATGCAATAAAATAAAGTCCATGACACTCGTGAAGTCATGTAGCAGGAAAAAGAAACAAGTTCACAGATTAAAGGAATGCAGTGAAAACGTGAAGAGAAAGACAAGAACTGAGCTTAAAACAAATGAAAGCAACTGTGATGACAGAGTTTAGTTTTAATGCCTCTAGTTTGACTGTGTTGATAATAAAGCTACATGTGAGAATGTATACATAAACAATGGGTATTTTGAATGTGATCTATGTTTTGAGTCTGATACTGATTCACTAAGGTGGATAATTTGTCATCGAGCCATAAAGACACGTTTAAATAATGAAACAATTAATAACTGTTTGGTTGAGATTAAGAATTGTTTAAATGTTAATGCTTAAAGCAAAACCCAACAAATCTGAAACATTGATCACTTCACCTGATGAAAAGATTCATGAAGTCAGAAATCACATTAGTTTCACAGGATACTCTCATCAGTGCAACCTCTAAAATCCGGTTCTGATTTTTGAGTCTTTTGTTAGCGTCACATTCTCGGATTAAAACCCGTCGGGATTGGTCGTTTCAAGCTGTTGCACCCCGATTGTTGAATCCTCTCCCATTGCTGTCACGTCATGTTGATTCCATTTATTATTTTAAAATGCAGCAAAAAACCTATTTGTACAGGCAGGCTTTTAATTTAGTTCGATGTTATGTTCGTACACGTTTTTTGGAGCACTTTGTGATTTTATTTTAAGGAGAAAGGTGTTACACAAATAAAATTTTAGGTACTTACAATAAATGGCTGTTTTTTATTTTCTTTTACATATTTTGTTAAGGTCCACCTGTAGCTAAATTCTGGTAGTCCATTTCAGTCCAGATGTGTGATTTATTCTCTTCAATATGTCGGTATGCTTCTATTTTACCACTGGATGATTTGTCTCATATGAGAGTTTTTACTTGGCTAGCCTTAAAGCCGCCAGTAGCTTTACAGTTTTTTAGACATTGGCATCTCCTTTATAGGCTACTTCTATCTTTTGTTATTTTGTCAGCTTAAATATCTCAGTTAATCAAATATGTGTTATATATCAGACAAAGTTACTTGAATGAATACTAAAATGCCAGACCTGTGGAAATCCCCTCAAAAGAGATCCTGCTCAAAGTACCTTAAAAGATCTCAGAAAGTGATCCAGCACGCTCTAATCTAAAGAAATTCAAGAACAAGAGCGCTTTCAGAACCATTTCTAAGGCTTCCTGGCTACAGTAAACTACGGCTTAGAGGTGTTATCCAACACACAACGAAAACATGGAGCAGCAGTGAAGCGTCTCAGGAGTGGCCGGCTTACAAAAAACGACTCTTAAGAGGGGATTAAAAACTGATCCAGGATGTCAAAAAAAAACAAAAAACAGAACATCTAAAACTATGGAAGTCTCACTTGTGTCAGCTAAAACTGCAGTGGGTTACTTTTATTTTAAAAAATTAAATTTTTGTTAAAACTGTCACTAAGTCCTGTGAATAAAATGTGAGGCAGATAAGCTGTGAAAAACTCAATCTCCTCTTTCTTCTACCAGCAATACACAGCTGAAACAAATAGTCAGAGCCAAGAGGAGGGTCTTAGTGATGTCAATAGCTCTTGTGTATGTGCTGCTCACCGTCACCTTTGTTCTCTGCTAGGCATTCATGAGGAGCCTGCATGAATATAGCTACGGATGATGGCAGATGATGAAGTTGTTTCTCCTCCAATAGCACATTGAGCAGCATGGACATGAGCATGACTGACAGCACTAAGACACTCCTCCTGTGTCTAATTGGTTGTTTTTGAAAGAGCTTTGAATTTCTGCAGACGGCTGTAGGACCACAGGGAGGAGGCAGAGGAGCTGAATTTTATTTGTTTTATATCATACAGTCACTATGTTGTGACAATGTTAATGAATATGTAACAAACATAATTTTATAGAAGTTACCTGCTGCAGCTTTAAGGTCAGAGTTTATGATTCACCAATAAGAAAGAGACTGGGCTAAAATGGCATCCACTTTAAACTAAACTCTGGGGACCAATAGTTGAGAAACTGAAGGGGCAAACTTATTCAGAAGAATCTACATATGCAAATGTGGATAATAAAAGTCGTACAGATTGTGTTGGGGACGTCCCAATCGTGGCATTTTTAAATAATCAGTCCCTGACGGAGTTCATGTCATGATACCTGTTGTTGGTGTGATTATGTCAGCCACATCCAGAGCAAGGCTTCAGTAACACGTTTTTAACATCTAATTTCTGTATAAAGATCTGTTTAGCACCATACAATAATCATTTGATCAAATCTCGCCTTTCTCCAACAACAAAAAGTGTGTTTCAGCATTTACAAAGATGTTTACACTGTAAGCGAGACTGTGATGGCTGCTGCAGTTTTCTGTCTGCACTACTAACAAGTATCTATAAACAGCTCTTGTGAACTCACAGAGTGCAGATGAAACGTTGTCATTAAGTTTTAGGTATCTGAAATACAAACTCCCTTGTTTTTCAGTAACTTGTCAATTAGCTGGAGCTGCACTAACATATGAGTCAACAAACTGGGTTGAGTCAGATTGAGTCAGATTAAAACAGAGTGCTCTGCATAAAACACTTGCAGCTGAAAAGTAATGAGAGTTTATTGAGTTCTGTTGAATCTATTCTCTTTTGAGACTGAGCCTGATTTAAGTGGTGTATTGTCAAGATATTAGAGTGGATTTCTTAAACAATTTAACAATTTATTCTGTCTAAGTAAGCAGAATATTGAGGCGGTATTGCAGAAACCTCTGTTGAGAGTAAAATGATATTTCCAAGAATATTAATAACAGGAGGAAGAATAGGAGAGAGTGGAGTGTGTAGTCTCTTTAATGTATTTTATATCTGCTATATTGTCAAGCATATACATGAGATTGATTTAATAAATTTTATCACAGTATCAGGCTGGGCCTGAGAGTAGGTGGCTGTTGATGTTTTTCTAAAATATTGAAAAGAATTAAAGGTGACCAATTATGCTTCCTTCACCAGGTTAGGTTAGGTCTATATAAAACATGCTCATTACATTTTTTGCACAAAAATTTATTCTTAGAAAATGAGATTTTTGCCTGGTCAGTTCTGCCTACTTTGACCTCCTTTAACCTCCTATTTTGACCTGGCCTCTTGTCAGTTAAATCCAAACATGCTGCTGCTGGCCACGCCCCCCAACTCAAATGGAAAATAGCTGCAAGCAGATGCGCATTGGTACAACTGTACATCTTTGAAAAGCAGAAGTAGAGCCTCCTGCACAACTTGGTTTGTGAATGTAAAGTCAACAACAAAGCACTTGTTTTTCCAGCAGCCATTGTACAGCGCATGCGGTGGTGAAACTGGAGCTCAGTTTGGGTTGCTAGGTAACGGGCTGGGTTTGGCTGTTTGAAGGGAAGTGCCTGCTGATTTGTGATGTTACATTCTGGAATATTTTGAAATGACTAATTTTCAATACACCAAAAAGATATTTTAAACTGACTGGGTGGAGTTTTTTAAGCTCTTGGCCTGATTTCAGAAGCAGAGATCCAATGCAAAAAAACGTGTAAAATGTGAATTTTGAATAATACATGCCTGTTAATATTTGATTTAAAAAATAATATTAAAAATATATCTTCAATTATCTTCATTTTTTTCATAAAAAGATTTTCACAGTCTTACAATAACTTGGTCTGGATTAACCCTTTACATTTTAAAATGTGCTAATCAGAGTTTATTTGTCACTAAATTGCCATTTTTGTGACATCTGAGGAGGTCATGGACAGGATCAGGTTCACCAGGCAGACACAAACTGCTATCTAAATGACGCCAGATGGCACAGTGACCCACTTCCTGGGACGTTTAAGTGGTTAAGAGAGTAAGAACAAGGCATGCATACCTCACACCTCTCCCTGTCGCACACACACACACCCCCACAGCCTGTGGGACATGAACCAGGATGCAGGTGAAGCTATGTTTATTTCTACAGCAAGCTGAGGCGGATTCTCTCTCCCCCACGCAGGAATACACATAGTTACAGTAACCACTTATCTAAGCAATGCTTAAATTGTTGCTTTTACAACTTGTTGGCTCCGAGGCCGCATTCCAGGTCTTTCAGCTGGAACGTGAACCTGGGAATGACATCACATCTAACTTAATGGTGTTCCAGTCGCAAACTGGAACACCAGAAGGATTCCCTCATTGTTGTGCTCAGCTATTTTTGGCAGTACCAGTGGATAATAGAATATTACTCTTCACTTTATTTATTTAAGCAGTGTAGCATCATCTTCACTGTAACAGAGGTTGTCCAGCACTGTGTGACTGGTTTAAAGTGACACAGACGGACAAAAATTGTAAATCATTGCTTCTCCATATGTAACTGTGTTTTATGAACTCGTTTTAATTTTGAGGTCGAGTTTAGACCAAACCTGGACTTGGCTGTCAAAGACTTGAGACTTGACTTAGACTTTGGTTTAAAGACTTGACCTGGACTAATGAAATGCTTAAAATTTGACTTCAACTTAGAATTGAAGACCCAGGAGTAAAACTTAGTTTGTTCATTATATATTTGAGACTTGAGTTGGGCTTGACCCAAAAAGACATTAGATCAGATACAACCTTTGGTTGATATACCTGAAATTTGTGGATATGGTTTTAACATCATTGCGTGGCTGCCTGGTGAACCTGACTCTACCCATGATCACCTCAGCGGTCACAATGAATCTTAATGAGCAGATCTTTTAAAAAGTAAAGGCTCAATCCAGACCATCTCTTGACCATCAGTCCCTTCAGCTGTTGCAGAATTATAATAATTTTTATTAAAAAAAAGGAAATTATCGTTGACATTTCTGGAGGTGAGATTTTACTTTAGCTTTCCCCTCACACACTTAAGACTTAATTTTAACTCATCACAAACTTCAGACAACTCATTCTTGGCACTCAAAAGTCTCAGGTTTGATCATGCAAGGCTTGAGATGTGACTTGGCACAAGACTTAAGATTTGACTTAGAATGGCCCTTAAAGACTGGAGACTTAGACTTAGCCACCAAAAGATTGATATTTGACCTACGCTACCCATTAAAGACTTGACAAATGATTGTGAACATTCAGTGACATAGGGAATGAGAGATTTCATTAACTTGAAACTTGATTTGGACTTGTGAATGTTTCTACAATGTTTTAAGACAAAAACCAGAAGATGGTTTGAAGTGTTTAAGTTCAGCCCTGTTGGGGTTTTTGAACATGAACAGCTTCTTCAAGGTCAAGCATCAGCATCTCTAAATCTAGATCTTCTCTAGGTCTTTACAAGACTCCTTCTGCCAATCTGATATTTTATTAATATTAGTGCTTAATAAGTTTACCGGTGTAACGACTGTAGATCAAGAGTGAAACTTTTACAAAAATAGTGCTGCTTCTCCCACCCAAACATGTCCACTTGAATCATGAACTGACAAAATAACAATTGTTTGGACAGCTGAATAATTTCACCAGCCGAACATCCAGAACCAAGATCACTTTAACAATGATCTTACCTGCAGTAGGCAAGGGAAAACTTTCAAATCAAAGCATATATTCGGATCTTATCTAAAGAAATTTGAGCATCAAAGAGCTTTAGTAAGAAAATCCTTTGACTTTTAAAGTTAAAGGACAGTATTGTTATGAGGAAACATTCTATTTTATTTATATAATGATTGAAACTGATCAAATTAAGCATCTCAGTTCAAACAGAACAAATAATAAACAAACACTGTTCATCTCTGGTACTATAAAAACTAAAAATCCCTCTCATTTATTCTTATTTTTAGTCCTAAAGGTGTACATTTGAAGGATTTTGTGTCTTATTTTCTCAATAAGACACAAAATCTTATTGAAGATTATTCTTTAATAATATAAAGCAGTGAGATAAAGACTTAGACTTGACTGGAAAGAATCCCCATACCTCACCTACAGCACTGTGAGAGCAACAATAGATGAATTCAAGCACGAACAGATTGCAGCCTACTGAAAACTTGTGAACAGTGTGAAAAGACACTATTGTGGCAAACACTGAGCTATAAATCCACAGTCACACAGGAACCTCCAGTCACGTCTGCCTCAGGCTACAGGCTCTGTGTCTTGTTTTCCACTGACAAAAAAACACTTACAGGAATATGTGTACAAACACTGCCTCAAATCTCTGTATATCTCAAGTGCACAACACTGTGACCACACACAGCTTCTCGGAACATTTCATTCGGCGCAGCCAACAAAAGAAATTCAAAGAATCGTGTCCACCAAGAAGCAAACGGCTGTCTTAGAAAACAGCTCTAATATTGAGGTCACTTTAGATTTTCCCCTTGCAAATGGGCAGTGGCTTGTAAAGAATGCTTTGATCTCAAAATGGCCCAATGATAATCCATTGTGTGTGTAATATCTGTCACTTATAGGCTCGCAGCTCTATTATAACGAGCATACGGTTGGCGTCACATACAGCTCATATTAACCCCTCGGCTCTTTCCTGCTTATTCTTCGCCTTTGTGTGTTTTAACCCTGGCGTGCACACATCTCAGCAGGCATCCTCGTTCACGTTAAAATAATGTGTTTTACTCATGTTTTAATGACTGATTAAGAGCAGTAAGTCTGGGAAACAATGAGGCAAAGTTTTTTTTTTAGCTCAGAGCTACGAGTTGAGCGCCAGCTCATTTTCCTCATCTAGCCTCATCATCCATCTCCATCAACCCTGAACCCTCCGGTCTTGTCCTAAACCTCTGCTGTCGGAGCCCTGTGAGAAGTCAGCCGTGCACCCTCGCACTCCCACAGCTGCTCAATAAGGACCATTCATGGCCCACGCTGTAGGAAGTAACAGAACACAGCATTGTGCCTACATGCAGTTAAGCCAGTGTAAGGGTGAGCCAGAGGTGAGTGAGAAGCCCCCCAAGAAGTCCAAATGTAATTTCACAGAGAGACACTCTGCAGTAAAAAAAAAAAAAAAAAAAAATCAAGCACAATCAAATGCTTCAAGTGCAGCTCCAGTCTCTGAAGAATTGCAGTCAAAAGTCTCAATGATCCCACACTCCATTGTTCGTTCTAATCCCTCTTTCCTGCATGAACAAGGTCCATGAGTGACTTCAGCAGATATCTAACCTGGCAAGCATATGTATATGTGTGTGTCTGCCTGTCTGTGTGTGTGAGAGGGAGTCTTCCCTAGGCTGTCCCACAGGGGATCCAAGCGTCTCGTCTCTGAATCACAGACTGACTCTGTTTGTGTGTGAGTCCATCAGAATGGATCAGCATCAACATCCTGAGTTCCCCTTAGGCACGCACACACACACACACACACGCACACATTGTACGTCGCTGAACCTCCCCAGGGCTATGTGCTATCCCCTCCATATCCCCATAAGCAGAAACCTCAGCTTCTCAATGTTAGATGGGCCGTTCACTCACGCTGGACAATGGCTTCAGGAACACTGCGAGCCGTTCAAGAACGGAGATTCACAGCAAGACATCCACATATTTTCAATATCGATGACTTCCACGTATAGTTCAATACTTTTCACTCTATTTTAGAAATAGAATATCAAATTTCTTTGATTTTATGAAGTGTTGCATACTTCAAAAACACTCTTGAAAGCTTTAATGTAAATTAAACTCTCTCCCTAAAGGGAAGGATTGTATAATGCACCTGTGTTACACATATTTTATTTGATAGTACAACTCAATAATAAGGATGAAGAAAAGTATCAAAATTAAAATATCTGAAGGAACAGCTTTAAAGCATAAGCATGATTAAACTAAATTAAAAGACAGCTACCTGCAGCATCTAATCAGATATCAATAAGAGTTCATGCAGACTCTTAGAGTAAAGAATATGGTATCTCAGAGTGGAAAACATCAAATATTTTTGCAGAGAGTGTTTTAACACTTTATATTATGTGTTGGTTTGGTGTTATGACAGATGCTCCAAAGGTTGCGTTGAGAAAAGTCATACTGGCTGCCTGCAAGCTGCTGGTTTATGACTTTGGACAAAGATCTCTTGACAACAATAAAAGCACTTTTTCAAATTACAACTCCAACTTTTACTGCTTTCAAATGGTTAATTTCAGGTATAAGGTACAGCTATCCAATTCCTTCAAAAACAGAATAAAACAGTACTTGATGACAAGGGTCAAGTCTTTAAGCATCGAAGTCCCAGGTTTTAAAATGTCCACTTTTATGATCAGCAGGTCTGAAGTTAAACTTTTTTATGTGAATGTTTCAATTGATCATGTTTTTATAACAGCATGTTCTTGTTTGTTCGTGCCCTGGCAGTTAAATTCAGGGAAGGTTTTACGCTTCGATTTTGTTGTTACTGGGCAGAAATCTCAAGATGAGTTTGACTTTCCAGCACACACAAACAGCAGAATGAAGCTGCAGCTGAATGAATTCACTCATTCAGTCACTTCCAACTTTCTCTCAGACTACCTGTGACACGGCGGCCATGCAGCAGTGTGCAGGACTCACAGGTACAGGCAGAGGCTTCACCACTGCCTTCCTGTTGTTAATGTTGATCTCTTTCCATTAATTGCATAATTCCTCCTATGCCTGGTTTCGGTCTCCTTCCATCCAGCCGTACATCCATTCTTCCATCCCTGGATGCCGTTTGGGTCCCTTATCCTTTATCTGTGTTTGGCAGCTGATAGGTCACATCAGGACACACACACTTCAACAGGTTATCCTTGTCATTAAAACAGTGGAGCTATCTTTGACTCCACGCTTTAATAAATGGGTGATTAACAGTCTTCTGTAGCACTTCATGAGGAGGTCATTCAGGTGTGCTGGAGCAGAGAAATATCTGAAGCGTGAAGGATAGTGGATTTGAGGACAAGGGATGAAAACCACTGCCTTGAATGAGGAGGAATCCAAAATGTCTCTGGCACAACTTTAACGATTCCCAAATTGCCTGGAGAGGGTCAAGAATGTGCTAAGGTGAAATCTCGCACACTTAAATTAAAAAATTCAATTCAGAAATACTTTATTGATCTGCAAGGGAAACTAAATAAAGTGCTGTGAAACACAATGTGCTTTGTGTCCTTTTTTGACAAATACTCAAGCTCCTTAAAGCAAACTACTTTAGACATAAAAATTATTATTGTGAATAAGTAGAGTTTCCAAGTAATATTGTGCTTTAAACGTCAAGGTTTCTTTAGGAACTGTTCTCCTGATCAGAAGAGTCAAAAAAGGCCAGGTTTCAAGTTATAGCAGCTGGACTGCTAACTGCTGCTAAGAGCTGACAATGGAGCTAAGACCGAAACACTGACATATACTGAGACACAAATCAGGGGAAAAACAGAAAAGAGGAGGAGAGAAAACATGATGAAAAAGAACAAAAATAGATAGATGGAGCTGTGAAGACAGAAACAGTGAAGTGGACAGTAGAGCTTCACTCTGGTCTGAGTGCTTCAATGAGGCTCGCTGCGCTGAGAGTCATTATTGTTCTATGACACAGATGAATAGTACATTAGCATAAAGGAGGGCCTGACATGACACATGACAGACACAACTAACTCCCCTTTCGCTCAATCACCTTTTCATGAGCTTCCTCTCACCAAAGCCTTTTCTTTCCTTTTTTTTGTCTGTTTGCATGAAGTATGCATGCGAGTGTGTGACTTTAGCATGGCAGCTCGGTTTGTCACACGAGGAGCGGATCGGCCATTGTACTGATGCAGTGTGAGTGTGTGTTTGTGTGCAGAGGAGAGGATAAAGGAGAATGTAACAGCGGTTGCAGAGCGTCGCTGCACAGCCGCGTAAGAGCCTCTGAACGGACTTGTGGCCTCGTTTGGAGTGCGCCTCGTTCTGGGTTGTTGTTTAATGAAGAGGCTCTCCTGAAAGACACACATACACACTCATTCGCCCACCACAAATCATATCAATGCTCTTCTAGCACTTTAAAAACGAGTGCTTGCTCCGAGCCTAATAGGCAACAACCCAAGGTCGTCCAACCTATTGTTTTTTTGTTTTGTTTTGTTTTTTGGGGTTTTTTTTAAATTCCTCCTGACGATTTCCATTTGCCTGCATTTGTCTTGGACCGTTCCCGGCTTGTCATTGTGGGGGGAAATCTCCAACTCCAGCTGAGCTCTGCTATTTCTGTTCAATCTCTGCAACTCTGCTGACTGAGTGGAAGTCACCTCGTGGCTTCTTCCCCTTCTTTTGTTGACTCACTGCGCGACTGGCATGTACGTCTGTGAAAATAGCAGGGGGAATCCTTTGTGCGTATGTGGTGTCCTCCTGATGCGGTGGCACAGTGCCATTTAAGCACCTTTGAGCTGGGAAGCACAGGGATTGCCCAGCCAATCCATCCGGTGATAATTGGATCAACGTGCGTCTGAGGAGGCCTGAGCCAGGCAGCCACTAACTACTGTCCTAATTGGATTAGCGATTGTGGGGGTGTGTGTGAGAGAGGGTTTCCCTGGCTTACAGTGACCCAGGTGTTAACAGTAAAGCTGCCGGAGTTGGACGTATTTGTGACGTCACTCCCAGAGACAGTCCTCTGCTCGTCATTGTGAGCTGATGACTGGCATTTTCCTTCTCGCACGGCAGCATGGAGCAGAGGAATCCATCTGCAACACACACACACACCCCTACACACGCACACACACACACAACGTCACTGCATGCCTGGAGCAAAGACACAGGGAAGGAAAGACCTGTTTCACCAAAAGCAAGTGCTACTGGTTTAATAAGATGTGAGTGTTTAGCTTTTAGTTTACACTGCAAAAACATAAGACAAAACTAACCTAAAAGGAACTTTTCAGGAAGATATAGGAGCTTCTTTTGAGTAAGTACATTTCTTAATATTGATTTTTTTTTAAAGTACTGGCTCCACTGGGAGATTCTTCAAATTATAACAAGATATTTTCCCAAGTTATAAGTGAAATAATCTGCCAGTAGAACCAGTCATTTTTCATCAAAATTCAAGAATTATTGACTTATATCAAACTCCTATATCTTGCTAAAAAGTTACTTGTTAGTTAATTTTGTCTTGACCCAAGTGCACTAGAAATTAGACAAAAATACTGGTTAAGATTTTGTGCTTTTGCAGTGTACGAACAGAGTAATATTGGATCCTGAACTCTGACTTTTTTCTGGAAGAATGTAAAATTTTATGTAATTTAACATAAAGTGCTGCTTTTTGAACTGCTTTAGCCTGATTTGTTTATTTGATAGGTCTGCCAATAATGAGAACTTTCTGTGGGAACCACACTGAACTAAAAAGGATTGTTAGTCACACTTCATGTAAGATTTAATAACAGGGGCAATTGTACTTTCCACTAAGGCCTGCTTCGTTTGGATCACACTATTTTTTTAAGGAAATTATGAATTTATTCAGGTTATTTACTTTAAGCAATTGTGTCTGTTGATCCGAAACCTTTAAGAGAAACAAGGGAAAAACAGAGGAAATTAAAGAGAGCAAATAAATTTTACAGAACTTAAACTCTTTGTCCTATATATGGATAGATTTATTTCTTCCTTGACTTCCTACAGTTTCATTCTGTTGCGCAGTTCTAGTTTTTTTTTAGTAGCAAAGCCTACAGTTTATCATGAGAACTACATTGGTTTCATAAATAAATAAATACAAACCGCAAACACTTTCTGTTGCCGTCATGGTGGAACAAATATTTGATTCTCCATTCAGGAAAAATATTTTGCTGGTATAAATTTAAAACTCAAAGCCATGTCAGTGAAAAAAAATTAAAATAGCTCAACGTACAGAAATAGAAAAACATGCAAATAGACAACAATGCCATGAGCTAAAAAAAAAACCTTTGAGTTATAAAAAGGAGTCATAAATTTAACAACACATGGAGTAAAAATACCCAAAAAAGATGCAAATAGTTGTTTGCTCAGCAACACATGTAGAAACAGAAACCGTGTTTATGTCTCTCCAGGAACATAAACAGCCACGTTCCTGTTGTTTTCATTTTTGACTTTTTCCCACAACTGTGTCAGGAAACACTTTTGTTTTATCTGTGCCATCTTTCAGCTTTTGCATAAGTCGTGCATTTATATTCCACATGTTTTCAATTTCGTGAGCAGGTTTTCTCTGCAGGTTGGTGGCTGAGAATAAATTTTATAAGCATGTTGAGGTTCTGTTTTTCATCATCCTTCAGGTTATGGTCTGAAACTCACGCACATCTCAAGATCTTCTCCAGCTGAATCAAACAATAAAAAGTAGAACTAAATCAAACAGGTATGAAGTGAAAAGCAGGATATTAGAAAATTTAGGAGAACCCAGTAAATATTAAGTTCTTCTAAATAAGAAATATTCAGCTCTTCCATTCTCACCGTGGTGTTCAGTCTCACTTCAACAGTCAGGAGCACAGCAAAGAAAATGTTTGAGGTTTAAATGCTGCAAACCTCCTCAAAACGCGGAGTAAGGATCATCTCCTTTTCTGCGCCGGCTGTGAAACACCTCTGTGCAATTTTATGTATTTTACGTGTGAAGAAATGTGGGTGAGTCTTAATTTGTTATAAATATGACTTGCTCTAATTATTGTTCAATCTTACAAAAAGTTTCAAAACATGTTAACCTGTTTAATCCCAAATTTCTTTCTTGCAAAATAAGTGCATGCATTTCAATCCTTGGACCTCCCTACCACATGATATGAACTATTGCATTTTATGTTGGTTATGTTAGTGAAACTGTAGGTTTTATACTCTGCAACAATTGTTGCCGGTGGGAAACTGCATAGTCTAAATTACACAAATATGGCCTATTTATACATATAAAAAAATAAGAAAAATCATGACATGCACAACCTATTATAACAAAGAATGGTTACAAGAGTGTTCAGAAATATTTTAGATACCTAAAGATTCAATGCCACATCCAGCAAATGTCATAGTCTCAATGTGCCGAGTGACCTTTGACCTCATTTGGTCATTTCATCAATGAGGCAAAGTCAGGTGAAAATGTTAGTATGAACAAATCTGCATCCGGGAGGAAATTCTCCCTGTTCCACCAGACCAAGCAGTGCAGCTTTGCTCTGTCCTAAACTAGCTCCAGGTGTGGCGTCATCTTGTAACAGTCATTCAGTGCACAGGCCAGACTTTGGGGAAAGGATCTCCTTTTGGGGGGGTGAAATAGGGGAGGGTTTCAACTATGGGATGTAGAAGACATCATTTTGAGGTTCCTTCAGGTTTAGAACATCTAAAATATCTCATATTTTTAAGCTGTGTGGGAACAGAAAGGCATATAGAATAAACAGCAAACCATTGACACATGGCACACTGCTGTCTATGTATTATGCTGGCAGCAACAACTGTTGCCATGCTTACATTCACTCTGATCAAAAGATGAATGATGGGATACAATTTTCTTCACATATCAGTAGAAGACACTTGAAAAAACATATGTTTAAAATATTTTAATTATATTTGTTTATTTAAATATTTTACTGACTTGTTTGTGACAGATACCTCCAGCATCACAGGCAGGAAGTAAAGAGGTCTGGTCATGTGACCTTTCACACTAGATACATAAAATTGATATTGCTTAGAGTAGACACATTATTATTTTATTTTAAAACTTCAATTAGCTGCCTAAAGTCAAAACAATTCTCCTAGAGCTTCCAGAAGTTAGAAAAAATCTCTGGCAACAATTGTTGCTGGTGGGATTAAATGGGTTAATGCACTTATATTATGTCCAAATAAATTTCTCCAAAAACCTACATAATGTGATGAAGCACAGTAATAATTGGTTTTATGCATTTAATCCACAAACAGTTTTCTCACATGCATCTGAAGCCCCTTAAAACAGTTTTATTCAGCTCACAGGAAACTGACATTTTCAGACATAAAAGTGTCCAGTGTGAAATTCTGCATTTATTCTCCACAATAAATTATAAGCATTTAATGGCAGAAATTTAAAAAGCCATAAAACTTTGCATAGAAGATGGTTTTAAAAGTGTGTCCTGCCCAAAGCAGGATACACTTTTTATGGTTCTGTGTGTGCTCTGAGGTAAAAGAGCACAAGACGTTGCTGTTAACATTAGTTTTTTTCTTAACTGCTTTTACTTTTTTTTTTTAAGTAAAAGGTCTCCTTTCTGTCAACTGACTACAAAACAAAAAAGTCTGGATCTACAGTACTTTGTTCCTGTGTGGGCAAGAGAGTTGGGGGGTAGAGCCGCTGAATGTGCCGATCCATAAGCCCCATCGACAGAAAAACTTCTGTTCCTCAACCGGAAAGAGCAGTGGAGGAGAAGCACTGAAACTGGATGTCCTCAGCGCGGTTCAAACGCACAAATTCAGATTCGCGTAAACACACAAACGCGTAAAGAGGCTGGACAAAAGATGTCAATACTGAAATTCAGCAAAAGAAATGAGTGAACCCTGCAGGAAACAGGTTTATTTGAAAAGATTATGAAACTATATTTTTTTTATCTATGATTTAATTATTAAATTTAGGAAATAAAGCAGTTTTAAATGTGTTTTGGGAAGGATCAGTTGTTCTGAAACAGAGCAGAGAGACCTTCACTGTTTCAGTGTGCGTGTCTCAAGCATGTGGCTCATCACCACAGATCATGTATGTCAGTCTAATGAAACTATAAAACAGTAAGGTAGCATAAATCACTTTGAGCTCAAAGGAGAATGATGCTAAAATATTTCAGCTGTTACCTTTTATCAGCCTCATTTGATGGGAGCTTCATCACAACTTCTAAAATACTCAGCCTGTAATATCTGAGAGGCCCCAGGTTTTCACACGCTAACCTCAGCCCGTCTCGACCACCGCCACAAACATCCCCAAGTAAGAGCTGCACCACGCAAAACCTCTGCTCACCCCTACACGAGTTACAAGGAAAACATATTTCTTTCCCTAACAGATTTCTTCTTTTCATGTTCTTAGTCACAAAATTCATACAAATTGTAATACCAGACAAATCTAATCTGAGAAAAAATGCAAAAATCTGAATTAAAATAATTTCTTTTATCAGGAGAAAAATAAAACTATTCAGATCAAAGCTGGATCTTTGTGAAAAAGTAATGCTGCCTTGTTATTTGTGCCGCTCTTGAGCATTGCAATAATTGACTGAGTGTTTCACATTGTCGTCCGCTCTGCTTCAATTCAGTCACATGTAGGCGACTTTGAGCGTGAACCTTCCTGTTCAAAGTGTCTTAATCTGATTTTTATTTTGACTAAACAATGCTAAAACAACTTCTTCATTTTACTTTTTCTGGGAGGCTTAAACTTCATGGTCACAAACTGGTGGACCGACTTTCTCCTTCAGAATATTCTGCTAGAGAGAAAAACTCACTGTTGCTCCAGTTGAGTCAAGTTGCCAGGTTCTGACGCAACAAAGCAGAACCATCAGAACCGTCACCATGTTTGACCGTTTTTTGGTTGGCTCTAGTGGCCTTTATTTGAAAGTAGTTTGACAGGAAACAGGGTAATCAGAGAGGGGGAAGACATGCGGCAAACGTCGCCAGGCCGGGAATCGAACCTACGACCACCGCTACAAGGACTAAGGCCTCAACGTGGGTCATGCTTTGCCCCTGCGCCACCACAGCACCCCATGTTTGACTGTTGATATTCTACTTTTGTTTGGCCGTCTGCAGCATATTTTCCCAAAAGTCTTATGGATCACAAGCCATTTTTGCAAACTTTAGATTCAGTTCTTGTCGTCTCTCTTCCCTATCATTCAGTCATGAACACTGACCTTCACTGAACCCTGCAGTTTTTGTTGATTTCTCAGGATTTCTTGGCTTTCTTTGGATTGGATATTTACATATTGTTTTTTCAGGTCTCTGCCTACTTCATGTTGTATTTAAGTTATTTCTTGATTATACTAACGTGGATAGGGAAACTGAACCAAAAATGTGTAATTTTAAATTCATGATTCAATAAGGAGGCCAGTTACATTTTCACATAAGGCCAGGTTGGTTTGGAACAAATAATTGAAAAAGTAAATTATCTTTTTAAAAGTGCATTTTGTATTTAGACTGGCTGTATACAAGATTTGCGACAAAAAAGTTTTTTTTGTTTTAAACAAAAAATAAATAAATATTGCATTTTGTGTTTGCCATCAATAACGGCCTCATGTCTTTGTCGGAAAATATTTTGTACTGTAGTAATTTTTATTCTCACTTTCAAGTTAGAAATAAAGGCATCTCTTATTTGGGGTACAAATCAAGAAAGCAAATTTTGCTTAAAAGAAAATCTCAGAAAAAGAAGTACGAAAATAGAGAAAGAGTCGTGAATGAAGGTTAATGTTTAGGAAAGGTTTTCCAGCTCAAAACACTTTTTAATAAACAAAATTTTTAAACTTTCAAAAAAAAAATTGTTAAAATCGGTAAAGGTAAAACAAAGTTTGTTCTCTAATGTATTCTTAGTTATTTAAATGGAGATATCAGTTCCCTTCTCACTCAAAAACATTGCGCTGACAGCTGCGACACCTCTTCAGTCACACTCTGAAATATAAATTTGTCCTTTACAGCGTGGGCTGTGCTGACATCATTTGGAAAAAGAAAAAAAAAACAGAACGAAGATTGCCTCTCTCTTGGAAACAGGATGTTTTTATCAGTTATCACTAAAAAGGAAGCCCACAGAGACCCCTCAACACTCTGGCCCACATGCGCATACGCATGCACAACTAAAAACACACACTCTCAACCTCAAAACCGTTGCCATTGAGAGGAGAGGCTCAGCCAATCAGAGGCCGGAGAGTAAACGAAGAGGAAGTTGGTGTGGTCACACTGTATGTGTTCATCATCAGAGCTAACAGAAATAGCTTTGTCAGAGAGTAAACAACACGACCCATTCATAAAAAAAAAGAGCAGCAAACGCCCACTCTCCTGCAGCGTAACATGAAGAGAAGCAATAGATGAAGAGCGATAGCAGGAGAGCAGACATGTGCAAAGACGCACCAGGACAAACACAAAGACAGATGGAAACATGAAAACAGACAAAAAGAAAGTGAGGAAAATGGAAGAAATAAAAAAGCATCTTGAAACACGAGGTTGATTTAGAAAGAAAGCCTGATAGTGACATCACATCCTCGTCACTGCTGGTTCCACTTCCTTGGTTTGGAAAACACCAGAGACTTACGTCACGTGGTGAGGCATCTCTTTCCAACTCTCACTCTTTCTCTGTAACTCACACACGCATTGACACACACACACCGACTTACACACACATTTATGCCTGAGCAGAGTACGACAGGACAGACGTACAGTAAGCCTCATCGCTGCACTTAATGAAGCCATGTGCGTTAACTAGAGTCGCCAGCTGTTTCCCAGCCCACACGTTGTACTATTACATTAAGCTGCTTTCCACACACACAGATACAGATACAGACACACTCACACATACACCTAGAACATACTTGCCACATCAAGCCAGATAAGGAAATTGTTCAACCTTGTATGTGTGTGTGTGCATGTATGATGTATCAGAAAAAGGAAGTGATGCAAACTGCAGACTATTCTTAGCAAACAGCAGAAGTGCCTCACTTCTCTTTCCAGGATTAGTACACTGACAACATTCACACACATGCTCACCAGAGGAGCCAGTGAAAGTGCACACTTCCTTGCCACAAGCGCCCACGCCGTCTTCCAGTTGTGGATGTGATGCAGCGTGCAAACGAAGCTTAAGACAACTCTTTGCGGGTCTCGAAAAACGCGGCGAGGGCTGCAGCCGACGAGATTCCACCGGTTTCCACTCATGTGGTGGAACGACAAATTTTGGTTCCGGTAGAAAAGCGAGTGTGACAACATCATCGTTCTGACTTTATCTGCACACGCACGCTCCCACGCCAACTTTCAAAAATACATCACCTCCCGCCTCAATCAGCCCATCTGACTGCGGCGTGAAATGCCCAGCAGGACTGCACAGGTGATAATAACGCTTTGTCATTGCAAAACTGATGTCATATGATTGTCATGGCACTAAGAGGTGAGTGGGTGTCCTTTTTCACTTCCATTTACATCACATGGTAGCGGGACGAAACCGTCAAGTGAGACTCAAGTGGGTGGTGTCGCTACCTTGATCAGTGGACCACAAACCCGCTGACTCTGTGACCAGGGGGTTCAGAGGAAAGGGTGGCAAGATCTGCTTCGGATCCCAGGCCTGTAGTTCCAACCTCGGTTCCCACAGGACTGAGTATCGATAGAGTTGGCCTCTTTCTCATGAAACAAGGTGAAACACCATGCAGGTGTTGCACGCCAGTGAGTTGTCCTGCTTCGTATTCACAGAAAACTGACTGAAATCACCACAAGCCAACACTGAACAATTATAGCTCCATGTCATATTATGAATGTGTATTTAAAAGAAGCCACAATAATTTTCAAATTCATTTCCTCATTTCTCATCATTGATCTGTTATCTGGAAGTCCTGCTGTGCCTTAGTCGCAGCTCTTCCTTTTTTATGTTTTGTCACATTATAACCACACACTGCATTATGTTTTATGTGGATTTATGTAGTAGACGAACACAAAGCAGTAATTACTTGTGGGAGGAAACGGTTATGAGCATTTGTGTTCAGGCCAATAAGTTTGCAGAAGCATCTTTTTGCTGCAATTACAGCTGAAAGCCTCTGGGGGTAAATCTATCACAGCTTTGTACATCAAGAGAATTAAAGTTTTTAAGCATTTTCTTGGCTCTACTAAGTCGCAAGCAATCAAATTGAGTAATTGAGCATTTGTGGAAATCAGTTTTATGGATTCTCAGTTGAATTTAGGTCTAGGCTTTGACTGGGCCATACTACACTTGAATAGTTTCAGTGTATGTTCAGAGTTGTTTTCCTGCTGGAAGTGAAAGTTTTCCACAGTCTCAAGTTTTTGTCCAGTTTTTATCAGGATTTCTTCCAGGATTGTCGTCTATTTAGCTGCATTCATCTTCCTACCAACTCTGACTAGCTTCCATAGTTCTGCTGTAGAAAAGCATCCCCAAAGCATTATGCTGCCACCTCCATGTTTGACCACAGGAATGGTGTGTTCAGGATGATGTTCAGCGCTAAATACAGCAAAACACTGGAAATACTGCAAATTATGCCAAATCTGACCAGAACAACTTTATTATCCTTTGCTGTAGATTTGATTTAGGAGCATCTGAGTTAAGGGGGACTGAATATCAATGTACACTGAATGCGGCATTTCATGAAAACTTCATATTTGTGGTGATATATCATCTATAATGCATTGAAGCTTGTGGCTGTAATGTCAAAAAACATGAATGTGAATACTTTCGCAAAGCACTGTAGTCACTACAAGGTCACTGATTTTAAAAGTAGGTTTTTTAAGTGAAATTTGATATATTTATTTGCAAAAAGGGAT
This sequence comes from Xiphophorus maculatus, assembly GCF_002775205.1. Lineage (NCBI taxonomy): Eukaryota > Metazoa > Chordata > Actinopteri > Cyprinodontiformes > Poeciliidae > Xiphophorus > Xiphophorus maculatus. The sequence goes on from NC_036445.1 coordinate 16,621,647, forward strand.
TCTGTGTTACAAAGTATAACTATATGCACCCATTCATTTATTTTCCACATCCCTTCGTAGGTTGGTCTAATAAGTACTTGGATTGGGTTTCTCCTTCGGCCACTGCCAGAAGACACTCCACACCCTCTCCAACCCTACACACTATGAGTAATACCAAAAAAATCAAAACCAGCTGAATTAGGAAACAGGTTTTAAAAATAGTAAGTACGTCACACACATCCAGAGTTTTAGGTCGCAGTTTAGTTTTTCTCAAGTGATCGGAGTTCCCCAAAAGCACTTTGAACGTATCAACAAATGAGGAGTTTTCCAAACAGCTGCATATCTCCAGGATGATTAAACTCTGACTAAATGAAGCAGCTATCTCACTTTGACTCTAGAAAATGACTTGCTATTAGAAGCAGTCACAAAAGCTGGAAAATTGATCTGTAGGTACTGTATTTTTCAGCGAAACATTCAGTGAAAAAGCAATGGTTACTAAATGTTTTTAGGTTTGAAGGGTCCAACAATCTGCACTATCCTGATGCATTATGGGACATGTAGTGATCCAACTAAGAGCTAAACGTTGGATATAAAGGCCTTTAAATGTTTTGTGTTTAATTGAAAATATATTTATTTCAAAGTATAATTTATTAAGGGGACATGGTCTGTCCAACTTTGAAATAAATATATTTTCAATTAAACCTGGCCCCATATGAAAACATAATTGCTCTGTAAATCTAATAACTGCTTCTGCCAACTTTGCTTGAACCAGCTCTGTGTTTATATTTCTGTGGCAAATTTTTTGTTTTGTTTTGTTTTGGCAAATCTTCTTTGCTGAATTGTTTTAATTCAGCAAAGAATTAAAACTTTTCTTTTTTAGAATTATGCAACAGCATGTCAATCAGATTTAATTCTGGCCTTTGATTAGGCCACTTCACAACCTCCGTTATGTTTTTTTTGTTGTTGTTATTTTGGGGTTTTTTAGCCATTCAGAACCGGTTTTGCTGGTGTGGTTTTCTTCGTTGTCCTGCTGTGTACATTTGTGACTAAGGTCATGGATTGATGACCAGATATTAGTGGTTCATTACCACCATGTTCAGGCCTAAATGTTTTTTGTTTGTTTGTTTTTAATGTTGGGTCAGTTTTACACCAGATCCAATGGGACACCTTCCAAAAGTCCCAACTTTGTCCCCATAATTTTCTCCCAAAGGTTGTGAGCATCATGAAGACATTTTTTGAGAAATGGGAGCAGGAAATTTTGCATTTATTTTATTTTTCAGTTTATTTTTTTTATTTTTTATTTTATTTATGACCTACATGGTTTTCACCATGTAGGTCATAAATGCCATTTTCCCAAGTCTGTTTCTAGTTGTACTATTATGAGTTGTAAAGTAAATTTACTTAAGAAAATTTACTTTCCTGAAGTAATTTTGTTAGGCCCACTGCTCTGTGAAACCTGCATCACTGTTTTATGTTTTCTCCTTTCTATTTGAACACACTTTGGTTAGCTTTTTCTGATATTAAAATTAATTTAATAATAGGAAACAGTTAAGAGTGACAAAAACATAAAAATAAATCTTTAAAGGATACTAATAGATTTTTACAAGTAAGGATTGTATCTAATCTGCCTTTAATGAACAAAATCTTGACTTGTAGCAACAGGAAATAACAGCAGAGACAGATGCAAGATATTCAAGCCTACAGAAAGGAGAGCTATGAATATGTGGAGGATTGTGATCAGAGGAGTAAAGAACGGGAGGGTCTACTTAAGACCTGAGCAGCAGCTGCAGAGGCAACAAGAGTAGAGGAGGATTATTTTAAAGTATTTTAAATGTGCTGAAAAACAGAAATATCAATTGAAAATTGAAAACTAAAGTGATGAATAAACTTTTAACTGAACCTCACTTCAAAAATGATCAACTTTTCCATAAAATTACAACCAGAGCTAAAAAACTTAAAACACTTTTAATGAACAAACTGGAGAGAGTCGGTGTCTCTTCAAGAAGCTTCCGAAGAGAGAAGAAAGAGGTTCACTGGAAGGGTTTTCTGATGTTTTGGACACTGGAGACGAGATGGAAAGTGAGATCGGATGTTTCTTAACCAGAACTCCACCTTTCCACTAACACATGACCAAACACACTCGTAGGCAAACACACTTAGCACAAGTGCAGGGGCAAATCCCTCAGCCCCCCTGTGGTGCACCTCTGGGGGAGTTAATGGACGCACTCACTCATCCTGATACTTTCCTCCGCCCTGAAGCTCATCTGCCGCGGCCCCTGCCTTTCCACACCCCTCTCTTCTCCACTTCACCAGCATTTTCCACCTCAGTGGAAACAAGGAGGGCTGCGCGGCAGGGCTGTTCGACAGCAGCCTGCACATGAAAATGGGTCAGAAACAGGAGCGGAGGAGGTTCCTTCTTTCTTGACCGTTGTGCTTGTGCAGTGTGTGTGTGTGCGGGAGCGGGCGTGCACGTGTGTGTGTGTGTGTGTGTTTGTTGTAAGAGGTGATCAGGGTGAGCTGTGAGCTGGTGGCGAGAATCCCTGAGACTTTATCAGCCGCAGATTCATGCTGCTGGCACTTTTATTTCAACAAGACGTGTTTTGATGTTGAAACTCAATATTTTTAAAATACCTGAAATTAATTTTTCAGCATCCTTTTGAGATGGAAACAAATCTTTATTCCTCTTTTCCAATGAGACAAAACTTTGACAGATTTAAAAGTAGCAGCACTTCAGGACTTGTCATCTCTACCATCCATCTGTCCAAGAAAAACACTCTCCTAATTTTATCTCATAAACAAGTAACTCCATTTTGACACTCGGGTTTAAAATCTGTCATATACGTCGTCGTGCGTGTGGGCGTCTGTTGTGTGTGTGGATCAGCGTATGTGTGAACGGTGCTGATGCGTAGGAGACGGTTACGTGTTTTGGCTTATAACACAGTTGTCGATGGCTGGAGTTGTCATGACGATTCTTAGTAGGACTTCTCCATGGTGACCATGACTGGACACACACACACACGCACACGTGCACGCCCACACACACACAAATTAGGGAAAATTTTAATCCAGGGTAAAGAAAAATTTCCTAGTTAAGTTGGACAAATCTGTCAAGTATTATTTTTATTCATTTATTTCTTACATGAATCTATTTCTGCCTGATATTTTTTAAGAAAAAAGTTTTTACTGCCAACTTTTAAACCATTTCTTGTGATATGAATTTAGGATGTTGACTACTTCCATTACGCATCCTAAAAACCAAATTTAGGTTCTTAAAAGAGTTTAATAAATACGTTGCCTTAGGTTTGCATAAGAATACAGTACATTTAAACTCAGAGTATATCAAACTAGACTCAAATGGCTTTGATCGCACGATACAGCATCATGAATCTGTTGACAGGACATCTATTAGTCATTCATGTCACAAATATGGCCTTCTTTGTGAAAGGGTGACAAAAAGAAATCCATAAAAAGTCCAATTTAGAGTTTGACATGACATTTAGAAGATGGAACAAACAAGCTAGGCATAGTGCAGAGAATAATTCTGCAGAGTTAAACATGATCACAATTGTTTTCTTCAACAGGGACAGAAATGGTGGTCAGAGTTTCTGGACAGATTGATGGAGCTATTTACAGAATAATTCTGTAATTACCAGCCGATAGCTGGTAGAAAACCAGCTATCGGCTGCAAAAGAGTTGAAACTGAGTCACAGGATCATCTTTGAGCAGGACAACAACCCTGCAGCTAATGCATCAAGGCATGGTTTAGAACAGGATCTGCAACCTGCAGCTCCAACTGTCCAGGGCGCCATGAGACCCACCCACCTACCCGGGCCTCCGCCACTGCCAAGGACGTGCTTCCCCTTGCCCCTCCAGTGGTACGTTGGAGTCAACTTACCACCAGAGTGGTCATGGTGGACAGCTCTGCCCCTCTCTTCACCTAAGAGCCCAAGACATGCGGCCACAGATCAGATGAGAGGACAACAATACAACATAGAACTGTGGTCAGGGTGTCCTGGTGCAAGAGCACATATGGATACCCTGCTTGAACAAGATGTTCGCTATGGACAATCCATGATGAGCACACAAATCCAATAACAGAACATCACTCCGGTTTAGATCAGGGTGGCTCTTCCTCGCCAACCACACCCCTCCAGGTCTCACCGTCATTAACCATGTGAGCGTTGAAATCCCCCAGCAGAACAAGGTTCATAAGTTGAAAACATACAGAAGCAATGAATGCCACTTATTCACTTACTGTGGTTCACAACCTTGTAGCATCTCATTTCAAAGGTGACCTCTCTTTTAAGACGTCGTCTTGTTTTAATGAAAATATTTATGTTTGTTTTATTCTTTTTAGGTAACAGGGATCAAACTAACCTACAGCTACTCAATCATTTTCTGTAACCATTTTGTCCAGCGCAGAGTTAATGGGAGGAGCTTGCGTTGGCACATTTGTCCTGCAGTCACTGAGCAGTAGGCGGGGTTCACCTGGAACAGGTCACCAGTCCATCAAAGACACGTAACTATTCACATGCTATTTTAACCTAACCTGTTTTCATACTGTAAGTAGAAACTGGAGCACCTGGAGAAATCCTATGCTTGTGGGGAGAAGAGCGAAGAAACTCCACATTTAACAGTCTGTTGCCTCCAGGGTTTGGATCCAACACCTTCTTGTTCTAAGAAAGCAGCCATAAGCACAGATCCACTGACTCAGGATAGGCTATCATAAAGCTTCTCTGTCACCATAGTATGATGGTGAGAAAGAGTGAAAATCTTTTTGAGGAAATCATGCTGCCTCTTTCCAGTAAAACACTAAAGATTTGCAGAATCAGTGCCAGTGTACGCATTGTGTGGCGTACACTGGCCATATTTAAATCAATGTTGTGCTTATTTTTCTTTTTTAATTTGTAACCTTCCTGTCAGTGTGTCACAGAAGGGTAAGAGGTCACATCTGACAATTCTGACTGTCCTCAACACAAAGAGTAACGAGGTCCTGCACAATATCACCCACATATGTGAAATGCTGCCAGACGTCAGTCAATCACACACAACAAAGCTCTGACATCCAGGCTTCCAGCGCAGTTAAGGAGAAACAGCTGCGTCGTAGTAACTTGCCACACCACAGGAGAGTGACGCAATGGGGTGAGTGTGTGTGTGTGTGTGTGTGCGTGAAGGCGTGGGAGTGTGCCTATGAGGGTCTAGGTCAGTGCTGCGTCTGTGTAAGATAGACAGCATTGGTGTGGTCACTGTGGGAGAGATGAGTCACGAGGTCAAACTGGAGTTACAGAAAGAAGGAAGAGAGAGGAAAAAAAGAAAATAAAAAGAGAAATTGAGAGCAAAGAAACCAGAAATCGGATTGAGAATATAGGGAAGAGGCACACCTGATCTGATTTGGTCACTTCCTGTTGATCAGATGTTAAACCGATGAGCTAAGATCTCATGGACTGCGTAGCCACTTTTAGTCCATGAAAGTGGACACATATTTCCAGGCCCGCAGCACTGGGTGTTCAGTACTGATGGCTGCATGTGAATGGCCTGCTCCGCTGGGGAAAACAGGGAGTCTTGCCAGACATTCCACGGCACAGAATCCCAAACAGTTTCTACTACAAGTAAAACACACATTCGTGCACACAAACGCAAGCAGCCTCACAGGGTGCATGCCTTTCCAATGTAATATGGGAATCAAAAGCAGAACACAATAACGTCTGACAGCTAATCACCTATTAGAGCATTAGTGTCAAGAAGAGTGGCAGATCAGAGTTGAATCAGGCGGGCTGTTACAGAGAACAGTTACCACAGCCTGCAGTCAGCACAGAGCATGCAAATCTTCAACAGGACACTGCTCCAAATGGGGCTTCCCATGATGCAAAGTAAGGACAGTCCCTGTCAGCACGCGAGAAAAAAATTTGATCTGCATGTTGGCATATCCAAATGTACGAGCTGCTTCTTCTGAAAGTAAGCTGTAATCTTCAAAGGTTTCACGCTTCACAAAGCAAAAGGAGAAATTTAAAGTTCACAGAAAAAATGTGAATTTTAGTGGGTTTGTGGCACATGATTCGTCACAAGATTCAATGCAAATTCTGTGCTGATCTAAAACCAGAATACTGAAACAGTGAGCTGTGCCCTATTGTCTGTCTTCTCACTGTGTTTCATGATGTGTGGGAACAGTCTACATATTACACAACCATAAACTCTTTAAAAAATATAATATGGTAATAGCTTGAAAGTAAATCACTCTCAAATTTTTCTACATGCTCTCTCATAAAGTAAAAGATGGCTTTTGTTGAATTTCCCAGCTCCCCTTCACAAAACTTAATGACTAAATCAATCCAGGTTTGATCGACCGTGTACCTGCAAAAAAATCCTGGAAGCATTATAACGTGATTAATAGCAGAACCACTGAGCTTCCAACACTCACACCAACTTTCTATGATGTAATTCAAGACCAGATGATTGGCTGATTTTGGCTGAGGTAATCAACTGGTTGCTTCCTGAGAGGCAGACACTGGGAACTTAAAAGATTGGTTTGTATTCGCAAAACATTTCTACTGAAAAGATCCTTTGAGAGCGCTTGGCAAACCGGTTTGAGGACACAGAGCAGGATTTCTGATTTATCAGTTTCCTAAGCTGCACATTGTTCAGATCAATGGCTGGTGTCATGATTCGTCACTCAAGACAAATATTCCCACAGTTTTGTTCTTTCTCGCGCTGTTCACACTGGTTCTAGAAGTAAATTGAACACACTGAGGATAGTCCTGTTTTTCAAACCAGTCTGACATGTTTATTTATTTAATGGTGTGCAATGTTTTATTATTAGTTGCCGTAATTTCCAGACGGCTCAAGTTCAAGAGCGAATTTGCTTCAAGATGAAAGAACCACTTAAAGAGGCCCTGAGGAAGTGTGTGTGTAAGGCTGTTCGATTAAAAACAAGAAGAAGATGAGGAAAGTGGTTTTAACGTGCAGGAGGAAGGTAAAGATAGCAAACAATGACTTTTCCTGGTAGGCACTTTTCGGAAAATCATTTATGTTACATGTTTATGTATGCTACCAGTACATATTTCATTAAGATAAAAAAAAATCTTTATTTGTAAATATCTGGACACCATATTTTATTTCTTTTCGAAGTTAGTGGATGCAGCTGATATTTAGGTGCTCTCAATACAACACAACAGCAACTGCCTTTGTGGAGCATCGAGTGCAACTTCTGTAGAGAAGTCTGTTTGGATTGTGATGAGCTTGACTGACACAAACTTCTTTCATGATTTTATCATTTTTCGGTCATTGTTTATGTCTGGATTTTCTGCCTGGCTTCTTCTGATGCAGAATTACGACGAACGTCTTGCGTCATCGACATAAATCAGATCAAATACGACATGAACATTCAGACTGCAGGGGCTTTGAAAACAATTGGATATGTGTCCAATTCAGTACCGCAAATGGAAGTGGCACAAATCGGATTTTTTCTGGAGTGAATTGAATTGAACTGAATTGGGCTGTTCAGACTGCTATGATATGGGTCGCTAATGGGCAAAAAAACCCAAAACCATCTGATTTGCGTCGCATTCGTCTGCTGTGTGAATGTAGCCACTGTAAAGTGGTGTGACTTCAGAGCAAGAGTCAAGTCTGCCACATATGTTATAGCAATTCGAGTAACGAGAGTTTAAAACTTGAATCACTCTCACTGACTTTACTGTGCTCATCAAAATTTTAAAACTGGGAAGAAGATTACAAATACTGGTTTCTTGTGATAATGGTTGGTATCCAGGTTGTGAGAAAATCATTGACAACCGCACATCAATTTCAATTTTATACAATCTTCAGTGTTTTGGTTTTTCTTTGACATGGTTGATGGAATTTGGATCGAGTATCTACTTGCATCTTCACAAACCTAATTGGCTGGAATCAAGTACAGGATTTTTTTGTTTTTCCTTTTTGGTCGCTCTCAAGATATTTTTGAAAACTAGTCCAACTGTTTCTGTGAAAGCACCTCGCAAGAGGCCTTGCTTGTGCAGCCCAACAATCTTGCCAGGTTCAAAGGTAGAAAGCATGAAAAATGACAGGAAAGATACATTTCCGCACAGATTCAGAACCATAAGGCTACGGCCTTAAACTTTTGCTCGGCTGTTTAATAGCTTGCTTGATTTTAGATGCAGTTTTTAAAAATGTGCCTACTTTATTTCCCACTCGCTCCTGTTTCTTCTTTCTGCATTTTAAAGTTCTGCCTACTAATTGTGATCCATCAGCACCAAATGAGAATATTTTGACCAGGAGAGCATACGTTGAACTAAAGGGAGTAGAAAGAACAGCTTGCATTAAGATTAAGCAATACCACTTTCTCCTTTTTTTCTTTTTCTTTTTTGCTCATTTTTTCTCAGTGAAACCGATTCGGCCCTCCACCCAAACACTCATTTACGCAGGGTCTCCACCACTATCCCCACTGTGTGGAGTGGGCCAGCGAAGCATTTCCACAGCTGCGGCCAGGAGCGCTCCCAAGTTTTCACGGAGACACATAAAACTCCTCAACAAAAAAGGAGGAGAGGAAGGACTCTGCAAGGACTGTGTAAGTTCCAGGCATACCTCATGAAAAGCCTGAGTCCGTTTCCTGGAAAAAAAGAACATCTTTGGCCCTTCATGGAGGCTCCCACAGCCACACACACAATAGTAGGTTACTGGTCAAGATCTTTGTTGAGGTAATGGTATTGCTTACGCCACTGTGGTTACCTCATGTAGTCTGTGTCTATTTCTATCTGCTTTGAATATGATGACTCGTGCTGTGTTTCCTGAGAGTGTGTGCGTGTATTCCAGTGTGTGACTGAGCTCCAGCTTACGTGTGTTGTCTGTCCATTAAGGCTGATAGGTGGCCAATTATAGCTGCCGTCTTTCAGGAGCAGATGAGAGGAAGATTCGGACCGATATGCACATTTGCTTTCCGTGTTGGAGACAATTATATGGACTGTTGAATGTGGGTGCCTGACTGCAGGAAATTATCTTTTTAAATTTATTTGGAAATTAGGTTTAAAAATAGACATGCTGCACTGTGAAAAGATTTTAGGCAAATTAAGACCACGATTGGTAGTTTTTAGTTGTCAAAAAATTCCCATGCAAGCTGAAAAATGCAGCATACATCACTAGAAACTTTACTTAAAGGGATGACATTACGTTTTCCAGCCACATAGTATCATTTTATAGCACAATCAAATAATTGTGTTGCCTTCAGTTTAGTTGTTATAAAAATGCTGTATATATCAAACATGACTGAAGAGAAATTTGACTTTGCAATTGGGCCTCTGTCTCTTTAAGAAGTCCCTGTTCTTTCGACACTCCAAACAACATTCCTCTATCAAGCGTTTACAAACATTTGTCAGATCACTGGACTGAGAAGTAGCTCATATAATGAGCTCAGCAGATGCTAATTGCTGCTGCCACTAGTCTGAAGGATTAGTGGCAGCGCTTGGTTCCCTCAATCCAAAGAGTCAAAGCAACACTCCAGGTATGTTCTCGATGAGGGAATAACATTACAACATGATGTAAAGCTAAACAAAAATAATCCATATTACATAATGCTGCCCCTTTAAAAAAGAAAATATCCTTTTATTCAGACTATTTTTGAAGAGACATCCCATCCCGGTCGAATAATGTAGCTGTTTTTCCACAGTGGAAGCCTGTTCCTGGGTAGAAGCTAGAATGGAAGTTCCCCTCTCATGGATCGAAGGAGCGTGAAGAGGGAAAGAGAGAGCAAGGGAAGATATGAGCGGGGGAGTTTGAAGAGAGGGCAGCAGAGGGAGAGGATAATTTACCAGTGACATCAAGGCAGCATGAGAAGAATGAAGAGTAAAAAGTGGAACAGAAACTGTGATGTGGGAGGGGGGCTCCAAACATCAGCCAAGTGGGTTAGTGTAAGCCCATCGTCTCTCGCTAAACAAAGCCTGCTCAGAAAGCCTCTGCATCAGTGGGAGACATGAAGTACACAGAGAAAACTGGCAAACTTATTCTTGCCTTAGTAGTGGTTACTATTAAGGCTTCACTTCCTGTTTGGTTTGAATATCATTGTTCAGCAAAAATATTGGCTAAAACGTTTGTAAATTCTGAAGAGAATCAGCCACATTCAACCCTTACAGCCAATCACAACCTGATAAAAGACAATAACTTTACTTTGGTCATTTTAAAGCTTCCTGAGACACGTGTTTTAACATTTTCAAGACATTGTTATCATGTAACTTTTCCAAAACAACTCAGGTCATGAACAGTTTGCTTTTAAAAAATGGAGCATCAGCCACCTGAATGAGAGCACAAGGAATACAATGTGAATCAGACGTACCAAAGGGTGAATTATGTCGGAGTTGAGGCCTTATCAGTTTTTCTCAATGTTCAAACGTTACCAATTCTGATGAAACTATCATGTTGTGTCAGTGAACTTCAGTGCAATCCATTCAATGTGTCTTAAAAGTATGAAAAATTATGTGCAAAACACTCCGAACTGCAGTGATTTTTACTTCTGAAATCCGAGCCGGATCTTCAGTCAATGTTTAAACACAATAAAATCACTTCTGCTTTAGGCATCAATGTGTGAATAGAGTTACTAATTTTATCTCGTCTGTAAAATTGAAGTAAAATTTAAAGATAACTGAATTATTTCACTAATGTTGTATCCTGTGATAATATTGCAGTACTTTCATGTGAATCAACTCAAAGAAAGCAATTCTTTAGAGCCAAAATTATTTATTCATTTATTTAAACTAATCACTCCAACATAAAAGTTCAGTAGCCAAGTACTGAGATCTATAAAATGTACCACAATAAATTAGTTAGAAGTCTAGTTTGAGCTGTTTGACCTCAAATGTCATAAACATCCCCGGCCAACATATTTCTGCTCACATTCAGTCAGTTTCAGCACAGAAGGCTGAGACTCAGATGAAGTTATTTATCTAGCAGGCACAGAACTTTCCAAACACTACACAACGTTATCAAGCAAACATTTAGACAACACTGCGCTCTTCCAACAGAGTGAGATAGGTGAATCACATCCGGTGAGTAAGAAGATTATTCAGCTGGGAAGGGAGGGGAGGGGAGGAGTGCTGTCTTCCAGTGACAGAGCTAAAGCTGCTCTAATTTTCACTCCCACTATCACCACAGGATCAATAGCGTACAATCATGAGCGCTGAAACTTCACAAGTCCACATGGAAGCAGTGGGGAGCAGCAAGGTGCAGCTCCCTGAAACACTGCTGCTGCTTTAAAAGGAGTTTAGCCAAAAATAACGGTGTGGCGGAACAGCTTGTGTCTAAAATATTAAGGAAATACAGGCAAATGTTCTTCAAGAAAGGATCAAGTTAAAAAAAGGAACCTATATACGTCAAAATCTGGCATAAAATATTTTTATCTTAAGAGTCAACAGATTTCACAAAGCCCTTAACGTGGACACAGTCACAAAAACGTCGCATCTAGTTGGTGATTAATAAAAAATACTCCTGAAGAATAAGACTTGCATAATAATTGTATACAAATTATTAGATACAGGTAGATATGAAAACATCTGAGTATTGTGAAAAAGTTTAATATTTTTTGTCACTTGTTTCAGAATTTGAAACTCATAGATTTATAACACATAAAATTATATTTATTCTAATTTTTTAAGATTACGGCTTAGATATAATGAAAACCCAAAATTCAATGTCTTAGAAAATTTTAATATTACATCACGGCAATCAAATAATAGAAATTTTTAATCTAAAATTGTTATCTAATTGACACATTTATGGCATAATGTGACTACTAACTTGACCGATTTTCAGGAAATAGTCAGTGACATCCTACTAGCGATTTTATACCCTCATTTTCCTCACATGTGTATTGGAAACTGCTGACTTGTTGAGTAAATTTAGGAAAAAATAGACAAATCCCTCTAAATTAATTTGTAAAACAAAATTCAAACAAGAATGTAAGTCAAATAAAGTAACTCATAAATAAGTTTCTTATAGGTAGCAACAATAAAAAGAAAGAAAGTAAGTTAAAACCTTCGTCTGATAAACAGAAATCACAGCTGTATTGTTAATTAATATGTGATAAACATAAAATCTTAAAGATGTTAAAATGCTAAGCCTTGATAAACAAATTATAAACTGCACTTTAATCTGCTGAGTTATCAAACACCTAAATGTAACAAGTTGGACATGAATTCAACTGCAGCATGAAAAATCTAAGTTTCTCAAAAAATTACTGCAGAAAATCACATCTAACATAATATCGACACAGGTCTATAGTAGCGTTTCTTTGTATGTCAGAAAGTACAGAGCTAACTGTGTTAGCGTTATTTAGTTCCCTATGCTTTTTTCTAAATCCTAAATCCAAAAATATAACTGAGCTTCTTCTTTAACTGTTTCCAGGGATAATTACCTTATTTATCTTCTTTTTTTTACCCCTTCAGACGAGGCTCAGAAAGCTGAAGTGCAGCTGGTGCTCTGTAATGTGGTTATTTTCAAGCGTCTGTGGGAGGACAGAAAAAAAAACACACTCAACAAACACAGCATGCTTGGTTTGATACCTTTTTTGTAACAATCCAAGCCACCGTGGCCATCAAAAAAAAAAATTAAAAACGCACTCTGCTTTGCAACCTTCAAGAAGATAATGCGTGACTCAGTGACACCCTTTAGACGTCTTACATCAGCATCGAGTTGTGTCAACACTTTCAGGCTTCTTTCTCACTCACCAAGTCAGCAATTCCAGTTACAAGGAACAGCAAGCGCACATACTTGCTCCTCTGCTATGCAGCTCAGTGAACGTCACAAGAGGTGTCCCGACGTTTCTCTTTCACTGGAGGAAATTTTTCATGTAAAAATTAATGGGAGTGCCTCACCCTGCGCACAGAGGACTGCAGAGAGAATAACAATGCTTGAACTGGCACCTACATGGCAGTCGTAGGTTGCCATGAGGAAGATATTTCCGCACCTTGCTTTTTGTTTAACACCAGGTGTCAAATGTGAGGTGATGAATTTTGAATGCAGTGAATCATAAACGGCTAACGCTCTGTAAAAAAAAAACAACAACAAAAAAAACCTCCGGCTAACTAGAAGGCAACACAAGAACTGGATTTTCCACTACAGCTGCAAAAACACAAAATCTTACCATTGTTTATCTAGTTTCTAATGAAAATACCTTAGTGCATTTGTAATAATACAAAACTAACTTACAAGTAACTTTTCAGCATGATAGAGGAGCTTGTTTTAAGTCTGTAATTCTGTAATATTGATGAAAAAGTCCTAGTTTCATTGGCAGATGAGCAATCAATCAATTAATCAAGTTTATTTGAATAGCACATTTCAGCAATAAGGCAGTTCAAAGTGCTTTATCATGAAACACAAAAATAAAAGACATAAAACATATAATCACCAATTGAGAAACAAGTAAACAATAGATTTTGTCGAGTGTCATCGTCGAAATCACCAATTCATATAAAATATGTTCCAATTGTTATGGTTCAAACCAAACCTAAACATGTGGTGTTTAATGACACGGTGAAATGTTATAATTTCACTTAAACAACTGGAAAAGAATGAAATATATGCCAGTGGAACAAGTGCTTCATCAATATTAAGGAATTATTTACTTAAACAACTGCGTATCTTGCTGAAAAATTACTTGTAAGTTAGTTTTGTCTTATTTCAAGTGTACTAGAAACTAGACCAAAAAAATACACATATTCATTATTCATACGAAAGATATTTCTCAGGCAATTAGGTCTTCCTGGAAAGGAAATGTGCAAAGCAACAGCGAGATTGTCTAAAAAGAGAAGCAACTTTTGGTTCCCCAAATCCTGCTTTCTTCCAATGAGTTGCTTCTTTTTTCCCCCACCAAGTGTGAACTTTCGTGCAGATTCCCTCACAGGCTACGTGCACAGCAGACTGTTTCAGATTTAGCAGAGCATTTTTCATGCACAGTTTCAGGCAATGTTTGACGCTGACCCATTCCCCACTAACGGGGCGTGAAGACTGTCAAACAACATCCACCCCGGTGTCTGGGTGAATCATGGCGAGATGTTATTCTCGAGAGGTGGCTCTTAGTTTCTGCAAAACAAGCACCTGAAAGGAAAGAAAGTCAAATGCAAAGAAAAACACAAATAAATCAAACAATAACAAAATAGTTTGATCACAAGATTCACAAGACTAAAACTGTCATTTTACAAGAAATAGATGATAAAGTTTTGTATTTTATGTATCTTTAATGTAGATATAGACAAAACTATAGTCATATTTAATAAATTAGAATAAGTGATGAACGAGGCTCACTTGGCAGATTTTAAAATATTTTTTAGGCAGGTATTAAACTTACTTTTTATTTATAAAAATTGTGTTGTATTGGTCTGATATAATATTCTAATATTTAATGATGTGTTTACATTAGTTGCAAGCAGAAAAACAACCTCAATGGACAGGTGTTGAAAGCTAGATTAAGACATGCTTGTGTTTCCCAGCAGGATATAGATCAAAAAACGTGCATCAAAAGTATTTTTGGAAGCCCTGATCTCAATTAAAGAGATCATTTATGAAAAATGCTGATTAACAAGGTTTGGGGAGAAAACTTATACATTTAAATTAACTTTATTAATTCTGTCAAGTGTTAGAATTGTACGTATAATTTTGAATAAGTATATTAAAAAAGTGCATGTAGTGCTTGCTTTTAAAATTCATTTAAATGTTTAATTTTTACTTTACTGTCATGGCCCTTGTGAGTTTGAGCCGATCATTAACTGCATCAGTAAGTATTGGGATCTACACAGATGTTGCTAAAAATATTTTTAAAACGTTTTTTTCGTTAGTTTGAAACAGTTGAACTTTTTGGCGTCAAGTTTGACAGAAGGGGAAAAAATCAGTCAGCTGTTCTGTAAAGCAGACTTGAAAGTGTCTCTTTTGAACACTCAGTCTATCAGAGGGAAGTGTGATTCTGACCAATGACCTGTAATGAGTCAACTTACAAATAAAATGAATCTACATGTAAAAATAAAAAGCATCCACATACAGACTACAGTGCGTGTGTGTGTAATTATAGACAGCCACATGCCGACTCGTGATCAGACGTTTCTTTCCAAAAACTTATTTGCTTTTCCTCCTCTGTAAGCTAAACTGTTCATACTTGATGCTGATGCACAATATAGACATATTGTGCATCATTTAGACAAAGTGCTGCCTACAGTCAAACATGTCATCCAGCTTAATTATGTTTGGATATGTAAATGAACCAGAAATACGTTAAATTTGAATGATATCTGCTGCTTTGTGGGTGGATCGCCTTGAATCCTGCCGTCAGTAAAACTGATGATTCTTGGATTTACATTAAACATATTACATATAAAATACTGTTTCAAGAGTTTTTTATCCTCTGGTTAATATTGTGGTGGTTCCATTAGTAAATCTGAAACTACATCTGCATCGTAAATCGCAGAATGAATGATTCACAGAATAAAACCATTTTAGAAAAATTGCATGTGTCAAACTTTCAAACAGCATTCTTTTTGCAATTTCAATATGCATTGTCAAATGTTTTTGTTATTCTTATACACTCAGCCTCTTTCTCAGGTTGACCTATTTTAGACTTGATTCCCAATAAATTCTAATATGAAGATGTCTTTGCTAATTTGGTGAACATATTTTTAATTATGCAACCTTTCAAAGGCCTTTTTTTTTCACCAAGCTGGTTTCATTGCTGGTTTCATTGCTAAACCGATACTAGCAATACTAGTTCTTGAAAGTACCAAGTCACTGCTGGGCCAGAAGACCTAAAATTAAAATGCTAAGAAGCACATGCTGTTTTACTTTCAAATCCTGACTTAGTTTCACCTTTAAAATGGCAAATTTCAGACAAAACTATGCTTATATAATATGAAGTGTTGTGTGATATTTCAGTTTTGATCAGCATACATACAGTTCAGAAACCAGAAATGCAGGTTGAGATAAAACTGTTTTTATATAATCATCTAGCACAATGGGAATCAATGGGAAGTGGTTGCTGCTTGAGTGATTATAAAACAGAAGTATTTAAGTATGAATAAACTTTGAAAAACTTTGAAACTTTGAAAAACTTTGAATTTGCAGAAAAAAACATTAATAATGTGATTTGTGTTAAAGAACTGCCTTCAGCTTTGCTGGAAAAACCCAAAGAAGATTCTTTACCAGCTTGCGCTAAATGCCACTCTATTATGCAGCATGCAAATTATGTTTCGCATGTATGGAACTGCTATTAACCCTATAATCTCAGATGTAAAACAAATGTAAATCAGCAGAAGTAACCCGAGTACAGTAGCTGTTTTGCCTGATAAAATTATCCAACATTGTCTCTTGATGATGTTTTGAAGACTCTGCAGACTTTCTTGTTGGCTTCTGCTACTTTATCAATTAGCAAACATGTGGTTTTCTGTGAGCAGGACTGGAAACTGTAGTTTGTATCAGAAATGTGCCATACAGAAGGAAAGAAAAACTGCTTAAAATGCAGTTTCTTACAAAAACAACCTCAGTCTGAGCTATCTGATCTAAACAGCTGAAGCTAAGCAGTGCATAAAGTCGTCTCTGCATGTAAAGTGAACTAGCCTATAGATTTATCTCATCAAGAACTAAATATGTAAGCATTCTCAATTTCAAGTAACCTTTGCAATGATGATCTAGTTCATGTTCTCATCCTTTCAGCAAAATGCCAAACTTTCACCTAATCCAAAATGACATTATAAAATGCTAATCTTAATCAGCAAAATCCAGAAGAAAAAGTCATTTAAATGTGTAAACATACTCTCAACTACTACGTACTGTTGCAGCCAAAATAACTACATTTGAATTTCCTTTTGATCCACAAATTAAGCTAAGCGGTTGCTGCTTGAGTGATTATAAAACAAAAGACTAAGTCTTATTAGATAAAAAGCGCACAGTTGCACATCTTGTTAGTGGTATGAATGCTATCCTATCTTTAGAGTTTAATTGGTTTATTTGACTAATTGTTGTTCTGGGGTGAAATTATATTACAAAAGCACTGTGATGATAAAATAAAAATACTTCCTCAAATATAAACATGCATATTTTCAAATTTAAAGCAGCCAAATTCTATTAAATTATTGATAGCATCTCGATCTTTAATTTTCTTTCTACCAACATAATAAACAAGGCTCAGCAGTACTGACTGGATTGACCAAGTATATATATATAATATAGTCTTCTGTTATTGTCGAACAGCTCAAGATGAAGCAACAAAGCTGACATGGGAACAAAAACACATGACCCACTCAATAAAAGTATCAAAAGTGTCAGTAGGGGGATTAGCCCAAACAAGGAAACTTTCCACCTCTGCCCACGACGGCTGTGACTCATGCAGAAATGCAACCACTTGTTTATCTTTGCTGTGTGCGAGACTGTGTGTTTGCCCGCATACAAACCCACGTGGTCAATGTGTGACCTAGATTGACATTGGTCTGAGTGTTGAGAGCGAAGCACCAGTCGGCCACTGCATAATTTCATGCTGAGATAGAAGAAAGAGAACACAAAGCGGATATCTGGGCTGATGGAGCGGGTGTGGAGAGAGAGAATACAGGTGAAACTAACAAAGGTGTGCAAGAGCATTTGGATGGATGAATGATTTGAAGAGCAAATATTCAACCAGAGCTTCACACAGTTCAAAAAGCCACCAGCAACCACTAGCTGCAGGAATTATCTACTGACTTCAAGCAAGCATCTTCTCCTTAGTCACTTTCTTCACTGCTGTCTGCTTTCAGGTGGACAAGGACTGTATCTGAGACAGACGGGGATTCTGTCAGCCACTTTATCTGATCTGCAGATCTAAAAAAATCCCTCAGAGGGGGAGTCCTGCAGCGTTTCAACTCTAATGACGAAACCACATGACACAAGCCGTGCTAGCCGAATACATGTATCGATACAAATCTTGCAAATCTTCAAGAAAATCTTTTTAAATAACTGCCTACACCAGCTGACTCATACGCCCAATGTTCACATATTTCCAGACTCTATCTTACAAATGACACCCACACACCCTAAAAATCACCACCATTAGGTTGTACACTTAACAACAGCAATGACAGAGTTTGTTGCTTGTTTGTTTTTTATTTTGGTACATGGCACAGGACCCCAGCAATTGTCTGACTGGTGGTTGAACAAGTCCAGATCAACAGGAAGTGACTGGTCGTGTTTTGGTTTGAAACATAGATTATATCAGGAACTGCGGGCTGAACCAGAACAGAAAAGCTGATTATTTAATAATAAAACTATGAACATCAATAAGCCAAATGTTTCATACCATAAGGCGTCATTTACCTACGTTTTTGTTTCAAAATCTCTGGAACATCAGAGTTTTTAATTCTATATTAATCTATATTATATTATTTGGTTTTCAAAGATTACTTCTGGGTGTTTTGTCACATATCTTTCAGATCACCAAACAAATTTTCATACCAGACAAAGATAATCTGTCTAAATACAAAAAGATGTCTTCAAATTATTATTTCATTTATCAGGAGAAAAACAACTATCCAGATGAAAGAGTGTGTATGACAAAAATAATTGCCCTCCTTGTTAAATCATAAATTAACTGTATTTAAGCATATTTTTATAAGTTGGTCCTAATCACTACCGGACCTGTGAAATCATTCAAATAGATAACATGAGGAAGGCTGAAAAATCTCAAAAGCTAACACACCGTACCTCAATCTAGAGAAATTAACAAGCAGATTAGAAAAGGTCACCGATATTGATCAGTCAGTAAAGGGTCACAAAGTCCTTTCTAAGACTTTATTAATCCAGCAAACCACAGAGAAAGTCGTTATTCACAAAAGAAAAAGCATGAGACAGTGGTGAACATTGCCAGAAATGGACAAAATTGCTCCAACAGACCGTCAACAACTCATCCAAGAAGTTACTACCCTTAGTTAAGGTCATAATCCAACTTCAATGGACTGGACAAATATGACAACCACTATCACGACCTCAAAAGGCTGGATGAGTTGGAGTATTCCTCTCACTTTGAAAAACTTGTTGTCTGGCTTCAGGGTAGGATCTTCCGAGTCAAATTGACTTTGGATGAAGACCCAATTGAGGGAAATCCAGGGATCTTGATGCAGGAAGACCAGAGGGTATAAGTGAATCTTATTAGAGAGAGACCGGGATATCTTCCTAGAGCAAGGCCTGGGGGGAGCTCACAGGTGAGGGGCTGACGCCTGGGACTCGGGAATACTGGGGTTGAACAGTGTTAGATCAATATAAGACTGGGATCATATGCTTGACTATCACTGTGACATCAAATGATGACCAGAGTTTCCCCCATGATTCTTTTTCTTGCCATTTCATCACTTCTGTCATAAAGACATAAACAAGGTGTGCGCAAAAGGAAGAGCATGATATGGCATAATATATTTGCAAGCTCAATATTGTGTCAAAGCAATCGTTTTTGATTGTGAGATTGCACACATTGATGTTGCATTGACAATACACCTCAGTTTACTCATTTCGCCTTCAAGGAACCAAATATTCTTGTATTACAAGAACATCTGGTTTTTAAAAGGCTTTCTTTGGACGTGATTTTCTGCTCAGCAGCAAAATTTGTGTTTATGATAGTGAAGAAATTGTTGACAAAATAAAAGGTGTCAGGCCAAAGAAACAGGAAAGTAGGGAGGACTTTACACCAAGAGATGCCTCATGTTTAAGATGATCATCTGCAGTGTGACTACTTCTCTTGGACTCACATGACAATGCACGTTCAGACTGGATACTACTCTGATATCTACTATTCCAATAAGATTGCCCAGGCTTGAAGGCTATAATTTATAATCAAATTATAAATTATGTTATTGTTAGGCTATGCTGAACAACAGTTCCAAGTATACATCTGAAGGTAGCAGAACAGTACATCTCCATGACTAAATGGTATTTTTTATATCCCTCACCTTATTTTAGTTTAAAATTTTAGCACATATGTGTCTTAAAGTCAAACACAAGATTCTGTGTCAGCATTATTGATATAAGTGGCTGTTTTGAGCAGTTTTGATACAAAATACACCCTCATGGGTCATGGCACGCTAGATCCTGCCTGACTCCTACCTGCTACTCATCAGTGCATGTGTAATAAGTGTGTGAGCCATCAACATGGCGTTTAAAGGAAGCCTGTGTGCTTGAGGAGAGACATCAGAACTGATTTGATGGGATAATCTGGCCGAGCCTCGTCACGGACCCTTTGAAATCCCACCACTGTCGGAACAAGTCTCCACTTCCTCTCATGCTACCACTGGAGTAATTTTGCTGTCAGAGTCGGTATTTACAGTCATCCCACTGAATCTGTCTGCTCAGATTGTGCAGTGAAAGAATGCACATAAATGCTACAAAATGTCCCAGCTGCCAACATTCACGAAAACAAACTCAAATTAATTCAAAGCCAAAAGAAAAAATAAACACACAGAGAGTTGCATTTTCACTTCCTACCCAGAGTCTTTTAGCGACCTCCTTCGCTACACTCGCCTCTCCTGTCTTTGGGCACTGGTGTGATAAGGTAGTGATGGGTTGTATTACTCCTGGGGGGAATCCCCTGGCGAAGCTTTGTGTATCTGTGTGCATGAGTGTGCACGTCCCCACAAAAAAAAGGAAGAATGCCACCATTGAAGCGCCTTGCCATTGCGCCAGCAAGCCTCTCCCCCGCACCCACACCTCCTCCCCATCCGCGCTTGCACTCTGACGTACAGTTGGAGCAGATTTGGTGACACAAAGATAAAAGCCTTCCACTGTTTCTGTGCTTCCTCTTTCTCCAGTGTCACCAGAGTGCTTTAGTGCCGGTGTCTCGGCCGCAGACATAGAGGCCTCATTCAAACTGACACAATCACTTTTTGCTGCTGCTTGGGGACAAGACAAGAGTTCACAGTGCAACATTTCCACCAGAAGCTCTGCATATGAGACCGCGCCTTGCAAAAACTGTGCGGAGCTCTTCAACTTTTTTACATTTTGTCACGTTACAACCACCAACATATTTTCTGATAGCGCAACACAAAGTAATGCATAATCACAAAGTAGATGGAAAATGATGGAATGGTTTCAAAATATTTGCCCAATTATTTGAAAAGTTGTAAAATAACTATTTACTGCAATTTGCATTGCAAGACTTTTGACAATTTTGCATATCTAGAGACTATTTTGCAGAACAGCTGAGGCTCATTCTGACTGCATGGATATCAATCTTCATGTCTTGACAGAACTCTCATCCTGCAGTACATCTGGCTACACGTTTCAGGTCAAACCGTCACCCCAATCCCAACTATTTCGCAGTCTGAACCACAGTTACTCCAACTCTAGTCCTCAATAGTTGCTATTCTGTAATTTTCATATGCATACCTTTTCCAAGACACCTAAATCAAATGATTAGCAGGGCGTCACGTAGCGAAGTGGTCAGAGCGAACGCCCCCTATAGAGAGGATATAAACCTCAAACAGGTTTGACTCTCATCCTCGGCTTCTTTGTCGAATGTCTTTCCCCATTTCCTATTAGATTACTGTGCACTAAACTCCATTCGTGCCCAAAAAAATCTTTTTTAAAAATAATTGGCTACAGAATGTTTTTTTTTTCAAATGGTAAATTAGAAATTTGATTGCACAGGAATCATTTAAAGGTTTGTAGGACGAAAGCTATCAAGAACTGGAGTTGTAATCTCTGTTCTAACAGGTTCTTCTTCCATCAGTTCTAAGTAGCTTTCCTGTCCTGTCAAAGAGCCACCACAGCATGATGCTACCATCACCATGTTTTACTGTGAGAATTGTGTGATCAGGATGTTTCCACCACACAATGCAAGTTGCACGTCGGAGCACTAAGGGAAAATTCTGCTTCATCTGACCGAAGCACCTTCTTATTTGCTTCGTCTCTTTGGCATCTCTCTCCTGAACTATGAACTCTGCAGCTCCTCCAGAAACACAATCGATTTCTGCCTCTCTGAAAAATCCATTTTTTTTTGCCCGGCCTGCCAGTTTAAGTGGGCAGCCACGCTTTGGTAGCTTTGCAATTGTGCAATTCTCTTTTCATTCAGAGATGACAGATTGAGAAGTGTATAACTCTCAGCATATTGTTTTGTTTCATAGGCTAACTCAATCTCCATCTATGCACATCTATAGATGCTGTGTTTTATTTGTCAAACATCTTGCACTCCATATATTATTTTCCCTCCTCTTCAAAACTGTGCTCTATTTTGTGTTGGTACTTTCGCAAGGAACTGTAGCGGTGCATTACTGCAGATAAACAAGTTTAACATGCACCACCTGAGGCAGGCTTTAAACAAAAGATCAACTTCCTCTGTCATTAATCAGACAACAATGACAAGCCTGCATATATTAAACAGTTCTCTACAGAAGCTGCAGGATTTCACTCTGGTGGTGTTTTACTCTTAATAGCAGGACCATCTGACACAGATACGAAGAGAAGATGATCCAGAAAGCAGAATGGGAATACTGCGACACAAAGTGCATTGAGTGAGTACAAAGCTGCAAATGAAAGCAATATTTTTCCACCATGAAATCAAGATTTTCTTGCTCTGATCTAAATTGTACTGATGAGGGAACAGAGATGTGATTCCAGGAAAAAGTTAGATTTTTGAGATAAATCCCCATGAAAAAGACACTGATTTGCAGCAGAGCATGAAAGCTTTTCCACGACAACAGATGGGTTTTATGGCTTATATTTCCTCCTTTTATGTTCAGAGAACAGCCTCTCCAGAGTAAACAATTCTATTGTAAGTTCATAACTTTGGACTTAGCTCCAGTTAATCTTGTGGATAAGCCTGCTTTATTTAAGTTTCAGAGTGCGCTGACTTTTCAGGGAATTAATGCAAATCAATGCCTCGTCCTCCAGATCAGGCCAAACTAAAGTGGCTGTTTGTGTGAAAAGGGAGAGTTGTGCGAGTGAGTCACCTGACACGTGATGCCCGCGGACACAGCTGATTACCAACACATCAGATTCTAATATAAGCGACGCGGTCATAATCTGTAATCACTTCCATGTCTGGCGGAATAAGAGAGCAGGTTAATCTAGATTACACGTCACCGTGGTGAAGTCACAAATGGGCCATCTGACCGGTCAGAGGGGCAGGAAGAAGCCAGGTGAAAACAAACCGAAGCATGGAGGGAATGATGAGAAAACGGACGATAAGGCCAATAAAGGCCTCTGCAAGATGAATTATCTGTTTGCAAACTCTTAGATCATGACAGATAAGGAAAAAAGGGAACTACCATTCAAAAGCAGGAATGCTACAAATGAAGGACTCTTTTGTAAATAAAGCAGAGTTCGCCCTTTGATGACACAAGCATCAGTTTATAGTTCTTGGATAACAGAGGGTGGACATGCAGAGGAACTTGTGATCTATGCCTATAGGATACGTTCTGCTCTACAAATCATGCTGATGAAATTAGGTCAATTTATAATTTACTGAAGACTTTAGGGATAAAGACTGCACCAAGATAACCACCAGAGCTTGAAAACATGGATCCACCACAGGAGCAACAGTGCCCCCCCGTTTAACATCCAAACCAGCCGTGACCAGATGAGACATTTCTGCAAACTGAGGTGAAATCAAGTTTAGAGCAATGTGGGAGGCAGTGAAGAGGGTTAAACATAAATCATAACTGAATGAGCCCTCTGGATACCTGACGTCTGGCTGCATGTGATCTGCACGCCCAGCGGCTAATTATGGCACAATGGGGATGAATGGCTGTTGTTGACCAGCGTATTAATCCCTGCACCCTCTGACCGTATCACAAACAAACTTGGCTAAAGAAGAGGAATGCAGGATTTCCTGCACGTTTCATGGCAGCCGCGGCACTAAGCAGGTGGAGGCATCTGGGTCAGTATGAGTGCTTAGATGCTTGTGTGGAGTATTTGTGTCTGCTAATTTTTGCTTGGGTTGTTTAAAGTGTGACATACCATCCCATCAGTAGTGGTTTTTGACCTGGGGCATATGAGCAGCTATCCAGTTGTTCCAGAAGCAAGTTTTCAATTGCTTTTTTTATACAGTTAATTGGGAGTTGGAGACATCTGATTGCTGTTGAGAAAAGACAAACCCAGCTAAGGACAACTATACATTGTTTTCTACATTTAAAAAAAAGTTGCACAAATACACATCTGTTCCTTTACAAATAAACCATTAAGTAAAGCCCACTGTAACTTTTACCTCTGAGGTTCAAAAGTGGTGATGGTGGCATTATGCTGTGGGACTGCCCATCATTATCTACTGATCTCCGAAAAAAGAACTAATAAAATGTTGATAAGATGAGGTGAGAAAAACTAAAAGCATAAATATTCATTTGCAAGAATATTGTATTCACATGCAGAATATAACAAGGTAGTACTAAAGGGTTAGCCAACAAGCAGTGTTTGTTTTTGTATCTGCTACAGATAGAGCCGGTGGAGATCATTAAAAGGATCCATTTTCATGGAGATAATTAATACTTTGTCTTTTCATTAAAGTGAAGCAACATGTTTAAAATGGAAATAAAACGACTAATTGGTGAAGTCATTAATATGTCAGATATCCGAGCTGTGACTAAGACTTAGAAACATGCTTTTTTTATGGAACATCAGAAGAGGGGGGGGAATCTATTTGGCAAAGTGTGTTAAAGTCTGTTAGAGCAAGCAGCTTCTCCTGCAGCAGCGGTGCAGAGAGGCTACTTTAACCGCCTGGCAGTGTGGAGAAGCAGCGGTGCTATGCGAAGCTGCAAGCAGTCACATTTACAAACCTGTTGACTGTGTCTGTGTGAAGACTTGCCGGCTATTTATCTTCGGATCTACGCTCTTTTCCACCCTTTCCCCCGGAGTGAGGGGAAACCTGTGGGGTTACTGGGATTTACCCCCGTCAGTCCCTCTCTCCCTCTCCCTCTCTCCGGGGTATGGCTGCTATCAGCTGACTGTAAAACTATCCAGCCGAAAAACAGCTTTACACTTTCAGAGCCGCGGCTCATTTCAGACGCTACAATATACGCCGCGCTTTGCCAGATGAGAGAACCGGGGACACACTCTGTGCCTAAAAATACCTGTCTACGACTATATTTGGCTTGGCAGGATCACAATCGTGGCGTTAAAATAGTCGGTCCCGCCCCGGTACAATGAATGGGCTCTCTGCAGTCTCACCCTGCCTCCGTCGGACAGGCAGCGGCTAAAATTAGCAACTAGGCCTGCGTCAATCAGGAACCTCAGTGCGTCAAGAACCGCCCCGCCCCTGGGGGCTCATCATTGGTCAGAATAAGGACGTTGACCCGAGAATACGCGCCTCGTGATTGGCGATTGAAAATTACAGTTGATATACTCCGGAGGACTGTTTTAATTTTGTGGTTGTTGAGCACGCTGTCTGACAATGCCTCTCTTCATATCGGTCATCAAATTTATGGCATCTTCTGAATATGTGGCACAGCCGTAGAGTCTTAAACGTGTTTAAGAAAATAAAAACACTTAAAATCAGTGTCAAAAAAGATTAAAATGGAAATGTAATAACGATAATTATATATTCAAACATATAAGTGAAACCAAAGTCACATATAAACTTTAAAAATGCATTAGAATATTATAAAACTGTTCAGAAACTAACTAATCTGTTTGAGCATTAATTTATTCTGAAAAATGTAGCAAACATAAAACAATTGGTTTTTAAAAATAATAAAATAAACTCATGAATAAGATTTTTGAAACAATTTAAAAAATTGAAATATACTACAAAATTATTTTTTTCTGAATGAAATAGAAAAAATAATGTCATATATTTATTTAAGTCAATAAAAAAGTGATGCTGTTTCAATACATTCTATGATGTTTTTGAAATGTAATCCCAACTAAGGTCATTTTCACCAAGTTAAAATTAGCCTGGTCCTCTTTTTGATGTCTTGGCACTCTGACCAGGTAACCAGTGTCCAAAGAGTATTAGAAAGGTATTAAACTTGTGAGAATTTAGTAAATGCTATATTTAAATCATGAGAAATGTCAGGGCTGAGCCATCATCCGATTTAAACGTCAGCATTTCCCAAACCAACTCAAGGTAATCCCTTTTTCTCCTAAAGCTGTTTCATAATTTTAAGAATTTTAAGTTGGCACGTGCTTTGGCAGAGTGAGGTTGTGTACACTGCAGCCTGATTCCAGAAGATTATCCTATTTTGAGGAGTTTTATAGCAGAAAAGAGAGTGAGATCATCTATTTGAATCATTTCGGGTCATGAAAAAAAAACATTACGAAGTGACGTGTTAAACAATTGTGATCAAATTGAATCTAAATGTTAAATATTTAAAGATTCACAATGCTGAGATAAGGCAGTCAGCAACGTTTAAATGCAGAAAATCTTTTCAAAATTCTTTTCCAAACAGCTAAATACGTCGTGTACTTTATATCACGTTTCTTTATGGATGGCAACATTTATACCAACAAGTCAGTAATATTTATCAGATAAAAGATGACACTGACCCATTGCTGCAGACAAAATACTGCCTCTTACACACATTTAATTACAGAAAGTTGCAGAAATTTGCAACAATACAAAAGGAAACTCGTAGAAAGACGACAAATGACGACACCGAAACGTTAAAGCTGCAAAACTCTGAGCTGCCCCAATAATAAGCGCAGAACAAAGAGAATGGTACCTGCCTGGTTTGTGGTTGCATTGAGTCTCTTTCAGTTTGTCTGTCTTGTTCCTCTGTGGGCGGGGGGCCCCTCTGTACGTCTGTGCCCATGGTGGCCTGTTGTTTCACATCTGTGATCTAAATGCTTCTCCCACCACTGATGTTCCTTTACTCAACAGATTGCAACAAAAAAACACAAAAAAACAGAGAGAGATAAAAAATAAATTTCTGTGGTTTACCTTGATTAAAATCCCCTTTGCTGTGTGAACCTTTGTGTTTGTGTGGTTGCTTTGTGTTAGACAACTGCCCAACGTCCTTACTTTAAACATGTAATTCTATCATTTAGTCATTAGAATACAGTTTAGTAAGTGATTAAGCTGAAACCACATTTACTTACTGTAAAATATTAGTTCAGTTTGACTCATCTGCATTGGTGGTGTAACACTGGGTGGCCACAATATCTGCAAACATTATTTACACAATCTTCCAGTTGTTTCCATACGTCTCTACTGTTCGTTACGTTAAAACACTATCAGGACACCTCAAAGGTTATTTATCTCTGTCATATGCTCGCACTCACACTGTGAGTTATTATATAGATCATATGGTCCATTGCTTGCCTTGATTTTCAGAAGAAACAAGAAAGATTTTAGCTGAAAAGCTATCATAATGAATTAACACATGACCCTCTTTCATGAGATATTTAAGATATTTTGGTTTCCTTTGATCCTCATCTTTATGGTTTTTGTCATTTTTCTTTTTTAATTCTGGTTTGTATGAGGAACTTTTGAAAACGTTTGAAAGTTTTATTTTATGTTCATTTATTTCATCATGTTAAATGCATTTATTTAAAATGAAAGTAATTATTTTACATGTGAAGTTGTTCCTACAGCCAGGGCCCTCGCTGGTTTCCACAGTTAGTCCCAGTCTGAGCTGACCTCTCTTAACCTCTCTTATGTGGCAAATGGGAAACATGAGCAACCATCTTAAAGTGTAACTGTATAATTAGCTGAAAGTCATGGTTGTTTGAAAGACTCAAGGTGACCTTTCAAAACATATTTTTTTCAGATTTCAAAAAAGAGCAAAAAAATATATATATATATGTAGATATGTTTATATATTTAAAAGAGCTTGGTGGAAGCAGCACAGTAATAAGACACCAGCTCACCCAGCGGATCCCCCTCAGTTTCCTGTCCTCTAACCATCAAACCAACAGCGCCTCTGTGTAGCTCTCTCTCTGTCTGACTGATCCTCTCTCCACCCTCTCTCTCTCTGGCACACGCGCTCGGGGCTTATGTGTCTCGTACAGTACAGAGAGCGCGAGAGGGAGTGACGTCACCTCTCCCATGGCGTCACATTGACGTAGCGCATACCAGGAGCTCTAATGTGGAGGCAGAGCGCTCATAAATGCAGTATTTGACTTTCTCCCCTCAGACGGCGCACATAAACAAAGCCGCGTTACAACTCCGAAAAGCACCCAGCAGCTCTGACAACACTCAGCTGCCAGGAGCGGACGCAAGAGTTTGAGCTTTTATTTATTTATTTTTTTATTGATTCTCTTTTTTTATTACTATTATTATTTTTGTATTTTTTTTTTATTATTATTTTTTTAGAACAAACTTCTTTTGCGTGCTTCAGAAAATTGAGACGATCGTGAAAGTTCACCTCCGATGACTTCGCGTCTCTTCTGAATATTTTTTTTTAGACCTATTTTTTCCACTCTTTATTATAACAATTACTTGTGATTATCCTGGATGGAAACGGGGATACTTCATGCGAGGTGATAACCACATGTAAAGACGGAACCGCTACAGCAAACCAGTAAGTAAACTCTAAATGAATGAATGAATGAATGAATGAATGAATCGCCTCGTATTCTGACTTCTATGGACTATTAGCTTGACAGATAACAAACCCCCATCAGCTGCGTGCGTTTGCGTTCGCATTAACTCAACCGCATGTCATGCTCAACTTAAACCCCAGCATCCTGTTTTGCTTTTTCTCAACTTTTTGTGTGTGCATATGACCTGTTGCTATATGAAGGCGCTCCACTGCCAGCCAGGCTCTTTCTTTGTGTGTTGTTTCCAAGTGAGGCTGGATTCGATTTTAATTTGCGCCGGGAAGGTATCATATCCTTTCTGGTTGTCATGGAAATGAGATGCCTCTCACTCACTGGCACAATGAAGAGGGGAGTCAGACGCACAAATGGGTCTGAGTGGAGAATAGTCCAGCCTACATTCATGCAGGGTCTGGGAGAGTAGACTTAATATTCTTTGATTTCATCCCTTCCCCATTTTTATATTAGACTCTTAGGGTTTTATGAAGGAAATGTGTCGCTAATGGTGTTTTTTTTTTAATTAATCTGGCAATAGTGTGACTGGATGCGATTGTTTGCTGGTTTCTTATGGAAAATACTAGGACCGTATTAGTTTTTCCATTAACTTAAACCGTCCATTTTATCTATGTACACGGAAAAAAACATTAAGACTTTCTAATTAGGTCAAATGATTAAAGTAGTGGTCAGTCACATTATTCCATATGGTGTAAGAGAAAGAAGAAGAAGAAAAAACACAGCCACGGGCATTTCTACATTTCTTGCACCTTAAGTAATTTCCCTTGAAGACATGTGTTGGCAGCACGTTGTAATCTATATCTTTTGCGCTTTGGGCCATTTCTGGGGAGAACTCACCAAGCTTGAGCACACTTTACGCACAGAGGCAGCCACTTCTGACAGCCTCCCCTCTCAGGGCTGATTTACAGTACTCATATATTTCTCTTCTCTCTCTCTTTCGCCTTTATATTCCCTCTGTTTGCTGGAAGCCTTCTCTTGCCCCCTGTCTGTCCGGGGTTATTGGTGTGAGGGGCTACCGGGGCCTATACCGGCGCTCCGGGGCGCGTGTTTTGCGGCTCTTGTGTCGTTCTCTTGGTTACTGGCGGGTGAGCGCGTTATTGGGGCCAGATCCCCTCCTTCACGGTGTTCTTTTGAGGACGAGGCACAAGCGAGTGGAGACTAGTTTGAGAAACAGACCCTGTCTTAGTTTCGAGGTGGAAAATGTGCTAATAAACATTTAAAAACCATAGATAAGAGCGCAATTACGCATGTTTCCATTTTTACCTCAAGAAGTTATGCAAGAACAGCAGCATCTTTTTCCTGCTATGCTCTTATCAAACATGAATGTTTTCCTCCTTTTTCCCCCCAAAAGCCCACTCAAATGGCTATACGCCTAATTGAATAATGACTTAATTGTTCCAAATCAGCTCTAATCAAATAAATGTTATACAACTATTTTTGTTTGTTTCCGTATAATTTGATACGATGCTTTATGTTTCTAGACTATAAAAAGAACATCCTGACCAACAGAAGCACAAAATAGTTGCAAAGTTGTAATGTGTTTTTTTCTAAAAACTGGGATTAGTTTGGCAGAAAGTGCTAATAAAAAAAAAGAACGGTTGTCGCGGAGATTATTAGTATTGTTGACACTAATACCCAAATGATGGTCATGATTGTTGTGACTTGCGCAAATAAACCTGCTGGACGACAGTAAGTGGTCTTACAACTTAAACCGTATCTCTGATTTTCTCTGCTTGCAAAGAGAGGGAGGAGAGAGAGAGAGAAACATATAAGACAATGTTTGACAGAAAGGGGGCGCTCTGGGTCTTGAAATCCGCCGGCATCTGGGCGTCCTCTTGCAGTTGACAGGGAGCTGGAGGCGCACAGCACACAGGAGCCCCGCTGGTTGAAAGGTTTCAGGTCCGACTCTCCCAGCACTTCCAGTTTATTAAGTCTGCCGCTCTGGATGAACCTTGGGCGGAGTGGTACGGCCGAGATCAGAGGCAGGAGAACTGATGGCCCGGACGCGCTGTTTTTAAAAATATTCACCTTTATAGGTGTGTAGATATTTCTTTTACAACTTATTCTTGTTGAATTAATTTTTTGGTGCGCACATTCTGGTTATCTTATAACTCTTGAGGGCTCATTTTTTTGCGTTAGAATGAAACCTGTCGCCCACGTAAGTGCAACTTCTGAAATGAGCCGATAGACCTTAGTTGTGGTTCTTAATATTTACTTTGCAGCATAGATTTTAGTCTTAAAATCAATCAGTGTTTGATAATGGGATGTGAATATTTGTCTGCCATGATATCCAAGGAGATTTGCATGGATTCAGGTTGTAATTTATTGTTTTATTACCTACATCTCCTTTCATGCTCTATTATGTCTCAACGCGTCTTTTTAGGTGATTTGTTGCACTTTATCTGTTGGAATTGATTTTTCATAAATAATTTCGTATTCAACGATTAACTGAGGTGATTTTTTAAAATTGTTTTTGATATGCAGATTTTTCTAGTTTACATTTTAAGAGAGTTAATTAGGTTTTTCTACTCTTGGAATTTGCTAAACAGAGTTTTGCAAGTTTACAAAAAAAATTGTGGCAATAATAATATCAGACCTCGTTCCTTGTTTTTGTGTCGGGGTGTGTATGTGTGTGTTTGGATTTTGTTGATCGCTGCTTGCACAGGGGAGTCATCACCCACCTTTTCTTTCAGTTCCCCTCTTCTAACCCACACATGTGACCCTGCAGGCACAGGTTCGGAAGAGCGCGCCCAGCCGAGCTCGGAGCAACGGCGATCGGATCCCTCCTGTGCCACGTCCGCCGAGTCCTCCCCGCTCCAGGAGCCTTGCCCCGGCCGCAGCCACGACACCCCTAAACCCCGGACACCCAGCACCATTCAGCGCGAAGCTCTTTCACCAGGTATACTTGGACTCGTCTTTCTTTCTTTCTTTCTTTCTTTCTTTCTTTCTTTCTTTCTTTCTTTCTTTCTTTCTTTCTTTCTTTCTTTCTTTCTTTCTCTCTCTTTCAGTTGATGCTTTCTGCAGTGACAGCTCTCCCTGCGCCCTTTTTTGCGGTGTGTTTGATGGCAGACAGTGAATTTCATATTTCAGAAGCTACATCATAATTTAAATCTGAATTTAATCAAACACGACGTGAGTAAATCCTCCAGGTTTTTTCCCGATCAAATAAAGAATTAAGAGTTGTATGATTTGTGAGTACGTGTGTGCGTAGGAGTGTTGGTGTCAGTGACATTTCAGTCATTAAGATAAGAGATTGGTGCTGGGTGGGGTGTTTCAGTATTCTTTTGAGAACCTCACACACTTTCGTTTCAGTGCTTTACAATGAGCCCCTCAAACTGAAGGCTTGTCATGTAAATGCATCTATCTGCTTTTGTGTATTTTCACAACATATCTATAACTTTATTCTTCATGTGTGTAAAGAGGCCTCTGAATTTGATTTTTGTTTTATTTATTTGACAGTATTAAGAAAAAAAAATGTTTTCTAATTGATGTGTGCAACTTCATGTTTTTATTTGTTAGATCTATGGCATTCTGACAATGAACAGGCGCGCTCAGTTATTGGAACAGCTGCAGTTTGTCCAGTTGAAATGCACATCTCGAGGTTAGAGACTGTTTCCCTTTGCCTCACTGTACTCTGCACCCCCTTTTGTCTGACTCTGCTTGGGTTGTCTGTCCTTCTGCTTGCATATGCACACGCACACACACACACGCACACACACACGGTTGTATTTTATGAAGTGTAGGGAGATTTAATGCTGGTGCTGAAGTCGACAGAAAACCAAACTTTCACCTATGAAAAAATCTTACGTGTCTGGAGGAGGATCTAAATCTGTGAAGCTGGGTGTGTGTTGGTGAGGGTTGAGACTTGACAGAAGCGGTTCTACAGGTTCTCCTCAGGATGAGGGCGCATGTTATTAGCACAATGAGATACTTGTTGACATCCTGAACATCAATGGTGGAGAAAAAAAAAATTTGTGCATGCTTTTATTTAAAAAGAAATAATAATAATAATAATAATAATAATAATAATAATAATAATAATAATAATAATAATAATAATAATAATAATAATAATAATAATAATTGCTCTTCAAAAGCATTAGCTAGTAATCTGACAGGGACCAACGTGAAAATGTTCCATCTTTAATATTTCTCACTTCTTCTTGAGCTCACCTGAGGCAAAGTCAACTCGAAAAACCTTTAAACTTAAACTCTCCTGACAGCCTAATGAGCTGCTGCAAGGTGTGTCAGGACATGGCAGGTGCTGGGAGTCTTTTACACACACTTGCACTCTCACTAATACTTATCTGGGGTTTGACCTACTGACACAACACAGCCTCAAACGTTACCGCCGCACTCTCCTCTCGTCCTCTTCCTCTGATGCAGTAGAAAGAAATAAAACTATTTAGGTTTTGCACTGAAAGGCCCCATGACGCCCTGATTGCTCCATGCGTGTTTTTCCACGTGGGTTGTAGAGATGGTCACTCGTAGCGTAGAAGAAAAAATGATGACGTCAGGGACACGTAGGCATAGAGCTTGACTCATATCCTGAATATATATATATATATAAACCTGTTATATTGGTTTATAGGCTTGCCTTAGCGCTTTGTGTGTAGATACCTAAATAACTTAAGATAAAAATGTTTTGAAAAGAAATGTAAAATCTTGCTAAATATTCGAATTCTTATTTTTAATATAAAATGCTAAGTAAATAAATACATTTAGAGATTATTCTTAATTAATCCCTTAGATCTGTCTTAAAGGCAGAACTCGTGGTAGCCCTTCAGGTATATTTTAATTGCGCCACAGCTTCTAAATCAATGTGTCACTCTGTCTGCCGTCAGCAGTTTTTATGAGCATTTACGACCGCAAATTTAAACACGCCGGCTGCTTTCAGAGTGCCTTGTACTTTCTGGCGAAGTCTGTGGCCACCTGATGAGAAGAAACAGTGTTTTTAATGAAGTTACCGGACTTTCAGTTTTGCTGCAAATAAAGTTAATTGGCTTTAATTCCTCAGACCGAGTCGAAGTAAGGATGCCGCTTGGATAGACTGGAAAAGGAGGTTTGGTTAGCGCCCTCAGACTTGCATGTCCCGTGCCTAACTGGGTAAAGTGTGACGCGCAGGGAACCGTGGTGATTGCGGCAGAGTGCGTGCATGCTGGGCGTCAATTGGGAGCAGCCGATGTGTTGACAAAGGAGCAAACGCAACAAGCCTCCGGCTGAGCTGGCATTCATTACTGACAAGACGGAAAATGAACACTGAAAACCACGTCTTTTGATTTTTTTTTTTTTTTTTTTTTTTTTTTAAAGGGGGTCGATCGGGGTTGGCTGTCTCATTTTTTCCTTTCGCACAACAGAGGAGTTAGTGAGAATCAATTCCATAGGCATCCTTGCAGCGCGTTCAGTGGAAATAAAAAGGAAAGAAAATTAACTTCTTAATTTTTACATTATTTATGGATACAAGACAATGCGATTTGTCAAATTATTCTGAATTATTCAGTGTGTGAGCAGTGGAGTTAAATAATTGACATTGATTTGATGGCGGCGCCTTTATTAGACCCACAAGAACAGACTCCACATTCCAGGACTGAAAGCAATGCTGCGCTGTGGGACCTGGAAATGACGTCACTCCCGAGCCGAGCGCGTCCTAGTGTCGCCTTCCATTTGTTTTAAGATTTGAGAATGACGTCACGTCAGGTTTGCAAACAGTTTCTGTGCCAGCAAAAACTGGTATTAGCGGTACAAGACAACAGCAACTAAAGAAACAAGTTTACAAATACTGTAGATGCTTTACAGTAGCCTGCTAATGTGTGCCACTGGTTTAACAACGTCTGAACAATCATAAGAGTTAATTTAAAAAAACAATAGACTACATTTCATAAGTGTGGCAGCCATATTGGATGGGTTCCCTTACAACCTCCAACTTTGCCAGCAGGAGTTTCACACCAAAGCTCCAAATCAGAAAATCAGCAGAAACTGTTGTGGTGTCAACTAGCATTAGCAATATCAGTCAACAACTAGTGTTTTTCTCTAGATCTGTTCAAAAACAACAGGAACATGTTCACAGGAATGTTTCTCAGCACTCCTTGTGCCACTGGTTGAATGAGATACAAGGTGTATACTTTCCATTTTATACTCTCTGCAGCCATGAGAGACATGCTACTCGTCTGTGAGCTCTGATGTTTCCCAGTTGGGTAAATTAGAGGGATTTTAAGTTCTTTCTCTACTTCCAACTAGAAACGTGGAAAATTTGACTTCAGAGTACAAAGACTATTTATTTAAATAACGAGCTGAACTTGATGCACTGCTTGATACCGAGAATCAACTGGATTATGTGATTTAATTGAAATTACTTTCTTTTTTGG
Source organism: Xiphophorus maculatus (assembly GCF_002775205.1). Taxonomy (NCBI): domain Eukaryota; kingdom Metazoa; phylum Chordata; class Actinopteri; order Cyprinodontiformes; family Poeciliidae; genus Xiphophorus; species Xiphophorus maculatus. The sequence continues at coordinate 16,656,446 of NC_036445.1, forward strand.
ATGTGCCTCGAAATAACTTTTGTTGTGAAATAAACTGAAATCAATTGGTGAAAACCACCATCAGGGATTAACAAACATTTTAGGCCAGCTATCACACTGATTTGGATTGAATGTGAAAAATTATTCGAATCAGACCTAACATCTTTCTTTTTTTTTTTTTAGCAAGTTGTTTTATTGGCTATTTTCTTATATAGAAAAATGTAACATGAAAACCGACTCTGACCTATAAGTTTCAACACACTTTTTCATTTCAGAGTTTGTACGTTTCCCAAACTGAACAGTGCAACATGCGTGCTATTCAATTTAATTCAATTCAAAAATCCTTTATTGATCTCAAAGGTAAATTAAATGTTTCAATTCAGATTCTTCGAAGAGTTATTGTAGATAGCGATGGCAGTAATTCTAATATCAATAGATATCAATATGAACAGAATCACACAGCGCCCTGTAGATACATGTGATGACCAGCCCAGGTTTAAAAGGTGGTCTGTTTTTGTGACAGCAGCTGAATTAAATCAGAGGATAACTCAAGACCCGCCGGCTGGCGTCTGCCTCAGTTAGGGGAAATATCTGAGTATGTTTTTGTCTGTGTTTATCAGAGTATCTATGTGTGTGAATGTGTATGTGGGAAGTCTCCAACACCAGCGTAGGGTTCCATTATTATTTAATGTTATCTCATCTGCTTTACCATCTGACTAACCAGAGTGCGCTCACCCAACCCACACACACACACACACACACACAGCACAAACACAAATAACTGGATCTGAATCTTGCTGCTTCTTCCCCCTTCCTTACCTGACTAACCGCGTGGCCCAAATCACTTAGGTTTGAAGGTTCGCCTGTTGGGGCTTCACATATTCCTGCTGAGTAATTGTTCAACACAAGTGCAAGGAGTGTAAAAGCATGACATGAAGTGAATGGCACTGCGTGACAGAAATAAGGGAGGGAAAAGGTGCATCCAGTTAAAAACTGCCTGTTCCAATAGAGCTATGCAGAAGTTTTTAGTCACTGTTTGACTGGTAGGCTGATGTGCACGAGCCTCTAATAGATTCTGCTTTTTCCTCTAGATTTATTGTAGCATCTGTCTCAAAATCCCACCCGTATGTTGCATATCTATTTAACAATTGTTGCTATAGGCTTCTACTGTACTCCACTAACACAATAATATGCTTTTTGAATAAAAATGCCGTGACTGAGTTGTGTAATGTAGCTCTGACCCGTCTGTATGCCCTTTGCCCCCCCCGCAGACATGCCCTGTGTGCAGGCTCAGTACGGGCCGGCCCCTCCAGGCTCCGCTTACTCCGGCCAGTCCTTCGGCTACCAGGGTGACAGCTACAGCTCTGACCTTATGACCCCGGACTACACCAAGCTGGACCTGGGTGGGGGTGAGATCTCTGCTGCTGCCACCACCTCCCTCCCGAGCTTCAACGTCTTTGTGGAGGGCAGCTACGAGCCCAAGTCCTCCTGCCTCTACCAGATGCCCCCCCACAGGCCTACCATTAAGAAGGAGGAGGAGAGTTACCCAACTGCCCCGCCCATGGAGGCCATGACCTCCACCACCATGTACTTTAAGCAGTCCCCTCCATCCACCCCCACCACCCCATCCATGACACAGCAGCCTGGGACCTCCTTCATGTGGGATGAACACTCCTTGGGCCCCCAGTCTCACCCTCACTCCATGGGCTCGGGTCTCGAGTCCGGACCCCTCAAGTCCCCTCGCTTTTCGCACTTTTACCAGCACTCCCCGCCTCACAGCGGCGGCAGCGTTGGCGGCTACGAGAGCCTCGGAGGGGGGCTAGTTCGCACCTCATCCTCTTCGTCCTCATCTTCTTCGTCAGTGTCCCACCCGCACGGCCAGCACCTGGAGCAGCCCATGTACCAGCTGCACCGCGGGGCCGGGGGCAGCAGCCTCGCATTCCGCTCTCTGGCTCTGGGACCGTGTGGCCCCCTGCTAGGGGACAGCCTTCCCTCGCCGCCCCCTCGGGGCCCACAGGGAGAGGGGACCTGCGCGGTGTGTGGGGACAACGCAGCATGCCAGCACTACGGCGTACGCACCTGCGAGGGCTGCAAGGGCTTCTTCAAGGTAAAAACTCTCTAAAGTTTTTTTAAAGCCTGTAAGTCAACAGTGTGGGACAATATGTCATGGATGCGAGACTGCATCACTGCTTGGTTTATTTATAAAGAACATTTTAAAACAGCCAAAGTGAGTCACTGTTGTGATAAAATAGATAAATAACAAAACAATAAGCCCAAATTAAAAGCTATGATAAAGATACATTAAAAATCCATTAAAGACTCTCAGATGGAATTAAATACTAATATACTAATATAAAAACCTGAGTTTCAACTATAAAATTAAGATTCTACATGGGCTGATGGTAAATAAATATATATATCTGCATGACTGGCACCATGCAGCAACAAGTTAGTTAGTTTAGTTATTTATTTCAAACACATTCACATTACAATGTATTTAGATAACTGTGTGAAAAGGAGGTAGAAGTATGAACTTATTTGACCTTGCTTTGTTTCTTTTATCGTTCTTTTTACACATTTTACACAAAACTAACTAAATCCGCTGATTTACCTTCCTAAAAGCCATTGGTGGAGTTGCCTCAATTGTTATTGCACTAATTGTTTTTATAAACTGGATATTTTTTCAAAGAAATGAATTTGTTGACGTTTTTCAGGATTTTTTTAAGAAAAGCAAATGTGCAGCTGCTGTCTTGCAGCCAGCTGACAGGCGGTGTGTAACAACAGGAGGGGAGGAGGCAGCATATATCAAAAATATCACTTTAAATGTAGGGATAACACGACAGAAAATCTGTAATCAACTTAGCTTTTCTGTGTTTTGAATTGTTCTCTTTCTCATTATCCTCTCCTGTTGCCAACGTCTTTGACCCCATCCCACCAAACGCGCACAGTCACCTCCTCCAAACTTACATCAAACTGACGTGTTTCTCTTGAAACTATTTTCTTGCTCTTGCCTTGCTCCCACTCTTACACCTTCCTCTCCGCTCTCTAAATCATCCTCACAGTCATAGTGAAAGCTCAGCACACCCACAGGGGGTCATCTCTCCCAGCAACCAAGTGGGCAAAGTGTCTGCATTTACCCAGGAGTGTGTGGTGGCTTGTCTTATTTGAGAACACAGGATGATAACAGCACTTATTCTCTGTCTGTAACACAGCCCAGCGAGTATGCCGTAGAAAAAGGTCTCCCCCTTAAAATCAAAGTTTCCTTTCTGCTTGTCAGTATTGTATCAGTGAAATTGACCACATTTCACTGACACAATACCAAGTCCAACATGAGTCAGGTTGAAATTTGGGCTCCGCAAATGATTCAGTCGTGCGCTTTTCATTCTGGCTGCCACACATCACATATCAGCGCACACGTGCTAATGCAAGATACGGTTTCAAGTCCAACGTGCAAGTCATAAAAATGCAACAGACCTTTAAATTTTTCTAGCAGCTGCAAGGTGGGTTTTCTTTAAATAAGTGAGTGGCACAAGAACTCCAAGTAGAAAGACATTAAAATCAGGTAGGGTAATTCTCTTGCACTATTTGTAATTTTAATTTATATATCTCTACATTAAAAAAAAATCCCAGCACACTTTGTTAGGGCTTTCTGCAGGAGCAAAAATGAAGTGGCAGCAAGACAGAGGGTGCAGAGGTAATTGAATAATGCCTCTGGTAGGTGGAAATGAATTATCCTTCTTTTCAATTAGGTTGACAATTTGTTTTTATTTAGTAATTAATGAAAACAGTGTCTGACGGCAGCAGGCTGCAGGGTGTGTGTCAGTGTCGGTGTGTGTGCGTGCGTGTGTGTGTGTGTGTGTGTGTGTGTGTGTGTGTGTGTGTGTGTGTGTGTGTGTGTGTGTGTGTGTGTGTGTGCTTGTTACAGAACTCAACAGCCACAGAGTCTGTCTACTCTTGCTGTGCTTCCTCTACACACACACATGCAGATGCAAACATGCACAAGCGACACATGCATGCAGCCACATGTAAAGGGAAACATATATGTAAAAATTCCTTTGTTCACTTTGACTCTAGGTTGTAGCACTAATAAGGAAAACCACTAGTTTTTCTTCATATGCAAGAAAAACAGGAGGTTTTCATATACAATATATATATATACTGTATATATATATGGCACAAAATACATGGGTTCTTTTTTACATATTTTTATGCACATTACCTCCATTATCGTGATGGTTTTATTGTCCCCTGAAATACTTCCCTGATTATATTTAATTATCTCTGAGTAGTTATGACACATTAATCCACAGAACAGGCTAGCTGTAAATTATTGCTAGTTTATTAATGCAATTCGAAGCACATTTCCTCATGAATTAATTTCAGATGTTAAACAACTTTTTCTGTCCCTCATTCTATTATTTTTGGCTGAATAATGTGTGCCATTCACTGTGTGTGGGTGCGTGTGTGTGTGTGTGGTTTTTTTCAGTAATGAAGTGAATCTATTCAGCTTGTATTTTAAAAAATTGACTCCATCTCACCTGTTTTTATAATGCATTTTGTTGCAAGGAGCAGAGCATTAAAAATGTGTTTTTATGCACAAGGGTGTTGCACAGCTCATCAGCTGATCTTGCTGCACAGAAATTTTATGTTCCATCTTTTGGAAAGCAAGTTAGTCATACCTAGTTATGTGGCAGAATGTGACAAACAGATGCGAAAAGTGTGTTTTTAAATGCATAAATGGGAAATACAAGTTAGACAACATGCACAGGAATAGGCTGCTGTTTTGTAAGTTTAGATCAACATTGTTTGTTCATCCACAAAGACATTGATAAGAATTTAAGTTGAGAGGGGGGGGAAAAGTCCCTACAGGGCTTTAATTTAAACGAAATATGTTACATGTCAAGAATCTGCCTCTGCTTGCTCCATCAGGGCCCCACAACACCCACAGTGTGCTTTTTTTTGGCAATTGTGCTCATTTGAGAGGTTGATTTTTCACCTGAACCCTTTTCAGCTTGAAGCGTGTTTAGTTCCCAGAGACGTTTTGGGGCTACAAAGGTTCAGAGAGTGAATTCACTAGAACTTTGTTGGAATTTGAGTTAAACATGGCAGATTGAATTTAACCTACAGTATACATGGCATCATTCTCTAGGTCACATAAATGGAAAACAGAGTCAGGGCCGACCCTAGCTTGAATGAGGCTCTGAGCAGAATTTGATTTGTGAGTCCAGATAAGAGCCCCCACAGATTCACCCTCTTTGTATTCATGCACACTCTGCATTGAAAGGTAACTAGTGAGCTAACTAGTTCTTTCCTACGTTGACAGTTTGTCACTCACCATAGAGAGTATTTATTTAAGAAATCTAAAGATAGAAGCTGAACATTGGTTAAATTGGAGAAGTTCTCTAAAATTAGGACTTTCTTCTTTATTTGTATAGTACTTTAATGCAGAACACTTAAAGTCTGTACTGGCAGGCAGGTTTAATTAGTTGGGCTTGGATTTACATCTTTTTTCAGGTACTTGTAGAGACTTATTGTCTGACACCTGCAGTGTGCATAAATTGTGACTCAAACGACATACAATATGAAACTAAAGCAGCAGCATAAATTACCTCCCACCTAACGCTGCTGTTAAGCCAGTCACTGGTTGTGAACTTGTCCCAGGAATTTAAATGTTAAATAATTTAACTAAGTCGTGTTTTTCCTGCTCTGTTGAAAACTATAGAGGAAATTTAAAAGTTTGTTCATTCTTGTTAAAGTTGAAAACAAACAACAACAAAAGAAATTCTGCAATTTATAGGGTAGGGGCTCTTGAGGGCCCCCTGCTGGCCTGGTGGGCATTAACCTGCAGTTTAAATCACTAAAGCATGGAGTATAAGAAACAAGGGGGGGGGGGGGGGGGGGGGAATGCAGCCTTATATATGCTGATCTGCAACGCATGTCACAGGATTAAAACAGACCAGACCTGTGTTACAATACGTTAATTCATTGAGCTTTTAATTGATCATTGAAAACTCAAGATTTTCTTCAAAGTAGCAGTCTTATAAATTAAACTTTGCAGTCAAACATAGCAGACTTTATTGTCAAACAGCCAGACCTAACTCAGCCTTTACGCACCTCTTTAAACCTGTTGCTCTCAATCCACTGCAGGGAAACAAACCAAATCCGCACATATCTTAAGTCTAGCAGCACTGAATCTCAGTAATGTGATTTCCTGGTAGAGAGCAGTGGCAGCAGGATATACTATGAGTGCATCCCACAGCCTTTCTCCTTAGTGTTCAGGAGGTTTCAGTGAGTGACAGATATGAATCAAAATACGCTGATGTCACACCATCTTAGCAGAGGTGAAATAACAGGAAAGTAGTTAATAGCAGCTGGAAGGTTGAACATTCGGTACTTTTTCATTATTATTATTGACAGAAACAAAGCAACTCAAAACGTATGTACCAAGGCAAGCGTACCAAAACAATAAATATTTATGCAATAAAAATATGCATGACACTCTTATGCATACCACCTGCAAACTCGTTTCTGTGGGGCCACTGTTTCTCGCTGACCCCGCGGTAGACCTGTTAAAGGTGTGAACCCACGTTGACATGCAGAGGCTGCCTGCGTCGCCCCGGCCGCTCTTCCTATTCTGACTAAGCGGATGCTGATTTCCCTATAAACTCCGTTAATAGCCACAACTACCTTATCCCCGGCGCGCACGGGTCAGCGGCCATTGAGGCGCAGAGAGCGTAATCCGCCGTGGTGCCATGGCGACCGCTCTCATCCGGCCCTGGCGCCTCCTTTGATGCGTCGGCTCCGCAGCCGCGCGCAGCCCACAGTGTAATTGGTGTGTGATTGGTCTCTCTGGGGACGCGGGCATGTGTGGCGCAAGGGTCTCCTAATTGGATTTATTTGTTTTGATACATTCTAGAGGCGTTTAAAAGAAGAATAGGAGGCTGCGGCACTTTCCGTGTGTTCCGTTTGTTTAATTTACGGCTTGTTCTAGAGGCACAGCTTGACAACGTGTAAAATGTAAACAGTCTGCAAATAAAAGCATTTGCACTTAACAAGCGCCTCTGCGATCATGTGAAGTCAGGAATTACCACAGGGGATGTTTTGAGTGTCTTTGGTAATTGCTTGATGCCTGTACTAAACACATGTGTGCGTTTAACATCAAAATGAAGAAAAGAGTTAAGCTCTCGGTAGAAATGTGGGCTGTTCTTCATAGGCAGGCATGCTGATGATCGGGGCTGGTCTGATCCTGCCCTTTTTTATCTCAATGGAGCCTCTTTGCGTTATCATATCTGCACCTTAGGCCATATAAAAAAGAAAGGGGGAAAAAACTCAAAAGGGGTTTAATGAGTTTTAATCCCATGTGTCAAAGACTTCTGTAAAGATCCCCCCCTGAAGGTTTTACTGAAAGTTAACAATCTCATGTTGCTTTGTGGCTTGTTTGCACCAACAAATAATTACTGAGCACTTTAAACAAAAGTGCTTCAAATTGTCACTCTGCTCTGTAAAAATCTAAATGGAAAAACAGTCAGTAAACGTGGCTTTCTCAGTCCTCCTCCACCATCCTTTGTTTGAGCTAATAATAAAAAAAGGACTGAATGTCCAACCTTCCAGCTACTATTAACTACTTTGCTATTACTTGCACCTCTGGTAAGAGGGTGTGACATCAGCCTACCCATATTACTGCATAGTCTCCATAACTATTACCAAACTGTGAAAACATTCTCACACTGGACATGAAATAAGCCTTAGAAAACTGCCGCTCTGTAAAATGAAAGCGCCCTGGGCGGGGAGCCACATACCTAATATCAGAAACTACCACTTGTTCCTGATATTAGAAACTGGCGCATGTTTGATGTCTTCTCAGATATTATAAATTGCCTTTGATTCATGAAAACTCCGGGTTCTTTCGGTCCTCCCATGTGGCTGTTTTGGTTTTCATTTTAATAAGGTCAGCAATAGCAGCGCGGGCCACGCAGCAGAGGAGAAAACAGCACCCACGGGGCCCACTGAGAGAAGCGCGAAGCTGTGCGTGTGGCTCGGAAAAGGTGCCACGAGCTGACCCGGGAGCCTTCACGGACAATCTGATCACGCAGACTCCCCCCGCGCGTACCCTCCCAACCTCCTCTCGCGGGACCTGGATCCTTACGCCACGCGCTCCGGCCCCCATTGTCAGCCCCGGCTGTAATAAAATTGTCCCTGCTGCAGGCGAGGCTTGTTGGAAAATTAATTTTATCTAATTATACTGATGTCACCGTCGCCTTTCAGCGCGTAATTAAAATCTGACCTGCGAGCTTCTGCTTCCTGCTCTTCGATAGGGGAGGAAAAATTGAATTAAACAAATCAAATATTAGGTGCTGATTGTGTTTGGAGGCTGATCATCGGCATGTCTTGGGTTTTTTTTTTATTGTCATTCCAGCGCACCGTGCAGAAAAACGCCAAGTATGTGTGTCTGGCCAGCAAGAACTGTCCTGTGGACAAAAGGAGACGCAACCGCTGCCAGTACTGCCGCTTTCAGAAGTGCCTAAGCGTGGGCATGGTGAAAGAAGGTAAGGAGCATCCCACATGAAAGAAACTGCTTACATAAAACATTATCCTGATTTCTAAAGTATTCACAGCTTTCTTTTCCCCAGTTGTCAGTAGGTTTTAATGGGATTGTATGCGGTAGTCCAACAAAGTGGTGCATGATTGTAAAATGGAAACAAATGGATGCATGGTTTTGAGATTTATGCCTATTTAAAATCTGAAAAGTGTGGCATGCATTTGTATTTACCCCTTCTGAGTCAGTGCTTTGTAGCAGCGGCTGCTAGTTTTTTCGGGATAGTGGACAGAAAGCATCTGTGAGCATACATTTTTAGCCTTTCCCCAGATTCTCAATTGGATTTAGATCTGGACTTTGTCTAGGCCATTCTCACAAGAATAGGCTTTGATTTAATCAGCTTCCCTTACCCTGTGCAAGAAAAGTATCCCTGCTAGGGTAAAGAGGTCATTCTGCTTCATGGTTCACAACGAGGATGGAGATGTTGTGTTTTGCATGTTGCCCAAAAAGTACATTTCTTTCCAGGAGTGCATTCTTCTACATCTTTGACAAATAGCATCAAGTAAACTGTATTTCTCATGGTTTTCTTCTATGTGTCCAGATTTAACTGGCCCACTGATAGTTGTCGTGGCGACAGATTCTCCATCCTGAGCTGAGGATGTAATTCTGTTAGTTCACTAAACCTTCGAGGCCTTCACAAAAGATGCAAATTAATTGAGTTGCTTTGTCACTCAATTAAGTGACAAAGCACTTTTTGTGTCACATAAAGTGCCAAGAAAATATATTAAAGTTTGTGTTTAAATTGTCACAAAATGTGAAACATGTCCAACGTTGTAACGATTTTTGTGATTTTTCCCTCCTGCTGGTGTTCAGGAGGCCGGTAATGACCGAAACCACACACATTCATGCTGTGGACAAAATCCAACCATACAAAATAAACCACAACAGCGTTAAGGCTGGCCATCAGAATCACACAGCCTTTCTGTTTTTCTTTGCGCTGTGTTTTTCTCATGTGAAAAATCGGCGTGACACTCATACTGTCCTGATTCCCCTGAGGTTTCTCACCTGTCTCACACGTCCTGTAATACCCCCACCCACATACACACAGCACATCAATGCAAATACACCCAGAGTGCTCATATTCCCCTGCCACACTAATGCATGTGCCAGCAGAGCAGCTCCACTGCCACCTGCTGGCCTGCTGCGTGGGAAAGGTGGGAACGCTGGACAGCTCCTGAGGAGTTCGGGTCACTAAGTTGGAGGAAGAAAAAAAAATCTAATTTGCCCCTCGTCTTTCTCTGCTTCACAGTGGTCCGTACTGACAGCTTGAAGGGCCGCAGAGGACGGCTGCCTTCCAAACCAAAGAGCCCCCTGCAGACAGAGGCGTCCCCGCCGTCGCCCCCGCTCAGCCTGCTCTCTGCTCTGCTCAGGGCTTACTCCCACTGCACACCACGAGACCTTGACTACAGCCAGGTGCCCCCTCCCAGCTGTCCCCATCGGTCAGAAAAGCTCAGTCTGATTTGCGCTGGGTCTTGTTTTACAACTTCTTTCCTCTCTTTGCATCCAAACAGTTCAGCGCCGCCGACCCTCCATCCTCCACTTCAGACGCGGAGCACATCCAGCTCTTCTACAGGCTGCTCACCATCTCGATGGAGACCACCAGGTGCTGGGCCGAGCGGCTGCCGGGCTTCACCGAGCTCCAGCGTGACGATCAGAACCTGCTCATAGACTCAGCCTTTTTGGAGCTGTTTGTCCTGCGACTTGCATACAGGTAAGACAGATGTATGTGTTTTTATTTTTTAAATCTTACATCATTTTATGAGCATAATGGATTATAGTGTGTAAATGTTCTTGTAAAGCCGGTGCGCCGCTGTGTTGGTGTATCTCCAGAGTAGGAGGAGTGCAGCTGAGTAGTCACCATATGAAGCGAATTATGAATGGAGACTTTAGCTATGACAGAGTTCGCCCACAGAGTTCCTCTCCGCTCGTCTGATATCTGACGCACAGAGAATCCTGTGTGTGTGTGAGTGTGTGTGTGTGTGTTCTGCAGGCTAAAACTGTGTAAAAGCTATGAACTGACAGCATTGATTCCATCGAAACGCTGGTCAGCTGAGCGGCTGGAGAGGGTTGCTATGGGAGGAAATGCGTGTTGAGATCAGCTGACTGAAAGGAAAGAGCTGGATCACACAGTGTCTTGTAAAACCGCTCAAACCGCTGGAAGTTTTTATCACCATTGGTATCATTATAACACAAAAACTTCAATGAGTTTTTGTGCTGTAGATCAACACAAAGCGGCACATTAGCAGAGGTAACCAGAGGATCTGTACAGATCCACAGCTGTTGACAAGATAATTAAAGGGGGAGAAATTAAAAAATCTGGCTTTTGTTGAAGAATGGCAATAAAGAAAGGATCTTGTTAAAAAAAAAGGCACATGATGTCCCCTCTGGAGTTTAAAATAAAATAGCAAACTAGTATTTTTGTCTTGTTTCTTGTGCAAATAAATCACTACACTCGAAATAAGACAAAACTAACTTACAAGTCATTTTTCAGCAAGACACAGGAGCTAGTTTCAGGTGAATAATTCCTTAATATTGATGAAAAAGTGCTAGTCCCACCGTATTTCACTTTTAGTACTTTTCCATCAATATTAAGGAATTATTTACTTAAAACAATCTCCTATTTTTCACTGAAAAACCACTTTTAAGTAAATTTTCTCTTCATCCAAATGTACTAAGATAGTTTAACTGGAAACTAGAAACAAATACTTGGTAAGATTTTGTGCTTTTGTAGTGTGGGGAAGAAAGTGATTTGGTCAGAAGAAGCCAAAAATGACCCATAAACAGAACATTGAGTGTGGAGGAAGTCTAACACTGCAAATCCCTCCAAAGACATTCCAACTTTAAAAACTGCGATGACAGCATCATGATGGAGGGATGCTTTTCTAGATTCACCTTCCAACTAAAAAACTATCTTAAACATACAGCCAGAGTTACGATAGATCAGGGCTGTCAAATTAATTTTCATTTTGGGTCAAATTAAGGTCATAAATGCCCTCAAAGTACTTTTTGTGTCAGAAAACGCTGATAAAACTTTCCATTAATCTGTTAGTATATGAATAAATAACCGCCTCTGCAATTGATGAGTACTTCTTGTACAAGTGTCTTTTCACATTGAGTTAATTTTGAAGTATATAAATAAAAACAGATTTGATTTGATCAATAGAATAAAAGTCAAGCACACAGCTCTTATCTTGAAGGTTGTTTTTATGTGGCCCTCTAGAGCCAGGAGGGCCACATGTGGCTTAGATCAAACAATATTCATCTGTTAGAATGGCCCAGTCAAAGCCCAGACCTCAATCCAAGTCAGATTATGTGGCAGGTTTTGGAATGATCACAGATGCTTTACATCCAGTTTGAAGAAAAAAATGCAAAAAATTTTTTGTTTCTAGTTCCGAAACAATTTGAAGCTGTACTTGCGGTGAAAGTTGGTTCTACTTTGCGACAGGAGGGAACAATACAAGTGCACCCAAATCCAGTGTTATCCTATCATGTGACATCAATAAAACATACACAGAAATGTGTGATTGTAATGTGAAAAAAATGTGGGAAATAGGTGCCGGGCATGTGAATACCTTTGCAAGTCAGAGTATGCACAGAAGCACTACACAGCTATACGCAATGCCTTTACTGCTGGCCCGGCCCGACTCGGCCTCAGAGTTATCCTGGGTTACCGGTCCGCTCCTGCAAGGCATGCTGCTGGTTAAATTTATGGGCGGGAGGAGGAGGAGGGGAGATGGCGCTACAAGCTCGTCCTTTTGTCTGAGCTGTCGTCTAGGGCAGAGGACCAACACAGTCAGGCAACACAGAAGCGCTTACTCAGACTCGCTGACGATGTCGAAGTTTCTCTCCTCCCAGTGGAGGTCCAGGTGCACGGTGGGAAGAGGATGGGTGGTGGCATCACAGTCCCAACAGGAGGGGTGACTCTGAGTCACGTCAAAGGGCGGACACACACACGCACGCACTCACACCCATGCATGCGCTTCTCATGTTCCTATCGGCCTAACTCCCACAACATAGAGGAAACCGCACACAAATCTGGCCCTGTCTTACTTTCCGTGCTACACTGAGATCCCATTGCTTCAGCTCTGCTTGACCCCGTGCTGAACCAAAACGCTTTCCTGCACTGCAGCTCTCTACTCACAAGCGTGTGTCTAAACCCTGAGTGGATATGTGTGTGTGGGGGTGTGTGTGTGGGGGCGTGTGTGTGTTCAGCGTGCACAGAGCAAATTTGCTTCGCTCTTCTGGGATCCACATCACTGTGATCCCCTCCGTCACCAAACAGTTTCTGTGGTTATTGGCTGATAACCATGGTGACAGCGTAGTCAGGGGGGAGAGGAATGTGTGGCAGACTTCCAGCTGCGTGCGTGCATGTGTGGGTGTGCATGTGTAGGCGTGAGTGTCAGTGTGCATCTGCCCGGCTGCTTGACTGCCAGCCCGTCGGTGTAGTGCTGATCATGTGCTACTACCAGACGGAGGCCAAGCGGTGTTATGAAATGAAGCTGAGCTTTTAGCTGAGGGGCATCGACTTAATAATCAGATCAGAAATAAAAACAGACTTCTTTTTTTAATTATTATTATTCTTAGCTTGTTTCCATTTGTCACTTGCTTGTCTGGTTTTAAAATGTTTTGGGAGTTTTTGGAAAAAAGAGCAAAAATATAGAATAATTAGCTACCCAGTTTAGTTTTAGAAGTCTTATTGTGCAGGATATTTTATCTTTTATGGGCTGCAGGGACTTAGAGCAGCAGGTGTTGCAATTACAACATTGATTATCCCTGATCTTTAACAGCTAGTTTAGATCTCCGAGATCTAAACTAGCTGATCTCCTTTTGCAACTGTCCTTTTGCAACTGTGATGTTGCACATAATGGTATTGCAATGCCAGTTGCGATTTAGTAAAATTTGAATAACACAACAAGATTTTAACAAGCGGTGGTTATTTTGTCTGTTTGTTAGCTAAATTTGTGTTTCTTGTAAGTAAGGTAAGGTGTAGTTGCTAACATTGCTGACCAGCATTGTGCAGCAACAATTTGGAAAGGGGGAGTAGTGGGTCACTTTGTGCTCATTGCAGTGAGAACAAAGTGAAACTACGCTTCTCCAGGATTACTTTTAACATGCAATTTTAAAGGCGGTAACTTTTATAAAACATCAGCTTAACCCGATGACTGGCCGATGCTTAAATATGATCCAAACACAGGTGTTAATCTCTCTGAGCACTCTGTATTTTAGAAACCAGCTGGAGGAATGAAAGCTATGAAACGCTTTTCAAAGGTTCCTCTCAAGGTTTCTAATTGAAGTTTCCTGTTGAGAACTTTCATCTAGACTAGACTGTGTGAAGGGATGAAGTCAAAAACAAGCTGAAAGCTCAAAGCTCCTCGCGTCGCATCTCTTGATACCTGTATTTATTTGTTGCTCGGTGACTTGCAACTTTCTGTAGAAAATGCACGCTGTTTTTAAAAAATAAAACATAATAAAGAATATTATCACAGTGAGTGTAGGGAAAAGGGTAAAAGTGCCATGCTAACATAAATAAGCAATGTTTGGTAAAACGGTGAATTGTTTTTCACATGCTGTTTCTTGAATCCATACATCTATGCTTTGCAAAGCTTGCATAGTGAGAAAAAGTTTTTTTTAATGCATGTTTAAAAGTCTGGATTATGTGCATTGGGCTAAAACTTTGAGGGGGTAAATCTTTTAATCTGTAGTTAGGATAATTAGACACAAATGTTGCTGCTTCTTAGTCTCATAACTTTTAAACCAATGTTTGTATAGACTGTAATTAGTGGCTTCCAGGTCTTTTCCCTAATCCTCATTTTTTTTCTTTCTATCTGCACAATTATTTGTTTTCCTCTCGCTCTTTTTTTTTCTCCTCCGACCTCCCATCTGTCCTATGCGTCATTCATTGTTTGCTCCCCCCCTTTCCCTGCTCTGCTGGATAGTTAAAAAAAAAAATAAAAGCGGGATGTTGTGTGCCGTGAGTAAGTGATGGTTAAATGCATCCGAGAGGCCTTTTCATTTCCTCATTAAAGCTTTGTGTTTCCACTGCACTCCACAGCCTGGGAGCATTAAAGCTGTAACAGTTTACCTATCTGCACACACACACACACACACACAGAGCAGGCCTCTGCCCTAACCCTTCACCCCACCCTGCCACAAGGAAATGCAAGAGTGGTTTTAAATGCAGTAATTTTAAAAACACACAAGCTTAATCAGCCTCATGCCTCTGTTTGATGTGTGTCTTGTTTCTGGCTTGCTGGTGTAATCGTTTCCTTCTCCATATGTCTGAATGCATGAGGGGAAAATGCAGCATTTTTATGAAAAATGTCATTCTTTTTTTTTTCTGTCTCTCAGGTCTATGCTGTCGGAGGACAAGCTGGTGTTCTGCAACGGCTTGGTGCTGCACAGGTTCCAGTGCCTTCGTGGGTTTGGAGAGTGGCTGGACTCCATCCGGGATTTCTCTACCCACCTTCAGACCCTCAACCTCGATGCATCTGCCTTCGCTTGCCTGTCTGCCCTCGTTCTGCTCACAGGTAACCAAAACCCCCGAATCATCTGCAGGAAGAAATACATTAACGGTTACCTGATAAACACAACTTCCTGTCAATCGCTCAGGATCTCGAAGTTTACATTTAGTGATGTAACAAGTAAGACATTTAGAAATCGTTTTTTAATAGTTTCTCACCTTAAATGTGGTTTATGTCTTGAACAAATCCTACAAGATAAAGTCACCTGGATGTAAATCTATAATAAAAGGTGTGATAAAACATCTATATTTGCCATATGTCTGGAGTAAAAAGTAGGAGCTAGAGAGAGGAAAGTTTTTTTTTCTCTTTAAGAAAACACCTGGGCTTGTGTTCAAGAAAAGAAAAAAAACCTCATTCCCAATTTTATGCATGGTGGTGGCAACATCATACTCTGGGACTACTTTTCTTCAGAACTGTACTTTTTCTCTTGGTGGATGAAATTAAAATGAAGATGAATAATGAATAGGAATAAAACTTTTCTACATCAAGCAGACATCCAAGTAAAAAACTAAACAGACTTTTTAAAATAGACTTGATGGAAAACCTGTGGGTTCAGCTGAAGAAGACTGTGGGCAAAATCTGATTGATATGGAGAACTTTACCAAAGTAATATTAGCAAGTTAAGAAGTGGGATGTTGATAGATTTCCAAAAAATAAACCTTTATGTGGAAATGTAGTCACATAGTTCTTTAATTAATTATTTTACACATATAAATCCAGTTTATTATACCTTTTAATTGTACATTCATTGTGCTAACAGATTTGTGCTTTTCAGTTAAAATGTGCTGGTTAAATGCTTTCTTTTCATATATATATATATATATATATATATATATATATATATATATATATATATATATATATATATATATATATATATATATATATATATATATATTATTTCTTCAATTTGTAAGAAGCTTTAGTTGTGGGTGTTTTGGTTTTTTTTTTTACATCTGCTGACGTCATACAAACGCTCAGAGACACACATGTCAGCGCGTCTTGTCACACATCTCTGCCTGAAACAAGAACCCGATACCCAGAAGCACCTGCTGCACCTGCCACACACCTGGCCCCTTTAATCAGTGTCCACGGCTGAAAAATCGACACTTTATCCACGGACGGACCTCAGGAAGATGCAACAGTCTGTAGAATGCATTAGAAATGTAGCTTCAAAGGATGCAGCGAAATTATATGTTGAATTTTTATTCTTTAAAGCTCAATTTTGCAGAGAGACATTAATGTGCAGCGGGTAAAACTCCCCCTCACCCTGCCCCCCTCCACCTCCACCTTAAAACCCTGTCCTCCCTCACTCCTTCTCTCTCTCTCTGGGGGAGCACTTAACTCTGTTCTCCATCGACCAGCCCACCATGGGGCACGGCTCTGGAACGGCGTCCGCGGCTCTCGCAGTGGCACTCCGCCACCTCGGCAAAGCACACAGCGCGCAGCCGCGGCAGAGCCACCAGGGCCACCGGCCGATCGACCGCTTCGGAGTGGCCTGTGCAGAAAGGGCCCACATTGATTTCTCCCCAGGAAGTGCCGCGCAGAGAGAAACAAGGAATGGGGGAAAGAGAGCAAGGAGAAAAGCAGAGAAGCAAAATAAAGAAAGAAAAAAGGAGTGCAAGAGGTCTGAAAGGCGCAGTGGAAGGAGGGCTGGAGTAACTCTGCAGCCGCAAACACTGCAAACAAAAGGGTCACATAAACAAACAATAAATACACTTCCAATAATGGATACCTCAAAGTGAGACTGGTCTCAGAACCAGCCTCCCCGCAGCATACACTATCTTGTGTGTGTGTGTGTGTGTGGGGGGGGGGGTGGACACCCTGTTCTCAGCAGAATGAGTTAGTGTCACATTAAGTCTGATACGAGTGCCACTGGAGTTGCTATGGGCAGCAGTCTGCGGCCTGTGTGTGTGTGTGTTTGTGTGTATTCCTAATTGAATTTGGCTGCTCACAAGGCCAAATAATCAGCTAATTGTTGAGCACTGTTGTGACTTAAATTCTCCAAACTGCGGGGCCTATTTGAGCATCTGCATGCGTTCATTTAAAGTATTTATGAGCGGTAAATGCGCAGCATGTGTTTATTTCCATGTTTGTGCTATATTTCTATGCCATGTCACCATGTGTGTGTGTGTTTGTCTACACAATGTGGAGGAGGCTTATTGGGTTAGACGACATATTGATCTGCAGTGAATGAGACAACGTAAGGCTGTTAAGAACATGAGCCATACGGGCTAATGAGGTGCAATTCAATATAAAACAAGATGAGGCTAATGCTGTTTTACCTGAATGAGCTCTGATGTATACATAGATGTGTGGGTTTTGTTTTCCGCTGGCTTGATTTTTGTCATTTAAAACACGGTTTCTTTGTGCCATTTTAACTCTTTTACAGAAACAAAAGTGACTTTAGGAACAGAAATGGCCGCTTGTGGTGGACTATCACAGAGCAGTTCAAAATTATGAAGAGGAAAAACGACATAAATGCTTTTCAACATCCTTCTACGAATAAAAATCTGAAAAGTGTGTCACATGAGGACACAGCAAACATGTGGAAAATTAGACTGAACTGAACATTTTGACATACATGGGATACATTAAAAGCAAGGGGAAACCAACAGTGAGCAAACTGCCTCCACATTGAAGCACGGCAGTGGCAGCATCATAATGCGGGAATACTTACTTTTCTGCAGAAGATACTTGATGGGAAATGGAGAGAGTCACAGACAAGTCTGTAGGTGTTAAAGGCTGGATGTAGAGGCTCGTTGTGGTTCCACCCGGGTAAAAAAAAAACAGCGACGCTCAAGGGAATGGATACTTTCTGCGGTTTATCTTTTCTGTGAAAGTTGGTAATGACCTGACCGAAACAAATCTGCAGTACAAAACTGCTTCAAAGTTTCCAAATGAGATAAAACTTTCTCTGTATCATGTTTTCTGTATCTCTGTATCATGTTTTTATTAGTGTGTAGATTATTATTTCCAAAAAACCTTAGAAAACCAACGTATCACAACAACGTATCTTCATGAAAATCCAAATAAAATATATGCAAGTTGCATGCAAAAAAAAAAAAGTTTGCTTCTGCAGTGTAAATTGCAGCTCTAATGTTTTCTGTTTTCTTACTGCAGATCAAGTCCCGGGTCTGAAGGACTCGAAGCGAGTGGAGGAGCTGCAGAATAAAGTCATCTGCTGTCTCAGGGACCACCTGGGCTGCGGGGCGTCCTCCTCCTCCACCAAGGCCGTCCCTCCTCTGAGCCGTGTGCTGGGCCTGAGGGCAGAGCTCCGCTCGCAGAGGACCCAGGGCCTGCAGCGGATCTTCTACCTGAAGCTGGAGGACCTCGTACCGCCGCCGCCGTCAATCGACAGATTCCTGGACACCCTGCCCTACTGAGGACTCGGGCTGAGCGCGGTGAAAGAAACCCACGTCAACGTCCTGTTCAGGCCTTTTAATCCCCCGATTCCCCAAAGGGGGAGAGAGAGAGAGAGAGAGAGAGAGAGAAAGGGAGACTCTCCGTTCTGGCCGATGCAGAGCTGAGAGAGCAAATGGAAAGCCTCTTGCTTAGTGGGGGGAAGGGGGAACCAAACGGACAACCAACAAAAACGCTTTTCATCTGTAAAAAAAAAAAAAGAAAGAAAGAAAGAAAAATAGACAATAACTCAAAGACGCTTTGCAACCTTTTATTTGATCCTCCACTCTTTGTCTTGTGGGGGAGGATGATGAAGCTGAGTTGCACAGCAGAATGACTTGTTCCTGTCCTTTCTCCATCTGGGTGGCAGCTCACTTTTGCAAAAACAAAAAGAGAGAGAAGGGTTTATGAGTACTGTTTTGATCTGTGCTTTGGCCTCGCTCATTCTGTCCAAGGACTACTTCTTTTCAGAAAAGGTCAAGTCTCTGTGGGGCAGAAAGTTTGCTGAGCTGTTCGTGCCCCTGTGAGATTCAAGTTTGCTCCTGCTGATAAGAGGAAGGGGGGTGTTTTCATACTGAAGTGTAGAGAAATGTCAGAGGTCAGACATGAAGGGCAGAAACACGTACAAATATTTCATAACCACGTGGAAGTGGCTAACGAGGCAGGCTCTTAATTACAAAGTGCAATTTCACCACAAAAAGGAAGACACGGTGGAGGGAAGGTCTAATTTCAAACTCTAAATTATTTTAATACAAAGACTTTTTTTCTGCGTGTGGCTTTTTACGCAGCAAAGGACAAACTGTGCACTAAACGATCCATGACTGAGACACCCAGACTTGAACTCGCTCTTCTGTGTCGTTTTTTTGTTTTGTTTTGTTTTCTTCTTTTCTATTATTATCTCATTTTTAAAATCACAGGTTGGGGTTGAACATGTGGAGGAGCGCACATGGTCACAGATTGGCTTGTAAAGCACTTACAGAGAAGGAAGGGCTACGAGTGCAGACACACGCCCTGGCCGCTCGGGCCGCGGGGCGTTCGACAGATCCGGGAGGGAGGGAGGAGAGAGGAGTTTTGTGGAGGGGTGGGTTAAACATTCCACGTTTATGCTCTCTTTTTTGGTTTTCCTTTACATTTCTGTCGTGGATGCTGCGCAGGAGTCCCTGAGCCTGAGAGAGGTCAGGATCGTGGTGCAAGATGCCGAGAGCTGCCATCGCATTTCACAAAAACGGCTCCGGCTGCGTTTGCTGCGCGGGGATCTCCCCAGGCCTCCACCGCCCACTCACACCCTCACAGGAGCAGTTTTAAAAGGAACGAAGCAAATTACAGATATATAAATATAATATAAATATATATATATATACATATATATATAAATAAAAACTAATATTTTGAAGTGTTTTTAGCTTTTTCAAATATTGTGGTACAACTTGTGCATTTTCTTTTTTCTTAAAAAGAAGAGAAATGAAAAAGAAAACAACTTGCTGTTTTTCAATGTACGTCTTTGGTTTGAGTTTCCTGTTCGATATATATATATATTTTTTCCTCTCTTTTGTTCACTGGATTTTCTGTTCAGCACTTTGAAATCATAAACTAGTTCTGATTATTCTGACCCTTTGCGTCCTGTGTTGTGATTCTTTGTTATTAACTTTTCATGAAATACAAAAACATTTTAGCATTTGCATTTCAAGATACAAACTTGTTTTCTTGTCAAAGAATGTATACCCCTTGAACTGTTTCTCACTTTGTCACTTAGTAACACTTTGTTGTGTTTTTAATGTCTGCGCAACCCAGAGACCTTTATTTAACCATACCCAATGTGTAAAAAGATTTAATGCCCAATGATGCAGTGCAAAATACAAACTAATTTGGGAACAGAGATACAGACTATCACAAAATTGCGGCACGTAGTTGTAACCAGCCCCCTGAGACAATAATTTGTAAAAGTCCTTTCTTGGAGGATCATCCTGTTTTCAGTTCTGACTGGCTTCCCTTCCTCTGTTGAGGGAGAAGAACTCCACAGCATTATGCTGCTACCTCCATGTTTCACCCTTGGGATAGTTTATTCATCCATCTTGTGGCGTTTTGGCCAAATGTTTTTGGTTCTATTTGACCACAGTAACTTCCTCCCCTGCAGACTTTATTGGCTTTCAATTTTAATTGAATTAATTTTAATTTAATTTTTATTTAATTTCACCATTTTTCCATTTTTAGTCTGAATGGTTGTCCTGTCAATAAATTTACCAACCTTAATTCTAAATCTGTTCAGCTCCTCCAAAGTCTTGTAATGCCCTCCTTGCTTTAATGTTGAATGTCTCGTTAGATTGAAGTTTAGGGGTGTTTGCAAAAAAAAAAAGAAAATGAAACTATTATTTATGAAGTACATTTCAAGACACAGATTACAAATCTGTGCTGTACAGAAGAAAAACAAACATATCACAATATCAAATATCAGTGAGTGCACTGATAAATCAGCCAGCCAATAAATCAGCCCCAATTTCCTTAATTATTGGAAATCAGTGATCGGCTGATACTTAAATCTGAAGCTGATCTTATCTACCTCAGCAAAGGTCTAAAAATTAACCACTGTCCTCTTTTGTTCTGCCTTGAGAGAGACTGGCAGACCCGCCAGGTCATGTCCGCATGTTTGCAGTTAATACAGTATTTACCCCACTGTTGCCAACTCATTGACTTTCTTCCTATATTTTGTAACCCTTAAAAAAAAAA
Organism: Xiphophorus maculatus; assembly: GCF_002775205.1. NCBI lineage: Eukaryota > Metazoa > Chordata > Actinopteri > Cyprinodontiformes > Poeciliidae > Xiphophorus > Xiphophorus maculatus. The sequence goes on from NC_036445.1 coordinate 16,677,668, forward strand.
TCAGTATTGGCCAAAATCAGAATCGGTAGGTCAGGCTTTTCGAAGATCAGCCAGAAAACTTGAGTCGGTGCATCCCTAATCAGTACATCGAGACAGTAGTTCTAGAGTCCTGATGCTGCTCAAAACTTTGTTCTTTTTTTTTCAGCCTTTTTCACAGCAAACCATCAGACTTGACCTCAGAACTTTTAGAAACTTTGAACTACTCTATCTTGATCTACCACATAAAATCCCTATAAAATACTTTGAAGTTTTTGTTTTTAAAAATGTGAAAATCTTCCAGGGGTATGAATACTATTTGCAAGCCACTGCATATATGGGTGTGGGTGCGCGCGCGCGTGTGTGTGTGTGTGTCTCTCTTGTCACAGCCAAACCCTCTTGACAGGTAACAGGCCTCACCTCTCGCCCCCCAGGGACCCTCGGTCGCTCACAGAGAGTAGAGGGGGGATTAAGGGAGGGAAGAGGGGAAGGAAGAGTGAGGAGAGGAGAGCTTTATGTTAGCATGAGGTCCAGATCAGCCTCTAGCCTCGTTAAACAACATCGATCGGCACTGTGACATTTCACAGCACACGCCGTCTACACTGTCACTGCCATCACTCACTGGCAGCACCGAGAGCACCTACACAGACGCAGCCGCGCTGCCTCTTCCTCTCTTTCTTTCTCTCTCAAATGGCGCAGTGATGGATACCAACTGATAGGGAAATAGTGAACAGATCCTTCAGTAAGAGTGTGTCTCAGTTAGACGGGGCACAAGGGGTATATTTTGCACTGTGTTTGTGCAAAATATAAAATGAGTGATCTGAAATCATTACCTATACACTTGTAGTTTAATGCCTTTTATAGAGAAGGTGGAAATATTAGGTGGCTTTTAATAATACGAAGTATAATATTTATGCCCATTTTTATTCTCTGTGGCTGTATTTTATAAAATAATATGTGCAACGTTTTAACAATCCCACTGAGTCCCATCAATATGCAGAAAAACAGCAATAACACCAAGATCATTTTTATGATGTCTTGTAAAAGTGTTTCCTCCATGTTTTGGAAAAATAGTACTAAAGTTTACTGCGCTGAAATTTGCATAGTGCACACACACATACACACGCACACACACACACACACAGAAAGAGAGCTGCCAGTCTTCCAGCCAATCGATCTGCGCTGACAGGTAGCAGATACCCAGAGTCTTAATTAGAGGGCCTCTCAGATATACATAATAATTATGCATGCACACTCACATTCAGGGGAGGGTTATTGAAGCTGTAAGTCTATAATTTGTAATCTTATCATTAATATAAAACTTTTCGGACAAAAGGTGTAGAACAAATTGCTTCAGAAAGCAACATTACGTCCCAGAGTACCTGCAGTGCCAGTTACGGTTTTGGCACTCAATATATATATTTTTTTATTGCTGCAGGATAATTATTGAAAATAATAATTTCTCAGTATGGAATTCCTCCCAGCCTCCCAACAAAAAAAAAACTTTACCAAGAGTGTAAATGTATCCAGAACTTACATAACGCTAACCATTGTAAAAAAAATAAAATAAATAAATAAATAAAACTGCATCAGCAAAATAAAAAAAACCATATTTGGGAAAAAAAGTTGTAAAGGTTTGGTTCATAGAGGGAATATGCAAATAAATAAATGCATATTTCAGATACTGACTGATAAAGACTATCACCTGGAAATAAAACTGAATCTCAAAAATCTTTTCTTAATGCATGTTGATTTTCTTTCCTAAAAACCTCTACCACTGTTCCAACTTTTAAAAATCTAACATAGTTAATCCTTATATATGAAACTTTTTCATGCACAATCTTCAACAGATTTAAAAGATTTTAAAAACAATGACGACCGTAACTCTTAAGACAGAAAGAATCCTAGGAAAGAAATGTGTGTTTAAGCTAAAATGACAAATAATAAACATGACAAAAACATAAAATACACCTGAATAAAAGTGCATTATTCACAACAAAGCAAACTAAAGAAGAAAATTAATTGATTTGAAATAAAACTGAAGTAAAGTTTTATTTCATTGCAATTTTTTTTTTGCCCAGGTCCCTCTTGAAAATGAGATCTAGATCTCAACGGGGTTTACCTGGTTAAATAAAGGAAATATATATAAAGTAATCAACTTTAAATAAGGTCAAGTTAGTGATTAAAACTCTGTTAAAACCAAAGGGACTACTATTCTTAAATAAGACATTTTTCAGACAACCCGAGAGACAAAAACTATAAATCTGTAAATAAGTATAACTTTTAGTAACTTTTTATTGTTTAGAAATTTACTAGAGACTTTTATGGCTTAAAAAGTTACTAAAATCATCCTAAAAATATTTCTACAGCATACAAATTGATTACGCAGAGACTAATGCGATCTTTTATGCAGATGAGGGTTTTTTTTCCTTTTTCTTTTTCTTTTTTTTTTTTGACAAACTAGTTGAAAAAGAGCTACATTCTTTCTGGATGTTGCAAAAAAAATAAAAATAAAAAAAACACCATTAAAGCCTTTGCATTGGTCTAAGAGAAAAACATAATGGATGCTGCTGATTCAGATCCCTGGTGCTGCTCGCTCATTTAGACACAAGAGCACCTGCGTATTAAGCATGCTTCTCTAATTTTATTAGTAACACCTGTGTTTCCTCTACTACGACATGTCAATGCGTCTGCTGTGAAAAAGCGCCTGTGAGGCGTCAGCGTGTGTTAATCACACCTTTCTATAAAAACAGAGATTCAAGAGGAACTAAGTGAGCAGAGCTCCCTGCTGACTTCCTCTCCTGCTGATGAACCTCCCAGAGTAGACTGCAACAAACCACACCTGAGTCCTCATGGGCCTAATGCACGCACACAAACGTATACACACACATATGGATGTAACCTTTTTTTTTTTTTTACTTTTTTTAGTCACACTACAATCTTTAATTTATTGGAGTTTACTGTGATAAAGCAACAGGAAGGAGTGTGTAGCTGTGAAGGGAAGAAAGAAGTTTCTCAACATTTATTTCCCAAGAAATCTGAAAAGTATTTGCTTTCATTTATATTCAACCCCATCAACTCTGATGCTCTTCGGAGTATCCTGTGTCACATCCTGTGTCTCGGAAAGGTTTAAAGTAGAGTTGGGGTAATAAATGATATTATAAGCTTTGACCAGCTCAGAAGGCACAGCTCAGTGCAACATCTGGGAAGCTGCAGTCCAGACGGAAAATCTGTTTTAACAGAAAAGCAGAAAGAAGAAAGCCCAGTAGTCTCCTTTAAAGTTTGGCTAAAGTCATGAATGAAACACATGTGAAGTAAAGAGGCTCTGGTCAACGCTTACTAAAAGCTATGTGTTTTTTAATATTATAATATACGACCACCCTGAACACACCATGCTGCCACAATAAAGCAGTGGTGTGTTCTCATGTTGCCACAATAAAGGTGGCAGCATCATGCTGTGGGAGAGTTTTTCATAAGCAGAAACAGATCAGCTGTTGATGACGAGACATATCCCATTAAAAGTGAAGAAATCCAGGAAAAGGCTTTAAATAAAGCTAAAAGAAGTCCTGATTGCAGGCTTTAACAAAATAAATGTCACGGAGTAATGCACAATGCTGATTTTTTACAACATATGACATAATGACCATTAAACTACCTGATAAACATTTGTAAAACCTTTTTTTTTTCAAACTATTATATAATCTTAATTTGTCAAAACTGAAAATGAAGACATGAGTAAAACATACATAAAGAATAAAACGACAAAAGCAAAATTGCTAAAAAATAATAATTAAAACGTCATGAACTGAATTTAAAGGAAATCTATTTTTTATTACCATGACTGCATTAGTATATTATTGGATATGAGTTGGACCAATACATCTTTTAAAGTGACCGTAGAACATAACATAACAATTAAGGATTTGTTACAGATTTTTCCAGATAATATAGAGCAAAAATTAATATCTAAAAAATATTAAATTTTTGTATATATGTTTTGTTGAATAAGAAATTAAAAAACAGAAACAATAATTCACGTACAGGAGGAAGGGGTAGCTCTTTGCGGCTGTCTAACATTTCTTGCTGTAGGTGGGTGGCGTCTGGCTTGAGATCTTGAGACGTTGCAACCACAGAATTTCCACTCTTGTTCTGTGTGGTCATACATGTAAAATGTTGGACACATGACAGGGTGATAAAAATTCAGTTCCGTTCATATTTATGAGCACAAACGAACTCACATAAAAGTCCAAACCCAATATAATTCAGTCATATTTACATGACATTTCCGTTTTTGTCATGCTGTCTCAACCTACTGTGTGTATAAACAGCATAGATCTTGTGGAAAGTGACATTAAGTGTGAGATTTTTGTTTGTGTTGTGTTTTGAAGACAGTCAGAGAGAAGGGCTGGGGTTCCCCCTCCTCTACTCTGAGATCAGTCTGTGTGAGTGGGTCTATTGCATGTTTCCATTCCACAGCACCTTTTACCTTTGACATTTAGGCCAACCCCCACACACACACACTCTCTTCCCTCAGCGGATGCTCCATGCGAGGGGCCGCAGTGAAGCACGCCGTCCCCAGCTGCAGGGGATTTCCCCTGGTGTTGTACACATCTGCTGCAGTTGTTGTGTGCGTTTGTCTGTCAGTCTGTGAGTGCGATTTGTCCATTTGAGTGCCATTTGTTCTGGGGGACTCCCAGACTTGCAGACTGAGAGGGCGGATCAAAACTGACAGTGAAAGTTTAAATAGCAAATCAACAGAAATGGTTAAACTCTTGTTTCTGCTAAATTAGAGGGGGCAGGATGTATTTGTTGTTGCGGATTTGGTGCTGTTTGTCTAGAAACCCATGGGGGTTTGGATTTACCTTCTTCTTTTGATACAAAACAAATTGTGAAAATAGAGGTGAAAACGTGGTTGTCAGCAAGCACAAATTTGAGTGTATTTTAATAGGATTTTGATGTGCATAAATTCAAAGTGGAAGAAAAATAATGGATGGTTGCAAATGAAACTTTGACGTGCATAGGGTTCATTTGCCTGAGCCAATTCTTTGTAGAGCCTCATTTTGCTGTACAGAGCATTAAAGTAATTTCCTCATAACTTTACCCCTGACTTGTTTGTTATGTTCTTTGGTCTTTATGGTGTTGCTTGCTTGCTTCAAAGAACAGCTACATTTTATACTAACATCAGTGCACACAAAGAGAACTACTGATGGCATTTGGCTGCTCTTGATTTTATTTCAAGATATACAAGTGAAAGGAGCTGAATACATTCACGTGTCATTTTTCTCCAGTTTACGTAGATCTTTGCGTTGTAACATCACATAAAGTCACGGTATAATGCATGGAGCTTTGTGTTTGTCATGTGACAAAATGAGAAGAAATTCAAAAATATTACTATTTTTGCAGTTCTCTATATGTGATTTAATATGACGGTTACACAATTATATATGCAAGTAACTAAATAAACAAATGAATAAATAATTAAAATCTAAGCTTTAGGAGCAAAAATGCCAGAAAATAGATTGGGAACTAACTGGCTGTGGGCGCCGTTTGAGGTCGGTAACGTTTTAGTGCCGCACCAGGAAGAGAATTGTTTACATACAACTTGCTGATTTGGGGCGAAATAGTTCTTCGATCAATCCAATTGTATGTGAAAGTTAATTTTCTGATCAGTATGAAGGCTCACGTCGAGCTTCGGTTGTATAAATCACATTAATGATCTGTATTCCGACAGGTAAGTGGCGCATTTTGTCCTTTAACTTTGATGTTTACAATCTGTCTGTCTCCAGGATAATGTGGGTTAATTAACGCCTGTTTGTCTCTCTTAAAGAAGCTAGTTAAATATTTCAGGGAGCTTGCCTCAAACTGATATGGCCCTTTAATTTAAGCTTACACTCTGAGCTGTCAGCGAATATAATTTAATTTCACTTTCTGTTTAAGCCTTTTTGCGACAGTCAGGCTAATGAAATGTGACCTGATTTAGCTTCAGGAAATAAAAACTGAAAAAATAGTAACAGGTAATGTTTCGCCTCTTAAAATGATTTGCTACGGATTTTCGTTGCTGTTTGCATAATTAGGTCTCTAAAAAAATAATCTATCAGAATAGGTTTCCTTTCTCACTGCTGCTAAATTCAACTTCATCTGAAAAATACCTGAGGCCAAGTAATTATTCGTACGACGTTCTTTCGAAAGGAATATTGTCTTTTAAATTATGCTCTTTTATACACGTATGACAACTCTGCTGCTTTAAAATAAACCCGAGCATACTTTAGTTTTTAATAATTGAAGACAAAACAAAGGTATGAACAAAATAATCCAATAGTTTTTCTGTATGTATACGACATGTTTGCCACCTCTGCTAGAAAAGACCTTGGAATAGATTTATGAATTATTATTATTTTCTTATTCCAATCAACTTCCAGACCAATAAGAGTTAAGGTTGCAATTCTCACTTAATAGCTTTTTCTCTTCCCTTTAACTTAAACTTTCTCAGTGATTGGTGTTTCTGTGAAATAGGAAAGAGCGAAAAGCATTCTTTAAAAGGTCCAAATATGCCAACACTTTCGCAGTAGTGATATTTTTTTTACCATTGTGGTTATTTAAACTGTTTTAAAAACTATGTTTGATATCACTGGGTTTTAATGGTAGTGGGCTAAACAACCCACTATACAACCACATATAGAACGAGTAGCGTATTACATACTAGAGTATTTATACAATATTGTTTTATTTGTAGGGATACTAATATGCATAGTCATAGTAGTAATCTCTGATATATTAATGTACCAAGCATATACAATGTTGACATACATCACAACTCTTGCACTTGGCCTAATCATCAGTGACCTTAAAGTGTGTTTGAAATTTATGATGCTGAAAAAATGTGTGTATGTGAATAAATTAGAGCATGATTAAAAATATAATTTTTAGTGAAACTCAAACTATGTTCAGAATTATTAGAAATTGTAATTTATTTCAAGGATTTATTGCTGTTCATTTTAGTGACTATGGCTAACAAAAACACAAAGTTCAGTCCCTGGAACATTAGAATATTACATAGGACCAATGAAAATGTATAGTTACTGCAAAAATGCTATGCTATGGCCTACGCAATCATGGGGAAGACTGCTGACCGGGCAGCGGTCCAGTAAACAGCCAGAAAAACGAATGCCTAGTCTGCTGTATCCATGCAGAATGATGGAAAGTTGAGTGGAAGAAAAACAGAAGACACCATGATTGAACAACCAGCTAGTATCAGTCTGTTATACTGGCGTTACTTTACAAAGCCCAAAACAACAAAACACTTTAATATTCTGCTCATTAGAAAGCTGTAAATTGCTAGAAAATAGATTATGCTACATTTGTTTGGTTTTAATTTTGTGTAAATACCAGAATACAGTTATGTTTTTATTTGAGGTTTACAATCCATGATAATAACCTTTTTTCTGCCGATGCCGTAAGAACATAAATAAAACTTTAGCGTAAAATGACAGAAGCATTCTCACAAAATGTAGCATAAAACCACCAGAAACCAGTTCATATTTGTAACAACCACATTCGAGAAGAGCATCCTCTTTCTGACATGCTGAGGAATAAGACATCTGTATAAGAAAAGACTGTTAGATGACCTCCAATAAATCTGATTCACATTGGTTTAAAACAAACATTAAGCTAAGAAATCTCTGACAGGCTTCTTGAAGACAAAATAGCATCGCAACAGGTAAACCTTTGACAAGTCCAGCAGAAATCACTCTATTAATCAAATATAGAGGCAAATTGTCATAAAAGAGGATTGAATGTCCTTAAAAACATTGACTGGTTGTGTTCTTGGTTACCTACAGAAAACAGAGCAAACTTCATTGCACTGCAATGACTTTGCATGTGAGTAGCCATTAAGAAATCTTCAGGGTATTCAATGACTCTTTCTCAGTCATTTCAAGACACATGCTGCCACCAGGGCAGAGCTTATTGAATCCTTGCAGAACATAAAGATGTCTATTGATGCCTAAAGGTGGCTGCAAGGTAGTTGGGATTGATCAAATGGGCTATAAAGCCAGACTTTAAATGTCTTTTTAGCACGTCTGAACTGAGAAGGACAAAATTTCAATAGAAATGAAGCCTAGGCGCAAATTCAAACTGGAAGACTCTTTTATCCCCACCGGGACCCGTTAATTGAAGCGACCTGCCCACAATCGTCGACCTATCAACGCCAGACCAAGCCACGTCACGTCCAATCATCGACCAAGTCCCAGCTGATAAGGACCTTCATTCATGGTGTCCTTCGCTCTCCAGCCGAGCTCAACCCACCACCACCCCTTCTCCTCCATTCGCCCGGTCCTGAGGCCCGCACCCTTCTTCAACCTCCACCACCAGTGCCGGGCCCGGGGGGATGACGTTTCTAACAGCATCGGGGATGCTCATCTGAAGGCTATCGCTAACGCTGCGATAACCGTTATCCCCAGCCGGGGCCCGAGCGCCAAAGACTTTAAATTCTGTTTGTCTTCTAATTGTCTTCTTATCTCCGTCTGAGTCTCTCCAGATTGAATTTTTATAACTGACTAAAAATAACAAACTTTGAAATTCACTGCATTTTAAAGGTTCGGTTTCTTTCTTCAATCTCACATGAAGAAAAAAAAATAAAACATAACACCTGCTGTCCTTCCTTCTTTTCTTTCTTCCAGATGTAAACTCTGTTCTCTATACACACAGCTATCTGCCATAGATGAATGTTTCTGTTTTATACTTTAAATTAGTTGTTAAGGATTCAGTGTCATAAACTAATGTCGCGAAGTTAATTCACTCGAACTGTGTGTTTAATAAAAATCGAGCTCTGCTGGTGTTTGCAGTGTGCGGGCACAGTGAGGTTCGGCCGAGCAGGTGCGGCGTGGAAGTTACACAGAGGTGTCGGCTGTGGACACTCAGCGGGACACATGGCAGAGGAAGGCAACAAGCTGACACTGAGGCGCCTGGAGGGACCCATCAACAAGTTCATTAAAGTAGCTCTGCCCACGGACCTGGAGAGGCTGCAGAAACACCACAGTAACATACTGAAGGTGAGGACTCGCATCTGCCTGGACACATGATCGCACCTGGATGCTGCCTCAGTGGGAAGAAGTGCATGTTTTATCTTTTGTGTTTGCAGTATCAACAGAGCCAGCAGTGGGAGCGCCTCCATCAGGAGCAAATAAATGCCAGCAGAACTGTTCAGGTATGTTAGAACTTTTTAAATGAACAGGGAAGGCATCTAAAGTATGTGTATTTAATGAATAGCAGGTTTTATTTAGAAGATAATTTAACTGACTGCCAATTAGAGTGCCTTAACCCCATATGTCTCTGCATCAGAGTGTATTTGTTTAATAAACCTCTTGAAGCCTGTGGCCTCCTACATGTAGATCTTGACATTTTCTACATTTGTCGCAATCACGTTTTCCAATTTAAAGATCAAAGAGCAGATTTAGGGCAGCTATTGGTGGGTTTATCCATTTAAGTACAGACAACATCCAAATTAAGGAAATAATTGTTAGTTTTCTGCTGTATAGCCAGTTTGATATCTGTAAACTATTGCTGGAAAATAGAGTTCAAAGTGAACAGTCAGTCACAGTGCCTTTAACTCTCATAGTGCAGCCACAAACTACAGCACCTTACATGATGGACAAAAAAATGACAAAGGTGTACTTTGTAGAAAAGTCACTGCAATTACAGCTGCAGGTCTTCAAGGATCTGGCTCTATTAGCTTTAACATCTAGAGACTGAAACTCAAAACCCAACTTCGATCTCTAGTCAGTTCTCCAATAAAACAGGATTAAATTTCCCTTTAGAAGTCAAGTCAAAGAAAAGTTTGTTTTCTGATTCAGAATCAAATTTTCAATGTTCTTTAGGCTTTTTAGCTCATTTTAAAGGGGTAGTAAGATGTGTAAGATTATGTAAGATAAACTTTTTTAAGCTTTACATCATGTTATACTGTCATCCCTTAAAAAACAAACCTGGAGTGTTGTCCTGATTTTTTCATGCATGTTTGAGAAATCCTTTAATCTCCCGTGGCAACCATTCAGCTGGGCAAAACACCTGGTTAGAGCTAGCGCCTCCTTAGAGGAGTTTTCAAGCTACTGAACTTCCACCTCACAGAGCAGCCCTCCTCCACGACTTCCCCACTCAGCTCCTTCAGACTAGCCAGCAGCAGTTAGCAAACACCTGGGGGAACTGCACACCTGCTGAGCTCATTAAATGAGCTACTTCTCAGTGTAACGCTGGTAAAAACATTGTTAAAAGGTTAGTGGAGGAGCCGTGTTGTTTTGACTTCCTGAAGGCGGCGTTTCAGAAAGAGCAGGAGTTTTTAAAGAGATAGAGGCCCAATTTCAAGGCATCAAATTAGGAAGGCAAATTTCTTTTAAGCCATGTTTGATATTTACAGCATTTTTATATTTTTATAACATAGCTACTTGATTGTGTTATAAAATGGCATTATGTACCTGGAAAACTCATAATACTGCCCCCTTAAGTATAACAACAAAAATGTATTAATGAATTGTTTTTTATTTATGATGGATGTATGGATGGGCCTGTGTTTAGTGTAAATATATTTTACAATATGTCAAGAATATATTTGCATTTATTCTCCACACATGTAAAAAAACTAAAAAGCTAAATAAGCGATAGAGTGAATTTCCACCAGAACCTTAATTCCTGCATGTGGTAAGTAGTTCTTGGCGTTCTTGTTCACCTGGCTGGTGTGAAGACCCCTGAGGGGGGATGCTGTTGCCTGGAAGCCTCTGTGTCTCTGAAGGTGAAATAACTCCAAACAGACACACACCTATCCTCTCACCCCTCTGGGAGTGCTCACGGAGTGCTTTCCTGTGTCTTCAAGTCATTAAGCCAGAGTCGGTTTTAGGTGCTGCTGCTTTAGATGTTTGTGTGTTTTTTGGGATGTGTTGGGGTTTTTTTATTTTGTTTTTTTTGGGATGTTGGTGGGTAGGTGGACTGATGGGTGGTCCTTAAATCAGAATCCATGAAATGTCTCGTCTTTCATGTGTTAGGTCAGGATCCGTGCTCACATTACCAACCCGGTTCATTTGCAGGCTGACAGGTGCCCGACCCGTCTGCCTCCATGTTAATCAGTTTGTCTTTTCGGCTTCGTACACATGGAGACATGGGTGTGGGCGTATGTTTATTCATGTTCTGTAATTAAAGGAATGTGTTATCGGCAGGACGTTGACCCGACAAGGCCGGGTTGTTCCTCGGCCTGGAGGGCTGATGGCCGCGATGTAATCCTCCTGTCACCCTCGGGGCATTTCCCGTGTTCCCCTGCCTCACATCTAAAACTTACTAAGCTCCTCACTCACAAGCAAACACCCCCACACAGACACGTATAAACACACACACATGGACCGAACATTGAACAAACATTGTAAATGATGAGCATAAGCTCACAAGGAATGTGGAGTTCATCTTTGTAATGAATGAATTATGAATAGGCTTTTATTTTGAAGATCCCCAATGAGCTTTGATTTGAAAGGACAGCCGTTTCAATTTTTCATCCACTAGTAATGTGAGATCTCGTTTTGCAATAATCTACTATTCGAAATATCAAGGCTTTTATTTTGATGAAAGGGGAGGTATCACGTAAAGTTTATGTGTTTTTTAGCTTTGTATCTCGTTATAATGTTATTCCCTCATCAAAAACATGCCTGGCGTGTTGCTTTAATTCTTTCATGCATGCTTGACAAATCTTCAGCGTGCCTAAACGCTCGCTCAATCAAAGCTCCTCCTTGGAGTCTCCAGCCGAGCTTCTGCCACTCAGCTCCTCCAGACCAGCGGCAGCAACAGCAATTAGAAAACACCTGATGGAACTGCTCGTCTGCTGACCTAAGAACAGTTGTAAACGGCATCATGGAGAAGCGTTGTTGTGATAACGTAGTGAATACGTAGCGCAGGAGCTTCTTAAAGAGACAGAGGCCCAATTTCAAATTGTTAAATTGTGAAGTCAAGCCATGTCTGATATATACAACATTTTTATGACAACTGAAAGTAACATAGTTTCTTGATTATGCTATAAAATAACACTATATGTCTGAAAAATACAAATTAAGCTACTTTAAGGCTTATTTTTAAAGGGCAGGATATGACTAGTTTAGTTCTATTAAAAAAAAGTTAGCTTGATAGTCGTGTTTTGGACTGTGGGAGGAAGCTGGAGTACCTTGAGAGAACCTACACATGCACAGGGAGAACATAAGCTCCATGTAGAGTAGACAGACCCCAGGCCGGGACTCGAACCCAGGACCTTCTTGTTGCTAGGCAACAGTGCCACATAGTTAGCCAAGTTTAATAAATTAGATAAAAACTCGTTTGCTTTTCGGTAAAAGCCTTTAAATAGACGTGGTTCTGCTTATTGTAAAAGCTTCGTCATAAAGAGATGAATACTTTGTGTATTAAGAGTTTAAGGAAATCATGTTGGTAATAATTTTACCCTGATTTCAGATAAAAAGTCTCCATCTACATCAACAAATTTGTATCATTCTTGAACTGCAGTCGGAGGGCTGCACAAATTCTGCCTTATAATTTTGTTTTGAAAGTTCCGGTCAAGCTTGGGTCCTCCTTCAGTTGCCCGAAAATGAGTCTTATTTTGAAGGGTACGGGTGAAATTAACTTTGAACAAATTCAGCACCTCGGTGTTTCATATTTAAAAAACAAGTGGAATCACGCAGGATCAAGTACTTAATTCATTTTAACTTTATTTTAGTTTCCTAAGCACCACATCGGGATTTCACTCTGAGTAACCTGTGAGTCATGTACGGTTCTGCAGCAACTGAGAGCCAACATGAGAGAGATGGAGCAGCTGTGCAGCCGGGTCCGATCTGAAGACGCCGAAGCTCTGGAGGAGCTCGTAAAGCCGGTCAGGGACAGAGCGTCAGCCGCAGCACAGGACTTCCTGCTTCTGCACTCCAACCCGCCCCCACCGGTCCCCGCGGCGCCGCCGGACACTTGGCCCTCCGTCAGTCGGTCCAGCAGCTGCCACGATCTGGAGGAGGAAGACGAGGAGCCGCTGTCGGACCTGCAGATTCAACTTCGGCTTCCAGAAATCCCGGCCGATCAGAATGCGTCCGAGTCCTGGGATAATCTGGAAGAGGTGCGTTCGTTAAAAAGGTCAATTTCATGAGAAAAAATATCTTTATTCAGCACAGGACAAACAAGTGTTTATAAACTTTTACGTGAGAAAGTATTTACCCGCTAGCAGACGTCTTCAGTTTTTTTTCCTTTGTTGTTTTTTTTTTTTTTTTTTTGTGGCTTGTCTTTGAGGAACAAATGACTTTAGACTTGTCAGTCGGAAAAGGGATATGAAGCCATTCCTAAGGAATTGAGGGCCATTATGCATTTATGGAGAAAACATGGTATCAAGATGAGCCTTTCCAGGGGTGTCCAGGCTAACAAAACTAAACTATTGCTCATCAACCCAGGAGGTCACAAAAGAACCCAGAACAATTACCTCCATACCCTAAGAACAGGTTGTGCCACACTTTGTGGTAACATCTGCAGTCAAGCGTTTGCAATAACTGAAAATGAGTGTTTTACATCACGGTGGAGGAATTTTGGCCCCCTTTTTTTCTGAATTTTTTTAATTCAGCCTGTTAGAAAAATTATCCTCCTGTTCATTTACTCATGAGTTTATTTTACAAGTTATGTTTTCATATTATTCTTTCATATTATTCTTTTTTATATTATTACTCTCATATTATTCTTCTTTTTATATTTACTTAACTTCTCTTTCTTTTGTAGTATAGTATATTATTAACTTTGTTTAGGATGTTTGCTTGGAAGCTAAAAACGTTAAACATTCATGTGTTATTAGTTCCATATGTAACTGATTAGTTGTGGTCAGTCACATGCCCTTGTAAGGGCATGTCCATAGGAGGCTCCAGAATGTAAAGACGGTTGGTCAATTCTCTGTGTGACTGTGTGAAGAAGCCCAACCTCCTTTTTCTATACAATAAAGAGAAATGCAAAGAAAGAACTGGCAGAATTGAGTCCAGACAGTGTTTGACAGCGATTCGTCGCGTCTGTTCTCAATTCTCCTATTCTGCAGAAAAGAAATCAAAAGAAACCTAATCTCTGTCTCTGGCTGATTCTTTGCAGGTTATGACAAATAAACCTATCACAGCCACATTGTAGAGGTTTCAAGTCTGTTTTAGTTCACTTTGAGTATCACTTTGAGCCGTTCAGAGATGAACTTCCTTTAGGTCATCCTGCTGTAGAGGTCAAGGACGCTTGAGGTCGAGAAACAATGGCTGGATTTGCGCACAGGGTTTTCCTCTGGAGAGCAAAATTCAAGGATCAAACTGGCAAAGAGGCCCAGATCATCACACTGCCACCACCATGTTTCGCTGGTAGTGATGTTCTTTATCTGAAATGCTCACCGAATGTTTTCCCAAAGTTGCTGATGATCATCAGGATGTTTTTTTTTTTTTTAGTAAACGTGGCTCTGTTACAGTCAATTACTTTGTTTCCGGTCTCTACCAAAGTTTCTTTAATGTGAAACGTGATGTGTGTTGAAGATGTGACAAAAACCATGAAGAACATGAAGCAGGTCTGAGGAAATCACTCTGTTTGAGTGATTTCTTCATTCAACAGGTCTGCTAGTAATTAGGCCTGGGTGAAAACGATGCCCAGGCCTAATTGTAGGTTAAACACATTTCCTTACATATGTTTAACCGCCTTTAAGTCATTGTTTGACAAGGAGTTATCACTTTTTAACTAACTTACAAGTAACATTTAAGTAATGTTTAGGAGCTTGTTTTAAATCAGTAATTCCTGATATTGATTTTAAGAAAAGTTCTTGCTCCACTGGCAGATTATTTCACTTCTAACATGGGAAAATGTATTGTAATAAGTGAAATAATCTGCCAGTGGAACTAATGCTTTTACTTTTCCTACATCTTGCTAAAAAGTTTACCCGTAAGTTAGTTTTGTCTTATTTCAAGAGTACAAACATAAAATTTGCACTAGAAACCCAAAATACTTTTGAGGTTTTGTGTTTCTGCAGTGCATCATTCTGAGACTGTTGTATTTTTATCTGATATTAAAATTAGTTTGATGGTCTGAAAGACTTAAAAGCAAATATGGGTGATTTCTTTTTAACAGCACGGTGTAATGAGGTATAACTCTAAAAAGGAGAAATGAGGAAAAAGGGAAACTGATTCTTGAAAATAGGAAAAATGGAGGAAATTGGAGTGAGAAGGATGTTTAGTTTATTTTCATTAGATATTGCAGTAGATTTGTCTGATAAGTAATTAACTGAAATAAAAGAAAACCTTTTATTTTAACCTTTCTCTCCCTCAGGACCTAAAGGAACTGAGCGGCTTGGTGACGGAGTTCTCCCTGCTTGTCCATGTGAGTAAAAACACTCTGCAGGTTCCTACGTTCACGTTTCCGCATCGACTGCATTGCTCCGTCTACATGCAGCAAACTCAGGAGTGACGGAGGCCGCTCAGCCGCACTGTTTCCAGGAAGCGCGCCTGAGCGGCGTCCTCAGAGATCAGCTCGGGAGAGAACGGCCGGGGCCCCAGAGGTCCTACGCTGGGGAGAGGCCGAGGAGTTGACGAGAGGGAGGGAGGGAGGAGGGGGGTATTGGTGGGAGGACGGCAGGTTGTCATGTGGGGAGAGGAGGGAAACGAGGGATGCAACAGAGCAGGTGGAGAACAGACGGTTCAGATTATCTCTTTCCTCAGGGAAAGAGTGAGAGGAGCAGGGAGGCTGAGAGAAGGAGAGATTAGCAAAGGAGAGAGAGAGCGAAGACGTAGCGGTGTAAGAAAAAATAATACAGAGGGAGGCAAAAGAGCATAGACATGTTGTGGCGTCTCTCAGGTGAGAGATGTTGTTTGGGGAGTTATATTCCGTCAGGCTGAGCCACAGTGGAAACACTGAGTGAGTGTGTGGTTGTTCCTTTGTTTTTGTCACGTTAGCGGCTGAGTTTCTTTACTTCTCTGCCTTCTCTTTAGAACTTTCCACCGATCTCTAAGCGTTGAATGATCTATTTAGCTAACAAATGCGTTTAAAGAACCAAATAAAATCAGCCCCTCTATAGTTCGTCTAATTTTCTTACTACTCTGTCATTTTACGAGTTTTTTTTTTTTTTACATCATCTGTGAAGTTGAATAGTTTCCTGATTTTGTTATTAAAAGAGGAATCATTTGTACTTTTTTCTAATCTGATATTAACCTTAAATATCTTTGGATTTATCTTGGATTTATGTATAAACGTCAAATTTTAATTTGTAAAACACATAAAACTATTTAAAAAATGTTGAAGAGTTCCAGCGTTATTTAGCTCCAAACGTCTCAGATTTCTTACAAACTTAAACTTTAGATTTTTTTCAATAGTTATTAAACAAAAACCTGCTGGGTTATGAAGCAAATGTTGGAAAAAATTCAATTCTGAAAAATATTAAAATGTGTTTTAGATTAATTTGAAAAAACAAGTTTTGCCCAATGCTTCTTTTTGTCCCATCTTTTCTGCAGCCTTAATCTTAATTTCTAAAATACCTGGCTGCTTTGCAAAACATTTTTTT
This sequence comes from Xiphophorus maculatus, assembly GCF_002775205.1. Lineage (NCBI taxonomy): Eukaryota > Metazoa > Chordata > Actinopteri > Cyprinodontiformes > Poeciliidae > Xiphophorus > Xiphophorus maculatus. The sequence continues at coordinate 16,694,199 of NC_036445.1, forward strand.
TTTTTTTTACAAATTGTCAGTTTTAAATATTGACTATTTAAACAAACGATTATCCCAGTGTTTCTCTGTTATTTAGTTCTAATAGTTTTTGTCAACTTAAACTTACCTACGCCAATTTTATAAGGTTTACAGTTTTCTTAAATCTACAGACTGAAGGAGAAAAGTTTTTTGTTTTTTTTGTCAAAATGTTTATCTTTTGATAAATATTAAATTATTTTGGGAAATATTTCAATTCAACAATTCTTTTCATGCAACTTAAAATGAGCTTTTTTTAAATTTTATATTAACAAATGTTTTTGACTCGTGTTTCAAGTGAATTTTTTAAAATTAAACTATTTTGTAGAAATATAAACATATTTTTGAGCCATTTAGTTGTTGTGTTATGTGCAATCTAAGTTGTGTATGCACGTTCTGTCTTATTTTATATTACCAAAAAGATCATAAGAGTGCTCTATGAAGCTTTTTTTTAGGAATTCGTCATTTCCTTTAGAAGAAATCAAACTAGTTATTGTAATAAAACAAGTATATGCCAGAGTTCTTCTGCTAGGCTCTAAAGTTTCAGATTTGAAGACAAAAACAATAACAGCCTGTAAGATGAGAGAGCGACGACAAAACAGCTTAGCGTAACTCGGAGGCTGGTGAATATTGCAGACCTCTGCAGGAATGAGCAAAATATCATCAGAAAGCAACAGGAAGTTGCTTTTCGTCATGTAAGAGGAGCAGTAAGAGCAGGTGAAGGAGGCGCGGGTTGTTTCTGAGGAGGAAGAGGAAACGAAGGGTAGAGCTCTGTGTTCTGCTTGTTGTTTGGCCCCTGTGTTCGTCCAGTCCTCACATGGGGCGAGAGGCAGCTGCCACTCTGAATATTTCATGAGACCCACACAATAGCACACACAGTGACCGAATCCCAGACGAATATACCGACGCCGCGCACACGTGCCTCCACCGTGCAGGAGAGCAGAGTTTGGTCAGTCAGAAAATAAATCTTTGAACACAACAGGTGGTCGCTGCACCTGCGGGCGTGTGTGTGTGTGTGTGTGTGTGTGTTAGTGCACCTTGGAATATGAGTGTGTGCTAATGTGCTCCTCCGTGCTTCAGTCCCAGCAGGAGAAGATTGACAGCATAGAGGACAACGTCAACACAGCCGCGGCCAACGTGGAGGAGGGGACCAGGAGCCTGGGGAAGGTGGGTGTTTATGTATCTGTGTGTTTATGTCCCGATGATCCCCCTGTGTGAGTGTGTGTGGTGTTTGGGAGATCGATGGCACTTTGCCTCCCAGCCATTCCACTGCGTTTGTCCCCATCGATCCCTTCCAATATGGAGGAAAGCTGCAATTAAGGAAATAGAGAGAGGAGAGGGGAAAGACGGGGGCGGTGGGAGTGATGAAGACGTTGGATAAGGCGAGCAAGGCAGGACCCACATGGGTGTGTGTGTGTGTGTGTGTTAGATTTAAATAAATATGTTGTCATTTCCCAGTTCAGCTACTTTAACACACAATATAAATCAGAGGACAAGTCACTGACCTTTATATGTATTACAAATATTGAACTTTTTCTCTTTATTATCCAGAATGAATCCTTTTTTTTTTAAATTATGTCCCTGTTGAAGAATTTATTTGAAATCAAAGATAGAAAAACAGAAACACATTCCTATATGCAACTTTCATCTTAAGTAAAACGTTTTAAAAAGGTTGCTCATCATCTGAGGCATTTGTTTAATGATCAGTTTTTGTTACATATGTAAAAGTTACAAATATGAGAAATTATTAGTGTAACGCTCTCTGAAATTAACTAAATAAATGTGGCATAGCATAGCTTCCCTGTAAAAGATGTGCAGAAAACGTGAGATTAAATTAATCTTCTATTACTGTAACATGATCTCATATAAAAAAATGATCCTTAGAGACTTTTTCACGTTTTCATTTTCATCGTCCTAACATTAAGTTGGACGAAAGTCCCAGTCCAGCTTTGTTTGTCACAGTTCCAGTTGTTTTAATGTTAAAGTGAGTAAGTACAAGTTTAGGAGAGGAGATATTTTCACAGATTTATGAAAATCAACATGTTTAAATGTTCTCTTAACTTTCCCATTTTGAAGAGTGACTAGGAGAATAGGAATCTGTGTCGCCTCATATTTGTGGAACATGAGCGTTAACTCAAAGTCAAGTCACTAGTTTGATTGCTGACCTGGGCCTTTAAAACATGCTCGCCTCTATTTGCCTTTTCCCTGTCAGACTAGCAATAAATAAAGACTACTGATGACTACAAATTCTTAAAAATAATAATAATAAAAACTGTTTAGTTGTATTTACTTTATTAGGGTTTCTACGAATGTGAGCACCAATGCTTCTGGGAAAAAAACCCAACATGATTTCCCGGTTTTTGTTAAACTTTTTCAGTGTGAGATTATGCTGCTGTAATAAAAGTTTTAAGTGTTTTTTGGGTTTTTTTTTTTTTTTAGCCGGGGTGCCAATAATAACCCCGGCTAAACGACAGGGTTGGTTCATTAAATTTAGGTTTTGGCAATGTGTATTTTGGTGCTTTGTATGGGTAATGAGTAGATGAGAGTTGTTGAGCCACTGCTTGGATATAGTCCACGTTTAAAAAAAAACAGAAAGAAACGCTCAAGTTTAAAACATCTAGCAGGTCAATTTAACAGTGTTATTTCAGTAGCGGTTTGGTTCTTTTTATATGCCCGTCAACAGTACACTAAACTTCTGAGAAAATAAACCAAAAATGTGTCTGTGGTGGGTTTTTAATAACAACTGGGAACATTTTAAATGTAACTTATGGCTAAATGTAATAAAATAAAACATTATGTTTAATTTGGTTGTTTAAAAGAAATTTAGCATTGAGGGAGAGGGCAAACAAACTCCCACCTGCTGTGAGCCGGGTTGGTGGGTGTAGAGGCTGAGCAGATGAAACAAATGAGAAGGGTGTCAGATGTTTTAACGTGTTTGAAAGCTTGTAATCTCTAATCGGGTCAAACATGTATTACACACACACACACACACACATATATATATATATATATATATATATATATATATATATATATATACAACCCGCTCATTTCCTCCTTCCTCCACAACTTCTATAGCCAGAGTCCTTTTAACTTAGCTCAGATGAAATTAAAATTCCCTCGACTGCCACAGGGATGTGGACAAGCAATGCTGGCTTTTGAACTAGATTAATTTAATGGCGAGTGTTAATCAAGTGAGTGTCGGGGTGTCTGTGCGCGTGTGTGTGTGTGAGGTCAGAGAATCAATCATTAATTGCCATCAGCAAAAAGCACCTTCCACTCTGATGATAACAGCTGTAATAACACGCGCCCCACATCTCTCTGATTTCTCCTAAATGAAGGTTATAAAAAGGCTTTGATGCGTCCGTTTACATTTACACATGCAGGCTAGTTTGTATTTTCTTTTTGTGACTTCGGCTTCAACCTTGCGTGCGTTTTGATGAGTGATCATGAAAGGGCAGATGCATGCTCGCCCTGTCGCAGCCTGCCTTTAAGCCACAAAGTCCTGGCGTCTCTAAAGGTGCGCGAGGTAAATTAAACCGGAGCGTATCTCTTCTTCATGTCTCTCCAGGCGGCGGGCTACAAGCTGGCGGTGCTGCCGGTCGCCGGGGCGCTGCTGGGCGGCGTGCTGGGAGGCCCTCTCGGCCTGCTGGCCGGGTTCAAAGCTGCTGGGGTGGCTGCTGCTGTGGGAGGGGGCGCCCTGGGCTTCGCGGGTGGCAGCCTGGTCCGAAAACACCGCCGAGCTCAAGTGGACCAGCAGATGAGTCGACTGACAGCGCCGCCGGCAGAAGAACTGGAGGAAAATAAGGACAAATGAAGCTCTACTGTGTGGACTGACTGACCTGGACCTGTGGGTCTGAGGAGACTCAGCGCTAGACAATGTGTGCACTTTGTCAAACAGATGTTTAAAAACTGCCTTAATTACGACCTGCAGTCCTGCTCGGGTGGTTCTGCATCAGGACGACTCCGACACTTTAATCGTTTTAATGGTTTACGTTTACCCAGGTTGGGTTGGAGTACAAAAAAATCAAATGCAATGACTTCCTAAAAGCATGAAAAGGAGCACAAATTCAAACTTTTCCCCATACATGCACACATACAGGCTCAAATATATACATACACCTCCACTAAAATTTAGAAATCTTTTAACAACCACAGCAGGTGTGTCCAAAATGCCCCTCTGACCCCATTTGGACAACAAAATTTTCTTACAATGGGAGATGTTACGTACAACATAAAGTATTAAAGTGTAGTAGTAGTAGTAGAAGACAACCTTTCACTGAAAAGTCGACTTTGCTGCAGCCAAATTAGCTGCTTTTATCTAATTTATTAAACTTGGCTAAATATAGCGAGCGTCTTGACAGAAAGTGATCCAAATCCTGTTCTTATAATCGAGAATAAATTTGTTCATTCAAGCCAAAAGTATTTAAAAAGTAGATGCCTTTCTTTTAAGACGGTAAAAGGCACAAAATCCTTTCTATGCTTTTGATCTATGATCATTTTCCCACCAAACAAAACAAACAAAAAATGAACTACTTTATTTGCTTAATTTTAGTAAGTTTGGACACCCCGAACTGCAGGATACGTCATCCTCAAGGTTTTTGTCACATCTTCAAGCTTCTTGTTTGGTTCTGGCTGGATATCGGACCAGTCTTCTTATGAGTATCTCTCATTTAAAGTGTTTGCTATTCTGGCACAGACCCGCCGTCGTTCATTAATGTTCAGAAAGCTTGCAGCCATTCTAAGAAAAAGTAGCATGACTCCACCACTACCATGCATCACTGTTGGTTCCATGTTGTTTGGTTTGAAAGCCTTGCCCTCACTCTTTTGGCTACTGGTTTTCTTGAGCTCTACTGGTTTCAGGGTTGCACTTAGACACCCTAACAAATTATTTTTCATCTGAGGAAAACAGTTTGGGTCAGATTTTTGTCTGCAACAGGAAAATTATACCAAACACTGACGTTGAAGTGGATAAAACATTAACCTACTAGAAGACTTTTCCCCAAAGATGACTTGAATATCGTTTATAATATCTGAACTACGTTTTAAAATCACATCATCAACAAGAAACCAAATTATTTGAATGAACCCTACAGGTTCAGCCAAGAAGAATGATATAATTTTCTGCTCAAATTACACCAAAACCTTGTTAATAGTTCTCTGTGGTTGAAGTGCATTTGACAAAATGTAGGTGGTGGTATGTACAATTTTGACCCTTTATGAATTATGGGGAAACTAACAATAAAATTAAAACTTTTCTAGTTGTTCCAAGAACAGCTCAAATGGTGAGACTGCAAAAATCTTCGGGTGTGAATGGTTTCTTCAGCAATATTTACTGCAGCAAAGCACACTACAGCTTATACCTGTTTTTTAATCAAAATGTGGCCTTTTGTGAGAAAAATCATCTGAGGTTTAAACATTTTGTGCCAATGCATCACTGTTAAAAGGCAAATGAAAGCCTCGTCTCTTTCTTTTTTTCATCTGCAGGGTTTCTACGTTGTCTATTCTTCTGTGTTTTTGTGAATAGCTAATGATAAATGTAAGTAATAATTCTTATATTTATGCAGCAAAGTATCACTAATGGTGCCAAAGTCCAGACCACTTCAGACTGGAGAGTGTGAAGTTGTTGTATATAGAGATACTACTGTTGTCAAATAAAGTATTTCTTTTTCGCAAAGATGTCGCTCATTGACAGAAATAATGGATGAAGAGACCGCCCAGCATGATGCTGCCACTACTGGGTTTTTAGTTGTTTGTTAGTTTATGTGTTTTAGGCTTTTTGTAAAAAAAAATTTTTTAAACTGTAAGAAAAAGAAAATATAAATATCCAAGGATAATTCTCATAATTTCAGGAGACGTCATGATCAATAACTAGGTAAGTTTGTACCTCTTGCTGCAATAAGGTCATTAATTTAATTAAAAACATTTTTAAATCAGCTTTTACTTAATTTTGTTTTCAATGTATGCATTTTGTTCATTGAAGCACTTTGTGATTTTTATCTTGAAAGCTGCTGTATAAATAGTTTTACTTACTAACTAGCAGGAATAAGGGAGTTCCGACAAACACAAATCTGTAAAATGTATTTTTATTTAATCTTTTTTTTTTTGTTCTCCTTCACCTCTGAGATGAGCAATTAAAAAATGGCATCGGACTCCCCCCCACCCCCCTTTGTTGCTTTGTATGCGGGCTGATATGTCACTATGCAGGTCCAAAATGGGAGGACAGGACACACAACACAAATGAGTCCCCAAACACGTCCAAGTCCAACGTCTTGATTCCCAGAACAGTACGGAAACCTTACAGAGGTATAAAGGGACTAAAACCGGATTTACAAAGAAACAAAAAGAAAAACTGGTAGAAAGTAGCAGGCTTCATTTTAACCGCTTGGGTTTTCCCCTAAAAACACTTGGGAGAGTCATAGTGTTTTCGCCCCCAGCATGAAGACACAAACAAAAACAGGAGTTACATAAATTAATGATGGTGAAGATCATTTAGGAACATTTTGTAATTGTTTTCCAAGTCATTAGAAAATAATTCATGTCATTCTTTGCAGTCAATTTAGTACCTCAGCAACAAACTAGGCTCTTTCATTTTAAGTTCAAATCAGATTGATCTCTGATTATTGATGTATTTTTTACTAGGTTTGAAGGAAGAGCTTTAACCAGAGGCACTCTGGGACAGAGAGGTCTCCCCACAGCATAATGCTGCCACCACCAGCACTTTGAAATGGGGATTATGTGTTTTAGGTGTTAAGAAAATAATGTTAAAAATCTCTGTCATGCTTTTTAGGAATTGTGGCGTTACTGATGACAGAAACAGATAAACACGCCCCACTGTGGCACCGTATAGTAAAAAGTAGAACATAAAAATATCCGAGGAGCATTTCATAATCCAGAGCCAGAATACAAACAGTACCAGAGAGAGAAGGGTTGTATCCCAGAAGGATGGAACAGTTCAGCCACTTGTCTCGATTAGAAATGTTGCTACTCCTGCGAGGCGTCTCTATCCCCCCCCAAATCTGTTTGATGAGGAGACATTGAAATAAAGCTATTTTAAACAGGCATAACGTTTTAACATGTGCTCTACAAATGAATTAGACAGGAGTTGGTCATGGTGGAGATGCAGCCATGAGGTTAATGAGGTTACAGGAGCATCTTGCATCGAGACAGGCTGAACTGGAACAACCCACAGATAAGAACCACACAGCTGGAGTGAGGACACGGTTTGATGCTCAGGGCAGAAAAACAGCGTAATGACAAAAAGACTACATAAAATAAAGAAAACTCTGCATTTAATTTAGACCAACATTGTGATTCCAACGTAGCACAAACATATTTACAACCTCCAAAGAAATAAAAGTAAACTTCTCATGTCCTAAATGCCCCAGACCCTTGCACACACGTTTTCTTCTTCATCCCCCCGTTCTCCTAAATCAAAATAAAAATTGCATGACAAAGAGTTATGAAAATATAGGCTACTCCAACATTATGTTATGGACCGCTCTCTCCTTGTTCTTCTTTTTGTCGTCCTCCTTCTCCATTTTTCCAGTAAGGGTGTTGGGTGTTACTCGTCTGTCCCGCTGGCCTGTCCCAACCCTGACCCCTCCCTGACCCCGGGGCGTGGCATTGAGTCTCAGGATCCCTGCAGGGCTGCTTAGGTCACAGCTCGTCACGGTCCCGTCTGAGGATGGTGTAGCGGGTCTCGCTTGGTGCCAGCTTCTGGAACGAGCTCTCTGGAGGACTGCTGGCCACCTCTTTCTCCGCCTCCTGAGAACAATAGTCAGATTGAACTAAAAGGGCAGCATTTCAAAATAAAAGTGGGTTTCCTGTGGAGAAACCAATGGCCGACCTGTCCAGGTGTGCTGTCTGTGGGGTCAGGACCGTGGTGAAACTCTCTGTGAAGCTTTCCGGAGTGAAGATCCAAAACAAACTGTTTTAGCTTTGCAGGAATACTGAGGGGAAAAAATTTAATAAAATGAAACAAACCTTCAACAAAATGTGCTTAATGGAACTCATTTACTATCGGTATGAAGTCAAAGATTCATATTTCCCTAAATCCTGTTTCCAAATCTCTTTGACCCATCTTTAAAGAATAAATATAAAGTTTTGTCATAAAGTAATTATTGTGAGCAGAAAAATATCATTTTTAAAAACTAATCACCACTAATATTGCAGTTTTTTTTTACCTACTGAACAATATACTAAGCATGAACTATTTTAAATAAAATCATCCTTTTTTTTTCTTAGAGGAAACAGATTGTAAATCCAAAGATTCAAAAGGTTTTTGCAACATTTTCTAATTAACTTAAAAGCAACCAGTGTGCTTATTACTTTGGGTTTAAATGAGGAACACTGAATAAATATTTTGTCTATGCTCAGCAATAAAAACGGGATCTTGATCAGTCTTCATTTCAAAACACTTGCTGTATTTAGCCAAGTTTTAGTACAGCAGTTAAAATCAGATTTTTGTGCACTACAGTGTAGCTTAGAGCATAAATCAATGAGTAGATGTGGCTCTCTTTACCATAAAAACACAAGGAAACCAAAAGGCTTGGGAAATACAATCACTTTGTGATGCATCTAATACTTATATAAGCAGATTTTAATTTAAAAGTCATAGTTTTGCCCTGATTGAATTATTAAATTGTGGTGAGAGAGACGCATAAAATCAGTCCACCCTTGAAAAATAAGGAATGTAGTCTGGAAATAAAACAATTTCTCCATTCTTAAGATTATTTTTCCACACATATCCAACAGCGACACGCTGAAGCTACGAAGTTGGTTGGCGAGAAGAGACGCCATGAGACGAAACAGCCGATGAGTCCTGTTGAAGCATGAAAAGAAATCTAATCTGGTTTATGATTTGATCCGAGTGATGAGGGGGGGGGGGGGGGGGGGGGCTCGTGTGCTGGTGCCACATCAAACTCACCAGTGTGACACATCAGGACACACATAAACAAACATGTATATATAACATACTGTGTGCTAATGTAATTACAGGCTGTGTGCATCACATGCAGTGCTGATGTGATGTAATTAGGTTGTGAAGGAGCTAGTAAAGTCCTCCAGGCTACTGTCTATCTGATCAGAGCCTGATTGTGGGGGTGCGTTGGGGAGCAGAATAAATAAGATTAAATTAGATTAGACTGGATTAGTTTAGCACTTATTGCACGTGCCAAATCATGTCACATTAGCTCCGGTGTCCTGGCCCATTCATAAAGGACAGATTTTAGGAGGTGTGGCATTTATCTGCTGTTCAGCACTTTGTGTGTGTGTGTGTGTGTGTTTTAGACAAAATTCATTTGCTCATGAACAGATCTCATTATAAACAATTACACGCGCAGGTGAATGATGCATCACACAACTCATCATCAATCAGAACTATTCAAAGGAATGTTTCCCTCTGCATATAAAACAAGATTTATTTAACAATTACGAGTACCATTTAAGCCAAATTTCATTAACTTATATTAGAGATGCACCAACCAGAAAGTTTTGATTGATCTCAAACCTCCAGTTTTTGGAAAGCTCCGGCCTGTCCATACACATTTTTTTAAGAAATCCAATAAAAATATTATTCGGTTTTTGATTATTCACATTAAAAGAAGAAGTGATGTCACACCATTGGTGAGCGGGAGGAGATGCTGTAAAACAGAGTTTTTTGACTCATATCTTAAAAAACTAAAAACACAAGATTACATTTGAAGCTTTTTATGCAAACCTCGCTCAACTCACTTTGCCTCAGAAGTTGGGAGTTATGATCACACACACACACACACGCAAACACACACAAGAGTTCAGGGCGTTAGAAAAACAGTGAAATTTGCTAATTGTCAGGGTTAGGATTAACTAGAGGTTGGTAAGTACAATGCTTTAATAGGATGTCAATTCTCAGAAGTGCAAATAAATTGTTTTCATTTGCAACTTTCACTACGCTTCGGCCTGAGCTGCAGACATATTGGATTTTTGAGTTTGATTGGATGCACAGATGCTGATCCAGACAAAGATCTCTGAACAGAACTGAGGTCAGTATCCAGTGCAACTGCAGATAATTGAAAACATAATGAGTTGAAGGTGTAAACTTCTATTTGTATCTCCTCAACCCGGTGGCAAACAACTTTTGTGATTAAAGACATACAACTGAGATAAAAAGCAAATGCCACTCAAGCTGAAAATCATATAAAAATTGATTTCTAATTTCTCGCAAAATAAAAACATTTGATAATTTCTTCTGATCTTTGAAATAAGAGTTCAGGATGGAGTGAAATGCAAGAAACTTTTGTATTATTTGAAATGACTCAAATACTTACGTGAGGTCTTTGAAATCAGGAAAGACATACATGTGCCTGAACGAGTCTATGGCAATGACGGGACAGTCAGCCGGAGTTTTCTGAATGTGGAGCAGAGGGTGGCGGAACTTATCGCAGTCCGCATGAAGGAAGTTTATAGATCCTGACGGAGACGCAAACATTTCACAAACACCATCTTTGTGTACAGGAAGTTGTGACTGATTAAAATCTAAACTGGTAACATCTTCTAAATGCTGCCTACCTTTCTCACTGATGAGCTGTCGAGTTACTTCATTCTGGAACTTTTCTAAACTTTCAGAGTCTTCTTTAAGATGGAACAAAATGAGGAAGGGAAGTCCTTCTTCGGTCAGCTCCTGGAAATCACACATACGCCCACGAAAAGAATCAGTGTATGGTTCAACAACTAAATGGACGCCTGATTTCCCTTTCAGGACAGATTTTGGTGTAACCTGATACATGAGTGCATATTTATCAGAACAAGTGCCAACATGAATTATTTCTATAAAATATTCAACAGAAAAACGAGGTAAACAAACCTCCCCATTTTCAAAGGTGATCTCCCGAACTAGAGGCACACACTTGTCCTGTGCCCAAGTGTACGTCAGGTCAAAGTTGGTGAGGGAGCCGAGGTAGACCAGGTCAGGGGCGCCCTCGCCCACGGGCTTGTAGAGGACGCTGTCTCCGCTGAAGCGCTGAGACGCCGACACAGCCCTGGATGGACAGAGGTCAAGAACAAACATATGAGTAAACATTCAGTGAGAAACTGTGCAGCTGTAAAAATGGCGGTGAGCTCACCCAAACGCAGCGGAGAAGGTGCAGTCGTCTCTGAGGATGTTGGCAACTTTTTCATATGTGCGGTAGTTATCAGAGTCCTTTTGTTCAAAGTATCCGATAATGTTTCTTTTGCTTCTCTGTTGAGTTAAAGTGTAAAGTGTTAAATGATGACCCTGTGCGATTTAATTCAGTCACAAATGTTTATATGTAATTAGACATAATGCTTTTGGCACTCACATCTATAGTATTGACCTCCTCCATTGAGTGTATCTCCTTCACAGGGTCGACCTGCTGCTGGCGGATAAAGTCAGCGATGGCAGTAACCGACCTCTGACCCCTGTACTCCCTCTTCATCATCATCCCGTTGCGGAACAACTTCAGCGTCGGATACTTGGTGATGCGGTAGCGCTGAGCTATGTCGGCTACACACGGGGGAATAGGAGGAGTTAGGCAAATGAACTGATGAAGAGCGAGATGCAGAGAGAAAAAACAACCACATGGAGATGAAGAGCGGAGTGGTGACAGAGACAGCAGTTAAACCAGAGTCTGAAAGCCCAGCCCTCAGTCAGCTCCCAGCTCTGATCTCCCACATGAAAGCAGCCCCCCCGCCAGGAGTAAATATTCGCGCTGCGCGCACTGAATGAGTGTGTGTGTGCTTGTGTGGCAGGTGTCAATCTCTCTGCGGGGCGTCTCTAAGCCTCCAGTCTTCACAGGATGCAGCAGTTTTGTCATTAGTCTTCAAACAGTTTGCAGGTCATCAATAATTCTCTTTAATTTGCTTTATCTCAAAAGGCTGAAGCTGGCAGCTTACGTGTGTGAGCTCTGGTGTGATGGGCATCTCTGTGTGAACATGTGCATCAAATATAGAGTATAGATGTGCGCCTCTTTCCCTTCCCACATAAAGTTTGTTGAATTTCTTTGAGCATATAGTCAAACAATATAAAATGATTAAACCTATAATAAAAACAGCAGATCAGCAAACAAACGCAAATACGTTTTTACATTTTAGATAAAACTTGCAACCAAACTGAGACAAAAATTATATTTTTTATTTATTACATGTTTAAGATACTTTTTGAATATGCAAAGTTTATATGAGGTTGAGCTTCTAGTTAAATATTTTTTTCTTGAATGAATAACATACATTTATTAGGTTATAGCAGTCAAATGGCATTACAGAAGAGCTGCAAAGTCTTCATTTGTGTCTTAATGAAGCTGACATCATGCAGTCAGTGAGCATCTTGGTTATGATGCAGTGCTGCCGTCTCCAGATGTCACTTCACACCTACTTGCCAACTCAGCTCAACGAGATCTCCCTTCTATCTGACTAAACTGCATTTTTTAAGAATTAAGGTCATTTTAATGACTTTTATGTGAAGTTTTCTGCAGTAATACTGTAGTATTGAGAAACAGTGGTACTTTTTAGTGATGGTTATGACTACTTTGAACTGTCAAATAAAGACTACTGTTCATACAAAAATAAAAACCTTACTTTACCAAAGGTAAAACATATCAGTTTTAGTTTTAAAATTACCTTTTAAAAAATTAAAAGGTATTTTTTTTTATATAACACATTTTCAGCAACAAGACCAGGACAGAGTTGTTGCAACTCAAACAATAGTTTCCATAAATAAAGGACAAACACCTCGTTTTTAAAATCACACTTAACACAAGTGGTTTCTTCAATACAATTCATCGCATATCAAAACCAGCTACGCTTTAAATCCAGATATTCACAGATGGAGTTCTAAAAGCAAAATTTCTGCAAGTTTCAGTGATTTCTCAAGACTTTCTGAGAACTTTTTAGGCCCTTTATGACTAAAATTTAGGACCAACTTAATGAAAATTAAATAACTTACGTTTAAATGAGTACTTAGTAATAATCAATTTATAATATTATATATTGTAACAAAATCTTTTGATTTTATTTGCATAAACAAAGGTCCAAAAGACAGTTAAAGGGGTTGCAGCTTAAGACACCAAAATTCCTCAGACTGAACCACAACAACCATACCAAATAAATGCTGTCTGTAATTCTAAGCAAAACAAATTAAAGACAGAATAAATAAAAAAAATTGTACATCGGGGAAAGAAACAATTAAATAATCATCTAAGTTTAAGACTTAACATAATTTCAGACCAGTTTTGGTAAATCTGGACAAATTCAGGACTTTTTTAACACCTAAATTTAAGATTTTTCAGTTTAAGGCTTTTTAACACTGAGCAGAAACTCTATAATAACCTAATAACCTATGGCGAGTCTCCGACAAAACACTTGGCCATCAAGAAGACAGCTCAAAAACATACAACCAATATTATTCAAAATATTTTCACAATTTCACAAAGTTTAAAATATTTAACTTATTCCGTTCTAACAAAACCCATTCTTTACATTAAATGTGTTCTACGCTGGTGCAGCATTCACTTTAACAATTACCGGTAATGTGCTTCTCACAGGAACGTTGCAAGTTGTATTTTTAGTAACATCTTGAACAAAGTTAGAGAACACACAAAATAGCAGGTAAGGAAAATATTACTCACAATGTTGGTCACAGTCGACCCGAGCAAACACCACCTGCTTGGTATCAGGGAACTCGTCCCGCACGATGTTAGACGCCTCCTCAAAGATTGGATGGAGCATTTGACTAAATCTACACCTGCAGAAAGTTTAGATTTTTGTTCACTTTGCACAACTTTGTAAAAAAAAAATGTTAAAAGGTAATAAAATAAATCAAGTGGTAAAGCTAGAAGAACTATTTTCTATTTAGGGCAGGAAGATGTAAAGTTTTGCAAAAACTCAATTTAAATGCAACTTAAATAATACAAAAATATCAAAAAGTATCATAAAAGAAAAAAGAAATACTTACCAGTCAGCGTAAAAGTTGACTAATGCTACCCCAGCATTATCTGCAAGAAAGGCACAAAATCAATACATAAATAAAGGTTTATTATTACAGAAGAGCAGAATAGACTGCCCCACTATGAATTTATTTATTTATTTTTTCAATATAATGACAGCAGCATCTTACTATTACATGAACAACAAAATCTGACCTAATAAACTTTATTTATGATGTATAAGCCTCGCTTAACTTTATTCCGATCAGTTTATCCAATCAGTATTGCTGTTTTTCAGACTAGCCGATTCTTGTTTACGCTTCTGCAGAAATTTTCATGGCTGGACATGCAGAGATGGCACATTTAAATACCACTTGTAAACTATCTACCTGTAAACTATAGCAAACTTTCCAATTGGCTATAAAATTTTTAACTCTGATTGTTAACAGAAAACTTCATTGCAACCTTGCTCAAAAGCTCCCTAATTGGAGCGTTTGAGACTATAGAGTTATTTTACAATGTTTTCGTTGTGTTAACAAAGGAAGTTATTTTATGACATTAATGGTTTGGCTGGATCAACAATTATAACACAATAAGGAGATTTTACTGTAGTCTTGTCCCCTTAAAAATATGTATATTCACAATCAAAGCCTTTTAAATAAGCTAAGTATTTTGTTATTGCAACACGAACATATATTTATAGAAATATGACAATTTTTAGTTTCTATATATTATTATACACCGAGCCAAAAATAGTAGGAGAGGGGCGTGCCGAGGTGTGGTAGGGGATAGCGCGACCCATGTTTGGAGGCCTTGAGTCCTCAACGCGGCCGTCGCGGGTTCGATTCCCGGACCTGGCAATATTTCCCGCATGTCTTCCCTCCTCTCCTGTCAGCCTACTTTCATATAAGGGACACTAGAGCCCACAAAAGACCCCCTGGAGGGGTAAAAAAAAAATAAATAAAAAAATAGGAGGAGAGCAAGTGCAAAAGTCGATATTACAAAAAACTCGAATATAACATTAAATGGCAGTGTAGGAAGTGAGAATGTTTTCTTTCCTGTCATACCAACATTTATCTGCCTTGTCTACAGCTAGATAAAAAGAAAGACAGGTTGTTTAAAAATGTTTTAATCCAAAACTAGATATTTATTTCAGAAATAAACACAAAAGTGATAGTCATCTAAATATAATGGAGCAAAATGTCAAGCTTGTTTCATCTATGTACATCAAATGTAATTTCTTACTCAGGACATCATCGATGTTGGATGAGTCCAGACTGATGATTTCTGCTTTCCCCGGAGTAGAGAGGCCCATCACCTACAGTTGAATCAGAAACATCATCAATTAAAACTGAGTGCATGAACACAGCAGAAAAAAAGAAAAACGATGCATATGTGTGGGTCAAACAAACAGAACTTCCCACAAAGTAAATCAGAAACGGTAGCATTCGCGACTCTGGATTGATAACAGATTGTTACCCACACTGAATGGGGAAAACATTCACAGAGCTTCACCTTTTGTTATAATGCAGCAGGAAATTACTACCTCTGCAAGCAAATACAGACTCAGGCCTTCCTAGTGTGATGCTGCAACCATGGCACCTATTTTTGAGCATCTTCTACCATTAGCCTTTGCTGGACCTCTTAAACTCCATCAGGTTGGATGGAGAATGTCGATGCAGACATTTTTATTCTTCTAAAGCGAGGATCGATCAGGTAAAAGTCTGGCTCTGGCTGGCTCACTCCATGACATTTACAAACTTCTTCAGAAGCCACTCCTTTTTAATGCTTGCTGTGTGCGTTGTCCTGTTGGAAAATGAACTTTCACCCCAGTCTGAGGTAAACTGTACTCTGCAGCAGGTTATTGCCATGTCTCTGTGAATTGTTGCAGTTCAAACTAGTGTCCTGCTTCCTGCTGCCTGAGAACATCCCACAGTGTGATGGGGCCACCACCATACTTCACTGCTCACCAGGTGATGAGATGTACCTGAAAACATGACGCCTGGCATTCAGGACAAAGACTTCAATCTTTGTTTCATCTGACCAAATCTTTTGTCTCTCATATCCTAAGAGTCACTCAAATGCCATTTGACAAATTGTCATTTTATAGGTACAACTTTTAAAATATGTATATATATATATTGTCAAGAAAATCAATTCAAGAATTTGGGAGAGCTTTGCAAGTAGTGGACTAAAGCTGGAGTCAGCACATCAAGGCCACTGTACTCAGGCAAAACCTGCAGAAAGCTACAAAGTGTCTTACTGGGCAAAGGAGAAATCAGGACTGCTCTTCAGAAGTCTAAAGTTTTTACAGATACAAGTAAAGTCTGCATTTCATTTAGAAATCAAGGTTCCAGAATGAGGAGGAATAACATCAGAATGCATTGTACTTGAACTTGCCACATTTAATGATGATTGGGGCTGCCACTGAGCTCTCTGAAGTCCACACACCACAGCTTTATACCAGGAAATGATAGAGCACTTCATGCCTCCATCTGCTGACAAGCTTTATCAAGATGGTGGTTTAATTTTGTAACAGGCCATAGCACCTGCTCACACTGGCAAAAGTAAAAAAACAAAAAAAAAAACAAAGCTGGATCAGGGACCATGATGTTACTGACTGGCTAGCAAACTGGGCTGACCAGAATCCCATACAGAATCTAAGGAGTATCATCAGGAGGAAGATGAGAGACACCTGACCCAACAGTGCAGATAATCTGAAGACTGCTATCACTGCACCCTGGGTTTCTTGAAAACAGCAGAACCATTGGCTGACTGCCTCCATACTTTTAAGAAGCCGGACATTTCTGTTTAAAAATATTATTTTAACTGACAAAGCAAAGACTATGTACAGTATACTCTACTTATTAACCTGGGATTTTCTTGCTTTATTGATAATAAATTGGCAAAACTTTCAAACTAATATTTTAAATTACTTTATGGGGTAGTGTGTGCAGACTTTTTAGCGCTCCTGAGCAAAGCAATGTTTGGCCACAAATAAAAGAGACATTCTATAATAGCAGCCTACCTTTTGACATTAATGTCTCTTATCTACCTTTAAAACAAGCCCTGATATATTTAAACCAGAAGTTCAGGTTTTGAGACATGCAGGCTTCTAATTAGAATATTCAACTTGGAAAAACAATAAACAGAATGCCACTCCCAGGGCTTAACCTTAACAGCAGCTACTATGTCAATTATGCAAAAATGTGCTTTATATGGCTACTATGCACTACAGTGCTTACATTCATGTCAAAAATGTTTTCACTGCTTGTCCATAAGTAAATGCAGGTCAAAACTTTAGCTTTTTATAAGTAGCAAAGTATGCATCTAATGCTACACTACATATTAAAGATAAGTCATGTCAAGGTTGTATATTGGGTGGGAACAGAACTATGTTAATTATCGTTATTTATGTATGAATGACTGTATTTCTAAACCCTAAATCTTTTGGTGATAATGAAGGTAAAGGTCAAAAGAGCAAAAGTGTGCAGAAGAAAAACACACCACAGTTGTGTCACCTTTGCAATATCACACTTTTACAAATTTTTTTCCTTTCCACCTAGTTCCTTTTTTCAGTTCATTTCAAGTATATAATGCTGCTCACTGTCATATCCGCTTTAGTAAAAAGTTCTATGACATGTCAAGACTTTAAAAATATACTTAATGTATGAGGTGTGATCCAAGATAACTAAAGATCCGCTTTAACCAGGATGTGAGAAGAACACTACTGCATTTAGAGCTGGATAAATATATTCATAAACAAACAGGTGGGAATACCACTGTCATTTCCATAAGTCAATGTATAAAAGGAAGACTTGAATTACTCCTGTGCTAATAATTAATATCTAATCTGGTTTCTATGATCTACCCACAGGTTCTTGATGGGTATGAAAGCAGACCAAGGTTGTAAAAAGTTGCAGTTTCAAAATCACTATAATTTTTTGTCATATTGTTCCTACAGCTTTTGTCATATTGTTCCTACAGCTCTGACATCCATTATAATTGGATGTCAGAGAAATGGGTCGGTGAGCTCAGGGTTTCTTTAGCTGTCAAGAGCATATATTAATGTATCTCCCCCACCTGCTGCTGCAAACTGCTAATCAGTTAATTGAGAAAGAAAAAACAATACATAAAACACCTATATTTTTCTTGTCTTACAAGAAAAAGTTATTTGTGTATCTGAATATTCCACCTCTTACTCTTTCGTAAAACTAGAAAAGGCCTGCAGAATGTCTGTAAATCAGCTCAGTGCAGGTTAATTAGCCAGCTAATAATAGCTTGTTAAAATCAAAGTGTTACTCTGCTTAGAGCAGATTTAGACCCGTTTTTTAATTAAACTAAAGAACCAAAGTCAATTTATTTTTATGTTTAAACTTTAGAACTAATAACATTTACAACAAAATTCTTTCAGGTTTTGAGACATGCAGGCTTCCAGTTAGAATATTCAATTCGGAAAAACAATACACATAATAATGGATAATCTACAAAGTCAAATTAATCATTTTGCAGCTAACTGAAATAAAAGGCAGGAAGGGCGATTTTTTTTCCCCCCATTAGTGTCATTTTTAAAATTCAATGGAGATATAGCACAAAGCATAAATAACTTAGAAAACGTGCATTCCGGATGCCTTTATAATAAAATGATCTCCCCATTTCTGTATCATTTAATATTCATGTTATTAGGAGCCACAAGTTGCAAAACTGCTACAACTAATTGACAATAACTTATTTCAAAACTACGTAATTTCATTGCTGATCGCTTCTGACTTCACAGAATGCTATATGACACCTGCAGACCCACAAACTGCCACATTCGCCGTGGTTAAACCCATCAAACCATAGGTCTCTGCAGCTCAGAGAGAAGTTTTCATTTCAGGGCCAAACTAAGCTTCCCTTTAGTTCCGGGTTGTCGGCCAATGAGAATGAGCCACAACAGAGGAATTTACCAACCGGCGAGCATCATTCAAAGACACATATATAGCGACCGAAAAAGTACGACAATAACTTTGTGCAGTAAAACAACAACAAATGCTTATCCCGTCCAAACAGTAGGGCAACCAATAAGCTTCAAAAAGCGTGCTAGCAATTAGCAATGACTTCACTGTAATTAATAGATAACAGTAGGTAGCACCTACTACTAACTATTCTATTGCTCATTCAGCAAAATTGATCAAAATTTCAACTTTATCACCACATTTTAAATTTTAATAAACACGCCTCTTATATTGTAACATGAATTCAAGCTTTTAACGAGAGTACAGTTGACCAGCGAGCAGGATTTAGCTAACATTAGCTCCATCTGTTAGTGACCGTACTGTCCCTGGCTGTAAAAAAAAAAAAAAAAAAAAAAGACGCTTACCAGCAATATAACAGCGGCGAAACGGATATCCAGAGATGGAGATATTGCGAACAGTTTCATTGTATGTCGTGGTTATTGGAGGAGGTGGTGTTGTTCAGCCTTCCCGGTCAGTCTCGACGCCGCTCTTCTCTGTAGCAGGAAACAAACGGCGAACAGAACTCAGGGTGACCACGGAAACCCGAGGCGCACTTCCTGGTTATCGCTAGGCTTTCTGGGTAATGTAGTTTTGGCCGCGTTGTTGAACAAGCGCTATCCACCTCGGAGAGAACTCAAAACATGGCGAGTGAATTTTGCTGTAGCGCTGTAACGGGAGTTGTAGTGTTTACAGCGTTGATCCAACGGGACGCCTGAGAGGAAAACTTTCTGAAGAGTTTTGTCTGAGAAAAAAAGATTCCGAAGGTAAATATGACTACAAACAGGACTAAACTGGCATGATACATTATCAACATTTCGAGTGGTTTTAATCTTAGGCTGTGTTGAACCATAGTATTAGTACGAAAAATGTATTTCACGAAACACAGGAGAGTTGCATCATTGTAGTTAGAGGTTTGCTATTCCCACATCTATGTGTAACACAGCGTTTACCCCCTTTTGCACATGAAATCCTCATTTAAAAACAGTGTTTAAAAATGTACTAAGAATTATGTTTGTGTTAACATTACTTTGATGATCTGAAACATTAGGTGTGACAAAAATAAATAAATAAAAAGACAAAAACGAAGAAATCCAAAATAAACATAAATGGCATATTCCAATTCCTTCCAACTGCATAAAACGTTCATTTGTAATTTTTGTTATTTCAAACTCACTCAAACTTTCAGATTATCTTGCTATGGTAAGCTTGAGTAAAAACATTAAGATTCCACTTCCACTTAAATACTTATGTATTAACACAGATATTTTAAATATAAATATCATGATCTAAATGCTATTTTGAGTAGAGAAGCAACCATTTTTCGTACTGCTACTGAAACATATTGATAGGGTTGTAATTGTGTTATCTATAATATGTTTGTAGCTTTGAGTTTGTTTATAGTATAGTAGGTATTTATCCCATAGTAAGTATTGATATTGATATACAGACTCCGTCAAAAACATATAAGAAATATCCATTAAATGTAATTTTACTTTTAGGTCCTTAGGGCGCACAATTTCATATATTTTTGTCGTTTTGCTTTTTGTAGCTATAGCAAGCTGATATTAGCATATTAATTAGTAGGCCTATCTACTTCTGGAGTCAGTGACTGTTTACAGGACAACTATCAAGTTAGCAGATGATGTTGGTCATTACATAGCCATAACTTAAATGTACAGTATGTAACTTTTATGAAATTTGTTTTTTACACATGTTGAGACTGTCACTGTGTCATGACAGTATGGTATCAGATAGTCTGTGAAAAAATTGTGCTCCTCTGCCTTGTTGCGGTGCTAAACTAGTAACAACTAATCAGAGAGAGAAGGAGGGTCTTAGCGCTGTCAATCACCCTGGCATGTCCGCTCCCCCTCTATTACGCTTCAACTTCTTCCTGATAGCAGAGTGTTGTGAATGCTAGGCTAGTTAGCATAGCCACCGATGATGATGGATAAACAGTTTTCCTGTAAAGGTAAATTGTTTCTCCACCATTAGCACATTGAACAGTGAGTACATGAAGTTGATTGACAGCTCTAAGCCCTTCCTCCTAGCTCTGATTGGTTGTTTTTGGTGCGTTTCTTTAGATGGCAATAATGACCCAGGAGGATGTGGAGATCAATCTTTTCACAGATTATTTTTCTCATAAAAAACTGTCACAACATAGTGACAGTTTTAACAAATATGTAAAAAAAAAAAAAAAAAAAAACATACTGCAGCTTTAATATTCTGTGCTAAAAATAATATTTTTTTAAAAAAAAGATTGAGAAACCAGAAAAGACTTAAAATTATAGGAACAGAACAAAAAAAAAGTTTTGCTGGAACACTTTAAAACCTCTGCATATCCTGATACCGGTAAGGCACATCTGATAAGATCAAGTATAAAAACTAACAGTCTCTCTCATCCCTACGTCTGTCATCAGCACAGCAGCTGAGTTTTACTGGCAGTTATTTGTGTGGACAGGTGGGTGGGTCTCAGCGTGAGTGAGCGTCTTTCTTTGCTCTGCCAGGAGCCAGGATCAGACCAGGTAGGGGACCTGGATGTGTCTTCACACCCACTGAGGATGATCTGAACTGGGAAGAATCCTCCAAAGTGTCCCCCCTCCACAAAGATATGGTAAGAATCCAAAACCCTAAAGCAGCTTCACAAAATCCCAGAACCTTTCCTTTATACTCATTGTTTGTATATATGTTGGTCTCCAGTTTATAATTACCCTTCAGGGGTTAAGACTGTAGAGGTAACAATTAGTAACAAAGCTAATTGTGGGTGCTGCATCTCCCTAATTGTTAAGGAGATTAGATGTTGAATTGAATCCCAGCATTAATATTTGATGTGCTAAAGCTGTCCATAGGGGGTTCCCAGTGTGGGACATAGTCACAGATGGAGCGAGGAAGAATCAGCTCCCTCTGAGGAGGAGAAAACAAATCACTGACCTGCTCAAATCATTAGTCAAAAATTTCTATTCTGGGATTTTTTGCATTAGAAAACAAAGCAAAGTAAATTTGAAGAAGGACAAATAAATCTTGTCTTATTCATAATTATTTCTTGCATTAGTTTTAGTTTCCATGTGTTTTAACAGATACACAAATTTAGATTAATTTCTAATTGCCCAGGATAAAATACACAGATTCTGATGTGCAGTGCCTTGGATTAAGTGTTCAGTGACTGTTTCTTGATTTTAACTATTTCACATTTTGTCACATTCTCACCACCAACAACTTTGAATTATTTCATATGGCATTTTGGAGTTTTGAACAAACCTTATTCATGTGCTGAAACACATTTAGCTCACCTTTCAGCAAGACAATGACTCTTGACGTATAGACAACTCTACAATGGAATGGACCAGTCAAAGTCCAGACTGGTTGCTTTCCGTTGCAAGACTTGAAACTCGATGTTATGTTTGATGCTCAGTCTGACTGAACCTCAGCTATTTTACATAGACAAATTCAAATGTGGATAAACACTAAAGCACCATTCATAGTGCTGTTTAGTTCTGTTCCCATTTTTATTTTTCATACACATGTTCACAAATATAAGACATTATTAACATGACGAGTTATGATTCAATTTTCTTTTCAGAGACTAAAATGCGGATATTAAAAATAAATGATAAACAGGAAGTTTAGCTTTTTACCATTTGTTACGTATTAAGACATCTTAGGAGCTATCTTGTAGATTAAGTTGAAAAAAGAAACATTTTAATAAAGCAGAACATTTGAAATGTTATTTTTGCTGACAGCTATGAAACCTCTGCACTTGATTTCTTTTGTGGAGGAGTTATTTTTAAGTAGCAGCACAAAGCCGCCATCACTTTTATTGTTTCTTTTTCTGTTTTTTTTTCTCCTTTTTTCCATTTTTCATCACTTCCATTGATTCCTTTTTCTGTTTGTTTTTCCATTTGATTACGTCCTCGTCCTCTGATTCGCCAGTGGGCACATTGCTCTCTGCACTTTAATTGGCCATTTAATTAGATCACAGTTTTAGTCCAATTAGACTTGGAGGTGTAGGGGCGAACAAGGATGGAGAAGGAGAGAGGAAAAAGTCCCCAAGCTGGTCTATCTGTCTCCCAGCCCCCCGATTCATGTTCTCTCCACTTCTCTTCAGTCTTTTCTTCATTTTACTGCCTGCACTGCTGTCTCCCCCTCTCCTCCTTCCTGGAGGCATCTCATTAGTGATATAATGCGATGACACTAAACGCACCACCTCTCTTACTTTCAGAGTGTCTGGCTGAACTGCACAGACAAGGTGAGAAGGACTCGTATCTAAATATTTTTCGGTAGAAGTTTCTTAAGAAATTGCATTCTTCTACCATTCTTAGGCCCAAGCTGGAGACACACACAAGCAAAGCACTAACTAAAACCATGAACTGCATGCTGGATACAACCCTTCTGATGCAGAGTGTATGTAAACTTCTGACTGGAGCTTTATGTTTATATGTGTTTTATATGTTAATAATCAGACAGCAGGCAGGCCTGTTGTAACCATAGGCATCACAAACTGACCCCTGTGGCTGTGAGATTGACAGCTGTAGTCCCGCCTAATTGCATTACTCTCCCAGGTGATTGGCTCGCGCCCGGGGGGCTCATTTGTCAGGATGCATTCTGGTAATGATGTAAATTAGCAGATCTATATGTCACTCAGCCCTCTCGCCTCCTGCTGATTGGCCCCGCTGTGCCCCCGGGGCTCGGCCCCCAACCAGTCGAGGGAACCGGCTCATTGGTCTTCAGGGATCCGGGGAGTCCCCCAGAAATGGGGCTTCGCAGATTGGACATCCCTCTGGACTGATATTATCCGTCCTCCTACCTCTTTAGCTGTCAGTCAAAACCCAGGGCTTGTTTCCTGCAGCGTATATCTTTTTATCTGAAACATACAGACTCATTCTGAAACACACAGAGGGGCATGTAGGTGGCCTAGACAGCGGATATAATGGCCCCACGTTGACTAAGAACTTAAACACACTCTGTTATGACTCATAAACTGTAAATCTGTATGTTTTAAACTGAAAAAAACTGCGTGTGGGCGTGTGTGGGCTTAGCGTTGTGTAGTTCCCCCCTGTTTATACCCAGCATGTCAGAGCTGTCTTCTGTCAAAAGCAGACACCTTCACAGTGATGGACAGCCAGGAAAAAAAAACGCTCTGCACAAACGCACACTCTGGTTTCTTTACCTTCTCGTCTCAATAGCACCTATTGATGTGCTGGTTAGGGTCTGTGTGCATGTACAGGCTGCAGCGTGTTTGTGTGCCGCACACCTGTAGTGTTGCTGAAAGGTCTCAGGGAAGCATCTGGATTCTTTGTTAAAGTCACTTTGGTTATATGAGGTAGAATATGAATAAAGACTAAATAATGTCAGCATCAGCATGAGTCGATACTCATACAGATGCACAATCACTTGGTCAGGACCTCAGCTGCTGATCGATGGTTTACTCTGAGTTATTGTCTTCCTATTAACAAGCCGAGCGCTCCCCGAGGAACTCGTATGAATAGCTAAATGAGACCACTCCAAACCTCTCAACGGGAACTTGTGTTGTTTTTACACCCTCCTTTGTTTGACTGCAGACACTGCATCTCAAAAAGCCTTTTTAGCCAAATTTGGACGCGCGGTGGGTGTTTCCAAAGCACTGCGTTTCTCATGAAACTATAACTGGCTGCATATGGCGGTCATGAATGTCCCACACATGGATTTGGATATTGACTCGTCCCTCTTGTGTCACTTTTCGGCCATATTATGATTTTCTGGGGGTTTTTTTTGCTTTTAAGATTATTCATAATCAATTTGCTTTATTCCTGCAGCAGCTGGAGCCTTTCAGGTTCACTTGAAAAATGTAAAGAAGAATCAGAACACAGTAGGTCGCAAAACTATTCAGAACTCTTGAACTTTTCCTCATGTTGTCATGCTACAACCATAAATACCAATGGATCTTATTGGGATTTTAGGAGATTGACGAACACAAAGTAGTCAAAAAAAAAAAGTAGAGTGGAAGAATAATAATGATGCAGGGATTTTTTTTTACAAATAAAAAATTATAATAGGGCTTTTTTGTTTTTGAATTGAGCCCCACTTTATTCCGGTAACACTGCAAAGATCTTAATTCATATTCAATTCAATTAAGTTTATCTGTAGAGTACCAATTCACAAAACATGTCATATGTAGTATTCCAAAATATGCTAAAGGTCTGCAGGTAGAAAAAACATGCAATGGCAAGATTACAATCTATGTATGTCAAAATAACATTAATCATAATATCAGCGAAAATGACAATGATAGTTATGGAGGAGATGCAGAACTCCAGTGAACTCAGGTGGAAATGTCTGTCAGCAGGAGAGTGTGAAAAAGAAGGCTATTTCTGAAAGAAAGCCCGAAAGAAGCTCTGTTTTTGGTTTGCTTTAAAATCTGACACAGCACATCACCGTGGACACAGCATCCTCAAGTTAAACATGGCGGTAACATCATCACGCTGCGAGAAAACTATTATTCAACTCAGACATAGCTGTCACAAACAAGTAACTCAGGCAAAACTGGAGAAAAGCCAGCATATGACTGGAGTGGAATGGTTAAAATCAAAGCACCTTCATTTGATAAGACGGCTTAGTCAAAGTTTGGACCTAAATCCAATTGAGAATCTGTGTCAAGGCTTGAGAATTGCTGTTCAAAAACACTCTCCATCCAAGCTTAAGCTATTTTGCAAAGAATGGGCAAACACTGCTGTGTCTTTGAGTGCAAAGTGGCCAGAAATAAGCCCCAAAATACTTGCAGCTGTAACTTCAGCATAATAACAGTCTACAAATAAGTGACTCAGGGGGGCTGAGTCCAAATCCATGGCACACTTTTCAGATTTTTTTTTTTTTTTTTAAAGATTTACCTTGTATCATTTCCCTCCTATTTCATAACAGTGATTGAAGTTGTGTTAGTCAACATGCTGTAAAATACCTAAGTGGTTCTAGTTTAAAGTGGAAAAAAATGTGGAAAAATTTGAGGGAGGGAAAAATTTTCATGGTGCAAGAAAAGTTCAGACTACAAGGGGAAACAAAGTCTTTGTATCATGATTTTAACATCAAATCTAGTAAAACTTTGTAAAATGTCTGCTCTTTCTGCACATGTTTAATATTAGTAATTGAAAGCTGCATGCGTGTATGTGCACACTTCTGTCTGAGCAATCGTTGTTAATTAGAGATGTTTAGAGAAGCTTGTGGTTAATTTTGGTGAAGTGGCCGTAAAAACTCTCTGCCTCTCACGGAAGATCGCTTTCCATGACGCGGCACATGTTCCAAGCACTCACGCAGCGACATAATCACACACACACCTTTATGGTGCTGCATCTTCCATTTCTTTTCTACCTAACCCCCTTTTTCACACACAAAGATGTTCCCTGGGTTAGGTCCCTACCACCTCTTGGCGGAGCGTGAGAAAGCAAGAAGCATGACAAGTAATTGCCATGCTGCACGCAGTGTCTACATGAGCGCTGTTTATGAGGTGACCAGAGGGAGGAAGAGTGGAACGAGAAGAAAATAGAGCAGCAACCTGGAGGATTTTCATCATTTCTTTGACAATTTTCAAAAATTCCTGGTCCTAAAAAGTGTTGAGTAGTGTAGAAAAGGTGGGGGAATGGACTTTATGCCTAGTTCTGTTGTGTACAAAATAAACATCTGAGTTTAAGAAAAAAATCTCCAACCAGGTTCTTTAATGGTGGTATTTACGTAAAAGCTTCATCCATCTGTCCATCCATTCATCCATCCTTCCATATATAAAATGGAAAGCCAGTGATCAGAAGTTTCTTTGCTGATTTCTAATTTTCTTATTGATTTTGATTTGTTTTTTTTATAAGGACTAAACCACAGAAAAGAAAAATGCTGTTCTTTAATAGATTCAGTAGTTCTGTGTCCAGCACAAAGAGGTTCCAGGATTACCTCAGAGTATATGTCACTTACCTTCATCTGATTTCTAAGGTTGTTCAAAGTTAGTGGAAATGTAAATATTCTTTTCAGTATTTGACCTGTGATTGGGGATCTGAGCCCTTAAAGGGAAAATTGCCAGATTCCTCTTTCTGATCGATTGATTGGTGCATCTCCAGTGTTAAATCAGATCTGTTTCTAGACACAGTGATGAAAATGTTTTGGAAAAACTCTCTCATTGTAACCAGGAGTTTGTGCCTCGAGCGTTTATGTGTTTAGGGGCAATAATTGATTTCTGTGTTTTGCCCCGCAGGGCTCATCCCCACATTTCCCAACCCAACACACACACACAAACACATCCAGGCTTGCTGCAGTATTAATGAGACATGAATAAGACATGAAGAGAGACCCCCCTCCTACATGCTCACACAGGGTCCCCCCTCCCCAGCTGCTTCCTGTCTGCAGATTACCCAGCTTTCACTGGGTTCTGGTTAAGTGGGGCCAGGAAGAGATTTAACCCCCTCAGCAGGAGGAGACATCCAGCATCCATGTATCAATGTGCACAAACACACACACGCGCACACACACACTTTACGCCTTCAGTTATTGGAATTTTTTTGTGCGTCGAGG
This sequence comes from Xiphophorus maculatus, assembly GCF_002775205.1. NCBI lineage: Eukaryota > Metazoa > Chordata > Actinopteri > Cyprinodontiformes > Poeciliidae > Xiphophorus > Xiphophorus maculatus. Next base: position 16,721,653 of record NC_036445.1, read on the forward strand.
TATGTTTTAGGAATCTCAAATGGTTTAAAATGTATAAAAAAATCCTGGTTTTGTAATTTAACAGATATCTTTAATCTGTAAATAATTAAAGCTGGAAAATCTGTTTTGGCTAAAAGTATTAAAAAAATTAAAAGAACTGCAGTAGTCTAGCCACATACGTGTGTGCACTCTTAAACTAAATCTCTGCTGAAACACCTTTACATTTAATTTCAGCGTTCAGTGTTCTTCTATTTAATACAATATTTGCCCACTCTATCTTCCTGATGTTCTCCTAATCTGTCAGATTGTGAAGACTTCTCTTGTCCACAGCCCCAGTTCTTATCATCCTACAGATTTTCTGTCAGATTAGGTCTAAAGATTAGAAAACTGTCATTTTCTCCTCTGAAGTTATTCTTTTGTTGGTTTGGATGTATACCTGCATTCACCACGATACTGAAAATATTAACTCCCACCTAAAGGTTTTGGATCAAAACTGACTGAGAGCTGGAATTGTTCATTTAACTTCATCCGTACTCATGATGCCACCACCCTCATCTGTCACAGTAGGTGTTGTTTTCGAGATATGCAGTTTTGTTTTTGTGCCAAACATTTCTTTAAGAATTGTGTCCCAAAATTTCCAGTTTGGTCTTAGCAGACTATAACTTATTCTTTCACAAAGTTTTTTGGAAATTTGAGCCCTGTGGTATTGGTAGTTTTCTTTAGAAGAGCCGTCATCAGTTCTTCATTCCTACAGGATGTTCTAAGATGACCCCTTGGTGGGAGACAGAAGAAATCTAGTTAAAGTAACATCGCTGTTGGACAAATTCAATTCAAATTCAAAAATACTTTATTGATCCCAAAGGAAAATTAAATAAATGTCTAAATGTAATAATGTGTTCTACACATGCATGAAGTTGTTGTTCAGCTGGAAAGCTCCTTTAGTGACAGACTGCTGCATCCTAGGTGCACAAAGGAGCGTTATTGCAGATCCTTCCCAGCTGCTGTTAAGACCATCACTTTACATCCTTTCTGTTATTTGCACATCCTTCCTGATTTTTATAATTTCTTATAAATGGTTTATATGTACAAATATACATGTCTTGTATACTTTCTAAAATTATTCTATTAATTTCTTTTAATTTGATTATGCAATTCTTGATAATTGTACAATATTATTTGTTTATTTGTGTTATGCTTTTAATTTGCCTCTTCTGACTTTGCTTTTTCAGTGACCAGTTTCCATTTTGTCTTATCTTCAACTTGGAGAAATGTCCAGATTTAGTGTTTTTTGCCAATCCCTGAGAAATTGTTTATTTTCCTCTCCTGGCTGATACCTTTGTACAGAGATATTATTTTGATTCTTTCGAATCTTGCTGTGAACCTTGGTTTTAGCTGAAGGATCTAATTGAGAAAATGTTGGGTATATTCTACCATGACAGCTGAACATTATTTTATTTTTTTTAGATTTGCTATGATTGACCACAACTGTGAACTGAGTAAGACCAAATGGTAAAAATCTGATCAGAAACTGTTTCAATTAATTATATACTGTATGTAGTATTAGTATTAGTTTTAATTTAATTGTTGCCTCACTAACATATAAGATTTTTACAGCGGTGTCAGGAGTGATTTTAAATCTACTGTTGAATATTCTGTGGCTTTTATTTCATTTGGACTACAGAAAAAATGCAAATCAAGCTCTTCACCTCCAGGTTTGCTAAATCGATGTATTTCCTCTAAAATTTCTGTCATTTTTACTCTCCTAAGTTTGTCTTATTTAATGCAAGCCATCTTTATAGAGAGCTATTGGTGTTGCTCAGAGCAAGGAGGACAGACGGGAAGCTGTCTCGGCTCATTATGTTGCCCACTTGATAAGTAAGCGTATGTTGCTTTAGGTTGAGTTGTGACCTTCAGTGTGTTTTTGTTGCAGGCCTCAGCAACGTCCAGCCCAGGATCAGCTTCCCCCGGCTCGCAGGTTCATGCGGCAGCTGTCAACGGAGATAGAAGCGCCCTCGTCAAACTCATCACAGGTCAGACACACGCTGGCGTTCATCAGTAGCTCCCTCTGCTACAGTACGCTCTAACAGTATTGGCACACTTACTGAAGATGAGTAAAAAGCCTTAAACATGGGCGTGCCGTGGTGGCGTAGGGGTTGGCGCGACCCATGTTTGGAGGCCTTGAGTCCTCGACGCGGCTGTCGCGGGTTCAACTCCCGGACCCGACGATATTTGCCGCATGTCTTCCCTCCTCTCCTTTCCCCGTTTCCTGTCAGCCTACTATCACATAAGGGACACTAGAGCCAACAAAAGACCCCCTGGAGGGGTAAAAAAAAAAAAGCCTTAACATGACAATTGAAGAATGTAAAACAGTCCAACATTTAATTTGGGTACATTTTAAAATTCAGCACTTGGTCTTATACAATAACATGTAGAGAAAGGAGCGAGGGGTTTATTTATACAATCTGTGTAGATCAGCAACCTTTTTAGTCCATTTTCTCCTCATTCCTACAAAATAAAATTTAAGCCACAAATGTAATACATAGAAACATACTTTGTATATTGTGACATTCAACATGTCACAATCATTTAATTTCTACTTCTAATAAAAATAGACCCTACAAAAGAGAAAAATATACTTGATTGAGTACAAGGCAAATTGAGTTCACATTTCTGAAACAAAGCACACAGCCTCCTTATTTAAAATCTATCAAATCAAAAAGAGTAACTGCAGAAAGTAGCATTTCCTATTGCTTTTATATTTAAATGCATTGCTTGTATTTCTGTAATTATGTATGCTAATGTTATTAAGAGACTCTGTGGGTCCATGGTTTCTATATTATTGGATCCCGATAGAGGACAGTTGATTTTCTATCTGGAGAACAAATCAAACATTTTCCGTTTCGTGGTGGAGGTGACCAGATTTTTTTTTAAAATGTCAACGTTTCAAATAGTTCACACGGTAACAACCACTGTGACAAGGTTCTGCAGGCCTTTGTGAGGGAGACCAGTTAAATTCAATTTATTTACATAGCGACAATTCACAACAAATGTCATCTTGAGGCACTTTGCAAAGAAAATAATCTCAGTTTAATCACACATGCATTCTGATTGCAGTTAATAATCAGTACATTACACTCAGTTAATTATTAAAAGCAGTTTTAAAAGTTTCTGTCTCAGGAAATCTCATTGCATCAAGTAAGTGACTTGCATCAATCCTCCAGACGGATTCTCAGCCCAAAGCATCACACATCCTCTACCATACTTAACAGTAAGAGTGAGCAGGAGATGTTTCACTGCAGCTTGTTGACTCAGTTAGTCTCAACTAAATAAAACAGACAGTTCCAGTTGAGTTTAGCAAATGGCATGTTTTTAAATTTGTGTTGGTTTGGGAGAAAAAGGCTCATCCAGCCATGTTTGTCAAAGTCTCAGTTGTATAAAACTTTAAAATATTTTTTAAAATGTTCTTGTTTCTTGATTTATCCTGGTCTTTCCCATTTTGAAGAGCAGAAGAGAACGATGAGCCTCTTTATCATATTATTTACCAGAGAATTAATAATTAAAGTTTCAAGATTAACCTAATCTTGAAACTTTTAGGTCCTTCTATATATATATATATATATATATATATATATATATATATATATATATATATATATATATATATATATATATATACATATACGTGTATATACGTATATATATATATACGTATATATATATATATATATATATATACATATATATATATATAAAACATAGTTTATTCACATTGTGTATACGATTTTAGTGAGTAGATGTGAAGAGAAGCTGGTTGTGAAGGAAAACAGACGTTTTAGTCCATTTGAACTTTGACAAGGAGCAGAAATGAGTCAATTTGTAAAACTTATTCTTTCAAACGCAGAATAACTAACTCTGACTGTGCGTGTGTAGCGGAGCCCCAGTTGAGGGACCATGAGGACCAGTTTGGCCGCACCCCCTTGATGTACTGTGTGCTGGCCGACCGGCTACACTGCGCTGATGTTCTGCTGAAGGCCGGCGCCTTGGTCAACAAGACGGACCACAGCCAGAGGAGCGCTCTGCACCTGGCAGCACAGAAGGTACCGACTCCCACAGACGCACAGTGGAGCACACTCAAGCATTTACCCTTTTATGCATCGTTTGTTCTGTATAAATTTTCTAAAACATATTGCAACAAAAGCTGCCCATCAAAATCAAAGTGAAGTTAAATGAGCTCAAGTGGGGAGCTAGTGCCCCCTAGTGGCTGCCACCAAAGCCTGAGAGTTTATGTGGGGTATTATTGATTAATATATAATGATTAAGGACAAACACTGCAGCTGTGAGTTTTTACACTGCACAAAACCTTACAAAGTTTTTTTAAATAGTGCAAATATCTTGAAATAACTTGCAAGTAACTTTTCAGCAGGAACTAGGAACTTGTTTTAAGTCAATAAATAGGAGCTTGAATATTGAAGCGGTACAAGACATTTTTTCCATATATTGATGAAAAAGTACTAGTATAAGTGAAATAATCTGCCAGTGAAAAAAGATATTTTACTCTTATTATATGGAAAAAATGTCTTGTACCGCTTCAATATTCAAGCTCCTATTTATTGCTGAAAACTCACTTGTTAGTTAGTTTTGTCTTATTTCAAGTGCACTAAGATATTTGCACTAGAAACTAGACCAAAAATACTTTTGTGTTTTTGCAGTGTAACTCATGCTTTTATATGTAAAGACTTATTCCACATCATGCTTAAGAGACAAATAGGAACATGCTCTTTTGTAACACAGCTACATGTGACAATAATACTAATGTCGCTACTTTTGATGCAGGATCATCATATCGTTAAGAAGAGATGGGAGGTAATAGGTTATTGGGTAGGATCTCAGCGATGGAAAGTGTGTGCATGTGTGTGTGCGTGTGTGTGAGTTGGGGGATGCAAGTGATGGGAAGCCCTGTCTCTTTGACATCTGATCAATAAGTGGCTGAGACAGCAAGAGAGACCAGGGATTACTGATCTAATTGGACTGAGAATGGAGAGGACAGGATTACACACACACACAACCACGTGCGTGCATCTACCCACACAAACACACACGCTCTCCTCCACAGTCGAGATGCATCCTCACACACAAGATAGATCTGTCAGACTGTGGCTTTGCATCCTCAGAAAGGCAAATATACAAAAGCGCAGCCACACGTGCGCACGGCGTGGACATGCCGCCGTCGCCTGAGCTCTCCGCTGCGATGCATCACCCAGGGGGCCCGGTAGTTAAAGAGGCCAGGAGTGAGGGTGATAATGATGTGGAGGGGGATGACAGGCAGACGTGGCCGCTGTTTACTGTTTAACAGCTCATCACAAGCGCTCAGTAGCGAGGCAGGAGGAAGGGGACGGAGATGGATGACCTGCGGATTGAAGCAGACACCACTGAAAAAGCCCTGTGTGTGTGTGTGTGTGTGTGTGTGTGTGTGTGTGTGCGTGTGTGTGTGTGTGTGTGTGTGTGTGTGTGTGTGTGTGTGTGTGTGTGTGTGTGTGTGTGTGTGTGTATGTGTGCGTGACACCGCTGCTGGTTCATGACTACCGTTGAGAAGAATGGCTGATTTCTGAAATTCCCATCAGCACGGTTCACCCTGGCGGTGTGTTTGCAGGGCAATGTGCGTTTCCTGAAGTTGCTCCTGTCCAGGCGTGCCAACTGTCTGCAGAAGGATTTGGAGGGCATGACCCCCCTCCACCTGGCCACGCGACACCCGTCTCCCAAAGCCCTCGCCCTGCTGCTCAAACACATCGGGCCTGGAGAGGTGGACACGCAGGACAAAAATAAGGTTCTATAATCCAGACACACACACGCAAGCAAAACTATTCATCCGCCTCTATTTCACGTTACATCCATAAACTTCAGCGCATTTTATCAGGATTTGATGCCCTAGACCAGCGACTTGCAACCTGTGGTTCCTACAAAACCAAAAAGGAATTGATTATGGCTGAAGCAAATTGTCTATTCAGGAGTTTTTCAGCAAGTTCATGTGCAGAATGTGCTTTGAATATCTACAATACTTTTTAAAATAACTATATTCAAACTAGGCTATCTGTCTTTCTTAATTTTTCATATTTATAGAAAAGGCTCACGTCATTGCACATTTTTTTCTTTTGTAATAAAGGATTCATTTTATTCTGAATATAGAAATACATTCTACCAAAACACCTAAACTAACAATCTGTGCAAAGAGAGCCTTAATCAGAGAAGAAGCCAAGATGCCCATTGTAACTGTGGCGTAGCAGCAGAGATCCACAGTTTAGATAGAACAGCCTGCAGAAAGATAAACTACCAATCAGTTGCTCTGTGAATTTGGCCGTTGGGGAAGTGTGGCAAGAGGGAACTCAGTTTTGAAAGAAGGCAATAGCGAGTTCTGCTTGCAGTTTCTCAGAAGCAATGCAGGGGAAACAGCAAACATGTAGAAGAAGCTGCTCTGCTCACATGAAAGTAGATTTAATGGCATACATGCAAAGTGCTGTGTGGAGTTGTAATACTCCCCATCAACTCCAATCGAAACAGAAACAACTTTTTGTTTTTGTAAAGTGCCTCAAGACGGCATTTGTTGTAAATTGGCGCAACGTAAGTAAACTCAATTGAATTGAACTCAGTTAAGTCTTGTACAATCCTGGAAAAAAATACAAGAGATGAGCCTGAACGCAGGTTATTCTTCCATCAGGACAACCATCCTAAAAATCCAGAAAAAAGCTACAACTGGATAGTTTAGATCAAAGCGTATTCATGCATTTGAACGGCCCAGTCCAATTAGGAATCTGTGGCAAGACAGGGAAAATAGACAAATAGTCATCCAACCTGACAGAGGTTGAGCTGTTAAGCTGGAAAGAATGGGAACAGATTTTAGTCCCTAGATGTTCATAGCTGGTTAAAAAAATACCTCAAAAGTTGCAGCTGCAGATGTAGCACATCGAAGTGTTGACTCAGTGGGATGAAGAAATCGTAGATGCATGAAATAGTAGATGCATGCAAAACCTTTCAGAATTTTATTTGGGAAAAAATTAGATAACTATTTAGAATTTTTCCTCCCCTTCATGTTTACCCCCTCCTCTGTGTTTGTCCATGACATAAAATCTCAATGACATACTCTGAAGTGTGTGGCCATAGTAGAATAAAATGTCAAAAGTTCAAGAGGTAGGAATACTTTTTCACTGCAATTTCTCAATTAGAAAGCAGCCAGTCCAGGCGTCTGACCAATAACCTGCAGAGAGATAACAGACCGGCTCAGGATAGTTTCCTTGAAACGCGCTCGCACACAACGGCAAGCGATGCAACAATCTGCGTCTTTGTTCTGTGTTTTCCTGATAAGACCACAAACACACTGTCCCCTCTGTCTGAAGGAGCTGATGTGTATCTGACATCAGTATTTAGTTTTGTAATAATCCAATATGCATCATCGCGTCAGATGACAGTGGTTTCAGCAGATCTCAGAATAGCTCAGCAGCCGTCATGGAGTCAATATCTGGGTTAGGATCTCTGGGCCGCTGTGGGGCCTTCAATACAAGCTTTGTGTTGCACGTTCCTTCATATTTCCTGACCGTGTCATAGTGGAGTAATTTTCTGAACGTAAGTGGAAACCTCAGCCCCACAGCAATCCCTCTGTCTCCTCCAGCCTCATTCATCCATCTCTGTCTATCGCCTTTTTTTTTTTCTTTTGTCTGTTTACAGCAAACCGCTCTTCACTGGTCAGCATTTTATAACCGACGGGAGCACGTCCGCCTTCTCATCAAGCACGATTCCAACATCGGCATCCCGGACAGCGAGGGCAAGATTCCTCTGCACTGGGCTGCACACAGTCAGGAGGCCAGCGCCACGCAAACTGTCCGCTGCATACTGGTACACACTAACGCACACACACACACACACACGTCTAAATCTGCCATCCTCACTCATCAGTCTGCATGTCTGTGTAAAGGAAGCAGCGCCCACTGAGTCCCTGCTGAACTGGCAGGACTATGAGGGTCGGACGCCTTTGCACTTTGCTGTTGCCGACGGAAACGAGGCAGTGGTTGAGGTGTTAACGTCTTATGAGGGTTGCAATGTCACGGCTTACGATAACCTCTTCAGAACGCCGCTGCACTGGGCGGCGCTGCTGGGTGAGTGGAAACACGTGGGCCGCACAGGTTCCCCGTCACTCAAAGTATTTTCCAGATCTGGATAAGTCGGCAAACCGAATAAGAGTTTGAAAGAATCCAATATTTCTATGTATTTTCCAGGCCTTATTACCAATACTGTTGTCTAAAAATCATCCTTCGCTCTCCTTCCTTCTATGTAACCTGTTTTTCTTCCTTGTGTCCCTATTTCCTCCGTCCTTTGCGTCTTTCCTATCTTGCTCAATTCCTAGCTCCCTTCCTCCTTTGTGGAGTTCCTTAAATGTGTCCTTTCTTTATCTCCTTGTGTTCTTCCCTTCCTCGTTACTTTCTGCCCTTCTTCCTGTCATCCTTATTTGTCTCCTTTCTTCCTTCCTTGTATCATTCCCTCCTGCCTTGTGTCCTTCCATCTTTTCTTTTATGTGTCATTCATATATTCCTCCTATGTGCCCATCCTTCATTTTATATTTCTTCCTGGTGTTCTTTCCTTCCTCCTTTGTGTTGTTTCTTAAATGTATCCTTTCTTTCCTTGTGTTTTCCTTCCTGGTCTATATCCATCCTTCCTTAATCATGTTTTTCTGTCCTTCTTTCTGTCATCCTTAGTTGTCTTCTTTCTATTTTCCCTTCTTCCTTCCTCTTATTCATCTGTCTCTCTGTCCTTCCATACCTCATGTCCGTCCTCCCTTTTTTCTTTGATTAATTTCTTGTTTTCTTCCTTTCCTTCCTTGTGTCCTACCTCCATTCTCTCCTTTCTTTCCTTTTCATTATCAATATCAGCCAAAAAAATCATGGCGAACTTTATTATTTCATATTTTAAACTAAACACAAAGGATGGAGAAATTTTTACATGGAAAACATGAAGGAAGCCTGAAGATGCCACTACAAGCTGTGACTGTGTTTAGCAGTATTGTTCCGAATATACAAATATGATGTTTAGTGACACAAAAGGTAAAGGGTCAAGTAGAAAATGCACACAATTCTGATAAAAAGACATATTTGTGTTCAACAAAATATAAATCTAAGACAATATAGACCTCAGTGGGGTTCTCCTGGGTTTAATAGATGCAAAAAGTGTAATAAAAAAAAGCATAAATGCATTCAACCTGAATTCAGATTACTTGACTTCACACCTGCCAAAATTTAATGAATGTTTTTAACATGGAATAAATCTCAGCTAGTCCTTTAGTTAAAGAAGAGAGAGATCAGAAATGATCAAAGATCTCACTACATAAAGGTATCAGTCAGGAGAAGAGTATATGGTCCATATGTAAAGTGGCACAGTGGAGACATTATAGAAACTGGACATTTCCCAGAACTGATGAAACGTCAAGACAGTTTCATGCGATGCTTCTAAGAAACTGAAGGAGCTGCATGAATTTCTCACAAGGACTGATTGTGTTCCTCATGTGACAATAATCTCATATAATCTCCATATATCTGGACTCAGGAGTAATGTTGCTAGACAGAAGCCTTTTCATAAAGAACTAGCAAAAACCTTCCAGTGGGGGTATGTGTGTTAGGCTCTGATGAAACAAATTTTGATCATTTTGTACATTTCCATGAAGGAAGATCCAAAAACAACACAAAAACGGAAACTCTGGCAGCATTATGATCCAGGGTTCCCTTTGTTCACGTGAAACTGAGGTCTATTTCAGGGTGGAGGAAAGATTGAATCAGTCAGTTTTGGCCACAGGAAGCTGAAGATGAAGAGGGATTATTTTTTTTTAAAGCTGCAGGTTTTTCTGAAGATAAATGTGGAGAACTAATTTTTTAAAATATTTTCCCCTGTCCTGACTAGCTTGTTTTCAGTTTTGTTGTAAAGGATGAATGTGCCACTAAGCGTGGACAATGTTTTGAAATTATCTCAACTTTTGTGCCGTTTTACTAGGAATGTTCACACTTTGGAGATCCACTGTTAATAAGCGTTTTAATGATTTGTGTGACACTGTGGTTCAGCGATCAGTTTCTCAGATTCATGTCTCTAACTCTCCAACTTTATCTCCTCCTCATGTGAAAACTGATTTTTTTTTGTTTTTAGGACATGCAAAAATTGTCCATCTGCTGCTGGAGAGAAACACGTCTGGGACGATTCCTTCAGACAGCCAAGGAGCGACGCCGCTGCATTATGGGGCTCAGAGCAACAACGCTGTGAGTTTTCTAGTACTTTAGCCAAATTAGCTGAGTTAAATCTTTGCCAACAAAGGCAAATTGTTATCCTCTGTTGCCTCTTGTGTCATAACAAGTCCATTTAACACCGTTAATAGACTGCCGCTGTCTTTCTCTGCGCTTGAAGGAGACGGTCGGTGTGTTTCTGTCTCACCCGTCTGTGAAAGACGAGCCCGACCTGGAGGGCCGGACGGCCTTCATGTGGGCCGCCGGGAAGGGAAGCGATGAAGTCATCCGCACCATGCTCACCCTCGTCCCTCGCATCGACATCAACATGGCCGACAAGTATGGCGGCACCGGTGAGAAACTGTTTTGATAATAACGGGGTTGACCAGAAAGCAAAATCAGTATCATGAACAGAGCGTAGAACAAATACAATAATGCCAACATAAATATATAGAAATGTGTACAGTACATAAAAAACAAACAAATAAGAACTTGTCTAAATGGCTTTAATGTTTTTTAATAAGTGTTCCTCTTTAAATATTGAGAATTAAAGTTTAATTTATGTCTACAATACTTTGGAACTAATAAAATTAGGTTGATAATATATGATTGGTTTGTTTTATTTGGGGAACAAGAGGAGAATCCAAACAACTTATTTACAGAAGTGAGGGAAAAGTTATTAAATGTACACATATCTTGCCAGAAAATATGAGAAAGGACAGGACCAGCAAAAATTACAGAGATCTTCTTCTTAGAGTTGCCAGAATGACAAGTTCATGCACTGTAAAACATTTGAGCCTCTTTTAGTTGTGTCTACTGTCTTCAAGTCAAATAAATTTAGCGAGTTTTAGATTTTGAACCTAAATGTGTGAGTTTGTGAAAGACAAACTTACAGTTAACTTTTTATTAATTTTGTCAAACCTCCAAGAATTGAATTAGCACTTACTGTAGGTTAGCACTTAAAAAATTTAAAGGAGAAAAAGACGGGAGTGGGAACTATTTCCCAGAATGCTTAGTGGCATATTTGTGTCCTGTGTTGCTAGTGAGTGAGATGGAAGTGTGTTACATTGATCTGACTCTTGCGTGTTATTACGGCAAATATTTATTTTAAACTTGAGGATAATGTCCTGTTTACACAAAATATTTTTGAACAGAATTCATTGCGATGTTTAATAAAATTCATTATGAGATCAGAAATTTTGTTAATTCAATTTGAAACAAGAATGTAAATGATTCTAAAGTAAAATAAATTGATAATGTGGGTAAAAATAATAGATAAATGTGTTCTCTCTAACTAGGTAAGCACAGTTTTTACTTGCAATATGCACCATTAAGTTGAAACTCACAATTCAAGATTAATAAACTTAAAAAAACAATGTTTGGACAACTTGTCTCTTGTTCTTAAATCAACTTCATGAACTTTAATTACTGAGTTAAAACCACAACAATTTTCTTGTTGACTTAAATTGCATTTTCAAGGCAGCAGGTGGGCTTTCAGTTTCAAGTTAAACCACCTTCAAATGTTTTACAGTGCGTCAATGTGCTTTATGTAAAAACTTGCAGGGATAAAATTTTACAAGATACTTTTTAATAATCAAATATTTAGACAGAAGACATCGGATTTTTCTCCCAGTTCAGGTCTGACTCAAGGTTATTCCAATAAGAGATCACATTTGGAACAGAGACAATGTGTTTCATTAATAAGGCATGTATATCCCAGTTGTTTTTTCACCCTGCTGACTAGAGCCAGCAGGGTCCAGACATGGAGGAGTCAGTGCAGAAGTTATAGAGGACTTAAGAAGCATTATAACACCAGACGGGATAGCATCAAGGAAAACACAGAACTGGGTCAAACCGAGTTCTGTTAGGCCTCCCCTTTGACATACATGACATACTATGTATGCGCATAATCTCCATGGCAACATCACATTGGTCTAACCAGCTGGGAATAATTTATCCCTGCTGGAGTCATGCTAAGCGAAGGGTGACAGAACTGCCTGGAGCCTGAATCACTGAATCACGCTCTTGACTCGATACAGTGAACAGGAGGAAGTGATTAACAAATCTCGAAGGTGTTTAATGTGTCAATTAAAAGACTTTCAAATCATTGTTGTCCAAACAGCGCTCCATGCGGCCTCCCTGTCGGGCCAGGTGAGCACGGTGAAGCTGCTGCTGGAGAAGGGAGCGACAGTCGACTCTCTGGACGTCATGAAGCACACACCGCTATTTCGTGCCTGTGAGATGGGATACAAAGATGTTATCCTCACGCTCATCAAAGGTGGGCGTGATTCTTACATGTTGGCAAACGAAGTTTTATGGCGTCGTGGAAACTGTATTTATACTTCTCTAACTTTTCCGCATTTTGGCACATCACAACCACGAAAATCGTTGTGTCTTATTTTGATTTTACACCAGGAGTGGGCGATATGGACTTAAAGTTTAATCACAATAACTTGCGGTATTATTGTAAAAGCAATAATACCGCATTTTTAAGTAACTGTATGACAATGACTTTGTGTCACTGTAATTAAATCCCCCCAAACACAAGTGATGCTCTGGAAAAATCCTTCCCATTTGTAACTTGCCTCTTTAGGAGATCAGTCACATAAAAAGTCTGATTTGTATGATTAAACTATACATGGTAACTGTATTTTCAAATGTATTGGTATTTATTGATGCTATAATTGAACAGTGGACAAAAATAGTAAAAGTGTAAATTTTTCAATCCCTTCAGTTTTCTCTGTTCCTGTTTATACTTTTTGAACTATTATGTTATGTTTTTGCTGCTGACTTGCTAAACAAAGTCATGGACTTCTGGCTAAATAGCTTTGCAAATCCGCCATTTTTATTTCTCACAAAGATTTTGTAGTCCAAGTTACGGTTTGTTTACTAACGTAAACCTCAGAAGTGCTGTATTTAGTTTTTTATGTTTGTCTTTATACTGAGATTAAATTACATTCATGTAGTTTATGAATATAGTTTATTAAACTGAGTTTTATTTAGGGAGTCAATGGGGCAGAACACATATGCATACTACACTTTTAGGATACCTGATGCCGTATCTTAATATTGAAAACCATGTATCCCTTTCCTTCCACTTTACAATTAGGCACCACTTTGAGTTAATCTACTACATGAACGGCCAATAAAATGCTCTGAGGTTTTGCTTTAACGCGGATCCCTGCAGGGCACCCAGACTGTCTGTATTTGTCACTGTGGAAAACATAACTACTTTGTTCCTTTATTACCTTTGTTGTTCTTTATATTTCCAAAACAAATAAATGTAGGTTCTGCTTGTGTAGAGCTGGTTGATGTGGACGGTCACACTGCTCTCCACTGGGCAGCTCTGGGGGGGAACGCCGAGGTCTGCCAGATACTGATGGAGAACGGGATCAGTCCCAACGTCCAGGTACTGATACAAATATTTCAAAAATTAAAAGAGGACTTAAGAGTTTTTTTTCTTTTGTCACTTTTTAAGTGCACGGTGGCACAGTTGGTAGCTCTGCTGCCTCGCAGCAACAATGTCCTGGTTTCGAATCCCATCCTGGGGTCTCTGCATGATGGATTAATTGGGTTTTATTATATTTGAGATGAGGTTTCATCTGCTTTTATCCTCTAATTTAAAGGGCAAAAGTAAGAAAACTATTCACTTATTGAGGATTAGCCATCTGTCTTTATTTGAAAGTAAATGACCTTGATTAGAGTCATTTAAGCTTCCCATGATTCAGACTTTCTCGTAATCTTGTAAAGTGATCTTGAGTAATGGCTCATAGTGGCTTTCTTTGGATTTTGGCAGCTATTTTAACCTATTTATGTGCACCTTGTGTAGCTAACCATGATGGTAGATGCTACGGTGGATGCTTAGAAACTTGAGGAGAAAAGAAACAGACTGGGTTAAAAACATTTATCTGCACTATTTTGTAGAAGTCATGGAAATGACTTATCTTTTTGTTTATACCAAATTTTATACAAACTACGTTTAATATTTTCTGTTAAAGAATATAATTTTTAGCATTTATAAGAAAATAAGAAATAGTAACCATGTAGGTTTTGACAGCCTGTTACATTTAGACACTAATAGTTTATCTCTTGGGCTTTGGACCCTTTGATAAAGCCTTTAGAGTCAGAAGGCCTATCAAATGAAAAATAAAGCCTTTTTCTAATTTCAAACTTTGTTGACTGATACTTTATTTCTGTTTTAAACGGGCCATAAACTGGAAAGGAAAGAGTGAGAAGGAAGTTCAAATACGTAAATATTGCTAAAAACCTTCAAAAAGCGTAAAGTTTTGTTGATCAATCACAAGAACGCCTGGCTTTTCTAAAGGTTTGAGTCGAAGTATAGAATGAGACGTTTCTTTGTCTCCATGTGTGTCCGGCTGCAGGATCACGCAGGACGCACTCCGTTGCAGTGTGCTGCATACGGTGGTTACATCACATGCATGGCGGTTCTGATGGAAAACAACGCTGACCCAAATATACAGGACAAGGAGGTGAAGATACGCTTGCACATGTGTTTGATTTGGGTTAAAAGAAGGTCATATGAACCGAGTTTCTTCTTTGTGGGAGCACAGGGGCGGACTGCGCTTCACTGGTCCTGCAACAACGGATACCTGGATGCTGTGAAGCTGCTCCTGGGCTACAACGCCTTCCCCAACCAGATGGAGCACACCGAGGAGAGGTGAGGAGGGAGGCGTTGGAGCCGAGGCCAGGCAGACGGCTATATGACTAAAGCTGCTTCTGTTGCTCAGATATACGCCTCTGGACTACGCTTTACTGGGGGGGCACAGTGAGGTGACCCAGTTCATGCTGGAGCACAGCGCTCTGTCCATCGCCGCCATCCAGGACATCGCCGCTGCCACCATCCAGGCCGTCTATAAGGGATACACCGTCCGAAAGGCCTTCAGGGAGAGGAAGCAGCTCCTCATGCGACACGAGCAGCTGCGCAAAGATGCAGCCAAGTGAGAGAGGAGCACACAGCAACACACACTTAGCATATTTGAAGATACTTTCTCTTTGAGCAGCCCCCACCTGCACACTGATTCCTAACTATTGATGCAGTTTCATCATCCCTTGTGTCAACCTTAACACAAAATCAACTGGAAATCCATTTATCTTTCTATGTATTTGTTGACTGTTCCAGAGGACGGTGTCTCTTCCTGCCTATTTGTCCCTCATTGTAGTTTTAGTCTTTGTTTTCCGTCATAGGTAAACAGATGAATCTTCTCTCTGTCTCTGGCCTCCAGTTTGCTCTTCATTGGTTATTTGCTCACCAGTCTCACCTTTGTATTAATTAGTAGATTTGGGGTTTTTTCAAACAGGGAACAAATTATTATTCTTTTGATTTCCTCGCTTCATAAATGTATTAATGAAGTGAGGGAAATTTAAATGTGTAGTTTAAGCACTTGTGGTTTACAAGTAGATGTTTCTTTTAGCTGTGCTCACTTTGTTGCTGAATGATTACAGAAAAATTAAATAGTGGTTAGAAGGAAAGAAGTAATTGTAAAGTAGAAGTAAAATGATTGAGCCCCCTGTACTTTGGTGCTGCTCGATAAAGCCCAGTTACACCAATTCTCTTCAGGAGACACCTTATGCTAAATCAAAGTCCACCTGTGAATACTGTATGAAAGTCTCAGATGTTTGTTAGAACATGAAGATGTAGAAACCCAGCAGGCAATTAAGGAAAAATTTAAACCTGTAGGCTGTAAAACAATGTTCATTCAATAAAAAAACAAATTATTTCATTGTTAGCATTGCTAATTATCACAATTCTTTTCAAAATCTCCAGATTTTAAGCACAACCTTTCTTGTCGGCTGCTGCGATTCATTTTGTGTTTTTCTTGTAGGAAGAGAGGAGAAGAGCAGCGAAGGCGAGGCGCGACACAGCATGTTGGAGCGGACGGTGCGGACAAACCAAGGGTTTCGCTTCTGAGAGCTGAGCAGGAGGCGCTCTCCTTAACGAACATTGTGGAAGACCTAACCATGTATGATTCATCTGTCAATACGAAGAAACACGCCAAGGTCAAAGAGCGGAGGCATAAAGGTGCCAAAGAAATACTCAACTGTATTACAACATAATGATAATAATAAAAACATACTTCTTTATTAGAGAAATTATATGTATTTGTAGCCAGGCTTACGTCAAATTGTGATGCGAATTTTGAATGAATTTTAAAGATGTCGCAGAAAAGAAAATGCGAAAGGTCTTGCTTCCATCTGCTGGTTTGAAGTGAATCAACCAGGCCATGTAAATTGTAATTTCATCAGAAGTTGACACTACACTTGTTTGTAAAAAAAAAAAAATACACGGTATAAGATGAGTTTTGTGCTCCTGGTAAGGCACAAACCCACCAGTGGATGAGAGTTTCCCACCCAGAGGTTACACTAGACTTTTTCGCTGTCCGTCATTTTGACAGACACAATAAAAAAAAATCCATCATAATTAAGTAAAAATAATGACACATTTCATTTTTCTTTTGTTTAATTAATATTCAACAAGCTGAACATCAAGCAGATGAATACATGTATCTCACACTTAAATTATAAACATGGACATGAAACGTTCACCTTCTTGTGCGTAATCAAATGTCTCAGGGTTTTGATATTGATCAGGAGGATAAATCTACACTCTCGAGCCGCACCTTACGCTGGAACTACAAACAGCAAGTTTTCAAATCAGGGAACATCTCTGAAGCAATTTGAAGGAAGGATGTGCTCCAAAGTATAACTTCCAGATAGTGAGATGTATTTAGTTCAGAGTTCAGATCAGAGGTGATATTCAGATGGGATTTTTATTATTATTATCATTGATTGATTTAATTACTTCTGCAATGTTCTCTAAACAAAATGTAGGGTGTTTTTGTTTTTGTTTTTCAAATTTTGCGTTACTTCAAAACCATCAAGGTATGAAAAACCTTGATGGAAACAGGACTACTGAGTCATATTTTTCCGAGTGAGCTATTGAATTGACTTTTACTTTTGCCTTGTCAGGCCAGAACATCAGGATTTCCAGAAGAGGTGTTGCAGCTGAGCGACAAGAAGCTTTGAGCTGCAGCTCCGCCCTGAGCGACCGCTCTCCACCCGAAGCCCCACAGCACAGCCGGCTGAAGAAGCTTCTCTCTCCCACCGGCTCCAGAGAACCCCCAACTCTTAAACTTACACCTCCCACAGCGGCCATAGCTGCCGGAGAACGGTCTTCCTCTGTCGCGTCCGCTGCATCCGCAACGGCCTCCTCTGCAGACCGAGCTGAGGCGAACTCAAGAGACGGCAGAAAGAAAGAGCCTGCCACGACTGGTCACTCTTCACGCAAGCACCGGAACCACAAAGAGCCAAGTTCAGAGGTCAGACATCAAGCTCCATCACTGAGGAGCAGCTCGTCTTTAGATCACAAAAGGCCCCGCAGGAAAACGCAGCCTGGTGGGAGGGAGCATGAGAAGGAGCAGGTGAGGAGGAACGAGGCCGCCAGGATCATCCAGCGAGCGTGGCAGAGGTGAGGCTCATACCTGGGTTGGATCTCGGTAATGTCAACGTGCTTTAACTGTACGAGCCATGTGGTGCCCTCATGTGTCTCCTCCCTCCTGTAACACCGACCCCCCAACCCTGAGCATTAACTGCTCTGGATGCCATCAGCAGGAGAGCGGTGGGGGAGAGAACGTGGGAGAGAGTGAGACCAGAAAGGCTGTAATCTAAATCTTTCATACAGATTTAACAAGAGGCTAAAAGTTCAGCAGGGCTGCTCTAATAGCTACCAGCAGCCCCTCTCCCCTTCTTACGCTCGCTGTGTTCCTCTTAGAGGCTGCCAGTCCCCTGCAGGAGGCCCTCTGTTTCTCTGCAGCTTTCACATTTAAGTTGTATACATGCTGCTTATTAAGTGCTCTGAATAAACTGTTTACTTTGTTTACGCTTCGTGAACGTCGGTGTGGGGGCTCGCCAGCGTTTGGGCCTTTGAACGCAGTCTGAGATGGTTTTTTTGGTTGATTTCAGGTTCCGTGCACACAGGAAGACAGAGGTGAGGGCCTGTGAAGAAGCCGAGCAGAGCAAGTCGAGCTGCACCCCCGGAAGGAAAAAAGTGGAAAACAGAGCAGCAGCGCTTGGCAAACCTGCGTCGAGTAAAAGCTCTGTGCTGCAGAGCATCTATGGTAAGAGAAGTAGGACGCTGCAAAACATCGTAAAACTCTTGTCATGTTACAACCTCAAAATATGATGTTTAATTGAAATTTTATGTGATTTCTGTGAAAAGTGTGGAAAGCGTTGTATTGAGCAGTCTTACTTTGATACCCCTAAATAAAATTTGTCAATCGGAATTAGAAAACAAACAGCATCAAGACCAAAGAGCACACAGACAGGTCTGGGGTGGAGTCGGAGAGATTGAAAGCATTTAGGTTGCATACAACCTAAATGTATATATTTAATGAAGATTTTATCATTTCTGTTCAAGAAAAGGGAAATTGGCTAAAGTGTAAACTTACCAATACTAACAGGTGGATTCATAATCATAACTGAGACTTTGAAAAGTTTGCTGTATAATCTGGCAGAGCCTGCATATTTCACAAAGAAGAACCGGCAAATACATTTCTGATCAAAAATCAAAGATTATGAATATTTTACAAGAAATTTGTGCTGAAAAAAATCTAATCAAATATCAACTTTGTAAATCATCTTCCAGCAGTTAATTTACTTACAGGTTTGACTGCAGGGAGAGATTTGAATTAATCATATTGTTCTTTGTTATCTTGAAAAATTTCTTGTTATGAGAAGAATTTTCATTCATCATAAAAATAAATTAATGAAGTTTGAACCTCCACAGAACTGACAGTATCGTCAGAGTTAGTTTTGCTCTTTTCTCCTCAGTTTGTTCCAGGAGTTTAGATTTTGTTGTGCTTTCTTGCACAATAACAATAAAGGAACTCTGATCCTGATAAGAGCATGAATAAAAATAATTACATTTGAAAATTTGATTAAATAAAGTTACTTTGTGCAGATTAGTGGTAAGAATCACTCTTTTTAAGCCTCTGGTATCATGAGAAAGCCTATTTTCAAACATGTATGTTTTTTTAAGAGCGGATTTTGTGTTTGTGAGGCATGTAGACGCAGCCATTCAGTTGCCTAAAAGAGGATAAATACTTCTTTACCATCACTTTTTATTATTGCAATAAATACCTCAAAATATGGAAATAAGATTTGAAATTTTCATAGCCCACCATGAAATGCAGGCTTCTGAAAAACTGTTTAATTAGTTTTTAATATTTTTATTTTTCTGACTATTAGATCCCTCAGCAATTTTATTTTTAGATTCTGAGTAAAAACAATTAATTTCCATGTAGCTTTTATCATATAACTCTATATCAACACCAGAACCAGGCCTGAAACAACTCAACAGCTGTTTAAAAACAAATAGATTTTACCTCCATGTCTAAATATACTCATAGTGGCGTTAAGGTGCACTGAGGAGTTTACATAAAAACGCTCCCTGGAAAGCAAAACTCAAATGTTTTGAAAGGTAATGAAGCAGTCTTACTTTGAGGAATTTCTCCTGAGGAAATACTATACAACAGCTGCATTGGCTTTAAGCTGAGGTTTTCCAATCATGGGTAAATATTGGATATATTTTCTGCAGTTCGATCGCTGATGAATAAGCTAATGGTGTCAGTTTAATAGAAAAATAGTTGCTGCTGCTGTAACTGCTGTAGAACTGTGAAAACGAAGTTGTGGGTTTGGATGAAAAGCGACAAGCTCTCAGGTGTAAGTACCAGTGTTCGTATCTGGACGCCATCAGCCGGGTTTTTCTGCTGCGGTTTCGCTCCCTCAGACAGGCCCGACCTTCACCGCACATCACCAGGTGATGATAGGACAGGCAGAAACACACACAAACCCACGCGCTCTCCCTCCACCCTCAGACGGGCTGAAAGGGTCCTCGGTCCGGCTGTTCCCCCCGCCACTCCCTTCTCATCGTCTTCCTCCCCCTTTCTCTGCCTCTGTCTCTCCTTCTCCCTACCTGACAGTTCCTGGCACTGTGAAAAGTTCAGCGCTGTCACGGGGAATGTCAAACGACTGCGTAGAGCTTTCCGCTCACCACACACACGCCTCACCATCCAACACACACGCACTCACACACCCTCACACATATTCTCACTTTTTCATTTCCACAAAGCAGAAGGATGTTTGACACACTAATGCTGGTCGCTTTAAAGTAATAAACCATTTGACCTGTTTTCATTTTTCTTTTTTGAAAGGGGATTCATATTTTGCACTTTTTTGTTATTCAATTTGGGTCTAAACTGTTTCTAAAAACAGCCCAGGTGCTTAAAAAGCTCTGGAAAAAAGTCATTTCAAAAACCTCCTAGTTGTTAAGTGACATCCTACGGGAACTGCGCCGTTACCTACCGCCGTTAGCAACCCCAGCCAAGCCCAGCCCCGTCACCTAGCAACCCAAGCTGAGTTCCAGCACATTTGGTCAGCTGTTTTTATCTCTGTATGTACTGGAAAAATAGTTTTATTGTTGACTAAATATTCAGAAAAGAGGTTTGTATAATGTTCAGAGATGGTTGGTATAATTGCACATCTATTTGCATTTGCATTTCCATGTGAAAGTGTAAATGTTGAGTTGGGGGACGTGGCTAGCTGCAGCTAATTTGGATTTAAAGTAACAAGAGTCCATCAAACAACTCATTCTATAATCTCGTTGAATATACAGACCTTGTTTCGCCCATTAACTTGTTCAAGGAAGCATAATAGAGGTTACCTTTCAGATTTTGTGCCACTATTATTAGCCTTGAGTAGCTAAACAGCTACAATAGGACAGGAATTGGACCTACAGCAGGTACATTGAGGTTGAGGCCTCTGTATACAGAGTTTCTCTGGTCTACCACATGTTTCATTTCTCATCATTCTGAAATCAGCTAATTGGTCAATTTCAGAATTGGGCAGTTGTGAGAGAAGGTCATGGCCCATGTACTCAACAGCTGTGTTGAGTACATGGGCCATGTGCTCTACTCCCTGCGCCACCGCCACTCCCTGACTCAAAATCTATCAAACTAAAACACCTGTGTGGCATTTGTCAGGCGTTCGCAGACGGTATTAACTGGAAAAGGATAAAGTTAGGCCCCAGCGAGGATTGAACTCGCGACCCCTGGTTTACAAGACCAGTGCTCTAACCACTGAGCTATAGGGCCTTTGACATGTGGTAATATGTGACAGTACACATATAAAGACAGGAGGACATACTGTAGGTGTGGACCTGGGCTGGATGAACCAGTCTTACAGGACTCACTGTCATGATCCACCCTTGGCTCACTGAATTCAGAAATGATGGGGTTAAAAGCCAACTCCCAATGCCGTTCCTTCAGGCAACTCTATGGCGAGACGAGGACGCTCGCTTCAGGGCTCTCAGCCTCACCTCTTGCTGAACGTTCCCCTACGCACCCAGAGTCAGTGTAAGTGCTTACATCCTCACACAAACCCCTCTTTACTGCCTTTGAGGCTCTTAAACTTGATCTTCTGCTTGTGTTTCAGTGGGCGGTTTAGACTGCATTCACCTGACCGGCGCCTTGACTCAAGCCAAGCTGTACTCCTACCACCTGAGACCACAGAGCGCAGGACAGGGGATGAGAGGACGGGGCAAACACTGAACACACACACTGTGTTTACCAACAGTGCATTGGATAAACAGATTTCAGTGTATTTTATTGGGATTTTATGAGGTAGACTACCACATAGCTTCTGTAATCTTGAAGTAAAAATCTAAAAAAAAAAAAAGATATGGCATGTTTTTTGTTTTTCAGCTTCAAGACGTTTGGGGTTCATCTAAACATGAAATATCTGGGCAGGTTGCATGGAGGACGTTGCAACATATTAGTTTAAATGACTACTGAACTTTGACTGGGACACCTTAGGGCTAGGTAATTAATCCATTTTAATCTATTAATCAAATTTTTGGTTTTTGAAGATTTAATTTTTGGAAAATCTGAATCCCCCCCCACTGCTATCTTGTTTGATAAGCGTGTTTTACAGCTTTTTTGACTTTTGGAAATTTTCTGAGTTTCAAATATCTACAATGGCCCTAATATGCCATCATAAAAATCTTTATGTTTAACCTATATCCTTTGTATTGTTTTCTTTTTTTTTCTCCTTGGGACTTTGATGTCAGGCTAAAGTTTGAGTAACGGCAAGTTCTTTCCTTGAAAATTTCAGAGATTAATCTCAAAATTTCTACGTTTTTTTTCTAACAATTTTTTAAAAAGGAGTAAATTTCAATTTTAAATGAGTAAATTTCCACCAAAAAACGTTTTTCTTTCCATCTATACTGGCATTAATACACTGTCATAGAGATTAAATAGTTCTGCTGTGACAAAATTTAAGACTTGAGATTCATATATTTAAAGCCAACTTGCATCTATGTAAAATAAATTTAAGACATTTTGATTCCTCATTTTTTGATTCATAAATTTGAGACTCTTGAGGGCACGGAGATCGCAGGGACACCGGCCCTGAAGTTGAAGACCTTCAATGCTTGAAGGTTTGAAGTTGTGCAAAATTTTTTAGTTGGGATTGAAGCTGACAAACGGTAGAAGACTTGCAGGGTTATGAATATTTCTGCAACGCAGCGGTTTGTTTTCTCAGCTGGCTGTCAGTCTCACTTCGTCAGACTTTACTGCACACAATGTTGGCTCAACGTGCCGGGCTTTCTAAAATTAAGTCATGTGACATCAGAGCCGTGACCTCACAGGGTGGGGTTAAATCTACAGAAATGGCGTGTGTAAAAGATAACCTTTCATCCAGTACGGAGGGAGTGCATACACACTGCCCCCCCTCAGTCTCTATTGCTGTCATACTCACACACACACCAAGATAACCTTTCCTCGCTACGGAGAATGAGGTAGTCTATCAACAGCCGGTCATACAGATAGCCCACCTGCAGCAGTGCAGACACACACTCTACACATCGGTCTGTTCTTTAAACGTTTTCCCTTTCAAAGAAACGTGCATGTCTGAACTAGGCCTTCATTATCAGAGCTGTGTCATTTTACAAATTAATTAAATATTAAACTGAATCTTATAGCGCTATGTAAAAGACGGATAAAATAAAAAGCTGAGGTTAACTTCGACTTTTATTTTCCTTTATTCTATTTTTTTAAACAAAGGTTTTCTAAGCTTCATTAAAGACTGAGGGAACAATCAGAACAGGCACAACAAAACATGAAGTTTATGTGAACTACGAGTAAAAAAGAAAAAAAAAAGTTTTTTGATTCCGTCTCTGCTAAATGAATGGCGTTAGTACATGTCTCTGAGGCCCATGCTTCCACGGTGTGCAGAGGAGCCGTGAGCCACGGTGACGCTGTAACAGTAGAGCAAATCTGTCAGCCACTGCTCTCTGGTCGCTCCCCGGAAAAACCTCTAAAAACACAAATATGCAGAACGTAAACAGTCTGTCTACTCCCTAACTCTCATGTCTACCAGTAAGTTCAACGGGAGCGCCGAGATTGTTTACCGTTAGATTCTGGATAAGCTCTTGCAGCAGCACAGCGTTGGCCATCAGTTGGTTGTGCAGCGGCGTGTGCTGCAGCAGCATCGAGAGGATCTGGCCGAGCTGCGGCAGCTCCTCTGCGCTCAGGTCTCCAACGTGCATCGACTGCAGAACGATCCGCAGCAGGCGAGGGACGCTGCTGAGTGCCGTCACACAGGAACTCCAGATTGCCTCCCTGAAGACAAAGAGGCTTTAAAACTGTCCGGTAAAGTAACTTCATGTCTAGATCTCTAGTTAAGGTTTGGTGAGAAATGGAACATGGTGCTATCTAAAATATCTATCCCAATCATCCATCCCGTATTTTAACTACTGAACTTCTGTATTTCTAAGTTTTGCCACTCAAGACTCCAGAAATGAACTGCGAAATGAGCTGTGATAGGAACCCTGGGAATCTCTCTAAGCAGCAAACTTGCCGTGTTGTCCCCCAGAATGCACCTTTTGTGGTTGGTTTCAGTGGGGGCGTGCTGCTGCATGATGACCAGCAGCACCAGCAGGCTGAGGCAGCACTGGGACAGGAAACGCAGCACCTGCTCGGCGGGCAGGATGGACAGGTCTAATAGTCTGGAAACGGCTCTCAGCAGCCCAGCTGCCATGCTGTCAGGAACAACCTCCAACTTCATCTAAGACAAAAAATAATAATAATAAGGTCTTGATTAGAAATTCAGAGCACACAGAGATAAACAGGCATAGACTGAACTGAACTGTTCTTATGGTAGCAAAGCAGATGTTTGAACCCCTACCAGGTATCTGAAGATGCCATTTTGCAGAATGTCAAAGCATTGCGACTTTGATCCGATGGTTTCCAGAGAGTGACACACCTCCTGTGGACCAAACATATTTACACCATTTACAGTGAAGTTTTTTGCTAATGTAGAGCCAACGATGTTCAGTGTACAGTAGACATTAGGTGTTGTCACACCAGATAGTCCAATACACTCGATCTGATTGGGGACCAAAATTTAAGCATTTGTTACTTGAGCGGTTAAATCAAAACTTGAGAATTAGATTGTCATATGTAAAACCAACTTACATTTTCTTTAATCAATTTAAAACATTTCAATGTCTTAATTTTAGACACATTAAAACTTTTTAAGAATACACAAGACAGCCTGGTTTCCTTCCAACATATTTTCTTTTTTTGTTGAAGGTCACTGGATAATTATCACCTATAAGGTGCGAAAGTTTTGAAAACAACTGATCATGTTCTTTGGATTTTTAGCCTTTTGAAAGCCACCGTGTGTCCAAAACCAACATGTTGTTCCTATTCATCCATGTTTGCAGGAAAGATGAATCAAGTAATGATGTTTGAACAATTAAACAGCTGCCTAATGACGGCCAGCTTTGCCTTGCGTTACTCTCCACCTGTTTGAAATAATTTCAGGCCTTCTTGCTGCCAAACTTTTTAAGAGTGAAAAATAAGACTTTGCTTTTCTTCATTAACTTGAAAATCCAAATCAAATTTCTCATTACCTTTTATCAAATTGAGGTGCGAGAGCCTGCGTGTCTGAACGCTGCACCTGTCGGCATCCACCCCCCACCCGTCATTAAAAACAATCCCGTCTCATTAGCCGAACCAGACCTGACACGGTCCGTTTCGTAACGCTGCCATCGCGTGTCCCCCGCCCCCCGCTTCGGCTGTGATTGACTCAGACAGGAAGATGAGAGAAGAGGGATCTGAGGCTTTAATTGAGGAGGCTGAATTAGTGATTATAAGCCCCCCCGACCAGCTCACACACACTTGCCCCAGGGCGCAGTTAGGTTAGTGGTAATTTCTGTGCAGAAATGTCACTCTACCATCATGCCACAGGCTCTCATTACCATTTGTGCATATCGACTACGCCTGATAACCGCGCATCTCCAACCTGCGCAACATGATAAAGGGTCCCCTCTCAGCAGGAGCGCAGTGATAAAACTTCTTTCCTCTGAGCTCTTTGTGGGGGACAGAGAGAGACCAGGGGGGGACTGAAAGACCACAGCTGTGTCCAGAATATCAAAACTTAACAATTTTCAGAACCGCATCCGTGGCGGTTTCACTATGTGCACGACGCCGACTGGCGAGGGGAGAGTTCGCACCTCGACAACATCCCAGTGGTGTGTGAACTGCTCCAGCGGCGTTTGGTAGAGGCAGAGGGGGGAGAGCGAGGAGGGCAGCAGGGCGGTCTCATCGTCCTGCAGGGCGGCGAGGTGTTCGGACGAGAAGCCCGCCAGGGTCGAGAACAGGAAGCTGATGTAGTCGACGTCCTGCAGAGCTGCTTCCTGGCTCCCGACCGACCAGCCGCTGAGAGAGGACCTGAGGAGCAAAATCAGATAGCGTCCTAAACAATAAATACTGAACAGTCTGTTTTCACAGAACACAGCACTCGCAAAGTTATGCAGCTTCTTTCAGAAAAAAACTGAATATGCTCTTCCTCTTTTAATCACGTCTAGAAATTATCAGTTTCATAAGAGCAAAAATATTTATCAGAGCCAAAAACGCACGTAAACACAGTTATGAAAAATGGCTCCTTGTCCTCAGGGAGGATGCACACAGGAAATGTGTGTGAATAACTGTGTGTGTTTTAGAAAGCCTGGGAGGCACATGCAGGCAGTGCACTCAGTACTCCATGACGATGCTGCATTCCAGCCTCCCAAAGAACTCTTTGTATCAAATCCATTATGCACACATCCCATCCCATGTGAACGCTACAATCTCACCGCTCAAAATTTGTGTAACACTGGCCCACTGACACCGGGGGCAAAACAGGTCAGAATCAACATGGCAGGCAAAGGTGAGCTGCTGCAAGAACTCGCTTCTATGCTGATTACTATGTTGAATGTAAAATAAATGGGAAATTTGCACCTGAAGAGAAAAAGATGCAGTTAAGAGATTTGATGGACAGTGAAAGCACTATACTGCCATCTTGTGGTGGCCGGTGATTTTGCGTTTGCCCCCCCTGGGATTCAAACGTTTTTACATTTTATCACCACAGAACCGAGAACTTTTATTGGGATCTTATGTGGCGGTCCGACACATAGTAGTAAATATAAGTTGTATATACCTGGCTTTCAACATTTTTCCAAGTAAAACCTTTTACTATAATTACAACTGTAAATACTTTTGGTTTATGTCTCTACCAGTTTTGCACATTTAGAGACTGAAAATGTTCTGATTCTTCTTTGGTCTATCTCAAGAGAAAATCTCGCTACAAATTCCTAATTGGATTTAGTCCTTGATTTTCACTCACACACACACGACCATCTTCCTTAATAAAACTATCCCCACATCGCGATCCTGCCACCACCTTGTTTCACTGTGGGGATGGTATTTACTTTAATAATCGGATATTCTGACAATTAATTGGATTTAAAAGTGGAACAGTCTGCAGATTTTTCATTGAACCATTTAAGCTTATTTTATACAATAATAAAAATATTTAAAAATGTAAATAAACAAATATTTAAATTCTTTTTTCTAAATAACAAAAACATTTTATTGCCTAAAAAGAAATGCCAGTCTTTCTTTATTTAGCAAAGGATGAATATGTAACTAAATAAAAAAAACGACATAAATACTTAAATAAACCACTCCGCTTCACTTCACATTATTAGAGTACAGGGTTGATCGGTTGACTATTTTTTCAATTACGGTAACTAATTAGTAATTAGAGAGAAAAATTAGCTTAATTCAGAATTTGAACCAAGTAAAGCTAAAACTATATATCTTGCAGGAATTCTGGGTAGAACATATCTATAAACTAAGAAGGTTTAAATGCAAAATATGTATTTTTTTGTACAGTATTGGTTTAGTTACTGATCTGGGTGTCTTGTTCTTTTAGCAAATAGCCTTTTTTGAGTCTGAACATTCTATTTACTGATTTATCAATTACTAGTTGATGATTATTTCTATAATCAATTAGTCATGATTAATCAGATTAATTGTTTTAGTCTTAATTTCCAGGGTGATGTGCTGGGTCAGTTTTCCACCACATATATAACTGCATACAGGTGGACTTTATTGACCAATCAGGTGACTCCTGAAGAAAGCTGGCTGAACTGCGTTTCAGTTAGGGGTGTCAGAATAAAGGGGTTGAATAAAAATGCAAGCAGTGCCAAAATTTAACAGAATCTGTGGCAGGACTTGAAAACGAATGTTCAACAGAGGCTCTCCATTCAGTCTGAGCCAGAGCTTACTCACAAAGATTAATGGGGGGAAAAAAGACTCATTTTTGTCTCATCTGACCAGAGCACCTTCTCCCACGTGTCTGCTGTGTCCCTGACACGTCTGGTGATAAACTACAAACTGGACCTCTTATCGTTTTCTCTCAACGCAGGCTTTCGTTTTGCCACTCGTCCATAAAGCTCTGATTTGTAGACCAACTTTTTTCCTTTTCAAAGACTCTCCCACCTGAGCTGTGGATCTCTGCAGCCTCTACAGAAAAATTCTGATCATATTTCGCAATCATGCAATAGTTTATGTTGGTCTGATGCGTAAAATCCAAATAAAAAACATTTCAATTTGCAGTGCAAACATAAAATGTGAAAATATTGTCGTTTCTACAAGATACTGTAGTGGCAATGTGATTTAAAATGCATCACTGAACAGCTCAGGTTGGACGCTCACCTAAAGTGTAGGATACGGATGAGGGAGGCGGCGAGGGTCGCAGAGATGCGTCCGGCGGTGCAGCAGCCGCTCAGATTGGCCAGCAGAGGCTGGGGCATTTTGGGGAGAAAGTAGAGCAGCTGCACCATTCGCTGCTGGGACTCTGCTGGTAGCAGCACCACAACTCCGTCCTGAGGATCTTCACACAGACGAACAATGTTTTTTTAACATGGTGCACTCTCAGAGGTTTACAAAACAGTGATAATTGGATTATTCATTTATTGTGAAAAACAAAAACAAAAAGAACAGAAAAACTTCTACTGTAAGGGTGCAGATAATTTCTATGTGTAATTGTGTGTGTGTGTTGGTTTGTTTCTCTGACGCACATGCTGATGTCAAAAGATCTCAGACAAAAGGAGTCTTGTGATGGAGGACTGCGCTCTGTCGGACCCCCTCCTCCCTTTGGCTCTGTGTGTGTGTGTCACACGTCCGCCTCACTATCTACTCATCCTCTGAGCTGCGCACATGAACACGCCGTAACTTCAATATGCAAGCAGTCTGAAGTTTAATGTGTGGAGTAATACCGCCCCCTGGGGGACAAATAATGTCTGTAGACATTTTCATGATAACTGCAAAAATAAAGCTTTCATTCTTAAAAAAAAAAACTGATGAGAGAAGGCATATGGCTGAGTATGCAATGTTGCAACTTCATTCACAAAAATGAAACGGTAGCTATAGTCTTCAATGTTCTAATATTGCCACAGTTCAATGGGATTTTCAGACCAATTTATGATCCATCACAGACCCAGAAGTTCCCATATTAGATATCTTAATGGACAAGTAAAGAAACCTCTGCATGATCCAAACAAGCCGTACTGTTCAGTGTTTTCCTAACTGTCCTTTCATGAACTTTAACCTGGACCAAGCAGACTGTGGCCAGTGGAGTCTGCAGGAACATCAGACTGTCTTTGTTCATGCAATTTTTTTTACTTGATTATATATTTGAACTAAAATGTCAGGCTTTTTTCTTGAGTTTTATTTAATTCTGAACATTTGAAAAGAAAATCTCATCCTCTAACTACTTGAATAGTAATCACTTCTTATCTGTAGGTAGGGTTGCTTAAACCGAACCAAAATTAAAACCGGCAGCTCCATCACAACCTGAGTTTAAAGTTCTCTAAAGTCAAAAAAAGAACTAAAATTGCCCCTATAAAAAAAAGCAAACAAACAAAAAAACGAGTCAGTCACTAAACCAAAGAAATAAATTTTGCTGGATAAAATGTTCAAATTTTATCCACATTATGTGAAAATCAAAGCATGTCTCTTAAACTGAAAAACAAAACTTAAATGTAAAAAACATTTTTAGGTTTTTGTCTTTTAGAGGAAAGAAGAGAAAATTAAGAAGACAAATATCTGCCTTAGATATAGACATTTATTCAAACTAATTTCCCCTATACTTGTTCAGACCTGAAAAACATTAAAATCAAAATTACAGAAGTAATTTGCAAGCGGCTGAAAAGAAGCAGATTGGCTGCAGTTCAGTATGATTATAGATTTCAGTGTTTGGGAAAACATCGAATGCTATTTCAGAGTCGTCTCCAACGTTCCCATAATCATCATAACAGGTGATCTCACCGTAGAGCCTGCATGCGTATGTCTGCAGACTGTTGAGAAGCTCTTTGTTTCCTCGGGAAGCTGCAGCATGGATGGAAACGATCAGCTGAGCAGACAGAGCTGGGTTACGGTGGCCCAGCTGGGACAACTGAACAGGAAGAGAGGCCAGCCATCGACACAACACCTTGCTCCTTCAGGCAGAGATGGACAGATGACACGTTCACATCAACTCCACTACATAAATCAGACTTGAGCAGATGATCTGCGGTGTTGACATCTTCTCTGGTTACCTGGCAATGTGTGTGTGTTCTTGCTCCTGCAGGTAGAGTTTGCTGTAGAAGGAGAGCAGCAGCGATCTCGTCTGCAGCGGCAGGTTCTTCTGCTTATAGTAGATGTAAACAGCCGCCAGCAGCTCCTCTGTCACTGCTGCACAAAAACAACACAGAGCACGGGTTTTCAGGCTAATTATTTTAATAAAACTGATTATTTTATCTTGTTTAGACACATTTTCATACTTAAAAAATTTCCAGATACAAAATTTCTTGATTTATGCCCAATTTTTCATCCTCATGTTTGTTTCCTTAGCCATTTTTATAATGTTCTGACACCTTCTTTGGCCTTATTTAGGGTCAATTTAGGTCTAATGCGCTAATTAACTCTATAGATTTTAACATTAAAATTTTAAAGCAGTTAATTACTTTTTTGTTTCAAGACAAAACTTCACAGTCTGAACCTTTGCATTCGTGAGTTTCTAATTCACCCATAAATCCGACACACAAGCGACAAACATTGGTGGATAACAAAGCTGCTTCTTTTGGCCCACTAAGGGTTAATTTTTGTTTCAAAAATTATCTATCCAAAGCTATGCAAGGCTAAAATACCATCTCAATGCAAAACATGCAGCGGCAAGCACAGACGTCCCCAAACACTAATGTCAGCCTCCACAGTTCCCATTTCTAAATTAGTATTTTTTCAGTGAAAAAATACTAACGGTATTGTGCTGGAGGGCCATTTAACTTACTGAATTTCTTTTTTGGCATCCAAACTGACTTTAAAATCTACAACCCTCAGTCTTTAAGACACCTTTATTTGGTTTGTTAAATGTCTACTACAGTTTACCAGGGTGAGCGTGACACATACGGCCACGCCGCCTACGATGGACTCTTGTAGTCGCATTAAGCTCACGCCTCTGCGTTGATGAAATCATGCGCATGCTTACCTCGGCTCTGCTGCGTGAGCACCATCTTCCACACGGTGCGCAGCAGCATGTGTAGCTGCCTGTAGCTCAGCTTCACACCGTTCCCCAGGGTGTCCCGAACAAAAGCCCTCAGTGGTGACAGCCAGTCCCCGTCTGCCTCGTGACCGAGGCCCTGCTTCTGGCTGAGAGACACCATGACCTGGCAGAGCGTGATGTTTAATGCCAGGGGCTCTACGGTGGAAGAAGGGACGGCCGCTGTCTGTTTGCTCCTGCAGAGAGGAAAGTAAAGTGTCGGCAAATTCAAACATCTACTGATATCCGACTACAGAAAATTAGTCGAGAAAAAGCAGAGCTCGTTTTAAAAAGCTCTCTGTTAGGTTCCAGTCTGATTTGAAATAATGAAACGTCTGATTTAAAAGCATCTATCACTGAAAGATGCAAAAATAATATGGGCATTTTTGGGATTGAACCTAGATTCTTACCTCTTGAGATCAACTTTCTTCTTATGTTTCGGTGTGTCCCGTAGACCATATGGAAAGTTCTTCATGAAGTGTTGCTTAAAGTCTTCCAGATATTCCTTACGAAACCAAGCATCCTGACCAAGAGCAATGGCTTCTGTTATTCTTTTGTTGCATAATAAATTACTTGAACACAAACAAAGACAGAACTACAAAGTGCATATCTCATCTCACCAGTGCCTCCTTGTTCTCACGGTGGGTGGGCAGTTTCCTCAGCAGCTGGAGAATAGATAAGACCTGGAACATTACGGACGTGGCGTCAGGTGTGAGCAGGTGGGCGCCCTCGGTGCTGTTCCAGGAGCAGTCTCCGGCGCAGGCTTCCACCCAAACCTCCAGCAGCAGAGGCACGAGTGTGCCTGCGAAACTCTGAACGGTCTCGGCCGAGTCCAGACCCTTGCTTCCCAGGCCGCCAGGGTCCATCTCAGGTCTAAGCAGTTAGTTTTAGAAGAAAACCAGACTTAGATTTTACACTCATACATAGAGTGATGAGATTGTTTTCTTCCTGAATGACATCATACCTGAGTTTAAAGGTGGAGTGGGGAGTTGGGGTGGCACCAGAGTTTTCATACACCTTAACGTCAATCTTTTTGTAAGTTAGCTCCTCCCAGTTCAGATTCAGAGGGGTAAGACGGCTCATCCCACTTGAACCAAACACTCCTTCGGTTCGCATAGACAAGTCGCCCTCCTCCGTTGGTCTTTCCTCAACAATCGCTTGCAGAAAGTTTCCAAGCCTGAAACATGACGAAATTAAACAAACAAGGCTTTTATTCTAAAAAATCTTTTTACTACTTAAATTTTTTAACCATGTCAGCAGACAGTTACCTAAGAAGAACAGAGAGACGCCACTGCTGGCTGGTCACTCTCCTGTCTGGGTGGACTGAGAGTGTCCAGGTTCGGCCCCTGGCGTCCTGAGTCTTTCTGGCTCCTCCAGAGTTCTGCCTGTGAGAGATCAGCTCCAGGAAGTTGGTGAGGAGCACCACGGGTCGAGAGGCCAGCAGAGAGGGGTAATGCTCCAGGAAGATGTCCAGGACATTCATGGCGTCCCCTTGGATGCCTGGCTCGATATGGGTCATAGCGCAGGTCAGGTGAGCGCTGAGAAGTGGGAAGAACGGAGCCACTTGTTCTGCCGGCACAGACTGTGCAATGAACCTGCAACAAGTTTTAGAGACTGTGTTTTTATTTAAGATCTAAAAACCTGCATCATTTTTGAAAATGGGGTGCTTTTCGGACCTGAGAGCCCGGGTTGCTGCCACGCGAACATTTCCATCCTTGTCGGATAGAACAGCTGCCACTTCGGAGAGCAGGCGTGAAAGATGTTGTTCCAACAGAGAAGGACTCAGAGACAGCAGCTCTTTCAACCCCAACAAGGCACTGTGTTTCACATTGGCACTGTAATGATGCAGCTGAGACAGGAGCTCCTGGATATATATTAAAAAAAAAAGAATTAAAGCTAAATCCATTAATATTTTGAAAAGTTTATTATAATTTTAAATTCTGATGCTCTAAAGCATTAAATCCCAACACAATTACACTGAGGTTTGTCTGTGCAATGGAAAAACGTGACAGAGTTCAAAAGGTGCGAATACTTTTGAAATCCAATGTAAATATAAGGTTTGTTTTGGAGTTCTGCAGAACTTACATTAATGCCCAGCTGTCTGTGAGTTGTGGGGCCGCTTGTGTCTCTCTTTAACTGGTCAGGCAGACAGATTCCTCTTGTACGGAAGTTAGTGTTGGTGGCATTATCAGCCCTGGGCTTCTTCTTTCCCACTTTAAGCTTAACTTTTTGGAAATCGTCCTGCCTCTTCTTCTTTTTGGCCTTCATCTTTGTGGACACTTAGAATTTCTGTAACACAAAGTTAAACGGAATTAATATGTGCATTTAGCATGAGATAGAAGATAACCTTATCGCTTGCAGGGATGTAAAAATAGCCCAAATCTGAATGGTAAACACTAACAATGAAAGGTCGGAGCGGCTGCACTGCTATCATGTGGCTAACTTACCTTTCACGTACATCCTACAGGATCAAGCATGGGTGTCACCTGATTTTAACTTACCACAGTAAAAAAGAAACGCTTGGCTTCAACCGTCAGATCTTCTCACGTCATCAAACATTCAGTTATGCTAAACACATAGCCGCCTTGTTTACGGCTATAATTTTATATAAAAAGACGTATACACTTTCGTCTTGGTTGTTCACTGGGTCCTCCAATTCAAAGCATTCGTGTTTATTAACACTGCCAGTTCGATGTGTTGGACTGAAGGGGTGCGGAGCTAACGGAGCTAAAGCTAAAATAACACCTTGGTAATTCGATAATGTGTGAGATTTTTAATTTGGAAATTATTCAATTAATATACTTTTTAAAAGCTTAAATAAAGATTAAATTAGGGGCGTTATCAATGCAAATAATGATAAAAGTTCACGTCTGGATTCCAGTACGGTACGCTCCGGTATTAAAAATAAATGCACCATATAGCTGTCCGCACAAGTGCCTCGTAAATAATAACAGTGTTCTATTTATTATTCTACTACAAAAGATTAAAATGTAAACATTAGTCATATTCAACAGATACATATATGTAAGTATTTATTAAAAGTCTATTTATGAAGTCAAAGCAGTTAAACATTTTTTTTCTCTTTTTTTCCCTTTTTTACACGGATAAATACTTGTCAGCCTATCTCCTTCTCGGAGTGCCCATTTTATTCCGAAACCAAACAGTCCAGGCGGCCTGCAAGGGTCTTGCAATTAAATCTAAGGTATTAATGTTTGTGTAATGTTGTTTGCGTGATGGAAATCTAAGCGAGTTGTAGCTTTTTATCACGATAAGAATTTATTATCAATCATTGCCTTTCTTTAGAAAAACGGACATAAGGAACGGTAAGCTAGGCCTGCTCTCTTGCAAAAATACACTAAAATAAACATGCTTAATATACAATTAAATAAATACAACCGTCGTTGACCCGCTTTTTTTCTGATATATATTTCCAATACTTCTTTACATGGGGAAAGTTATTTGGTTACCTTCGTTGAATCAGTTAGTTTACCAAAACAATACATGCTAGCGGCTCGTGGATAAAGTTCATGTAGTTAATATTTTCAATATTTGCATGTTTTATTTCATTTTGGAAAACACGGTTTTTTTTTTATGTTGCAGTGGTGAAACTATGGAGACTTTTGAGGTGGAGGCTCCGGCTATACCTACAGAAGAACAACCTGCCCCGAATCACGGGCCACCGTATCCAAAGAAAAAGAAAAAGGTGCATGGCAGTAAAGAGATATAAAATAACTTCCTTTTTTATTATTATTATTTTATTATTATTATTTTTAACTCTAATTTAAAAAACAAACTACACAAGTTTAGAGTTTTGTAAATCATCCCAAGCTTTTCAGTATAATCAAATTGGTTTACTTCTGGCAAACTGGCTAACCTCTTCTACAGTAGATTAAGATTAGAGATCAAGACAATAGAAAAAATATCTAAAGAACAATGAACTCCTTTTTTAAAAAAAGGACCCATCTCCATATTCAAGGAAATCACCGCCTCACCCTGCTTCCTGCTTTACGGTGGGATGGACTCCCACTGAACTTTAAAATAAGAGAGCTTCACTAACCTCATAGGTTTGTTGGCTCAGCCTTCAGTCCTTCCTGGGTGACAGTGGTGAATCTCTGGCACCATACAGGCCAAGGGTGCATGTGCTGCTGCTGCTGTCATGAGCCGCTGCTGCGGCAGCATCATGCAGTGCACACACAGGCGTCGAGCTCTCGATGAATCACTGTGCAGGGACCGGCGCTGGGCTGGCTCTGCTTGTTATCGGGAGCTTTAAAAGTCCAGCTGCTGATCCAGCTGCTCTGCGCTTCGTAGTAAGCGCAGAGCATTACTATGAAGAGATAAACTCTTGTCAGCTGCCCAGTTTGTGTTCAGTCCTACTTTAATTTAGATCATAAGTTGAGTCAGAATGAAATATACAGCTCATGATTTAATGACATGAGTATTTGCCTGCTTTTTGATATCTTTTTAAAAAATGTTCAACTTTACTTTCTGGCACACTGGAATTTTTATTCTTGGGGTGTATCTTTTCACCCTTTTTTTCCAACTAAATATTTGTGTAAACAGTGAGACACATTCTACAGAATGTTGATTTTTTTATTTTTTCAGTTATTTTAATTCTAGTGGGCAGTAATAATAATAGTAATTGTGTTACCGTTCATATCAGTTGCTCTATGAGAGGAACTGAGCTTATTTTTGCATTTTGTTTTGTTTCCAAAAGTTGATCCACTGTTCATGAATACGTCCGTCTGGTCAGAAGAGCGGGCAGGTCTTCACCTCGGTGCTCTGTTACCTGGCTGCAGCAGACGTTTGCGTATTTTGAACTGTGGTTATCCTCATGTCCCCTATAAAACCAGTAACTTATTGTTGCTGCTCTCATCTGATGAGTCCTCATCACTCGATGACACTTTTCAGAGCCCAGATAAACTCATTCCCGTGGCTGTCTCTGCGTGACGCGGGGCTCGTGGAGAATGAAGTAAACAAGCGGCTCTGAATGGTGCGGCGGACGTGGACGAGGTGTCCTGTCCTCTGCCAAGTGTCACCCTGTCACTAATTCCTGTGTGTGTCTCTCTCCTCCTTGTGGGTTTATTCCCTCCACGCTGACAGAAAAAGCAGCCTCTGCATTCTGCTGACATAGGTAAGTGTTTTTACACACGGCACCACTTCCTGTGCTGAGAGTTGAAGCTGGAGGTCTTGGGTCGCTGTGGTTCATGTCTTGAATGGTGAGTGACTCGTTCACCAGGCAGTGATCCACCTGCCCCCTCTCAGTGACCAGGGGACTCTCTTGGTGCCCTTACACAGTTTTAACCCAGTGTTTGGTTTCCTTTCTGTTGCAACGGGTGACCAGTTTAGATTGTAAAAAGGTTCTGAACACTAATAGACATTGCAACACATTCTCCTGTGATACTGCAGCATCACATTTGTTGGATGTTTAATTTTTAAACATTGCCAAGTACAGTGTTTACACTTCATACTTCACCAGGTGCTTCGTTTCTGTGGCACAGCGGTGAATCTTGTGGTGCCGAGCGCAGCGGCAGGCACTGCATCTGCAGTCTCCTGCAGACCGGTGGGGAAATATGTGAGGGTTGGCTAAGAGCTTCTCCTATTCCTCCCAGATTTCAATAAGATGCAGGGATGTCTGATGGTGTTCGGTTAATCAGGAGATGAGCTCGCTGGTCATCAGTTGTTGCAATTTTTGCAACAACACAACAGACTCCATCAGTGTAACCGTTGCTGCAATTTTGGCTGCAGTTTTGCGTTTGGCAAGAAATCTGAAGTGATTTTGTTCTTCGATTATAGTGAAGTTGTTGTGCTAATCACTGCTGTATTTTCTCCAGTGTTCTCCAAAGGCCATGCTTTCCTTTCTGTCCCCTCTCTGAGCAAAGTGTTGAAGGACATCACAGACAGCATCGTCGGTAAGAACATGTTGCAATCATTAGTTATGTCTGTTTTATTAAGATTTTATATATTTATATAAAAATGCATAATTTTCATGATTAAAAAAATAGTCTAATATATTCAGCACATTCATATTCAAGCTCAAAATTCCAAGATAAATAGTAGCATTGTTCAATATTTACCACACTAACACCGCCACCAGGTGGCAGCATCATGCAAGAAGTGGCGATATGTTCACGGTCATGAGCAGAGTTACTTTTCTTCCTGCAGCATTTTGCATGTAGTCCAAAAATTACAACGTGACTAGAGCAGTGGCTCTGGATGCTAGTTCTCAAACCCCACCGTCTTTAATGTTTTGGATGTAATGTTTTAATGCAAATGATTGCATTACTTAATTAATTTAAGTTGGATATGTAGGAGCAGGAAAATATCCAAAACCTGCTGGACAGTGAGGTTTTTTTTATTTAGTCTGAGATTAAATTTTACATAGGGAGAATCTATTAACTAATTCAGTAACATTTAGCATTTGGTAAGGAGTATTGGAGTACGGGGAGGATTCAAATCCATGCCACATCTTTCAGATTATTTGGAAACACTCTTCTTTTCCCTCCGCTTCACAGTTATGGACTATTTTGTGTAATAATAAAATTCACTGAAGTTATTTGCTTGCAAGTGTGGGGAAAAAAAAATCTTTGGAGGGTGTTGAAACTTTTCCATCTTTATTTTTTATATTTTTCATTTCAAATTACAAATAAATGAAGCCTCAGTAATGACTTGATGTCTGCAGGTCTTCAGTACGTCTGGGAATACCGCAGCCCCAGTAAATTGGTCCAACCGCATTACCAGTGCAAGCTGTGTTCCCTGTCCCGTGTGCAGCATGACATGGTTGATCATGTCAAAGGCTGGAAACACAGCTTCAGATACATGGTGAGTACGGCTGGTCTCCCATTCAGCCACAGGGCCTTTGTTCAAAATAAACCCTGAAGCAAGTATTTTTGTTCTTTTTTTTTTTGGCTTGCAACAGAAAAAAACTCACCCTGATAAGGTTATCTGGGAAGAGGAAGATGGCGTCAAGGACCCTACAGTCAGAAAGGCAATTAAAGTTGCTGCTGCAGAGGTGGAAAAAGCAGAGGGGAGGGGGCAAATCAGGGTACGTAATAAACTTATTACAATTACAAGTTCAAAAAGACCCAGTTTTATCTGTCTGGTCCAGAACTATTTAATTTTTAACTCAATAATGAGTCATTTTCTGATATTTATGGGAGAGCAAAGCATTGTTTAAATTCTGAATAAATAAATGTTGTTTTTTTGGAAGTAGCTTAAATTTATTAACATTTTTCTGTTTCTCTTCTGATGTTTAGGTGATTCTGAAGGAGCCCTATTTAGTGCTTGCATTTAAAGGACTCCGTGAGTGATTTTGCTACATACTCACCAATGGGGATTTCAGACCTCAACAGTATTAAAGTTCAGAGGTTGGTAGTTTACACCTCAGTGGCCAAGAATGAGGCCACTGAGGCGTAAACTACTACCAAAAAACTCAGAATTTTCCTCAATAATGTCACATATTTCCTCTGATATGAAAAAGTTATACATTTAGACGATTACAAAAAAACACTTTTTCCTGTCAAATTTACTTTTTGACATCAGAGAGCATCAAATATTTTTCTTGTACATATCTAAGATTAACATAGAATTTTAGCTTTTGGATGCAAATTTACTTCTCTGTGGCTACAATGTTTTTCTTTCATGGTCCTGATGCTCCATCATAGCATAATAACTGCTCTGATTTTATTTATTTTTTCCTACCATTTTCCACAGGTTCTGCTGTTCCCAGACCGATTAATCCACGAAATAAAGAAATGAGACCAATGGGTCCTCCATTTGGTGAGCTCTCTTTGCATTGACTAGAAAATCACATTATTTTATCACACTAATTTAATTTAGTGCAACTCAAATCATTTACACATTGATATAAATTATATTTGTTATTTTGGTGACTATTTTATAGACAATACAATCCACAAAACCCAGCTTAAAAAGATTCACACCAAGTCATATTTTTTTCTTTCAACTTTTAATATAGAACCACTGGCTTACAGAAAAGTGTCTTCTTTTACTACTACTACTAATAATAATAAGCAATTTTATTTATAATACTGAACTGTATTTGCACTCAATACTCCTATTGTACGAATGACAGCATCAGTTCAGAGTGGCATGAGGGCGATGGTTCTTGTGGTTCCTTTCATTTTGGCCTTCAGCTCGTCTCCATTGTTGGCCCTGGTGTCTCTCATCGTCCTTTTGACGGCAACCCACACCTTCCGCTTTTCCGTCCGTTTACTTTGACGACCTTGCTTTTTAGTTTTGAGCTTTCTATGCTCACTTCACTTCTGTATTCGGCCAGGAACTCGTTCAGTTCCACCAGCGGCTGCCAGTTCCCTCTCTCTGCCAACACCACTGCTGTGTTTTGCTATTTGTCTTTTTTTCAGCCCTCGGCTAAAATTCTTTTTTTCCCGTTTTTACTGTTTACATTTCAAGCTTATGGTTTGGATTATGTAACTTCTCTTTTTGGCAAATCGCATGTACTGAAGGCATTGACTACACCTCCCATCACTCTGACTAACCCTTACTTCTGCTTTTGGAAATCCCCGTTTGCTCACTCTGGTCTTCCCCTAACTTTACTTATGGCTCTATTATTCTCCTCTCTGCTGGCTTTTGTATTACTTCTACACATAACTTTTCAGAATACAAAAATTACCTTATTGTCTTAAAATATACTGATTATCACATTGGTGACTAAAATGTTTCTTTTCAGATCACGGTAATCATTATTACCACAATAATGGTAATAATTTCACCATTATTGAATGGTAAAATTATTACCATTCAAAAATAAAATAAGCTTCAACTTGACTAGGGGCCATTTGTAAATTTTGTGGTATTTACATAGATCGTTATATTTTACTTTTAGTGCTGATCAGTAAAACGACTGCTAGAAAACATGTCGGGTCACGGTCGGGTATCTATTCTGGACTGGATCCTCTGGATCAAAAATGTAATCATTTTTGATTACATAAACAGAAATCATCATTTAAAACTTATTATAGATTCTAACAAAATTATGAATTCCTACAGAAGATTAAGAAATGTAACACTTAAGTATTTTAATAAACCTCTTGATTAGAAGTTCAGTCCCTTCTGTTGATATCCTTTCCACAATTATGCTGAGCTGACGCTCTCACCCTCTTCTGACAGATTATATATTAAAACGCATCACTTATTCAGTTTAATTAATAAAACATTTAATAGAAGATCAAATCAGCCATTTTGATGATTTAACAAACTATTTACATGATGTAGGACATTTCCAATATAGATTCATTTTATGGGTAATATTGAAGAAAAACAAACATGTTTGGACTTGCATCTCGATTCTCTCTTCACAGGATCTCAACTTATTTAATGAAACTCTGTGGAGTTTCAGTCCGGTTTTCTGGCCAGTCGAGCTCAGGTCACCATGGTAACCAAAGCAGATATTAATACAATCAGCATTGTGGGACTGTGCCAAGTCATGATAGAAAATTAACTTGGCATCTCCATAAACCGTGCCAGCAGGGGGAAGCATTAAGTTAACTTCCTGGTAGCTTTGGTTCGATAAATCACATTGGAGCAGCGGAGACGGCTCACTGTCTGCGTTTTACTTCAAACTGAACACCAAGCAACTTGAGATTTTTTTGTAAGGATAGTTTAAAAAAAAAAGAGGATAATTGAGCAACAGCTCAGCTCCTTTTCGCCTTAGCTAGGCGAAAATGCTTTTGATGAGATGTCTGGATCAGAAGTGGCTTAACACAAGGAGTATGAACGTTGCGGTGGTTCTAGAAAAACTGACTCCAGGAAAAGTCCTCTCCTAGTTTATCTTCCACAAACTCTGAATTTGGCTTCACGTCACAATCCTCACAAGGCTGAAGTTATCCTGTTGCATGTGCATGTTTTCCTTCCACTGAACTTTCTGTGTATATTCTTAAAGACAGCACTCTGAATACCCAAGTTCTTTAGCATTAATCTTGGATGACGTTCCCTTCCCGTGAAACATTCCATTGACTGCTTAGGGAAAAAAAACACAAAAAACAACTTGTCAAGTCAGCGGTTCTGTGTCGACCATAACACATTTCTAGATTGAATCTTTGTTGGCAATGCGCAATGAAAATTGACATATTTTTTTAAAAAACACTGAAAATATCACTGTGGGCAAATGATGAATGAGTGAATATGCCTTTCCCTTTGTCTTTTGACTAACTAAAATGTCACTTTTTGTGATGATTCTTTAGATGCAACTGTAAGGTCTTCTTTCTTGAAGGATGTTTCAGATTTCCACAAATATGCTGAACTGACACTTTGTGGTCATATTAATGCGTAATTAACATTCATCATGTAATTAACAGGCCCTAGGTTCCATGACGCGAGGTTTCCAGGAGAGTTTGCCCCTCATGGAGGACCTCACCCTGGTTTTCCATGTGGGGAATACGAGGAACCCTCATATGGAGGCTACATGTCAGGACCAGCTTTCCCTGACAGCAGCATGGGTCCAGCTCCGTACGCAAACAGTATCGGTCCTGGACAAGATGGATATGGAAGAGGTGAACCGATGGTTGAAAGCTCAAACACAGCATATACCAATGAGTACCAGGAAAACTCAGTGGACAGACCGATAAGCAAGCCAGTGGATCGACCCGGATTATTGGGAGCCGC
Source organism: Xiphophorus maculatus (assembly GCF_002775205.1). NCBI lineage: Eukaryota > Metazoa > Chordata > Actinopteri > Cyprinodontiformes > Poeciliidae > Xiphophorus > Xiphophorus maculatus. The sequence continues at coordinate 16,763,505 of NC_036445.1, forward strand.
TCCACAGAGTAGCAACATGCCTGCAGTGCTGAAACACTTGGTGAGAATCTTGAATTGTGTTCCTTAAATCAAACTAGACGGACGCGCTTTGTAACTTATTTTTTGTCGTCAGGAATCTTTCCAAATAGAGAACGAGAATGATGCACAGCTTGTTTTGAAAGTGACACAAAGGCTAACAGATGCGCTGATGGAGTACAGGCTGAGGACCATTCCTGCGGTATGCTGACCAATAATCTTATGCTTTGATGAACCTTTAAGATGAATTTTAATTTAGCTACATTCTTTTATTGCTTTTACCTCCACAGGCATCGACTTTTTGCAACCCGTCCTTGAACTTTTCTAACACTCCTCCAAGGTTGCAAAACGACCGATATTCAAGTAATCAGTCTGGTACAGAACAACAGCTTTGCTAGTCAGACTTGATTATAAACGGAGATTCATAGAACGTCACAGCTTTAATTTACATTCACCTCAATCTCTGTTTGGATTATATTTTGTAGGTTCATCCAGATATCCTGACCCTCTGCAGAAATACTTCAACTGATTGTCAGAAGATGGCGCTTCACTCCTCTTCTCCGTCTCTCACCGATGCACAAGTCCAGTTTTTCCCTGTGTATATTAATTTTGGGTAGCTTTTTTCCCCTCCGTTTTAATTTTCACTTCCTCAGATCAAGGGAAGTTTTACATAACAGAATGTTTTAGTTGATTTATGTCACCATTGTCTCTTTTCAGAGGTAATAAAGAACTTGATGTAACATCAAATCATTTCACAGGTAGCATTTAATCCCACGCTTTAGCCTCTTATCAAGTGACATTTCCTCTTCAATTACCTGCTCTGTCTGTCAAATGCTTCAGCATTATGTTGTACACAACCCCCATAGCAGTCCATGTTTGTCCACACTGCTGTGGGTTACTTGCTCCTCTTCCTTTTTTCATGTAGCTGTTTTTCACCATTGTTTCTGGCTTATTGAACTCATCTCTGAAGTGGGTCCACATTGTGTTGAAACTTAAGTTATCCAGTCTCTTTAACACGGAAAAAAATTAATCATTGAACCTAAACAAACTGACCTTTCCTCAAAAGCCATATAAAAAAATTATTCAGCTATGCAGAATGAAGGTAAACAAAGATCTCCAACATGTTTGTACACAAATCCAAAGCATCTTCTTTTCATCGCAGTAGTATCCAACTCTTGGGAACGGTCTTCCATTAATTATTAGAACATTTATTGCAGACTGTGTAGTATAAATGAAGAGAACGATAACATCGGGAAATCTTGAAATGAAAAAACCTTTAATGCAAACTAGAAACCTCCGCAGTCAAGCGCAGCTGAAACTGATTTTCAGGCAAAATCTTCAGGTGTTCACCAAAATGTTCTTCATTTGCTTCTCATTTATGGGGGTGAGAAGCACGTTTGACCCCAGGAACTCTTCGCCGTGCAACCTCTGTGCCTGTGTGACCTGCTGTTCAGATTCAAACTTAACAACAGCCTCACCTGAGCCATAGCCCTCTCTATCATGTAGTAACATTATGTCATCCAAACTCAGACTGAATTTACAGAACAGGCTCCTGATTTGACTTTTCTTGACAGTTGCAGGCATGTTCCTAATAAAAATGTACCGCTGACCCGTCTCATTTAGACTTTCTCTCTGCGGCGCGTCGGTTTGCACTGGCTCTGACTTCCTGAAGCTGCGTTGTAATCTTGGATCAGTCGGACCAGTCCTTTGGTTTCTGGGGTGGTTTTTGGCTATCATTTTCCACATGAGCTCCTTGGTGATTGATGTAACCTCAATGGCACCAGAGCCACCATGGCAGCCAGAGAGATTAATGGCATAGTCAAAGTCCTCGGTACTGTTAAAACTCAGAAAAGCTGTGTCAGTGATATTGTTTGTTTCGTCAAGCAGATGAAGCACATTTTTGTGCGGTAGGTTTTGGCATCTGAAAAGCTCTTTTATGTCAGTCTTGGTCATGTTTTTTGGCAGGTTTCTGACCATGACTGTGTAATCCGAGGATCTTGATAATGAAGCATTGGGTTCCGCATCACGTTTTGGGTGTTTTAATGGTTTAAACGGAACTTGATCAGATGTCCTCTTATGGGAAACAACAGATCTTCTTTCATAGTGTGCCTTTTCCGTTGGAGATCTTTCATGTTTACACTTTGACCTGTCATCAAAAACCTTACTACATTCCTGAAGAGCTCTGACCCACAGTTTTTCTTCTGCTCCACGTACTTCCACAGGAATGGAGCCCAGCATCTGTTGGTTGAAGCCAAGAGCATCAGATGCATCTTGCATATCTGCAAACTTAACAAGGCAGCCACGACTGATTCCCAATTCGACGTCAACTATAACGTCTTCTACACGTAATCCTTTGAAGAACTTGCAGATGTCTCCTTTAGTAATTGAAGCTGGCAGCCCAAATAGCCGAACATAACCTGGCCTCAAGTCCAGTGTATGTTCTGGATTTCTGACCACTTCAGAGGAAGTTGCGCTGTCAACGTGGGGAAACTCAAATTTTGGCACCGTTTGAGTTGATTGGAGTCTTTGAAGGACACTACAAACTCCAAGAAAAAAAGCATCGGTATCCAATAGTTGTGCATTTGAAGCTGACATGTTTGTTGTACTCAGCTGAAAATGTTGTGCATTAGAAGCTGGCAGATCAGCAGGATCAGGATCAACTGGACATGCAGCTGAAGATGAAACTGAAGTATTATCACCATGCGGCCTGGATTTGGGCGTCACCTTGATCATATTAACATCACGCAGCCTAGATTTGTGCTTCGTCGTCATGTTAACATCATGTGGTCTGGATTTTGGCTTCAATCTAGTCATGTTGTCCTCATGTAATCTGGATTTGGGCCTCAATATATTAATGCCATGAGGTCCGGATTTGGGCTTCACCTTAGCCAGGTAAACGTCGTGCGAGCTGGATTTGGACTTAACATTGCCATTTTTAGTCTTATGTTGCCTTGACATTTCATTTTCAGCTGAACGTGGATGAGGTTTTCTTACAGTGAGCGAAGTTTTCTTGCTATTTAAGGACTCCTCGAATTTCTGCTCTATCTCTTCCATACTGCTGATGTGCAGGGTCACCATGGAGCCTTTGAGAAAATTCCCACTGCGCAGCAAAGCAGCCTGTGCATCACTTACAGTGGTAAACGAAATAAAAGCCTCGCCGAGATGTCCTCCCATAATGTAAACCCCTCCATCAGGTATGTGCAGGGACTGAAAGAAGGTCCGTATATCTTCAGTGCCTGCCTTCACGTCCAGGCCTTCCAGTCTGAGGATCGTGCTCATTCTGTCCTTCCTGCAGGCTGGGTGTTGTCTGTAAATTTAGAAGGCTCTGGTGAAAAAGTTGAGAACACACGTGTTATTCGTGAAGCCTTAACGTGAAGGAAGACGCCACAGGAAACACAAAGAAGGTAAGGGCGGGAATATCTAGGAGAGAGGAAAAAAAATAGTTATGTAACCATGACGTGTCTATTAATACTTACATAGCGTGCCTACGTGTCCTATGATTTTAAAGGGTTTACAAGATGAAATCCAGTTTCAACTTATCCATAACTTTGTGAGCTCTGCCAGCTCTTCCTGCCTCATCTCTGCCTCGGACTGATCGTCAGCCCGCGGGTTTCCTCCCTTTTATTTACTCTGAGGTGCCGTGTAACTCATCGCTGCCTCCCAGCGGATGGAGTGTGAACTACACTACATTCAAATTACAATATCATGAAAAAGTTAAACTAATACGTTATGTAGATTCATCACACACAAAGTGAAATATTTCAAACCCTTGTATCTTGTAAGTTTGATGATTATGGCTTTTAAAGAATCCACAATTTAATGTGTCATAAATAAGAATGTTGCACAAGATCACATTAATAATTTAAACAGAAATGCATGACTACTGAAAAGTATTTAAATTTCCAACCACAAAGCAGTTGATTAAACCTCCTTTTGCATTAATTATGCATAAATGCACCATATGACAATTTGCAATGGATTTCTTTTAATAGCGTGGAGCTGGAGCCCTGGGTGTTGTTACGCAATAGCCAGCCCCGCCCTAAACCTCACAACCTCCATGGACTGACTGCTGACCAGCTCTCTGTCTAACGGGTCCGGAAAATCTCTAAACCTTCGAGTATTACCCTGAAGCAGGTCTGGGAGAGATGATCTGTCTAAGCTGGTGTCGAGGGAGATTCAACTAGCCTTTAACTACCTACAGTCCAAGAGTTATGACCTTTTTCAGTTAAGAAGCAATCAACTGAGTTGCCCTCACAACCGCATAACTTCCAACAACCACTCTTGTTAACGGTAGCGCTCCCTCCATCAACGACGTGCACTTGTTACAGACTAGTTAGTTTTTAGTGGCTCGGCATGAGCCCCAAGGTCATTATTTTATCAACACTAAAGGGATTTCTGAAGCCACCACATTTCTAGAAACATGTTCATGGGTTTTACATTAACTAGAAGAACCATAAAATGACAACTGACTCAATTAATTTCACTGTCCACAATCCTTATTCGAATTTTAATGCATCTTTATTAAGCAAGCGTTTAGTGGGGGTAAATGACAGTTTAATTATCAATGATTACAAAATAAAAGTAAAAATCTATTTGAGTAAAATCACCTTAATAATTTCCTAACTTCTTTCCCTAAACTGTGTCACTAATTTACTAAAAGAGGCTTTGGGAAGCAGTTCAACTCATACCCAGATGGTAAATTATCTCAGCAACGGAAGGTTCCAGTGTCCTTGGTCTGCGGCTTGTCCATGTACAGCAAAATCCCACTTAGATTAGAAGCAAAGCAGAACCAGTTGTTGTCTTCTGAGCACTCAGTTCTTCATCACTACTGTGATCTTCGTCTGATCCCCAAGTCCGTTGCAACAGCCTTGAAATCTTTGGGTTGAGCGCAGAGCAGGAGGTCGAATCAGGAACCAGGGATTGAGGGATGATGGGTCTTGTCTCTGTCTAGCCCTGCAGAGTCGTTACTTCCCCGTGGCTCCAGGGTGCGGTCATCTGCTGATCTTCTCTTTGCATCCTTGTGTTGCCTTGACTTCTGCACCGGAGACGAAGAACTTCTCTTCTTGTTTTCCATGGTCTTATATACTCTTTCAACCCATGACTTTGTATGGGGAGATGGCCTACATGACTTCTCAAGCATTCAATTACTTCATGGAAAGTCCCAAACATCCCCATACTTGGTCAAAGCCCTATTCGCTTCCCCTTTTGTTTTTTTGTCTTCTGACCTTCTGGTTTCAGCTCTCTTTTTCCCAGACTTCCTTTTATGGAATCTTCTCTAAGACATGTCCAGGCATGTCTTTTCCCTGCCTCTGTGCCTAACACACTGTTTGATTATTTCAATTACATTCCTATATATGCTGCATGATTATCATAAACATTAAACATAAACATCCTTTAATGTACTCTTTCAAACATTACTCCCTTTAATAAACATTTGATTTCAATTCTATTATTAACCTTTAATTCATCATTTTATTCACCATGTATTTCATTACTCGATCAACTAACTTCTTTAATCATCAACGAATCAACATACAAAATTATCAATTCCTCTTTTTGGAATTCCCCTCAGACCATTTATTGACCCTGAATTCTGTTCTAATTATAAGACATTCTGGGAATTACATGTCCTTAAGCTCCAAACAATGTATGGCTACTCCAGTTACAATTCTATTTATGTTTTTATTAGGCCCGAGCAGCAAAGCGCTGCGAAGGCCTATTGTTTCTGTACTGTTTCTTATTAGGCCCGAGCAGCAAAGCGCTGCGAAGGCCTATTGTATCTGTACTGTTTATTAGGCCCGAGCAGCAAAGCGCTGCGAAGGCCTATTGTATCTGTACTGTTTCTTATTAGGCCCGAGCAGCAAAGCGCTGCGAAGGCCTATTGTATCTGTACTGTTTATTATTATTATTATTATTATTATTCTTCCCACCTCTTCGTGTGCCTTTTTGGGGGCTTTATCATATTCAAAAACTCACCAAACTTGGCGGTCGCGACTAGAAAAATTAAAAATTTTGAATTTTAAGGTTGTCGCAAAAATCGCAAAAAAAATTGCTCAACGGCGGCAACTAGCAATTTTCTGTTGACACAATGGTATGAACGTATTTCATCGTAGAGACATGAAATTTGGTACACTTGTAGAGCTCCCCAAAAGACTCAGAACTTACATTTAATGTTATTAGCCAACTATCACAGGAAGTCGGCCATTTTGTCTTGAACGTCCATTTTTTTCCTCGATTTTGACGTTTACAGCCTTCGTATTTGATCGAACTCCTCCTAGGGATTTCGATTGATCGGCTTCAAACTTGGTCAGTCTGATCATAAGGCATGTTTGATTTAAAGTTATCAAATTGGTGAGTTTTGGAGTATGTTGAAGGGTGGTTAGCAGGGGTCAAAGTTCACCTACTCGCCATGAAACACGAAACTCTTATATTTCCTATACAAAAACACAGAGAGGGACCAAACTTTCAGAGATTGGTCGTCATCGGGTGTCCTAAAATACCCTGTGGTGAAATTATTTTTTTAAGTAGGCCACGCCCCCTGAGAACAGGAAGTGTCATGTTTTACTGTGAACGGTCGCTATCTTAGCCCTTTGACCTAATCAACATGAAACTGTGTCCAGAGACAGAAGACATGTTGGTGTGTTGAGTAATCCAACCCCGACCGGCTGCGATGAAGCAGGTGGGCGTGGCGGCGTTGCGAACGCCGTCGAATTTCGTTTGGCTCTGAATTCCACAATTTCGGGCCCAGCTGCTCCAAACTCACTAGGATGGATCCTTATCCACCCACCGACAGGAATTCATAACAAAATTTGGTGGGCGTGGCCTAATTTCTCTATAGCGACCCCTAGAGTATTTTAAATGAACAGCCCCAGGCCATGCTTTATCCTAGAATTACGAAACTTGGTACATATGTGTATCTTTTCAGGACGTACAAAAAAGTCTCTTGGAGCCATGCTCTAAACCCAACAGGAAGTCGGCCATGTTGTATTGAAGGTCCATTTTGGACCTCGAGTTTGACGTTTACAGCCTTCGTATTTGATCGAACTCCTCCTAGGGATTTCGATTGATCGGCTTCAAACTCGGTCAGTCTGATCATAAGGCATGTCTGATTTAAAGTTATCAAATTGGTGACTGTATGAGCTTGCTGAAGGGGGGTTAGCAGGGGTCAAAGTTCACCTACTCGCCATGAAACACGAAACTCTTATATTTCCTATACAAAAACACAGAGAGGGACCAAACTTTCATTGATTGATCGTCATCGGGTGTCCTAAAATACCCTGTGGTGAAATTATTTTTTTAAGTAGGCCACGCCCCCTGAGAACAGGAAGTGTCATGTTTTACTGTGAACGGTCGCTATCTTAGCCCTTTGACCTAATCAACATGAAACTGTGTCCAGAGACAGAAGACATGTTGGTGTGTTGAGTTATTCCAACCCCGACCGGCTGCGATGAAGCAGGTGGGCGTGGCGGCGTTGCGAACGCCGTCGAATTTCGTTTGGCTCTGAATTCCACAATTTCGGGCCCAGCTGCTTCAAACTCACTAGGATGGATCCTTGTACACCCACCGACAGGAATTCATAACAAAATTTGGTGGGCGTGGCCTAATTTCTCTATAGCGACCCCTAGAGTATTTTAAATGAACAGCCCCATGCCATGCTTTATCCTAGAATTACGAAACTTGGTACACATGTGTATCTTGTCGGGACGTACAAAAAAGTCTCTTAGAGCCATGCTCTAAACCCAACAGGAAGTCGGCCATTTTAGATTGAATTTCATTTGACCTCGATTTTGACTTTTACAGCCTTCGTATTTGATCGAACTCCTCCTAGGGATTTCGATTGATCGACTTCAAACTCGGTCAGTCTGATCATAAGGCATGTCTGATTCAAAGTTATCAATATGGTGACATTTGAACATGTGGAAGGGGGGTTAGCAAGGCTCAAAGTTCCCCTGTGATCGACTGTGTAATACAAAGGGCTTTGTCATGTGTAGGGCAATGCTGCCCTCTGGTGTCGAATAACTGAAATTACTGAAATAGTTTCATTATTTCAGTAATTCGACACCAGAGGGCAGCATTGCCCTACAGAGTTCAATTTTGTAATGTAGGAAAAAATTAAAAATTTGTAATTCTACTGTGAACGGTCGATAGCTTCTGCACCAAACTTTGCACGAGTGACCATGGCGGGATCCCTGACGACCCTATGTCATCATATTATGACGTCATCTAAGCCCCGCCCCCTCGGAACCGGAAGTGCCGTTTTTTTCCTTGGAAAGCTCCGTTTATGGCTCTCTTGACCTAATCAAGATGATTCGGATGATGAGGTCTGTCATTGCTCGCTTCTGGCTGAACCATGTGGGCGTGGCCAAACGGCGAATATCAGTCCCTCGCCATATTCATACGTTTGGCTCTAATTCACACATGGATCATCCGATTGGCTCCAAACTGGATATGTATGACCTTTGTTCACCTCTAAAGAGCCCAACGGGATTGAAATGTAATTTGGTCCACTGCGCCCCCTAAGTTAATACATCGGCCGTATCTCCTCGACGCATCGACCGATCTGCACCAGATTTTTCGACAGTCGTCGGGGAGCGCCGCCGAACGCATTCACGCGTGTCGCCCGGTGGCCGGGCGGGGAAAATGCGCGACAGCTACTGCGGCGGCTGGCGGGCGGCGGTGCTAGAAACTGCGGCGGAGCTTCTGCGGTGGGGAGTTGGCTGCGGCTCTGGAAAACGCGCGAGAGCTTCTGCGGTGGCCGGAACCCCCGCGGTGGCCAATAGGCCGGAGCGGCGCTTGCTGCGAGGGCCGCCCGAGGCTGCTTGCAGCTTTAATTATTATTATTCTGCCCCCCCAAAGAGGAGCCTTTTTGGGGGCTTTATCATATTCAAAAACTCACCAAACTTGGCGGAAGCGACTAGGCGGTTTAAAAATTTTGAATTTTAAGGTCGCCGCAAAAATCGCAAAAAAAATTGCTCAACGGCAGCAACTAGCAATTTTCAACAGACCCATTGCTATTCACTTACTTCATCGTAGAGACTTGAAATTCGGTACAGTTGTAGAGCTCTCTAAGACGCTCAGAATTTACAAGTAATGTCATAGTGCAACTATCACAGAAAGTCGGCCATTTTGTATTGAACGTCCATTTTTTTCCTCGATTTTGACGTTTACAGCCTTCGTATTTGATCGAACTCCTCCTAGGGATTTCGATTGATCGGCTTCAAACTCGGTCAGTCTGATCATAAGGCATGTCTGATTTAAAGTTATCAAATTGGTGAGTTTTGGAGCATGTTGAAGGGGGGTTACCAGGGGTCAAAGTTCACCTACACGCCATGAAACAAAAACCTCTTATATTTCCTATACAAAAACACATAGAGGGACCAAACTTTCAGTGATTGATCGTCATCGGGTGTCCTAAAATACCCTGCAGTGAAATTTTTTTTTTACGTAGGCCACGCCCCCTGAGAGCAGGAAGTGTAATGTTTTACTGTGAACGGTCGCTATCTTAGCCCTTTGACCTAATCAACATGAAACTGTGTCCAGAGACAGAAGACATGTTGGTGTGTTGTGGATTCCAACCCCGACCGGCTGCGATGAAGCAGGTGGGCGTGGCGGCGTTGCGAACGCCATCGAATTTCGTTTGGCTCTGAATTCAACAGTTTCGGGGTGAGCTGCTCCAAACTCACTAGGATGGATCCTTATCCATCCCCGAACAGGAATCCATAGCGATATTTGGTGGGCGTGGCCTAATTTTTCTATAGCGACCCCTAGAGTATTTTAAATGAACAGCCCCAAGCCATGCTTAAACCTAGAATTACGAAACTTGGTACACATGTGTATCTTGTCGGGACGTACAAAAAAGTCTCTTAGAGCCATGCTCTAAACCCAACAGGAAGTCGGCCATTTTGTATTGAAGGTCCATTCTGGACCTCGAGTTTGACGTTTACAGCCTTTGCATTTGATCGAACTCCTCCTAGGGATTTCGATTGATCGGCTTCAAACTCGGTCAGTCTGATCATAAGGCATGTCTGATTTAAAGTTATCAAATTGGTGACTGTATGAGCTTGCTGAAGGGGGGTTACCAGGGGTCAAAGTTCACCTACTCGCCATGAAACACGAAACTCTTATATTTCCTATTAAAAAACACATAGAGGGACCAAACTTTCTGGGATTGATCGTTATGGGGTTACCTAAAATACCCTGTGGTGAAATTATTTTTTTACGTAGGCCACGCCCCCTGAGAACAGGAAGTGTCATGTTTTACTGTGAACGGTCGTTATCTTAGCCCTTTGACCTAATCAACATGAAACTGTGTCCAGAGACAGAAGACATGTTGGTGTGTTGTGGATTCCAACCCCGACCGGCTGCGATGAAGCAGGTGGGCGTGGCGGCGTTGCGAACGCCATCGAATTTCGTTTGGCTCTGAATTCCACAGTTTCGGGGTGAGCTGCTCCAAACTCACTAGGATGGATCCTTATCCATCCCCGAACAGGAATCCATAGCGAAATTTGGTGGGCGTGGCCTAATTTCTCTACATCTCCCCCTGGAATATTTTAAAAAATCAGCCCCAAGCCATGCTTTATCCTAGAATTACGAAACTTGGTACACATGTGTATCTTGTCAGGACGTACAAAAAAGTCTCTTGGAGCCATGCTCTAAACCCAACAGGAAGTCGGCCATTTTAGATTGAAGTTCATTTGACCTCGATTTTGACATTTAGAGCCTTCGTATTTGATCGAACTCCTCCTAGGGATTTCGATTGATCGGCTTCAAACTCGGTCAGTCTGATCATAAGGCATGTCTGATTTAAAGTTATCAATATGGTGAGTTTTGGAGCATGTTGAAGCGGGGTTAGCAGGGCTCAAAGTTCCCCTGTGATCGACTGTGTAATATGTAATTACAAAGGGGATCCTTTATCATTCCGTAGTGCAATGCTGCCCTCTGGTGTCGAATTACTGAAATTACTGAAATAGTTTCATTATTTTAGTAATTCGACACCAGAGGGCAGCATTGCCCTACGGAAAGACAGAGTTCAATTTTGTAATGTAGGAAAAAATTAAAAATTTGTAATTCTACTGTGAACGGTCGATAGCTTCTGCACCAAACTTTGCACGAGTGACCCTGGCGGGACCCTGACGACCCTATGTCATCATATTATGACGTCATCTAAGCCCCGCCCCCTCAGAACCGGAAGTGCCGTTTTTTTCCTTGGAAAGCTCTGTTTATGGCTCTCTTGACCTAATCAAGGTGATTCGGATGATAAACTCTGTCAATGCTCGCTGCTGGCTGAACCGTGTGGGCGTGGCCAAATGGCGAATATCAGTCCCTCGCCATATGCATACGTTTGGCTCTAATTCACGCATGGATCATCCGATTGGCACCAAACTGGATATGTATGATCTTTGTTCACCTCTAAAGAGCCCGACGGGTTTGAGATGTAATTTGACTCCACTGCGCCCCCTAAGGTAAGACATCGGCCGTATCTCCTCGACGCATGGACCGATCTGCACCAGATTTTTCGACAGTCGTCGGGGAGCGCCGCCGAACGCATTCACGCGTGTCGCCCGGTGGACGGGCGGAGAAAATGCGCGACAGCTACTGCGGCGGCTAGCGGGCGGCGGTGCTAGAAACTGCGGCGGAGCTTCCGCGGTGGGGAGTTGGCTGCGGCTCTGGAAAACGCGCGAGAGCTTCTGCGGTGGCCGGAACCCCCGCGGTGGCCAATAGGCCGGAGCGGCGCTTGCTGCGAGGGCCGCCCGAGGCTGCTTGCAGCTTTAATTCTTCTTACGATTCTGCCCCCCTCTTCGTGCGCCTTTTTGGGGGCTTTATCATATTCAAAAACTCACCAAACTTGGCGGAAGCGACTAGGCGGTTTAAAAATTTTGAATTTTAAGGTCGTCGCAAAAATCGCAAAAAAAATTGCTCAACGGCAGCAACTAGCAATTTTCAAAAGACCCATTGCTATTCACTTACTTCATCGTAGAGACTTGAAATTCGGTACAGTTGTAGAGCTCACTAAGACGCTCAGAATTTACAAGTAATGTCATAGTGCAACTATCACAGAAAGTCGGCCATTTTGTATTGAACGTCCATTTTTTTCCTCGATTTTGACGTTTACAGCCTTCGTATTTGATCGAACTCCTCCTAGGGATTTCGATTGATCGGCTTCAAACTCGGTCAGTCTGATCATAAGGCATGTCTGATTTAAAGTTATCAAATTGGTGAGTTTTGGAGCATGTTGAAGGGGGGTTAGCAGGGGTCAAAGTTCACCTACACGCCATGAAACAAAAACCTCTTATATTTCCTATACAAAAACACATAGAGGGACCAAACTTTCAGTGATTGATCGTCATCGGGTGTCCTAAAATACCCTGCAGTGAAATTTTTTTTTTATGTAGGCCACGCCCCCTGAGAGCAGGAAGTGTAATGTTTTACTGTGAACGGTCGCTATCTTAGCCCTTTGACCTAATCAACATGAAACTGTGTCCAGAGACAGAAGACATGTTGGTGTGTTGTGGATTCCAACCCCGACCGGCTGCGATGAAGCAGGTGGGCGTGGCGGCGTTGCGAACGCCATCGAATTTCGTTTGGCTCTGAATTCCACAGTTTCGGGGTGAGCTGCTCCAAACTCACTAGGATGGATCCTTATCCACCCGCCAACAGGAATCCATAGCGAAATTTGGTGGGCGTGGCCTAATTTCTCTATACGGTCCCCTAGAATATTTTAAAAAATCAGCCCCAAGCGATGCTTTAACTTAGAATTACGAAACTTGGTACACATGTGTATCTTGTCAGGACGTACAAAAAAGTCTCTTGGAGCCATGCTCTAAACCCAACAGGAAGTCGGCCATTTTAGATTGAAGTTCATTTGACCTCGATTTTGACGTTTACAGCCTTCGTATTTGATCAAACTCCTCCTAGGGATTTCGATTGATCGGCTTCAAACTCGGTCAGTCTGATCATAAGGCATGTCTGATTTAAAGTTATCAAATTGGTGAGTTTTGGAGCATGTTGAAGGGGGGTTAGCAAGGCTCAAAGTTCCCCTGTGATCGACTGTGTAATACAAAGGGCTTTGTCATGTGTAGGGCAATGCTGCCCTCTGGTGTCGAATTACTGAAATAATGAAACTATTTCAGTAATTTCAGTAATTCGACACCAGAGGGCAGCATTGCCCTACGGAATGACAGTTCAATGTTGAATTGAAAAGGAAAAAATTAAATAATTTGTAATTCTAACACAAAAACTGACAGAGACACCAAAGTTTGAGTTATTGATCATTATCTTGTGTCCAATAATATCCAATGGTCAAATGATGACATCACGTAGGCCACGCCCTCTGACAACAGGAAGTCTTGTATTTTACTGTGAACGGTCGATAGCTTCTGCACCAAACTTTGCACGAGTGACCCTGGTGGGATCCTTGACGACCCTATGTCATCATATTATGACGTCATCTAAGCCCCGCCCCCTCAGAACAGGAAGTGCTGTTTTTTTACTTGGAAAGCTCCGTTTATGGCTCTCTTGACCTAATCAAGATAATTCGGATGATGAGCTCTGTCAATGCTCGCTTCTGGCTGAACCGTGTGGGCGTGGCCAAATGGCGAATATCAGTCCCTCGCCATATTCATACGTTTGGCTCTAATTCACACATAGATCATCCGATTGGCGCCAAACTGGATATGTATGACCTTTGTTCACCTCTAAAGACCCCGACGGGTTTGAAATGTAATTTGGCTCCACTGCGCCCCCTAAGTTAATACATCGGCTGTGTCTCCTCGACGCATCGACCGATCTGCCCCAGATTTTTTGACAGTCGTCGGGCAGCGCCGCCGAACGCATTCACGCGTGTCGCCCGGTGGACGGGCGTGGAAAATGTGCGACATCTTCTGCGGCATCTAGCGGGCGGCGGTGCTGGAAACTGCGGCGGAGCTTCTGCGGTGGGGAGCGGGCTGCGGCTCTGGAAATCGTGCGAGAGCTTCTGCGGTGGCCGGAACCCCCGCGGTGGCCAATAGGCCGGAGCGGCGCTTGCTGCGAGGGCCGCCCGAGGCTGCTTGCAGCTTTAATTATTATTATTCTGCCCCCCTCTTCGTGGGCCTTTTTGGGGGCTTTATCATATTCAAAAACTCACCAAACTTGGCGGTCGCGTCTAGGCGGTTTAAAAATTTTGAATTTTAAGGTCGCCGCAAAAATTGCCAAAAAAATTGCTCAACGGCAGCAACTAGCAATTTTCAAAAGACCCATTGCTATTCACTTACTTCATCGTAGAGACTTGAAATTCGGTACAGTTGTAGAGCTCACTAAGACGCTCAGAATTTACAAGTAATGTCATAGTGCAACTATCACAGAAAGTCGGCCATTTTGTATTGAACGTCCATTTTTTACCTCGATTTTGACGTTTACAGCCTTCGTATTTGATCGAACTCCTCCTAGGGATTTCGATTGATCGGCTTCAAACTCGGTCAGTCTGATCATAAGGCATGTCTGATTTAAAGTTATCAAATTGGTGAGTTTTGGAGCATGTTGAAGGGGGGTTACCAGGGGTCAAAGTTCACCTACACGCCATGAAACAAAAACCTCTTATATTTCCTATACAAAAACACATAGAGGGACCAAACTTTCAGTGATTGATCGGCATCGGGTGTCCTATAATACCCTGCAGTGAAATTTTTTTTTTACGTAGGCCACGCCCCCTGAGAGCAGGAAGTGTAATGTTTTACTGTGAACGGTCGCTATCTTAGCCCTTTGACCTAATCAACATGAAACTGTGTCCAGAGACAGAAGACATGTTGGTGTGTTGTGGATTCCAACCCCGACCGGCTGCGATGAAGCAGGTGGGCGTGGCGGCGTTGCGAACGCCATCGAATTTCGTTTGGCTCTGAATTCCACAGTTTCGGGGTGAGCTGCTCCAAACTCACTAGGATGGATCCTTATACACCCGCCAACAGGAATCCATAGCGAAATTTGGTGGGCGTGGCCTAATTTCTCTACATCTCCCCCTAGAATATTTTAAAAAATCAGCCCCAAGCCATGCTTTATCCTAGAATTACGAAACTTGGTACACATGTGTATCTTGTCAGGACGTACAAAAAAGTCTCTTGGAGCCATGCTCTAAACCCAACAGGAAGTCGGCCATTTTGGATTGAAGGTCCATTTTGGACCTCGAGTTTGACGTTTACAGCCTTTGCATTTGATCGAACTCCTCCTAGGGATTTCGATTGATCGGCTTCAAACTCGGTCAGTCTGATCATAAGGCATGTCTGATTTAAAGTTATCAAATTGGTGACTGTATGAGCTTGCTGAAGGGGGGTTACCAGGGGTCAAAGTTCAGCTACTCGCCATGAAACACGAAACTCTTATATTTCCTATACAAAAACACAGAGAGGGACCAAACTTTCATTGATTGATCGTCATCGGGTGTCCTAAAATACCCTGTGGTGAAATTATTTTTTTAAGTAGGCCACGCCCCCTGAGAACAGGAAGTGTCATGTTTTACTGTGAACGGTCGCTATCTTAGCCCTTTGACCTAATCAACATGAAACTGTGTCCAGAGACAGAAGACATGTTGGTGTGTTGTGGATTCCAACCCCGACTGGCTGAGATGTAGCAGGTGGGCGTGGCGGCATTGCGAACGCCGTCGAATTTCGTTTGGCTCTGAATTCCACAGTTTCGGGGTGAGCTGCTCCAAACTCACTAGGATGGATCCTTATCCAGCCCCCGACAGGAATTCATAACAAAATTTGGTTGGGCGTGGCCTAATATTTCTACATTGCCCCATAGAATATTTTAAAAAATCAGCCCCAAGACATGCTTTGACTTAGAATTACGAAACTTGGTACACATGTGTATCTTGTCAGGACGTACAAAAAAGTCTCTTAGAGCCATGCTCTAAACCCAACAGGAAGTCGGCCATTTTAGATTGAAGATCATTTGACCTCGATTTTGACGTTTACAGCCTTCGTATTTGATCGAACTCCTCCTAGGGATTTCGATTGATCGGCTTCAAACTCGGTCAGTCTGATCATAAGGCATGTCCAATTCAAAGTTATCAATATGGTGACATTTGAACAGGTGGAAGGGGGGTTAGCAAGGCTCAAAGTTCCCCTGTGATCGACTGTGTAATACAAAGGGCTTTGTCATGTGTAGGGCAATGCTGCCCTCTGGTGTCGAATTACTGAAATAATGAAACTATTTCAGTAATTTCAGTAATTCGACACCAGAGGGCAGCATTGCCCTACGGAATGACAGTTCAATGTTGAATTAGAGAGGAAAAAATTAAATAATTTGTAATTCTAATACAAAAACTGACAGAGACACCAAAGTTTGAGTTATTGATCAGCCTGGGATGTAGAATAATATCCAATGGTCAAATGATGACATCACGTAGGCCACGCCCTCTGACAACAGGAAGTCTTGTATTTTACTGTGAACCGTCGATAGCTTCTGCACCAAACTTTGCACGAGTGACCCTGGTGGGATCCTTGACGACCCTATGTCCTCATATTATGACGTCATATAAGCCCCGCCCCCTCAGAACAGGAAGTGCCGTTTTTTTACTTGGAAAGCTCCGTTTATGGCTCTCTTGACCTAATCAAGATGATTCGGATGATAAACTCTGTCAATGCTCGCTGCTGGCTGAACCGTGTGGGCGTGGCCAAATGGCGAATATCATTCCCTCGCCATATGCATACGTTTGGCTCTTATTCAGGCATAGATCATCCGATTGGCGCCAAACTGGATCTGTATGACCTTTGTTCACCTCTAAAGAGCCCGACGGGTTTGAAATGTAATTTGGCTCCACTGCGCCCCCTAAGTTAATACATGGGTTGTATCCCCTTGACGCATCGACCGATCTGCGCCAGATTTTTTGACAGTCGTCGGGGAGCGCCGCCGAACGCATTCACGCGTGTCGCCCGGTGGACGGGCGGGGAAAATGCGCGACAGCTTCTGCGGCGGCTGGCGGGCGGCGGTGCTGAAAACTGCGGCGGAGCTTCCGCGGTGGGGAGCGGGCTGCGGCTCTGGAAAACGCGCGAGAGCTTCTGCGGTGGCCGGGACCCCCGCGGTGGCCAATAGGCCGGAGCGGCGCTTGCTGCGAGGGCCGCCCGAGGCTGCTTGCAGCTTTAATTATTATTACGATTCTGCCCCCCTCTTCGTGTGCCTTTTTGGGGGCTTTATTATATTCAAAAACTCACCAAACTTGGCGGTCGCAACTAGAAAATTTAAAAATTTTGAATTTTAAGGTTGTCGCAAAAATCGCAAAAAAAATTGCAGAACGGCGGCAACTAGCAATTTTATGTTGACACAATGGTATGAACGTACTTCATCGTAGAGACATGAAATTTGGTACACCTGTAGAGCTCACCAAAAGACTCAGAACTTACATTTAATGTTATAAGCCAACTATCACAGAAAGTCGGCCATTTTGTCTTGAACGTCCATTTTTTACCTCGATTTTGACGTTTACAGCCTTCGTATTTGATCGAACTCCTCCTAGGGATTTCGATTGATCGACTTCAAACTCGGTCAGTCTGATCATAAGGCATGTTTGATTTAAAGTTATCAAATTGGTGAGTTTTGGAGCATGTTGAAGGGGGGTTAGCAGGGGTCAAAGTTCACCTACTCGCCATGAAACACGAAACTCTTATATTTCCTATACAAAAACACATAGAGGGACCAAACTTTCAGTGATTGATCGTCATCGGGTGCCCTACAATACCCTATGGTCAAATGATGACATCACTTAGGCCACGCCCCCTGAGAACAGGAAGTGTCATGTTTTACTGTGAACGGTCGCTATCTTAGCCCTTTGACCTAATCAACATGAAACTGGGTCCAGAGACAGAAGACATGTTGGTGTGTTGAGGATTCCAACCCTGACCGGCTTTGACATAGCAGGTGGGCGTGGCGGCGTGGCGAAGTGACCTGTAACGCCGTTGCCATACGTTTGGCTCTGAATTCCACAATTTCGGGCCCAGCTGCTCCAAACTCACTAGGATGGATCCTTATCCACTCACCGACAGGAATTCATAACAAAATTTGGTGGGCGTGGCCTAATTTCTCTATAGCGACCCCTAGAGTATTTTAAATGAACAGCCCCAAGCCATGCTTAAACCTAGAATTACGAAACTTGGTACACATGTGTATCTTGTCGGGACGTACAAAAAAGTCTCTTAGAGCCATGCTCTAAACCCAACAGGAAGTCGGCCATTTTAGATTGAATTTCATTTGACCTCGATTTTGACGTTTACAGCATTCGTATTTGATCGAACTCCTCCTAGGGATTTCGATTGATCGGCTTCAAACTCGGTCAGTCTGATCATAAGGCATGTCTGATTTAAAGTTATCAAATTGGTGACTGTATGAGCTTGCTGAAGGGGGGTTACCAGGGGTCAAAGTTCACCTACTCGCCATGAAACACGAAACTCTTATATATCCTGCACAGAAACTCACAGAGACACCAAATTTTCAGTTATTGATCAACAATAGGTGTCCTAAAATACCCTGTGGTGAAATTATGACATCGCTTAGGCCACGCCCCCTGAGAACAGGAAGTGTCATGTTTTACTGTGAACGGTCGCTATCTTAGCCCTTTGACCTAATCAACATGAAACTGTGTCCAGAGACAGAAGACATGTTGGTGTGTTGTGGATTCAAGCCCTGACCGGCTGCGATGAAGCAGCTGGGTGTGGCGGCGTGGCGAAGTGACCTGTAACGCCGATGCCATACGTTTGCTTCTAGATTCCACATGTTTCGACCGAGCTGCACCAAACTTGGCCTCAGTGATGCTGTTGTGATGCCTGACAATGCTATGTCATCATATTATGACGTCATCTAAGCCCCGCCCCCTCAGAATGAATTAGAGAGATCTTCTGTGTAATTACATAATAAACAGTACATGTTCGTCGTTTGTAGGGCAATGCTGCCCTCTGCTGGCCACTGAAATAGTTTCATTATTTCAGTAATTCGACACCAGAGGGCAGCATTGCCCTGCAGATGAAATTCTTCGATTTTGTAATACACAGGAAAAAATGAAAAATTGGTATTTCTAACACAAAAACTCACAGAGACTCCAAACTTTCAGTGATTGATCGTCATCAGGTGGCCTACAATACCATATGGTCAAATGATGACATCACGTAGGCCACGCCCCCTGAGAACAGGAAGTGTCATGTTTTACTGTGAACGGTCGCTCTCTTAGCCCTTTGACCTAATCAACATGAACCTGTGTCCAGAGACAGAAGACATGTTGGTGTGTTGAGGTTTCCAACCCTGACCGGCTTTGAGATAGCAGCTGGGCGTGGCGGCGTGGCGAAGTGACCTGTAACGCCGATGCCATACTTTTGCTTCTAGATTCCACATGTTTCGACCGAGCTGCACCAAACTTGGCTTGAGTGATGCTGGTGTGATGTCTGAAAATTCTATGTCATCAGATTATGACGTCATCTAAGCCCCGCCCCCTCGGAACCGGAAGTGCCGTTTTTTTCCTTGGAAAGCTCTGTTTATGGCTCTCTTGACCTAATCAAGGTGATTCTGTGTTGGATGACAGATAGGAAGTTGGTCTCGCTTGCTTTAAAGTGCCAAGAGTTTTCAATGGCGGCAACGCCGTTCGTATACGTTTGCCTCTACATTCCACATATTTTGACCGAGCTGCATCAAACTTGGCCTGAGTGATCCTGGAGGCTTGCCCGTCGATCCTACGTCATCACATTATGACGTCATCTAAGCCCCGCCCCCTCGGAACCGGAAGTGCCGTTTTGTTCCTTGGAAAGCTCCGTTTATGGCTCTCTTGACCTAATCAAGATGATTCGGATGATGAGCTCTGTCATTGCTCGCTGCGGGCTGAACCGTGTGGGCGTGGCCAAATGGCGAATATCAGTCCCTCGCCATATTCATACGTTTGGCTCTAATTCAAGCATGGATCATCCGATTGGCTCCAAACTGGATATGTATGACCTTTGTTCACCTCTAAAGAGCCCAACGGGATTGAGATGTAATTTGGCTCCACTGCGCCCCCTAAGTTAATACATCGGCTGTATCTCCTCGACGCATCGACCGATCTGCACCAGATTTTTTGACAGTCGTCGGGGAGCGCCGCCGAACGCATTCACGCGTGTCGCCCGGTGGACGGGCGTGGAAAATGCGCGACAGCTTCTGCGGCGGCTAGCGGGCGGCGGTGCTGGAAACTGCGGCAGAGCTTCTGCGGTGGGGAGTTAGCTGCGGCTCTGGAAATCGTGCGAGAGCTTCTGCGGTGGCTGGAACCCCCGCGGTGGCCAATAGGCCGGAGCGGCGCTTGCTGCGAGGGCCGCCCGAGGCTGCTTGCAGCTTTAATTCTATTTATGTTTTATGATCATCTTAAAACATTAAACACGATTACCTTCTAATTTGATTCTTCAACATAACTTCTTTTAAAAATCGTTACCACTTAATTCACTTCAGCAGCTGAGAGGAAAGCAGAAAATATATATATATTTTTTTAAATCATCAAATCAAGTTAAACTATCATCTCCTAAAGCTGATGCTCTGAGAAATTTTGGTGCAATAAACTGGTTGTAAATTACAGTGATCCCTCCACTGGTGTAAAGAACACCCACAATCCATATACCTGGTAAACAAAATTGCTGCGAACATCAATTTTGAGAATAATGTAAATTAATTTGCCTAAACCCTTGTGACCTCAGGTTGACTTCTCTCCCGTCTTGAAGCTGAGCCTCCAACTGTTGCAAAACTCTGGTGTCTTTCACAGACTTTTGTGGGGAAATAGCCTAGTGCATTTCCTCATCTCGTTCCTTGCAGCAGAAGAATGCATAAAGTGCTGTAAGATGTCCTGGTAGATGACTGCATTAACTCTGGAACAACTTCACTCTAGACTTCAAGTAACATGGATGCTGTGCTTCTGCACTCTTCACCCAGACTCTGGGACCCTGAGGAGGTTCTGCAGTAAAGGTGCCAGAGTGCCAAACAAGCTGAGACCGCCCCCTGCTTGTAATCCTATATTTGTTGCTGCTGCATGTTTTTCCTACCACATTTCTTCCTTCCATAGAACTTTCTATGTAATAAATTTTTCACATTCTAATTTTCTGACACTGAATTTTGTGGTTTTCATTGTCAGTGAGCCATAATCACCAGAATTACAAAAAATAAAGGCTTTAACTCTGTATCATGAATCTATATGAGTTTCACTGTCTGAAATATTGACAAAAATATTTAATTTGAACAATATTCACATTTTTTTAAGTACTTGTATTTTACAACACTAAGCATTATCCTATAACCCGTAAGTATTGTCTCACGTATGAGTTATATACAGTGTTGGATATTGATATACTGCAGATTTTTAAAATGTTCTCCTTATAAAAAAAGAGGTCTGTAATTTTCATTGTAGGTACAACTCAACTATGAGTCAGAATCTTTAAAAAAATCACATTGTATGATTTCTAAATAATTCATTTGTTTTTTTTTATGAAATAAGTATTTGACACAATAGAAAAATAGAACAATGTTTTGTACAGAAACGTTTTACATTTACAGGATTAACAACCCTGGCTAACTATTTGACCAATAGTTGTTGTCCCTGGTCAACAGCTATTTTCCGTAGTTGTCCGAAAACCAGGTGTGACACACTGCAGCAGGGATTTTAGTTCACTTTTAAATCTAAAAAAAAAAATCTCACAATACATGGGCCATCCATCCTCGTCCTGCAATAGTAACCTTTGAAATTGTGGGCCCATCTCTCTTCAGGTCACTGATCAGGTCAGCCTGTGTACTTCTGGGTTGATTCCTCACCTTTTTCACAATCCTTGATACTCGCAAGAGGCGAGATCTTGCAACAAGCCTCAGTCCGATGGAGCTTTTCTAATAATTTCCTTTTTACCAAGCTGCTTGCTTTCAGTGTAGCCCACCCCAGTCTTTGACACCAGTTTTGTCCCTGGTGTCAGGGCCGGGTGTCTTTTATACAAGTAAGGAGTTCAAACAGGTGCAATTAATAGAGGTAATGAGTGGAGGACAGCAGGGCAGGTGATCAAATACTGATTTCATGCAATACAATTGAAATTAATTATTTGAAAATTACACAACGTGATTTCTTGGACTTTTCAAATCATGTCTCTTACAGCTGAGGTGCACTTACCATAATATTTACAAACCTCTCCATTCTTTATAAGTAAATCTTCTTCTTTAAAAATAAATACTTATTTTCCCCGAACTATTCAGAAATCTACTTAGTTGTCTTGATTTTGTAACGTATCAAATTAAGCTTTAAGATTTTTCTTATGAATTGTTTTTATGAATTATCAAATTCACAATTCTTACTTAAACTTAATAATTCATGTTCTTCTGTCTTTGTGCTCTTGTAAAAGCAAATTAATGGTGTAAGATAACTGCACAGCTGCACTTCCTGTAGAAAGTCCCTATGACTCATGGCCTATAAAAACACAAAACTTTCCATCAAAATAGTCCTTTTTTCCGTCCTTGTATCTTAGACTTATTTCAGCTGAGATTGTTTTGATAAGCTCCCAATAAAGAGTTTAATCTAAATGTATTCTTTCACCGTTCACCTGAGAAAAATGACCCCAATTATTGCTTGAGAATGCATGTAATCCTTATAAACCAAACAAGGCGGGTCTAATCTGAAAGAATTATCTATTACAAAATTATAAGAAGATTACAACATTATGTTATGTGTTTGCGCTGAGAGCACAACGAGAAGAGAAATACATTGTTCACAACTTCTTTATTTAACCTTGAAACTGAGTGGTCTAAAACTTTCGCGTCAATGCAAATATATATAATATATAAATTATAATTATAATCTTACCAAAGGGTTTTGGAAAAACTTTTGGTCTGTCTGTCACTAATTCCGGAATATTCAATAGCAGACATTTTCTTGAATTATCACCAGATTTCTGCTTACCTTATTTCGGAGTGCGAGAGCCCATAAAAAATGACCCCAGATTGCAGCAATTCAACCACTGATCATATGGACGTCGATATGTCGGACTGGAACAAAACTATATAAATCATCTGACATCACCGTTCTCTTCAGATGGACCGCTGAAGAAACGCCTTCCGGTCTTTTTTGTTAGAAGACTTTCTCTTGCAACGCTTCTGTTTTCTCCTCTTAAACAGCAGTCACGCCTCAGTATAATTATAAACTCCCGCTCTTTTTTTTTTAAATCACCCTAGCTCATTATTTTAAAAGCTAGAAGTCCGTCGAAGTTGTTGAGGAGACGTTTGGGAACCGACAGAGCGCTCCGAAGCTCCCTGTTCGGTGTGCCAAGCCAAATGATTCGGATCTCTAAAAAGACTCTAAAATCCCATCACCAGGCTGAGTGAAGGATTGTGGGTAAAAAAAAAAAAAAAGGAGGACTGTTGTTTACCATGGCGACGGGGACGCTACTGTTTATTAGCAGACACAGAGTTCTCCCATATTTTTCACTTTTGTTATATATAAATCTAATTGACTGCCAGCAGTTTATCATTCCGTTTAAAGCGCCTTCAGATTGCGGCGTAGACGAATTCTTCGACATATCAAGTGTGTCTTGCTCCAGATGTGGTTCAAATCAGCGCCAGAGCTCTACAGGTCGGTTTTTATCATCATAATACACGTCTTAAGCTGATTTCGGGCTGCGACACCAACCTATAATAATACATATTTTACTATTTATACTTGAATGTAGAGTAATTTGAAATGTATGTTGGCGTGTGTCATCTAATAATCAGAGAGCCAATTATGTGAAGCTAAACGCTGTTAGCTTCCTGTTGATTCATGTTTTGAGGGGAAAAAAGTAAAACATGGAATAAATGTTTTTGACACTGTTAAGGGTAAATCTTTTAAACAGCAGACGCAGCAATATCTGCCTGTGTTAGTGTGAAAAGGTTTGTATTGCTATGTAGTTGGAATAAAATTAATAGTTTTTTGTAGAAAAAAATTTAAGTTTTGGATATACTTTTAATTTGAATCTTCTTTGTCCATCCATATTTACTAAAGGTTGAAAGACTTTAGGTTTCAAGCATCTTGATGATGATTAGTTATTGTTCATTTTATTGTTGTTTGTTTGCACGATATAAGAGGAAGGTCTTGATTGGGGCGTTTTGGTGTGTCTTTGCAAAAATATTTCAAAAATGAACACATTTCATTTACTCCGAAAATGAACTGTGAATGAATGAGTCATCTAATTGAATCTGTTGGAAATATACAGTGCAGTCTTACTAGATAGCAGAACCAGAATAAATGAAAAACCTGAGCTGTAGATTTTCAGAAACATTGGAAGACTTACTGTATGTTAAAATAAAAACAATATTTATAAAGAGTTAAAAGTTAAATTAATCAGTGCAACAAAGTAATTCCACTGTTTTGGTGTTGGAATATTATGATGTTAAAATTGAAATTACTAGAAGTTACACAGTGAATGTACGTAGTTTAATAAAGAATCTGAAAAAGCTATGAAAAGAAGAAATATGAATGCATCACTTTGAAATTACAGAAGTAGAAAATAAAACAGAAAAATGTTATAAAAGTACATAAAGTGCATCAGAAAAGGAAGGATTTCAAGATAAACTCCCCCCTCCTGTAACTCTTTCCTGCTCCTTCTGGGTTGTCTTGTTAGAACTGACTTATTTTTTATCACCAAACTTATATTAGTCATTCACTAGTTATTAGCCGTGTGTGAACTGACACACACAGTTTGGTTTATTTAACATTTTGTAAGTTTTAAGGGGTTTCAAACCATTTCTTTTGTATTCACACAGTTGTTGTCTCTTTGTCATCTTGGAACTCTATGTGAGCTCTGTTTATGTTAACACAATATTCTTGGAGCTGAGAAGCAGAGCACTTTCAAGGTCTTCTCCTATCAGTAGGTCTGTTCCGTTTAGCTTCACACCTGAATCAACACAAACACACGTTTGTATCACATCCCAACAAAGTCACATGTCCAGAGGCTGGCCTGCTCACAGTATTAACATATTACCAGTTAGGCTGCAGTGTGTGTTTAAGTCCAGCCTATTGTTTGGAGCATACATGCCCAAGAAGAAAAATATCTATTGTACTCTGATTACTTTGTTCTTCCCTTTAGCATTATGTGAAAGCATCCAGCGCTGTACAACTTTATATGTGGTCAAAAATAAATTAGACTTTGGTTTCTGACATCTAAAGATTGACTCCATCTTCTTTTCTAGGGCTGCCAATAAAAGAGAAAAAGTGATAATGTTAACTGTCTTAAAGCAGTTTCAAGCCATAAGGGTGTAGTCTCTCCAGTGTGTTCTGGAGGGACACGGGAGAGTATTTGGTATTTGAGCATATCAGTTTTTCACTGGTATGCTCTTTTTTCTACAAATGCTGGAATAAAAGCATTAAAGGTTGTTATACTGCCAAAACAAGTGAAATCATTCCTCACTTTCATGCATAAAAGTACAGCACTGAGTAAAAGAATAGGCTTGAAGGCTCAGAGCAAAAAGCATGTATGATTTTTGATTGAAAATAATAAATTAATCTTGTTTTCTTTTCCAGAAGTGTGCCTGCATTAAATAAAACCTATGATCATGACGATCATAAGTTTTTTTAATTAAAGTGAAAAATGATTCCTTAGTTATTCAATCAGAGGTGCTAATTATTGAGAAGTTGCAGTTAAATGAGTTGTGATTTATGATTATACTTTGAAAACGATATAAAAAATGGTGTGAGTGTATGATCACTAATGTAACAGGGTGTTGTATAATAATCTGCTGTTGAGACATCAAGTGTTGAAACAGGGTGGAGATGAGGAGAGTGCTAAGAGGAGGTAACTGTGAAGGAGGCTTATGGGAAAAGGAGGAACTGTCAGCAGATGGTCTCTGGTGCAAGAGATAATAAGCAGAGGAAAAGTGACTCATCATTTTGCCATTTTTCATAATGGCTGTCATTATTAGAGCTGAACTGGATTCATGTTTTTTTTCCCTAACTCTGCAATATGCATTTCAAAATATAACAATGAATACATTTTTAACAGATGTTTAAGTTGTGCTGTACTCCTACTATCGTGTTAATTATTCTTCACTGATCCTACTTCTTTTTATTAATGTTAAACGTATAGTTTTTGATTTTACTAAATATTGCGATCATTTGCCATATATTCCCATTTTCCTCATTCTTTTCTTTCTCATCTGTACTTTCATCACTCTCGGTCAAGTCTCCACCTCAGCTTTTGCCCAGACTTGAAGAAGGCTTTCTTGCTCCAAAGAGACGCAGGGACAACTTATCTCAATGACATCTTTTATTCATCTTTTTCTTTTCTTTTGATGAATCTCATCAGCAGCATATGAAAGCAACATGAGTTGTCACATGACTAAGTTGGAAACCTACAAACAGAAGAGATAGTAGTTACAGATAACAATGAGTTCATTTTAACTTCAATTTCTCAAGTAGTGATTTAATAATTTACTTGTAAGTTAACAGTGAATGAATAAATAAACTATATGCCAAACAGTGCAATTAATCTGTTTCCAAACACGTGGAAAACATTGCATCAAACAATAAATCTGTTTTGGTCTTCTGAATTCAATCTGAATCATGTAAACTTTGAATAATGTCCATTTCCTGCCAGTGCTGTCTGAGGAAGCTTTCAGTTGATGTTCTTTGTCTGAAGAGAGATCATTGTGTGAGCACAGGTGTGCCAGGCTACCTTATAGATTTGGCTGCTGAGTTTGAGCAGTGAAAGGGATGGGTGTGCTTGATTCTTTGCGAGGTGCGTGCCAGTTGGGTGGAGATGGTGAACACATTCAAAAGTGTAGGATTTGCTGATTTAACTTGACACTCTTTGACCTTTGGCATTTTTAGCAGTGTCATTTGTGTCCGCTGTGAACATCTAAAC
This sequence comes from Xiphophorus maculatus, assembly GCF_002775205.1. Lineage (NCBI taxonomy): Eukaryota > Metazoa > Chordata > Actinopteri > Cyprinodontiformes > Poeciliidae > Xiphophorus > Xiphophorus maculatus. Next base: position 16,790,354 of record NC_036445.1, read on the forward strand.
ATTTGGAGATAGCCAACAATTATTGCACACCAATCAGTTCTTTGCAATGAGAATATTGCACACACTGATATTGCCATTAACACTTAGTCGTAACATATTGTTCAGCTCTACTCACTACTACTCATCTGATTTTCCTTTGTTTTGCAGGACTGAGCTGCATTTGCCAGACTGGCTACAGAACCTTAAATGTCTTCAATGATAAAATATCCATTTCTTGTGAGCAGTGTCCTACAGACAGTCCCGTATGTTCAATTTTTCTTCAATATCTTCTTGTTTCAGTAATATGAAAGTCCTGCAGCTGTGTCCAATACAGATTTATCATCTGTTCTCAATAGAAGACTGACTTTTTGGTGAATTACTGTGTTTGCGTACAGGCAGTAACACAAGATGGCTTCGAGTGCATTCGCTGTCCAAACAGCCTCAGTAATGAGGGAAAATGTCAGTGCTTATCAGGCTATATCCTGGGTGAGTTATTTACTTTTTGGTTTGATTTGCAGTAGTAATAGGAATGAAGAGGGAGTTGAATGTTATATGTTTTTATGTAAGGACAGGAGTTCATGACTTTTTTGTTTGTTTTTCTAGTGGAAAGGGATATCAATGGAAATCCTCTGAAAAATGCCAGATGTGAAGCGTGCAGCAACAAAAGCCCTGCTTTGTCTGTATCAAACACCAATGGAGACAGGTAAATGACCCGTACGTGAATTGGGATTTATCTAGTCTGGAGCACCTTAATGCAGTGAATCTCACTGCATCTTTTGTCCTGCTGAATAAATCCCCCACGCTGGCAACATGCTGTCTCTAAAGAGCTCCAGTTTTTTCTTAAAATGTCTTGTGAAAACTTTTGAGTATGTTTGACTTCAAATAGTTACACTGAGCACAAAGTAATGAGGTGGAAAAGGAATATGATGCAACATGACAAAAATTCAAAATGTGCTTTTAAGGCTCTGTATCTTAATCATTTAATCGTGGGATTTGCGTACCTCATGGCTAAATTATCTATACATTTTCAAATTGTCTTCTAGGTGTGAGAGATGTATGTCTACCTTCACTAACACCTCCTGCGTGTGTGCGGCTCCTAATTTTCAAGTGAGTTCAATCATGTCTCTCTCTTAACATATTCAAACAACTTGGCTCATGTTCAGCAGTCAGAAGGGAATGTGTCACTAGTTTGCTTTGTTTTTTTCCAGGAAGGAGGATTGTGTTTCCGTCCAGGAGTCCTTTCCACTAATGTGAATCCCAGTGTCAACTATGCTCAGTTGGTAGGAATCCTCGGCTCTTGGTTTCTCAGTTGTTGTTACATTTAGCAGATTGTTATCCACTCTGATTCATTTTTACCTTTTGTATTAGAAATTCAGCATTCAGTCGGCCTGGTTTGTGGAAAATCTCTACTCCTCCTCAGCTGCGTGCCTCGTAATGAAAACACACTTATATTTTTTAACAAAGATTCAAACAATGATTGTTGAGATGAAGGATTAGCTCCTCTGCATAAACATCTGATGTTCTCCTTGCAGGACTACTCCAACCTGACAGCATGCCAGGCTCTTGGCAACATGTGTGTGTTGAGCATGCACTCCATCACCGGTTCCTCTACTGATGCTTGTGGTCTTTTTAACACCGTTTACAAATCAAAAGCTGCTCTGAGCTCAGTTCAAGAAATTGCTTATTGGTAATCCTGTTTGATTTATTTTTTATTTTTTCAGTTTTAGCATTTTCATACATTTCAAACAGATTTTTCCAGTCTGAGCCCAGAGCAGACACCAGCAGCTTTGATTGTTTCTTCTCTAGGAGAGTTAATCTCCCGTGGCTTTTCTATGGAGACGAACCCGGGCTGGCTAGTCGCGTGCTTCAAACAGATCCTGTTCCCACGGTCTTCAGCTTCAGAGGAAGAAATCAGGTAAAACATGTTGACATTAAACAATAAGCGAATAAAAAAATATACATCAATAGTGCGTCTTCTTCATTACAGATATTTAAATAAAACTTTAAATGTAAATTTTGTTATTTTTGTCAGAACACCAACATTCAGCTGCTTGCTGCTGTCTATAATGTCAGGGGGGAGTTCCTGAGGTGGGAGAAGGTCGGAGGAAGCAACCTGCAGGTAACATTTTAAGTTGTCTGTGATCAAGACACTTAGGCTGCCAGCAAATAAGATTTGTGGCTTAGATCATCTCTTTTAATTCAGACTTCTGCACTGCCGAGAAAATAATCAGATCAGATGTGTGTGTCCAGACCATAGGATGTTTTTTCAATGGAACCTTTTTCTTGTAAAAGTGCCAGGACAAATTACTTTTACATAGATGAATCCCTCATGAAAATGTTTATTCAAATACAAATTTAAATGTGCTGTATGCGTATGTTCATTTCATACCTGAAATTACCTCTACAAGTCTTTCAGGTATGTTCCCATGATGTTTGCATATCTGCCTGTTATTTTTGGAAAAATAATTTAAGCTCAACCAGACTGGAATGAGAGATTCTGACAACATTGTCGCTATTAGCAAAGTGCAAAGAGAAATTCTTGCTCTCTTTCAATATCTTGCCACTCTTCATCAAAGGTCAGATTTGCATAGCGCACAACGAACCACTGTCCTGTCAACAGACTCTCCCTTACTTTTCACAATGCTGTTTGTTCGCTAATGTTTTCTAACAAACATCTGAGGTCTTCGCTGAACAGCTGTTCTCCTAAAGTCAGCTGGTTACAGTGAATTTTATTTATGGGTTTTAGAGTGAAATGTTTCTGGAAATAAACGCTCACTACATGTTCAGTTCTCAAAGACCGTGTTCCATGAACTACTTTGTCTCAGTCGGTCATAAATTGTATAAAATAAGTTGAAGTTTTGACAAAATGTGCAAAAGTTCAAGGAGCATTGGTACTCACCATATGTAATTTGAACAGCTTGTGAAGACTTCATAAACCTCCAACAATTCTTCCTTCCCTCTCTTGTAGCTTTGTCCAGGATTAGCCGCCAAACAGGCAGCAGCCTTCAGCTTTGGAACCGCTTACCAAGAAAGTGTGAGTGCCTTCAACTTAATTTACTTTACAGAATGACAACAAACCTATATTCTGTGAAAAGTTAGATTCTAAGCAGTTTTTGAATGTGTTCTGGTGTACGTTCAGTGTGACCTTTCAGTGGCGGATCTGCTGGATTCCCATCCCGAACCGTTGTTCTACGACGTTTACATGGACCTGGGAGGAGAAGAGAACAGGAAACTTCTCCCCCTGCCAACGCTGGTCGAAAACCAACAGTACAATGGAGGATTCATCAATCAGGGTGAGATTGTATTAATTAAAGCATACAATTTCCTTCTAAATGAATGTTTGGATAATTTCAATATATGTTTCTATTTTTTTATACAGATAGTATGAGAAACTGGTATCTGACTCGCCGAATGTTTCTTGTGGACACTTTGAGTGGAAGAGAGAAGAGCATAACATCCTCCCCTAAAGTCATTCGCGTTGCCACCAGTGTCAAAATAAGGTAATATTTAATGTTGTCATGGTTAAAATGGAAATAAAAATGGAGAAATGTACAATGTACTGACGTGTTTCAAACCTCTGGTAGGTTTCAACTCGTTCCTCGAAATCAAGAGGGGCTCATTTTTCCCCCTCTGATGACTTTGACTTACACAGATGTTCTCATCACCGACATCAGTACTCAAACTGTGCCTGTGAGTACATTGCTATGTTGCACATTCTTACTTTTTACTGTACAAAAAAATCCAGATGATTTCTATCAAAGCCACTGGGTTTCCATTACACCTTTTTTGCGCCTCAGGTTGAATTCCTCTACAGTAATTTATCACAATATTCTATTTTTTAGCTGTACTTGTATCACTATGCCACTGAATGCTGCAGCATACCTAGCTCCTACAGCTAAGACGGGCTGCAACAGTTCTTTTGAACATGTACAAAGCTTGATGGCAATAGCGACAAATTTAAATACCACACACATTTACCAGAGCCACACTTCACTCAGATGTCACAGTAATGAGCAACGTAATCAGTCTTGGTCTGCTTTGATAAAGATTCACTTGCTTTCAAATGCTAAATGTCGGAGTGGCTTCAACTGCTGGGCAATCTAGCATATTTTCTAATTAATAACCAAGACAGTTTTTGAATAAAAATCAAACAGCTGTGGAAAAAGATCATTACCCAGCACTGTTAGATTAAAATCTTTCAGTCAGGGTTGTTAATACTGTGCACTTGATATGAGTCTGCAAGGCCAGACACTCATAAACAGGTCAGAGTGAAAGCTCTGACAGTCACCATGGTTTTTTATACCAAGGACAAGGAACCCCAAACACTGGAGAGACAGTCTGCCTCCTGCCAAACAACATCTAACCTTGGATGTGTAGCATAAACAGTTTTATTTGGGAAAAGTTCATAAGCATTAAAATAAAAACATGACCGTCAGATTAATAAAATGATATATTCAACCTATAATGAAAATTTTCCACCAGACACTGATATGTCCTCTCACCATATCTGCAGTGTACAGAAGACAGATACATATTCAAAAACTTGACATGTCTTAATGTCTTAAAACACAGGTTTTGTTTCTTTACTTTTAGGCCACTGTAAGACACATTTTTCAATGTTTCACCATTTACCACAAGGAAAAGGACTTTGGTTCAAAGAGTCCTTTAACTTGGTTTGATCCTCACAATTAATGGATTAACTTCAAGCATTGTACCTGAACTCTGTCTACATTAGGCTAAAGTTTATAGTTTTTGGGGTCACAGATATTTAAGTCTGGGGTCTTGTCTTTTTCAGAAATTAACCTAAAACCAAAAATTATGATGAGAAAGCATAAACATTATAGAAATTCTACAAACAATAAAAAAACATTTTGGCCAAAATGTCGTCTTTTGATGCCGACTTTGTTGTCACGGCACCACGTTTTAACTGACTGTAAAAATACTTGTTTGCTCAGCCGAGAGTTGGGGTCATGACCCTGTTACATTTTTACTTTGTGGGTCACAAGCTGGAAAGTTTGTGAATTAATGCTCTAATGTGTGTGTTTGTAGATAACCTTTGCTATGGATTATGAGATGGATCAGACAGAGGCTCATACAAAGACAGATGTGAGTACAAGTTGGGCTGAAACCATGGCAACAAATCTGTGTATGTAACTGAAAAATAGTCACCCTTGGGTCACACAGACTGCTCTTGGCATCTTGGGCGGGTTGGCCGTACTCTACTCTCTCCTGAAGACAGTCAGCTGGAAGAGGAGGATTGCTTCCCCCATCATTGATCTGGAGGTACATCGCCGTCTTTGAAGCGCTGTAAAAAATGACCGCCAGGCGTTCATGTGTTTCTGGTCTCTGTGTTCTCCAGACGATGCTGAAGTTTCTGTTGTTTTACTCCGGTGACCTGGCCAATGTTTTCTTTATCGTCACGGTGGGAACTGGCCTTTACTGGCTCATATTTTATAAGGTGGGTCATAAGAAATATTAATATTTTTTGTTATTCACTCAGTTTCATTCAAATTTGTACTGTTGCGTTCGTCTCTGTCATTAGTTTCACCAGCCTGTTTTTGACAATAATTTCCACAAATTGAACTTCCACTCTTTGCATGATTTTTTATCCTTCTTGCTTTCCATTTCTGCATTCTTTAGACACTAAAGGCAAGTTATTTTTTACTCTGTGTTCTTTCATGACTAGCTTTGTTTGTAAAACAAATTCAACTCTGGTTGTTTTTGCAGCTCTTATCAGACAAACTGCCTCTGTGTGTCTACAGGCTCAACAGTTTGTTTCTGTGCTGCTTCCACTCCCCTCTCAAGAGGAGCAGTTTGTGATGTACATTGGTTGTGCCTTTGCTCTCAAGGTCAGATCACTCTGTAATCTGTAATACAATTTTTAGTAGTTTCCAGGTTATTTGTATTTCCATTCAGCCATCCAGTGTCATAGGATTCATATCTAAATCCTAAGCTTAAAAGAGGAATCTGTCTTTTAAACAAATCATATTGTGTACATAATAGTATATAAAAGTGTGATGTTTTGTGCATTTGCATCCAGGCTGTCCAGTTTCTACACAAGCTGTATATGCAGGTGTCAGTCGATATATTTCTTATAGACTGGGAGAGACCACGAAGCAAAGGGAACAGGACAGTGCAAGGTACCAACACAGTTATTCTGTTCTCACTCTTTAAGCTAGTTATTCAGTATTTTTCTTCAGTTGAGCTTTTGTCCTGTTGTTTTAGCTCATGGGGACAGTAAACGTGACCCCTCCCCAGTCAGCATCTGGAGGACCTACTTTGTGGCAAACGAGTGGAACAAGCTCCAGACCATTCGCAAGATCAGCCCAACTTTTCAGACCATGGCTGTGCTCTTCTTTCTCGAAGTACATCTCACCCTACATGTTCTGTTTGAAGGATTCTGATAGTACATGTCTGTTTTCCTTATCGCTATTTCGCCATCTTGTGTTAAGGTGCTGAATTTCTCCAACCTAGCTTTGAGAGACCCTTGGTCAACGTTACAGCGCTCCCCAGAGGCGTACACCCCTCCTTACAGCCTGATTCTGCGCTACGGCCTTACCGCCACACTTTGGCTCTGTATTGCCCTGCTGCAGGTAAATGGCCACCATTTCATTATTAATTATTGAGGTTTTGTGTTTTAGCTGTAATAACCGACAGTTGCATGTGCCTGTAGGTGATATTCTTCACTGTATTTTATGAACACTTTGTGGAGGACAAAATTCGCCAGTTTGTGGATCTCTGCTCTGTCAGTAATGTAAGTAGTAGCTCCTGTTTTTTTCTTCACAGTCAGTAATAATTTAATAATATTAATAGTAATAATAAAAGGGCTTCATCTGTTATTCCGCGTAGGTCTCTGTGCTGCTGTTCTTCAATCGTTGTTTTGGTTACTACATCCATGGACGCTCAGTGCATGGACACGCAGACACAAACATGGAGGAAATGAGCAATAACCTGAAGAGAGAACGTGTATGTACAACAACAGTGAACCTTGTCATCTTTCATTTTTATTTGCAGTGCTTTGCAGTAGGGCTGTTGTAAATGAATATTTTAGTAATCGAGTAATCTATCGATTATTCTTACGATTAATCGAGTAGTCGGGTAAAAAAAATTATAAAATAAAACTGATAAATTTAGCATAACACCAGTGTTACTATCTGATATCAATATCAGTCCAGTTTTTCATTTTTGAGCATCCCTAACAGTTACCTTTATGGAGTTTAGAAAACTAACCTGTAACAATAATAGCTCACTTTCTAAGTTAACCTGAAGAAAAGTAATACAAAGATCTGAAATTCTATTCAATTTAATAATAAAGAGGCAGGCTCACAAATACGCTTATAAAAAATGTCTATGCTCCAGCTTTCTGTTTGGGGGGGTAAGGTGAGCAAACGAGCAGATAGACTGAGCCTCCCGTGCTCAGTCTATCTGCTCACCTGTATAAATACTCCCGCAGCGCTCTTCCCGCCGTTCGCTTTGAACCAGCAGCTCCCGGAGGAGAAAGGCTGCCGTACTCCGGGCATCACGCCAGTCATTTTAAGGATGCTTATTGGTCCTCCCCAAAAACGATGAAAACCCGGGCATTATCATCCATCAATAAAATCCCCATGGGCCAAACTTGAAAATTGGACGTTATGCCGTTAACATTTGCATACAAAAGTCAGAGCTACGCCTATTGCAAATAATGTTCCGGCCGGGACACGGTGCTCTAAATAATAAAACATAAATCAACGAAGCTTTGAAGCAGGTAAATTTTCCTCAAGGAATTTTAATAATCGAGGTACTCGAATCATTCAAGGAATCGTTTCAGCCCTACTTTGCAGAAGTCCCACATTTCAAATGAAGTTGCTTCCAAGAAACCAGGTCTTCTTGGAATCCTTGAAACTGTTATCGGACATCATTATGCACTTCAGACTGTTTACGATATTAAAGATAATATGGTTTCATAGAATCAAACAATATAATAAAGACTTGTGAAAGTATTATTACCCCTCTAACCTTTTTAAGTTTTGTTGCTCAAGCACTACAAAATTAAGTAATGTGTCAATGTGAAGTAGATGAAAAAAGGAAACATTTGGTTTTCAGCTATTTTATTAGCAAATGCAAATCTGAAAAATGTGGATTTACATTTGTATTCAACCTCTTCTACGTTTACATGTCTTAATGAAATCTGAAGTTAGTAAATATATTATAAATGTGTAAATGCAGCTGTACTGTGAAGGCCTCTTATCATTTACAGAACATTGGTGAACATGACTTACTACTTTGTGATGGTCTTCCACATTAATCCCTAATTCTAAATAGAAATTTTGTGTGATTATCATATCACAAAATATGAAAAAAAAAAAAAACTTCAGATTGTTCAACACTTATGGCTGCTGCTGTATTTCTCTTCTTGTGCCTGTAGGAGTCACTGTGTGGTCAGCGGGGTTTGGTTCCCAACTCTGACATTCAGACCTTTCAGGTGTCGGTCACCAACCGTCTGAGGCAGCAGTATGAAAGAATACAAGATTCTCTTAGCAGGGTATGTGATCACCTCTATCACCCTTATTCTTTGATATAAAATAAAAACTAAAAATCTTTGAACTGTTCCTCTTTCACTCCAGAGGAACAGGCCGTCACGGTTGATGGATGCATCTACAGCCAATCTGTCAGATCTACAGTTCAGAGCGTACAACACCATGAACCACTTCCTGGGATCCGTTATTGACCATGTTAGTACAAACATCCAGAAATTAGCTCAGTCTGTGAGAATGTAACCTTGGATCACATCTAATCTGATTCCGTTGTTTGTTTTGTAGATACTGCAAGTTTATTTGATGCAAATCTTTGTTTTCTCATGCTGGATTGTTGACTTAGGGCAATCCTGACATGGACTACATGGTGAAGGAAAAGCTGATGTTGGAGCGAGTCATAGGGATGGAGTTTATGGAACCGGCTGATAAAAGCTACTTTTACAGTGGTAAAAAACTCTCCTTGTTTTGTTGTTTACAGATCTTTGGATGTGTGCATTTATAATATACCACTGCTCTCCTCTCTACAGATGAAGCCCACTCCTTCAGTAATGTCCTCTTTTATGGAAATGAGGCCACGCTGCTGATCTTTGACATTTTATTCTTCTGTGTTGTTGACCTTGGATCTCAGAACTTTGTGCTAGCAGCTGTTCTCACATACCTACAGCAAATGGTTGGTGTTAATGTATTTGTAGTGTGTTACCTTCACCAAAGTAAAAATGTACATTAAACCAAAAATTTATTTATTGCAGATATTCCGCTTCATCCGCAAAACTCTTGGGAGAAGGAACCTTGCCAACAAAACGCTGGTGGATCAAAGGTTTCTGATATAGACCTCAGGGTCTGTTTTCGGTGGCAAACATGTTTACTGCTCACTTGTTCTGTTCTCGTTAAAATAATCTGTTCACTGCTGAATTTGACGCAAATGTTGTCTTTTTGGAAATATTTGTATGCTTTTTTAATGATTAAATTGTTTTATATGAGATCTGACTGGAGTTTTGTTTTTATGGTAAAGTTCTTTCTTTCTTTCTTCCTCTTTGTCTCTTTCTTTCCTTATTTCTTTCTTTCTTGTTTTCATTTTTCTTTTCTTCGTTACATAACAAAGATATGAACATTTAAATATAATTATTTTTATTTAACCTCAATAGCCACTTATAGGACATAATAAAATGTTGTCACTGTGAAAGCCAAATATGTAGTATCTTCTGTTTTTTTATAGCTTTTTTTCTCTCCTTTCTTTTTATTTTGTTTTGTAGCATTAAAATATGGAAATAAATAACAAAATAACTCCTATTAAACTATTTCCTAATCTTATCTTAAAGAGATTTGCAATAATTTAAAATTTCTACTGTTTGTTTGCATGGTGATTTATTTATACATTTGTATTACTTGTACCTTTGTCAATCAAACCTATTAACTAAAACAGTTTACTGTCACTTTGCTGAGTATGTCAAAATTAATTTATCTTACAAACATTTTGTAAGACAAATATTTTCAATTAAGTGTTTTTGAAAGGGAGAGGTGTGACACATTTTATTAAATGTAGCAACTCAGATAATTCTGGGTTAATTTCCATTACAAATTTACAGTATTTGATTTGGTTCCAGAATTCAAAGTTAGTGAAAACAAATACTGAAATTTCTCTTAAAAAACTTTTTTTTTGTTGGTAATATTAAATTTAGGTTTTTCGTAAGCTATGAGCCATTATCATCCAACTTACAAACTTGAGGTATGTCACTGTCTGTAATACATCCATTTAACATGTCAGTATCACTTCTTGGACTGGAATATTCAGCTTTCTATTGTTTTTGACACGTTGCGTGCACGGGAGAGTTGACGTCACTGCGTAGGTTAAGGCTCAACCAATCAGGTTTCAGCATGAGGTGTGGCGCTTTGGAGTAACACAAACCGAAGGGGTTGGGTTCGAGTCATGAACTTAAATACCTACTTCACATCTGTCGGATAGGGTAAGAGCACATTTTGTTCTGTTTTGTCCCCTTCTCCACAAACGGACTTTTATAAAGTATACTTTGGTGTACCTGGAATGTTTAACTAGCAATTTCTATCGACGGCTTGTGGGTGTAACCCAGAGCTAGCTACACTAGTCTGAATCTGGATGCTTTACCTTCACGACTGACTTGAGTTTTAAACTGTAAGTCTATTTAAACATTTTTAATTCACTCCATGTCTCCGTATGCTACTGCTGTTGCTTATATCATGTTGGCTAACTGCGTCCTGTACCTGGTTTGTAATTAGCTTAGAGAAGCTAATTATGTTAACAACTTTTAAAGCTCGGAGATGAGACGAGTCTTCTGGTCTGTTTGGGTCACAGTTTTTTAAAAATTATTATTTCTGGATGGTTAATAGGTATATTTGTTCACATCAGGGTCACCCTGTGAAAGACTGATGTAGCAGAAACGACTAAAATGCTCCAGGTTTAAATAGAAATAACCAGTCGTAAGGAGACGAGGGTGGCTTCAGAAGCTGCAGATATATTAAAATCAGTAAATTGGAGCAGGTTATTTGAAGAGTCACGGTCAGGACTCGGTTTCCTGGCCAGCAGCAGTCATAACTATCAGAGGAACAAATGCCAGTACTCAGTTATTTTTAACTCTCTGTGCACCAGTTCTGACCTATATTTGCAGAGGTCTGCAGAGCTGCTACTCAAACTAATACTGCTCCTCTATTGCAAATTTTACATTTCATTGCAAAAAGACATATTGTAGTTTTTAATATAAGACTTCCTCCTTATATTGGTTACAGTTCCAAACTGCTATTTCTGTTATATAGCTTTTCCTTTTAATGCGATGACAAAGTTTCCTCCAGTTGTATGAGGCATAGAGTTCAACAGGTTGCCCCGCTGCTACTTGTGGAAAATGACTTTACTACACTTTTTGCTACTTTAGGAAAAATACAAATTTGACTGTTTTCTAAAATATTCCATTTGCTTAAAATGCAGACAGTCATGGTGGAGAACCAAAATGAGTGAAGCTTTCTTGTAAAGATAACCATCTGTCTCTAACTATGAGTGCAGACTTACGTGGTCTAATACCTACCCTCTAATTAAGACTAAAGCACTCTTTATTATCCACCATAGGTGACAGAAATAGATAACTAAGCTGTATTTTCATTGAAAATAAATAGATCAATCAGTTAAGTTTCACCAAAAACATCCTCTAACTGCATACATAAGATCTCTTTGTCCTTTCCTGTATATCAAATTTGTCATATCACATGTAAGATTTTCCTCTAGATAGTTTTGAACAGGGAAGTGTGCATGCTTTAAGGAAATATTTTGAGCTGTATTAGCAGTAATTATTATCCCTATTAAATTTTTTCCACATAGGAGTGCCAGTGACCAGGAAAAATAAAAGTAGTTAATCAACAACCTTTTCAAGCCATTAATCTGATTTGATCTGGCTGCAGCATGGTTTGGGTTTAACAGCTGATGTGAAGCAAAGATTGGAAACCATATAATTAGTAGTGAACAAATTAGCTATTTTCCATTGCAGATCAGACCAAAAACTAAACTATAAGTTGACATTGGCCATGTAAATCCTCATCTCTAGATATAATAATTTGGTCTTCAGTGTGTTGGAGATTTTTGGATTTCAGATTCAGAATGACTTAACCTTATGAGAATAAGTCTACTTGTTTGCATAGTGTTTGCTTAATGGTGCGAACAGAGAATGCGCTGTTCACCATCCGTACATCTGAGCTCTTAGTGTGCTTCTTCTTCAGGTGTGTGCACATCGGTGGTGCTTTGATTACCGGTGCTGCATGGTCAGCGATGCCTGTTACATCCCAACTACTCAGGGGTTTGCCCCGTGCCAAGGCCTTTGCCTCCAATCTGTTACCATGCCAACACCACCAGTCCCACCTCGGTTTCCTGCCTGCCCTTAGAGGTCCGTCCCAAACATGGCAGATACACCCGGCAGGAAGGTCCTACCAGACGTCCTCAGCGCTTCACAACTACATCCTGACGCCCCCACAGGTCAACTCCATCCTGAAAGCCAACGAGTACAGCTTCAAGGTCGGTGCGGATCATGCACAGAGTTCCTGATTCATCATTTGTTTGTTTAGATTCTCATCCTGTTGTTTGTTTTCATCATCCGGTTGCAGGTGCCAGAGTTCGACGGTAAAAATGTGTCATCTGTGATGGGTTTTGAAAGCAACCAGCTTCCGGCCAACGCTCCCATAGAGGACCGGCGGAGCGCGGCGACTTGCCTGCAGACACGAGGAATGCTCCTGGGCGTGTTTGATGGACACGCTGGTTGCGCCTGTGCTCAGGTGATCTGTTCACTCTTTGGGGATTTAATTCATTTCTTTGTTTTTTGAGGCATTGGTCAAACAGTAATATCAGACTTCATTAGGCTATTTTTAGGCATAGAGAAAACATCTAGAGACTTTCCAAGACATTTGTTTTATCGGCAGCAGTGTATGTTATCATAATCTCATAATGTTTCTCTGCAGGCGCTGAGTGAGAGGCTGTTTTACTACATAGCAGTCTCACTGCTCCCCCATGACACTCTGTGTGAGCTGGAGGCTTCAGTGGAGGCCGGCCGAGCGCTCAGTCCCATCCTGCAGTGGCACAAACATCCCAATGACTACTTCACCCGGGAGGCTCAGAGCCTCTACTTCAACAGCCTGAGAACCTACTGGCAGGAGCTAATTGACCTAACCAGGTGAGAAACACACAGTATAGCAATACTACATTAAGTTAAACTATTTCATCCTGGTAAGAACAGTATTTTAAATAAGACATGTCCACAAGAATAATTATATTTCCACATTTGATTATAATGCAAGCAGAAACATCAGTTCATTTAATTTGGGAGTATATTGGATAGACTAATAAAAATCTTAGAAGTGTGGAGTGCATTTGTATTTATACCCCCAGAGTCAGTACTAAAGGTAACAACCTTACACCCCATTCCTATTGGTGTTTGTCTGATCCAGATTTTAATGTCTAGAGTTTTTATTTTGGTGTTTGAAGGAAGAGCATCTGTGAGCTTCAATTTTCAGACGTTAACGAGGTTTGGGCCGGTATGAGAAATTCATCACAGTATGTGGACAAAAATTTAACACATGAACTAAAACATCTTGTTGTTTTCACTCAAAACATCTTCCCAATTAAGTTGAAGCTTTTCAACTATGTAGTTGCATCTCATTATAGTAAAAATAATCAAAAATGTAATTTAGTTCACTAATTAATCAAGTTCTGTTTAATTTCTGTTTAAAATTTTCCATTGAAACAAAAATTTCAAACAGGTCAGCACGAAAACTTGACCTGTTGGTCAAGTTTTCGTGCTGACCTGTTGGGGTTTACCCTCCTTATGGACGATGTCAAATCATCAGTAATATTATATGAGCCATAATATAACATTCAAAATCCTCTTTTCTTTTTAATATTGGGATCTTCATTAGCTGGTAGCCATAACCATTCAAATTAACAGATAAAAATCAGAAAAATATCCCTCTGTGTGCAAAGAGGAAATATAAAGTGAGTTTTAAATTTTGAACTCAAGTAATGGAAAAAATGCTGGATGGATCTCAGTAGCCCCTTCAGAGTCACCATGGGTCTCTTGACAGTTTCTCTGATTAATACTTTCATTGCAGTTTAGGTGGCTGCCGTCTCTTGGTAGGTTGTACAGTTTTGCCATATTTTCTTGAATGAGTTTTCAGATCTGCTTGCCAGGAAATGCCCTCAAAAAAAGACTTGCAGCTGCAGCCAAAGAACTGAGTCAGAGGGGGTAAATACAAATGCCCACCAACTTATAAAATAAGAATTGAAACCCATGTATTCTTCTTCAAAATAAATTTAAATGTGTGGTTGTAATGTCCAATGCATGTTAATTTATCATTTGGTCTTTCTCATCAGTGATTGTTGTCATGTGAAATATTTCAAACAGGACTTTCTGGTTTCTTATTTTACTCTTTGTGACCTCAGTATCACTGACCAATCTGTCTAGATTGGTCAGTTATTGTTCGATCTGGAGATTTTTGGTTCCTCTTTTTCAGACAATCTGTCTTTATATATCTTTCATTCTTTAGCCCTGGCGATGTTCCAGACACCCGAGAGGCCTTACTGAATGCCTTCAAGAGGCTGGACAACGACATTTCTCTGGAAGCTCAGGTGAGAACAGTCTGGGGTTTTCATACAAATCTTTCTTTTTTTAAGTAAAAAACTTTGATGCATTCCTCCTAGCAACAACATGAGCTGACCCATTTCCTGTTCTGCTGTTTAAGGTGTCCATGAGCAGTTATTATAGAGTCGAATTGCAGGTCATGTCATTTATCTGGACTGTCAAATCTGAGAAATGTTTCCATCAGTAAGAGCTCTTGAGGACATGCGTCAGTCCAGGCCGCCAATGTTAGGAATGATCCGGATTTAAACTTTGGTAGACCAGAAATGAGTTCAGATGTCACTTCATGTGATATAAACTGGCTAAGGTGCTTACCATCTGTGTGTGATTTCTCTCTTACAGGTTGGAGACGCAAGTGCGTTTCTGCACTACTGGGTTCTGAGAGTGGCATTTTCTGGAGCTACAGCCTGCGTGGCGCACATCGATGGACCAGATCTGTATGGAGAATAAATGTCCAGCAGCACATTGTGACAAAAAGTTCCAGTTGTTTTTATGAAGCTAATATCTAAACTCCTGCCTCCCCCATTTTTATCTTGAAAGCTATATAGCCAATGCTGGGGATGCCCGGGCCGTGTTGGGGGTGCAGGAGGAGGATGGTTCATTCAGTGCTCACACACTGTCCAACGACCACAACGCCCAGAACGACAGCGAGGTCGCTCGGATACGAAGCGAGCATCCTCACTCTGAGAGGAAGACTGTTATTCGTCAGGTAGTGATTTTAACCAATCCGCCTGTGGTTAAAAAACTAAAAAACAAGTCAGTCTGAACTTCTGCCTCTCTCCGTCTTCCTCTGCATCAGGACCGGCTGCTGGGCCTGCTCATGCCGTTCCGCGCCTTCGGGGACGTGAAGTTCAAGTGGAGCATCGATCTGCAGAAGCGCGTTCTGGAGTCTGGACCCGATCAGCTCCATGAGAATGAGCACACCAAGTTCATCCCTCCCAACTACCACACGCCGCCCTACCTGACCGCCGAGCCGGAGATCACGTACCACAGGCTGCGGCCAAAGGACCGCTTCCTGGTAAGAGAGGAACGCCGACAAATGCTGTTCATTTAATTTGTTCATGCAACAGCTTAGTACCTTCATGGATTTATTTATTTATTCATGTATGTATCCAATAGTAAGTTAATTTAGTTCTTCAATCATTCATCCATGTATTCTTTCATGCATTCTGTCGCATGAATGAAGAGTTCTTTAAATGTCTGAGAGAATTTCAGTTGTTGCCACAGCTAAAGTTTTATTTAATTCAGTTGAATAAGAACATCTACAATGTAGGAAGGTAACATTCCTCTCCTCAATGATGATTATTTTATTTATTTACACATCGGGCTAAAACAATTAATTGTGATGATTCAATTATTGAAATACTCGTCAACTACTTTAGTAATCGAGTCATCATTAATTGAAATATACAAACTCTAAGGAAGGTCATTTTCTGAAGGAACAGCTCACTCAGAGCAGTAATTAAGCCAAAACTGTACAAAATATTAACATTTTGCATTTAATATTAGGACCTGCTTTATCTGTGAATATATTCTACCCAGAACTCCTTAAATGCCAAAGCTTTAGCTTCAGCTGGCTTAAATTCTGTAAGAAAAAAAAAAATCCTCTCATATATTTGAAGTATTTTTTGGCTGCAGCAGCATCCTTTGCTACAAATGATCAAGCATTCACCAAAGGAATGCTGTGTTATCTCATTTTAGACAATTAAATGTTTATTTTCTTATTTGAAGTAATTTAATTATTTATTAGTCTTTTTTATGTATTTCTAATAATTTGTGGTTCAATGAAAAATCTGCAGACTGTGCCAATTTCTTCTATACAATGAATCAATTAGTAACCACAAGTTGTCAAAAAGTTCTTGTTTGTTTTCAATGTGCAGCGATATTCTGCTTGGTCTTCCCTTTAAAATAATATCCAATTATCTCACTTTTCCCTCCATCTTGTCAAACTACTGAATAAATCAGAAATGTTGGCACTGACCGAGAGATCCTTGACATTTAGTACAATGAAAGAAAACCACGCTGGGGTCTTTTGTCTCGTCTTTTAGATGGTATATACTGCAGTGACTAATGGCGGCTTCTTCCTTCACCTCCCATGTCTAAGAGCTAATTAGTTCTCAGGTTTGATGAATAGGCTCTTTATTCTGATGTTTTTACTACTATTTTCATTAAGTACGCCATGTCTGTCCTCCAAAACATGTTTGTAAATCTTTTTTCCAGATTGAAAGGGTGATCTTTTTGCTCTCTTTACATAAAAGGGTTGAGTGTAAATTTTAGAAAGCTCTTTCTAAGAGTCTGGGTTCATTGCTGTTTTATGTGCTGCAGATTTTCTTTTAATTTAACTGATTTGTAAAGAACATTTCAAACTGTTTTTGTGAAAAGTAGTTTTTCACTCTTAGATGGAACTAGCCGAGTAAAAAGAGACCAGATCCTTGTTCTCTATTCCTACAGAGAATCTGGACTCTGAAGTTTTACATTTTACCCAATCAGTAATGGTTGTCCGTCATGCATGTAATGTGCCAGTTTGACGGTGCATTATACTGCTAAAGACGGTACTACAGTACAGAGAGAAGTGCTGAGCGGATGTTAATGTTAATTCAATGTTTGAAAGCGTGGCCAGCACAGACTGAACTGCTTTGTTTACTTCCTCCGCTGCCATTGTTAAAACTACAGGTAGACTCCAATTCTAAAACGGCGCAGAAAATTGATGTGGTCGTTCACAATTTCTATTCTCTGATTGGCCTGGTAGGAAAACTACGACAGGGAATCCAAGTAAATGGGAGAAAGCCCAGACTGTAAGCGAGATTTGAATAGAGCAGGAATAAGTGGAAGTTGAGAGATTAAAGTTTGTTCTTTACGTAAGATCGAAATGTTTCTGAGCATCGCCCTCCTCTGTCTGCAGGTAATCGGCTCAGACGGCCTCTGGGAGACGCTCCACCGGCAGGAAGTGATCCGCATCGTCGGCGAGTATTTAACTGGGGTTCACCAGCGCCAGCCACTTAAAGTCGGAGGCTACAAAGTCACTCTGGGACAGATGCAGGGTCTGCTCGAGGAGCGGAAGGCCCGCATGTCCTCCGCATTCGAGGACCAGAACTCAGCGACGCACCTGATGCGGCACGCGGTGGGAAACAACGAGTTTGGCACGGTGGACCACGAGCGGCTGTCCAAGATGCTGTCGCTGCCTGAGGAGCTGGCTCGCATGTACCGTGATGACATCACCATCATCGTCACTCAGTTCAACCCTCACGTGATTGGCGCGCAGAGACAGGATGATGAGTCCTGATCTGATTTCTCACTGACTAATTCAACTGTGTGCCACAGATTTAAAAACCAAGCACACCACATGGACAAATCTATTTTTAACTATATTTATGGAATATTAATGGAGCAGCACGAAAGTTTAGTTTCTCATGGATTTAAACGGTCATCAGATTGGCTTAGTGGGTTTTTTTTTTATGCTGCCAATCTTGTTGAGCAGCTGTTGTCACGCACAACAGTCACAGCGGATGATGTCGCACGCTTTCATTCTCAAATTTAAGCAAGAAGAGTTTAAAGAGCTTTGTGTCCGCTGAAAAGCGAAGCGGTTCTGGTTAGCAGGCCCGACTCTAAACCAGGCATGAGATCCTCTGGGCAAACACTTCCATATTATCACGGTATTAATACACGCATTTAATGTTTCACATGATTTATTACAGATGCACTTTTCTATTAGATTCCAGTTTTCTTTGAGATCTGAGCAGTTTAGCAACAGCAACTATTTTCACTGGTAAAATCTTGTAACTTTAACTATATTAATATTACCTTAAATATTTATTTATGGTTTTGAACACTAGTTTTCTAGTGTTCTTTGGGCCAAATGGGACACCATCTTGCATTTCTTCTCTTTATAAAGTATAACAAGCTAAACTTAACTGGTTAATTAGTGGCACTGGAAGACTTTCACAGCTTCCCAGTGGTAGTTTTAAAAATGGTGTCTTGAGCATGATTTATGCAAAGTAGCTTTCTTTCAGCCAGCTGACCAGCATTTGCAACAACAGGTGGAGGAAGGGCAGCACCTGTGAATCACATTAAGAAAACTTTAAACCAGATGAAGGATGTAAGTGTTGAACTTTTAAAACATTGGTTGATCTTGATGCTGCTAGCTGGCCCATGCTAGCTTGACTATTTGAAAGCTGTTTTTTCTCTGCTTCAGATCATTGTCACTGTCTAATTCACAATTGGATATAGTGTTTTTGTTACTAAGACTGAGTCAATCTGTGCAGCTTGTTTGAAGGAAGTTGAATTATCTCTCTGGGTTTTGGATTTTCAGTCCCGCAAGGAGGATGATTTGGATCCTTTGAGCTTTATGTTAAATCTGATGGGTCACATTACAACCTAAAAGTTACAGGAAAATAATTAAGTAGTCTTACATTTCAGGTCACAAATTATTTACATAATCTGAAAATGGTAAAGTGGTAATTACATTCGTTTTGTTTTGATCTCAAATCCGTAGCTGCAGCTTTTTTTGTCTTGCCTCCTGCTTCTTTGCTTGGAGATGCACTAATGAAGGAGTTGTTCCCCTCTGTGATCTAAGAGTGCTTCGGCTGAAGTGACGGAGTGTGTTATGAAACTGTAAGCAGAAGCAGTCACTGAGCTTCTTTTCTAAACACAGAGGTCAAGAATCTACATTATTTTTTCCTGACAGGTCATTACCCGTTTGTTTTGCCCCTGGATTGTTTTATTCTTCCCTTTGGAGGGAAAGCAGAGCGTTTTTTCTTTTACTCATGAATTACTGATGTGTCCAAAAAGACTGTATAAACTGGACGTGTTTTAAAATCAGGCTGTTTCAACGTCAAATATTTATTCTGCCTCAGCAGTATGTTACACATCTTCTCTGTTGTATGTATAAATTGTAACTTATGGGGGTTTGAGTTTTGTATGTGAAAATAAAATGCTAAACAGACGGCTTCCTGTGAAGTTGTATTTATTTATTTTCATGTGCGCGGCAGGACATCCAGCCAACTAGACATCTGAAGGTCATTGCATTTCAGGATAAACATAGTTTATAAGATTACTGCTCATAAACTATGACTTGCTGGGCTTATTAGGAGAGATGTTGTCTTATTTTCACCACAAGATGGCGCTGCAGCACCTAACAACAGCAGAAAACTCAATTTTTTTAGAAATAAAACTCGGATTTAGTCAGTTTCATACAAAGTTCAACAGTTTCTAAATATTTTGTGACCTTATGAGCCAGGATAAAGGGCAACAGTTCAGATTTTCGTATAATGTGAAATATTTGGTACTATTTTACCACACGGTATTTGGTACTTAGGAACAAAAATTATTGAAAAACTGCTCTGATAATCTGTAAGTAAAGGAGGGCCTAATCCTGTAAGCCTTAAAACTTTTTTCGTGAAACATCAAAAAACTGAAAATTAGCAACTATTTTATCTACAATATCATTAGAAACTATGCAAGGAAAACTTGCCAATTTATCTTAAAAATTACAATAATATAGTAACAAACAGGAAAAAAATTTTGGTAACAGTCCAATCAGATCTGATGTGTTTAATATTCATCTAAATAAAAATCTAAATATTTGACTGTGCCATGCTTTGTTACTTACACTACTGACTGGAGATATTTATCCCTTCTCAGTAATTCACTTCTCATTCTTTGTGATAAAGCTGATGGTCCGAGATTCCTGAAATAATCTTACAGATTACATAAAAATCTAATAATTCAGACTGTTTCAATAGTTTTGCCCTTTTTCGCTTCTTTTAGTTTGATATTAGAAGCTTTTTATTATCTTGCTTCCTTCCATGTTGAAAAAAATATGTAGTTAAAATAAGATTGACTCAATAACATTTTGAGTCAATCTCAAAACGTTGCTATTTTGCAACCAACAATTGCTTTAAGTATAACTCGGTGCCTCTCATAAACGTCACACAAGTTTTCTATTATTCCCATTGTTAGTCATTATTGCATTGACATGCATAATACAGAGTTGCTGTGTTTAGATGACATTCAGTTTGGATTACTGGAAATAAACGACTCCACATTGTCATTTTTCAGCCCCCAGCTCTGCAGAAGCTCTGACGTTGCAGCGGGGATATTTTGTGGAAAAACGTCCTGAGTGACGCTCTTGTTTACGCGCTTCTGCGTCTTTAGAAATAAGATGTAGGCTCTGTAGTAAAAAGAATAAACCATCCCATGTAATGAAATGACTCACCTAAGAGCAGAGTTAAAATCAGAGTTGTCCAGTTCATCACCAGGCTGAGCCACAACTTCCATTGAATTGACTTGAGGTTTTATACCGCATTAATGTTGAAAAAAAGTTTTAAAGTGACCTGTCTGAGTTTTATAAACGCATGGAACGAAGAGCATAAAAGAACCTCAAACATTTACTTGAAACACATTAGTATTTAATTATAGTATCTTATTCTCTCATACGCACCAGCTTTTATTTGAGTCATTTTAGGGGTGGGCGATATGAATTTAAGATTTTATCAGGATCATTTGTGGTACTATTGTGATAACGATAAAAGTGACGATAAAAACCATTTATTAAATCAAAATTCGTATCGTGAAAAGATATTTATCACTATAAATGATCAACAATGCGATAAACCTCCACCCCTAGATCAAACACAAACATTAACTAAAGGCCAGGAAACTGAAATGATTGTTTCAACTATCAGTAAAACAAGACAATGGCATATTACTCTGTGGTTTATGCATTTTCCCACATTAAACACATATAGTGTTTGCTGCACTTAAGCATTTCCGATTGATTAACTAATAGATAGATAGATAAATCTTTATTGTCATTGTCACAAGAACAACAAAATTTAAAAGCTGCCATCAGTCGGTGCATATGCTTAAAAACAAAAATAACTGTCTCACAATTCACACACAATGTAAGAATTAACAAATAACTGGAAAAAACCCCAAAAACAAATAAATAAGAATAATAATGTTATGCATGAAGCAAAAAGTCGTTTTCAAATGATGATTTGGCTGTATGTGAAAAAACAAAAGACTAGTTGCCCCAACCTTGGATGCAATGTGTCTTTTATTTTCTTGTGGAGGAACTTTGGACCAGTCAGAACTGGGTTAATTCAGCTACCAGGTGGCGTTTCTAAGCTAAACGGACTCAAAAAAGTCTGAACGTGAATTTCCTGCAATGCTTTGTAACGTGGTCCTGTTAAATAGATCTAAAGAGTCTAGAAGTTACAGCAAAACAGTCTGGATTACGAAGGAGCAAAGTAGCCCCAAACCATCACTACCACTACAATGTTTTACTGTCTGTCTAAAGTTACTTTTCTGAAATGCTGTGTTATTTTACATCAGTTGCAGCTGACAAAGCAACTTCCAGCAAACAACAAAGTTCCACTTTGGTCCCTATCGGTCTACTGAATATTTTTCCGAACATCATTTGTCCAGTTATTGCTGCTGAGAATGAACAGATATATGATCAGAAGACAACGAAGGGGTGAATATTGTCTCCATGTTTTGTTTATATATTTTTAAAAAGTTATCAGCTTTGACGAGTAATCGGAAACAGTTGAAAATACACAAAGCTTAATTTACTAGCATCATTAGTTTTCATTTAACAACGTAAGTAATGTGCACCAATACCTGGACATACTGCAATACCAGGACGATGCGTGGAGAGTACAGAGCAAGCCCTTCGTACTGCTCCCTGTTCCAAAAATCAATTTAATATGTGGTCCCCGAAGCGGAGACTATCAGATATTAAACTGATAAGAACAGAAACTACGCATGATCTGAGCCAAAAGGCCGAGAAGCGATGCCACAAAACTGGGGAGGAAACCGTGTCTTCCAGGCAGACCTCCGTTCGACTCACGGTTCACAAGTTTTAACATTATTTTAAAGCTGCGTCAGAAACAGAGACGGTGGCAAATTTATTTTATGGCGCTTCAATATTGGTATGTTGCGGGAAATTAAACTAAACCAGTAACTAAAGACGAACATATTGAATCAGTGTGTGGTTTACATAACCACATACGCTGTCGACCAATAGGAAGCGGAGAAGCGAATATGACTCCCAATGACTTTTTTCACATTAACTATTATATTCGTGGCTAAAATATTCCTGTTAAGATGTAGTTAGTTAAATAGACTTTACCGATGGAGCTAAATTAAGGTTATAACACAGTAAGTCATTGAAATAGTTATATAGTAACTAACATGTCGATGTAGTAACTCTTAATAGAGCTCACTACTACTGTATATATACAGACCAAAAGTTTGGACACACCTTCTCATTGAATTCAATGAGAAGGTGTGTCCAAACTTTTGATCTGTACTGTACATATATATATATATATATATATATATATATATATATATATATATATATATATATATATATATATATATATATATATATATATATATAATACTTGTCCTATTTTATTAGTTCTTTTTCTTTTTCAGGATTGCTCTTTTAATTTTCTTCCTAAAATATCCCAAACTATTCATTAATAGGTTCAGAGCACCAGAATGAAACTCCTCCCTCTGTTAAATCTTGCAATATTTTATTCTTTTGTTTTAATTGTTAGATAAGGATAACAAACGACAAAAAGCCCATTGACAGTAGTTAGTTGAGATTTGTGTGAAAGACTTGTTCCTGTATAGTTTTATATTGCACAGTTATGCAGATCTCAGCTTTTCAGAGGTGACAAAATGTAATCTGGGTAATACTTGGTGAGATAGAATAATTGGCATAAATATTATTGATGAAGTACAAATAAATTAACTTAGCTGCATGTATTACAGTATATAACTGCATGACTGTTCACTGTTGCTGGATTGTTTGCTTAATTCAAGCTTACTGTTGACAAAATTGCAACTTTTAACCTGCAACGCAGTCCTATTAAGCCCCAACCTAAGCAGCTATGAAATGAAAAATCAGTTCTAAAATCTAAGATCAACAGAGTTTCTATATTTGGACAAATGTCCTCTCTGGTGGTGACTAAACGGCTGAAGGACAATATGGCTGCACGTCTGTGAGAGTGTGGGTGAGATCTGATAGGAAGAGGCGGTTCATCCATCACGTCGTTTACTCTGTCTTTCATCCGCTTCCACGCTGCTGATCCTCAACCTTTCAACTTCTCCACGCACCTCTGTTGTGGAGAAGTGTTGCTCAGATACAGATACAGATGGACTGCAGACATAAACAGCGGGTCGTGGCTCCGTCCTTTGGCTTCTGGATCCCACAGCAGGCAGCTCACCGACTCACACGTGACACATGGCTGGGAGTGGGCGCCTGTTCGTGGAAGCACATGTGGGCCCCCGTCTCAACCTTCACTTGCATGTGTGTCGGGGGCCTCTTTGTGCTGCGTAAAAGACCACAATCATGCCATCTTCCTTTCAGCACAGCTGACAATCTGCGGCCCGTCTCCCACTGTCAAAGAGATGACTCAGAGCATCACTCTGCGAGGCTGCGCCGCGGCCTCGAATGCTTAGCGACAGACTGGCAAGCAGAAGGAGGAGGGGATGCAACAACACCGACTGTAAACGCAGAGTAAAATCTACGACGAAAAAATCACAGAGGAGACGTGTAAATGAAGGTGAAGAGTGGAAGTTTGTTATGTCACCCCATCACCTGCAGCAACACGCGTCTTTCCTGATGCTGAGCAGCAGAAACGAAAAAAATCCAGTGAAAACCAAAGTAGATCCCAGGTTTCTGTTTATTGGGAAGCTGCACTTTACAAAAACAATCCAATAACTGTTCATTTGCATGTTACTTAACACCAGCAGACGCTGGGCCTGGGAGGAAAAAAAAAACATATTAAATCATTTGAAACGATGAAACTGCTAATGAGGCGCTCTGAGAAAGCCATTTTAATACATTAAGTCAACAAGCTGTGAGAACGCTCAGCTGGCCAGAGTGACTTTAGTCTGCACTGCACCTAATAATCAGACTCCACTCATAAAACGTTTGCATGAAAATAAACTAAAATAAATCAGAAAACTTGAAAGTGAATAAAGGGATTTTCTTACATTTCTATATGTAATTCTCTTAGTTTACTTACCAGCAAGGATGCTTATCGAAAATAAATATGGATGAACTGGATGTTAAATCACATCTCACTTAGTGAAACATCCAAACAATAAAGACTAAACCGTCTCACGGGAAGACAAAAACAAGATGCATGCTTACAGTTTTCAGGCAGGTTAGGGAAGAGAAAACGGGTTGTGTGTATGTTGTACGGCTTGCAAAACTCCTCAAAGGTAATTTGTGATACTTTCTGTATATAAATAAAACATATACTCTTGTCTCTACATCATGGGTTTCCGCTCCCCGTCCTCTGGTTGATTGTTGTTGTTGTTTCTACTTGAGCGCTTTACCGCTATGATGAAGATGACAGCTGCAACGAGAGTAAATATGTAGTCAGTTGAAGCAGAAAAATGTAGACGCAAAAAAGTTTTTTTTCAAACCTGACTCAGTTTCAGCGCTTCAGTCAGGAGGAATGGGACAAAACGTAACTATTATTAGAAGCTTGTGGACGGGTAACCCAAAATGTTAAAAACGGAATCATGGAGTTTCAAAAGAATTTCACCAAACACTAAAGGAAATAAAAAAAATACTATTCTAAAGGGGCAGTGTTATGTGTTTTTCAGTCACATGGTGCCATTTTACTGCACAATCAAGTAACTATGTTACCTTCAATTATAAAAATGCAACATACAGCTCTGGAAACAAATAAGAGACCACTTAAAATGACCAGCTTCTCTGATCATGTTACATTGTTCTTTCATTCTATGAACTACTGAAAACATGTCTCTGAAATTCCAAGTAAAAATTTAACATTTATTAGCAGAAAATGAGAAATGGTCAAAATAACGAAAAAGATGCAGAGCTTTCATACCTCAAACAATGCAAAGAAAACAAGTTCATATTCATTTAGAAACAACAATACTGATGTTTCAGCTCAGGAAGAGGTCAGAAATCAATATTTGGTGGAATAATCAGGAGGTTTTCAATGCGGTTCAGTGCAGTGGAGTCTCTTAATGTTTTCCAGAGCTTCATATATAAAATATCACTTAAAAGAAATTTGACTTTGATATTTAATGACTTGAAATTGGGCTTCTGTCTCTTTAAGAAACTCTTGCTCTTTCTGAAACTCTACCTTCAGTAAATCATCACAACATCACTCCTCTATTAAACCTTTAACAAATTGTTTTGTGAAGTAGCTCATTTAATGAGCTCAGCAATTCCACCAGGTGTTTGCTAATTGCTGCTGGCTAGTCTGAAGGAGCTGAGTGGGGGAGTTGTAGGGGAGGGCTTCTCTGTGAAGTGAAAGCTTGGAAACTGCAACTTTGAGGATAAGGTAGCTTTAGGTCCACCCAGGCGTTTTGCACAGATGAATGGTTGCCATGGAGATTAAAGTATTTCTCAAACATGCACGAAAAAATCAAGACAGCACTCCAGGTATGTTTTTGATGTGGGAATAACAATATAGCATGATGTAAAGCTAATGAAAGAAAAATGAAAAAATCGCCTTTACAGAATGCTGCCCCTTTAATAAAGTTTAGTCTGATTTAATATCATGCAGAGAGAGAAAAAAACTTTCTCTTTTTGTAGTATGTCTTAACCTTTGCTTTCAACTTTATGTCTGACTTACCACAAAATCCCAGAACGCCGACTAAGATCCCGATGGTGACTCCCATCGGAGGTTTGAAGCTCTTTCCGTGTGGTGGGGTGTAGCAGTAGCCGAAGGTTGTACAGTTGCATATTTTCACTGGAAAGCAGAGAGGAGACATGGAGTGAAGCATCATTTTTGCCTGAATTGAAGTCCTTCTGTCCTTTATGTGTCCACGCTCGTCACTTTTAGGCAACGTGCCACAATTTGCCGTCATTATTCATCAGGTACAAGAACTCAACAGAAAAAGAGCTCTCCAAAAGAGAAAAGGAGAAAAATGAGGTTTAGTTTGAAGACAATTTAAACAAATAAGTTACCCTCAAACGCGTTTGGGATGCCCATCCCTGCTCTGTCTTTAACGGTGATCTGAAGAGAGTACGTTCCCTCCTTCAGGGGTTTTTTGGTCAACTGCAGCTGAGCGGAGGAATCTGCACAGAACCAGGTCAGCAAAATCTGAGTCAAGAAAACCACGTCTCTGGATCGTCCTTTTGTTTTTATCAAACAAGCGTACCATCACGCTTCGTCAACTTCCAGTTGGGGGATTTCTTTGTCAAGACGAAATCAAAAGGACCAGAGAAGGGGTCTGCATCACCGTCGTTAGCCTCGATGATGAGGGGTTTGATGTTCTGCATGCAGATGAAGTCATCGTTCTTTGTTAGTTTGGGAACGTTGTCGTTGACATCCAGCAGCCGGACGTGGACGGCGCGCTCAGAGGACTGGGCAGGATTGTCTGTGGAGGCAAATCAGGGACAACACTAACATGGACATGAAGACAAACAAATGCTTGATCCATGTTTACTTAATGCAGGGCAGACTTAATCTTTACGGCTCATACTTTTAAGACAGTGTTTAGGCCTTAAATATTCAATTGAGTCCAGAAATGGAGGATTGCACATCTATAACAAAATCTTTAACATTTAGACTTGTCAAATCTGGACTGGATTCATCTACTTTAAACAGTATTTGTTTTAAGTTTGTACATTTGTACCATTTTTTTATTCAGTACTTTGTTTGGCTTCAGAATAAGAACCACAGACGTTTAAAACCCAAAGAGGTTGAAAAAGCAGTAAAATGACAATTTGTTTTTAATTTCTGAAAGAGTTTCTGAAAGTGCTGGATGAGTGATTCAACTATAAATCACAGTAAAGACACTTTAGTTTCAGAGATCATTAATTTTATTTTGTGTTAAGGATATAATGTGGCACCTAAGCATATTTCCATGCTATGTTTAGGTTCTCTCATGATCATCCAGACTTGGAAAACGACTAAATTAAATTCCCTACCAGTCCTCAGATCTAAGTTTCACAGTAATTTGCTGCTATTTTGCCTCCACTCACTCTTCTCGAAGGCCGTGACGGTGACAACAAAGGTCTCCAGTGTCTCTCTGTCCATCTTGGTTTTGGTCTTGATCTCTCCAGTGGCAGGATTGATCTCCAGCCAGCCCTTATCATCGCCGTCCAGCTTAAAGCTGCACACAAACACACAACCATCAGCGGCTGCTTGAAACCACAGCTCAACTGTGATAAACACTCACTCTGAACTTGTGACCTGTGCAGCAGTGGTGCACAAAAATAATCTGTAGTTTTCTTCAACAAATCAACAAGCCGACATTCAAGCTCTAGTGATAGATTTCAGTGATATGTTTCTGTTGTCTGCTGTCCTAAACTTAATGTACTCAGAAAACAGTGGGTAGATTTAGCAACTTCGGCTAAATGTATTAGACTTGAGGGGAAGAAAAGTTCCGAATTTAGTTAGAAAATAAAACAAGGAGTGATGCATATTTGTGAGATTGCCTCTTTAGACATAATTTAGGGTAAAAACAAACTATAAAAGCATCTCAAGATTAAAGCAGCCTTTCCATCCTGCATCTTGTGTTCCTCTTTGAATGTTCATTTCCTCTTTGACGCACTGCCGAAAATGAAACATTATAACGTCTAAAGCAGATTTGAGAGAAACAGCTGAGCTCTCTTTACCTGATCTCTTTCCCTTCTGGGTCTTTTGCGTTTATTTTCAACAGCACTGATCCCTTTGTGAAGTTTTCTGGTACGACGACGTCCATGAAGTTCATCATGAACTCTGGGGCCTCATCCACATCGTTGATGGTCACGGTCAGGGTGGCGGTGGATTTGCTGGTGTACTCCACACCTTTCCTCAGCGGCTCTGTGTTACGAGCATTGATCTGGAGGTCAAAGGTGGAATGGGACTCGAAGTCCAGAGGCTGTGGAGGCAGAAAACAAACTGCTTAGAGAGACTGGATCAAACAGGTGGACATTGTTTTTTTTAATTCACAATAAGTCATTGGTATGTTAACTTTTAAATGCAGACGTTCTACCTTTTACATTAAAAAACAGCGATAATAAGTTTTCAACTACTTAAATATTATTTACAGCAAATCTTCAAGTTTAGGCTTTTTTAAGAAAAGATTTCCATCAGAGATGTGGCAAAAAAATATATATTAAGGGAGTAACCATCAAATATAATAAATGTATTATATTTAATTTAAAAGCAGGGATTTTAGGGTTATATTAGCCGACACAGTACCATCTGCATTTTGAGGCACTCATGGTAAAAACTATTGTTTTCTTTTGGAAATTGTACTTTTATAGCATTAACATAATGTAATCCTGAAAGTAGATCTATACAAACTCCTACTAGTATATAAATTGTTTAAAATTATAATCCACAGTTTATAAATTGTGGATTACTTATCCTTACTCCTTATAGAAACTCCTGCTAGGTTATAATTGTGAAGTACTTTTGTTGTTGTTTTGTTTTTCTGTTGCTTTTCTTCTGTTTTGTACTTTATAAATAAAATAATCTTTACCTTACCTTACCATAGCGCCCCAAAGTCTCCTTAACAACATATTTTTAGGAAGCAATGCCAGAAAACAAAACTTTTTCTGTCCTACCATCACAAACGTAAACATGCATTTTGCTATACTCTACTGGGATCAAATGTTTTGGTCAGATAAAACTAAGATCGAGCTTTTTAGCAGCAAACAGTTCACACTGGGTTTACCATGAAACAAATGCACATTGTAAGGTAGAATGGAGAATCCATGAGGCTTCGAACCTCTTTATCCCCTCAAAGTTCTGCTGACCTTGCTGGAGAGGATTGCTTTAAGATTCGTAATGAACCATAAACATAAAAAGTTCACCAGACACAAAAACAACCATCATCTTGTTTCTCAGACCTAAATCCATTAGAAATCCAATCAGCTATGATCACATCTTCCTAGAAGGAAACAATGACTTACCCCTTTAATTACTGTTAAACAAAGAAATACTACAGATAGGGAAAAGAAACCAGTACAAAAATGTATTGTAAGTGCACAGACGTGTGTAGATATTTCACCTTTGCAATGACGACATAGCCGACTCCTTTGCCGTCAGTTTCCACAGTGAAGACGTCTCCGTCGTTTCCGTTGGAGATCTCGAACATGATGTAGGAGCTGCCAGTGTCGGGCTCGTCTGTGTCTGTGGCTTTGATGGTCAGCACCGTGGTGCCCACCTCAGCGTCCTCCGCCAGACTGTGGTTTCCGTACTTCACACAGAAAACACACTCAGTGAGAACATCCTCCAAACAGCTCCACCAAAACGAAACAATGATCGCCGAACTCACGTAGTTCTTCTCAAACACGGGCTCCTCGTTGTTCACGCCGATAACCTTGATGATCACCTTGCAGATGGTGCTCAATTCTGGGTGCAGGAATTCATTAAAAAATAAAACTCTCCTAAAGTTTACCTTAAGATGTGTTTGTTAAAGGGCTGAGCGTTACCTGAGTCGCTGACTTTGACGTCTAAGTTGTAAATATTCTGTTCTCTACGCTGAAGCAAGCGCAACGCCTGGATTCTTCCATTGGTTTGGTCAATAGAGAAGCTGTTAGGTGAGCTGGATGGATCTTGAGAGATGATGGTGTAAGTCAGTAAAGAATTGATAGTTTCTGGTTGGTCGTTGTCGTGGGCCACAAGCCTTCCCACTTCGCTGCCTGAAACAAAAGATAAAAACAATCAGAGTACGTAATTCAGAAACTCGGTCTTAAAAGGGCCCCGAAGGTGCTCCTAAATAGATATACTGACCCATTAAAGCTGCTTTATGTAACTTTTATATGTAAAAAAAAAAGGTTTTTACATATTTGTTGAAACTATCACTATGCCTTTAAACAGACAATCTGTGGGAAAAAAATCAAGCTCATCTGATCTGATTTCAGACAGAAATCAGAGTCTTTCTGCTCTCTGTCCAGCTCCTCTGTCAGATGAACCTGCTGTCATCTGAATAAACACCTCTCCATCACAGGAGGAGGGTCTTAGCGCTGTCAATCATCCTTGAGTATGTATTAATACATACACATGGGTGTATGTTATTTTAGTTTTAGTTTGTCATGACAAAAACCTGGCTGCAGCAATAGCGAGATGAATAAAATTTGCTGCAGCTGCCCCATTTTTGGTGTTTTGTGGAAGTGTTATGTAATAATCACAACTTACCTATTGGCTCATTCTCCTGGATCTCCATTTCAGTTTCCTCTTCTTTACACACAGGCTCATTGTCATTCACGTCCTTCACCAGAACTTGAATCTCCATGGGTGGGTCCACCTCAATGTCATTGGAGTCTTTTGCAAATACAACTAAAATGTACTGAAACAAGAGCAGAGTGAGGAATGTCAGAGCTTTTCTAATCCACGTTGTTAAGGAGTGTTGTCACGGCTCTGTTTTCTACCATGTCTTTCTGCTCTCTGTCCAGCGCCTCTGTCAGAAGTATTTCTCCATTTTCTTTAATCTGGAAAGGGAACCTGAGTTCTCGCTCCTTCTGCACTAACGAGTAGCCCGCATCAGGGTCATTAGACTGGACCTGGATGCAGAAACAAAGCAGAGGATGAGAGTCAGGATCTGCCTATAGAGTAGAATTAGTGAGATTGTTTTATATTTATGTGTTCTGTTCCAGCTGACCTTAGCAATAACACGAGGATAATCTCCTTTTAAGTTCTCCTCAATACTTAATGGTCCAGGGTTGACCCACAGGTTGGGCTGCACAATAATGTGAACTTTGGCAATTGAACTCAGACCCGTCTCTGTGGCTCCGTCCAGATCCTGAACACGGACTAACAGGACGTAGTCGGGATCCTCCAGAGGGTCCAAGTTACGCCTCTTCATCTCTAACCAGCAAGAAGAAAACTAAGATTAGAAACGCTTTATATTCCACTAAAAGTGTTCAAGGGTGCAAAAAAACCCTCAAAACATTGAATTTGGTGATATTAACTTGTCTCCCTGACTGAGCTCAGATTAACACCAAATTATCCACATTTTGGTAAACTTGAATCAAAGTGTATCAAAGTAACAGGTTTTAGCTGATAATCTTTAGGCCCAAAATAGTGAGAGCATCTGGGATTTCAGGGAACAAACCTTGTGTCGCTACGCAGCTGAAGAATGGATTTTGTTCATATGGGATCTTCTGTCCTGGACAGTAGTCGTTAAACTTTCGTTCCAGTGAATCGATGCTCCGCTCTTCTCCCCTGGAAAACTGGATTCCTGGTTTGGCCTTCAGCATTTCTTCTCCTGTTGAAAGAGACACTGATTAAATATCGATTATCAATATTTAAACTGAGATGCACAAATTTAAAACTGTACAGTTTCTGGCAAATTTAAATTAGTAAGAGTCAGCATCATGCGACAGATTCAGGAAATCTGCCTCCAATCAGCATTAATCTTGGGTGGACAGGATGATCTGTGTAATCTGGATTTACACTGCTGCTATTCTGATGGATTACAGGGAGAGAGGACAGATTACAGATTCTCCCACAGATGGTGAACCTTGCTCAGCTTTGCCGGGCCTCAGGTCTGTGCTCATGTGTGAGGATGAATTTTATTTTACCCTCTTTACTGGTGGAGATCTCTCCGGTTTCGGGGTCGATCTGGAACAGGAAGATGTTGTTGTTGTTGGGGACCTGGCTGTGCAGGCTGTAGCGCAGACGAGCGTTTGGAGTTGTGGGGTCGTCCTGGTCGGTTGCAGACACTTGGACGAAGGGGACATCTGAAGAGACAAACAGAACCGGAGTTATGCTTATATTACAGAGAAAGGTTGACAAGAGTAATTTAAAACAGGGCCTGGATCAAAGGTGGGCCTACAAAAATGGTCATAAATTCTTAAATAAATAAATAACTGGTATGTTTGACTCCTAACTGGCTTCATAATTTCAAAATAAAACAAAATAGGTAAAAATAATAGAGAGATTCACAGCTAAAGTGAGCAAATTTATGGACAGGATAATTATTAACCCTTATCTCAACAAATCTGGACCTTATTAAAGACTGTAAAGAAGAAAATAAATGTTAAAACACATTTTCTTATGTTTAGAATTTGTATCATATTAGATATTTATGGATTACAATAGGCTTTATTTAGGCGAGCTGATCAATCTACTGAAGTAAAACAAAAGCCTGTACAAAAATACTTTGTTGGTATATTTTGAAAATTATTAAGTGTCTGAAATATGCATAAAAATAACAGTTCTTCAACAGCAGAAGAAACTAGATATCCTCTGATGAAGAGTCACATGAAGCTCACCTGGTTTTCTCCTCTCCCGAATCACAGCTGTGTAGACCTCCTGATTGAACCGTGGAATGTTGTTGTTTACGTCCAAAACCTTTATGGTCACAGTTACTGGGCCAGCCACTACATCCTCATCTCCCATTGCCTCCACCTGGATGTAAACGCACACAATGCTGCTCATGAACAGGAGCTGCATTTCCACCACAAATCATGAGTTTTTGGAGCATGAATAAAAGACAGAGCTTATTACGGTGAACATGTAGTGGGTGCCCTCAGACCAGTCGAGAGGTTTCTCCAGGTAAAGCCAGCCGTCGTTGGACATTTTAAAGATGTCCAAGCCTTCTCCGCTCATCTTGAAACTAGTAACACCTGCAGGGACCTGAAACTATACAGTGGAAAATGGGAAAGACAGGAGAACAAAGATTAGACTTAATACAACGATATATGTCTCTCTTTGTTCTTAAATGTATAAAACGTACTACAGAGGCTACACAGAGTGACTTTTTCAGCTTATTCAATAGGTTACGAGAAAACGTAAATTATGACTTATGTAATTCTTCTCCCAGCTAAGGCCTTATAACTTTCTGTGTTGGATTTGTGCTATTAACTTGTGATTTTAGAGGTTTACAGTTCTCTTTGCTCCCTGTCACATTTTATTCACCACTAAAAAAGCTGTGCAAAACCTTTTATTGGAGCGGCATAATGAGATTGCAAAAATCTTTTTAAACCCGACCTTTAATTTGATTACATTTATTTAGTGGAACAAAAAAAAAAAAATCCCATGTTACAGGAGTTTAAATAAGATCAGAGGTTATAGGAAAACCTTTCCTTACTAATACACAACTTTCTCCTTTCTTTTTCTGGGGTATAAATATGTGTCAAAGCGGAGGCCCATTTGTCTCAGGAGCACTTAAAAAATGGAAAAGATGTGTAAACATAACAGAAAGTTAAGGTAAATATGTGCTGAATTGTACGAGTCGGAAAATGACAATAAAAATAGCTATTTTGACAATGATCAAAGTTTATCTTGTCACGACAAACAGAGACGGTAAATAACGTAAAAACAAATCCCTAAAGCTCCATGTTAGTCGTCTAAAACATTTTTACCATGGGTGCAATTAAATATTTTCACTGTAAAATCCGTAATAGAGCAAAAAAATTATAATTTGTACTTCTGAAAATCTATTTCTAACATGAAATACATTTAAAAAAACAGGAAAAATAGGTTTGCTTTCACTTTCTACGTTTCTCACATCACTTCTAAGAAATAGGTTTAAGGGGAAAAAAAGCAAAAAAAGCTCAAGCTAAAGAGCTTCCACTGACGAGGTGCTTTGAATGCAGCATGTTTACAAGCTGAAAGTGGTTGGAGATAAATTGGGGAAGGACTAAATATAGAGGAAATAAAAAGTACAAACACGGTGATTGGTAAAAAAAAAAAAAAAAAAGGGTATGACTCAATGCTAAGTTGGCCCTCAACTGCAAAAACAACCAAAATAGAGTTAATTCACCAGAGTAACTCAAGGACGCTTGGTACTCTGGCTTCTCTTCATGTTGAAAAAACAAACTGAAAATATCTTAACGTTTTCCTGAGCAGAACTCAATCATCTTACATCAGACTCCTCCATAACTTTCTCCCTGACTTGTCTGCAGTATTCCTTGGTCTTCATGATGCTGTTTGTTCATTAATATTCTCTGGGAACTTCACAGACCAGATGGATTTCAAAAGAGATCTTATTCCACACAGTCAGAGAAATTACTTAAGACAGGATTTTGTTTCGCTGGATTTGGCCGTTTGCAGAGTAAAGAAGTCTTAATACAAATGCACATCACGATTTGCAGATCCTGTTTGTCTAAATAAAATAAAAAACATGGATTGTTTTTCTTCCACTTCAAAATTATTTGCCACTATTTCTGTTGGTCTGTCACACAACGTTCCACTGAAACACATCAAAGCTTGTAGCTGTAATGTGAGTAAAATGTGAAAAAGTTCAAGGGGTGTGAATACATTTAAAATGCATTGTTATTGGCAACAAACAAAACGGTTTTGTTCAACGTTTTACAAACGTTGTTCTTTAAGTATTTGGGGTTTTTTCTATTCGCTTTTCATAACCAATCATGATGCTGACCTGTTTATCAATTAACCACATCTTTACATGTCCTAACTACTTAAAAAGAAAAGCAATTTGAGACTTTTGTGAATAATAATTACAATAAAAAACAGAAACTCTCAGTTTCAGTATTTGGTATTTTGTCTTTTTTTCAAGTTTATATAACTCTGGTTTCCTACGAAGACGTTTTGAACGATCCAAACTTCCCAGATCTTCTTCGTTGTGTATATTACCTGATGCACCGGATGGGGCACTGCCGTTGCCTCGTTCACATCTAATGAAATGTCCACAAAAGGGCCCTTCAGCTCCTCCAGGTCCATCCCTGCAGCCTGTCGAAGCATGAAGAGACGGGTCAATCATTCTCAAGTACAGCAGAGCTGAAAGTACAACTAAAAGTCACACAGAGTCAACATTAATCTGGTCAAACATTGAGGGCAGTTATTTATTGAGCCAAAAATGCTCGACAGCGGATATATTTCTACATTCCTGTTGAGCGCAGAAGAGCAAAGTCTGAAGACAAACTGCAGATTAAAGTTTCCTATAAAGGTGTATCGTCTCACAGAGAATAGCCACAGTACATTAAAACGCTCCTCTGACGCTCCAGATGTAAGCATTTACACACATCGAGTGGCTCGCAGACACGTTAACAGCTTCATGGTTGAGATGAATATGTATCAAAGGCCGGCAGAGGCAGCAGTTGGCAGTGCTATGTACTCACAATGCTGAGCAGGAATGGGAGCAACAACAGATGCACCATGGGTGTCATTACCACAGGCTGCGGAGGAGGAGGAAGAGGAGGCGAGGTGGGAGAAAGGAGCAAGAAAAACAAAAGTGACAAAATCAGAACGGATTTCAAACAACCAAAAGCATCTAATCTCTTGTACCTCAGTGCTTTACCAGGTTTCTGCATGTTTGTTGTTTAAAAATACTTTAATTTGTGTAAATGGATGAGATTAA
Organism: Xiphophorus maculatus; assembly: GCF_002775205.1. Lineage (NCBI taxonomy): Eukaryota > Metazoa > Chordata > Actinopteri > Cyprinodontiformes > Poeciliidae > Xiphophorus > Xiphophorus maculatus. The sequence continues at coordinate 16,826,259 of NC_036445.1, forward strand.
ATCACTTATTTAAGCTCAGAAACAAGTTACACATGACTTTAGTACAGCTGAAGTTGCTGTTTTCAGCTCTGGGGATTTTACACCAAGGTTGCCAAAGTTCTGTATCTTTTACATGTTTACAGGAAACTTCATTACAGTTACTAACAGATCATTTAGCCCTGATTAACTGTTGAAATCCAAATTTAAGAGTCAAATCTTTTCGAATAAAGGGTTTCCATGATACAGGAGATAATCTGGGCTTTTATCAAGAGCACTTTGATTTAAATTTAGAAAAACTAAATTAATCAACTTTATAGGGACACAATATTCTTAGGTGTAAACATGATGTTTGTTGTGCTGCATCATGGGTCTTGCAGTTTTGTTCATTACCTCATTCACAAGTTACTGAGTGAATAAACATCATTCTATGCATTTATATTTAAAAGTGTTGACAGAAGAAGCAGTGAATTAACAACAAAATGCATCATATTACTGATATGTCTGGCCATATTTAAGCATTTAAGGTTATTTAAGACTCTGAAGAAACACATTTTATCTTCTATCTTGAGCACAATGAGTCACTGATTCACAAAGACATCGGCTACACCAAACGGAAATTTGTCCTTGAGTCTGCACATGTGCACACTTTGAGCTGAATGGGACCTTTAAGTTCACAGAGACTCCACCTTCCTGGTGAATCAGCGACCTGCCCTGCAGGAGAAACTGAAAGCCAGCTGGTTTTCTGTCCTGTAAATCAGATCCTGCAGGGTTGAACTGTGACAGGCTGTTTAAAGATCCCTACAGAGTCGGAAGTCCTATTTTAATACTGCTGCAATGGCTAAAATAAAGTTTAAATTTGGATATGTTTGGACCAGTGTGATGAGGAATGATCCATGTGGGATTCATTCTATTAAAAATAACCCAGTTTGAAATACTGGGTTGTTTTGTCTTCTGTAAAACTTTGGCAGATTTACAGCATAAAAGCTCAGTTAAGATCAGTTATTGTGGTAGATTTCTGTTTGAATAAATGCAAATAGAAATATATATGACTACAGAAACAAAGCCAATAAGAAACCTGAACAAAATAAGAAAGTAATTACTAGAATGATTTTTTTATATATATGAACATGATGGTAAAGCCCCTGGTCTGGGACTTGCAGGCGAAGGAGTCGAGTGAAGTCGACCCATTTAGTGAAGGTGACATTGACTCTTGCCTGATGACCTTTTCATTTCACAACACACTTAGTATCAGCACAATCACCTGAGACTCCTAAATAAAATAAAAAAAATCCTTGTTTTTGAACATTTTTCTGCTACTCAACATCAGATTTAATAAAAATAATCAGTCTGTTTATTGGTTCCATTTCACCTCACTGGTTACACCCGATCTACCTACCTACATATATATATATCTGGGTCAGTTTCATAAAAATCAAATAAGGAAGTGATTTGTTGTGAAGATTTAACACTCTGAAACTGAAACTTATAATGGCAGCACAAAACAAGGATTTCAGATTATCTCTTAAATCTTCAGCACAACGATTAAACAGTCCCTGTCAGCACAAAATTCACCATTTATTATGATAAATACAACATTTTTATGCATGCAGTTGCACATGTAAGACGCACACTTGAAAGCAAATTAGCAGGAGTTCATATATGCCAACGCCTTGTTCTCGGCCTCGCCAAAGTCAAGTCAAGATCACAGTAATCTGGCAATAATCTGAAAACACTTGACAAATGTACCAAATAATCTACCAAAGTCAAATCAAGCAGCTCTGTTTTCTTCTATTTACATCCTAAAGAAGTTCAGCTTCAGCAGGCCGAACACTGACACACAGAACGAGGACAGAGGAGACAGAAGTGACTTACCTTACAGCGGCGACCAAATGAGTCAAACCTCAGAGCGATCTGAACAGCTTCATCCCTCTGGTCAAACGTTAACCCGAGTGTTAACCATCATGTTTTATTGGATCTAATGATTGTCTAATCAGCCTGCCTGTATACGGAGCCGACCAATGATGGGGGAGCTCACCTGCTTGACAGAGACAGGAAGAGCAGGGCATTGACTCATACAGAAGACAAACCCATTATCGCCTGATATTAGCTGTAAGCTTCACAGTTTGACTCAAACACAGGAAGATTTCTTCTGTTTTAATCAACGGGAAACAAAAGCAACCAATTCATTGGCTAATTCTTTGAAGGATTGGTAATTTTTAATCATCACATAGTTTGATTGTGAACAAAAGTTTAAAACAGGACAAAACAACGTATGAAATACAGGAATTTCCTAAGCAGCTCAGAGATCTGTGTTTATCTTTCTAATTTCCCCTCAGACTTTGCCCTTTGGACCTCGGCCCTTTTTCTTGGGAGATTTTCTATTGGAGGCACAGCTGATAAGGAGCCGTGCGCTGAGACAGAGGGACGGACAGATTACTCTGACAGTCTGTTGCTTCATAAGACTCTAAGAAGTCATCTGCAAGGTGCAGAAGGTCACAGCACGCATGAAACTATTAGAAAGTTTGACCTTAAGCTCTCAACATCAGCTGCTCCAAGCCTTCCTGCTTACCGGAAGCATCAAATATCTGAAACATCTTGCAGCTGTGTGGAAATCTTTATTTCGTGTCTTGCAGCTCCAATGGGAGGTTTGACTTTAACCATCGTGGGAATGAAAGCTTTATGTTTGGCATCACAACAGAAAGATTCATCTGAATTGTTGGTTGGATTCAATTTTAACAAATAACTTCTGCAAATTTACAGAAGGAAAATGAGTGGACAGTATTATTGCAGATTTTCTCAACTTGTATTTACAGAAACAGTCAAAAATATATACAAATACCCCAATAAATATTTGGTTAAGAACCCCCCTTTTAGTTAAACTCACCTGAAAAAGCTGACTGACCAAAGCGAATTATTTTAAAAATTCAGATATGTATTATCTTTAACAATGAAGCATGGATTAAAAAGTCTGGAAATACAATTTTTATACTCTATTTTCTTCTCTTTTTTTCACACTTATCCAGACCTCAAATTGCTTTCTTTTAAACCCAGCAAAACAAACAGCTGGAGGCTTGATAAAAATCTGCAGCTACTCTTACGAACAAATCATTTCCCATCTGGAGTCATCTTCACGTTCAGACATGAAAACACTGAGCTGTTTGGAGAATTCAAGCTTAGGCTCCATCACCTAAAACATGAGACGAACTGTCAAGCACAGCAGTGGCAGCATTATGCTGTGATGCTTGAGAATTGAATAATGAAAAAAGGAATAAGCACTTGGCCTCACCAGCTAAATAGTTCAACTTTGACACAGTCTTACTTTCTGATGCGAAACACTCAAAATTTGTTCTTGGACGGACAAAGCAGGCTAACATCAATTTACCAAAGCTAAAATCTAATGGGAATGATGTGGCCTCTGGTTAAAATCTGGAAACCATTTTGTCAAGAAGAGTGGATGTAGTTATGCTGCATGGAGCCTGATCCCATCCTGAGCCGAGAGCTTTGCAAGCTAAGCTAAGAAAACGGTGCGAATCCACAGAATCAGGCTGTGGGTGAATCCCTGTTTGATTGGCTCAATATTCAAACTGCAAAGTTGGAGGTTCAACAGATGAAGCCATGGATTCAGATGGAAGTGACTCTGTTATGTAAAGGATTGGACTGCATGAGCGCCAGCATGCTCACAGCCATCTGCCTGCTTCCCCTGAAATCCTCGTACAGATCGCACAGCAAATGCTACCTTGGCAACAGATTCCTCCAGTTATTTTCCACCTTTGAGACAAAGTTCAAGTTTAGAATCTGAGCTTGAAGTTCAGCGTCGCTCTGTGACCCGAATCCTGACTGGTTCATAAACTTTTTCCCTCTTTGAAATGACACTCACCGAGGAGACTGGTTCTGTTTCTCAGCCTTACCGTCACCGCCTGACTCATCCTTTATCAGCTCAGTTGTGTCGCGGTTAAATCCTACTAGTGTGAATCTTTTGTGTGCTAAAGATGAGTCATCCATTTTGATTTCTCATCAACAACGTTGAAAAGACACAAAAGGGGGCCTGCTGTGCTTTCTTCCAAGCAAAAGCGTCACTTTATTTCTTCAAACAGTGATTCAAAGTAGCAAAAGACAATATAGCATCGACTTGCTCTTACAATTAGCGCATAAAACACTGCAGCATAAACAAAAACTAAACGTTTAAGTATCACACAGGTCTTAAAAAACACATGTAAGGGAATTTTTAGTTATTTACGCATTTGTAAATGACAAAAAAGCAAGAAGCGGAAAGAACTAAGAAATAAAACAATAAAAATCACTTCATTTTCTTAGTTTCTTCTAAATGTCATACTCATGTCCCATGACGTTACTGTGAACTGCAGTCCATTCAGACTGTCAACAGCTTGATGCAGACCTTCACCTCCACCTCCACCTCCACCTGAACGGAGGGTGGAAGGTAAACGCCAACTCTGAGCTCGTCGGAGGCAGGAAATGTCCCTCCAGCTCCGTCCACGGCTGCTTTTCTGCAGCCTTTAACTCATCTCATTTGCTCAGGTGTTTCCCCATCTGCATTCAGGTTTGGTCTACAGCACTGACAGATTGTGGCAGGACTTGGATTTGAGCCAGAACGCCATGCTGGGATTGTTCTTCGCCACCACCTTGTCGAGGAAACGCTTGGCCCTGACTGGAAGGCTCTCTCTGCGCTTGTCGCAGTGAACGCGCCTGCGACGTCTGCTGTCGTCTTTGGAGTCTCGTCGCAGGCGCAGCTGTCTCACAATGCCGTAGAAAGCCTCCCAGACGTTGTGCTGCATTGCTGCCGAGGTCTCGATGAACTTGCAGTCAAACACCGCGGCAGAAGCACGGGCCTCTGGAAAAACAACAAAATTATTCACTCAAAAACCTTCAGATGTCTTTGAACTTGTAAAAACAACATCCACACGAATGTTGATGTATTTTATCTGGTAGATGAGCAAAAACTTTCAAGTGTAATAATTTTAACTCTGGCTTTACAGAGTCATGTTTGACTGTGACCCAGCATCCTGCCTTTTGGTGCCTTCAACATGTTTTCTGACCCCCATACTTAGCTCAATCAACTCACCACACATCACATCTGACAAGTAAAGAATAATCTGACATGCACCTTTTCCCAAGAAGTTTTAACTCCACAGCCAGAGGGAAACGACACAGGGATGCAACATTGTACTTTCTGAGTTGTATGCAGACACATTATGCCTTTGTTATAGACCACATTGTTTACACATGAACAGTTTTTAAATATGGAAAATGCTGACTGGAAATAAATTTTATGCCACTGTTTTGGTGACCCCTGAAGCCCAGCAGCGCCCCTGTGCAAAACGACAGCCACCAAAATGACACACGGCCTGGGACATACATTGCACTTCATAAAAAATAAATACTTTATATAGGCCCAAATGAATTGTATTAAAGTTTGGGGATTTTTACAAATATAATCAATGCTCAAGTATTTGAAATTAAGAAATTATACTAATTATTTTGGGAACAACATAGAGCTACTGCTCTAGGGATGTATTAAACCTACCCGGCATCAATTAATGTATAGAACTACCTGTTTTACCTATTATATTGCAATTTGAATTGGTAGAATATTTTTTTGTGGTGGTTAGGGCACCAAAACTGTCTCCAGCTCAGGGGCCCCACATCCTTGTAAATCCGGCCCTGCACACAGGTCTTCTCATGGCTTTCTTACTTCCTTATCTTTCAATAAGGCCAGATTTGTAGAGTGAGTGACTAATAATCAACATTTGGAAATAATTTCCATTCACTTCACACTTATGTGCAACATTTTGCCAGTCCATCACATAAAATCCCGTCAAAAATACTTAGAAATGTGCAACAGATACTAAAACAATTTCAAAAGTTAAGATAATTTTTCCGGTGTCTTCTTACCGCTTGCCGACACTTCTCTCCGCCTCACCAGGTCGCACTTGTTCCCCACCAGGATTATGGGTGTGTGCCGGGCAGGACGAAAGCGACGTAGGGTTATCCGGAGCTCTGAAGCTCGCAGGAAGGATGCCCGGTCAGTGATGGAGTACAACAGCAGGTAGGCGTCACCTATCTGCATGAAGCGCTCCTGGGTCCACTCATCGCCTTTCTGCAAAGATTGCAAAGAGTTAAAATCTGAAACACTAAAAACCCATCTGATAGAGTTTCCTTTAAACCATAATCAATGGAACGTTGACCATATTGCTGTTTTTGATGATGGATCTAAATAAATTGTAATGTTTGTTCTCAAATTGGTAACCGTGTGATGTTTTTAAAGCACTTTGAACTGCCTTGCTGCTGATATGTGCTGTACAAATAAACTTGACTGATTAAATGAAAGGTAGTGAGTGCAGTGCGGGATCCAGGCTGAAATGTGGCCAACATATCTCACCTCTGCATCCCAGGTATCCAACAGGAGTATAGATGCAGTCTCTCCATCAACTTCAATTTCCCTCTCAGACACTTCATCTGGAAATAAACATGAATTTTAAGTTTTACTCTAATAAAAAAAAGTACCCTATTAGTAATTCAATTATTAATATCTTTTAAAACTTTGCATTGTTGTAGTAATTTAAACATGTCATACCTCCACACAGCTCGCAGTCGTCGCTGTCCATGCTGTCCGCTGCGCCGGCGAAGATGCTGGCGAACGCCGTCTTCCCGACGCCGCTGGCCCCCAGCAGCACCACCCTGTACGGGCTGCCGGGCTCCACCGAGCCCCCGGTGGAGTCAACGGAGATAACCGAGTCCGATGACGACCAGCTCCCGCGGCTTCCGTCCGACTCGCCAGCGGAACTGGCGCAGGACTTGGAGCGGGAGATGCACGCAGGGACCCGGGCAAGGAGGCCGTCCGGGAGGAGGTGGCTGCCCGGGTCGCAGATGCTCCAGCGGTGGAGCTCCGTCTGGAGGCGGAGGCTGTGCCGCCGCACACTGGAGAGCATGGTGGTGGTTTAGGGTGACGCGGTGAAACCTCTGAATGGTGTTTAAACAAATTTTTTCGGGGAAAACGCACCCAAAAGTAAGTCTTTTTTTGAAAAAATCTGCTTTACTGGGTATGACATTAGCAGTGTTTCTTCATCAGGTTTTTTTGACTGAAGTGAAGTAAGTTGTGCATCGCCAAAGATCGGTAAATCCCGGAGCACTTGTCCAGCTGGCGTGTCGTCTCGGTGTCCTCTGCCTGCTGCCTCAGTAATCTGCGGCTCTGTGCTCTGCTGGGGTTTCCCTGCAGGCTTTATATAGGGGGCGTACTGTTTTGATTCACGTCCACATGGCAGAGAGAGGAGCTTCATCTGTGTTAGTTTTCCTCCCCAAAAAGAGATTGAGGAATGTAAGCCTTCAACAATCCAGTTCTGCAAAGATTACAGCTATTTCACGTTTAAAAATTATTCAAATGTAAGTGCAGATTGGCGTGTTAAACATTTTACTGTTAAAATTAACTTTTCCACATTCAGATGGAACAAATTTTTATTTAACTGGCTGTTACACAATGTTAAGAACTACAAAGTAATATTAATGTATTAGATCACAACCTCTGCATCCACATCAGGAAAAATTAAGCTCTTATTTCACAGAGTCTCTAATAGTCCACTAAATTTCTACTTATGGAAATATCTCTACTTGGTCAGGTTTTAGATATGGAAACCATTTGGATGGAAAAAGAATAAAGGAGGGATGGATGGATGGTAAACAACCAGAAAGATGAACAAAGAGGTGGATTTTTGGATGTATGGATGGTTTGTTAGATGGCAAAACACGAATAGATTGATGAACAATGCGATGGAGAGATGGATGGATGGACAAATGGACGGATGGATTGCCGGAATGATGGATGCATGAGTTAATACACAAATGGATGGATGGATACACGGCAGTATTGACTGGATGTATAAATTCACAGACATCATGGACACTGTATGGTTTACTCAATTAACGCTGATAAAAGAATGAGCTCGCTATTAAGAATTCAATTTCAATTTTGGGTGTACACCTTTTGAAATGTCAAATTTTATAAGACAGAAGGCATAAATATTATATCTGGAAGGTATTAATGTTTTTTTTATGGAAGGTCCTAGAGGACTAGACCTTTTAAATAGTTTTTAATTTCCTATTCTGACCCCGGAGAAACAATCTTTCATCTTTCTGCTATATAATTGTATGCACAGCAGAAAGAAGCTTGATTTTATTTGATAAAAAAGCCTCTGTAGATACTACAGCTGCACAGGGTTGTGACTATGTGTTAGTAGGCCACAGTTTCACTTGAATTGTCACTAAAAAAAATTACTTTTACTACGCTCTTATGCCTGAAATCATACTAAAACAGATGATCATGAAAAATGTTTTACTGGATGCCATTACAAAAATAAGATGCGAATTTGTTCATTTTTCACACATATTGAGTCTTTCTCACTTAAATACAGGCTGACTATAGAAAGTTGTGCAGCACAAATTAAGTTATTTTCTTTGTATGAATGTCTTGTTAAAAGCAGAAAGGAGGCAGACAAAGAAAAGTCTTTGCATTACTCATCTGGTCTCCTCTTTTCTGAAAAACAGTCGACATCTTGTCAAGCATCGCTATTATAAACTGTCTTCTTTCTCTGCACGATTGAATAAAAATGTCACACAAACAAAAAAACAAACATTAGGCTGTTCTCTTCTAGTCGTTTCCTACACTTTGTTTACCCTGCAGACATTTTGACAGCTACTGTGACAGAAGTAAAAGAATATTCTCTGAGCATCTGTGAGGCAGAGGTGGGCCGTAAAATCATGAGCTCTGCTCTGTACAGCAGCTCAGCGGCCATCTGACTGCAGGCAGCACGTGTCGGGAAGAGGTCGACAAGCAGAGGATTACCTGCCTTGGAGGGAAAAAAATAAATAAATAAAGCAAAGTGGATGAACAGATTATTGATCATTAAAATCTTTAGCACAAAAAAATCCATGCGCTGAACAACCCAGAGAGGTTAGAGAAGTAAGTAAGTGTGCTTTAGAGTTCCTGCAGAAAGACCCCTGACAGTTTACAGAGACTGGGGCGTCAATAGTTGTTGATGATTTACTTCCCTTCATATTAAATGCTAATTTTACTTCTTCCAGTCTGAAATTAGTAGCAATAAAAATGTATTTCAAAGATTTCCACTTATTTTTGGAAGGGGTCCAGAAACTTCAAGCATATTTTTTAGCAAGCCCACCATGTTGCTGTTAAGTAATTTTTCTAATTAAATTTACTAATTCAGATGTAATGCAGTTAAGAATTATAAACGAAGCTGTATTTAAATTAAAATACTGCAATTATTTGGATTTGGATTAATTCATCAGCTTAAAAAAAAAAAGAAAATGAGCCCAGAGAATCCTAACTTGGGTTTTAAAATCTGAATCTCCTGCTGCTATTTAACAAATAAAACGAATGAACTTCAATCAGCTACTATGCTGATATCTTCTGAAATGCGTGGAGTGCTTGTGCTGAGATACTCTTAATAATTATAGGATCACTTACAGATCAGAAAGTGCACATCGCTGCTCTGATCCGCTGTTCATGATCGCTGCTCAGCTTCCAGCTCCTGGCTGATAATTAACAGACATTACAACACAGACTAACAAAGGAACAATAAATTATTTGCAAATCCTACTTTTTCCTTAGCGTTCTCTTTACTCAAGCATAAAGCTGAGATGTTTTACAATTTTAAAAAGTTTGTATACAGAATCAAACGTTTTTCTTTTTAACAAATCTGCAGGAGAATTAACATTTTAACACATTTTAAAGTTGTTTTTTTTTTACTTATTACTGGCTTTAAAAAATAATTAGGAATCATTCACAATAAATGCAAACTCAACATCACAGCTCCTAGTTAAAGATGCTTTTTGCGCCTGAGCAGTGAGCAGTGAGGAACGACAAGGCCCGACGCTGAAAGACACGAGGTGTGGCTCCACACACTGATAACAGAGTTTGATATCAAAGAATCGGGCTTCAAACACGGCAGCTGATTTATTATGTGCGGAACCGTTTGCTGCAGCTTATCTTCGTTCGATGCTATCTTTGCAGAGCGAACATTTCACTCAGATCTACTGGCCGTCACAGTATTATAACAATAAGCTGCGTTTGAATCAACCTGTCAGTATTTTGTGAATGATGTAAACATCGGCTCGTAAACATGTGATCCTCATTTTCAAAAACGCACGAGAAAAGCAGCAGCAATCTGTTGAAGGGGAGGGTTGCTACAGAAATTGTGGAATTATTTATTTATTTTTCACTGTTTTTCTGAGACTTACGGACGGGGCTGCGGCCTCGTCTGTGTGACCTGCTGCTGTGTATTACAGCTCTGATCTGATCTGCCTGACAGATGACCAGACTACATTAAAATCCCCGTTAAATGCTGGAGGGGAGCCAGGGAGGGCGGGACGCTCAGGCCAGCTGCAGGCAGCAGGGGGATGTTGATGGATGCACACAGAGAGAGAGTTGACCTCTTTCTTTCTACTCTCCCAGAAACGCACGAGGCCACAGTCACCACCACGAACAAACAGCCGGTGCTCACCTCTCTCTAAACTTTCTACATTTAAATAGATGTAAGTCACATATATAACAACCACACCAACGCTTTGATGATCATATTTACTACTTTACGTACTTTAAAGTATTAAAGTTTGCTGATCTAGTCAAATTTAAGACTGCACAAATAATATACAAAGCAAAAAAATAAAAAGTTGTGTATCTCCGTGAAATAGTTTGCCAGAATATCTTAAGTAATAGCAAAACAGTTTAAAAGGGAATTAAACGAAAGCTACACAGTGACATGAATATTTGAAATTTGACTGAAACCTTGGTAATGGTGATTTACTTAGTTTTTAACCTTTTCTTGTTTGGACTTAATTGTTGATCCTGTGTATACTGTTAATTTTTGTAACACAAAAGCTACAAAGAGAGGAGATTATTTATTTGTAATAAACATGTAAGGGTGAGCATGTGTAAAGCTTCAGTTTATACCTTTTCGATCTATACAACACATCTGAACGTTTCTATTTGACTTTCGAAGTTATTTTGTGTGTCTGTGTGTTTTACATAGAACAAACTAAAACTAAACTCGTCTTTTTAATTGTGACGTAATTTTCTTCATCCAGACTTAAAGGTGAATAAGTGATCGTTGAAATGTGACTTTTCCTTCTGTCATAAGGCTGTTTTTCTCAGAACTGGTTAATTTATGATCAACCAATAGCCAGCCTCTTGCTGCCAAGGTTACAAACATCTGGTTCAGTCTGAAGGCAGGTGCACTTTCTGATTAGTAAGGTCACATTTTTCCTCTAGTTTGACCCTAAAACGCTATTTTTTTCCTACTTTTTTCACATTGCTCTCTGTTCAGGTGCAAACTGTGGTGATTATTCAACCAAAACATTTTATTTTAAGACAGTATTTATTTTAATACAGAGCTCTAATACACAATGTGAATATGCTAGAAGCTGCAGTGTTTTTTGTGTGTGATTTATGCCACTGTGTGATTAAATCAATACTTTGTGGTGTGGACTTTATCACCTTACACATTTGTCCAGTTCATGCTCATCCAGACTCCAAGTTAATTTTTAAATTTAAACACATATTTATGGAAGATATCTCAATATTAAATATAGACAGAATGAATAGTTGAGTGGATGGAGGAACAATTTGTGGGATGGATAAAAGGAGAGAAGTCTGAAAACACAAATATCCTCCACCCACAATGTTTTTTGTCTATATTCATCCAAAAATGGAAAATAATGTAATCAAGGCCTATATTTTTCCAAAATTACCTCTTTTCTGTCTTCTTGTTTTGATTTTAAACAAGAAGAAAAAGGATCTTCTAATTTAAGAACATTTAAGTTCAAAATGTTACTTTAACTTCAGATTTTATTACTTCTCTCTTCATAGCTTTAAACTATCTAGGTTCAGATCAGCAGAGAAGAGCAAATAATTATTAAAGGATGAGAGAAGGGTAATCAATATCTATTGGATTCCAATTCCAATCACAGAGGACAGGCTGCTTTTATTACCAGGGTGAAATATTAGATATTAATCCCAGTGGACTGTCCAGGAAAAACTGGGTTCTTGGTCAACAATCAACAAATTATTCCCCATCAGCTGCAGTGTGTCTCGTTTAAAAGCCACCAAACCTGGAGTCTACATTCACGCTGCCTGTTCCTAGATTATTAATGAATACCAAGTACGACAGTGGGGTCCAAATATTTTTGTCTAATTATAATAGCAAAAACACTTTTTTCTTATTTTTACCAGCTACAAAAAACATACTGAATACACAATAGTTTAACGAAATAAGAAAAGCAGTCAGATTTCTGTAGATTTCTAAATGTAAAACAAAAATGGAACTGTCACGATAAATATGTGCTGGACGATAAATTGTCCCAGTAATTACTGTGATAAGAGATAATATTGTTGCTTTGAGACCATTTTTATATTGACAATGGAATTATTGTGCAAATTAAAAGGCCTCCTTTAGACCAATTAACACAAATTTTCTTAAAAGTACACCTAGCGCAATATTTAAACATCCAAAATAAAATACAACCAAAGATAACATATAAAATAAAAATTTAAATCATATGCAACAGAATTGCCCTTCAAGAAATATTCATCATCAGAATGGAAACTATTGAGGCAATTTTAATTTATGACACGATTACTTGCTTATTGCGACAGACTTAGCTACAGGTTTGCCAGATTAAAAAAAAAAGAAAAAACAGTAAACCATTTCCTAAATTTTTCATCTTTTTTGTCTTTTTATCAACAAGAGCAGGATATGGCTCACTCACTTTATTTTGACATGTTAAAAGACCGTGCCTACGTCTGCATTTTAGTAAAACCAACAATTAATCTAAATAAATTTAAAGTAAAAACCTGGATGAACACTTTATTACATTTTCCATTGTAAGATTTTAATTGTATCTTTTTAGAATAACCTGGCATCAGTGAAAATGTCACCCCTCATCACAGATCACACATGGAGTAAACTCCCAGTTTGTCTCCATCAGCAGCTGAGAGCCTCTCCACACATCCAGATGTAAGACTTTCATTCGTTCACGCCATGCTGCCGCTCTCTGATCCGTCGAGCTGCAGTCTGGATTACGGGGGGATTGGCAGCACAACAACGCGGGGCTTTACACGGATACATGCACCCAGCAGAATATGACCTCTGTGCCCGTCAGAGACGCAGACGCAGATCAATATCCTGCTTCAGCGAGGGGCGATCATCTATTGGGCACGTGTCCGATAACAATGCCGCCAAAAAGCAGCCGTCCTCCGGCAGCAAGCGGCGTCTTGTGCTAGTAAAGCCGAGCAAGGCCAGCAGCTTAGAGGAAGTTGCTTGGCGATGGTTGCTAGGCCACCAAGCATTTCTGTCTCAACTAGATGTGTTGATCTGAAAGCCTTGAATCTAATCAATAAGAAACTTTTGCTCAGATTTATATGGAAACTTGGAGAAAAACTTGAATCCTTTTGAGATTCCATGTGGCAGCAGAACGTGCTTCACATTTACACTTCTAGCCACTTTCCTGACGAGACGTTTTAGATTTAAACCTCATTCATTCGAGCACCGCAGGCGAGCTATCACAGCTGAAATATAATCCATTTAAACGACTTTAATGATGAACTGAAACCACAAAGGCCTGAAACGCTAAAACTAATTGTGAATGCAGTTCTTGAGTCTACGCTGACATTTTAAAGAAATCTTTTTAAAAATAAAATGTAAGTTTTTTAAAACATTATCATAATGTGCTTGTTTATTTATTTCTAATACATTTCGTTTAGTTAACATTTTCTCCTGACTTATTACCCAAAATAAAATAGTTAGTTTTTATCTTCATCAAAATACCTCAAAATATCATGACAAAACTTTAAGTCCACTCCTAGATTAGGGTAGTCAGACGAATTGCATCTAATTGGTGAATCTCTCATAATAACCCTCATCAAGACATTGCCAGCTCTCTTTACTGCTTTTGCACAGGAAACAATAAAATGCAGTCATGTGTAACGTCTAAGTCATAGAGGAAATTTCTTGCCAGGTTGCAGCAAAGAAGCAGAGAAAACCTCAACAAATCCCTGACAGGTCACACATAAAGTGTCATATCCATAAAGGAAAAGTGCAACATCCCAGAGACCCGTTTATTATAAAACCTGTTTCCTAACTGAACACACACAGAGTCGACCGTCATGTAAATGATAACTAGCACCTTAGCGTGGAGGCTTTTATTGTCCCGCAGATAGTTCAATTTGACTTACCCCGATATACATAATGGTACGCGTCTCCAGGGTGCGTGCAAACGTACACACCGACACACTGCGTGCTGTAACTCCCACACAGCAGCTTCGTGTTGAAGGGCATGAACAGAGCAGTGTTGTCCAAAATAACAGACTGAACAGAATGCATGATGGCACACATTTAAAGCACAGCAGATTCACTCCATGCTAATGTGTGTGATCATTGCATAACGAGGAGACAAACAATTCAAGTGGAGTTCACTGCCCTTAGTTTCCAGATGACACACTTCAGAAATATAAACTAGCTCTCTATACCACCTGCAGATATGTAAACCATAAACCTTAGTAGAGAAGCTGTAAATAGAGATGGAGAGAAGGAAATGTCACTTGCATCTTATCTTAAGATGTGATATAAAACTTGCCTTGCATACAAACCCTGCTGCAGACACACCCTTTTATTATTCTTTGTCCTAAGAAAGAAATGTTCTCTCATGAACTATTTTTATGAAATTTCATTTATTTTATAAATTATTACAGTTCGTTAAGGTCATTTAAGACACATTAGAAGTCTATACAGTAAATAAAACACTGCTGGAAGCTGTAATGCAGATACGGTGTGTGTGTAAATGTGTGTGTGGACAGGTCACTGTTCGCTGGGTGTGTGGGAGATGGTGGTCTGGAAGGCGAAGGTGATGTGGCTTCGTGCGTGATCAAGGTAAGGGTCTGAGAAGGTGTGTGTGTCACCGGAGAAGTGTCTCCACCGCATGAGCTCCGACATGCTGAGATGCTTCTGTGCCGCCCCCCTGCGGTCGCCCTGACGACCGAGCTGGCACGGCCTGTCAGAAACAAGCTCCACCTCCTCCACCTCCACGTCTGAGGAAGGAGAGATAAGTGAGGGAACGTGTTGAGAAAGCTGGGAGCTTACAGATCCCAGAAGTTTTCATACACCTGGAACGATTCCACCTTTTGTTACCATCACAAAGTGAAAGGGGTTTCATTTGGATTCTTTGGTATAAACCAATACAATGTAGTAAAGGATGGAGCGTGAATACAGAGAGATAAAGATCTTAAAAGTGCGGCATGCATTTCAGTCTAAGTCTAAACTTTGACTGGGTCATTCTGACGTTTGAATATGCTGTAACCTAAACCAGGGACGACTCCTGCAAACCTGCAAACAATGCTACAAAATATTTAAAGAAACATAAATATTAGGATGTTTTTTCCTAACTTTTAGTCACTATTCATTCAATAATCCTTACTCTACCTCACATGTTCTGATTATAGTTGGTGATGAGCAGGGCGGCTGGACGGTTCTTTTGTCCGTTTTCCATTCGCTATGCTAGCTCTAGGAGCAAAGCAACTTGAATTTGACTGGCAGCCATTTAGAAAGATGAGCACGGCATATAACGTCTCAATCAATTATTTTAACTTCTATTTTATGACAATGATTAGAAAACAGATTGGATTTTGTGATTTAATTATTTAAAAAAAAAATAGATAAAAACGTATTAAATTCAAATTTTTTTTTCTCATCTTCCTCCAGCTTTCTGAGCTTCTCTGGCGACATGTTATTTTATTATTTAAGAAAAAGACAGGCAGCTAAGCAAACCTAATACTGGCAATTTAAGCTACATAATTTTATGCACAAACTTATTTTTGTTTAAATATAAACTGATTTAATTTATCTTATAATAAACAAATATTTCATTTGCTTCTTTTTCTCTCGTCGGTCACATATGTTAAACAGAATCTCCAGATCGTTTGAATGGCAAAATCGGTTTCTAAATTAAAAGCCACATATCTTCCTTTCACGTCTTAATTACCAGCTACTTTGCATCAAATCTGAATGAAATACTTGGGATTTCATAGCTGTAACATTAAAAGTTTAAAGAGGTATGAATATTTTTGTTCAGGACTGTAACTGCTGTCATAAATGGTTTTAAGTTGGCCGTACCGTTGACCGAGCCGTCCATGCTGCAGCTGCAGCTCAGCAGGTCATGGGTCAAACACGGCGTGTCCGTCAGGCTGAAAAGATCTCGCAGCTCGCTGGTGGAGAAGCTTGTGTGTTCTGCTGCTTTCCCCAAGTCAACCACAGTCCCGGACAGCCCCAGTTTGGACACCTGTCTCTGAAATATACGCTCCTCAATAGTGCCTGGGAAGAAAGGAGACAGACTTGCATGTGAAACTTCACATCATTGAGGGTTTTAACAAATATTCTGCCTGATTAGAAGCTTTTTTTTTTCCCCTTGCCTGCAGTGAGGAGACGGTAAATGTGCACCGTCTTTTTCTGTCCATCTCTCCATACCCGAGCCATGGCCTACAGAGAAAAATTACAGAGGATCCAACTGAGAGCAGAGCGCCACCTGGTGGATATAAATATGCTACACTGTTAGCTGTGAATTATTGGTTGAGGTCATCTCCTTGTTATTAAGAAATCCTGAAACTAAGATCACAAAACCACACAGACTAAACAAGTGATTCGCTAATCAGACACTTATGCATAAGGGAGAACTTAAATTAAACTTTGCCTGCGCTCTGACTTTGAAGGTATTAAAAGCAAAGTGTATTTAAATAAGAGCGCTTATGAAGCGTTGAAACAATTATTGACATAACCATCAATTAATTTAGCAATCAATTAATTGTTAATTAGAGAATACAAACTCTAAAAAAGCCATTGGCTGAAAGAACAACATACTCAGAGCAGTAATTAAGTCAAAAATGTACAATGAATATTTACAGTTTGCAGTTAAGATGAAAAAAATCATCTTATTTGTAAATATTTTCTACACAAAACTCCTCAAGTGGCATAGTTTTAGCTTCACTTGGTTCAAATTCTGTAAAACAAAATCTATTAAGTACCTTTTCTATACAATTATTAATCAATTTATCTAGAAAATAATCAACAGATCAGCCCTACACTGTATTGGTAGTCAAGCAGAAAGAGCAGAGCTTTTCACCCGTTCATGTTAGAGGTGTTTTTTTTCCACCACAGATGCATCATTTGCTACAAATTATCAAGAATTCACTAAAGGAATGCTTTATTGTTGCATATTAGGCAGTAATATGTTTATTTTTTTTTATTTAAATGATAAAATATGCTGAATATACCAATTTTTTAAACGATTAATTGATTAATTGTCGGAATAGTTGGTAGATTAATCGATAACTAAATTAATTGTCATTTGCCCTGCTCTTATGTAAGGTCAGAGAATCTTGCTGTTTTTACAAAATGACTTACTGTCAGCTTTCAGAAATACTTTAATAAAACAAGCAAAATCCTTTTTTTTAATTATAAAACTGGATACAAAACACTAAAATCAGAGTTAAACTGTTGGACTTTTTTGCGCCTCTATGACTGAATCTCACCTGAATGTCATTGGCGGGGTTCCAGTCGATGTCGTACAGCACCAGGTGCGACGCTCCGATCAGATTCAGTCCCACACCGCCTGCTTTGGAGCTCAGCAGAAACAGGAAGCTCTGAGAGTAGGGGCTGTTGAAGGCGTCGACCAGCCGCTGCCGCTGGCTCGTGGGCGTCTGACCGTCGAGCCGGCAGAACGTGAAGCCGGAACAAACACACAGGTCCTGAAGCAAGTCCAAAGTCTGGGTGTAGTTTGACACCAGGACCACCCTGCAGGAACAAGCTGCGTTAGTAAAGTTAGTGCAGATGTTCAGGTAACGGATAAACCACGCCTGGGCGATATGACCTAAAAATAAAACGGGATTTTTTTCTCTTTTTTTCATACCAGATCCTATTTACCCAGTTAGATTTTTCTCACTTCTTTTTCTTAAAAAAAAATACAAATGACAGAAAATATTTTCAAAAAGTGGTTTTGTTTCAACCATTCCTTCTGTACTGTTGCATAATTATTAGGGCCAAGCTATGAGATATTTCACATATTATTATTATTGTTATTATCAAAAAAAGATGAAATTTTAACATGTTAAAATTCTGCGAAAAAATGCGTTTTTAATGAGAAAAATACTTCAGTCATTTGCATCATTTCATGATCATGCATTAAAACATTGAGTATTTCCTGATCTGTTAAACTTATGCAAAAGCATAACTGCAGAAGATGCTCAACATTTCTCATTTTAATTGTTGGTTTGGTGAAGTGGTTCTCATAAAATTTCTACTTCATTCTCATAACATTACAACTAAATTCTGGTAATTTTATGACTTTTTTTCTCAAATTATTTTGACTCCATTTGTTGTACGACTTTATTCTTGTAATACTGCGACCCTACACCCATAATTTATAAAAAAGAAACTTGATTTTAATTCAAAGTAAAAATCAAAAAGAAGCTGTAAAAAAACGCTTGTCAAACAAGATGGCAGACTTGGGCAAGTTGACATCTCACTGAACCGTGGAAACTCAAGAGGAGCAAAAAACAACAGATTTTCCAAAACTTCGATTAATCAATAAAATTAATTTATCGCCCAGCCATAAGATAAACCCCCACACACCGGTCTGAAGGGCTGAGCTGCCTGATGGCACTCAGCAGGTCGGACAGAACTAAAAGTTTCCCGGAGTCAGCGGTGTCGAATCCTGCTGAACAATAGGATTCTGGGAAGAGATCTGCAAGTCCCTCGTACAAAGAGCTCTCCACAGATCCGCGCTCTGTTCTCTCCTGCAAGAACAGCAACACTATTCAGCCAAATTTCCTGATATGAAACACACAGAGCTGAGAGTTAAAATTTAACCTTGACAGTGTCATGGAGCAAGCCAGGATGGTTGCAGAGCTTCTTCAGCGCAGTGATGCAGGCCAGGTGTGCGCCGCCTTGTGTGAAGCCCTGCAGGCAGGCTCTGAAGACGCGGTGGCAGAGCAGGTGTTTGTACAGCTTCTGCTGCAGCGGCGACGGCATGCAGAACAAGGTCCAGTCCAGACGAGGCGGCAAGTAGCAGTTGATGATCTCCTGCGTCCGCCGCAAGATGAACATGCCGGTGAGACGAGAGAGTTCAGCGGCGCGCTCTTCCCCCAAAACTCTTTCGTCCTGCAGAGGCAGACAGAAAACACAACTTAAAGCTTTTAAAGATTCCAGAAACCTGCAGACCTGATGTGGTGACTGAATGCAACATTCATCCTCTAAATAAAAATCCCACAGCTGGAGCAACTTATTTTTATAAATTCAGATATTGGTCATTTAAACGATGGGATATGGAATAAAGCCTGGAAACACAGATATTTTTTTGTCCTTTTTCCACCCTTTGCAGACTGCATAGGAACTGCGCAGTAAGGAATAGTGGTTAAAGTCAGAAAGGACTTTCTGCATTACCTCAGAGCAGGATGGTTGTCTGGAGTGCAGAATTGGTTCTTCATAAACTTTTCTATAAGCAGTGATCGAACCAAGAATTCCCGGGTTCACAAACTCTATGATGGCGTAGAACTCCTGCAGGTCATTTTGGACTGGGGTCCCTTAAAAATGACAAAAAACATAATTCAGATCACTAACCCAGAAGTCTGTCTCTTTAGAAAGTCTTTATTAAGACAACTCAAGCAGGTGTGCACCTGTGAGTATGACTCTGCGATGACAGCTGAGGCTGCTGACGGCGGAGGACGTTTTGATGCTGCTGTTCTTCAGTCTGTGACCCTCATCGCAAATTATGAGACCAAACTCCACTTTCTGGATCTGAAAAAATAAAGGGTGAACCACAGACAGCTGTCAGTATGCGAGAAAGTTAAATTAAATAAGAAAAACATGATTTGATCGTTCTTGTGATTAAAAGGCACCAGAAATGTAACAAGTAAAGAAAACCAATCCAACTTATTTCAGAGAGTTGCATTTCTTGTTTATTACACAACAGAACCAACAAATTTGTTACGATTATGTGTTTATAAGATGCATGTTCAGCAGTGTGACAGGAGATGAATGTACTGTACCGGCTCCAGGCACCGCAGCAGCATCTCATAGCTGATCACCAGAACGTTGTGGAGAGGGGAGGATAAAAACTCCTCTATTCTGTGGTCCTAAACAGAAAACATCACCACCAAATGTCAGCGGTTTAGTCCATGAAACCAAGAACAAACTATTGATGATTATTGAGTAAATTCAATCAAATTCAACTAAATCTTCTCTTCAATCCATTACCAAACTTGGCCTTTTTAAATCAAAGCTGTCATTCCAGCAGGATTTTACTATGTAAATATATGGTGACATTTCTGCTTTTATTTAGTTTGTTCTGTGTTGCCTTGTATTTACTTGATCCTGTGTCTTTTATGTTCCTTCTCCCCTTGTAAAGCACTTTGGCTTTCTAAACTGTGGTTGTGTAAAGTACTATGTAAATAAATGATTGATTTGTTGATTGATTGAAACTGATTGAAGCAGCACTTCGGGGTTGAACAAAAGGCAGAATAAAGTCCATTTACTTTGTAATCCAGTACTGCCTTGAGAAACTTTTTTTATAAACAGTTGGGTTTTTCTAGTAGAGTACAGCAGTTTTTAAAACCATTTAAGAGATTTATACGCCACTGTGTGCACTTCAAATGTAAGAGAGTGAGCTCACAAGTACAACAATATGGTCATATGAAAACTAATCGTAGTAAAGTGCCATCACAGTCACTTTGCTGTCATGTTGTCTGAATTATGAAACTAAAGTAAATGCACCTGATCCACAGTGAAGACACTGATCCGTTCCCGGCCGAGCCACTTGGTGAACTCTGCTCTCCAGTTCTGCACGAGGCTGCCAGGAGTGACCACAAGGACACGCTTGGCGACTGGTTTCCCGCCGTAAGGTCCCTGCTTAAGCACCGTCCAGCAGAGCGCCACGCTCTGCAGCGTCTTCCCAAGCCCCATCTCATCTGCCAGGATGGCGCCGTGACGACCTGCAGCTCTGAAGCACATGATCATTTAAAGGTGACCTATCATGTTTCCTTGTACAGGTCAGGACAGGTTTATGGACTATACAAACCTGTTTGTTACATTTGTTTGTATAAAAAGATTTTAGTCCAGTCAGTTCTGCGTCTTTTGAGCTCCTTTCAGGAGTGGCCCTATAACAAGCTGTTATAGGGCCACTTGGGACTTTAAGTCCAAATAAGCTACTGCTGGCCATGCCCCCCCAACTCAATGTTTACACTTTCACATCAAAATGGTTGCAAACAGATGCACAATTATACATCTTTGAAAAGCAGAAGTAGAGCCTGCTGCACAACCAACAAGGATTCAGCAAGTGGTTTTTGGATGGTAAGTCAACAACAAAACACTTGACTTTTCCAGTAGCCATTGTACAGCAGTAGAACCAGCTGACTGTGCTGGAGCTCCACTTGACTTGCTAGATGAGGGGCAGTGCTCCACAGGAGGTTGCTAGGTAACGGCACAGTGACTTAGCAATCGGAAGGTTTTTGAAACAGCTCATTCCCCAGACACCAAAACACATGAACTTATTGCCAAAAAACAGCTGGGTGGGTTTTAAAAAGCTTCCACTGCAACTAGAAGAAGTCAAAACCCAAAATGGAATTATAAAAAATGTGCAAAATCTAAATTTTGTGTAATAGGTCCCTTCTCCAGATTTCAGGAAGAGATTTCTTACGAGGAACGTTACTCCTACCTCATGCCCATAACACACTCGTAGAGGAAGAGGATGCCCTCCCTCTGGTGGGGTCGCAGGTGCATGGTCAGGTGTGGGTCAACGACGACGTCGACCACAGGAAGGCCTGACTTGTTATGAAGCCACTGGTGGTTGGAAGAGGGGCGAGGCATCACTAAGGCACCTATGAAAACAGGTTTTAAAATGAGAACCCCAAATACTAAAGACCCCATCATAATATTATGTACAGTATATGTCTCACATTTTAGAAGCACATGAAGAAAAACGTAAGTAAATAATAGTCCAGCTTTGAGTCTGCTCTTTGGACCTTAAAAATGGCTTTTAATAACTGTGGCTAAAAATGTTAAGTTTTAATGTTAAGGTTTTTAAAGACAAATAGAAGTTTTCATTTTTTTCCTGCAATATTTTCATTGAACTTCCACAAGAAATTACACCTTAAGTACCAGTAATATGTTTTTAGATCTGTTTTACTTGTCATTAAATTGGAATCAATGTGCTTTTCTAAAAAAATATCAATTTTATTTTATGCTTATCTTTATTTTAAATTCTAAAAAAGGAAATAAAATGCTTGTTCTTTAAAAATTAAAAGAAATTTCCTAAAGTAAATATTTCTCAAACACGTTTTTAAAAGGTCATTTGACATTTGTGGCTCTAAACTAGTTTTATTTGGCTGTTCTTCGGACATTAATGATACTAAATCTCATGCCAGACTATGCAGACGCTCAGTCAGCACTAATGAATAATTGTTGCTGATGTAGCAGCAGATCAATTATCTGATTAACAGACTGTGAGTCAAGCATTAAGCATGTTAGCGGACTGTAAAGCATGAAAATGCAAATACAACATCAATGTTCTACACATAAATGCTTTAATCAGCAGGCCGCAACATAAATTATGAACATACGTCCTATTTGTGACAAGACATGGTGTCTCACAAAATTCCCTTACGATCTGTGGACCAACAAAACCATCTTTACGTGGCATTATGAAAGTTAAATTGAGGATTTATCCTACATGCCTGGAGCTAGCGGGTCATGACGAGGTTTGCTGGTTTGCTCCGCTTGTGGTTTATTTTCTGGTTGTCCTGCTCTGCCCAACATTGTTGGGGGGCAGAAAGGTTTGGGGTTGAAGCGGCGAGGAGGAGGTGGAGCAGCCTTAGTGTGCAGTTCCTCTTGATCCGTTTGAGGCTCCTGGAAACAACGACCTTTGGCAAAGTCCTCAGCAGAGACGATGCCCATCACCTCTATCTCCTTCCCTCCTATCATCAGCGTCTCTCCCTCAGACAGCGAGGCCAGCTCTGACACCTTGTAGCCACTACCTGTGACACAAACATCCTGTGAAGATCAAATAGTTTCCTGCAAAACTATGTGATCATGTTACTACACCTGACGTCCATCAAGTCAACACTTCTATTTTATAGTTATGAAATAGAAGTAAAACTTTACATTGACTTCAACATTTTTACAAAGAGAAATCTGTAAGATAAGGTGTTCAACGCTCCTCTACTCTGATACCTATAATTAAAATCTAGTGTTTAAAACTACATATTGCCTTTAAAAGTTATATAAAAAGCAAACAGAGTGTAATTAATTCTCAGTATAAAAGCAGCTGTAATGTGAAGCCTTTCCACCCTTTCCAATATCCTTCCCCTCCATGTCTTTGAGTACAACTGTTCGCCCTCTGGCAACCAGCACGGCGTCTCCCTCCCAGCGCTTGTGTTTCTTCTTGCTGGCTTTACACCAAACCACACTGAAGTATCGGACTCTGTCTGGGCCAGCAGCTCCAGAGACATGAGGTGAATCTGCAGGAGGTTGAGGGGTTTGAGGAGACGAGTGGGTCCACTGGGGGCCTCCATCTACTCCTGCTAGAGAAAGAAAAGCAAGAGGCTGAAAAATTCCTTGAAGATGCAAATAAACAAGCCACCAATAGATTGCGCTGTTGCATAAAGCCTTGACTTGGAGCAGAGCGATCCCCTGCTCTCAGCAACAATTCATTAAAAGCATGGTTTGGATGTTTTAGGAATAAAAATGTGTAGAAATTATTTAAGAATAAAAGGAGAGAGCAGCGATTTAATCAATGCCCTTTAATAGAAACCAGTGAACAAGAGGACAAACTGGTATACAAACATTACAGAACAACCAGCAACAAATTCACATTAAATAGGAACAAATATACATGTATATACGTATAAAAAAAAATCCCTCTTCTTCTTAAATAAGAGGGCCATCAACTCAGGCAGAGATTCCCCGACTGTCGCATATTTTTACCTCACATCACTTCATCAGAACTTGATAAGGCTTTTCAAAATGTTTGTTGTACCACAATTATGATTTAAAAACATTTTTAGACATGTTCTTTTATGATGACCTAATTTTTGTTGTCATTTTTAAGCTGATACATAAAACTGTCCAGTTTTCCAAGAACCTGAAAAATAATCGCTTTTAATGTTTATTACTTCTTAATACCTCAAATGCTACAGAAACGGGGGGGACTTTTTCATTTCAGACTGACAAGATTTGTCCAAACTGTCCTACTACTTACACTTATGTTGCAACAGCAATCCTAATAATCTTGGTTAATAAAGAATATTAACACTATCCTGACAAACCCACAGCTACCATCCAGTTGGAGATGAAGAAATTGTTTTTCCACTTCACACAATCACAGTGTCTTGTCGCCACTTCTATGAATAATGAAGACAACGTTCAACACCGATCAGCATAAAAGGTAACCGACTGCAGCGTATCCCCTAAAAAAAGGACGATAATCACATGCAGTAGGTACGGATGAGGCACTATGTTTCCAAAAGCAATTCAGATTCTAAAAATGCCGCCAAGCATGAATCGGTTCATCAGAAGCACTTGTGTCACATCCACCGTCACACACACTCAGAGTGTCGCAAAAATAGTCAGGACCGGGAAACTTTTTCATATTTAGTGACGTTACATCCTCCAGCTTCAGTGCATTTTATTGTGAATTTAAGATCAAAGTCTGCAAACTTTACAACCTAAAGAGCCCTTTTGGTGTCAGGACATCCAAATAAAACTCGTTTGGAGTCATTTTGAACAGAAGACAACTTTTGAGACAAATATCTACTTTAGAAAATTTCTTGTCCTATTATAGAACCAGGATATTATTTACATTTTTAGGATTTAATAATAACATAAACATAAAACAGGATTGATTTTTTTTTAAATCACATATTCTAAACTAATGTTACGGCAGTTCAAAGTTCTTTACATCACTTTTTGTCTTTGTGAAAATGTTGTGCAAATATTGCAGGAAATCTTTGAAAAAAGGTTAAAAACCTGCATTTGATATGAAATCTGCATTTAAAAATATTAACTGTCTGGTTCTTTGTAATTTTTAGTCAAAGTTATTGTGGAAGAGCCACTTATGGCTCCAGAGCCAAGGTTGCAGACTAACAAAAATTAAAAGCTGAATAGACTTTTTTCATAAAGGGAAGTCAACATAAATATACAGCTGTAATTTTTTTGCAACTGTACTTTTTATGACATAAAGTCACAATAAAATACATTGAAGTTTATGGAAGTGAGAAAAAGCTACAGGGATGTGAGCGTATTTGCGAACCAGAGTATGTACATGCTGCTTGCTGCTATAGAGGAATGGGCAGTCCGTGTCTCAGTCGGGCAGCTTTTAGTTTCTCCACTTTGATCTTGGCTCTTAGCAGCTCCTCCTCCAGCTCCTGCTTCCTCTTCAGACCCTCTCTCTTCTCCTCCAGGTACAGGGAAACCTTCCTGTGATTGGCCAACACCAGATCGTGCTCCTCCTTGGCAAGGTGCAGAGGACGAAACCTGTCCGCCTCGTGGCGAGGGTAGACGTCGTTTGGGTAGAATTCGTGGCTCAAGGGCAGCGGCGAGGCAGAGAGGGCGATGTTAACCGAGGAAGAAGCGGGAGACAAGGACGCCTGGTAATTATGGGTGCTGGCCAAGTCCTGCTCCCCGTCTGCCTCTTGAAATCCGTCCAGCACTGGAATGGCGTGCGAGGTGACGACGGGGAGGTCTGGCGGTGGTTTCACGTCCTCTTCGGGGTCCAGCTGGACCACCTCGTGCGCGATGCTTGGTACAGGTGCTGAATAATCCTGAAGTCCAGCCAGAGAGGAGCTGCTGCCAGGATGCTCAATGGGGGACGTGTGCTTGTTGTATATTAACCTGCAAACAGCAAAGAGACGCAAAACCGTTTTAAAAGATGGTTAAAACAAACTCGTTATCTTTCATATTAAATTCTGCTCAGAAGGATAATAATGCATTTATATCTTTAATATCTAGATGTTCTTTATTGCTACACCGGAAGTCTGAGAAATGTCCATCAATGTCCCTGAGGGTTAAAGACATGATGTGTTTTTTTAATTTGAGAGAATTTAACACATTTCCAACAATATATACAAAGGTTTTATGAAAAATGGCAAGCTTGACTAATTAGTCAAATTATCTTTTGCTTCTGTTACGTATATGTAGACCTGTTGTAATAAGCAATAAATTAAGTAATATTATGATAAATTAAAACAAGCTCAATAATTTCCATTTGCATGACATTATTTTTCTCTTTCTACCACAGAGTGTGTGACAAGTCTTCAGTTTGGTGCTTTAGTCTGAACTAGCCAGAGATTATTTTAAGGATATTGTTTAATTGTTTAAGGAGAGGTTATAATTCATTTTATTTGTCGCTTCTGTTGTTTCTGTTTGCTTATTTTGAATGTTTAAATAATTTTCCAGTTCCAGTGCTAAATTTTAATTAGTAGAAATTAAAGTTTAATAATCTCTGAGAATGTGTTTTTGCATTGTTTTGCCATTATCATTATATTACTTGAAAATCTGGGACAATTTATCATTTTGCATAATTTATAATCATGCCAGGCCCAGGTGTGTATATCAGATGTCTTTTGTGCTGATAAAAATAAGAAGTAGGGCGTGCCGTGGTGGCGTAGGGGTTAGCGCGACCCACATTTGGAGGCCTCAAGTCCTCGACGCGGCTGTCGCGGGTTCGACTCCCGGACCCGGCGACATTTACCGCATGTCTTCCCCCCTCTCCCTCCCCCTTTCCTGTCAGCCTACTTCATGAAAAGGGACACTAGAGCCCACAAAAAGACCCCCTGGAGGGGTTACAAAAAATAAAAAATAAAAAATAAGAAGTAATTATGGAGTAACTAAACCTAACTAGGATTATCATTGAGTAATCCTAATTACTCAGAATTACTCCATAATCCTGAGTAATTTCTTGGATTGCTACTTTTTACTTTCACTTAAGTAAAAACATGTTGAAACAGTGCTACTCTTACTTCAACACAATTTTTGGGTACTCTGCCCAGTTCTGTTCACAGGTGATGAAGTTTATTTTAAATGACTGAGCGTTTCTCCAAATTGTGAAGCTAAGGATTTTTCCCATGTCATATGAGGCCAAATGATAATGTTTCATGTTTTGCTAATGAAACCATTAATGGAGAAAATGATGGAACTAAAAAGAAAATTAGTTTTACTGTTTTAAAGTATTTTTTAATGGGTATGCCGTTGCGATGGATGGGAGGATGAAGTGTTTGCAGGTCTCAGGTGTAAGTTGGTCCGTACCTGCGGAGAGCCTGGTCCTTCTCGTGGATGGGCACATGTTGGAACAAGTGAGGGATCATCTCCATAATCCTCCTGGTCGGCTCAGAGATGCTCCCTCTGTACTCGGGCTGGGCGTGTCTCCGCTGCATCACTTCCTGCTTGGCCGACTCCTTCAGCCTCTTGTAGAGGGTTCTGAGGCCCTGGGCGGTGCGGTGGGGTCTGTCCCCTCCCAGAGCGTTGTACTGCTCCGCCACCGTGTCCCAGCACTTGTTCTTGTCCACGATGACGGCGTGCTTGTTGGTGTGCTCCTCCAGGATGCGGATGTGAGGACGGACCAGCTTCAACAGGTCCAGCTTCTCGGAGAGGGTGAAGTTGGAAGAGCGCGCTTTACCCACCATGCTGGACATGAACACAGAGTTGGAGGCCATCTTATGGCATAGCAGACTGGGGCGGACCAAACCAGGCCTAAAACTGCTCCCAATCTCAGAGTTGTCTGCTTTGCTGTCCTCTCTCTCGGTCCCCGGTCACACACTGTTCCTAGCACTCATTTATGCCTCATTTCCCTTCTCTTCTCCTCCAGATCAACCCTTGTTAGGCTTTGACTAACAAGTGCATGGATTCACACTCTGGTCCTGGGTTCTCTCACGGCTATGTTGCACAATAAAAACTGGCTGTGCTGCACACAATAAGAATCAGGCTTAACTAGGCCAGCCTCGTTTAGGCCCCCGCCTACCAGCGGAAGGCTTTGGATGAATTCCTCTCAGCTTAGGCTGACGTAGTTAAGCCGCTTAAACCCAGCCCGACCTACTTACAGCTCGGTCTGTGTAAACCCCAAACCAAGCGCAGCAGCAGCAGCACAACCACGCTGTCTGGACTGCTTTAAATAAAAATGGCAGCAGCTGCAGCTTTCCATGGAGACATGAGGGACGTGTTTTTAAACGCAACATTAGATGCTGCAGCGGGGTTAGGGCTCTGTTTTTCTACAGAGAGGGAAGATTTGGAGTAGCGCTGGCTTAACTACAGGAGCGGGGGGAGGGGAGTGGGCCGACTGCGCATGCTCGAACAAGCCGCGCTCCTGTTCTGCTCAAAGCAGCCTCGCTAGAAAACACACCGAAACTCACACCTGTTCCACGGATCAAAGCACGTGCTCGGAGCGCGTGCAACAGCCCGTGCCGAGCTGGCAGAAGCGCGCGTGTCCACCGCGTGTTTTTACGAGCGGAGATGCTGGAGACGGTCCTAATCTGACCGCTGCCCCTTCCCACCCATCCACCCACCTATCCTATCATATCCACGGTGAAAAGCGCTTTTGTTGTGACTGCTGAGGGCATCCACGGTGAAACAGAAGCAAACAGGCAAAAAATGAGGCAGAGCTTTGCGCTGAAGTCGGTAGTGTACGTGCAGACAGATGCTACAAACGGAATAAAATAAATTAAAAAACGCAACAATATCCAACATTTAACAGCGTATGTGACCGGCATGTGAATGTGTAGATGTGCAGACACAAATATTCTATTAATGCAACAAATTTATATCCAATAACACGGATAAACTTTTACTTCGTCACCTTCTTAAAAATAAAATAATCGCCAATGTTTTTATTTTTATTTATTTATTTCCCAAAAGTGACTTTGGCAAAAAATGACTAATATTTTTTATTCAATAATTTTTAAAAATGAAGGCCCACGGATTAAAGCTGAACAATCTGCTCTATCAGATCATCTTTGTCCAGATCCAAGACCTCAGTAAAGTTTAATCTTAAAGGTTCAAAGGTCAGGTTTGTATAATGAACTGTGTGCATTTCCACTGCATTCATCAACATCATATTGTATAGATTATTCTCTTCATTGTGAATGCAGTCATTTCTGAAATGATTGTCCAGCATGTTGCTGCCAAAATGACATTGCAAGTTCTTTCATGAAATTCCAGCGTTTTTTTATCAGTTGGTTGGATCAGAACCAACAGTCTCATAAAGATTTTACAATTATTCATTTCAGAAACTGTGACAGTGATTTTATGAACCAGGGATCACATTAGTCATGTCAAAGCAAAACGTTTTTAAACGTACTGACACATAAATTCAATATGAATTCATGACAGATTTTTGGATGGATTGATATTTTAGAAAATAGTAAAGAGAATCAAATCTAGAAAAACAATATTTTTTTCCACACTCCGTTTTCTTTTCACATACTTGTCCAGATCTGAAAAATACTTATGCAGACTGAATAGGAACTTTATAATCTACCAGCTAGTACGAACAAAATTTATATGACAGATTTGCACCAATATGGATTCAATAAAAAGTAATATTGGTGATCAAATGTCCACACACAACATAAAGCGTCGTAACAGTGAACTTTCTACATCAGTTTGCTGCCGTTCTTCACTATGCAAAAGTGGGTGGGTAGAAAGGACCCAACTAAGGAGAGAAAAGTTATTTATATAAAGTTAAAAGGTAAAACACTATCAAGCAGAAATGAAGACTGCCATTTAGGGGTTTTTTAAGGAATGTTTTCTAAAAGAACCTCCTTTTTCACGTGTTCCTGCCTAAATCTGTATTTGTTTGCTATGCTGCTCTGCTCTTTTAGTTAGCCATTACTACCCCAGTAAAAAACATAAAAGAGACTCCTTTGGTTTTCTATCTTACACATTAATCAAAGAGCTGTAAATTTAGCAGCTATTCATACCCCAGCTATTTCTAGTTACCTCCTCCTGCTGCTGCTCCTGGGGATTCTGGGGAAACCCACAGACTGGAAACGAGATAATCTCTCCAGAAAATCCAAATGTTGCCTCATTGCCTCCACCTGGTGGGTCAAGTCTGAAACGCCACCCTAAATCCAGAGGTTATCTACAAGATATCTAAATTAGTTTGCTGCACTCTGTTGCAAATGTGCAAATTTTTAATTTCCATGCCTTTTTTCTTTGCACATAGTGAAACATGCTGGTGATATGAGGGCAGCAACCGATTACTAAAAATGTTTAGATTTGTCTTGTGATGCAACTCTTAACGGCAGCAAACCTTTTATCTCAAAACTGATCAAAAACAATTACAAATCTGTAACTTTTTACCTGTATAAGTCTTTCTATTTCTAATCACTGCATTTAATTAAGCCTTCAAAGAGCATTTTCATTTAGTTCGGTTTATTTTTGCAGTGCTAATTCCCAGCAAATGTCGTTCTAGGGCAATTTCCAAGCTAAATATGTTTCTGCTGTTTTCAACATACAAAAGAACTCTTAAAAATGAAGAAAATAAACAAAACCAGATCAATAAGAGTTTCCTCACCAGAAACATTTACGTCCTCTGTACAGTCGTCATATTTTGTCTCGTCCTCATTTTCTTTACTCTCTGTTGCAGTGAGAACACGGGCCAGCACTTTGGACAAACCTGAAGCAGTCTGGCCTGTTTGACCGAGAACACTGCAGGTTGATTTATTCACAACCGCTGCTGAAAGACTTCTCTGGACCTGCAAGATATGAATTAGAGAGCAAAAATACATAATGCACCAATATTTGAAAATGTGCTTTCCAGCATAGCATCTCAGAACAAAATGTTAGGACAAACTTACTTTATCCAGAGCATTTCCCAAGCCACGTTTAGGGGCTAGAGGCTTTGATTCTTCTACAGGACATGAAGCAGATGCTCCTGGTGGCACAAAGCGAGGTTTTTTCACAGCATTGCCCAAAAGCTGACTGGGAGCTCCTGAGCGTCGCATCCTTCAAGTGTAAACACAAATACTGTAATTGCCTTTAAACATAAGCAAACTTACAAAATCGTTACATGATCAAGTAGTTATCTAAGCTTCTGTATTTGCTCTTGTTGTAAACTAAAATTAATTGTAACTTAGTGTACTTTGCAAAGCCGGAAGCATTTTGTACCTTGGAAGGCTGTGGGATTAATAATTTTATGCCTATCACCACCTTTACTAAGCTGTTAGTATTCAACTAATGCAGAACAGTCTGTTTATTTATACATTTCATTTCACCAAGCTAACAAGCTGAAACAAACATCTGATGGTGTTTAGCATTTCCCCATGATGTAACCGAGCTAATAGGGTTTAAAAAGAAAAAAAAATACCATTCTGCAGATTGTCTTAACAAATAAGTGCCATTACTCTCTTCACCCATCTATCAGGAGAAGCTAAAGGCTAAAGAACCTGTTTAATCGGTGCGACAAGTTAGTAAACTAGCCAAAAAGCTATAAAATAACAGTTACTGAAAGTGTTAATCGAGTTTTAACTCGGACGTAATATAATCTTAGTCGACGTCTTGTGCATACCTGGATGAGATTAAAGTTATATCACAGCATATAAAAGCCGAAACTCAACGAGTTACAACTCTGGACTCGTTTCTGTTGTTTCTCCCGCTGAACAGCGGAAAGAATCTGATTGGTTTAACGCTTCCGGAAGGCGTGGCTAAAATGAAAAAGGTGTGTTTGGTTTTTTACGTCACCACAGTGGCAGAGGCACACAAAGGCGGGGTCGGAACTCCGTTGATGGGGTTTTATGATTATTTTCTGTTTAAAAATATATTTTTAAAGCTTAATATATTTAAAATTGATATGTCAGCTTTCGATTCTATCCGTGTTTACATCACACCACTGTTTATTAGACTTCCGTGGGCAACATAGCAAGTGTTTAAATGTAAATGAAACATACACTGATTGCCAGCGCTCTAGTAGTTAGCACTGTTTAGTACAAGATGGTCCTTTAATCCCAGCCGGTGCTTTGCTTTGTGGAGTTTGAATGTGTGGATATTCTTAATTTTTTTCCAGCTGCTCAAAGACATTTAATGTTTAGGGTTTTTTGGTCTCTCTAAACTGCCTTAATGTGCGTATGTGTGTCTGTGGACAGGTGACTTACACAGGAATTTTCACACATTTTTATTTATTTATTGCTGGTGGTTCTTTGTGAACTTTAATTGCCTGATGGACCAATGTTTAATTTAGAATAAAATTCACATCCAAATCCCTAGACACATTAACTCAAAAGGCTTAATGGAAACCAGCACCACTGCTGATTTTTGGTTTGTTTCCTTTTTTGCTCACTTTCTCATAATTTAGTGAAATCCTGCCTTGAGCTTTTATACATTTTGAATAATAATTATACAGTTGTTTATAAGGAAATTAATCTCTTACTGTAAAATTAAACATTTTATTTAAGGACCATCACATTAGCCCAGTTCTGTAGCTGTAAACTGTTTTCTATCATGGATAGAAGCTATGCTAGTGCATTTTGTGTTTTGTCAATACAGCTAGGTTCTCTAAAATTTCAGATAGATTTAAGTAAGAAACGGCTTATTTCACAATTTTGTGCAGTAGCTCTTTTACTATTTCTCTGCTGAGTCTAACCTATAAGAGGAGGGATGACCTCTGATCCCTGTCCTAGTGTGTTTTGTGACATCTGATGTTGTGTGCTCTTTAATCCAATCAGGGAGGGAGAGAGTGTAATCCATGTTAATCCCACATCCAGAGACGGACAGAAAGAGAGAAACCTCGGGACGCGGCAGGTCATTAAAGAGAGACAGAACTGGCAATGATCTCTAATGGCTATGTCCCAACACTGCTTTAATTCTTAGGCAGTAAGTGAGACGTCCTGCATCCGTTTCTCTCTTCTTGACTTAGTTTTTCTGTTGCTGTAATTCTGCCTCATCTGATCTCATCTAACAGCTGTCTGGCCGTTGTCAGGGATACCTCCCCGCAGAGACGCACGCTCAAAAGGCAGGGGAGGGCTTTGCAGGAGAGGAGACCCTCACCTGGATCTGCATGGAGTGAAGAGAGGGGATGAAGGAGGAAAGCATCCAGCAACAAGAGAAGAGGGAAGGTTACCTGTGCAGGTGCATGTAAAGTCAAAAACCAAAGAAGGGAGGAAGAAGGAAGAGTTGGATGAAGTTAAGATTAATCTTTCAGGTAGGAGAGTGTTTTTGTGAGAGAAGAAACATGAGTGGATTTTCTTCACAGTTTTGTTGTTGTTGTTGTTGCAGTGCATAACTTGAGTGACCTCTGAAGCTGCAGGATGGGCTTTGATCTGGAGAGGTTTGTGGGCTACGTCAATGAGGGTCTGCTCTGCTGTGTGTGTCGAGACGTGCTAGAGCGCCCCCTCCAGGCGCCATGTGAACATGCTTATTGCAGTGCCTGCATCAGCAGCTGGCTGCTCCATCACCACTCCTGTCCTGAAGACAGGCTGCCCCTGGATGTGAGCAGTCTCAGACCGCTGTACAGGTGGGTCCCTGCAGCCCACCCTTCACTCCAAATCTCTCACTGAGTTTAAACTGTTTAGGGTCGTGCATATCTGGGAGGTTCTGCTTGTTTAATGGCAGGTACATGCGTAACGACCTGAACCGGCTGCAGATCCGCTGTGTAAACGCAGGGCAGGGGTGTGAGGTGGTCTGCTCCCTGGAGAGCCTCCACTCACATGAGGATGAGTGCGAGTTTGCCTTCATAGCCTGTTCCAACACAGGTAAGAAAACACTTCTTAGCTGAGGCCAGGCATATGCTAGGGGATTTTTTTTATTATTTCAATTTATGTATATCACCTACTGTAAAGTTAAGTGGTTATCGTCATGGAAGTGTAGGCAACAAAGGTAACGTGAAACCACCAGCTGAACAACAGGTGGCTCATCTGTTGTCATGGCGCTGAACCCCCCCAGAGACCACACACAAAGTTTTTCTGGGATCTATATTTATTTGATAAGCCGGAATGCATATAAAATATGTGCTTTTTAACCCATGATGTCACTGTGAACATGTCATTTTCAGGTGGAGAGTATATTTGCTACCGTTGTGGTAGGTACAGTGATAAAGTGTGAACATGCAGTGTGACTTTTTTTTTTTTTTTTTTGCAGTGCTATGAAAATTGCATCAGCTATTTCTGCTGCTGTCTGATTGCTGTGGAGTTTGTAGATTTTAAAATAACTAGATGCTTATCGCAAGCATTTTACTATTTAAGTGGTTGAAACTGAGAAATTTGCATAAATTATTTTCTTCTACATCCAGTAAAGTATTACTCCTGATCTTGTTACAAGATTTTAGAAGTTCTTCCATCTTTAGCTTGCTTTTCTTTTTTTGTCAATGCTCACCATGTTTCAGAAATTGACAAATCTTTCTTCAAAATAGTGTTAAGTGGATCTCTGAAAGATGAAACGTATTTTGGTTGCTCTATTTCTTCTCATTTAAAGTTTGCAAATGAACAAATCTTGTTTTGAGCTTTAAAATATTTGCTTTATTCAAAATTTTAGTCACTAATTTCCAACTTCTCCATGAGGTTTTAGTTTTAAAATTTGTTGATGTGATGTTGATAGTTTGATAAATTCACATGTTGATGATTTATTTGGCTCAAATGGGTCATTAAAAATCCAAAATAAAGATATAAATGCCCATGATGAATATGTACACTTAAGATCAAAACTGATCACATGAAAAAGAAAGCACATTTTTGATTTTCTAGTAGATATTACAAAATGATCATTAAATACAGATAAGTAAAGCAGAGATAGACCGACAAAGGGATCATTATTCAACAGCTTCACACTTTCTGCTTTTTTGTTTATTCTTGCTACTATAGGCCTTTCTTCCAACTCTTGTCTGCAAACAAAACTCAACCCTTAAAATGCAACAAAACGTCAGATATGTTACAAAGTCTTCATGCAACCGGGGATTTACTGGGGATTTCGGTGGCGTTCTCCTCTCAGGTTGTCCGGTGCAGGTGGAGAGACGAGGTTTGGAGGCCCACCTGTCCGAATGCAACTTCCGCAGCAGAGAGTGTCCCAACGGCTGTGGTCACACTCTCCACTCCATCGATCAATCACAGCACAACTGTGTGGCAGAGCTGCGCTTGGAGGTGGACATGATGAGGTTTGTGTCCTCGCCCCAGACCTTTTCCACATTTTGTCACATCACAACTACACTTCAGTGTCCCTTCTGATCTTGTCACTTTGGGGTTTTTTTGTTTGTTTGTTTTTGGCAGGGCGGAGATGCTGTGCAAGGTGGAGGAGGTGAGACGAGAGATGGAGTCTCGGCTGGACTCCCAGAGGAGACACATGGTGCAGAAAGAGTCGCAGCTGAAGAGTGAAGTGGAGGAGCTCAAGGTGAAATACTGAAGTACACAAGAGTTAAGGATTCAAGTTACTGATTAACCTAAAGTTGATTGATCTTATCGATTGACTAATAATGAATTGATAAGCGGCTATTTTCTTAAGAACCTGAATCTTCTCTTGGATCAAGAGAGTTGACCGTCTTTCCATGAAGGGCTAAAAAATTTAGAATGTGCTGAATTGAAAAACAAAAAAAAAACAATAAAATTTTTAACATTGTCTATTGGCAGGATTAGGCTGAATAAACTGAAGATTTAGGTTTTCTTACATTATTAAATTTAGACATATTTATAGAATATAACAAAACAGGAACATATTAGGTTTCTGAATAGAAAAAGATGAAATGGAAAAACAAATGTGAAACGATCCCCCATGAACAGGGAAGTATCGTCTATGGTTGCTCTTGAAGGAATCTTAAAACTTTGCTTTTAAAGTTTTACGTTTGAAGTTCTTTATCTCAGGCTTCAAAATGAACATTACTTATTGGCAGTGTTTTCCCCCCAATCATGTTACAATTTTTATGCCTTTCCCGTCATCACACTCTTGTCTTTGTACATCAGTAATTTTTTCATGAGATATAGACGCAGCTCCACTACGCAGCAGAGCTGAATGGGCGCCATTGAGGTTAAACGTAAGGAGTTTGTTGAGTGTTTATATTAAAAAACAGAGCAGCATACAGTGAATCCACACCGGATTGTTTTGACAGTTTTTCTTTACCGTTGTCGTATGGCCCCGCCATCTTTGTTTCTGTAGCATAATGATGGCCAGCGGCTCCCTCTGCTGGATGGAGGCCAAACTACAGCACTAAAAGAAGGTCTCTAGGTGGACGTTATTGGTTAATCGATTGGAACAAATTTTAATTGAATAAACCATTAATCGAATAGTAATCGTTTGTTAATTAATTGTTTGCATCCCTAACATTAATTAAATTACATAGACAGAGATTTCTCTCTTATTTCTCGGTTTCAGGTTGAGATGGTTCTTTTTGAAGCAGAGTGATTTATTCACAGCTGTCACAAATGTGTCTGATAGGATGATTTTTTTTTCTGCAGGGTCAGTTGTCCCGTGTGATGTGCGACATGCGTGCTCTGCTGGGAGCAGAGCGTCTGAGGAGGCAGGAACTGGCAGAGGCAGAGCTGGAGAAGAGAGAGCTGCTGGAGTTACTCAGAGACATCCAGCCGACCAGAAGTCAGCCTCCCGCCAAGCAGGCAGCCAGGGATGCAAGAGACCAGCAATCATCCACCTGGGAAGTTCACACAGAGCCACCTCGACACCAGCAGAGGGAGGCCTCATTGCACGCCTCCTGCCTGTCTCTGCACTCAGCTCAGGCTCCCTGTGCTGCAGGCCCTCCCGCTTCACCTCAGCTTGGGGAAGGAGTCCGTAAGGGCGGCACCCGGAGTCTGACCCTGGACTGCATCAAGAAGAAGAGCCGCGAGGTGACAGTCATCTGAACCCACTAGAACTGAAGATGGCTCCATCTATAATTTATCTTTTTTATTTGCAAGTTCCAGCAATGATATAGAAATCAAACTACACTGTTTTTGTACTGAACACTAGTTTTGATCAATTATTGGCTAAAAAACAAAACTATTTCCTTTGACATGTTATTTCATCTTCATACCTCTATTCCAACAGGAACTGGAAGTTGGAACAATTTATTCAGTTTATTTTAAGTTAAACAAATTATTAATCATGTCAAAATGTAAAGATTTGGTTAAACAAGAAAGTTTAAAATGTGATGAATTAATCACATTACAACAGATGTATTTTTCAGTTTGAGTAAAACTATAATATTTGGATTATGTAGAAAATCATTGGTTATTCATTGTAAGAAAACAATTATGAACTTATGGAACAATATTGAGAATAATTCATTGTTTTGGGTTTGGTTTATAAATTACCTAGGAATGTTCATTAGTATTTATTCAGTTGTACTACGAGAGTCATCTCAGGAAAGGCGTGAGCTTAATCCATGTTAATCCAGCATCCAGACAGACATTCGAGTTTGTAGCCAATGCTTTCACGAGCATTTAGAGAAAATTGGTCAAATAAAGCTGAATGAAATGCACATACCTGTTTATATGTTTCAAGATCTCTTATGAAATACAAGGAATACAATTTTATTCCCACTTTTATTGTCCAAAGCAGTTTATTCATCTTCAAATATCCATCAATTCATAATTTCTCTTCAGTCCATGATTACCTTGTATTCTCATCTTTTGTGTTTAATGGTTAAATTTGTCCATTTGGATACAAAAGCTTCGTTCCTGCCAGCTGCAATTGCACAATCTTTTTTTCAGTTTTTGTGCCAAAGCAGATTGAATGGAAACAAAGTTTTTGCCAGATTTCTGTTGACCAACAAATGAGGATTTTAAAAATGTGACTTATACGGTAATTTAAATGAAACCATCCACATTTTTTGTTTACCGAGGATGGATTTCAATACAATCTTTTCAGCTTTGATTTCTAATTCTCCTTCAGTGTCAAGTCATTTTTATCTCTTTGTTTTTCACGTTACAAGCTTGAACTGGATGAAATTGTAAATAAGTGCTTCTGAACATTTAATTTTGTTCAGTCTCAGCCAGTTTATCCGTTTTTATTTTTAATAAAACACACACTCAGTCACTGCCACCTTTATTCTGTAACAAAACAAAAAACATCTCAACGAAGTCATTGTGACACCAAAGCCAAGACATGAATCCTGATTGGTCCATTTGTAGCCCACGAGGCTGAAGTCACTACCCAGGTGGATTTACCTGGTGAAAGAGCGCACATGTCTGCCCCTCCCACCTCCACTGCCTCCCCCACCACTGAATTTGCTCCCTTGAGAGCCCCGTCCTCCTCCTCCTCCTGCGGCGCCGGCGCCTCCCCCTGCACCAAGCCACGACAGTCCCGTACCTCCGCGGCCCCGTGGGGCTCGATCCCGAATGGCCAACCGATAAGCACCTGTAGGGCAGAACATTAAAAAAACAAAAACAAATGGGTCTTAGAGCAATGTGGTGAATGAGCGCTTTTAACGTGGAACTTAAGGAGCTTCTCCAGAGTTTATGTTTCAAAACAAACATTTTGCCTCCCAAAGCGGACTCCGTTTGAACCATAAGCATGAAAACAGTTTAACCGTTTATCTTCCCCATTTTAGTATGGCCGCCATCGTTAATTCCTGTATCAAGTTCAACTGGCTCCGTTAAAGATGACCAGCGGCGCCCTCGTCTGGATGGCAGTCAAACTACAACACTGAAATGTCTCAGTGTACCCTATTAATCGATTGGAACTAATTTGAATCTAATAAACCCTTAATTGAATGACTTTACAAACATATCAGTCTATTGGTGTGGGTTCCCTAATTAAGATATGCATGTATTACTTTTTAACCTTGTTCGAATAAATAATACAATGAATAAAAACTTTTTATAAATAAAATTTTTTTTTTTATTTATTTCATTCACGCAATAAATATAAATAGTTTATGTAACAACTAAACGAAATCATGAAAGAAAAAAAGCAGAAGGAAGCATAAACCTAGAATATCTGTCTCCTAAATGTAAATTCAAAGTATAGTATTTTAGTATCTTAAATCTATACAATAAATGTTTTTTACTGTTAAAATAACTTAATGATGTTCTAATTAGCTGAGATGCTTGTGTAGAAATGTGTTTTTGCAGTGAACGTACTCGCAGGCAGCTGTCGGGAAGGCAGAGGCCCTCGGGCGAAGTTGCTCTGACCTCCGCGGGGTTCACTGTAGGTTCCTCTGTGGGTCACAGCAGGAACCTGGCCGCTCCATGACAACCCCCGGCCTCCCTCTCTCCGAGCGTAGTTACCTGCAGCACCAGAAATGGGCGTTCGTTACCTTCTACTGTTTCAGCTAAAGAAGTACAACCTTCAGAGTTAAAACAGATAAACACGTCACCTGAGAGCAGAACACCTTTAGGCTGCGGTGGGGTGAAAAAGCGAGTTTGGCTGTGAAAGGCCGCTCTGCCTCTGTTGCCAGTAAACAGCCCTCTGGTGGGGGGCTTGGGAGTGCTTTTTGGCAGACGTTTGGGAGGCAGAATCCCAAGTGGGTTAGCAATGTCTTTAAACTCTGCTGCCACAAAGTCGTCCACATGCATACTGGGAGGGCGGGAAGTGTTCTGTTTGCGCAGCCGGAAAATATCATGGGGCCGGGCGACGTTCTGACCAAACCCTCCTCGACCTCCACGGCCGCGGGGCGCCGGCAGGATGTGGGCTCTTTTAGCAGGTTCAATGTAGTCGGATTTACCGCTGCAGAGGGAAGCACAGAAAGCGTTGATTTAAGACTTCCTGTAAAGATACTGAATCAGCCACACCTGAGGCTCCGCCAGTGCTGCACCTGGATGTGATGAACGTCTCGTGTTTGTGTTTGCCCAGTCGGAAACCTTTGGTGACCTTCGTGTGACCGGGAGAGGACGGCTCAGAGAGGAAGGAGCGCTCCAGCTCAGCCTTCAGATCCAGCTCTGGACAGCACTCCTGAGCCAAGCCCACCAGATCCACCTTCACCTGAAGCAAGGTTCAGAAACAGACGAATGAAACCAGATGGGAGACATGTTTATGTCACTTAAGATTAAACAGAAAAACTGTAAAGAATACATTGTACATGCTGGATTCTTTAATATTTATGTCCCTGAGAGAGTACAGTCGCCTAAATACTTGTGCAAAATTGTTTCAATGGCTGAAGCTATTAACCGGAATAATAGTGATTAATCCATTATTGAAATAATCATCAATTCAGTAATACATTACTTAACTAGAGTACACAGACTCAAAAAGGCCAATTGATGAAAAACGACATATTCCCAACAGTAATTAAGCCAAAACCTTACAAAATATTTATACATTTTGCATTTGAGATAAAAAAAAAAAAAACACCTTTGTCTGTAAACATGTTTTAGTGAAAAACCCTCAAGTGGTATAGTTTCAGCTTCACTCAGCTAAAATTCACTAAAAGAAGGCCGTAATTGCATTTAAGGAAATATAACCTTTATTTTCTTATTCAAGAAAGGAACCGAATTATTTGTTTATTTGGGCATCAATGCATTTCTAGTGTTGTATAAAAAAGGCTTAAATGAAAAATAGGTAAAATATGCCCATTTTTTTTATCTGATTATCAGAATAATCGATTCCTAAAATAATTGTTAGTTGCAGTCCTAATTGTTTCTCATCAATAAAAACAGAGGGATGCAACAAAATGTAGCGGAATAAGGAGAAAAGCTTTTGAACCAATGGGGAAGGCTTACAAATCCACAATTGGGTCTCATGTTAGATTTGAATCATTTCAACCAATGATTCAAATCTAACCTTCAAATCTTGAACCAATTTCAAACTCACCATGTCTAGATCTGTTTCTATGTCATCAGTTTGGAAAGGAGAGAACCAGAGAGCTTTGAGCTGCTCATCCAGAGCTTCTGACAGAATAAACACTGTCCTGCAGGAGAAATCAAGGCACAGCATCTTTACTGCTAAATAAGATTATTTTCATCTTATTTATCATTTTGTGAGTCAGTTTTTTCATGGTTATGAACACAGCTCAAGAGGCCGACCTGTGGTTGAACTGGGCTGCCAGCGTTTCGGGTGCGGGCAGAACGGGTTCGGTTTCTGACGGTGGAGGACTTTCTGTGGCCGTCTCCAGCGTCTGCTTCAGGACAATCACGTTCTCCATCATGGTTTCCAGTGAATCGTCTTCTTTACATAATTTCTGAACACAAACAAGCAAGAAAACTTGCACATTAAGTCCACGCCAAGCTTTATAAAGACACACCTGCACAGCGGCGCATCATGCGTACCGTGATTAGCTTCTCTAAGGCCATTAGCGGGTGTGACTCTGAGTCTTCAAACTGCAGCAGAGATTTCATCTCTGAGCTCGACAGCAAGCGTGGAGCAACACAGGCAGGTTCCTCACTGGAGCCCTGGCCTTCCTCTGCACACTGGAAACAAATTAAAGTTCACAATTCAGACTGATTACTGCAAATATGTCTGAATTTCAAGATGTTTTTTTTTTCCTAAAATATATTTTTTTTAATAGGAAAGTTAAGCTAAAGCATCAACAGCCTGTAAATACCAGCAGAGATAGAGGATGCCTTGACAGTGTTTTACACAATTAGGCAATTAATCAATTAATTGCATTATAAATTAAAAATATTTCCATTCTGATTATTATTTTATACGCAAAATTCTGTTCACAGAGGCATCGGAATTTATTTTATTTATGGTTTTGGTTGAAAGTGGTTTTTATTTCTGTTTTATGTATTGTTTTTAGTCGCTCTGTTTAATTTTGGATATTTAAAATATTACCTCATTTATAACATTGGGAATAAGAGATATAATCTTAAATCTTAATCTTTAATTTTACAAACTTTGCATTTATTACCAAAGATGGAGGAGCTTACAACAAATAAGCAATTTCCCCTTGGGGATCAATAAAGTATATTCTATTCTATTCTAATCTGAGAGTGGAACTTTCATCAATATTAAGACATTTTTTAAATCTAAAATAAGATCCTATATCTTAATGGAAACTTACTTGTAATTTTTTT
This sequence comes from Xiphophorus maculatus, assembly GCF_002775205.1. NCBI lineage: Eukaryota > Metazoa > Chordata > Actinopteri > Cyprinodontiformes > Poeciliidae > Xiphophorus > Xiphophorus maculatus. Next base: position 16,868,215 of record NC_036445.1, read on the forward strand.
TTTTTTTAAATGTACAAAGATATTTGCAACTAGACTAAAAATACTTTGTAAGATTTCATGTTTTTGCAGTTTGCGACATTCAGTTACCAGATGATTCATTTGAGTGATCTAATGTCTGCTCTAGAACATTCAGCTCTTTGCACCCAGAGTGATTACATTTTTATCGCTGGTCTCACTCTGTTGTTATTTAAGGTGAATTTACCGTTGTTTCCGTGTTTAGGATTTGCCTCAGAAAGTCAAGCAGAGCTGAAATCAGATCCGTCGAGTCCTTGTTGAAGGAAACCACCAGCCTCTTCAGCAGCGAGCAAACCTCTGGACCATGTTTCCTCAAAGTGCTGAAGGAAATTAAAGAAGAGAACATGAATCTAAGACGATGCCAAAGCCTGAAGAATAGATTAAACGTGGAAAAGCCAGAGGGAAACTTTGACATTTACACTTTGAGGTGGTAGATTCCGTAGTCGTGCTCTGTGAGGAAAGTCAATGTCCTGATGCAGGTGAGAAGCAGAGGGATGCTGGCCTCTTTATTCCCTAAAACCTCCAACACGGAATTACACACCGAAGACATCATGTCTCGGCCTGGAAGTGCATTAGCCAGCTGCTCAGCCTCCGACACGCAGCCCTCACTGGGTGGCGCCACCACCAGAGAAATGTCCTGATAAAAACAAGCGATGGAAATTTGAAGGGAGTTTAACTTAAAGAAAACTATTTTCTTTCCAGAGGAGCTCCTCCTACCTGGTCACACAGGGACTGCAGTATTGTCCCCACTAACACACTGCACTGTTGCTGTTGCAGCGAGTGACCAGCTGGGGGCACCAGCAGAGACAGAAGCAGAGGAAACAGGTCTGCCACCTGTTCGTCTCCAGAGACGGAGCCCGACAGCAGGTGAAGGGTGGAGCTCTTACAAGCCCTCTGCGACACCAGAGCGTCCAGCAGCGACAGCAGACGCAGGACTTGCCCCCAGCAAACACTTTTCCCCTCGGCCCTTTAGGTAGTAAATCGCAGGTATTGACATACGTTTACAGTATAAATCAAAAATATCTCCTGAGGCCCAGCAATACATTGAAAATGTCTTAAACCTTTTCACTATATTACATTTCTGTCCTAGATTAACACAAAACAGAGCGTAATTGGGAAGTGAAAGTAAAACAATGCAATGTATTCAAAAGATTTTTCAAATAAAAATCTGAGAAGTGTGGCTTGAATTTATACTCGGCTCCTCCCAAGTCAAAACTTTGTAGAATCAGTTTTTGCTGCAATTACAGCTGCAAGTGTTTTGGAGTATTTCCTCACCTACAGACAAAACTCTAATTTAACTAAAACAAATCCTCCAACTTCAATAACATTGCTTAACGTATAAAAACTGGGCAGCTTAAATATCAGCCACTTTCAAAACCTTGAAAATATCTAATTGGAATTGAAGTATTTTCAAGAATTTCAAGCACCTGCACGAACCCTAATTGGGTGACTTCTACTTCTGAAGGGAACTGGTTACACCGGATTTTCATCGAGGTTCCTCCGAGCAACCGAGGCTGAATACAAATACATGCCACACTTTTCAGATAACAATTTGAAAAGACTTTTGGAAAGAAAATGTTACTTTGTCTTTACCTACAACAAGGTTCCTCTAAAGTGAACGTAAGCCAAACATAAACGTCACTCACGGCTGCAGCTCCTCAGACAGCAGCTCCAACACCGTCTTCATGACGAGCGTTGCGGTGGGCGAGGACAGGTCAGCCAGCTGGACGCAGACCCTCCTCAGCATGGTCAGGAGAGGCGGGCAGCTGGTGGAGCACACACACCTCAGCACCTCCGACAGAACTTTCCACTGGACCCGGATGTGCATGCTCCACAGCTTCCTGGTGTTTAAGGCGATAGCAACATCTTGGACTGATAACGCCTGTGGAGGTAGACATCAGGATGTTAGCAGGCGTGTGATGAAAGCAGCGGGTGACGAAGAGGTCAGTGAGTCACCTGAGTGCTCTGCATCGGCAGAGGAAGAGGCAGGAGTTCAGAGAGCAGCGTTAGGCCAGAGAACAAACCTTCAGGAGCTTTTAAAAGGGAATTCAAGACTTCCTTGAGCATCAGAGACCAGGTGTTACTGGCCAGAGTCTCCTCTGTGTGAGTGACCTGCAGACATGAACGCTCGTCTCAACAAACTGACCAACAGGAACTTCTCACTTCTTGTGTGAAACCTGTGTTCACCTCTTCGCTGACGCCCTGCGTGAAGGTGAGCAGCACGTCCACGATGAGCGCTTGCACTCTCGTCTCCTCCCCGTCCAGACGCCCAGAAGCCGGAATGGAGCACACCATCATGTGGAGCGTCACCAGAACGTTGGCCACGCGTGTGTCTCTGAACTGAAAGGCCCCGCCGCGGAGCAGCTCCGTCAGCATGGTGCGCAGCAGCCTGAGCGTGCTGATGCACACGCTCAGGATCATGCAGCGCTGCGGCGTCGGACCCATGTGCCCGTGAACGCGCCACGGCTGCAGCAGCACGCCGCACAGCTTCTGGAGGATGCGCACGCACGTGTCCAGACCCTCGCCGGAGAACAACTGGACGCCTGCGAGGCTCCACTTCAGATCCCTCTGCTGACCTGCAGAATCGAGGTGACAAGTGAGTTCACTCTGCTGACAAACGACACCAACAAAACATAAAAGTAGATTAACTTGTATGAGACTTTTCCTCCTTTCAATAATTAAAACATTTCTAGTTTTTTTTTTTACCTTCAACAGCAGGAGGCGGACAGGCGATGTGATAGAGAACTCTCAGAGCAGTGACCAGCCCAGTTCCCTCAATGTTCAACACATTTTCCACATTCTGACATCAAACAAACAGGATATTTATGAGAATTCACACTTCTTTAACCAATATGCAGTTTCTGAATTGTTTCATTCAATTATTGCAAATAAAAGAGTGAACTAACAAAAACTGTTCAGGTTTGACATAAGCGAGGTATTTATTGTGAAACAGTTTTCTCTTTAGGTGCACTGGATTTTATTTGGGAGTGTCATAAAAAAAAGATGCCTGCCAATAAATGGTGGCCACACTTTTACGATGTTATTTGCAAAAAAAATAAAAAATTAAAATTGTGTTTTCCTTTGTCTTCAAATATGTAATTATGCTCTACTTAGTATTTTTCAGTCACATAAAACTAAATACATTGCAATCTGAAAACAGCTCTTGTTTGACTGCTCTCACTGCAAAAACACAAAATCTTACCAAGTATTTTTGGTCAAGTTTCTAGTGTAAATATCTTAGCACACTTGAAACAAGACAAATTTACAAATAACTTTCTAGCAAGATATTGGAGCTAGTTTTAAGTCAATAATTCCTTAATGTCGATTAAATGAGATACTAGTTCCACTGGAAGATTATTTGACTTTTAACAAGACATTTTTCGGATGTTGTAAGTGAAATTATGTACTTTTGTACTTTTTTTACAAGATAAAAAAACCTTCAAAACAAATTAAAACAATAAAAACATCTTCAAGGAAAGTTGCACTGATGTGGAAGCTTTTACCTGCTTGATGTAGTTGATGAGAGTCGGAATGCTGCTGATCTCAAAGCGAAGTTTCTCCAGAGGCTCCAACCATTTACTAAGCTCTACAGAACATAAAAACACACATAATCATACACTAAAAACCTTCTTTAACAGTAGATTACTGTATATATGTGACATACTTACCCTGCAGCTTGGCATTCGTGTCATCCGCCTTGGCCACAGTGAGCAGCGGAGCAGCATATTGCTCCATCATCCGCAGCTCATTAGACGTCTGCACCAACATTAATACCAACATACAAGCGTAGTTATACGTCACTGCTTTACGAGATTTGGCCTCACTAAAAGGAAAAACAGACAAGAAAAGTTAAACCTAAAAGGACTCAAAGAAACAATTATAATTATAAGTAAAGCAGTGATGCACCAATCAGGCTGATACCAACGTCTAGACTTCTTTAAGGTCTGACCAGAGGATTTCAATTGAGACCCATTTTGATTTTTGCTTTTCTGAGAACTCAAAACACAGAAACGGTGCTGCAGGTCTTTTTGTTGACATCTTATTTTCAAATCCAATATAACACTAAGGTATTACAAAATCAACCTGATTTATGTCTTAAATTTTGTTTTATTTATTTGTTGCATCAGAGTGGTTGATGTGTTTAAGACCAAAACCTGTGAAAGTTTTAAGATTTAATATATTTAACAAAATCAGACATCGCAGTATTTGATCAGCTGTAGAGATGAAACGGTTAATTGGATTAATTGAGTTTAATCGATGACTGAAATAATTGTCAACTGAGATAGCAATCAAATAATTCTTAACTGTATACCAACTTAAAAAAATTAATTTACTGAAAAAAACAACACAGTCAGGGCAGTAATTAATCCAAAACTGAACCAAAAGGATATATATACTGCACTTAAAATTTTAGAAAAACTTATTTGTCAACTATTCAACCAGAACAGTTCTGATTGAATAGATCTAACCAGAACTATTCAAGAGTCCAGTTTTGACTGCACACATCTTATTACACTTGAAATAAGACAACCTAAGTTAAAAGTGACTTTTCTGGAAGATATTGAGGTTTGTTTTAAGTAAATAATTCCTTAACATTGATGAAAAAGTACTTGTTCTATTGGCAGAAAAATGTACTTATAATGTGGGAAAAATGTCTTGTTATAAGTTAAATCATCTGCCAATAGAGCAAGAACTTTTTCATCAATGTCAAGGAATTATTTACTTAAAACAAGCTTTTATATCTAGCTAAAAAAATACTGGTAAGATAGCAAACTTGAAATAAAGCAAAACTAAGATATTTTCACTAGAAATTAGACAAAAAATACATGGTAAGGTTTTGTTATTTTATTATCTAAAAAAAATGTATTTGAATTTTTCAAATATCTAAACACAATTTCTACACTATTGTCTACAAAAAGTGTAGAAAATAAGCTTGAGTGGCTAAATGGGAATATTTGCAGAATGTGCTAATTATTTGTTAATTAATCGTCACTATAATTGATTAATTGATTACTGAAATAATCATCAGTTGCAGCCCATACAGCTGATCTGAGTCTAATCAAGGATAACCTGGTGGATTCTGACGCCTGATTGGTGCCTCTCTGAAGCGAACGCAGCCGTACCCCTGTGTCTCCTTGCTGTGGTGCTGCAGCAGGCTGACGAGGCAGGACAGGTTGCTCTCCAGGCTCAGAACGTGAGCCACGGCGCTGCGGCCCGTCTGCGTGAACGTCATCAGGTACAGAGCATGGAGCGTGCCCAGGACCTCAGAGTTGTCCCCTTCCTCCAAGGCCACCCCTCCTTCCCCCCCTGCAGCCACATGGCTCATGAGTTCGGACACGCCCTGCAGAGCGTGGAGAGCCTGCATCAGCCACATGCAAAAGCCTTCTTCGCCGAAGCCCGGCCCCGTGAGGGCCCCCTCCCCTGCTGCTGGCAGGCTCTCCTCGCCCTCAGACTCTGCCACCGACGCCAGCAGACGCAGCAGGAGATTTGTGGGCGCGGCCTGGGCCAGGAGGTAGAGCAGACCGGACTGAGTGAGCGACAGGAAGCGGAGGAGCTCTTTGATGGCCTGAGTGACCCCGACATGTCCGACTGCAGCGGCCGCTGACAGAACCACAATTGTGCTCTCCAGGAAATGACACGCGTGCATGTACCTGAAGATGATGTAAATAAATATCACAGATTATCCAAAAATCATCTTGAAGCTTACCACAGAGTTTATGCACATTTCCCCTCGGTAAAATTAAAGCACTTTTTCAAGTTTTCAACTTTTCCAGCATTTTGGATATAAAAACAATGTAAATGAACTAAAAATGTTTAAGTTCATTATTATCCATCCATCCATTTTCTAACACCCTTGTCCTTAATGGGGTGCCTCTCCAGCTGGTACATCTCCAGCTAACGTTTCGGGCGAGAGTCGGGATACACCCTGGACATGTCGCCAGTCTGTCGCAGGGCAACACAGAGACAAACAACCATGCATACACACACTTATTTTTCAATTTAGTCATGTTTTTGACAGTCATGTTTTTGGACTGTGGGAGGAAGCCGGAGAACCCGGAGAGAACCCACGCATGCACAGGGAGAACATGCAAACTCCATGCAGCTGCTGTCTGTACCTGTACAGCGTCGGGTAAGGGTTGTCCCTCTCTGGCGGTCCGGTTATTCTGGCCGTAGTTGGGAACGCTTTCCCAGGGGGCTGCACCATGCAGTGAGAGGCCGTCTCCAGCAGGTGATGAAGCTCTTCCAAAACCCCAGCAAGCCTTTCGAGCTCGGCCTCACTGACGGGGGCGGAGCTCAGTGAAGGCTCCTCCTCCATGGGACTCTCAGCATCCTCCATCTCCTCCTGAGGATCAGAGTCAGTTACGTACGATCAATTTTAACCAAATTGTGACGTTTTCGGTTCAGAATTTGTGGTTACGAATTAAGTTTAATCTGATTAGCAACATTACTCTCTACACGTCTCTCTGAACATGACTCTACAATAACACGGGTGTCTTTAAACCAAAGATGGGAAGGTCTACATGTAGTGTAGCTGAACCATAAAAACAATTAGTGAAAAGTGTAAAAATCCTAGAGAAATTGCAGTTTTTTGTGTAAATGATTAAAGCTGAAGAGAACAAAAAAAATCTGATCATGGACTACTTTTAAGATAATAAAAGGATAAATAAAAAACCAACAATTAATGAACTTTGAAAACAAACTGAATCTTAAATAAAACTGATGAAACTGTGTGAAAGTGAACATGAACTACAAATGTTTTAAGTGAATCTTTAGCCTAGCATGCTGATCTTTTTTCTGTTTGAAATATTATTGCAGTTATAATGAACTTTGATTCCACCTACTGGCGGACCAGGGTTACTACAGCATTTCTGGTGATTAATCCACTGAAGGAAAAAATATCTAAAAGTACTGAAGCTGGGGCCAAAAACTGCGATTTAGAAAAAACAGCAAAATATATGGAAAGATTTTGTTTTAAAATATGCTCAATATTTTAATAAGCATAAAAGATATAAACAGAATTATTCCCAGCATTAATTTCCTGACAGAGATAACCAGCTACTAAACATTACACTCTAAATTTGACAACTTCTTTAATTATTGACTTCTCAACATTGATTCAGCTTTAAGTATAAAGACACATTTGAAGAACAAATTCATTTCTACATGTCCACAAAGTTCAAATTTGTTTGAACTCTTTGGATAGAGTGTGTGCCGTCACCTGTTGAGGTTCGCTCCAAGCCGCGGCTGCATGTTGGAGGCTGACAAGCACCTCATACATGTGGCTCTTCTGTAAAATGGCGTTGCCTGCATTTATCACCCGGACGGTTTCCTCACGCAGGAACAGCTGCACCAAACGCTGAGAAGCAAATCAACACTAATGTCAAAACACTTTTTGTTCCAGACATTTAAACATGTCAATTTACATCAGCGGTATCTGAAAATGGTTTGTACATTTTACCCACAGTAAAATTCAATTTCAAACATTTTAAGGTGAGTTTTTAAACCTTTCCAGCAACACAACATGGGAGTCAAAGCAATACAGATAAACTAAAAAAAGACAACTCCAATCAATCATTACATAATTTATTACTGTTATTAATGTCTTGTGATGTGTATAAAATAAAACTAAATGTTATGTTTTAAATGTTCCTCTCATACACACCTTATACAGCTGACTGGTCCGAGAACAAAAAACTAAATTAACAAAAAAAAATCTCTTAATTTCAATAACATGTTTAACATATAAAATATTTTTTTAAACTTTTACTTCAATTACATAAATCAATAAGTCATTGAGTCATTAAGAAATGATTCAAACAAATCACATTCCTGCTCAAATAAAATAATAAAATACAATGTACAAAGAAAGTTACAAAATAAAATCTGTAAAAAATATTTTAAGTGTTCTGGAATTTTTTACTTTTTAATTAATTTTGTTAATTCAAACTAGCCCAAAACAAGAAAAGTTTAGCCTGATTTAACTTCAGAAAGTGAGAAAAAAATGCACCCTTGTATTAGGTGTATAAAATATCTGGTTTCAACTGTAAATTCTGTTTTCCAAATTTAGGTTTTAAATCAAATGTCAGCTTGCACTTTAGTACAAAACTGTGCAGTATGAATATTAAGCACTTTCAATTACTTTAGACAGAAATCAAGCACTTTCTAAATCTTAAAAACACCTAATAGAAATGCAAGGATTTTCAAGGATTTCAAGCACCTTCATCCCTTTCTAAAGAGCATGTATAGATGGATGGATTTTTAGACTTTGAAATTTGAAAAAAAAAGTTGCATGTTTAGCTTTAACTTATCCATGTGTTCATCAGTAACAAATAAAAATGGTTTCAAAAAGTCAGGAAGCTATTTTAAAGACCATGCTAACCTGATAGCCGCTCTTCTCTGAATTTCCAGCCTGCAGGAACGCCTCGACTCCTGCGGGGGCGCTGATGAGAGCGTCCAGAGCTCTGAGGATGCTGAGCTTGAGGGTGGAGGAGACGTGGTCAGCATGCAGCAGCTCCAGCAACACGTTCAGGGCGCCTTCGCGCAGCAGCTCCGCCAGGCCCTGCGGACACTCGGCCAGGCAGGACGCCAGCTTTGCGCCAGCTTTTAATTGTCTGAGGTTCAGTGCGATCGGCTGCGTGAGCGCGATCTCCATGCTCAGAGCCTGGAGAGCCCACAGGACTAAAACGCGAACAGGCTCCTCAGCTTCTCCTTGTTTAATTAGATAAGCTAAACCTTTGTTGAGGAGTCCAGGAGCTTCCTCCAGAGCAGTGACCCATCGAGCGTCTCTCTCCTCACCGCTACCAGCCAGTAGCTCCTTAAGTTGAGCGACAACCTCAGCCTCCTCTCCACCAGCCGCTCCTTCTGTCCCACCAGCATCTCTGGGCTCCTCTACGCTGGTTTTCTCCAGCTGGGCGTCGAAGCGAGTCTTGTAAGGCGGCGTGAAGTAGACGAGCGGTTTGAGTTCTCGTTCATATGGATCGTACTGGACGGGAGGGACGGAGGCGAGGTCTTCGGGCGTGTAGTCGATGTCGAAGGTGGGCAGCTTGAAGCTACCGTTGTCCAAGTCATCTTCATCACTGGAAATCTGCTCATAGCCATCATCACCTGGGCAAAAAGACGGGCAAAAAGTTCAGCAATAATCTATTAAACGTTTCTATAAACATGAGTGAGGTCAACAAAAACGGCTCAGTCCCTTTATCAAACACAGCTGCATACACTCATGAAGCTACTTTCTGATGGCAGCATCTCTCCAGCATGCAGGGTTAGTTTCAGCATGCATGATGCGACTGAAGCACATGCGCAGCCCCGACTGAGAGGAAGCATCAGGAAGACTTCCACGCGGCTGCATCTAAAGGTCAACCAACAAGCCTTCCCGAAGGAGCTCGATGCTCCATCCAGCGGTTGCAGATGGACGCAGCATGCCTGAGCAAACACTCAAGGTGTTGCTCAGTCCCAAACGGAACCTTTCCCCGAAGCGGCGTCCGACAAAACGGACCCAGAGCCCAAAGACTGGCAGAGCGGGGTTCCGGGTGTCCATTTGGGAGGATGGATTATCCCACTCCCACGCAAGAACTCCCCTACCTTCCTCCATCTCCTCCTCCTCGTCCTCACCCTCATCCTCCTCCTCCTCTTCTTCTTCCTCCTCTGGAACGCTCCCCTCGGTCCGTGCTTCTTCCTCCTCCTGCTCTTCCTCTTCCTCCTCCTCTTCCCCTTCCTCCTCTTGTTCGGCGTCGGAGAAAGGCTCATCGGCGGGCAGCGATCGCTCAGGCGACACGGCTTCTAGGTAGTCGTCACGGCCCTGGCTCGGTTCATCTTTGACCACGCCCACTGAAAAACAGACGGCACAAAATATAGTTTGGCTATAGCAAAGATGCAAAAAAAATCAATCGACTTACAATGAATAGTTGATTAATGGCTTATTAAATTAAAATTAGTGTTGTAGTTTGGCCACCATCCAGAAGACGGCGTCGCTGGTCATCCATCAAAAGAGTACTAATACAATAATTATTGTACTATTGTAATAAATGCAAAAAAAGCTCAATGAAAGCAGTAAAGTGCATATTTTTATATTAAACTTCTGCAAAAGTATTCACTTGTATACTTTAAATCAACATGTATAAAACTGATCCAGCAGCTCAGATCTAACCTGCCATTGGGACTTGCTCCTCCTCATCGTCATCTGGGGGTGGAGGTCCAGGCGGAGTACGAGGCCCTCTGGGTGCTGGTCTGGGTGGGCTGCCGTTATACTGGTCATCTTTTTCCCATTCTTTAAAAACAAAAACATAAACACAGAAACATTTAGCATGCAAAAAAAAAATAATACAAGCCTAAGAGAACAGAAACATAAATTCTTCCAGGAAGTAGAAGAAAAGATCAGAGTAGTAGGAGGCTTAGTGGCTCCACCTTGTTTGATAATCCGCTTGAGCCCAGTTGGTTGTTGCGGGGGAGGCGGTGGCGGTGGAGGAGGCGAACCGTGGTCGTGTCCGTGAGGACGCTCGGCGGTGCCGTAGACCGCCAAAGTCAGGCTGGTGTACCATCCACGAAGCACCAGCCCATCTGTGTTCACCTGCACGCACAGCGTCAAATCATTATTCACAAATCAACCACAGAGAACAGAAATTATGTGGCGCATAACTGATCTGTTACCTTTCCGCTGGGCCTGAAGACTATGGACTTGTTTTCATCATATTCCAAACTGTGGATAAAAACCGAAACATGAATGATTAAAACAAAATAACAAAAAGAAAACACAGAAACACATTTTAATTTGCCTAATTGATAATACACGCCAGCAAGGGAAAAAAAACATACCAACTTCATACAGTATGCTCAGGTAAATGCAACAGAGGGTTATAAAATCACCTCAGTCAGACAGACTGGAGCAGGGAAATATTTTTAACTGGCACCTTTAAAGACCAGAGCTGAAGAGCTTTACCGTTATTGATATTTTTGTGTAAAGAGTACGAAACCATGGTAATTTCACTCAGCGTTGTCATATTATGACATCTAACACACTTCCTGAGAAGTGAAGAAGAGATAGTTTTTGTATTAACTGATCACAACAGAACTACATTCTAAGAAGAAAAATCTTGTATGTGATTATAATAATAATGGGAAGTATGAGTCACAGTCCAAGAAATGTTTATTTAAAAACATCCCAGTCGCAACTGCTTAGGATACCGAAGCGATATTTCTACAGTAGTCATAGAGATTAGTCAAACCTGTCCTGCTGAAGTTCCCAGGACATATAATAATGCGGGTGTGTAAGCTTTACAAAAAGGCAACTCTACATGCATGTTTACGCTCCAGAGCTGCTGTGCACACCTTGGTTATTACGCAGCCAGAATAAAACTGAAAGACAAAAACATTCCTTTTCACCTCTCGCTTCAATGAGACCTTCACATTTTTGTGTCACTTTCAGATAATTGTGTCTGGGGTTGGGTTTCTGGACAGACCAGTTAGCCAACGCAGGAAACAAAGACACGGTACTAAGGATGGGTGCACAACAGTCCTAAGAAAACCAGTCCCACACGCTGCAGTGACTGGTTCTACAGGTGGGACAGACTCTTCCATCTAAGCGATCGGGAAATGCAGATAATAAGTACGAGACGGTTTAAAATGACAAAATGAGAGAAGGGAGAGTGGAAATAATCCTGACCTGCCCAGCCTGTGGAAGGTGGGGCTGTTGGGTTTGGTGACATTGTTGAAGAACAGCTCCAACTGAAAAGCGTGAGGTGAAGTCTCCCTGCAAGTACAGTAACCACACAGTTAGGACCTCTAAACTTATTGCCCTGACAGCTTCTGCTGATCCTTAAACATCTTGACATTTGACTTAATGGCTTTTCTGCTTTTATTACTATAGACATAATAAATAATGTACAGTGACATTTAACTTATTAAAGTTAAAAAATGATGGAGCACAATTTATGGCAAAGGTACTGGCCAAAATACAAAAACCTCCAAAACTACTTTCTGAAAATATCAAGAAAAACAAGTGGCTACATATATCCATACCAGAGTTTTATTAAAAGCTGCCAAACCCCATTTGTTAACGTTTCCACATTCTTAAGAACTTAGTCATTACATTTGGTTATAATAGATCACAAACAGCTCAACATTCCTACTCACATTTTCTCTTGCATACTAGCACATCCCAAACATGCCAATTACCTTCAAACTTTTCCATAGGGAATATTTAATACTACATCTGCAGTGGGCCGGCGCCCTACTCACAACCCTTTAACATTTTTTTACATTTTGTAATTTAATACAGCAGAAAGCTACATTAGAACCTTTAGGATTCTCATTTCACACATCTGCATATGTTCATGTCCTTATGCTATACATCTCTTGTGCCATGTCTGATCTAACTTTGCATATATAGAGACTGAAAGTTTCACCAGTTCTTCTCTGCAACATCTGGACTTTGACTGAACCATTCTAGCTTTTTTTTTTTTTCTCCGAAGAGTTTTTGCGGCGCTAGTGGCTCGTATTTTTTATACAGTAGGCAGACAGGAAGGAGGGTGAGGAGAGGGGGGAAGACATCCGGTAAAGGTCGTCGGGACCGGGAGTCGAACCTGCGACGTCCGCGTCGAGGACTAAGGCCTCCAAACGTGGGGCATGCTAACCCCCTGCGCCACCACAGCACGCCCCTAACGTGAATCTGCTTTGATCTGAACTGTACTGTTGCAGCTCTGACTTTATGTTGAGGGTCCTCCTGCTGAAAGACGAGCATCAGTTTCAAGGCTTTCACAATCTCAAATGAATTTCCGTCCAGGATTGCATCTTATGTAGCTTCGTCTATATTTCTATCAACTTTAACCAAACGTCTCAGTTTCTGATTGGAAAAAGAATCTCCACAGCATTGTACTGCCAACTTCAAGTTTCAAATTGCAGATGATTTAATTGGATTGATGTGAAGATTTAAACACATGTAGAGATTCGCAGGTGGACCTCTTAAAACCTGACTTGACCATTTGACCTCTGCCTAGCTTTAACCCCGAACTGGCCAGAGTGCTGATCCTGTTTTTTCACTACTGCTCTAAAATAAACCTCTGAGGCATTTATAGCGCTACTGGATTTATACTCAGATTAAATTAAACAAAGGTGAGCTATTATTGGCAGCTAAAGGGAAGTGGTTGAAAACAAATGCATGACACACATTTATTTGAAAGACTTTCAAAGACACATTTTATTTCTTTTCGAGTTCAGTTGTCCGCCTCATAAAATCCTATTGAAATCCAAGGACATTTTTGGTTGTAATCTGAAAAAGGGAAAACGTTAGAGGGATACTTCTGCAAAGTACTGATTAGACCACATACATTTAAAACAGGAAAAACAAGTAATTATTCGCCCGGTGGCTGTTGTGGAGCAGCAGCTCTTACCCAAATGCTCTGTTGTCAGGTAAGTTACTGTGAGCTTTGATCCCTGGAGGAATCACCCGAACCTCTGTGATCAAAACCCCGCAAGGAAACCGCACCACATCCACGTTGGTTAGCTGCAGAACACATGACAGCAGTCATTCACTGCATCACAAAAACCAGACATCTAAAATATCATCTAATTTAAACAGGATTAGCTCTTTATTGTACTGTAGCATTAGCATGTTAGGTAACCAGCAAACAAACTAAAGGCTGTATGGACGAAAAATAAATCTAATACTCGAAGATAACAGACTATTTTGTTCATGTTGGATATAAGGAAAGTGTTGCCACCATAGTTTATTAGGTATTTTGTGAACCGCGACTTAAAAGCAGCCACTGTGACCGGTAGATGTGCAAAAACACACAACTGCTAATGTTAGCCAAGTTAGCATCGTTAGCTTCAAAGTTGAGCACCTTTCCACAAAAAGTCCTAAATGAGATCGATATGAGTTTTGCATGCGTGCTTTTCTGAAGGAAATGCAAAGGACGAAATTGAGATGCAAATGTCAGAATTACCTCAGCGCTTTGATGCTTAAATGTATCGAGAAAAAGAAGCTCCGTTGAGGTGTCCCCCGCCATAGCTTCCTCGCTTTGGGGACGGGAGAAGAAAAACTTCCGGCCCAGTAAATACATCCGGGGCAAATCAACAAAGTACGATTCAAAACAAACAAAAATAGTAATTAACTATCTAATGTAACTAAATGTAAAATATAAATAAATAAGCCAAATTATTATTATTATTATTATTATTATTATTATTATTATTATTATTATTATTATTATTATTATTATTATTATTAATAATAATTGCCATCCATATATAATAATTGATATATATTATGTATATATTATGATAAAATTATTGTTGTTATTATTAATATAATAATAATAATAATAATAATAATAATAATAATAATAATAATAATAATAATAATAATAATAATAATAATAATAATTTAAAAAAATATTGTTGCTGTTGCTGCTATCAATAGTACGTCTGCTTCCAAATTTATATTTTCCTTCTTATTATTATCATTAGTATTATAATTAACAGTAGTTGCAAAATTAAGTTGTACTTAATATTTTTATACTGTATCTCAAATGACTGAGAAGAGATTTTATTTGGGGTGGGGGGAGTTGTGTTTATCTCATCATAAGACATTCTTAATTTGACCTTTTTATTCCGTAGTAGTGTATTTTGATATTAATTTGTTGTGGCTTTTATGCCGTTTCTGTTTCTGCCTTTTCTTTCTCTTTGGATGTTTCACAGATAAAATACATTTACATGTAAATGCTTCGTTGTTGAAATTCTCTGATATTGTTATTATAAAATAGAAACAACTGTCTTTTTGTGATTTCTTTTTCAGAAGTGATACAAAGATTTTTTGCTGTTGCTACTGATAATAATAATAATAATAATAATAATAATAATAATAATAATAATAATAATAATAATAATAATAATAATAATAATAATAATAATAATAATACAATTATTGTTGCTGTTGCTGCTGTTGTTATCAATAGTACGTCTACTTACCTTCTTATTATTATCATTAGTATTATAATTATATAAAAAGCCAATTTTTCCCTTTAGGCCGCTGAACTCGAGGGCTGGATAATATTGTAGAGAATGACAGGAACAAATTTCAGCCCTCCACTCTCTGCCACGTCCTAATCTCTCCTGCACCTGAAAGTAGGCGGGGACACCAGGTATGCAGTCACGTGGTCAGACAGGTAAGAATCGCTACAAAAGCGTTGAACGTTCAGCCATTACTCCGCGATGGTGACTGCGGCAGGTTCAAGGAGGGATCAAACTTTCTGGATTTACCAAGCTCACCTTTGCGCTCAGGTGTCACACTAAAAGTAATTTCTATTCCTCCTTCGTGTTCCAGCCTCATATCACCCTCCGTGCTGTCCTTCGGTTCAGTGTAGTATCACCGTAGGTTTTTATTTTAGGGTCGTGTTCGTTCAGATGACGGCGCAGGTAGACTACCTGGTGGTGGTTTTCACCGCCACATCTGGAGCGAGCGGAGAGCTGCTGGGTTCTGACGAGAAGGACCTGGTCCAGTTGGTTTGGCAGCTGGTCAATGTGAACACCAAAACGGTAAAAACGCCTTCTTACTCTTTAGCTCTGGATGTGGTTCAAGCAGGAAATCCAGTGAATAGAATGGACAGGGAAACTATAAACTAAAACTACACCATGTTAAGAGTTGGAACGACTCTTTAACAAAATGTCTGTTTTGTTC
Source organism: Xiphophorus maculatus (assembly GCF_002775205.1). Lineage (NCBI taxonomy): Eukaryota > Metazoa > Chordata > Actinopteri > Cyprinodontiformes > Poeciliidae > Xiphophorus > Xiphophorus maculatus. Next base: position 16,883,903 of record NC_036445.1, read on the forward strand.
TTTTCTCTAATTATCTGTTTGATTTGAATCCAAAGAAGCAGAGATACTTTTGTGGTAACATGTAAGGATGTTAAACATCTATTATGCTAAATGTCACAAACTAACCGGCTCTTGCTCATGAGAGTTATAATATCTACGTTATGAAGTGATAAAAGGTCACAGTCATTTGGATGTGCGCTATTATTCCATACCGTATAGGTTCCTGGGTAAGCTACTGTTTCAGGACTGACTTGTTTTCTGTCTTTGAACCAGTTGGGCAGGGTGAATGAGATCCTCATTAGGCCTGACCTCTCAGACTCCACAGAGGAAAAATCAGACGAAGATGTAGTGGTTGAGTGTAAGGAGGAGGATGAGTCTTCCTCCGGGGCAGACTGCATGTACACTGCGGCAAGTCTTGACAGCGGTTTAAATATGGTAATGATGTCCTTTGAGTCTTCAACTGTCTTGTGACCTGAAATCTTGGTGATAATCAAGTTTTCTTCCAGTAAGCGTCTTGTGCTTTTTTTCTCTTTTCTCTATTTTGTATTTTAGTTCAATCTGCAGCTGACAAATGAGGTGAACAGTGCGGGCGCGGGCACGTCGTTGTGTTTGTGTACAGACGGGCAGCTCCATATCCGTCAAGTGATTCACCCAGAGGCCGCCAGCAAGGTGAGCGAACTGGGTTGGGCTGAACGCCTCCCTGCTGCAGGAACCTCCAGCGTTGCTCTCAGCCGAATTACTCTGAACCTGTCCGATGACACACGCCCCTTGAACATACCGTGCTACACCTGTGCACAGACAGAGAGGCTGAATGCATTCTCCCACAACTGTTACACAGAAAAGAGTAGCAAAGAAGGCGGTGTGTGCCATGCTGGCTTGAGCAAACATGAATGTGATGAATGTAATAAAACAGCAGCTGCTAATGGGCTTTTTGTTCACATCTTTTTCTCTGAATGTTCTCCCCTCTTACTAGAACATCCCGGTCCCAGACTGTTTCTACTCTTTCTTTGACTTGCGGAAAGAGTTCAAGAACCACTTCGCCACCTCTGACCTCAAGGCTTTGAATGCACACGTCATGGCAGAGTGTATCCTTTGTTGACATGTTGGTACTGTTTAATATGGAGTCATAAAAATGTCTGGTGTGATTGATTTTATATCACACCTAAAAGCTTTAAAACAAAAAACTAATGTTAACAACAAAGATCACAAGAGCAGGATTTCGTATAGGAAAAAAACATCCGAACCACTGTGACTCTATGTGAAAATATAAATTATAAATCCTACATCACATGTGTCTGACCACATTTTTACTCTTCGTTTCTTGGCCACTCCCAGACCTGACGACCGCTGAGGTTGTAGAATCAAGAAAGCAGCGAAGCATGACCTGTCTGACGGCATAAAGTGGGTCAAAAGGTCTCACAAAACTAACCGTCAGGCCCCGATCTAAAGAGTGTCAAAACCGGAAGAGAAACACAGTTAAAATCGTACAGCATTTTAACTGTGGCCGAGGGACACAGCCTTAGAGAGTTACAACATCTCTAAGGCTTCAGTGAACATCAATAGGAGCCGTTATCCACAAAGGGACAAAACACAGAACGGTGGCCAGAAGTGACTGGCCGACAAAACTGCCTCACAAGTCCTACAGTTTTCCAGGAGATCACAAAAAATCTAAATAAAAGCGATACACTGCAGGCCTCGGATACGTCTATTAGGATCAGTTGTTAATGATTCAACAATAAGAATGAGACTAAAACCAAGACCAAAACTACCATTGATTATAAATAAGACAAAGACTTGTATCACATTTGGCAAAAATAATCCTTAAGATCCCCAAGACATTTGAAAAAATATTCTGATGAAACGACAGTGGAACCTTTTTTTTGGAGGTTTGAGTCTTGTGTAAAGTTAACGCAGCGTTTCAGAAAGTACAGATTGGAGTAAACAATTAAAAACAAAATGAACGTTTTGGCGTGATGTAGTTACATTCTGATGTGATTGAGATGCTGCGGCTTGACCTCAAAGAGGATATAAAGGCGCAAACCGTCTCCAATTTAAGTGATTTAAAAAATATTTCAGCAACTACAAGTGGGCTAAAGTTCTTTCACAAAAACATAAAGTGTATTGCCAGTTTTCATTGCATGGTATTATTTTTCCACATAAGTTAATAATAACAAGTGTTTTTTTTGTTTTTTTTTTCCTAAGGGAATTCAGCATTTGAAAACTGCATTTCATATATCCTCAGGTTCTTTTTCCATATTAACATCTGTTTGATCTGAAAATAACAAAGTTCCAGGTGAAATCTGTAAGGGTGCAAATAATTTTCACTGCACTTTAAGTGTGTTTTTGGTTTCTTCATTCTGGTTTAATCTGGTGTGAACATCTTACACTCAGCAATAACTCTTTACAGGTTTAAAGCTAGGGCGTTGGCTGCAGAGTAAGAAGTTTTGAAATGCAAATAAGGAAAGAATGGAGCACTTTGCTAAGCCCTAAGAGAAAGAGTGTGTGTTTAGCCAGTAGGGCTAACCTCACACACCCAGTGGTACAGAAAACCTGACGTCAGTGTTTTAAGTCACCCATCCAGACGTGCTTCTTCCCATTTTTCATTAAACACACCTGTCTGTCTAGATAAGCACTTTCCTTAACTGGATCATCTTCAGCTCTTAGCCTACCTGTCGATGTGTCCTCCATGTGGGATCCCTCGGCCAATCAGGATCCTCTGTCTGTTCTGCCTGCAGAAGTAGCCGTGCAGCAGGTCCGGCTTATGACCAGCATTATTCTCTCTCTGCTCTCTGAGCCATACTGTGAGTATCTCACACATGAGGCTAAAAGAAAACTGTACTGTCAACGAGACAGGTTTGCTATTACTGTAGTAGGAGAAGAGAACGACAGCTGCTAATTATGGTATCGAGTTACTTCAACTTTGGTGGATTTTATGTGATAGACGAACACAAAGTAGCACATACTTGTAACGTAGCAATACATGGTACATAATGCCTTTTTCAGAATCCACCCAGAAGAATTACAAGAATAACACATGAATATAGTTTGCTCTACAGCTATAGAGCAAACTATATTCTGTAGATGTTTAAGGTCGTAGTTCTTCTATCAAGTCTGAAGTCTTCTGCAGCCTCTAACACGTTTCCTGTGTATTTAGCTCCATCTATCTTCCCAACAGCTTTGTCCAGATTCCCTGTTGCTTCTGAAGAAAATAATTTCCACACCACAATGCTGCCACCACCACATGTCACATGTGACGTGTCCAGCATGATATTCACTTTGGGTTTTCCTCCCCACGTTATGTTTTGCATGTACTCTATTAAGTTAAACTTTGGTCTCATCTGACCAGGGTGCCTTTGCCTACATGTTTACTGTGTTTGTGCAAAACTGCAACATATTTTCTCAAAAACTGCTTTTTTCCTGTTGCTGTTCTTTCATAAAGGTCAGATTTGTTGTAATGATGGATTGACCAGAGCTTTGTGGATAATATTATATAACATTATCCACTTTAAATTGTCTCCCTGACCTTTCTTATGCGTTCCCTGATCTTCATTATGTTTTTTCACTAATGTGCCCTGGCAAACCTCTGAGGCCTTCATGGAACAGCTGCATGACATCAAAGTACAAAACCAAGGACTCTATTTATTAATTATTTGAAGAATTTGAATTGGTTAATCTAATTCATAAAATCCAATTAAGTGAATTCAAGTTTTTAACATGACAGAATGTGGAAAAACTCTCTTTTGTGAGGGTCTGTATCCTCAAAATGTCCAATCCATGTTTAAGTGTAAAAAACAAAATAAAATACTGAAGTGGGTGATTTTAAAATAGAAAGCAAGAAAAGCACAAGCTGCGCCATCTTAAACTATTATACTGACTGTGTTTGATCATTCTTTGCTTTTTCATTCCAGGTAACAGTTTTTCCAACCCAGAGAGAGTAAATGAGAGATTTGAAAGTGGCACTTGGTAAGTGAATTTTTTTTTGCTTATACTCTTTCTAACATTAAAATCAACCCAGGCTGTTTCCTACCAGACTGTATTTGTATGGTTGCGTGTCTGCAGCAGTAAGATGGAGAAAGTGTGCGACAACACGGTGATCAGAGCCAGAGGGTTGCCATGGCAGTCTTCTGACCAGGACATCGCTCGGTTCTTTAAAGGCCTCAACATTGCCAAGTATGTTGAAGTGGAAATGGAGTGCAGTCATGCGAGCTTTTATTTAGGATGATCTTTCACTGTATGGTCAATGTTGTATTTTACAGAGGAGGGGCCGCTCTGTGTCTCAACGCTCAGGGGAGGAGGAATGGAGAAGCACTTGTTCGTTTTGTCAGTGAAGAGCACAGAGACTTAGCCTTGCAGAGGCACAAGCACCACATGGGCAACAGATACATTGAGGTAACGGGTCTGGAGGCACCGCTTGAAAAGCCCTTATTCTGTCATGATGCACCGATTTTACACTTTCATCTGAAGCACTAAACAGACAACATGTTCGTTTTCAACAACAGGTTTACAAAGCAACGGGAGAAGACTTTCTGAAGATAGCAGGAGGTGAGAAGGAATCATGAATTCATATCATGTATATTTTCTCATTTCTCAGAAGGATTATATGCATCAAGAACAAAAAGTGCCACAAGTGAATAAATACATAATTTCCTAAATCAATATTTATGGACAGGATAATTGAAAACACAAACATTACTTAAATACATGTAGTTATAGCAATTTAAAAGTTTGAGTACTTCATGATAAATAAAAATAAATGTCCAAATTATTGTATAAAATAAAAATGTCCTATTTGCTGAAATTATATGTTATTATTTTAGTATTTATTTAGTTATTGGGAAGGTATCTTTTTTTGTATTTACACATTTTTTCAAATGCTGACACATCCCTTTTATTTATTTAACATATTTAATAGTGTGTAATTAAAACTATTGCATACATAAATTTGTATTTGATAAATTATTTTTTTGTAGTATAGTGGCACTTTTAACCCTTGATGCTGAAGAAACATGAAATAATTTAATCTATTGAGAGAAAAAAGATTATAGATGCATTTTAGTGAGTAAAGTACATATTTTAAGGAATAATTTAATATGTTCACCATGCACACGTTTCCAGTTTGATTAATTTGGTATCTTCCACTGACCAAACAGTTTTCCATGCATAATATTTTTCATGCAGATCATGAAACGGATGAGAATGAGCTTCATGTATTAACAAAAGGTCTTTTTTTAAGTAATAATTTCACCTTTGTTTTTTTGTGTTTTGTTGGGCGCCATTTTGGAATATCTGTCTGCTTCTTTAATCATTACAGCAATAAAATAAACTTTAATTGTGACAGCAACACAATCAATCTTATTCATTTTTGTTTTAGTTTTTGGTTCCCATGCAACCACCATTTTGAAAACTTTCTGGATGCATCTCTCCAAAGGGGAAAGAATATTAGTGGAAAAAATGCACCATTTGTTTGCTATATTTAAATAGGAAAGTGCATTCCTGCATTTTTCTGTTCACGTTGTAATAAAAGGCTGGTTTAGTTGAAGTCCTGAGGACATTTGGTGGTCCTGCTGCTCCTGCAGATTCCTGAATGTAATAGTTGTCATAACTCAAATTTTTGAAAAACATAAAGGTGAAATTATGCCCACATTTTAAAATGTCATGCACTTTGGTAAACTGTAGCCCACTAATTAACATTTCCATAATGTGTGTTTTGTTCCAATTATTTTAGAGAAAATTTATAATTTGCAGATTGAATTGTCAGCTATGACTCAACTGTGGCATTTGGTCATTAATGTTAATAACATCTTTTACAAGAGCTGCAGAATGAACCTCACAATAACATGCTAGGAGAAATTTTGAATGATTAAGACAATAAAGTCAAGTTTGACATGCTCGTGGTGTGACTTCCACAAAAACCCATTTTAATTCCCGACCTCGTGCTATTTCCGTGCTTCTTTTCTTTCGCTTTTTCTCTCAGCACGTTTTCCTGTCCAGCCACTGATTAATATAAGCTATGAAACCTTTAGGAAATATTCACACTGCAGTCCATAAAGGCGAACATAATGTGTTGTGAGTTTGGCTAAATCTTCTTGTGTCCCATCAGGTACCTCAAACGAGGTGGCAATGTTCCTGTCCCGTGAGGACCAGATCATAGTGAGGATGCGAGGACTCCCCTTCAACGCCACGCACGACGACGTTCTCAGATTTTTCTCACCAGAGGACGGCTCTAAAGAGACGTGTCCCATCAGCGGAGGGAAGGACGGCATCCTCTTCGTCCGCTACCCGGACGGACGACCGACGGGAGACGCTTTTGTGTTATTTGCCTGCGAGGAGCACGCTCAGTGCGCTCTGAGGAAACACAAGGAGCTCCTGGGGAAGAGATACATTGAGCTGTTCAAAAGCACGGCAGCGGAGGTGCAGCAGGTATGTCAGGGTGTGACGTGGTTTTGATTCTCCTAGCAGTTTAAACAGAGTGGCAGGTCTGGTTGCCTCGTGGTGTCAGTGGAAGGTTTGAGGAAAATAAAGGAAAAATAAGGTGTATCATGCATATTAGACTTGTATCGTCTAATGTATTGTTAAAGGTGCAGAATGTAACTTTTATAAAAGTTATTATTTTTGCATATTTGTTAAAACTGTCACCAGGTTATGAGACTGATAATCTATGAAAAGATTGATCTCCTCCCTGAGCTGCTACTGCTGTGTTAGGAAATGTACCTCACCAAAACCAATCAGTCAAGAGGAGTGTCTTAGCGCTGCCAATCAACCTCATGTACTTGCTGCTCAATGAATAGAATAGAATAGAATAGAATAGAAGTACTTTATTCATCCCAGCAGGGAAATTAAATGTAATGGTGGCGAAGAAATGGCTTACCGTTACAGGAAAACTGTCATCAGTGGCCATGCTAGCTAGAGTGAGCATTCATAACAGGATATGCTAGCTACAGTGTAGCTTAGAGCTACAGAAGTGGGGATGAGCAGCGCCACATGGAGCGGTGATTGGCAACACTAAGACCCTACTGGGGAAAGTCAGAGGAGCTCATTTTTTCACAGATTATCTGTCTCAAAACATAATGCCATGACATAGTGACAGTTTCAACAAATATATAGAAATATATTTTTTCTAAAAGTTATATACTTCGGCATTAAAGCTACTAATTGGATGATCAGGAAGAGGCTAGGATAATAATGAGTAGAAAACCATTGAAGATTTATTATTTGTTCTTTTGTTTCTTACCTTTTGGGGTTTTTTCAGTTTTAAATTGTGTTTATGCTTGTGGCTATCAGGTATTGTAGCAATGTAAGGGTGTAGTTTTTACAAAGCCTTACACCTGCATCCTACCTGTGTGTTTGCAAACAAACTTCTTCCTTTTCTGCATCCTGCACTCCCTCACTCTGTCTATTGAGGTTCTAATGTTCAATTTCCTATCTCTCATGACTGGTGCACCTACTGCCCATAACTATATATCTATGCAGAGGCCTTTCCTCTTGTATACGAGCCTGTGGGGCCTTTATCTGTCTTCTCCAGAAATGCAAACATGCTGGTGTCCTGTTGGCTGCAGGCCAGCTCCTGTTTGACAACGCGACATATTTAAACACAGCATTGCCTCGGCTTTCTTTGCCTCCTTAGTTCTGCCATGTAGGTGTTTCATTGTTGGGTTTAAACTAATAACAGCAGATCTGAGTTATCATTTGACTGTTTTATCTAAAAAGCATCTCAGGCAAACAAGGAAATCCTAATCCAGAATGAGTACTTCAAGTTGAGAATCTCATGTCAAACCTTGTGTGCATTTCAGGTGTTGAACCGGTACTCCTCCGCCCCGCTGATCCCTGTTGCCCCAGCCCCCCTGGTGTCAGTGCTGCCCGCGGTTTCTCTCCTGCCTCCTCCTGGCGGTGTGAGGGACTGCCTCAGGCTGAGGGGACTACCGTACACGGCGAGCATTGAGGATATCCTCTCCTTCCTGGGCGAGTTTACACAAGATGTCAGACAACATGGTGTGCACATGGTGCTCAACCAGCAGGTACATGCAGCAACCATCTTGACACACCCTGCGCTCACATATTTTCTTGCACAAATTTCCAAAATCATACATTCAACATAAACTTTATCACTGCGTCACTGTTTCTTTGAGAGGACGGTTTGTTTCTGTCTCTCAAAAGTGCTTGTCTCTCCAAATAATAATCAAATAAGTAGAATATGTAGTATTAAAAGATTCATATAAAACACAATAACAAATTTGAACTGCAAGGTGTTTCAAAAGTGCAAACCATCCTTATTGGGACATGCAAATGTTCTTCCCAGCAAACTTCTCTTGTATCTCTCAAAGGCCAATTTAATGCTTCATTTTGCATTTTAGAGCATCAATTTTAAGAAATGATTGGTAGCAATGAAGGTAAATAAAATGTGATAACCATTGTCTAAGATGAAGTTTTGCATTAATGTGATCCCCTCGTGTTCAGCCTGTACTAATCTGTACTAATAAACAAAAATATGTTAAATTTCAAGCTGGTATGACTGCTGTGGAAATCCATGGAGTCAACTTGGACACAAAGTTTCAAAGCTTCTCTTAAAATATCCAAATAGTCCATATTTTCCATTCCACTAGATCAGACATTTTTCTGACTGAACAGTTGTTTTTCTCCATCGTTTCATTCACCTACCATCAAAATGTAGTTGAGTTTTAAAAAAGTGAAGAACTTGAAGATGAATGTGAAGTTTCACATTAATTTAATAAATATGTCTTGAAAATATGAGCTTCATAAAAACTGATGGGTTCTTTTAAGTTCAGATTTATGCTTTCATTCAAAAGCCATGCCCACTTAGATCATTCATCATCATTTTTGAGGCGTTGTCTGATTGCCTGAGGCTGCAGGTGATGTGAAAATACTCTGTTTTTGCAAAAATAATCCCCTCAACACTGTTGGTTCTTGCTGCTGTAGATCATGTTTGTAGTCTGGAACATAAATTTAATCTGCTACAACATCTCAGATTAGCCACACTACCCTTAACTTTAACTTTAGTGTAAGTAGTGTTCCCAGTTTTAGAAATTATTTGTCTTTTTTATGTTTGTTTTCATCTCTAGGTAAGAGATGTACATTTCTCGGCCGTTCAGTTTTAAGACTACACTGAGATTTTACTTTACTGAATTTTTGTAGAACGCAGCAAAACTATTATTAACAGTACTGGGTTTTCTGGATCCTGTCTGATCCAGTCCAATGAGTTGATTAATATAAAGCTTATGAAATTGTAACTTATGTTTCAGAATCTTCTGTGCCTCTACAGGCTCGAACCCATAAAGATTAAAATGAAATGAATTAAAAAGGGCTTTTTTTAAGTGGGTGTAAATGTAAGTAAATTAACAGGATTTTGTGGATCATTCAGTGAATCTGAAGTTTGTGTGCCACTGTACTGAATAGTGCATGTGTGGTGTGATCTAGAGCAGTGTTTCCCAGCCCTGGTCCTCAAGGCACATTGTCCTACATGTTTTAGAGGTTTCCCTTCTTCAATGTGCCTGATTCAACTGATTGCAGTTCAACACACGCCTGTTATTCAGTCACCAATTGAAATCAGCTGGACTGAAGCAAGGAAATACCTAAAACATGCAGGGCAGTGTGCCTTGAGGACCAGGGTTGGGAAACACTGATCTAGAGTGTGTAATTCACAGTGTTCAGCTACATCTGGGACATGTATGTTACTGCTGCTCTGTATCTTTGATACTTTGATACAACAGCCTAGCTGGGAATGAATTTTAAAGTCACTCTGAGTGGCTTCCAGTGGGCAAATAATTATTAGCCAAATTATTTGGAAAATCACTTTCAGTTTCAATTTTCTGGCATGCCGAGGTGAGTGAGCGATCAACAGTGCAGACAGAAAAGTGAAGTGGAAGACCAAGTGCTGTTGTTATCGGATCAATTCTGTGCCTCTGCTGGGACTAACCAATGAAGTATCAAATGTCTCTTTGATGTGACACATTTCCTCTCTCCGTTGTGTTTGCAGGGCCGTCCGTCGGGCGACTGCTTCATCCAGATGACCTCAGCAGAGCGGGCACTGCAGGCCTCGCAGCGGCTCCACAAACACGTGATGTCCAGCCAGCGCGGCGCGAACAGCCGCTACGTGGAAGTGTTTCCCTGCAGCACTGACGAGATGGGCTTGGTGCTGATGGGAGGCTCGCTCTCACACACGCACACACACGCACACACCCGGAGCAGGAGTGGGACAGGGCTCAGCCCGCCGCCATGTAAGTCCAGACGTAAGTGCTGCTGGGAGCTGGGGGTGCTTCGGGTCTGCAGGGTAGGTGAGCTCCTGCCGGGGTGGCAGAGTTGCTGGTTTTTCCTCCAATCTAGATCTGTGGGAGGATGTGGGAAGGATTCATACTCTGAGTGTGTGTGTGTGTGTGTGTGTGTGTGTGTGTGTGCGTGTATCAACGTGAGACTGAGTCTTCTTGTTTTAATTTAGTATGATCACTACACCCATTTGCATGTAATGATGATACTGTTTTTAATACATTCCTTCACTTTTCACTCTGATTGGATACTGTAGTGTAATTTTCCATCGGCATGTTTGTTACTCGTTTCTGATTCCTTTACTTTACCACTGCTGAACTGATTCACAAAGATCTGAAAGGCTCCGAAAAGTGTAAGCAAAGCAGTTCCTCAACAAGCTCAGAATGCGGCAACGCGGCTTACAGTTTTCTGATCCCGTCAGATCGGTAGTGGTGGTCCTGGGATTTAGCCTCAACAGACAAGCATACGTTAGGTGTGTGCGCCTCCTGTGCTTGTCCAATCAGGATCTGTGTGAGGGGTGGGCAGAGCTGCTGCGTAGATGTGCTTTGGTCTCAGTGTCTGTTCACAATTAAAACTGGTTTGATGGCTGATGAATTTCTGATTTATGGTGCAAATGATTATGTCAGTAGAAGCAATATTACATGCTTTAGTTGGAATGAGTTCAGCTTATTTTGAGATGAATTTTTTGTAGATAATTTCTATAAATAAGAAAATACTTACTGTAATTAGATTACATACATTACACAGAGTGATATATTCAAAATATTTCTTATGTTCATTTTGATTATTGTTGTTTTTAGCTAGCGATAATACTTTTTTTTCAGAAATTAATATTACATAAAAATATATAAGGCCAAAGTAATCATATTTCCACATGGAGGATAAGCCACAAAATATCATTTCTAAGTAAGCTGGCTGTTGACAGAGCGATGGGGGGAAAAAAGCATATAAATGGAAAGTTAAGTGGAAGAAAAAAGTCTGGTAGATTAAGGTCCCATAAGAAACGGGGCTAACTATAGCTTTTTGAGGTTTATAAAGCAAAGCCCACTCAAAATTCTGGGCGAGATTTACAAGACATGGACTGCACCAGAGTCGTTTCCCACACTACGAACCCAGGACAGGACATACAACTGTCCCTGACAACTATAAACATGTCTCACCTGGGTTAAAGAGAAGAAGAACTGTTGCACAGGGGTCCATTATCATCTTTTGAGATACATGAGATTTTATATAAAAATAGAGTTCACAGTCTGAAAGCGGAGTGGAGAGGTAGAAAATCCATGTAGCAGGAGGACAGATCAGGTTTAATGACCAGTGATCTCTGTGCTGGACTGACCAACAAACTGGCCTGACCTAAACCCCACAGCAGCAGCAGAGGCTGATTTTCTCTACACCACGCTGCATTGAGTCGGTGTTTTATGCAAACGGAGTATTTTCATTAGTCTCTTGCAATATTCTTACTTTGTTGGATTTTTGTTGCAAAGCATAATATTACTAATTTACTCAAACATACAGTTGAAACACACCAATCGTGGAAGCAATATGTCATAAAAGAGTTTTACTTTTAAAAATAAATTACTGAAGCAATTTAACCTCTTTATTTTACTCTAAAATATTGGGATATGTAAATCTAAAATAGCTTTTTAAGACTTATTAATTTAAATAGCTTCTTGCTGCTGGGATTGTTCAGTGTCGTTCTCATGTAAATTGGTCTATGAGGAATTAGGAAAAGAGCAAAAACTTCTGATTTCTAATCAATCAGATCAATCATAATCTAATTAAAAAGATTTTTTGAAGGTTTAAACTGTGATTTCTTTAAATCTTTTACATTACACAGAAAAATGCATGCATCACATGCACAATAAAGACATCAGTGGTTGTTGCATGAGCTCCTCTCTCAACATCAAACAATTACCTCACTTCACCACCACGACTCCCCTTTCCTCCAGGTTTGACGGATTTTATATTTCTGTTTCTGTCCTTGTTCCTCCATTATTTTAGGTTTATCTCCTCCATCGTACTCTTTCACTCCAGTTCAACAAATCCTCCCCACGGACGCTGCTGCAGCTGCAGCTGCAGCCGCTGCTGCCCTTTACCCTCCTATGGGGCAGATGTTGCTGGCACCTCGCCCCCTGCACCCCGGACATCCTTACTACCCCGCATCTGCTCAACTGTACATGAACTACAGTGCTTACTACCCCAGGTAAAAAAAAAAAAACAACTAAACAATTAGAGGTTAAAAATAAACAAAAACATTGTTAAATCTTGGAAACAATTGTTTGTGGTCATAATTTTCAGCCATATTCCTTCAAAATGTGTGTATGTATATGAATAGAAGATATTTTTTTGACACTGTAAGCTGCTGCTGAGTTCATGAACATTTTAGGCAAACATAAACCTTGGCTTCAGCCTATTCCTTTTTTTTGGTAAATTATGGGCTTCTGAAGGTGTTTTCTTATCTGTGTGTGATGTTGATAATTTACCAAACTAAAGTGAAACTGAACTGAAAATGCTGTCAAATTTAAAGCTTTATGAAATAAATAGGGCGCCCCATTAAATATTTAGTTATTTAAGAAAATATTCACATATTGATGTGAATCTTTTTTTATTTATCTCTTGAAAAAGTGATTTAAAAATTAAACCTTAATTTACTCATTAACAAAAAATATCAACAAAAATGTGTTTTCTGCCTGAGGCAAAAGTTCTTCTTGTCCCTATCCAGCAGACTTTGAGGAAAGTTTGCTTCACTCTGTGTGGTACCAAAACATTTTTATGTTATTTATCTCTCTAGTGAACACTGGTCCAGACATTTTTGTCTTTTTCAAGATTCTCAAACTTCATTCTGACCCTCATGTTGTTCTTAGAGAGCAATGGTTTCGTTTTTTCACATCTCTAAGGAAAGTTAAACTTGTTCAGTCTGTTTTTGATTGCCTGTTTGGGGTTCATGTAGGATCTTGCTTTTACTCATGATGTTCACTCTTACTTCAGTAGTCAGGAGTGCAGAAAGCTACATATCTGAGGTTCATATGGGGCATTTCTGCATCAGTATGCTGAGTGTTAAAGAAACATTTTATTTTGCACATTTTTCTACTCCCATTTGTCTCAACTGCTTTTAAAAACAGCCCAAGAACTTAAAAAAAACATCGAGCTGTTCTTGGGCAGTAAGTTAATGTTTTTTGGTGTCTGGAAAAAGAACCATTTCAAAAACCTCCCAATTGATAAGTCACATTTCACAGCAACTACGCCGTTACCTAGTAACCCCCGTGGAGCTCCGCCCATCACCTAATAACCGAAGAGGAGCTCCAGGACGTTTGGTCAACTGGTTTTACCGCTTTGTGCGCTGTACAATGGCTGCTGGAGTGTTTTGTTGTTGATTTACTGTCTAGAGTAAATCAACTGCATCCTAGTTGATTATACAAGAGGCCCGACTTCTGCTTTTCAAAGATGTGTGGTATAATTGCGCATTATTTTCTTGTTGGGGTATAATTGTTGAGTTTATACCCCAACAACTCATTTTAAATCCAAGTGAGCTGCCAGCAGCAGAACTGACCAGACTAAAATCTAATTATTTTTTCAAAAATTGCAATGAATATGTATATCCCAGAAAGAGATATAAGTGGTCCTTTAATAATTTCATGAAAATTTGACTGAAAATGTATCTTTTTCAGTTTTTATGGGTTTGTATTACTTAAGCCTTTCACTATTGTTAGCATTGTTATTAAATGCAGACATGTTGGAAAAGCATCTATTTTTTCCACATGATTGTATGGGATAAACTATCACTGCACATCACCTGGTCACAGTTAATTTGGAGGACAGATGAAGCTAAATGCAGAGCGATCACGTATTAGAGACTTTAGACTGGGGCGGCGCTCACGTTGTTAGATCTGCTCTAGTATCCAGAAATAAAATATGTTAATTGCAGAGAAATGTGAACGTTTAGTCTGGGGTTGAAATGTTTCTTGTCAAGGAGAAAGACTGGGACAAGGGTGGTTAATAACTGCAGACCGTGTTATCACAGAGCTTGGTAAACATGAAGTGACCTCTGTTTCTGCCTGGACGGTCATTATGAAGGCACTTAAAGACAACACCCAGAGTCCCTCCCAGTTTTATGCTTTTCTTCCCGCTGCTTAGTTAGTGTGTGTTTTAGTTTCTGAGAATAAGCCAGTTTTTTTTTTTTTCTTTTTCATTTGGAAGCTCGACGTGAAATAAGATTAATTTCACTTTTTTATTTTCCCAGTCCTCCTGGCTCGCCTACAACTCTGGGTTTCTTCCCGGCCCATTCCTCCATGTCTTCCCCCGGAGGGTTGGTGCGGATGCCTGGCCTGCCCTACAATGGCAGCGGCGTTAAAGAGCTCATCAACGCTGTGCAGGGATATCAGGTAAGAACCAGCTCTCTGCATTCACATTGCACATTTATATATATATATGTATATCTCTTTATATTTATATAAATATATATATATATATTTATACTGTAGATGTATATATAATCTCTACCTTCAGTGTTCACACACCTCTCTGTAAGCAGCAAGTGTTTTATTCAAATCTTCTGGTATTATGGGTGTGGACTGTTAGGCATCCAGTGCGGTTGCCTAGAGGCTATCAAACTAGTTTATCCTGTCTCCTCTCCCTGCTCTGTCACACATGCACTGCTGCTTGCTTTGACTTGAACTGGAGTGACTCAAGTTGTTGTTTAAATCAGGAGCGGAGTCAAGAAACTTGGGGAAAAGATATAAGAAAAATTATTTTGTCATTTAGAGCAGGGGTGCTGCAAAGGTAGAGTGGGTAAACTGCATGACATTAAAAAAAAAATCAGAATATCATCCATCCCGTCACTTGATTGGCATACAGATCAGCCAGTAATGTTTCCTTTAGTTGTTTCCCAACAGCCATTATAATAAAGAAGAAGAAGTAGAGAGTTTTTTCTGATGCTTAAGTCGCTGTGCATCTGAAAACGATGGCGCAAAGTTCATCAAAATTGGCTGGACAGCGAGTTACGTCCAATTTTTAGCCCCATTTTTTAACTCTTAATCGTAAGAAAGGGAATAAAAATGATTGGGGGATAAAACGTATCACTTTCATATGGAAAGAAACAGACAAAGATTTCACAATATACTTATGAGTTAATAAATGTTTTAACTTTTTGTAGCAGGTTTATCAGTTTGACTTAGTATCACTGTTTGCATCCCTGATTTAAAACCAAACATTTTTCCTGCTTAATTTTAGACCCTTGTTGAGTTTAATGGCTAAATGTGTCTATGTTATACCCCTCCTTTCATCACGACGCAGTATGCTCCAGAGGATGCTCTCATCCACGCTCATGGGGCCGTGCACGCTCACGACCCGGCTAGGACGTTGCTTACGCAGCCCAAAGAATGGGTGTGTATTTAAGATGTCTGAGGCAGGTGGCAGGTAAGGATTGGCTGAGGGCTTAGTTAGGGGGAATTACTTTAGACTCAGCTTTTAGAGATGGCTTGACTTTTCACTAAGGGTTTCTGGGCTCAATATGACAACGCTGGAGGATTAAAGGAGATTTCTTGGATTCTATTTCACCTTTTCGGATCGTTTTAATTTTTCCTCTTTGTTTAATATTGAGTGGTGTGTTGCTCTCCCACTGAATGTTTTTTACTCAGTGCAGGGATAGTAAAACGAGAGAACTGACTGTTCACTTACACCCCCCTCTCAACCCTGGAACATGAAGCCTTATGCAACAAAACCAAAGCCGTCGACGGATGAAGTGTATTTGTCTGGAGAAAAGCTTGTTATTATCTCATCTCATTTTAAATCTGCTACAATTTCACACAGAGGAATTCAAACAAATATTTCTCAACCAATATGCTGTGTGTTGGGTGTTGTGAATCAGCACTGAGTGAATGGTTGAGTCAGGAGCTTTTAGCAGCTCAGCTGTGATTCACACCTACAGTCTAATTAGAAACACATTGGAAGCCTTAGAACAAAAATCTGACCTCTCAGTGGGAAATAATAGCGCGCTGAGCTATTAGCATAATGATGGCGCATTTTCATGCAGAAATGACTCACGTCGGAGCTCCAGGAGGGCTTGTTGGAGGAATCTGAGCTTTTTTACATTATAAGAAGAGTCAGCCCAAGATCGAGGGGGCTGTTAGGGTATTTAACACTGGAGAATTGGCCCATAGAAATGATGCGCGTCTTCCTGTAAGTGGCATGCGCAGAAGAACTTTAGTAATTATTTATTACATCCCACAAAATATGTTAATTTTATTATTGGAGACCAAAAAAAACAATATATGTTAAGAGTAATAACCTTCATGAAACACAGTGTACTTGAAGTGCACTTTAAAACAAACCTCAACATCAGTATTTATTTTTAAATATCCGAAATCCTGCCGTGACATTTCCTGTTTTATCCACAGTTTTCCACTTCATGATGTTTATGATTTTTACATAGTTATGAGGCAAACTGCTGCTGCACAAGTTACTCAACAAGCTGTTGCTAGGAAACCAGAAGTTACTCAACAAGCTGTTGCTAGGTAACCAAAGTGTCAGTTGGTTGATGCCACCAGTCTGGTTTAGCTGGCTGTGAGAGCTTGAGCTGCCGAATCCTTTTCTCTGCCTACATCTCCCAGAATGCTATGTAGTTCTGGATCAGAGTTCAGTTAATATTGTACATATTGGATATTCTATCAGAATATTTTATCTGTTGATACTGATCATGTGTCCGTCCCAGATTACCGTGTAAAATGGAGCCTCATTCCTCCACACAGCGACACAGCTTTGGCCTAAAACCCTTTGAACAGACATAATCTGCATTTTATTTGCATGTATTGCAATAAAGATGGGCCACAGCATTCTGGTCGCCATTTTGGCATAAAGCTGGATCTACTCTTGTTTTTCTGTGTTTTACGCCTGCGTTTTATGGTTCAGCCAAACAATTATATCAATGTTACATCACCAAATATATTTGGCTGAACTCTCACAAAAGCAACTTCAAGCTACTTAATAAACAAATGGCAGTGTATATGTTGTGGACACAAAGTTTATTTTTCTAACTTACTCATTGAGTCTGAATTCAATTCAGTACAAACTCTGATTTTAAATGGTCATGTTTAAACACAGCCAAGGAAAACCGCTTATTTAGATTCACTTTCAGGAATTATTAAAATAGGGAAATTATTTTATTTTTGTCCAACTATGACCGTCATGAAGATTTAAATGCACTAATTTTTGTTATTTAAGTGTGATATTCAGGAAATACATTTCAGAGTAATGACAAACGGAGCCACAGATCTGAAGTTCTCACATCTTTGTAACAAACCTAAGCTGCCTTAAACAGCCGCTTAGTTTGCTTATGACTTGGACTGGCTTTGATTTCAGTCAGTATAAACTGACATAAGTCTAATCTCCTGCACTTTAAAGTTTGACCTGCATATCAACGCCGAGGGTTTAATGAACAGTCAGTTGACGGTGTCGTAGCGCTCTAGGCTAATGGACGGGTCCCACGACAGATGTGGCCTTCAGGCAGTTGAAGAGGTGGCGGGTTACATCTGGCTCTGGTGGAAGGGCTTCTTTTTGTACTTTTGTTAACTTTTTTTTTTCTCTAACTCTTTTTTGTCTTTCTGTGTCCCATTTTCTCCCCCTTCTGCCCTCCTTCCAGGGTCCTGTGGAGTCTGTTTCTCTGCTGAACAGCAGTCTCATGGGTCAGACCGGCGGAGGAGAAACTCCTCTTATGTCCCTTCCTCTCATCACAAAGCCCGGGGGCCACCAGTACCTGGATCTGACCCTACTGTAGCGTCGCACAAAAACAAAGTCATGTGTATGTGACAATGACTTGTTAGTTTGTGTTTTTTAAAAATAGTCTTTTAGAAATCTTATTTATATTATTAGGTTCAAATATTAATGTATTTTATACCAAATTTACTGCAGCTTTAGCCAAAAATAGCATTTTTTATATATATATCTTGCACATTTTCTGTATGTTTAAAAGCTTTATAGAGATTTTTTTAAACCTGTTAAGTTACTGGAATCATTATACCTGCCAGACAAACTAGAGAAGTATAATCTAGTAGCAACTGAGCTCAATCTTTTCTCCAAGCTTTTCTGTGAAGAGTGAAAGTGACTGTGTGAAAGAGATGTCATTGTGAATATTATGCATGAATATTGTGTTTATATGCATATGGAGACAAGTATGCAGTGATTGTATTGGAAGCTGTAGTGCATAAAGAAGTACTGTAGTAAAACTTAAGATGTTTACATAATGCTAAATACCAATGCACTGCTAACGAGTAGAAATGTAAAGAGAAATAAAGATGCAGTATCTTCTGATGGCAAACATTTGCTAAGGGTGGTTCAGATCCAGAAAACAACAAAAGTGGCAGATTAACGGTGGGATTTTCAGATAACAATTGAAATGAAGCTTGCAAAACAAAGTCAAACAAACCTGGATGGCTCTCTGGTTGCAGCATCCAGGAAATCTGCAAGTTTAATGCAAGACATGCAAATACAGATCCATCTCAATAAATATGAATATTATTTAAAAGGTCATTTTTATCAGCAGTTTGGTTCAAAACCTGTACATTAGATTGATTCATTGTAAACATTTGTAAGTGTTTAAGGCTAATGAAAACACAAAATGTTTTTACAAAAAGTACAGAAATATTTTTATATTTTGCAGTTGATAGTTTTGCTTCAGTAACTGAGAGCCTCCACAAAGCGGATTAGCCACAAACGATTACTGCCAAACAAGAGGTCTTGTATCAAGGCTTCTTAATTTAAGGTTAAGTGGAAGAAAAAAGTGTGGTAAAAAGTGGCACACAACCACCAGAGCTAGCTTTCTCCCTTTTTGAAAATTATGAAGAAAAATGTTTTTAAGAGATTTCGGTGGGATTCACAATTCATGGGAGAAACGCAGAAATATGCAGGATCTGGACGACAGCTGCCACATTCATTGTATTCAACCTGATTTGTCAGAAACATGTTACCTGGGAGGAAGAGAAAGGAGTAAGTTATTTTCCTCAAATGAAAGGTAAAGAAGCTGATTGTTCAGAGTGCTGCCTCCATTCAAAATGAAGAAAAGCTTAGTGGAGGGAAAAACTGAGATGGACAAGCAAACGGAGTGACATGTCTCTATTTAAAACGTTTTCATATTTGGTCTAAATTTTGGGTTCTCATTAAGCCATCATCAAAATGATCAGAAAAAGACACTTGAAATATGATTTTCACCGTTTGACTGAAGTCACTGAATTTAATTTCCATTGGCATTTTGTTTTATTGAGATGCACCTGTATTATTCTTACTCACTTCAGCAGAGTTCAATCTTCTGGACACACATCTTATCCTGTTTCTGGACACTGTAGTATCACTGTGGTTTATTTTGTTTCATGGACATTCGAACCTTTAATCTATGCAGAAATAATTCTGTCTTGTGAAAACTCAAACACCGGTGTCTTTATTAATGCTGGCGTTGTTTTACCCACAACACATCCCCCCTGTTGGGTATCTGGATCAACAATACTGTGAGTGTGTCTGACTCCAGCATCAGACTCGCTTCACAGAAATGTAACGTCTCTCGTCCTTTTCATTGTTTCTATTTTTATAGGTTAATGCCAACGCTGCTTTAGCCTCTTGGTTTCTGCTCCTTCGACATTTGATTCTCTGTGCCTTAACCCCAAAGTTTGCTTTAATCCAGATTAACTGACTCAAACGAATTAATCTCGGGAGTTCAAGGAGGTCCCTGTTCGATTTCATTACCTGTTCTTATGATCCAACGTGTCCCGTCTTCTCTCCACCATCTGCAGTGACACTGTGGAATATGATTGAACAAATCCTGTTTCCTGTTATCTCTTTAAATCGTTTGTATATTTTTTAGAAACTTTGCTAATCGAAGGACATGTTTGACATGTGTCTTATAAATTTTGTCATGTGTGCCATGCAGAATTAATGTTTAGAATCAATATTTTCTGTAAAAATGTGTCCAAAAGCTGAAAGTCCTGCTGCAGACATGCTGAAAAAAACAAACAAAAAAAACCCTGAACAATAAACATAACGTTGTGAATTTGCCAGCCTCCTTCTGCTTGATTTGAGCTGTTCTGTGTTTAAAGTGGAGGAGCACAAACACTCAGGTGGCGCCGTTCAGTGACAGAATGTGACTCAAGGCGAAACTGTGGGAACTCCCTCACACTGTCCTCAGTGATTATCTCTGAGTTTCCACACACACACACACACACACACACACACACACACACACACACACACACACACACACACACACACACACACACACACACACACACACACACACACACATGCTTCAGCCAAAACAAAAGAAGGCCATTGTCACTTAGACACACTGAACACATTGTAGTGAGAGGATGGTCTTTCTTCCTCTGGGTGGAAAGGTGGAGAATGGAGAGATCAGGAAGTGGGAAGAGAGAAGGAAGATGGAGGAAAACAAGATCTCAGACCCCCTCAGGGCAGATTTGGTATTGTGTAATTTAATCCCGGGTGCCCCACCCTGCCTGATCCCTTTAAAACACACACACACACACACACACACACACACACACACACACACACGCACACACACACGCACACACACACACACACACACGCACACACACACACACACACACACACACGCACACACACACACACACGCACACACACACGCACGCACACACGCACACACACACACACACACACACACACACACACGCACACACACACACGCACACACACGCACGCACCCCTACTCAGAGAACAGCACCACGTCTAAACTACCTTTACATTATTATATCTGCAACAAACTTCAAACTATCTGCTTTTAAAATATCAACTTTCAACATTTTTATCAGCAGATAGTTGGACTGAGAAACGCGTAAACTACTAGACGCTAAGCAGAGCTCAGTTTTCACACAATGTAATTTACTTTTAGGTCAATTTAATTTTTTCAGTACTACTGTAGTTTAAGTCCTCTGTAAGGATTAATAGTTAATTTATGCTAATCTATTTCTAGTTTCTATTGACTATATGTGACTCAAGATTACCTTAATGATTGATTTTGATGCACTGAATAAAAGTTGGTTTTCAAGAGCAATATGACCACATGTTTCTAATTACTTTTACAAAAGATCTTAAAGCCATTCTAACTTTATGGTGTATTCACAGACCTTTAACTTTTACAAACTTTGACACATTAAAACCACAAACTTCAATTAATTTAATTGGGATTTTATGTTACAGTGTTCCTTTGTATTCAGTGGCCTTTTAATTTGTAAATCCAGTGCAACCAGTAGTGGTTGCACTGGATTTACAGCAGACAGGTCAGACAGAGAGAGGGAGAGTATTAATTAGAGAAGCAGATAAAAGGTCACCTTACTAACTGACTGGACTTAAATATGACTTTGACTAACTGTGGAGGAGCTGCAGAGATTCATATCTCAGATTTAAGTAACTTGCCTTAAATCTGCTTCTTTTTTTGTCAGACATTTAGAGGTGACCTGGCTGGTGGTGTCCAGATCATTATCTGCTGCACAACCAAACTGTACTTGAGTTTAAGTTCAGTCGATCAATCAATCAATCAATCAATCAAATTTTATTTGTATAGCACATTTCAGCAGCAAGGCATTTCAAAGTGCTTTACATCATTACAAACACAGAATCACAATGCAATGTAGAATCAATCATTAAGTCAAGTTACATCAATAAATTTGTAATTGATTACATTTCAAATACAATCCTAAACAGGTGGGTTTTTAGTCTAGATTTAAAAGAAGTCAGTGTTTCAGCTGTTTTACAGTTTTCTGGAAGTTTGTTCCAAATTTGTGGTGCATAGATGCTGAAAGCTGCTTCTCCTCGTTTGGTTCTGGTTCTGGGGTTGCAGAGCAGACCAGAACCAGAAGACCTGAGAAGTCTGGAAGGTTGATACAACAACAGCAGATCTTTAATGTATTGTGGTGCTAAGCCGTTCAGTGATTTGTAAACTAACAACAGTATTTTAAAGTCTATTCTTTGAGCTACAGGGAGCCAGTGTAGGGACTTTAAAACTGGTGTTATGTGCTCTATCTTCCTGGTTTTAGTGAGAATGGGAGCAGCAGCATTCTGGATCAGCTGCAGCTGTTTGATTGATTTGTTGGACAGACCTGTGAAGACGCTGTCGAGAGCTGTTATGCTGCAACTTTTGGATGTATTAATCAATTAATTATGGTTTCATAATTAATGAAACCATAATGCAAGTCAGCCAGATTTTGAAAAAGAGAAGAACCTCTGAACCATCACAAAACTCCCAGATTTTCTGTTTCTGGGTAATTTAAATCTGCATTTCCTCAGATGATGTTCTGGGCTTTTTTAAGGCCACCTGCTTGAGTTTGAGGCATCTTTGGAGTGATATTTGTTGTGATGTTTTCTTGACTTTGTGACTGTTTCCAGACTGGATGTCAATATCTTGTCTTCTCTTTTTTTAACATTGTTACAAAATGTGTTGCTTTTGCAGTTTTTTAATCCACTTCATGTTGTCAAACCAGTTCCGTTTAAGAGATTTATTTATTCCATAAGTCAGGCAGGGTGTGGATAACGAAACTGAACTAGTAAATGTGGTTAATTCAAGTTAATAATTTAAGCAGGGCTATTATGTTTATTTATTTACACTGGGCTTTATGGTTTAGTCTGTTAAAGTTTATTCAATGATCTGAAGCACTGAGGTATGACGAAAAAACAAAAGCAGGAACTCTGTAAGAAAAGGAATACATGTTTTTGCAGAGCTGTAAGTAGTTCACTTCAGATCTGAACACAGGTACAATTACCTGGATGACTCATCCTACTTGCACCTGAGCGGTGAAGCGGCAGATAAATCAGTTTTTTCTCCTTTAACATAACATTCCCTTGCTGGGAGGGTGAGAGCCACACAAAAACGAAAGCCCAGGCATGCAGGGTGAGGCTGACCTGAATTCCCATGTCAGAGCAAAGGCCAGAGATGTTGAATCAAAGGTTATCAAACTGATGATGGGAATATGTCAGGATCCGGCCGACGGCACGAGCCGTTCACACACAGCAGCAGAAAATCCACTGGATTACTTTTACAAACCAGACCAGAAATAAAGTAGTGGAGCAACAAGGTTATCTTTATTTCCAAGAACATGCTCTCTTAGATCAGATTTGCATTTGAGCTGCGATGGAAATTGCATGTAAAAAAATAGCAGTGAGTCCTCTTCCTCCTGAAAACCAGAAAAACAGGAGCAGAGCTGCAGCGACGCACCGGATTTGTCTCCTTCTAGTGGGCAGTCTGCAAACGTTGCTGCACATTTTCAACATCTGAGTCACTTTAAACACATTCTCTTCAAAAGTTTCTAACCATAAATACTGCAAATGTTTTGGCATGTAAAAGTGGATATTTCACATAATAAATACAGTACAGAAGTAAGCATTTACAGGACCTCCTTTTGTCATAAGCTCAATAATTACAATGTCTATTTACAGTAGGAATAGACTGATTTGAACGTGGCTTCACTTTAACAGTACTTGTATGAGGAGATCAGTGCTTCAACAATTGTTTAAAGCTTTAGCGCGGGCTCAGAGACGATTAAATAAACATAAAAACTTAGACATAACCCCAAAACAAACAATATAATCACAGAAAGAAAAGTAAATGTCTCGTGCAGGCAGCACCAGCAGATGTGTAGTTTGTGATGAAGGAGTCCATTTATAGTCCAATAGATATAACCAAAACATTGTTCTAAAACAGGTAAGCAAATATAACAATTTACAGTTATGCAAATATATTTTAAAATCTGTTATATTTTCTTGCAAATGTACAAATAGCGACTAATGTCTGACACCTTTGAGTTTCTAGTCACAAGGTTTGTTGGTAAAAAAAAAAATCTCAAAGTTCTGTCATCAGCAGGGCTCTCAGGATCTTCTCTCGGTCCAGTTTAATTTCCTCTCCGCTACAGACACACAAACGCAAGAAATTAGCATTACAGGATGTAATAAACACGGTTGGAAATAAGCCCGTTTCGATTTTTGTGGGTTTTACAACAGAAAGTGTCCAAGTTTAGGATCAAGAAACAAAAAATAATAAAACAAAAAATAATAAAATCATTATCAAAATAATTAATTATAATAAAATTAACCAAATTTTATTATGATTAAATTTGGTTAAAGAGCATAAAAGCGGGCGTGACACCAGGAGGATAGCATAAGATTCAGCCAAGTTCACATGCAACGGGACATTTTACTAAACGGGCATAAAACTTGAAAGCACACAGGAGAGAAAGTGATGACACTCACATCTAAGTGTGACCAAAGAAAGCAAAAAAATAATCAATGTTTCAGATCATAAGACCAATTTTAATATAAGGCAAATATAACCTGAGTAAATACAAAAGAAGTTCTTAAATTATTTCCTTTATTAGGAGCAAAACCCAGTAACTGTTTGTGCAGCGCGTGGCCAAAATGGCTACCATCACGAATTTTACAGGAAATAGCAATGAGTGGAGGAATTTTGATCCCCAGTTTAATTTTATGCCACAGAGTTTCAGTCAGATAAACCTGGTATTGAACTATATCCAATTTTTTTTTAAATCTAGTTTTTTTATTTTGAAGCCATTCAGAGATCTATTTGCTGGAGGGTTTTGGATCATTATGCTGCTGCTGCGTCACCAAAATATTTATGGAGTCCCCAAAAAAAGACTTTCATTAAACAACCAAAAACCATCTGAAGTTTTTGATCTATGATCCCTTTTCTCCAAAACAACTTGGTTACTTTGTTTATTTAAAAATAATTCTTGCTTGGTTTACTGCGAGTACGTTTGAGTTTAAAGACTGATAGATTTCCACGACCTTTAAACCTGCTTCATGTTAAAATGAAATTAATTTTAACGCTCCAAAAAATGTGGAAAATTCATGATTTAGCAATATAATCGGTTTAGATAGCTCATTGTTGCTATTTTGTATTTACTAGGGTTGCTTTTGATTATTTTTGGATGATCTGAAAGACTTAAATATGAAAGAGCGCATTAATGAGGGGCAAGCACTTTTTCAAAAACAATGAACATTAAAAAAAGGCATGAAAATGGCTGCAAGTCTTACTTGTACACAGTACTGGTTTAAAGCTACTGAGGTGTGGATGTGTTACCTGTTGTTATGGGCAGTGAGGTAAGGGGCCAGGTGGGGCATGGAGCTACGGTAGTAAGAAGGGGAGAGGTGAGGGGAAGGCGAAGGAGAGGTACAACACGGACTACCCAGCTCCAGTGCTGGCATATTATCCACCTGGAATACACATCAATATTTGCACAGGTACAAACAATCATCTTTTCACTCAAATACAGTCAGAGACAGAGAATTTTCCCCCATAGCAGTGAAAGGATGTCCTCATTCTTCTTAAGTTTTTAAAGCTGCAGTATGTAACTTTTATGTTTTTTACTTATTTGTTAACATTATCATGATGGTGTAAGACAAATAATCTGTGAAAAAAAATCAAGCTCTTCTGCCTCTTCCCAGTGCTCCCAGTACTAACCACAGAAATACACCGCTCAGTCAGAAGCAACCAATCAGAGCCAGGAGGAGGATCTTAGCGCTGTCAATCATTCTTATGACTGTGGCTCTAAGAGTAGAGTAGTCGTCTTGTGATTGAAAGGTTGTAGGTTCGATTCCAGCTTCCTCCTGCCACATGTCGATGTGCCCCTGAGCAAGGTCTTTAACCCCAAAGTGCCTACCAGTCTGTGTATGAAGTGCTTTGAGTGGTCAAAATGATTGGAAGGGCGCTATATAATTTTAGTCCATTTACCATTTACGCTCGCTCTCACAAATGCTAAGAATAGTTAGCATGGCCACCAATGACAGCGAATAAATGACTTTTATGAAACTGTGACTTGTTTCTCCCAATTAGCACATTGAGCAGCATTGATTGACAGCGCTAAGACCCGTCTCCTGGCTCTGATTGGTTGGTTTTGTGCAGCTCAGGGATGAGATTGATCTTTTCACAGAATATCTGTCTCATACTGTCACGACACGGTGATAGTTTTAACAAATGTAAAAAACATATTTCTGTAAACGTCACATACTGCAGCTCCAAGGGGTCCATATGCTGTTATAAGCTGAGTTACCTGCGGGTAGATGGACGGTTGAATCTGTTTGTCCAGGGAACTGCTGGACCCTGACTTTCCTGCGCTCTGAGAGGAAATGGCTGCAAGCGCTTCTGGGAGATTATCTTCGTCTTCGTGGTTGCTGTTGAGGATCAGACAGGATGACTTGCATGCCTTACAGGGAGGAGTTTCCGCTTCAAGTACCATTCATCTGAGAAAACATTGCTAGCTGGCTGAGGTTTGCTCACAAGCTGAACTGTCGGACCAGACGTTTCCTCCGGTTGGAGCTCGGGTTGCCCTTGGTCTGCAACTTCTCTGGGGTGAAACTACGATCCTGCCTGCGGGGCGTCTTCTCAGCTGTCACGCTGGAAGCTGCTGAGTCTTGGGATGAACTCTGACACCTGGAGAGCAGAGCGAGGGGACAGGAAATTAAACCACAACCTGCAGATCGAGGTACAAACACAGAAAGGAGTGGGCGAGATCCCAACCTGTCACTGCTGGTGTCATTTGAGCTTCTCCCTCTGGGTGTCGGAGGAACATCCTTCTTCATTGTGCATGAGAGAAGAAGTAATATTCTGAGTTAAGCTGCCAAAGTGGCGGCTAGATGTCTAATCTGTGTTAGATCTCATACCCTGAAAGCTGCCTCCATCTGGGCTTTGAGGATGTTACATTTGAGATGATCTGGGAGCATCACTGGGGAAGCAGGAGGGTGCAGAGACTTTTCCGATAGTTGTTTCTCTTCTCCCTGCCAGCAGAAGGAGAAACATGAGGAGACCTCAGAGGTAACAAGCAGAACTGGAGCACATATTGCAAAAACACAAAATATTACAAAGTATTTATCTGTGAATCTAGAGAAAATATCTTATTACAGTTGAAATAAGGCCAAAGTGACTTAAAAGTAACTTTTCAGCAAAATATAAAATATAGGAGCTTGTTTTAAGTCAATAATTATTTCACTTAAGACATGGGAAAAACATCTTTGTAGAAGTGAAATCATTTGTTAGTGGAACTGCAGGGTGGGCCATAAGTATGTAAGTAAGTAAAAGGTTATCAGTAAGTGAAAGGTTACTTGTGTACTTATTTCAAATGTCTTAAGATATTTGAATGAAAAATAGACAAAAATACTTGGTCAGATTTTGTGTTTTTGAAGTGCATTGTGTGAAAATGTGTCTTGCCCACCTTGTTGTCAATGTTTATGTGCAGCGAAGGCCAGGGAGGAGAGTCCCTGTCCATCTCCAGAGCTTTGAGCAGCGACTGAGAGATGTCCATGCCATCTGCAGGGCAGGGAGGAGCTCGACGTTCTAAAACATACAAGGTTTGTTTGGAACCTGGCAGTACATATTTATGTACTTAATTCACTAACTTAAACAGCACAGTTAAATATATTTCAAGAAACAAAGCAAAAGATTTTAATCATTTGCATTTGCACAAAAGAGCTTAGTCGTCGAGTCTCCAACATTTCTTTTCTTCATGCACTCAAAAGGTGAAGATTAAACCTTAAATAGACAATATTTTCTTTATCTCATAAACGTTTCATTCATATTTAGAGTTTATCCCTATTTAAAACAGAGGAACACAGTGGATGAATGTGCTTCTCAGTGTCCTGCAGAATGTTTCAGGTCATGTCTCATTACA
This sequence comes from Xiphophorus maculatus, assembly GCF_002775205.1. NCBI lineage: Eukaryota > Metazoa > Chordata > Actinopteri > Cyprinodontiformes > Poeciliidae > Xiphophorus > Xiphophorus maculatus. The sequence goes on from NC_036445.1 coordinate 16,911,853, forward strand.
ACCACAAACTTCAATGTAGTTCATTGAGATGCTATGTGATTGACCAACAAAAATCAACTCAAATCAGTGAGGAAAAATGATTATTTACATGATTAATAAATTGAAAACATGTATTTGGTGCCTTTTACTTTCCTAAATAGAATCTAATGTTTTCATCTACCTTCTGAGTGGCCTACTCAAAGTCCTCAGACCTAAATACAATTGAGATTTTGCAGCGTGATTTGAAAATTAAATTTGGAAGAGACAAACCGCAACCGACTATTTACAAGTACCTTCTCACTTATGTACTACTTTGCGTTGGTGGATCACAAAAAAATCTTTAAAAAAAATATTAAAATTTGCTGTTGTAACGTGACAAAATGTGAAGCGATGCACTGTAGTACGTGATCTCTAAAACATTAAAGTTAGTAAATCTAACTTTGGCAAAAACTCATATATGCAGTACATCAAATAAAAATTTTTTTATCCATTACATGAACAGAAATATGCATGTAGAGTAACATGTTTAAAAGCAGCACCTATAAGAAACAAAAAAGCCAACATCAAGCCAAGTCTTTTGACAGATTTATCTTTAAAGGCGGAGGGTACTCACTGTTCTTGGTGTGTGTGTGGCAGAGTGTGTCTTGGCTGTGTGTGTGGCGGCGGTGACGATGGTGGGTCTTGCCAGAATACGAATTTTCATTCTCTGATGAGCTGTACTGATGGTCTGAAGCAGAACTGCTCAGCGGGAAGCTGAGGATGACACACGCAGTCACAACAACTCCCTAAACAACAAGCCTCCTAAACACTTTAATCTGGAAAAGTGGAAATAAATGTCCGTCGTTTTAACCGCAGTCATTCTCATGTCTTTATTCAGTGTCTTTAGAGCAACATTTCCAATGAAGCGGATTAATAAACAAAACAACTATGCTATGTGACTAAACCATAATACAATGGTGAGCAGATATAATCCAGAAATATACATGTGAGGTTATTTAAAGATGCTAAATTGCCTAAATGTGGGAGCCATCATAACCCTGAGCCATGGGCATCAAAATGATGCCTCATTATAGGCAGTTTTGAGGCTACACAAAAATGTTAAATTACCCCTAATGTCTTAACTATTTGCCTCCAATTATCTAGAACACGTGTCAAACTCAAGGTCTGTGGGCCGAATCCGGCCCATGACAGCTTTTTATGTGGCTCTCTAAACTGTAGACTAAACACTAAGTGTGCTTAAATATAATGTTATCAATCAAATCAATGCAGTTTTTATCTGTTTACTGCACAATTATATCAATTAGTCCCTCCGGTTTCTTGAGAATTATTGTGGAAATTCACGCAAAATCAACAAATTACCGCATTTTTCGCAATACTACATAATTAGGAGTTTATTGCAGATTTTTTTCAAAAATTGTCAAATACTTTCTTACTTGTACTAAACAGCTGTCTCAACCTTAACTGATGTCAGATTACAGTCCATAATTTAAACAGCGGCTAATAATGTCGCATTTACCGTCAAAAACAAGTGCAAATATCGCAAATATTTCCAGATTAGTACCACAAACACGTTGATTTTTATTGCAAAAAAAAAAATCACAAAAAGAATCACTGAAAAGATGTTCAATAACATAATTTAGTTTAAAGAATTCATTATATTTTAATGGTTTATGAACAGGTTTTATCAATACATTTTGGCACAACCAGCCCTTTGAGAGCATTCATGAAGTTTGGCCTAAAACATAAATGAGTTTGTCAGCCCTGATCCAGACTTTCCTGGGATTTTCTAAAAACCTGTCAGTCAAAAACAACTTTTCAAAAAGTCACTAAATATATGGATGAAGATCATTTTCAGAAATTGCAAGTAAGTCTGGCTATTTGGAAGCTAAATGTAGAAAACAAGAGATATGTTGTCAGTAGTCCTGCATATAACATGTACTGTAAGTATAATAACGTATGTTTGAAAAAAACTCTTCTGATAAAATACATTTCATGGTCATTTTCCTCACTTTATCAACATATGATCCTGTTGAAACATCCATGTTGTGTGGCTGGGTTTTCCTACATAAATAAATATATATTATATTCAATTTAGTTCAGTTCAAAACGTTTTGACATTATGCCATTTCGTCCGTTTTTATGTGAAGCTGTTGGACGTGTTGCCCATAACATAAAGCACCACAGAAAGAGTCTTTGTTAACTTGTTATAACTTGTTTATTTGTCTTAGAAGCAATATGGCAACATTCCTAAAGGTCAAAGGTGATTCAAGTAAACATGAAGGGGAAAAAACAACAACAAAGAAACAAACACAAACCAACAGCAGAACAACACTTATTGTAAACATTTGGTTGATTTCACAAATCCATGACCTGAAATAACATTAACATAATGTTTATTTAAACATTATATGTTTAAATAAACATATGATGTTTATTTAAGTTCTCATATGCAGAGGCCTACTTCTATTTCACACAATACATTCAGTAGCTCAACCTCTAAAGCAGCAAAGACTACAGGCTCCCTTTCACCTGCTCCCAATTACCTCCACTCAGCATTGATATCACTTTACTTCTGATAAATTTAGGCAACTATACATAGCTGTCACAATTTTTATAAGGCTAGGAACAAAAGACAATGATTAAAGCATATTTAATATTCTGAAGTAAACATGCCAGAGACTAAAACCTTGATTGGAAGTAAGGCATTTACACACACTGCAATAAAAACACCCCAATCTGAACTATGTTCAAGTGGAAAATCTGTTCTCTCCTCTACAGTATCTTTAAATAAGTGGACAGAGACACAAGTTGAAAGGTTATTCTGAATCAGAAAGTCAAAATAAATGACTTGATATCAGTTGGAGGCTGCTGATTTGGCTCTGATATCGTTAGATATACTTTTTCACTGCTAACCAGTAAAAGTATTTAAAATCAGCCACACACTGTTAAGTGTTTTGACTGTATATTCCCATTTATCGTTTTTCCACAGACATTACAGGCGACCAATCTGAGTAAAATGTAATTCACCCAAAAAGCCCACAGCTCCAGCAAGAAGATTACATAAACGCATGAACATAAATTATTGTTTATGACTTTTTTTTTTAACTGTTATTTTTTCAGGGTGGAATGATTTTACATTAAATATTTTTAATGTATCAAAAAACAAACAATTGGTTTAGACAAAGTTTATTTTACACAGATTTTATTTTTTCTGATCCACACAGGCCTAACGTTAGCGGCTACAGCTAAGGCCAGAATTATTCATGATTTTTAATCTCCTAAAAAATAACAACAAAATGTAAAAGGAGTATAAAAAAAATTGCATTATATATTATTTATACTCTTTTTAATAATCAGTGGACATGTTTTCAATTAGACTTCTTTAGCTCCTCTACAGATTCGTCCAATTATATTTAAGGCTTCATCTGGACGACTTCAAAATATTAATATTCCTTCCAGTCTGAAAATTTCTTTTGGTAAAATTTAAAATGTACTTTACACCTGCCAGGAGAAATCTGAATAATTTCAGGGTTAGCTGCAGTGGTTTCTTTTTATTAGCATGAAATGATTAGTTTGACACAATAAGTCGAACTAATCACTCATGTTGTAGATTTACACAAGCTGAAGTTTTTCAGAGCAAATAAAACTCACAGAATCCAAGACCATCCGTTTGAACTATTTAACAACTAACCACACATTAGTGGAGGTGTTATTTCTAAATGATTGGCGCTTTCCTGCAACCATTTCACCCTGGAAGAACAAGGTTTCAAATAAGTCCGTAAAAACTGAATGAGTGTATGTAAACTTCTGACCTAAACTGCATCTAAAATGTCTTCAGTGAGTGAATGTTTACGATGCATTATGAGCCTCAGAAAGAGTCAAATACAGGTGTTGTAAAACGATGAACGATGTTGATAAGTCAGAAATATCGGCAGGAAAAATTACAAGAACTAAAATCCCTGAACAAGTTCTGGTCCATTTCACCTGGCACGATATTTTGGCCCCTATTCTGCCCTCTTTGGATGTTTAAAGCCCCACAGTCGTGCTATAAGGATCTTTTCGGCACATAGAAGCAGAATGACGCCGACACTGGAGTTGGAGTGACAGATGAAGACGAAACTGGTGATGAAAATGAAGATGGAAGGTCATCGGCAGAGCTTCCTTCCTTTGGGGCGACAGTCTGTGTCTGAAACCGACTCCGGGGTTTGAGAAAGGTCAAAGGGCGGTCATGACCTTGTCCCTGTGAACCACACTGAGGGATCCTTTGAGGACGGAGACGGTTCGTTCAGAGGCAGGAGGATGACTGTACAACGGACTCGAAGCCTCAAAGGAAGGCCTGAGCACAACAGATGGTGGAGACCACGATCAAGACAAGTGGAGGCGTGTGAGTGACGTGGAAAACAAAGACGACGGAGCCAGGGTGCATGCAGCTTGACTTACCTGTGAGACGGCGTGTGACCGGAGGGCTGCAGGTACACCGGGGGCGTAAGAGCCGTGTGGGGCGGATGCCAAGGCTCGTGACTGATAGGAATGTTGTGTTGGTACTGAAGAGGATCATGGAGAAGCTGAAATTAAAGATCTCTGTAAGCCAGGCTGGTTGCTGCTGCATTTCTGTGTCTGTGTGTGAGACCAGCTGCATTCCCACACTGAAAAAAATAACTCTTTGGATGAACATAAAAAAATTCTGGAAAGGATTTCCACCTGATTACTTTGCTTTATTTCAGCACCATGTGATTCTGTTACTCCTATTTAAAGCAAATGTGTTAGGTCAACTTAATTTATTAAGGTTATTCCAATGTAAAGCAATTGTGTTGGCTCAATTTATGTTATTATGGTTATTAATAACATAAGTTATAACACCCATATTTTCAAAACCCAGCCACCTTACTGTATTTTTATGCTGCAGTTTTTACAGCCACTTGTTACAGTGCAGTTCTTAAATACCAATAGTGCCCTGCAGAGAAAAACAAATATCTATAGTTTAATGTGTAACTAAAACTGCTTTGAAGTTTTCCCAGGCGCAAAACAGTTATGTCGCGTGATCTTCCATAATCTCGCTAGACCCTCCTCAGAGGGAGATTAATCTGACTATAATGAATCATGTCATCTCAACATGATTACATTTCATAAACGTTAAGTTGTTGAATTTCTTGTTTATCCAACATGATTTTATCACGTTTTTGTTTCAAACATAAAATTATTGTGTTAAAAGTGCATGATATTCTTTTGTTAAAGTAATAAACCCCGAAGTTCATTTTTTTTGGCGGGAGATCAATCTGACTAAATTGTATCACGTTATCTCAACTTGAATACACTTTATTCAAGTTGAGACAAAAAACAATTGTTGAGGCAATATTCATGGGAATCACACGAGATATTCCCACGGAATATCTCGTGTGATATCCCGTGATTTCCCATGATCTCGCGTGAACTTGTGTGATATCCCGTGATCTCGCTCGTCGTCTTCAGCACAATATCAGACTGACTATAATGAATCATGTTATCTCAACATGATTACATTTCATAAACATTAAGTTGTCAAATTTCTTGTTTATCCAACATGATTTTATCACGTTTTTGTTTGAAACATGAAATTATTTAGTTAAAAGTGCATGATATTCTTTTGTTAATGTAATAAACCCCCCAAGTTCATTTTTTTCAGCGCATTAACCATGAAGTTGAGCACACTGAATTTATGAAAATAAATTTACTTAATAGAAATGCGGCGATTTTGAAAAAGCTCACTCTTTTTAATAAAAATCAGGATGAGGTTGTTTTTCAGTTATATAGAAATAAATGCATTTCACAAAACTGCGTGAAAACATTTTTTTCACATCACAAGTATGATCAACTGCTGGGAAACCATTATATCCAGAATACGTTTTGATCATACGGGTTAAATAGTGCTTTATTTAAAATGGGAAAACATCCAACAGGAAAATATGATTTTTGTTTTCAAGAAGAGACAGTAAAACATGTTTCGTTGTTCTGCTCCTAACATTCAGTTGAGAGAAGGGAATTAATATGTAGACTCCAAGATAATAAATAACAATTACATATACAAAATATTTTGGACAAACTTTTGACTTTTGAATGTTTTAGTTCTTTACTGAAATACCTTTAGAAGACAAAGTTTGTAGAAAGGATATAGAGAATTTAGTTTTGTTTTGGGTCTATATTAGAAATACATCTCATTCCACTAACATGTTTTTTAATGATTTATTGTGAACAAGGTTCTTCATATGTGGTTTTATTTTAACCCTTCCAGACAAAACGGAACGGCGACGATCCAGCTAAATTTGCAGTACCGTAATTCCGCCACACTTTGCGCTATCTGAAAAAATTCAACGGTTTCTGAAAGGAGAGACATTGCGCCGATATCCAAATATCGGGTTATTACGGTAATTTCACCTCCGCCGTGGCAGGAAGTGAAATTAATCTGAGGAGCGCTCTTTTAATGGACGGTAAATTGCGAAAAATAACTTGCTAGATATTGAAAGTTCCAGTTGTTATGGATAAATGGGCAAATATATTTAATCACAGGACATTTAAAGAACTGCGTACAATTAAAATAAGCAAAAATATCCAGGTGGAGATTTAAAACTTAAGCATGAAAGGGTTAATTTTCTTATTTAATGCAAACACAGCAATTGCGAGATTGTGTTTTGGCAGAAGATAAATCAGAAGACAAACGAAAATTTGTGGACATTTGTAATGGAAACACAGCTAATGAGTGTTATCTACAGTCACTCACCGCATGTGGACTGGGGTTGGGGCTGGCATGCGAGCTGGAAAAGAATGTCAACAATCAGTGGAAGCAGATGGAACTAAATAATACATTTACAGTGAACCAAAAACACAATTTCAATGTTTGGAATGGAGAACAAAACCAGTGATAAAAAATGGGAGCAAATGCCTCCACATCTTTGATTCTTTTACACAGATGGCTAATCTTTGGTGCTTTTGTTAAGGCATTTATGTGGGTTAAGGCCAAGAGTGACTGATAAGACAGTGATGTGATTTGTGCACTGCATATGTGTGCTTTTCAGAGAGTTTTACCTGATATGTAGAGGCTTTGCAGGGGAAATAGCAACTGAAAAAAAAATATAACAGTGAGACATATTAAGGAAAAAGCAGAAATTAAGGTTTGTTATTTAGTCTTTATCTCCATGTTCTTGTTTTTGAGTCAGTTCAGCCTCTTTAGTCTGATCAGTCACAGGTGTTCAGGATGATGATGCAGTGTTGATTTTCTGCCAGGTATGTAGGCCAAAAAGTTTCATTTTTCTCACTTTCTATGTCCCCAACATGGGTTGTTACTTTAAATGCTACTTTCTTTCAGAAGTGGCTTTCTCTCCAACAGAAATGCCAGATTTGTGGAATGTATGAGTCAAAGTTGCTACGTTGACAGATCTCTGCAGCTCCTCCAGAGCTACCATGGCCTTCTTTTCATTTTCGGATGACATATTGAACAGCTTGTTTCAGGAGACTTCTGGTTGTACTGAATTTACTGTTTAAATACTCTCTCTACTCTGATACTAGGGAAACCAAATGCACACCACACTTTTCAGATTTTTTTCTCTCAAAACAATGCATTTGTCCCCCAGCTGACAGTGGTTCACTACTCTTTGTTGGTCTCTTAGATGCAGTCATAAAGGTGACTTATTATACTTCCTTGAACATGTTAGGATTGGTTTATTGGCTATAAAAAACATGTTAATTATATTTTTTGCACAAAATCATTCTTAGTTAATGAGATTTTCGTCTGGTCAGTCCTGCCTCTTTTGACCTTCTTCAGATCAACCTGTTTTAGGGCCTCTTGTCACTTTAAATCCAAATAAGCTACAGCTGGCCACGCCCCCCAACTAAACATTTACACGTTCACGTGAAAATGGCCACAAACATATTCACAATTATACAACCGTACATCTTTGAAACCAACCAACAGGAATGCAGAAAGTTGTTTAAGAATGGTAACAAGACACTTGCTGTTTTTTTCCAGCAGCCATTGTACAGCTAATACAGTGGTAAAACCAGCTGATCCAACATGCAGGAGTTCCCATTGGAACTCCAAGTTGCTAGGTGACAGGCTGGGGTTACTAGGTAACGGCACAGTCAGTGGCCATTGATTGTGACTCAAAGTTCAGGAGGTTTTTTGAAACGGCTCATTTTCCAGACACCAAAACACTTTAACTTATTGTCAAAAAACGCCTAGGTGTTTTTTTTTATGTGCTTGGGCTGTTTTTAGAAACAGTTAAAACCCAAATGGAAGTACAAAAACATGCAAAATGTGAATTTTGCATAATAAGTCCCCTTTAATAAAATGTACAGAAGTCTGTGGTTGTATGACAACCGTTATGATTAGTAAATCTAAATCTTTCAGATGTTTGGATGATGATATACAGTACAGACCAAAAGTTTGGACACACCTTTTAATTCAATGAGTTTCCTTTATTTTCATGACTATTGACATTGTAGATTCACACTGAAGGCATCAAGGCATCAAAACTATGAATAACACATGTGGAAATATGCACTAAACAAAAAAGAGTAAAACAACTGAAAATACCCCTTATATTCTAGTTTCTTCAAGGTAGCAACCTTTTGCTGTGATTACTGCTTTGCACACACTCTGCATTTTCTTGATGAGCTTCAAGAGGTCGTCACCTGAAATGGTTTTCACTTCATAGGTGTGCCCTGTCAGGTTAATAAGTGGGATTTCTTGCCTTATAAATAGTCATGAAAATAAAGAAAACCCATTGAATTAGAAAGGTGTGTCCAAACTTTGGTCTGTACTGTACGTAGTTATGAATGAGCTCACCAGCATATAAGGTGAGCATATATTTTAGGCTTTTGCGCTCGTTAGGCCACCGTACCTCACAGAAGGTGGGAATTATGGGGGCTTTAAGAGCACAGAGAAGAAAGACGATAATAACCTATAGCCTTGAATTTTGCAGCACTTTATGTAAAACAGACCGGCGCTGTACTTAAATCTGCTGAACCTGTCATAGCAAAACATAATATTAGTCATTCTTAAAGAGAAAGCCTTGAAAAGACCCTGCTGCCTCCCAGGCTGGAGCTTTTTTCCTTTCTTTCAGGGCTCTCAATGCTGCAGATTTCAGCCATTTAGGCAAAACGGCGTGTGACCTTTTTGATAAAGCATGAGGCGCAGAGGACAAAACAGGTGCGGTTAGTCATCCATGTTTCCTATGTGCTGATAAGGCTCACCTTTGCCCAGCGACTGTGTGCGGGAGGGGTAGCGTTTGCTCGGCCTCCTTTCAAACGTGCTGGCTCTCCTCAGTCTGCCTCCATGAGTGGCCTGATACTCCGTCTTTCCACTGAAACAAGCACAAAGACGAGTTTAGTAGATGAAAATGGTAATTACCAATCTGTGTTACTGATTTCTGTGGAAGTACTTTAAAAGATCTGACTGGAGTTCAGCAGCAGGATCCTAAAAGCATTAGCATGGGAACTGTGCAGACTCCAGATATCCTTAGTGGAGGCTGATGGGTAAAGCTACATTTTTTATAAGAGCGGATGCCCACAGAAACAGTCATCACTGCAGCTCTGTTACAAAAGAGAATAGAAACAAAAACAAGTCTAAAACTGAATTTCCATATGCTTCCCATTTACTGTGAAAGCTAGCATTACAGCCAAGCTAAATACTACACGAAGTTAGAAAAATACGCATTTTAAAACACCACTGTGCAATTGTTTTAAAGGCTGTGGGTCTTTTTATATGCTGATTATTTCTTTTCTACAATGCGGCACCTTTTAAGCAGACAAATATTGTAGAGTCTGTTTAGTATTTAGCTTTATGCTAATATTACCAATGGTTAAACAAAATCAGCAGCAAAAACCAGCACATTTCTTTATAAATGAAGATGCTAACACAATGCTGTTCACTGAAGCCATGTTACAGGGGACATAAACAAAATTACCACAGCAGAATCTGTAATTATTGGTCTTGTTTATGTACATGTTAGCATTAGCACCTCTGTCCAGCTAAATGCTACTGGGAGTTAGTTTACTCTCAACTGAGCCATGTCTGGAAATACATGTACAAACTGTTTCTTTATCATTAAATATTTTAACTTATGTATCCATGCTGCGAGTGCTTAAAACCTCAAGTCACATTCCTCATTTGTGCACATAATCTTGGCCAATAATGCTATTTTTATATAATAAAAATGTAGGTAACCATTGGTAAAATGATTATCCCGTGTGCCTGAATAAATATGAGCATTTCTTTGGCTTTGTGAATTAAAGATGGCTCAAGTCAAAGCAAGGCAAACATAGCTGCTATGTGAAAGAGAAAAAACAAAGTAGAAGAGGAATTTATTTCCTCTTAGATCAGTTTAGGAGGATACAAAAGAGTGAGAAGGTGACCCAGGTGTGCCTATTACATTAGCTCTCGTAGAGCAGTATTCAAGTGCTTGTTTGCACTTCCACCATCTGCAACATTAGTGTTTGTGCACAAACCACAACAGAGCGCTATCACGGCGCTTTGATCTGCCCGCTCCAACAAATGACAGGAAGTGCCCTTCAAGTGTGAGAATTTGTCTGGTAATAATCACAAGAAAACAAACAATTCAAGGGGAACGTCTCAGTCGCCATAGGAACAGGTGCACGTAACCATAGCTACTCGGTAACCATAGATACAAAGGATCTGTTTAATGTGACACGTAATTTCCCCCATATGCCGGCAGCAAGTGTTGACCACAACAACCCCGGCGGGCCTGAGCGCGTCGTCCGGCCGCGGGGCGGCTCCGCCGGGGGGGAACCGCCAGGAACGAATCTGTGCTCTACCTGAATCTGAAGCGGGAGCCGAGCCGCGTGAAGTCGCTGCGGCTCGCCTTGCCGGCGGTCGGCTGGCGCAGGCGGAAGAAGGCATGGCTCTCCACTGCGCACTTCCACAGGTGTTTGCAGGTCTTGGCGCTGGCCAGCTGGAACATGAAGGTGTGCTCCTGCTCGCGACCCTTCAGGGAAAAGGTTACATTAGTCTTCTTTTTATTTTGAGCCAACAGCTGGTTTGTTTTAGGAATATTAAAGGAGACCAACCTGATCATCGTCTTCCACCACCATCAACGTCAGGCGACTCTTTTTGAAATCCAGCCTGGTGATTTTGGGCCTATGTGTGCAAATAAAAGCAAAAGTGAACACTCGTTTAAATCCATTTATATTATGTAATTCATTATCAATTACTACTAGACAGTTCAACTCACAAACACTAATAATCAATTATATTAAGACCCAAATTTTAATGCTTATTTGCTTTCACTGACAATCACTGAAAGTCAAGTCAAAAGTCTTTCTCCTGTATTTGTGGATTTAGTTATCAAACTTAAAGTAAAGTTTGACTTTATTTCCATGGGAAGGAAATTTATTTCGATGACAACCAGAAGAAATCAGACAAATTAATGCTTCTGTCTTTACATAAATTACACAACTGACCACAAAAATAGATCATTTTTCTTTAAGTAACTTTATCTCCGCATTGTTTCAGCTCTAGTTTACCAAACTAGTCGGTGTAGTGAAACAGATTTAGTATGAATAATGTGATGAAGCCTGATTGCTTCACTACAGCTGTAAACTTTGTTTAAAAAGTGTTTGCTGCCGTGGGTAGTGTACATAATGCCTTATTATTGTTATTTGAACCATAAAAAGTTGTTTGTGTGCTTACCAAAAGAAAAGCCCAATTTTGTTGGAGCCTTCAAAAACTAAGATGCCAGTCGGGGTGAGGCCTAGTGCATATTCTCCTCCATCTCTGCCCTGAAGAAAAAAACCTGAACATTTAGTTTCTTATCTCCACAATGACATGAAGGAAATAATTTGGTTCCAGTCAGAAGTTTACATTCAATTATATTTATTATTTTTGAGACGTTTATGATTAATCTGATCCATGCACGTATGTGGATGTAGCAAGACAACATTTTATAAAAACAAAAACTTGATGCACAACTTCCCGTTGACATTAAGCTAATGGAAATGTCTTCCAAAAGTTGTAACTTTTGAAAATGGGAAATGGGTTGACAGTGCTTAAAAGCAGGGTATTTTCCAGGAAGCCAACTAATTTAATTAAACTTTTTTACTTTCTACCAAGAGAGTCAAATATGCAGCAAGACCTACACTGCAAAAACACAAAACCTTATCTTGTAATTTCTTTCTAGATTCTAGAGAAAATATCTTAGTACACTTGAAAGTTACAAGTAACTTTTCAGCAACGTATAGGAGCTGGTTTTAAGTCAATAATACCTTAATATTGATGAAAAAGTACTGGTTCCATTGGCAGATTATTTAACTTATTACAAGACATTTTTCTCATGTTATAGTGGAAAAATCTGCCAATGGAAAAAGTATTTTTTTTGTCAATATTAAGGAAATATTTACTTGAAATAAACTTTTATATCTTGTCAAAAACTTAATTATGAGTTAGCTTTGTCTCATTTCAAGTGTAATAAAATATTTTCACAATAAATAGACCAAAGGTTCTTGGTAATATTTTTTGTTTTTGCAGTATAAACCAGAAGCCTGCTGATGTTATTAATATTAGTGTATCCATATATTTGAAGCTTTCAGTGTATTTTTGCTCTTGTTTAAATTACACAATAATAATAATAAAAAAACTGTGACCAGGCCAAAAATTCTTGTTTTTAACATAAATTTCGATATTTTGTTGCATAATACAACACTAGGGAGAAAAAAACAGCTGCATGATGAGTGTATGTAAACTTCTGACTGGAGCTGCACCTGTGGAGGTGAAGTAAACTCACACACCTTGACAAAGTGCATATCTACGCCATAAAGTTCCAGCCACTTGCATTTGTTGAGAAAAGAAATCTCTGCTTGAGACGGGCTCTGTCCCCTGAAGGAAAAACACAAGATTAGTTTTCACAGTAAAAATAATACAGTCACAGTCCCAATGCGCTCTCAAAAAGAAATGTATCAGCTGCGCAGTCTGTAACTATCCGTTTTGATCTCACTCTAAGCATAGCCTGCCCCTCGTTTGTGGCTAGGTTGACCCTGTGAGCCACAGCATATATATGCAATCTAATCTGAAAGGGGAGCAATCGGAGCAGAGCTGGGTTAAACACTCCGTAGAATCAATCAAGACCCTTCAGAGATTAATCCCATAATCCTTTACACAGACCAGTGATAGAGAGGCCGAAGCAGAGGGAGCAAGCAAAGAGGGATGGTGAAATTGGAAACCTTCGGATGTGAAAATAATAATAATTTTTTAAAAAGCCGGTGTTGACAGGTGGCAGCAGAACAACTTCCTTTTCTGCTCCAGATTCTGCTCTGCTTGTTAGAACCTCACAGGAGAGAAGCAAGCCTGGGTCAAGTGGCCGGTGGCTGGACGCCCTCCAGTAAGCTGCTTTGACACAGCACAAGGTCTTGGCGACCAGTTAGCCAGGCCACTGCCTTCCTGTGCAACTCCGCTCAAAAAAAAAAATCTAATTTACAGCAGTCTGGACTTTTTCCCTTTGACTCGGATTATCTCCAGTAGATTTTTGACCAGGCCAATCAGCAAACAGAAGGAGAAGTCGTAAACAATGACATCAATTTTCAGAGCTGTTTTAGAATTGCTGTTTGGCGGTAGCTTTAGCAAAAGCAGTGGAGGAAGTTAACAAAACCATTCAGTGTTGTCAACGTTTCCAAATATTAAATTCACATTAACAGATGCCTCGTTTGGGTCGTCTCTTTTCTTCTCGCAGTGCAGGAAAGTTGTTTATAGCACAGGCAACTTTCGGGAAGCTTCTTAGCGTTGAATTGCGGCATTACATACGCCACGAACAAACATTAGCGATTGGGTAAAATTGTAAACTTCAACAGAGCCCACGCCTCCAGGAAGTAATGGTTTCTCAACAGCCAAGAGCCTTGACATCTTTGTACAAAGCAAAGTGTAGGACAAGGTTTTTACCAGGCTAATGTATTAGTGTACAAAGGTCCCGTTTTAGAACAAGGGAAAACAATTTAGCTGCTTTGTTTCTTCATCCCCACCTGAGATCCAGCCAACTGCTGAAGATGTCTGCCTCCATGGCCTCGCTTTGCTTGGGAGTGAAACGAAACTCCGACACCAGCTCCGGGGAGTGCTCCAAGGGGTCGCAGTCGCCCAGCTCACCTGTGAGTGGATGAACGAAAAACATAAGCATCTCCCAAAGATCTGATCATTTCAAGTTAAATCGCTCATCTTTTACAAACAAGAACACGAGTTAAGAGCAATAAAACTGCTGCCTTTCTTCTACCTTCCGCCATTTTTTATTCTTCTGCAAAGAATTACATTGCAGCAACTTCCTGCAAGCTGCATAACAGTAAATTAGATTGTCTTTGTAAACAAAATAATTACTTTTTGAGACGGCTAAGCTGCTCTGAATTTATCGCGCTTGATGCTCCTTGTCGGTGCATCTGAGGAAATCTTTGTAAAACAAGATTAGAGGAAATCTGCAGAGGGACAACATCAATAATGCAAGAAAGCGGTTGAAAATCATAAATTGAGCCTTTTTTTCAGCAGACATTACTCCAAGCATGAATGCCCAGGAGAAGATTTTACAATATAATCAACAATAAAAAAAACAAACCTGTGAAATAAACTTAAATGAGTGACTTAGGAGGTGTTGAAATGACTTTAATAAATATTAGACATGGACATTTGGGATGAAGAGCTAAATTTGCAAATTTAGAACAACCTTACTTACTTTGTAAACAATATGCTGCCAGCTCCACTGACACATCATACGGACATTTTAATCTGAAATTAAAGGAAAAATACACAAATTAAAACAAATGTACAGCCCCTGCTGATATTGACAATATGGCTCACTGCACAGGGTGGCAGAATGGGTTACGTCGCATACACAGGGGAAATATCTAATGAGGAAATTCTGAGAAAGACTTTAGCTCAGAGGTGTCAAGCCACTCTTTATTTCAGGCCACATCAAGATCATAAATGTGGCAACATTTATGATTAAAACTACCCATTAAACTGCTAAAGTATGAATAAATAGGTTAAACAACATTTAACTGTTTTCACATTAATGTAATTTGGCAGAACACAGGTAAAAACTGCTTTGAGTTGGATGATAAAATAATATGTAGGCACAAAACTGTTTTCTTGAAGGCTATATTTATGTGTCAAAAAGTTCTGGTGGGCCAGATTTGGACCTTGAACCTTGAGCTTCACACATGCGCTTGAGGTGCTTCCACATTTAAACCAGGGTCGGCTCTGTTAGCTATCGTTAGCTATTGGAGCGTTAGCATTAGCAGTCTTAGGAATGTTGTGCAGCTATGCTATTTCCCAGCTGGCGCTGTAAAGTATTTTTGTTTTTGCTTCAGCAGAGCAACTTGCTCAGGAAGGTAACAGTACTGCGACTTTGCTCTGGTACTATCCGTGAAAACTAATACTACTTTATGCAGATAGTTATGTGGCTATAGGAACAAACATGGAGTGAATGGTTAGTGGACAATTAAACTTAGCACAAAATACATTTGTTTACAGGCTCTGGAGAGAAATAATATTGACAGATGTTACGTGAGTCCTCTTTATAGGGTTTTATTCATATCCGTTATGTAATCACTAAGATACTCATTATATAAATCAGTGCATCATTTAAAGCTGGATTGATGTTGATATGATATTTGAGAAACCTTTAATCTGTTTATAAAAACAAAGAAAAAAATAACGGTGGGGAGGATTTCTTCTGTACATATTGGTGGGTGAGGGGGGCCCAGAACGAGGGGTTTGCCCAGGACGCCATTCAGGCAAGAACCAGCACTGCCCTGGAGTGATGTCATGTGCTGGAGAGACATAAAGTGGCTGGATGCCCTACACAGTGTGAGTGTGTCAAGGAGGAGAGGAGCAACCCTTTTCCTAAAATAAGCAGCCTCTGCTGTTCTTGATCTTGAGCTTTTATAATGGAGCTGGACTCTGGGGACGAGTGGCCCAGATAGGAGCACTGACACACTGAAGTGAGTGTTTGCACAGTCAGGTCGGGCTTGTGTGTGTGTGTGTGTGTGTGTGTGTGTGTGTGTGTGTGTGTGTGTGTGTGTGTGTGTGTGTGTGTGTGTGTGTGTGTGTGTGAAACAGATGTCGGTGTACTGACTCCACCACTACTGAGAAAACTGTAGTGGAGGTGACCTGTGGGCTAGAGGTGGGACATCCCCGCAGTGGGGAGGGAAGTAGCTCAAAGTGACTTATAAGGATGTTGGCTTTCAGCTGTTTCAGGCTTTATTCTTAGCTAACCAAATTATCGAGTTAAGAAACAATGTAGCAAATCACAGAATATGCAAAAATATAGTACATAGTACATTTTAGATGTAATCACACCCCTTGAAGGTTTTCACATTTTGATTTGCTACAAACGTCAACTCAAACTTCAGTGGATGTGGTTTGACTTTTATGAGCCACACCAACACAAAGTATCAAAGGACTGTTGTAATGTGAAGGGAAAACGTTTCAAGTTTTTTCTTATAAAATAAAAATCAAAAAAGTGTGGCATGCATACATATTCCAACACATCAACCCCTCTACTCTGATACCCGTAAAATATGTTCCAATGAAATAAATTGTCATTAGAATTTGAGCAATTAATGAATGAGGTCCATCTGTGTGTAATTTATGTATCCAAATAATATTGTACACGTGGGCTCAGTTGTCATCCACACTGACCTCAGTTCATCATGAAGACCAACGAACACTTCACACAGATTATTAGAGAGCTGGATTAGTTCAAAGCAGGATTAGGTTATTAAAATCTCCCCAACAAGGTGTTCTGGTAGATGGCACCAAGATTTGACTTTTTGACCTACGTACATGCAATCTAAGCACAGGCCAAAAGTGGCAGAAAACCTGCTAGAAACAGAAATCTGGTTCTACAAAGTACTGACTCAGAAGTGCTGAATACAAATGTACACACAATGAGGATAAAAAATAAAAAAAAATATATATATATATATAATTTTCATTCTACTTCACAGTGTTCCTAATGAATCTCCCACAAACCACAAAATCCTCTCAAGGCTGCAGTTATTCTTATGGCTTATGCACCTTCTCGCCCCTTTTTCCTTCCACTAAACTTTCCATTGATATGCTCCCATGCAGCATGATGTGAACAGTCAGCTTCTTTAGCAGTGACGCATTGTGGCTTACCCTCCTTGTCAATGATTGACTGCTGAACAATTATAAAGTCAGCAGTCGTCACTATTAATGTGTCGGCAATAATTTAACATTTCTGTATCAAAAACCCTTTTTATGTGTTGTATGCAATGAGAAACTACATTTGGGTTTTTATTAGATGTAATCATCAAAAACAACAGTAATAAAAACTACATACAGTATATGTATATTATATATGAGATTCACTTTTTGGCTTGAATTACTGAAAAAAATTCATTTTTACTTTATATTCTAATTTACTGAGCTTCTATTGTGTTTATGGCATATAAACAATCAGCTGCAGCTGCTGTATGTCAGACAGTAATATTCACCTGAATGCAAGGATTTATTAGGATTTACTTTAGTTGTTGGTGCTTTAAAAATCAAAGCTTAAATAATGTCATCTGTGCACCGTGGAGCTTTCTTCTTCTCTGTGTTGGAAAAAGAAACTTACTTGCCAGACAAAATGTCCTGTCGAAGCTGCAGCACAAAGAGATACCTGTTGGTGTAAAAAGAAGATGAATCAATCAAGGTTTTTTCCTCCACTCTGACACATAATTTGCTTTAACAAGTCTCTGTCCATTTGGCCCTGATTTGTATCTGCCCACAGCAGCAAACTAATTAGCCCTACATCCCCTTTGGACCTTTACGGCTGGCTCCGGAGAGCTCCGTCAGCGCGTGTGAATTTTTACCGTGTGAATTCCTCTCGTAGGTTATTTGGCTCTGAAGAGTAAAATTTCACTCTGAAGAAGAGTCGGTAAGGCGGCCCTTCTAGAAGAAATAAAGAGAGACGGGAAAGGGCAGGGACAGATGAAGCAGTGATTCAAGCAACATTAATCAAATCAAAACCGTCTTGTACTTTATCTCATTGTTTAATCTTATCCTTCCTCTTAAGTCTTCCCATCTAGTCCATCCATCACTGTCCCAAGACCAGATCTCTGTATTCCCTCACTTTTATCTGCAGCCTTACTTTTATTCCTGCCTCCATTTTTATGTTAACAACCATCAGATTGTGTCAGGGTGCAGATCCACCCTCCACTCCATTTATCCCCCCCTCCTGTTAGGAGCCGGAGAGCAAACAATGTACGGCTTCCAAATGCATGCGCTAATCAGCGAGTCAACATTAGATAATGCTCCACCTGCTCCCCACTCAACACGCTGCACATTTTCCTGCACAAACCAGATCGACGTACAGAGCCACTGACAACTTACCAGGAATCTGTTTCTTCAAAAACTTGGACATATCCAGCCAGTGCTGGGGGGGAGAGAAATGAGGTGAGAGTGAGTTACATAAGCATGCGGTCCACACTAATTGAGAGAAACTCGTTACTCACGGAAACTTGATCTGTGTCCATGAACTGCAGTCCAAAATAATCCGTCTCAACCAGATCTATGTGGTACATGATCTGATCAAAAAGGTCCTGGCCTTTGGATTTGCTCTGCAACAGAAGAATAAAGGAACTAAATGAGTGTCTTTGAGGGTTGCTTTGAAGGAGCCAGACTTTGTGTTGTCTTTAAAAAGATTCTGATGTGCAGCTTTTTGATCTTTCTTTAGGCTTTAACTCATTTTCTGCTCAGTATCTGGTCAGTACCTGACCGTTTCCAAATCAGGCGAATGTCTTGCTGTGTTTGTGTCTACACACAAAGAATCCTAAGAGACATTATTGCCAGCAATCTGGATAAAATGAAATGCATTTTCTTCATGTTTAGGTGAATTATTACAAAAGAACCGAAGCTAACAATGTTTAACAGGCAGGAGTTGCACTTTATTACCCACAGGTGGTAAAACGTGGCACACAGTAGATGATCAACAGGGATCATACATATCTAAAGTCAGGACTTTGCTGTGTTTCTTCTAATATTTCTCAGGTTTCCTGTTTTTTTTTTTCACATCAAATTACATTTTATTCTGACTCAGTAAAATGACTCAAATTGACTCAAAACTTTAGAGTTCGCGATCCATTTTGCCCCAGTTTTCAGATACAAATGTAAAAGTTTACCAGGAATGTATTAGAGACACTTAAACTGTGGTTTGACTTTAAATATGGAACCTGAAAAAAACATAGCCTGGTAGGAAACAAGGAAGAAACGGAGACAGGACAGATAATGGATGGACGGACAGACAGATGGATACAGGATCACTAAATTAAACGTGAAATATTTTTCTCTTAAATTGCTTCTCCCATAAATCCAAACTTTTCATGTGAAAATAGATGAAAAAGAAACTCCAGAGGGATCAACAACACAAAGCAGCTGGTTTCTTTATGGCAGCGTACAAAGACATTAGGATTGAAATAAAGCTTCTGCACAGTGGACTCGATCTCCTCTGATGAATGAACTCCGTCTTTTATTAAACCGAGTGCAAACATCCAGCTGGTAACAGCAGGAATTGCCTATGAATCCACCTTTTGTCGGCGTGAGAGAGAAAGCTGATGTGAGGGTGTGCTCTGATGGGACGGGCAATCCCTGGAGGGAGAGGCCCGCATTCATGCAGCTTTTGTCATAAAACACAGCCAAGGACACGGATGAAGCACAAACTGCTGCAATTCCTCCTGAACTTTATGGGAGCAGTTTACAGGCAGATGAGCCTCATCGGCCCACATTAAAGCCTGACCCGAGACTGGTCCACATAAAACTCCCAGGGTGTGTAAAAACATGACAGCCTTGTACCTTCAGTGTTGATAACGAGTCCAAACTTCCAAGCAGCAGGTGTATGAATGAGTGAGATAACGCAAATACTGAAGGCAGCATGCAGCGTGTATTACAGAAGTATTCATAATACTTGACCTTTTCCACATTTGTCCAATAACAACCACAAACCTCTGGGTTTTATTTTTATTTTTATCTGATACACCAAGAGTAGTGTGTACCTTAATTGTAAAGAAACTATTTTACAAACAAAAACTTGTGGCTTTCATAAATCAACCCCCTTTACGTGAATACCCCAAATAAAATCCACTGCAGCCTCATTCTGTACATAATGTGGTTTCAGTATTAAAGCCTCAACACAAAGCAGACAGTTTAGGGATAAAGTTGGGGAGATGTTTAATTGAGCGAAGTCTTTATTTCTTCCAACTCTTTTTCAAACAGAAAAGTAGCGATAAGCTAATTATTTTGTTCTTGGTTATATACGCAGATGTTTTTTCTTGTCTTACTGATTCCTTGTTTTCTTGTTTCTAAAACCCTGTTTGAAATAAACAAACAGCTCAATAAATAAAAATAAACATTAGATGATAAAACAATAACTCAAGCACTGAACGTCTGACACAGCATTGAACATGGAAAGAGACTGAAACCACTGCAAAAACTCCGAAAAAAAAACCCAAGACATAAACATCAACCTCAAAAGCTGCTCCTAAAAACTTTTGATAAAAACTGATATGTAACTAAATAGTGCTTTTAAATCTTGAGGTTAATTTAGTAGGTTTTCTAACACATATTAATTTATCACTAATAATATACTCAGATCTGCATTCATTACTGATAAATGCAAAGCGGTGGCTTTATGAACTCTCTGTAGGATCGTAGTTTGATTGGCTGGCTTGGTTTCAGTAAAATGTGAAGAATGAATTATTGGACATGTAATGTAATTAATTATCATACTGGGTTTTCACCATTTCATAATCTCTTAAATCATATTTGATTATTATAAACCTTTAAAGGGAATACAGGTGGAAATTAGCATTTTTTGCTGTAACTTGGTACCATGAATCTCTCCTTTCAAAAGGTTAATGAATTATTGTACATTGTCTTTGTGCAAAATAAATAAACATCCATGAGGGATCATCCAAATTATTCCTTTGTTATGAGTCCATAAACAATATGCTATTTTTCCAAAATATGGAACGTCCACCCATAAACTGTTTTCATCCTCTCTTTGTAAAAGTTTGATCGTTTTCCTAGTAGTAAAACCCAAATATCTAAATCATAAAATATACACTGAATGTATGACACTTAACAAGCTATGGTTTTCAAAATTATCTATTTGTTATGGTTCTGGAAAAAAAATTTACTCTTGAGAAATTAGGTGAAAAGTTTTGTATTGAGCAGAGAAGCAGCCAACAGGCCTGCAGTGACTCCGGAGGAGCTGAAAAGAGACGCAACTCAGGTGGGAAAATCTGTTGACATAATTGTTAGTCATGAAATCCACAAATTGGAAAAATGACAAAGAGAAAACCATAGTTGGAAGAAGACAATAAGTATGTAAGTAATGTTTTCTGCATATTGAAGAAGGTGCTCTAAAAGCAACATGCTATGCATAGCAGAAAACCTAATACACTATCCACATGCTGAAACAGGGAGGTGGTAGCATCATGATATGGGGTCAGCTTTTCTTAAAAGGGACAGGCAAGGTGCTTAATGCTGATCGTTGGAGCTAAATAATCCTAAAACAAAACCTGCTAGAAACAGCAAAACACAATCCTCAACATCTGGAGTTATAGTGGAATGATTTAGACTAGACTATGGTGTTAGAATGGTCTAGTCAAAGTTCACGTCTAAATACAACAGAAAATCTTCATTAAGATGTGATATTTGGTTTTCACCATCCAGTCTGACTGAGCTTGGCAAAAAAAGAGTCTTTAGATGGACGTTTATCAAAGCGATAAATCAATTAACTGCATGATAAATTAAGAAGAGGGCAATAATTTCCATGATAAATTAAGAAGAGGGCAATCATTTCCATTTGCATGCCTGTTTGTGTAGTTAGCCACCATTTTGAAAAATGCTAGTTTGCACTTTTTAATTTCACAAAAGTCCTAAGTGGCAGTTTTGCCTGTTTCCCCAGTCTGAGCCTAATATTTAATCAAAATAAAACAATTTTGCTTTATTGAGATTTCATAATCCATTTCACTAATTGCTTCAGTTATTTTGTTTATTTATTTGGGATATTTAAAGTGTTAAATGTTCATTGGAAATTACAGTTTATTGATTTGTGATAGGATGTCCTTGCATTATTATGCCATGATTATGATATCAGTTGAAATGGTGTCAACACCTTGACATTTCTGGGTCAGTTTATCATCCAGTCCGTTTGCCATTTTTCTTCCACTTCATAAGCATGCACCACTTTGTGCTGATGTAAAATCTAAATAATAATGAAATTTGTGGTTGCAACAAAGTTTAAGCGGTATGACTGATTTCAGTAGGTGCTTCTGCAAGAATACTTTTTAATGTTTTCCTTCACACTGCTAAGCTTTTAAAGGGCTTCAGCTGAAAACGGCGCACCTGTATCTGTTCCCCGAGGGAGAACAGGAGCACATGAACAAACCTGTTCCAAAACACCTGTGACTAAGCCTCCACCTCAACGAGCCATGTTTCACTTTGAGCGGCTATAGCTCCGGAGAAGCTGTCGTGACTTTGTCTTGTTACCATAACCTCGCTGCAGCAGGACAGCAGGATAAAAAAACTCCTCAATGTACCGGCTGCGTTTTTCACAGGTGACGCACGCAACAGCTTCGGTGACACACACGCTCAACCTTTAAAATAATAATACAAAAAAAAAAAAAAAACATCTAATGAGGAGTCACTTACGCACACATGCCCACACACACTTTGCTCATCATCCCACCCACCCACCATCTCTCTACACGCGCTCGTATTTGTGGCACAAAGTCCCCAATTGTGGTAAATCAGATCAGGGAGTCAGGGAATACAGACAGACTGAGGAGGGAGACGGGAAGGAGAGGGAGGGGGAACACGCACAAGAAACAGGGTGGGGAGGGGGAGGAAGGGGAGAGCGATGATGAGCGAAGGGAGATGGGCCACAGAGGGAGTGTAAAAGGAGATTATGAGAGGAGAGAAGCTAGAGCGGAGATTGCTTGAGGAAGATCAGATGTAAGGATGCGGAAGAAAAGAAAGGTGGAAGGAGAGGCTGCAAAAGAGCAAACAGCAGGGGAGATACTTCTAGCTGCCTTAGTTAGACTTCCCTGCAGCCAGACAGAACGAGAAGCGCTAAAGTGTCTCATCAGAGCACCGCCTGAAGCCAACTGTACTGTAAGCATTAGGAACTTCAGCGACATTGCACAGATTTAAGTGGAAAACATCCAAAGGTTGAGTCTGAATTGACTCATTTGTTTGCTGCACAGTTCAAATATGATAGGAAAAGCTACAAACAGGAAGTTTGCTCTATGAATCCAGCAATCAGAATTTAGTGGCCAATGTCCAATCTCTGATTTTTGTCAAGTTTAAACAGATTTATTCAGATTTTTAGCCAATTCCATTTTCTCTTTAAGAAGATATGAAAACAGCACTTAAATATTTTTTTAGCCTTCCTGCCATAGGCAATCATTAATTATTCATAGAAGTAGAGGTGACATATGCACGAGGACAGTCGCTGCAAATAAGCAACTTATTCATATTTTCAAATAAAAAATAGATTTATTTTTAGCATCCCATGTTAGCAATTAGCACATTTATTGTGGCTAGCATTCCAAAAACACCGGTTACTGTGTATATTTTGAAAGAACAAAAAGGCTGCCAACATTTTCCAATCCATCATATTTCATGACAGACGGGCGTTGAAAAGTTAAACGGGTAAAATTAGAACATCTGTCTTCACATTTTTATCTTCCATACTTCCTGCTGAAGAATTGCTCTCTCTTGCTCTGTCGCAGCCTTAATTAACCACAGGTGTCTCTGTATATGTCTGGACATGGCCTTGATATTAGTTTCCTTTCAAACAGCCTCTAGTATTTACTTTCTTAAGAAAAACATATATTTTGGGAAAAATATAACATGTGGTCCATATTTTAATGTAAAGGTGGTGGTAATGCATCTTAAGTTGTTTGCTAACCGCAATAAAAATTCAAGAAAAAGGAAGTCCATGAGAGGGCCAGCGATTGGTGTTCAATCTGAGTGAACAACAAAATGACAACACAAAGTACAACTTTCCTGTGTTGTTTTTATATTTAAGGCTGTAGAGTTGTGAATGAGTGACAGATGATTAAAGTGGGTCATATTTAAGATTTGTTTAGGAATGGCACCCTTACTGATAGGAGAACATCACATCTTTAAGCACCCATATTTATTGGTAGCTTGCGCTCAAAGTTCATGAATCTCTGCTTACTGTCTAATAAATTAATCAAAATTATTTTAAGCCTAACTTTCTCCATGTAACTAAAAACCCACCCAATAATCCATCACGGAGACCATCAAGAAGACCTTAAAGGACCCTAAAGTGTCCCCGAGCCCCACCTTGACACACACTGGCCGAGCTTTGCCTCTCGGTAAACACTCACAGGTAAATCCACGCTGACATCCGTGCCGTCCAGCAGCAGGACGCGGCAGGTGATGGTGCTCCTCGCCGCTCCCCCCGCCGGGATGTGGACCGTGGCTCCCCCGCTGACCACGGCAGGAGCGTGGACGACCTGCTGCTGATGGGGCAGCAGCAGGGGGTTCCCTGTCACCCCTCCTCCGTCCCGCTCGTCCGTCTCTCGCGTCTGGAAGCGGGAGCGGCGGCTGAACGTCCGGCGCAGAAAGCCCATCATCTTCCTGATCCAGAGGGCGACCGGGTCCGCGGTGTGTCCGTGAAACCTGCCCCTCGCAGCGGCCGCTGCGGTCCGCCTCCTTCCCCACGTCCTCCCCGGGGCGAGGAGTCACTTAGCAGGCTTGGAGGAGACTTCAGGGCTGCCGATCAGCAGCAGGAGGACTCCAGCCGCATACTAATAAAATTGAACCAGATTAAACCAACCAGTTGATTTCCACTCGCTGGGTCCGGAGTGAACGTCTGGACTCCTCTTCCTCCTCCTCCTCTTCCTCCTCCTCTTCCCCCCAGTCCTGTCCTGTCCGTCCACCTGCCTCCTCCTCGCTGTTGCGCACCGACTCTAAAATCCTGGAGAAATCCCGTCCGAGGCTCCGCAGCGGGGACCTTGAGTCACACACCGGAGCAGACAGGAGGAGGAGGACGACGGGGAAGCCTCCACACCTCTGGACCGAACGGAACCGATGGCTGCAGCGTCCTTTCCCCACCGCTGAACCGAAACTACCAGTTTACCTCACAGGTATAAAGTCAACCAGCGAAACTGGACAAACAGCATGATCTGCGCCTGCGTAAAAACCCCGAGCAGAACAAACTTCTTTTCCTCCCGACGGGCCGAGCCAAGAGAACCAAACAACCAGCGCCACCTGTCTGCCAAGGACCCCACCTGGAGCACCGCAGGGGCCCGTCCGAGAGGCCCCCAAGCTCATGAAGGAGCATTTCTAACATTATGGTCGTATGTGAGGATTTTTATTTTATTTTTTTGTATTTTCGCATCTGTATCTGCATACCTTTGAAAATAAAAATGGAAAATAAAACGAGCAAGAATAAATATATTCAAGTATGGAGGTCCAAAAGTGCAACAATTTGTAAAATAAATAAATAAATAAAAAATATTTGTCTGTTTTTAATTAAAAATGGAACCACACGAATAGATAATGGATCAAATTCAAGTCAGTAATACATTTGTAAAAGATCTAAACATAAAAAATAACACAAGTGAAAAAACATTTAATAATATAAAACGTTTAATTTTACTTTAAATAAAAATAATTTTGATGCACGATAGTTTTATTTAATTTTTCTTGACATTTTAATATTTTTCAGCTGTTTTTTATTTTTTAGCAAAAAACATTAGGTTACTATTTTTTGGTGATAAGCAGTATATTAAAATTTCCTTAATAATTTAGAAAAGTAGTAATTATATAAAGGCCAGTCCTACAACTTGGCTTATTTATAATTTATAGCTCAGGGATGTAAAAAAACGTGTCAAAAATGTGAAGTTTTCTTTTCAAGATTTTTCATTACAACATAAACAAATAAAATACCTACAACCCAAGTTACCTATCCTATAAAGCTGCATATAGTTTCTACAAGTATTTTCCACAATCTGGAAATTATCTAATCTCAGGAGTGAGAGAATATTTAAAATCTATTCATTTATTGACTCATTGGTCAGGATTATGAATTAATTTTAGACTGCAGTCTAAAATATGACCATAGCAAGATTGCATTATATCACACAAACTCTTAAATATGTATAATTAATCCAAACTGGTATGATTATTATGCAGCTACAAGGACACTACAGTTCTGAAACCAGCATTTCATTTTATAATAGCTTTTTAATCTAATATCTGATCACATCTCGATACTTTGAGCTTATTTATGATGCTTTCACTGTCATAATGCCGCATAAGGACACCACCACGCTTTGGTTAGAGTTCCCATTTTCCAAATGGAGGAAATGACGAAGCAGAACCATCTGTATAAATCAGTGAGTTTATTTAGAGTTTGAATAATTTAAAAAGTGATGAACAGTAAATCTGGTGATCCTCTGGCAGTCACGAAACAGCTCTGCTCCCTCCTTGACCTGATACCTGCTGCAGCCATCTGAAGTCAGCGCTGCTCCTCATCTCAGGAGTCGGAGATAAACTACACATCACAACCGTCTGACTTGGCCTCTGCCACCCTTGATGGACTCATTGATTGGGAAGCTTCAGTCTAAGGCACATGTAGCTTAACAAGTGGAAATGTCCCTCCTGAGACGCCTCTTGAACAGAAATTAGCAGCTCACGTCAGTCCTACATCAGTCTCTATGGAGACCACAGCCTCTATAAGCTTACTGTACCTTTTAGCATAATCTAAGGCCAACTATGTTTAATATTCGTACTCTCTGTTTCTCCCTCTCGTCACAGACAGCTGTGCTCTGAAGCTTGTTACACTCTCATTATCCAGTGCGTGTTCTAGCGCCATAAGCCTGGCAGAGTTTAATCTGCTGGATCTCTGCAGAAGTCCCTCCTGTTAACAGAGGCAGAGCAGCGCGTCTGGTTTGGTCCCATCGTCGATCCGGATTACGGTGCTTTGGATTTCTCCTCTTTCTCTTTGTAGACTCGAAGAACGGCTTCACACACGAACTGGAACTGACACTAAACGGGAAGAAACGGCATAATATGAGAAGTTGGAAGAATGGTCAATAAATCTCACGAAATGTCGTATGATCATTGATTTTTTTTTGTGTGCTTCAAATAAGTTTAAAAGCCTGGTGTATTTGCAAACCTTCACAAAAACTCGGTTGTTCAACATTAGTTGATGTGTGTGAAAATACCTAAATGTGCTAAAAGGGAATTAATAATGAAATGGGAAAAAAAAGACCAAAAGGGGTTTTTAACAAATGTAATGTCAACATGTCCAACTGTTTAATAACAGCAGAAAAAGTGGATCTGAAAAATCATTAAATCTAAATATTCATATCCATCCTTTGATGGATGTTTGGATATTTAACTTGTCACTACTTCAGGGGATCTACAAACAAACTCGACATTTCAAAATCTCCTTTGACCTTAAGATATCAAAAAAACACATTAGAAACAAAATCTATAATATTTCTGTCTGGAAAAAGGTTACAAAGTCTTTTCTAAGGCTTCCAGGCTCCAGAGAACTACTGTACAGTGAGACAAAACATTGGACAGGAGTGAATCTTCCCAGGACTGACCAGCTTATAATTTCAGAGAATTCTTTTTAAAAAAAAGAAGATAATTTTTATGGACGTTTATCTGTCAAAATCATTCCTAAAATCCCCCGCCCAGCACATGTTGCATTTTAAATACAGGGATATGAAATGTCAGCATTGGTGTCGTATCAATGTGCATCGGTGGAGGAGGGAACTAAACTGGAGCCATCTTTAAAAACAATGTTTATTTCCTAGAATCACAAATGTAAATAGGTTCCAACCTCCACTGGTACTTTTACAGGATGGGATTAAAGTTACGAAACACTCCAGGTGTGGTTATAGTCAAACATGCCAAACACGGTGGAGGATTTGTGATGCTGCGGGCCTGTTTGTTGTTTAAACACCCTGAGCATTTTGTAAGAGGGCACAAAATCCTGAGCTCTTTGAAATGCCATAATATTTTAAAGAAAACCTTGGTGCACTTTAAGTTTATTTTGACACCACCGCCTGTAAAGGCAGAAAAACAAATTCTGAAAATCTCGCCATTAGAGACTCGCAGGATTACTTTAGTGGGATATTATGAAACTGCCAAAAAGGCATATATTTATCTTTTTTTAATGGGTTCCAATAATTGTGTATGGCATGTTTTCACTCTTAATATAAACAGAGATAAATGTCCTCTGACTGTGCATGTTTTTATTACGGATACACAAAAACGTAAGGGAGAACCTGAGGAAGTCTTCATCAGCACATCAGAGGATGAAGCTCTGTGGGTCTTTTTCACAATATGGGTGATGGTGGTAGCTGCCGAGCCAAAAGGAACAAGCTGCAATTTTCCCAGCATGAGTAACACTCTCCTGTCCCTCACTGAGGTGTACAGAGCCTGGCTTCCTGCCTCCAACACTCGACTAAAGCCTCTCATCATGACCATAACACCAGAGCAGTCTGGGAATTAATGAGAGTCAGGGACAAGCAGGATTTTTTTTTACTCCTGCTTCTTTGAAAAGTGCTGAAGGTGTTTTTCAGAAAAACCTTGAGTGTGCAACTAAATTTTCACTCTTCCAGGAATTCTTTATTAAACCACAAAGATGAGGTTTTTTTTCCAAAGAAATCGAGATCTCAGCAGAAGTAGAAAGAAAACGTGATGAAATTCATTTTTACTCTCACTATTCCTGTGACATGGGTGTTTTAACTGACTCAAAAGTAAAAATAACTATTTTCTAACTAAAATGTTATATCTAAATGATAGGCATTCGCTTAAAATGTACTCCTGGCTTTTAGTACTCATGTACCACCACCATCAATACATTTTGTTTTTTGTGACAAACCAACACAAAGAAGTGAATAACTGGGAAGTGGAATAAGAGGATATCTGGCTTTAACTTTAATCTGAAACGTGCGGCATGCATTTGTTTTCGTCCACTGTAAAGAGAAAGCCAGAATAATTATTATGAATAACTAAGGGTATTAATGGTCAAGATGAAATCATTTTGAGGTGTTAAAATGGTCCAATCAAAGTCCAGACCTAAATACAGAATCTGATTTGAAAACCGATATTCAGGTATGCATGAAATGACAATTAAAATCACAATATTCTAATCATAAAGAGCTGCATGGATGCAATATTTGGAGGTCTAATGCATGCATCAATTTTGCAATATTCAACAATAAAATCAGAATTGTATTTTTCCTAGAATTGTGAAGAATTAGAAAAAATAAAGACTTCCAGCTTTAGTAGCGTTGAAATGTGGCTCAGCTAATGAAATGTAGTTACTCAAGCAAGCTGAACAGAAATGCAGGCCACACATTTCATATATTTAGCAGAGGAAATCTTTACCTTCCACATCACAATTATGATCTATGAATCATAAAATTCACTAATGGTTGTGGCTGTAACAAGACAAACTGTGAAAGAGCCAAGGGGTGGGAATAGTTTTACAAGGAAGTGTATTAAAATAAAACCTGGATTACTGTGAGGGTATTTTTAATACAAGTTGATGAGTTTGACACTTCCTATAAATAAATCGTGCATTAAAAAGCAGTAGGAAACAAGACAGCTTGGGGTGATCATCATGCAGCATAATAGAGAAATTAATGAGCCAAGTAGCAACAGTGTCGTTTAACAAGCAAGTCTTTTGTTTTTAATCTCTATACCGTGGTCTGAACCATCATGGCTCGCTGGTCTCTTAGTGTTTTCACAATGTCCAGCGGAAAAATTGGCCGACCCGCGTCTATGAGGCCCAGCGCCGTCTCCATGGTGATCAGGACACCTGTCCGCCCAATCCCAGCACTGAGAAGATGATTGAAAGCAAAACATTGGGTACAGTTCACAGGTGCCAGAGGAGAAAGTCTGACTAAACCGCAGCCTCGTGTGTTACCTGCAGTGTACCATCAGCGGCTCTGTGGCTTTCCTCCTCTCCCTCACCGAGCTGATGAAGAGCAGGAAGTCCGAGGGGTCGTCGGGTACGCCGTGGTCCGGCCACGCGACGTACTGCAGGTGTGTGACTGAAAACTCTTCTGCTAACTGGATGTTACAATAAAAATACAAATGAAAGACAATTGGAATATTGCGCGACAATAATCTTGCATGATGAATGTGTAACCTTTGGAAAATGTCACCCCAGTGAGGCGGAAACAGTCCAGGTCAACAACCATGTGATCAGTAAGTCAGATTAGGAAGCAATGTAAACAGAGGATAGAGGGAAAGACCGCAGCAAAAAACAAAGGAAGACTGGGAAGGAAAACGGCTGACTTTGGTGTTTTTAATAGGCATGTGGCCTGAGACTCCATGCAGGGATTAATTCGCTCCGCCAGAGGAGCAGATGGACCCACACAGCGGTATCTGTGTATGCATGTGTGTGAGCGTTCATATTTCATGCCTCCTTGGGTGTAATCTGTTTATTTACCTGTTCGGCATGGAGGCTGATGTGGAAGCTAGCACCTTTAATCTGATCATCTATCCTGATACAATCAGGTCTTTTTGCGTTCCTAAAAAAAATCCTGCCCGATTCCACCCATAAGGAGGCAGAGGGGTGGAAAATTAGGTGAACACGCTAACAACGCACAGGCAGCAACACCCACGCGGAAATGACAGCGTGCCAGGAGAGGCCGCAGCCCGCAGCGAGCTCTGTTATGTGACATATGGAGTGAACATGCTACACGCCGCTGCAACATACCAAGGGAAAATGTGCATGGACATGAAGGCAGGTGTGCAACCAGGGCTGCAGCTGACAACTGTTTCATTGATTATTCATACAAAAAAAGCCTCAAAGGAAGGAAAAAAAACTCATCCAAATTGCTCTCACTCAGCACTGGCACTTCATTGATTATTTGTCAGAAAATTTTCAGTTTATAATTTGACCTATAAACTGAAAAACATTGCTCCACATCATAATTTCCCTACAGGCAATCAGGCTTTAAAATATTCTACCTGAACAAATCAAGAGGTATAAAAACCCTCAGGATGCAGTGCAGCTGCTCGTCTCAGCTCCATCATCAGGTTTACCTTTTTGTGCCTCAGAGTGAACTGCCTCGTCACGTACGCCAGGTTGCACTCCTCTGAGTGACACTTCACCGACAAGTGGCCGTAATCCTTCACCTCCGGCGGATGCGGCCAGTACTGGTGGCACTTGGTCTGCAACACATATGACATCACCAACGTACTGCGTTAGTCCTGGCATGAGTAGCCAAAAAAATGTACTCAAGTAAGAGTAGTACTACTTCATCATCATATTTTTACTTGTAAGTAAAAAGCGAGTGCATCTGAGAAATTACTTAAGTGAGAGTAAAAAGGGTATCCAAGTATCAACAACTGGTCAAAAATCAGTCATTTAATATTTAATAATTACACCAGACAGACCAAAATATGAAGTTATGAAAAAAAGTTGGTATTTTAAGGACAAAAATAAAAATAATATAAATAACAATTACAAAATAATAATATCAGGCAACATATTTTATTTCCTAAATCAATTTCTTTCAATATAAAACTTATAAAACTTTAAAACGGGGGAAAATAAAAATCACATTTTGCACATTTTTATTTTTCCATTTTAGTCTGAATTGCGTCTTAAAAAAACCCCAAACTCTTAAAAATAATCACTTATTGCCATTTTTTTGGCAAAAAGTCAATGTTTTTAGCCATTTTGAAAACCTCCCGGTTGTTAGACCACACTGCGCTGTTACCTAGCAACCCTACCCGAGCTCAGCTCATCACCTGGCAACCCAAATGGAGCTCCAGCACATTTAGTCAGCTGTTTTTTGGTTAAAACAAACTTGTTCTTCATTAAATGAAGTTACTCAGAGTGTGTAAAGCATCCAGATATTTTACTCAAGTAAGACTAGCGATACTTAATAACAAAATTACTCAAGTAAAAGTGAAAAGTACAGTACAGAAAAAATACTCCTAAAAGAAAATTATTTCCAAAAAGTTACTCAAGTAAATGTAACTGAGTAAATGTAACCAGTTACTATCCAACCCTGGACATGAGTAACATGTCAGGAAACAGTTTGCAGCTGAGCAGCTTTCCTCCACTCTAAGGAAATCAAGCTCATATTCAGACAGCCTGCTCTGATCCACAGGGCGGCCAGCAGACAAAAGCAATTCATCAGCGGCAACAAGTGGAGAGCTCAGCGTCGACGCATATGTACGTAGGTGCATGCAGTGAGGGGAAACTCCCAGACACTTGATGAGATTCAGACACAATGATCAATTAATGAGAACATCTGGTTTCTAAGCAACAAGAAAGCCGGGACAGAGGCACGCTCTTGTTCTTCCTCTGCGTCGGATTATTTATCTCATCGGCATCTGGCTCACGCTCGCGTTCAGCCATTCTTTACAGCGTGAATCCCTGTAATTACTCACAACTGAGCCATCGGATCATTGCTGTGTGCAAACTTCACCACTGAACCCCCTCTAATCACTGTAATCAAAATTAAACCTGACACAGCATGTAATAATTTGCCAGTTGTGCTGCGCTAATTGCCATGTTAATGCGTCGCTGATATTCAGTTGCATAATTTTAAGACGTTTCTGCAAAACGGTGGCTCATAAAAACTAAAAGAAAGCATGTTGTACCCGTCCCCTCTCTGTTAGAGTTGTAAGCATGATGATGGTGTGCGTCTGTTGCTCCCATACAGTTTGCCAAAAGTGAGTGCAGGTCTGTGGAAGTGGACCTTGAGCTGCAATGTAACGTAAACACACTCCAGACTCAGGGGGTGCCACCTAAGAGACACACACACACACACACAAGATGAACAGGATGAGTTTACACTAAAAGA
This sequence comes from Xiphophorus maculatus, assembly GCF_002775205.1. Classification (NCBI taxonomy): domain Eukaryota; kingdom Metazoa; phylum Chordata; class Actinopteri; order Cyprinodontiformes; family Poeciliidae; genus Xiphophorus; species Xiphophorus maculatus. The sequence continues at coordinate 16,944,691 of NC_036445.1, forward strand.
GACGGGAGGCAGTTTCAGGTGAGTGATGTTCACCGTGATGTGGCTGGCATTGATGTAGTCTTCCTTCCCCAGCAGCAGCACCACTCGGGTGTCGTCGTCTGAAAGCAGAGAAGGGCAGCAGCTGGTGAGGGTCAGAACAGAGCTGTCAAAATTAAATTTCTCAAAGCCTAACATGCGGGATCCGGGCACAGCAGGGGACGAGCGAAAGCAAACAGGCATGCAGACACAGCAAGGAGCACTTACAAGGCAAGACGTCTCTGTAGCGGTTCTTTTCCTGGTTCTCAGGTTGCCGTGCACAGCTTAGGGACAGACCAGGCTTCCTCTTGTATAAATTCTAGGAATTACAAGCATGCAAACACACGCAAACATGCATGTAAATACACACAGAAAAATACACACACAGGAATTAGAAACATTTAAGGTCATCGCTGATTTTATGAACAGGATCCAGCTGAAGATTAGGGCCAACATCTGTCCTAAAAGCAGCATTTAAAAGTAGAGATGCTCAGATAAATCAGCTGATTTTTTGTTTGATTGGCCCTGACATGCTTGAGATGTTCAAAATGAAGTCAGATTAAGCCCAGAGATGTAAGAAGCGATTTAAAAAGAAGCTTTTGTACGGCATATCAAGACTGTAGACATGATGGCTGAGAGAGAGCAAGCCTTTCATCAGATAACAGGAAGGCTGATAAGAGTAAAGTACTCTCGTTATTTTGAGCAAGGAACATATGCTGCATTTAGAAATCCACTTTTTGAACCTTTTCTTAACTTCTATTAAAGTTGTTTAAAACAAAACACACAGGAATTTTTGGCAATAGGTTAATGATTTTTAGTGTGTGGAAAATTCTTAAGTCACAACTGAAGGGCACTACGCCGTAACCTAGCAACCCCAGTCAAGCTCAGTCTGTCACCTAGCAACCCAAGAAGCTCCAGCACATATGTTCAGCTGATTTTACCGTTGCATGTGCTGTACAATATCTGCTGTTGGTGTTGAATGAATATTCAGAAACAACTTGCTGCATTCTTACTGGTTGTGCAGGAAGCTCTGCTTTTGCTCTTCAAAGATGTACGACACATACTTGTGCATATGTTTGCAGCTATTTTTATGTGAGAGTGTAAACGTTGAGTTGGGGAACGTGTCCAGCAGCAGCTTATTTTCATTTAAAGTGACAAGACGCCCTAAAAGGAGCTCAAAATAGGCAGAACTGACCAGATTGAGATGATTTAAGAATGATTTTGTGCAAAAAATGTGATCATCATGTTTTGTAGTCCATAGACATATCCTAACATGTTCAGGGAAGAATTATAGGTCTTAATACGTAAGAATATAAGGGGATGAGATGTAGATCTTAGCCACAACAAAAAAACCAGTGCATCTCTACTTAAAACACTTCTATATAACAAAAAAGTACCTCAAAATGGAAGGACAGCGTGCCAGACTGTATCCCTCTCTCTAGCTGCTTCATGGATTCCTCCAACGTGGTGACCCGCTCCAGCTGACCCGGGGACTGAGGCTTGTTTTCCTGTGCTGGGATGGTGAGCGAGAGGGCGGCGAAAGACAGTTGCAGCTGAGGCATGACCCGGCCCGAACCTGGATCACGAGGACAGTCCAAGGCTGTGAGCAGCAGTCATTTGCATTTCTCTTTCCATCTCAGCACTTTCCTCTCACATTTACACACCTTTACGTCTTATGAGCAGAGCCAGCTGCCTGGAGTGCGACTCTCGGCTGGCTCGGATGTACATGACGACCTGGTCGTGTGTGTGTTCGGAAATGTCCCGACCGTTGATGAGCAGGACCAGATCGCCCTCCTGCAGTCTGGGTTCAGATCGACCGGCCTAAAAGAAACAACACACAAGCTTTAAATCAAATTTAAGGTAGCAGACAAGAAATGACTTTAGAGGCATAATTTGCCTCCAAAAGAACAAATAAGCTTATTTTTTAAATTAATTGTCATAATTTTAATTTAAAGGATCATCTCAGGTTAAGAAAAATCAACAGTCATCAATTCCCATTAAATAAATTAAACTTTTTTTGCTGTTGACTTTTTTTAAGCTGACCATACTTCTTTTGTTTCGTCAGTAACTTTCTGTTTACTTGGGCTAGAACTATGACCTGACAGATGGCAATTTCTCTTAGCCACTCTTCAAAATGGGCAGGAATAGAAAACATGCCAGTTTAGTACAGGTCTTGGGTCACAGGATTATATTAACAACCATTAGATGTCATATACAGTGGGAAAAACAAGGACTTAATATGCTGCTGATTTTGCAGGTTTTCCCATTTACAAAGACTATAGAAATACTTAATTTTTATCATTGGTTATTTCAACTGTGAGTGATAGAAAACAGAAATCCAGAAATTCAAATTGTGTGATTTTTAAGTAATTAATTTGTATTTTATTCCATAACATAAATAAATCAGAAAAACAAAACTTTGATTTGGTAACAGAAACTTTTCTTTGCAATTACAGCTATCAGATGTTTCCAGAAAACAAAAAACAAAAAAACAACCCAGTATTCCTGTCATCAACTTCTCATTCAGGTCTTTTCTTAATGTTTCTTCTGGAATAATGGACAGGTTTTCTAAATATCATGTTCACTTTTTCAAAATATTGGTTTAAAACCCCAACAGTGAGATTGTCTTTCTGATAAAGGTTTTGGTGAATTCAGAGCCGGTGCTCTAATGTTTTACATTAAACGTGTTGCCTTTTACAACAGAAAAGGAGTAATTTTATGCTAATAGCAAGCTGTCCACTGAACTCTGATCCAGAACCGCACGGCATTCTGGGGGATAAAGGCAGAGAATATACTTTAGTCGCTCAACATCTCTCGGGTAGCTGAAGAAAAGGATGGTGGCGTTAACCAATTAACTCACTCACTCTTTGGTTACCTAGCAACAACTTGCTGGGCAACTTGTGGTTACCTAGCAACAACCTGTAGAGCAACAGCAGTTTAAGGTTTGGCCTCTGTGTGTCATAGCTGCTTAAAAATAAATAACGGCGTAGAGTAAAAACTGTGGATGAAACAGAAAAGATTTAAAACAAACAAAACAAAAATCAGTAATCCATATCGACTCTTACGAAAGACTTAAGTCTACAAAATCTTTTCTGTGTATGGACAAACATTTTAGACAAGCTAAAGAAAGGGCAACATTATTTCCCCCGTAGCGCCGTTGCTTTCATCTTCTACCACTTTCACACACAAAGTTGTTGTTCGGCGTTTTGCTGATTGTAGACCCAAACATTAACACTACAGAATGTGAGAGAGCTCTTTAGTTTCTTAGACGTAATCCTGGATTATTCTTTGACCTTGCAGCAAATTGCACAGCAGTGATCTTTGCTGGCCAGAGACTCCTGAGGAGAGCAACAATGGCCTAGAATTTCCTCCAGTTGGACACAATCTGAGTACGATGTGGTTTGAGTCTGAATGGTTTTATAACTTTTCCAATCCATACGAAGGGGAAACTTTAAAGACTTTCCAAAAAATATCTCGTTTTGTGGTATTTTTGCAAAAATATATATAATACAACCTACAATAAAAACCATATGCTACTATTTGTCCACTGATTTTTTAACGAAGCTTCAAAAACATAATTATTTCAGTCTGTTCTTACCGGGGAGTCCGGTTTAACGTGAGATATGGACAGAGGCATCTTCTGATCCACTCCTCCCTGAGGGGAGTTCAACAATTTCATCAGAGGAACAAATAATCATAAAAAATTTATATGCACCGCGCAAGGAGGACAGAGACATACTTTCACATTAAAGCCAAATTTCCCCTCGTGGTCTGGAGTGATGCATATCAGCATCAGGTCGCCATCACCAAGAGCATCCTGCACGAAGAGCTTGTCATGAATATGCAGAGAGTGACTCGAAACGCAGTAATCAGAAAGTGCTGAGGTGAAAAAGAAAAACCTTGTTGTTGTGGAACGGGCTGTCTTCTTCCCCGATGCTGTCTTCAGTCTGCACCAAACCCTCACCAGATCCTTGACTGTTAGGACCAGAAAAGCTGGAAGACATAAAATATTGACAATGACTCTGCGGCTACATGGTTCATTACAGGTCAGCTGATTTTAACTTCAGTGCTTTGAAAAAAAACACCTATCCCCTGAACAATTTCTTATGTTTCCTCTATGTATTTTTTTGTTACTTTATGTTATAGATTGACACTAAATAGAGCATAAATGTGAACATAGAGGAAAATAAAACATGGTATTTCACTCATAAAATCTGAAGAAAAAAATGGTGAGAAGTTACTGCTGCTAGTCTTTAGGGGTCTGTCTACATTTTTTTTTTTACAAAATAATCCAAGATCAGTCAGATTGAAGGCATCTGTGAATGGAAATATCTCTATTTTTCTACAGATTCTCAGCAGAATTTTGCCTGGACTTTGACTGGGCCATTACAAACACATGATTTTAGCTATTCAGAATAGGCATGTAGGTTCACAGAAAGTATATAATATATAAAAATCAAGACTAAAAACATACTGTACAGTAAGGACTAGAACATAAAATACTGCACAGTTATCAAAAATAGTGTACTCCAATCCAAGGAACTAAGCAGGATATATATTTTTAAAAATTACAAAATAAGTTTGTGTATCTGACCAGCTTCACTGCCTCTGCAGAACAAAAGCATCTCCACAGCATGATGCTGCCAGCACCATGTTTCTCAGTGGGGATGGTGAGATAAGAGTGCAGTTTTTCCATCACACAAGTTTTGCATGTAGATTAATAAACTTTAGTTGATCTGATCTGATCTGACCAGAACAACTTCTTTAGCATGTCTGAAGCGTTCCTTGGTTTTCATCATGCTGTTTGTTCACTAATGTTCTCTTACATCTTCAGAGGAAAGCTGTGTAATATTGATATAAATATTAAATTACGTAATGGTGGACTCCCATTTACTAATTAAGTGAATTCTGCAGTGATTGGTCGCTTTGACCAATTTATTTAGTCAAAGCGACCAGAAGAGTGAACAGAAGAGTGAAAACAAATGTAAATCTGCCTTTTCTTATATTTTCATTTAGAAATGAATAGAAACCGGCCGATTTCCTTCATTTTGGGGGATCGGCTATCGGCCTATACCGAAATGTGAAGCCGGTCTTATCCATGGATCTTATTGACCTCAGCAACCAGGTCATGTCTGCACATTTGCAAAAAGCAATAGTCGCCTCACTGTTGCCAACTCAGCAACTTTCTTGCGATATTCAGCAACATTTCAGACAAACAAAAATTGTTATCAGGCAGAATCAGAATCGGCAAGACAGGCTTTTTAAAGATCGGTGATCGGCAATCGGTGCATCCTTAAAAGCATCCTGAGCTTGTGGAGTCTAGGACATAAAATCCCAATAAAGACGTGAACACAGGAACATGGGCTCCTGTGGTACTGACTGATGAGGCGATGCGTCTCCTTCGCTGTCCTTGCTGCTGCCCACAGAGGCCCTGTACGTGTAGAAGACATCCTCCCCCTCTGACATGTCTTTCAGGTCCGTGCTGAGCTCCACCGATGACGGACGAGGCTTTCTGATCTCATGGCGAACTCGGGGACTTCTCCTGCCGCAGCAACAAATCGGATGTGTAGCTTGAGCTTTTTTGTTTATTTTTATTTTAGAGAAAATCTTTGCTGCAGTTAATAGCGGCAGTTTTACCAGTTGGGGGTTGATGGCGGCGATCTGGAGGGCAGACTCTTGGTCTCGAGATGCTCTGACGAAATAGACCTCCGCAGAACCGGGTTCCACACCATCCCCCCTACGACCTTCTGGCACACTGGACCTCTGCCATGACAGAGTCAAATGTTTAGAAAGCAGCAGATTTCAAGTGAAAAACAAGCAAATATGTGGGATAAATCGAAAGCTCACTCCTCAGTTTTACTGTTGCTCAGGCCCAGGTGCTGCGTTATGAGCTGCTTGTAGCCCTTAACTGTGCTGTTGTTGTATTTGGGGCTCTTGGCAGTCCGGCTGGATGAGAAGAAGGAGTGGTGATCCACACAGGACCGCCATAAGTTCTTACACGTCTTGGGGCAGGGCAGGTTTAGAGACACCTCACAGTCTTGGGTTTCCCCCTGCAACTCAAAGAGTTAAGGGTCTTTTCACATCGTCTCTGTTTTGCAACAGAAGATAAGTTTGCTGCAAATAAAAGACAACATGGTTCAACGTGTTTTTCAGGTTCAGAAACAGGACATTTGCTTAAAAAAATAATATATTCAAAGCCGTAACAAACAGTACAAAAGTAAATAAACATTTTGCATTCACGATATAATATATTCAAGCCAAAACTCCTCAAGTGTCACAGTGTTAACTTTACTTGGTTCAAATGCAAAGGAATGTTGTGTTATTGCATTTTAACCAATCGAATGGTTATTTTCTTGTTTAACAAAATAATAAAATTATTTATTTTTATCTTTTAATGCACTTCTCATATTGTATAAAAAAAGCTTATGTGAAATGAAAAATCAGTCAAATGTGCCAATTTTTTATCCGGGTGATCATCAGAATAATCAATTGTTAAAATATTTGTTAGCGGCAGCCGTATAATGAATAAATGAATAAATAAGTGGATGGATAAATGGACAAAAAGATGGATGTCTGGAGGACAGACAGATCTTTATCCCTACATGTTGGGGAATAAAGACTATAAATACAAATATTTGTCAATTTTTGTAATTTTTCAAACTTATTCAAACCTGAAATAAGTCAGAACTTTTAACAAACTATGTAGAAACCACAAACTCCATTTTCTACACATGAACAATGGATTTTTAACACACAGAAACAACTCCATTGATTCTGATCGTATCTGTGAATCAGCAGAAACGTTTTCAAGAAGCCAGAGACTCACATGTTTACGTTTTAGGTGAACAATGAAGCGTCTCCTCTTATAAGATATCTTGATGATGTTCCCCCTGCATGAAAGTGTTAAATTTACTTGAAGGAAATGCAAAAACAAGCTGAATGTTGAGCGGCAGCGTTACTCACCAGGGGAAGAAACTGGAGCAAATCATATTGCAGAACATTGCAACACCACTGGAGGCCAAACCCACCATTAGAGGCGTATTGTTGGTGTCCTGAGAGACAGCAGGATGGGTCATATTGGGATTAAAAATTGCTTTAACTTCAGTTTTAATTGTTGTTGACTAATTCAAGGAGTTTCCATTTAAGTGCCAAAGTTCTTGGATGATAAACCAAATGTTTTTGTTTAACTGGTGGAGCTTTGGCGATAAATCTTAAACAGGAAAACCCTCCTCTTATTGATTAACTTAAGAAAACAAGAAGGTGTGCTTTCTAAGCTATAGCATATTTAAAGTAACAGCATTACTGTGGCAGCATGCAGCTCCACTCCATACAGCTCCAGCGTCCGTGCAGTGTTGAGAAAACACAGCTCCGCCTCGCTCTGCTTAAGCCCCCTAGGAACACACACGCAGTCACATCCAGCAACAGGAATCATGCAACAAACCTGCCGTTCTTTTCAACTACAGGCACCAAACTCACTTGTGCTGCGGATGCAGGTCTTCCACTTTAGACAAAAAGTCTTCATCCTGTTCGGGAATGAAGTGGCATTTTGAGAGGTACCCCGGCTGTCTGGATGGACAGTGATCCCCCATCTCCGCTGCAGGTGATGGAAACAAACACTAAGCACCCACAGGGAGACATAAAACCCCACCTGCACACACCTGTGTATCCCAACGTCTCACTAGTGTAAGAAAGCTGCTAAATAAAAGCGCTGAGAGAAGCCTCCCAGGAGTAATTACTCAGGCAGATATCATTGCCTCATTAATCATTTTATTTTCTCTTTTAGAGGAGACACGAGACTCACACTGCACAGCATAAGAAGCCAGCACTACAGCTGCACTCAGCGGGCACTGCAACCTGCAATCAGACACCGTGATTACACATCACAAGATCCACAGCTAAACAAATACTGAGCACCGAGGAGGAGGAGGAGGAGGAGAAGGAGAAGGAGGAAGAACGGAGGAGGCGCTCAATGTGAAGCGGGACAACTGACCGTCCTTCCCTGATGTCGCTCCTGATCTGGAGGAAGTACAGGTGCCTGCAGGGGCGACAAAAGAGGAACTTTATCAACCCACGCCTGCTTTCCATACCCTGAAAAAGCCTCTCTTTCACATGCTGGTGTTTGTTAGACACACCAGCAGCTCAGCGTTCAGAGGACACAACCACACTGAAATGTTTAGACGAGTATTGACAGAAAGTAATGGATGTTTTCTACACACTTTTAATATCTCCAGGGAGAAATTGTTTGTGGCTCTGATAAAATGCCTCAGTTACAACAAGAATTTCAATGGAAATAGTTTGTCAACAAAACAATCAGGGTACTCTGAAAGGAAACACATTTTAGTTTCCCAACAAAACGAAAACATACCAAAAGTGAAAATAAAGTCTCAGCACTCCAACCCTTATTCTCCAGTTGATGTATATTTTCCCATTGCAGACACTCAGACAGAAAAGTAATGAAACCAGTGAGTGCACTATAACCTGCTACCTGGTTCACTACCAGCTGCACAACTGGAATAACTGGCAATTGGAATAGCAAACTAGTTCATGTTTGCAACAACATTTTGTCGTCTAAATCTGATCTTCATACAGCAGAGAAGACAGCAACCTCTCTGGCAGGAACAGAGGCAGACAAGTCATTAATTTATGATTTAATTACAGCAGTAATATTCTAAAACATGAGTAAAAACATTCAGCCTTTACTACATTTATGCTACTACATTGGAGGCAGAGAACAGAGATAAACAGGAGCTCTGATCTGGATTATTACCTGGTGCTTTACAGTTACAACTTCTGATATTTTCACAGTGGCTACAATCTGAAATGAACATTAAAACATACAAATATCAAGGAAATTTGTAAATACAAATGCACAAATCAGAGAAATTATGGCTGATTTCTGATCTTCCACTTTGTAAAGGTTTGACCTGCTGATACTAACTGGTTCCTGTTACCTTTAACAATAAATAACACAATTATTTTCCTCCTTTCTGTATGAATTGAATAAACAAATAATTTTACAATAAAATTCAAAAACTATTTTTTCAATTAGAGTTTGTTTTCACACTACTCAAATAATCAAAGTAGAATAACAACAGCAATAATAAGAATCTCCATCCTTACTGTAATTTCAATCGTTTAAATGAGTCTCCAGAAAACTATTCCTGGAAAAAATCCCCCAATTGGAAATGTGCCATAAGTCGTTAAAATGGTAAAATATGACCCCAAATGTTCATTCATTTCTCTTAATTTTAAAGTGGCACTTTATTTTATTTCTGTTTTATGCCATCGCCCTTGGGATCCAAGCATTTTAATTAAAATTCATCAAACGCCCTGATTAGCTTCTTAGGAGTGTGGTTTGCACAGTTTTGGCACAAACATCAAATGATGCAGCTGTCCAACCATCAGAGGATAAAAACTGATGCTCACAAAGAAAAACAAAACGCTTCAGGATATAAAAAGCCAAAAACAGAAGTTGAGACATAAATCAGGAAATAGTAAACAGAAAAAGTGTGAAACAATGAAGCTGGGAAAGCTCAAAGGTAAAAGCTAAACCCGTTTAAAAAAAGAGCAGTATATCAAGGCTTCATAAAGAAACATTTAGCGTAGAATCTCAAACAAATCAGAAAGCAAAGCCTGTTGCAGGCTTTTCCGACGAACCCTTTAAACTGACGCATGACGTAGAAATAAAAGTGTGCAGATATGTTTAAAAAAAAATGTCTGAACTTCATAAACCCACAATCTGAGTTTTTCAGTAATGCCTCAGGCTGGTGTAAGAGCTGGAGGCAAAGGGAACAATTCACTAAAATAAGAAAGAGTGAATTCAGCTAAACAAACCTGCAAATTTAGGAGGAAAACGACACACCCTACATGGAAAAACACCAAAGCGAGAATGGATGGCGACTCTAAAACATCTGATCTGACAGCAATTTAAATCTTGTTCTGGAAGAATGGACAAAATTTAGAAAAAGCCATCTGTCATACCAGTTTGGACCCTTATTGTACCGTTTTTACTTTTAAAATCTGAAGAAATGTTTGACTTTTAAAAGGAAACAGTCATACTTATTTGAGTATTCATAGTACCAAAAACCTGAATATTCATTGCTGACAAGGTTTACTTGCTAAATACTGAAGCTTCAGCAGTTTCAACAACTTTTCAATCAGTTATATTTATGAGAAGCCTGGAAGTTTCCCATCAAGATGTGAACAAAACAGTTTGATTGATGTAAAATGTTAATAATCAGTTCACAGTGACATGGAGCTGGATTATCATGATAGAGAAGTACTGACCTGGTCTGCTCATGCTGCAGAGAGTTGGGATCAGAGATGAAGAACCGCACTCTGAAGGTCAGATAAAAGGGGGAGGCAAGACCTGCAGAAATGATCAAATTGTTTAAAAACATTCCTGTGTCTATATTTAACCACAACTACAACCCTGTTTTCTGTTGAACTCCTTCTTGTTTTGGCATTTAAATGTGGATACTACAGAACATTCACCAACAAAAAAAGATACCTTTTATCTGCTTCTTGAAGGGCTTCTCTGGCTCTACCCATCGCTGCAAGAAGAAAAACATTCATCAGCCATAATAGCTATCTGAGGCTATAACAAATAACATTTATGTAAACACGCCCCACGGTTATCATCAGCTGCAACCAGTCGGAGAAACACATTACAAACTTAAGAGTAAATGCGCGGCAGATGAAGTGTGAGCTCACAGGAGACAGCGTGTTGGCTGTGATGGAGGCGATGGCGGTGCTCGACTCTCTGATCTGAAGACTGAAGAGCTGCTTCTCCTGCAGGCCCAGGTGGTTGAATACCAGGTCCAACAGAACCAAGCCTTCATCCTGCTTCTGAAAGATGGAAACAGCAAACTGGCGTCAAAAGTCAGCCAGACTTCCTGGTTGCTCATTTTGTGCACACTAGTAAAATGTTAGACTGAAGTTCTGCAGGTTCTTGACAACAACAAGGAAGAGTTTTCTGCCAAGAAGGAGTTTGTATACAAACTTCAAACTTCTCACATTTTGTATGACTAAAAACACAAAACTTAATTAATTTACTTGGATTTTATGTGACAGACCAACAAAAAGTGGTGCATAAATTTAAAGTGAAAGGAAAAAGTTACATGGTTTCAAGTATTTTAATTAAGATCTGAAATCTGTGGTGTGTATTTGTATTCGTCTGAGTTAATACTTATTAATACTTGTACAAGCATCTTTCTCAGTAAGTACAGCTGCAGGTCTTTTGGTGTAAATCTCTAAGATAAGATAAGATAAGATAAATCTTTATTGTCATTTATTGTCAGGACAACGAAATTCAAAGGGTGCCATCAGTCGGTGCACATGCCCAAAAACAAAAAATAACTGTCTCACAATTCACACACAACGCAAGAATCAACAAACAACTGGCAGAAAAAAAATAAGAACAGCCACATTCTCACATACATCATTTATGATGCTTAATGCTTGCTCTACAAACTCTACACATCTGGAGACTGAAATGTTTGGCCATTATTTGATACGAAACATCTCAAGATCAGCCCAATTTGATAAAGTCAATGTAAGCAGTGGGCCTTTTAACTTTGACTAGACCATTCTAACACCACCACTGTAGCTCTGGCTGTATGTTTGAGGTTGTTGTCCTGCTGAAATGTGAAAAAAGTCTCAGTTTAAAGTCTTTTTGAGCCTCTAAAAGGTTTTGTTCTTGGCAAGTTTTCTTTTCTACTATGTGTTGTTCGATCACTTTAAAAAAAAAAAAAAAAAAGGAAGAAAATTTGAAGTTGTATGGGCTGTGAATACTTTTTGAAAGGCACTTTATTTCTCCAAATTTGATTTTTTTTTTTTCACCGCCTTCAGGCATACCTAGAAAAATAATTTTCACTTCATTTCTCATAAAACCTCTTAGGGAATACACTCCAATACATCTTAAGGATGCAATGTGTATTCTGAGAAACCAGATTTCGTTTTTAAAAGTAAAACAAGAGGTAAGTCATTTTAGGAAACCACATTAAAGTTTGGGAAGACTATACATTTTTCCCCAAGATTTTAAACTTTGGTTTATTGAAGGTCTGATCTGGTTCACAGGCTAGTTTCACCTCATGTGTAGTCACAATTCTGGCTCATTTCTTGTGTTTAGTAGGTAAAATGAATAAAATAGCAAGATTTAAACAGCTTAGCTAGAAAAAAAGAAAGGAAATACTTATAACTGGTGAGGCACTGCAAATAAATAAAACGGTCCAGAGAAAAGCCTCCGAAGACCTTCAGAAAGCAAGAAAGTCTGGCATGAAGAAGTGAGGAATGACTCAAGATGCTTGCACGATGGTGTAAACTGCACTGTTGCTGTTCAGTGATCTGAAGCTGCACCCTGTTAAAACCTCTCTGAGGCCCCACAGCCTGAAAACCCTTCTGGTTTAAGCATCATGCTTTCTCCTCAGAAAATCGAGTTCTCCAACTTATTACTGCATAATAATATGCAAGAAATAATAATTTGAGATGGAAATGATACGTGAAGCAGGATCTGTTTTTATTTCTGACTAACTCCTGTGTTTTTGATCAGCAACCTTTACTATCCAGACTATTTTTCATCTGATAAATAACATTCAACAGCTCTTTTGTTTTGCTTTCCTTATTTGAAAGAAACCAGGAAATTTGGATAAAACATCATTTATTGATGAGTCTGACCTTGCTTTTTTGTTGACTGAAAGAAACTGTGTTTGCATATTTTATGCATCTTCTTGCGAAAGAAATACTGCTTTTATGTTTATATTGATGATGTGTAAAGAAAGCTACAAATAAAAGAATCAAACAAGTTAATACTTTTCTCTACCTCCTGTATGAATGTGAATATATCTGAAATAAACAAGCAAGTGGTGCCCAAATACAAAGTGTAGAATATTTACTTTGGCATTAAGCTAAAGAACTTTAATTTCATTTCTGTTGTTAAGGTTTTAGATAAAAGGAAAATGAAGGGACTTTCCCCTCTGCTGTCACAGCCTACGTCTCAGCTGGACGATTTTCTTTTAATCTATTGGCACTTAAAAGAACCGAAATGAACCTGCAGTTTATTTATCTTGAATTTATCTTAGTTTGTTTTTTTTTTCAAACTTGTTGACTTCCTCTTTGCTCTGAACCCTGCAGTGAGATTTACAGGGCTCTGATGCAGCATGAACAGACAGAGAAGTTGAATTAAGACTGAACTGATATAAATTGACACAATTATTACATTTAGAGAATAAAAGGAAGTAAGTAGATGACACACATCCAGGCTGAAATCTGGTTTCCAAATGGCCATAAGGAGCAAATTGCTTTACTGTAATAGCTGTTTCATTCGTCGCTCTGAGAGATAACCCACAGCTCATCTACATCCACATCTTGTCTTTCCTCAGACTCTGTTACAGGAAGAAGACTCTCATGTCAGGGTGACCTTGTTCAATGTAAAATACAGCAAACACAATATTCTGACTGCAGAAAACACAACAGACTCCCGTTTATGCAGTAACAGAACCCCCTGCATGCTGTTTTCTTTACGAAAAGGAACAAAATATGGAGATTTAGGTCCTTCTCACACTTTATAACAATAATTATAAGTAAGTACTCTAAGTGGGCAGCTATGTTTAAAGTGTGATACATTTCCTCTCTGATAATTGTATATTTATCACAACAGATATCACTATCACTGCATGTTTTCCTAATACTGTGCACCCCTACAAAGCTTGCTCTGGTAGTTACCACTTCATTAGTTGCACATGTTCATCTGCTTAGTCACACAAGTAATGAATCAGTAAATCACATGGCAGCAGCTCAGTGTATTTAGACTTGGTGCTGAACCTTAGATTGAGCGTCAGAACGGGAACGAAAGGGGATTTAAGTGTTGGTGCCAGAAGATCTGGTCTGTGTTTTTCAGAACCTGCTCGGCTACTGGGATTTTCAGGGCCAACCATCTACTGCACATGTGTCAAACTAAAGGCCTGAGGGTCAAATCTGGTGCGCCGTAGGTCTTTATGTGGCCCTCCAGACTCCAATTTACATCAATAAGTCCTTCCAGCTTATCACAAATATGCAGAATTCACACAAAATCAACAAATCCCCACAATTTTCTGATTTTACTGACATTTTTTCTCAAAATTGGCCAAAAACGTTGGGTTTAAGTGACTGCTAGGTCAGCCTTACTTGACGTCAAGTTATGTCTGTGACTGATACAGCGATTAATAAAAAGTCATATTTAATATAATATATTAGAGCAAATATCGTAAAAATTTCTTACAAATATTTCTATATTATCACCACAAAATCTGTGATTTTGATTGCAAAAAAAAAAACACAAAAACAATCACAAAGTCCTGGATGGACTGATCAGTGTGAGAAGATGTTCAATATTACACTTATTGAATGCTGAAACAGCTATTTGCTGATATTTTACCAGCTTAATGGGTTTAATCAATATATTCTGGAACAACCGGCCCTTTAAGAACATTCAGATTTTTGATATGGCCCAAAAGGAAAATGAGTTTGACACCAATGATCTACTGGGTTTACAGAAAATGATTCAAAGAGGTCAGATGAGAAAGAGCAGCCTGGCTGGAGTTGGCAGAAATTCAATTAATCACTTATTAAAATCAAGTTATGAGGAACATCGTCTCCTGAAGTCAAAGCTGAAGCAGCAGAGCTGCACACCAGGTGCCATTTCTTTTAGCTGATAAGAGGAAACTGAGGCTGAAATTCAAGCGGATTCCCCACAATTACACAATAATAAACTGAAATAAAGAGTTTCAACTTCGTTTGCAAAGTTCAGATAGTAATGTGAGATTTCAGCAGAAAAAACATAAACATATAGCTCCGTTCTGCCTTGTATCAAGGATTCAGGCTCAGTGTAATGGTCATTATTTAAACACTACAGGCTGCCTCAGTGATGTTTCTGACCATATCAGGCCCTTTATGAACACATCTTCTAATGCAACGTGTCGTAAACCTCAGCTCATCTCAAATACACCGGTCGCAATAAGCAATAAACCAATTAGTAACGTGATAAATACAATAAGCTCAATCATTTGAATGACTGTTTTTCTCGTGTCTTTCTACCAAAAACTGAATGAGAAAATGCTTCTGTGTGGTGCATCGATCTAAGCTAGCTAGTTTTGTTTATAGAGACTTTATAATTCATTTTATTTGCTGTTTCAGGTGTTTTGTTTATTTATGTTGAATATTAACAACATCGTCCAGCTCCAGTGTTAAATGTTTATTATAAATTAAAGTTTATTGATCTTTGAGAGGGTATTCTTGCGTTATTATGCCATTACCATCATATTTCTTTAAATGGCCTCAGAACAAGAATGTTAATGTTCATCGCAATAACTTCTGGGACAATTTATCATCCAGCAAAATTCATCTTAATCTCAAACAACTTCCCATAGCAAGACAATGAGTTCGCTGTACTCACTGAATCGCCTTTGGGACGCTGTGGAACGAAGAATTTGAAAATGGATGTGGAGACGATCAATCTGTGGTCATTGCATGATGCTCTTGTGTCAATATGGACCAAAAATGCTTGAGCAATATTCCTGACACCTTGATGAATCTGTACCACAAAGGAAAAACGCAGCAGGGAACGAATCCCAGTAGGATGTACCTAATAAACTGGCCGGTTAGAGCAGATAAGGATGATGGAAAGAGGTTGTCTTATAGAGGCAATGCTGCAAATTAGATGATTCTAAAGTATAGGTGGGCTTTTAATGTATCGTTTATCATGAAAAAATTATCACAATAAGAATTCAAATTTATTGTTTTGATTAGTTCCAATTGAAGATGTTTGAAAAGCCAACTTTTCTCTACTGTGTGTTCCACAAGAGCATCAATCAATATAAATTTGAAACATGTTTAAATGTTTAACTGTGTGATTTTCAAGAGCAGTATTTGTGTTTGTGAATGTTTCATTGCCATACAGTTACCTAGAAAAAGTAATAAATGTTTTTAAATCATCATTTTTGTCATTATCACAACCTCACCCTTAAATTTTGCGATAAAAATCAAAGTCCACATCGCCCACCCTTACTCTAAAGTGTGATAAGCATCGGCACGCTGCAGGAGAGGAGTGTGTCCTTCAAACAGTGGGAAGAGGTGGACTATTAGTTGAAAAAAAAAATAAAAAAGGAGAGAAGAAGAGTGTGCCAGCGCGGCGGATCAGAGCACCGTGTAACCTGACATCCACGGAGGAATCAGCGCGCGTTTCCACGTGTTACGTACGCTGACTCTGAAGGTCTCGATGGTGCCGTCCAGCAGCTGAACGAGGCAGAGCAGGTCCGGCTTTGGCATGTCTGTTACCACGGTAACCCCTGCCTCCCTCTCAAGACAAACACGCCGCCCTCGCCTCGCCGCCGAGAGGGGACCTGGACACACACACACACAAGCACAAACACACACACATGACCACAAGAGAGTGTCAGATGTTTCCAAGCTGCTGCCCTTCCAATGAAAGCGCCTCCCTGGGGATGACACTGCGCTGTGAGTAATTCATGCTGCTGGATGCAGCATCAGCCTGGAGTGAGTAATGCGCTGTGAATGCAAAGGAGTGACTGACTGTACGTAATCTCTTATTATTTGGCCTGGGCCTGAACATGTCTCTCTCTCTCTCTGCCTTTCGAAAGCAGCTGAATGATAAGAATGTTAAACATTTTCAGATTTGAACACGCCCCATCACCACCAGCAGCAGCAGCAGCAGCTCTGCTGGGAGCAAGGACGTACATAATAAACACGTTCACTACAAACGCATGCCCTGAAGTCTGAGCGTATCCCCGAATGCATATGTTCATACATGTGTCCTGTCTTGAGTTTCCAGGTGGGTTGATCTGGCTCCCAGCACACTTTCTGAAAGAAACACACACACAAGGTCTGGGTTAATGATTGAACACAGTGACACACACTGAATATATTAAAACTGAGCTGGTCCCAGACGGGTGGCTGTTTTCCACAATAACCCTCTCACAGGCGGCCATCTAATGAATTTACAAGTAAATTATGAAGGAAGTTGGTTATTATGGGGAAATTGGGATCTCACTGGCTGCTTTGCATCTAGTTATGAGGAGGTGAAGTTTGTCCAAAATTAGCAAACAAATCTTCCAGCTTTAGTTTATGAAAGACATTTAACTTCCTCTGAAGTAGTTAAACGTGTAAAAACACTTCGTAAGAATAAAATCCTGAGCTTTGGCTGTTTTATTTTACATGTCAGCCAGTAAACAGGGTGGATCTGAGAGTTTCAGGCCCATGTTTCAGTTTCCAGATAATGAACTCTGCTGTAACCTCGCTGTACTTTGAGCCACAGCCCGAACAAGGAACCTGTTAACAACCCCGACTCCCCTGCAGCTACACCCAGACGGCCAGGAACGCTCCGCCGACAAACTTTCCTCCAACCACGGCGGGGCTCGCCACAACAGCTCCGGCCAAGTTCACGTTTCTTCTGGGAAGAGAAAGAAAATGCGATAAAACAGTCGAGTTAAGCGGTACTACCTCGGCGGTGTGGCGTCAGAGAGCGGGGTTATATCCTTCAGAGTGTCCGCGGCGAGGAGCTCGGGACGGGGCGCGTCGGAAAAGCCAGGTAGAGTTAGGTAAATATCCGGGACAAGTTTCACATCCCTGGCTGCTGTGACTCCGCGCGGCCCCGCCCCTAAGCTGGGCGCGCTCCCGGTGCGCGACACCTCCAGCGCAAGCTAAGTAGTACAACTAGCTTGCTGAAGCTGTGTGCAGGTTGTGCAGAGAAACATGAAGGGCCATCTGAGACGCATTTTTCCTTTTTCATACATAAATTTGATCTTTCACAAGATTGTATTTTACGTCTTATATGCATTTACTTCACATGCATTTCGTCTCGCTCACAGATGTTTTATGTCAGCTTCACTCAGCTTGTTTAATGTCTTATGAACTATCTTCAAATGCATTGTACCGCTCATATAGATAAGTACATTTTGTGCATATTCTCCCTTTTTTTGTTAAACAGGCTTTCTGTTGCATGTTTTTCATTGTGCATTATTTTATCATAATATTTATATTGTTGGTTTTCTATGCAGCGTTAGTAATGGCTTTGTCTGTGAAAGGAGATTAATAAATAAATAAACTTTACTTAGTGGCTTATTTTAGATATAAAATTCCTCTTCATAGACCTTGTTTCAAGAAACGTCTAGATTGACTCAACTCATCTGATTTAGTGGTTTGACCTAAATCTAAAAACTTCTTGAGATCCATTCTGTGACATGTATTTGTGTTTTTTATATATATATAAAGCTATAGCTTGACATTTTCATTTAACTGATTATGTTTTTGTATTTGTTACTGCCTCTTGAAAAAGTAGTAGATTGCATAATCATGCTACATGAACACCTTGTAGCGTGTATGAATGTGTGAATGTATGTATGTAAAGTTTATGTCTATGTTCCAGAAAAATTGGTATCCTGTAATAGATTATTAATGTATTTGTATGTGAGAGTGGAAGAATCAATTATGGCTTAACGACCCTTGATAAAATCCATTAAGCTGATTAAATGCTATTCAGTGTTATTTTGTGGAATATTACAGCAGCGCCTTGTAAAAAGTCTTCACACTTCACGACCTAACTAATAAAGAGTTCACCTGTGTGTAATTTAAGTCAGTATAAGAGATAAAATGCTGCTTTTTATGTTTTATTCACAACACAGAATACGTTTTAAGTATTATTTGAATTTCTATTTGAAACATGGCAGTGGCGGCATCATGCTGGGGAGATTATTTCCTGCAGCAGGAACATGGAAATTGGTCAGAAATATAGAGGACAATGAAAGAGAACCTGTTAAAGGATGAGTGGAGCAGAGGTTCGCCTTCCAGAAGAATTAATTAATCTACACAGAAATCTGTTTTAAATTTTTTGTTTTTTGTTTTATGCACTAAACCATTTTGTTGAATGGTACCTCATCCTGAGAAATAACTCTTACATTTCATTTAGATATTCATGTAAAACCAAAGTTTACAATATTGTAATATTTTATTGAGTAGATAAAAAAGAAATCACACTCAGATAAATAATAAATGTTAAGTGCAGCAAACAATCAAGGAGAGATACACGTACATATTGTAAATAAAGATGCAAAATATCTGTTCGATGATACAATATTAGTCTAAGATGATAAAGATGTTTTAGCCCTGCCACAAACTGCTTATCTTGTATTTTTTATCCACCTGAACTTTAAAGTATTTAGTTGAATTTAAGAATGTTAAAAAGAAAACTTGTACTCACCTAAAACCTGTCAGAAATTAACTTCAATAATGAAGCTACAATTTAACCTTTTTAAAATGTACTACCTTATAAAAGGGAAGACTGTTAAACAGTGTACAAAAACACTAAATAAGAATAAATTGCTAAATCAGATTAAATTGAAACGATAGACTGCTTTCCAGCTTCCTGTGGGCAACCTGCTGTCGCCCTCTACAGGATACTGGAAGTATTTCTGACGTTTCAAAATCAATTTTATTTACTGTCTGAAAATACTTTGTAATAATAATAATAATAATAATAATAATAATAATAATAATAATAATAATAATAATAATAATAATAATAATAATAATCTCAAATTCCACAGAATAAGACCAAAACAGGAATAAAGAGATGATAAAACTCAGAGACAAAAAAAAAAACAAAATCAAAAGTACACCTGTGTCTATCCATTATTTTAAAAACAAAGTAATTTCTGCTAAAATTTATTTTTATGTTTTCTTGTAAATCTATATGAATTTTTAAGTCAGGCTCAATTTCGAGAAAAGTATTACACTAAAAGTCAAACCTGGAAAAAATGTTTTTTATTTATTATTTATTTATTAAACTTGATTTTAAATGATTTGTTTTGTTTCCCAGTGTTTCTTAACATTAACAATGTATGACTGTAATCAAATCACATGACAAACTCAATGTGCAAGAAAACCTCAATAAATCCCTGGGAAAAAGCTGGAGTACAAATTTTTGTCTTGTCATAACACACATTAACAGGCAGCAAAATTCATAAATAGCTGAAATTAGCTCTACTTATGAGCTTTTTCTTACTTGGTGTTGTGTTGTAAGTCATTTTCAAACTACAAAAACTCCTACTTAGACTGCTAACAATAAATTAATCAAGTGTATGTGATTAACATTTCTTGCAGTTGTCCCTCTAAGTCGTCTGGAAGCAGCAGGATCGTACTGAGAGTCATGGAAACGCTCTTTTCCGTCACGGCTGCTCCTCCAGCGTTAGTGCAGCACATTATAAATACGGTTTGCAGCAGAGGTGAGAACACTTTCCTGCAGTCTTAAATGTCAGATGACTCAAAGCTCCATCAGTTTTCAGAAAGTGCCGCACTTCAAAGCTCAAAGGTATTTGCTATAATGCAACTCGAAGGAGTTATATCACAAAGCATGATTTTTTTTTTATTATTTGTTCAGGCTAAAGCTTTGTTAGTGATAGAATGTAAGTGACCTTGCTGAGATGAAGCCTGATTAATTATATATAACAGATTATAGTTTGGAATTGAACTCAGGGACAAAGATCTTCATTTTTGGAGAAATTTTATGTGACCTAATGAAAATAAAATTAAAGTTTTTGACCACAACATCCATTTTTACACTTTGAGAAATAAGACCACAATCCCACCTGTGAAGTGCCAGCATCATATTTTGGTTGGTGTTTTGTTATTTTTTATTTATTCATTTATTTTGTTTGCTCTTAGAGGAACTTGTGCATTTTACAAAATAAATAGCGTCATGAGAAAAAAACATTATGCAGAGATATTAAAGCAACATGTGAAGACATCAGCCAGAAGCTTCAATGTCAATGTTCAAGTCCAATTGTATGATGACCCAAATCATCCTGCTGATTACATTTTTTGAGTATCTGTCACAGAAAATCACAAAAGCCGAAAACAAATGTGAGAGTAAGGATTCCTTTCAGCCTGGTTACTCTGGTTCTGTCTGGACAAAAGGGCCAAAATTCCAGCAAATTATTGAGAGAAGCTTGTGGAAGGAAACCTAAAACATTTGACCCACCACGCCCTACAGTTAAAGAAAATACCAAATGCCAAGTAATTATACATAAACCTCTGAATTTGAGGACAATTTAAAAAAATTTCTCGTCATTCTGATATTCAGTGAAACAAAAATACTTATGGAAATCCTAACTGAACGAAAACGCAAAAAGGTTAATAACCAACAACAAAATAAATGTTGATTTTATCCAGTATTAAGTGCAAACATTCATCACTTCCACTTGGAAAATTTTATGTAATATTTTAATAATTCTAACGAGTTTGTTAATGTCATGTCTGTACAATCGAAGCTGCAGTTCTGGAAACACTCCAGACCGAAGAGCTGGAGCTTCCTCGGCGTCCCCTCTGTCCTCACATGTAGGAATGCTGTTGAGCGCTCAGATGTTCTGCGCCACTTGTTGCATTCCCTGAGAGGAGAAACCAGCTCAGACCAGCTCGACGTTCGCCACTGAGGGCAGCTGGTTGGAGACCAGCACAGACTGGTTGGTTGAGCCTACAGATTGACTGGGAGCAGAGGGGTGTTTACTCCTTCCCTCACAGACACAGTCTCCATGGCAGAAAGGAAAACTCCCCCTGTTTCTGTCAGAGGATCAGCTTTCTGCAAACCCAGAGCCACGGTGCCCTCTCCGCTCTGACCTATGCAGTGTCTCCAAATTTAGACCCCCAGAGACACAGGAACAAACCCGATGTTATTTCAGTATCAGAACTTCATGTCCTCCATCTGATTTACATCACTTGAATAAACACAGGTACAACATTTTCATTCATTGTTTCCTACAAAACTGTTAAACTCACACTCACACTGAGAGCCATTGTTTGTTTTTCTTTTCTATGCATAGTTTTACTCCTCGTCTTTACCTCAGACATCGCCGTTCTTTTCTGTTTCACTCAAGAATTTGTTTACCACCAGCAGCAGAACCGGACCCAGCCTCTCTTTTCCCCCCTCATTACATAAGAACACATTAGTGTCAAAGTTTGGTTATATAAATCAGTTCTCGGTAGAAAGCCTTCCTAATGTCACTGGGTTGCTTGCATCTACATTTTGCGCAGCGATTAACCGTGCTTGTTTTATTTCCAGAAAGACGTCTAAAGCCTTAGTGGAGAATTCAAAGCCGAACACGATTATTGTAATTCAGGTTTTTCTCGTGCTATGCTGTAAAATTATTGAAAAGGGCCAAAATAAACAAACAAACAAACCAGGGCTTTAGAGAGAGTCTTTTTACTTCTTAATGATTTTAAGATCCAGCATAGTTCATTTTTATTGAAAGGTCATAAATCCACAGGTGGAATTTGTTCTCATGTTGCTGTTTGTAAATGAAGAAAAACTCATACCTCTTGTCTGTCTCACCCTGAATTTAAAAAAAATCTGCTTCTTAAAGCTCTGCTTGTTCAACAAGCAGTATAAGGTGCCAATCAGCACATTTTCAGCCAGATTTATGAGCGTGATACTGAAGGAGCTCACAGTAGTGATTGAGTCCTTGAACATGTGTGGGGTACACTATATAAGATTTTTTTTCTTCAAACTACTCCTTTTCACTAGGAACTTATGTTTGTGTTAACATGTGACATGTTCACTTTTAAATGAATGAAGTAAACGAATAAATAAATGTTCTCTTTGTGAATGCATGGATTTCCAACCACAGTCCAGAAACATGACTGTTATGTTAATTGCTTCCTCTAAATTACTCTTAGAAATGTGCGAACACCAACATAAATACTGCAAAATTGAACTTCAAAACTAACAAGTCCGTTAACCTTTCTGTATGTATGTACACATTTTTGAGCTAAAACTTTTGTTTTAGTTATAGCATTCAGTCTTCTCACAAGTGTCATTAATTAGAGAAAATCTGAATAAAGAGTCCTAATGATAAACAGATCTACTGATTCTCACGTGGGTTTCCTCAGTTCCTCAGGGCATGATAATGTATGCTTATTATTGTTACTTTTGGAATTAAAAACAACAAACATACATATAAGTCATTGTATTTGGCTGTTTTGGACTCTTTTTTTCATTTTTTAATGTTTAATATTCCCTGCACACATGTTCACACTTCACAACGGGAGGCAGATGCTTCCCTCAAATCAATTATTATGGACCAACCGCAGTAGAAAGCTATAAACATGTTATGCCTTCATCTCTCAGAACAGGTTTGAAGTCTGACTTGGGATGAAATTAATTCTCACTTGACTAAGTTTACATATAAAACCTGCTTCTGCTCTGCTTCAGAAAGAGAAACAGATTTCCACCAGGATAATGACAAATAAAACAGAACCATAAGAGAAAATAACTCACCGTCACAATAAAGCGAGTATGTGTAAGTTAACTTCTGAAGTATGAAATGACACGAGATGGAAACTGATCACAGAGGCAACAAAGAATGATTTTTATGCTATTGGCTGTTTCTCCAGTATTTCCTGTATGTCTAGATTCAGTAGAATGACAGTAAGAAGACATGGGCCTGGCGAAAATCTCCTGAAATCTTATAGGAGATTTTTTTAAGCTCTGATGAAACCAGTCTTTAACTTTTGGTTCTCAATTACTGAATACATGTTTTCCACAAAACAAAACTCTGTACACCGGCAAAAGAGAATAATATCTGTCATAGTGGAACATGGTTAGGCAGCATCATGCTCTTTGTTGAGGAAGATGTGACTCCTGCATTGGAGGTTAAAATTAAATATACACTTTCTTAACAAGTAAAAGGTAAATCTTTTAAATCCTTTCAATAAATTGGGCAGAAATTTAATTTAGAAACCAAGAATCTGTTCCAAAATCTGCAGCTAGGAAGCTTTCATAATACAGTGGTCAACAATGAGATCCCTCGGGTAGGTAATGAAGTTAAAGACACAGGTACAGCTGTAGCACATCATTTTAAATGAGTTTTTAGCTACGTAAGGCTTTTTTTTTTTTGCCTTACGCAGGCACTCTAACATAGTTCATGTTACACAGCGGTAGGAAAAAACTTGAGCAGCAGTTTGAGCTGTCAGAGATTCTCCAGTCACGTGCAGGACACAGCAATACACAAAAAACTGGAAAACGTCAATACATTTATTTATCAACCCTCAAAGAAAATGCAAACTATTGGGCATAGATGAGACATTATTTAGTCATGTGCAAAAGTCTAAGTTTTTATAACCCGTATAGTATGTTAGGATGCAGGAACCAAGTGACCCTGCAGTGGTGTAGCCCTTCAAAGAGCGGATCAGTGTCCCTTCATGCTTCTTATGGCTGCAGGTTAGAAAGCCATCAGACGCACACAGAGCTTTGGTAATGGACAGCGCATGAACTCAAAATGCTGCAAACAGAGTTTTAGTTTAAGGGGATACTGACTTTGACAACCAAATAATTATCTGTTTATTTATTTTTAGTTTCACACTTGTATCATGCAGAATAAAAGTCACAATAAAGGTTGAAACAAGATTTGTAATAAATCCATTAATCTCTCATTTTTACACTACAAATACATTTTAATGCACCCTTTCGATACCAAATGTGTAGATATATTCAGCAAATTATAATACAATTGAAAGGTTCATTTATTTCATCTACTCAGATTACAGAATAAAACACATTATAAAGATTAATTACACACAAACCGATGTTGTCACGTCTTTATTTCTGTTAATTATGATGAGTTTGTCCTTACCAATAAAGATCAAAGATTAGAATATTACTACAAATCAATTAAAAAAAAGATTTTTCATACAGAAAAGTGAACTCAATGTCTGCTTAAATGTTATTTTTAAAAATACCCAATTAGCCTCATCAAAACACATATTCTAATTTATTGAATATGACTCTATTCTGTATGAAAGTGCAATAAATTATATTCTCACTCTGAATACAAGTAAAAATGTGTCCAATCAGATTGCTGTCTTGACAAATCACTCAGTGTCAGTCAACACGTTAGCAGTCATCAGACCGTATCACAGTCCTAAAACTGGGTCAGTAATGATCCAAACAGGCCCTGCCTGTTTCCCAGACGTGCCACAGACAAGACGTCTGATAGCACATGTTTGGAGCGCTGTCAGGAATTTACACACGTAGTACAGTTTTCAGAAATCAAAAATAGCCCTAAACTAGTGGGTGCATTCAGAAACTGAGAAGCAAATCATGAAAGCTGAACTTGTCAGTAAAATTAGGGCAACACGTGATGACAGCACTTCATTTGAGTAAACATGCTCCTGTCTGTTTGCTATTATGCAGGGTCCTTCCTTCCTATAAGTACTTGTGAGTAGTATAGTAGCTATAGCCATTTGGCTTTTGTGTTTTCTTGATTAAAAAAATATACATTTCTGTTTAAGATCATCAAATAAAATTTGGTTTAAAACAAAAATAAAAAAAAAAAACATGATTTGTGTATAATTTACCTAGGATTAGCCATGTCTTCTGGTTCAATTTCACTTCTCTCATCCAGATCTGATTACTGCCAGACCAGTAAAATAAAGAAATGGATTTAATAAAACCTACATGATGACATGAAGTAAGCTCAAAGTTCTCAGAAAGCAACTAAAGAAATAAATTTTTTTTTAGTTTTGACATGGCTAAGCACCAAATGTTTTGAGACTCCACTCCACAGTAATGAACCTTCCCCATGTATCCTCCTACCACAGGCCCATCTCACATTTGACAAAAACATTTTGATAATATTTGACTGACAAGACCAAAGAAGAACTCTTTGGAAGGTGTGTGTCCCGTCACACCTGGCACAAAACTAACAGAGCATTTGAAACAAACGATGATACCTGCAGTCTCTGCTTCTTCTGGAGCTGGGTGAATTGCTGTAATTGATGAAACCCTGAATTTCTCTTCCAGAAAATGTTGGGTGAGAATGACATAAAGCACATCAGTACATCCTCTGTAGGGCTCAATAAAGGGACAGTTCTGGGGTCTGGATTAAAATCCAAATGGGATGCTCTGACCTTAAACAGGCTGTTCATGCTTAAAAATGTGTCACATTACTTTGTTCAAACACTTCTGCAAAGAAGAGTGGGACAAAATTCCTTGACAGCGATCTAAGAGACTCGCTGCCTGTTAACCCAAATGCTGAAAGGCAGTCCTTAACGCCAAGTGTGGCATAGATAGATATCAGGGTCAGGCTACTTTCTCACCTGCTTTAAACCGCTAACATGAGGCACCATGCAGTCATGGATCTGCTTTGGAGCTTTTTCAGTCATGGGTGCTAAAATCGACTGCCAGGATGCTTTAATTGCAACGATTATGTTGTAAAACACAGCTATGAAGGCCTTCCCTTTCAAACTTAAATACTTGGTGAGAACAAGTAATTGTTTAATCAACACCGGTAATACCTGTAGCACAGCTGTAGAGAAGAAAGTCCCTCATACTGGCCATAAGCGGCGCTCATGTTGAGCCTCGCATGGTGTATTTATAAGTTGTCCGAGGGAACTTGAACGCATCGCCTAATGCGTCACAGGTCTTAAATTGAGCAGCAGGGCGGTTGAAGTTTCAGTCCCGACGGTCCGGTTTGAGAAGGACGGTCGGTCTGAAACCAGAACCAGAACTTGTTCTCTTTTTAATTTTATTTTTTAAATAATTTTTTTATTATTTAAATTTATTTTTTAAACAAAACTTCCTCCAGATGACTCTGACTCAGGAGCGACCGCTGACTTATGCCAAAATGAAGGGGCTTGTTACATTTATCTCAGGTAGGTCGTCATTTTTAAGCTTAATTGAAAAGTAAAATTAGCCTAAATATCGTCACCTTCCTAAAATACTGGAATAAGTAAGTTTGTGCTAAAAGTGTTCCCCCCCCCCCCCCCCCCCCCCCTAAATCGTCTTTTGAAAGCAAGAGGTGGCAATTAAAAAAAAAAAAAAAGCCTTTAATTTCTTTTTTCTTTCTTTTTTTTTTTTGTGGCCAAAATCACGTTTAGCAAATTTTGACATTATTTTACGAAAGTCAATATAGGAAACATCGCAAATTATTTGGAAAATGCCTTCAATAAAATATTCCTCAATAGGAAATATGAGTTTATATTGAATAATTTCATTTATAAAATTAATATTAAAATAATTTAACACAAAATTGCTTGTGGATGTCACTTAGTTACTCCAGAAAGCTATTAAATTTCGTTTAATGTTCAGTACGACCTCACTCTGAAAAGCTGCCAGACATAATCAGACTAAATCCAGCTAGTACATTCTTATGTAATGGACTAACCCACCCCCTCTCTGCCTGTCCGTCCGTCCATCTGTCTTACAGATGTGCTGAAAGAAAAGAAAGTTGGCTTCAGCGATTTCTTGCACAAACTTGTTTCCACCCACAAGCCCTGCCAACAGTAAGTTAGCAAAGAAAATAAGACTTTCTTTTTTAAAAACTTTGAGTCCAGCCCTTTAACTCTTAGCTGTGTTTGACCTCCCGATTGAAGCCTGGACACCCAGAAACTGCTGAAGAGACAGAGCAAGCTGAGGAGACAGAAGCAGGAGAAAGCTGCCTCGGTGAGTTCAGATCTGGTGGAGGAATCTTAGGAGACGCTGCCTCGACAGCGGATGAAACCCAATCCCACCTTCTGACTGACTATCCCTCCCCTCTCTGTCTGTCTTATTTTTTCAGAGCCTGGTGAATGCAGAAACCTCACAGTGAGTCACACCCACTCACAGCGTTTTTCTTGGCATGAGAAAAAGTTTTGGCTTCACATTACAGAGCAACCCCTTTCTTTTATAGCAGTCAATTGAGAAGCACAGTGAAGGTCCATGGGAGGGTCCCCTAATTGGCTCCTAACCTTGTGAGCCCACGTCACAGGTTGTGGCATTAGCTATTATGAGGGCTTTTTGAGAAAAAACAAATAAACTTAAAAGAACTAGGGTTAACTTATTATGTGGCCACATTATGTGTGTAGCACCATCACTCCATTTACATACTTGTCTTACAATCATTAATACATTTCTTGCTACTTACCACTGTTTTCTGTCTTTGTCTTCATCAGGGTGAAACCCTCAGACTTTGACTACCTCAAAGTTATTGGCACAGGAAGCTTTGGAAAGGTATTTATTTTTTCATTAATATATTAGTTTTTATCTATAAAAGCTGTGAAATGATCAATTAAAACATTAAATGTATAACAGGTGTTGCTGGCAAGACACAGAAAAGAAGGAGGTTACTACGCAGTTAAAGTCCTGGACAAGCAGATGATCATCAAGAGGAAAGAGGTCTGTCCTTCTGTGTTTCGTTGTGTCTGTTTGCCCATCTGTGTGTCTGTTTTTCTGTCTAACTGTGTCTGTGGGTTGTGTCTCTGCAGCAAAGGCATGTGATGGTTGAAAGGAGTGTGCTGCTGAAGGGTCTAAAACATCCATTCCTGGTGGGGCTGCATTTCTCCTTCCAGACGCCGAAGACGCTCTACTTTGTCCTGGACTTTGCAAACGGAGGAGAGGTATGTGGGTTAGAGAAATCCTTTGTTTGATTGAGTCGCACAAATTCTCTCTAGAGTTTTATTTCTGTGTTTCTTTCAGCTGTTTTACCACCTGCAGAGAGAGGGTTCGTTTCCAGAACCCCGAGCTGCTTTCTACGCTGCAGAGATTGCCGCTGCGCTGGGATATCTCCACTCTCTGAGCATTGTTTACAGGTGCACAGATGAAACATGGCTTTGGATAACTCTGTCAGCAGCTCTGCAAGTTTGGCTAAAGTTCAGTTAAAGAGCTTATAGAAAAAATAGTAGACTTCTATAAATTATGCAACATAACTAATCATTAGCTGAAACATTTAGGCAAGTTAAAATACACATTTATTCTCTATGGTTGGTGTTTTTACTTCATATATTAAACGTAATAAGAGGAAAACTACTGAAATCCCTGATTTCAAGTCAAACCTTAATTATGTTGTTTTGTTCACAGTAAATGAGCTCGTCATAAATAAGTGATGCATTTTTATATCCCAATGGAAACTAACTGGTTTAGTCAGAAGAGCATTTTTCAGAGACAGGACGGTCTACCTTACTTTCTCTGAATGGGTTTTTACTGCCCTACATAAGGAGCTTTAAAGTTTGTCAAAGTGTAAAATTGCCTCAATTTCTCAATTAGAACTAGAGAACATGAAACAAATTAATGTCACCAAAGTGTTTCTCAAAAATTAGAAAAATATGTAAGTGAAAGCATCATAGAATGAACAAAATTTCAAATTATGAAGCTAATGAATGTTATCTAGAGGTAATTGAAGGTCTTATGAGAAATCTAGGGCCTACAACGAAAATGATTGACTTAGAGATATTTTATTTACTAAACAATAGGCCTTTCACATCAACAAATTTTGCTGGATGTTAAATTGTCCCTGAAGTTATTGCAATAAATAATAATAATGTTGTTTTTAGACCATTTTCAAGTAATATATTAAAACGGCATAATAATTGAAGAACACATTCTGAAAACTCAAAGTTTCTATTGAACATTTAAAACTGCAACTGAAAGATATTTTAAATATCAGAAATAAACAAAACAACAAATAAAATTAATTATGAAGTTTCTGTAAACAAAACTGTCTTTCGAAAAGGAAGAGCCGGACTGAAAACTTTTGTCATCCAGTTTTTGGTAGAAAAAAAAGAAAAGACAAAAACAATAAATCATGCAAATGTAAATTATTGAGCTTGTTTTATTTTAACAAGCGATGAGCTGATTTATTGCGACAGGCCTACTGAACACTTCTTTTCTGCTCCATGTGTTTCTGTGCAGAGACCTGAAGCCAGAAAACATCCTGCTGGACAGCGAAGGCCACGTGATGCTCACAGACTTTGGTCTTTGTAAGGAAGGCGTGGCTGTAGGTGGGATTACACACACCTTCTGTGGGACCCCAGAGTACCTGGCTCCAGAGGTTCTGCTGGGCCAGCCATACAGCCTGGCTGTGGACTGGTGGGGACTGGGAGCGGTGCTGTTTGAGATGCTCTCTGGACTGGTGAGTCTCACTGGATTAAGCTTCGTCTTACTGTTTTCTGCATCTTTAATTCACTGTATCGCCTGTTCTGCTTCCCAGCCTCCGTTTTACAGCTCCAGCAGACTGGAGATGTTGGAAAATATCCTCTACTCTCCTCTACGGCTGCCCAGCGGCTTGTCTGAAGGCGCCCACTCTCTGTTGAAGGGGTTGTTGGAGAGAAACATCTCCAAGCGCTTGGGCCAGAGACTTGATATTGTAAGTGCTTACAGAACAGAGAGCATCCAGAATGAATGAAGAGGCTCATGACCACAGGATTTTATTTCTGCTGTTTTCTCAGGAAGAGCTGAAGGAGCATCAGTTCTTCGCTTCCATCAACTGGGACGACCTCGTAGCCAGAAAGGTCCGGCCCCTATTCATCCCTAAAGTGGTACGGATAAATCAGAAAATGGTCAGAAACATAATTTCAACAAGTTCCCAGTTGGTTCTGATTGTCTTGTCGTTTTCTAGACCAGTCCTTGTGATGTGTGTTACATCGCTCCTGCGTTCACACTGCAGCCTGTCCCTGCCTCCGTCAACGACAGGACGGAGGCAGCCGCTTCCAGCGCAACCTTTTCTGGATTCTCCTTCATGAACCCAGCAGAGCCAGACTCATAACGCCACCAAGTCCTCCTGGAGTGGGATTGCTTAAATATTTATTAAGTTATATATTTTTTTATGTAATGTCTATTTTTTGTACTTGAATGGGATATTAAAACCCTGATATGGTAATTTGCAGCATGTTTCATTTGTTGATTTTGAATAAACAGTGATATATTTTTAGATTTTCACTGATTTCTCAATATGAGTTATTTATACAGGAGAGGCGGGTCACTATTTCAAGTCCTTCATATCTAAATAGCAGAGCCAGGAGCTGGTTTATATAAAAAAATGTTTATATGCTTTATTGCACAGGTCCCACTTATAAATACATTCACTAGTTACATCTTATCTTACTGGCTTTTTTTAATATTACATACTTAAAGACAGAAGCAGAGCACATTGCAAACGTAACAGGAAAACTCTATACATGGCACTTGTATACAACACACAGCTGAATTCCATTATTAGCAAAAATACATACTGCCCTTTGTGTTGTGACAAACAAAACAAAAACAGTTTATGAATATCAAAAAGCTGAATTATATCAGAAAATATAGCTAATTTATCACACAGAGTGATCTATTTTAAATATTTATGTTTATGGCTTACAGATATTTAAAACCCCAAATTCTGTTTCCCAGAAAAATACATAAGACCAATAATTTTCTGTATAGAAATGTAATGTCATGCTCTACACCAGGGGAGCCCTAGTCCAGTCGTTAAGGGTTACAATCCTGCGACTTTTACATGCATCCCTGCTCCATCACGCTTGAATCAAAAAGCTGAATTCCCTCATCAGCAGTCAGTCGGCTCTGCAGAGGTGATTCGTTTAATTCAGGTGTGTTGGAGAAGGGATGCGTCTGAAAGTTGCAGGATGGTAACCCTTAACGACTGGACTAGGGCACTCACAGTCGGTCATGAAGAAGACTGCTGAGCTGACAGTCTGACAGCCTCCACAAAAGATTGTTGCTAAGGAAGCTGACTACTCTCACAGTGCTGTATCAAGGTATATTAATGGAAAGTTTAGCTGAAGAAAAAAGTATGAAGAACAGCTTGTTCAACAGTTAGGGAGAGATTCACATGGTGTGGACTGGAGTCAATGCTTCAAGATGCAGGACATGAGATACAATTATCAGTCTTTGTGTTAAGCTACTCCTAAACCAGAAACAAGGTCAGAAACATCCGTTAGCTGGGCTAATAGAACGAGAACCGGACTAGACATGGCCCAGTTACCGGTATCAAGTTGTTCCAAAGGTTTTTCACAGTTACAGTGTCAGAACTGCGAACATTTTCAGTCAAACTTTTCTCCATGTTTAAGTCCTTTTATTGAGATTCAAGAGAAACCGCTGCAGTGACTGGACTGTTCTCTGGTTATAAGGAAACAACACAGTGCTCCCCTCCCCTACATGTTTCTGCACACTGCTAGTTAGCTGCCTCAGAAAGGCTTTCCCTCCCTACAAGGAAGACAGTCTGCTTGGTTGCAAGAAACATGGACGGTTATGGTAACATATTTTTCTTAAATTATACAACCAACAGTATTAAAATAATAAAAATTAACTACAATATTTTAGCAGCTCCAGAAATAATGAATTTTTTGAAAAAGTACATAACTTGTAGATCCCTTCTTTTCAACACGCTTGAATCAAATGGCTTGTCAGTATCTTTTAGCTCTACAGGTGCCTGTTATCGAGGCATTTGATTCATGTGTGCTGGAGAAGAGAGGAATCTAAACGTTTTAGGACGGTAGATCTCGAGGACTGGACTTAGGCACCACTGTCACAGAGAATCAACGGCTCGCTGTAAAAAAAGGCAAATATGAGACATGAAATCCATAAAATGGATACGAGTGACAGAAAGGAAACTATTAACACAAAAGCAGAGACTGGTCGCCTCCATGAAATAAGTCAAGCAAAAGGAACCCTCACCATGATTGTCTGTGTTTATCACAGCAGAAACATTTCCAAATAGCCAGATTTGTATTTCTTGTCAGTGAAGGAAAACAAATCAACCTTTTTTAGGCTGCTAACTGGTAGTGTGTAGCAACATGTAGGGGAGGGGCGCACTCTGTTCTTCTGTGACCCCTAAAGCCAGAGAGAAATCCCATCACTCCACTACTTTCTCTGGCATCTCACTGAAAGAACCATAACCAATGAGAATAGTATGATGGAAAGCTTTGGCGGTTTTGAAACTGTAACTGTTTAAAGCCTTGGTAAACCTTAAAGCTGCAGTTGATAACTTTTATTTAAAAATTATTTTTTTTTTTTTACATATTTGTTAAAACTGTCTCTGTTGTGACAGTATGAGACAGATAATCTGTGAAAAAATGTTTGCCCCTCTGCCTTCTCACTGTGGTCTTACTGCCA
The DNA here is from genome assembly GCF_002775205.1 of Xiphophorus maculatus. Taxonomy (NCBI): domain Eukaryota; kingdom Metazoa; phylum Chordata; class Actinopteri; order Cyprinodontiformes; family Poeciliidae; genus Xiphophorus; species Xiphophorus maculatus. The sequence goes on from NC_036445.1 coordinate 16,977,614, forward strand.
TCTACATAAATCCTCTACTCCAATCAGAAACAACCAATTAGAGCTAAGAGGAGGGGCTTAGCACTTTCAGTCATGCTTGTGTATGCGCTGCTCACACGTTCCTCCACTGCCGTGAATGCTTGGGCTAGTTAGCTTAGCCACAGATGACAGATAAACAGTTTTCTGAAACAGCAAGTTGTTTGTTGTTTCCCTGATTGTTTTTGACTGAGCTGTGAATTTCAGATTGTCAATCAAGCTCCTCTGCCTCCTCCCAGTGATCGTACTGCTATCTGAAAGTCACAGCTCAGTCAAAAACAACCAATCAGAGCCCAGAGGAGGGTCTTAGCAATGTCAATCACCCTTATGTACGCACTGCTCAATGTGCTAATGGCAGAGAAACAACTTACTGTTTCAGGGAACTGTTTATCCATCATATGTGGCTAAGCTAACTAGCCCGAGCATACATGGCAGTGGAGGAAAGTGTGAGCAGCGCATACACAAGCATGACTGAAAGTGCTAAGCCCCTCCTCTTAGTTCTGATTGGTTGTTTCTGACTGAGCTGAGAATTTCTGCAGGTAACAGTAGGACCACTGGGAGGAGGCAGAGGAGCTTGATCTTTTCACAGATTATCAGTCTCATATTATACAGTCACAACATGGTGACAGTTTCAACAAATATGTAAAAAAAAAAAAAACATATTTTCTTAATAAAAGTTACCAGCTGAAGCTTTAATACCAGTAACCAGTCCATGCTGAGACCAGTGGGTTTTCTCTTTTGCCCAGTTTGGAGGTTTTTGTTGTTTCTGGTTTGGGGGTGACTAAACATGAGAACAGGACAGTTGTAGCCCATATTCTGTCAGTGGAAGATCATGAAGCTCTGAATTCAACTACTGTCCAAGTCTTGTAAATCTCCCACTAAACACTTGACTTCACTGTAATCACCCCTTTTCCTACTTTTCTAGTATTACTATTTTCTTTCCACTAAACTTTCCATTGATATGCTTGGATACAGCAGTCTGTCAGGAGTCAGCTTCTCTAACAATGACCTTTGTTGACTTACCCCAAACTGGAGGATCTGCTAGCAGTCTTTTACATTTTAACAATCAATTTCACTGGTTTTATGTAATATTTGAATTTTCTAAGAGACAGAATTTGGGGCTTTTATTAACTGTAAAACATAATCATCAAAATTAACAGTAATAAAAGCTTGAAATAGATCACTCTGTGTGTAGTAAATGTATATAAACACAAGTTTAACCTTTTTAACAGAATAATTTAAATGAGCTGATGTTATCCTAATTTTTTGCCTTTCCAGCTTGTCAGTAGTAGCTGAAGGTGGCGTAGCTCTGCTCACTCTGACATGTGAAGTAAGCAATCAGCTGACCATTGCAAATCATCAAAAACAAGCCGCTAACTGTGGAAAAAGGGACACAGAGAATGAATAAAGAATAAACTCATTATTGATGGTTGCCATTGATGTTAGCTTACCTAAAGCCAGCCACCACTGCCAAACTGTAGGAAACTCCAACATCACTGCAACGGAGAGGCAAATCATGCAGTTACACTGCAGATTTGGTCATTTTGCTGTGCACAAATGTAGATGTGCTGTTCTGCTCACCCAGGCTGGTGATCATGACATGAAGAAGTGTGACAGTGAGGGCGTAGTCCCAAACCCGCCTCTTCACCACTGCAGCAAACAGTATGCCACTACAAAAGTAGGTCAGCTCCAAGGAGAGGAGGTTGACTGGAGGACACAAGTAAAGTGATGAAATATGTTACCTGTAGAAAGCTGACAATCAGTGCTGCTGATCACACTGTGTATGGGATATGCTCACCCAGGTATTTGGAGTTAGACTCAGCAGGTTCAGTTTTAAAATCGAATGGAATCAGCCCGTCAAACTGATCCAACCTACATAAGGAAACATCAGCTGTTAGAGCAAAAGACTCATGTTTTTATCATTGTCTAAACCTAAAAAGCAAATGGATATCAGTAGAATTGTGCACAAATTTCTTATTAGTCAGACTTTCCTGTTATCTTTTGAAGTGGATATCATTAAAGTATTTTTAAAGTTTCTCTTTTGACTTTGGCTGCTGTTTCTCCTATTTCTTTTACTTGACCATAAAAGCATATTTTGCTTTGTGTGGAAGGAGAACAAGTGGAGGATTAAATAGAAAACGTCAGGCCTAAAAACAATCCAAATGTAATTAATGGTGATATTAAGGCCCAGTTTGCAAATGAATAAGAGGGACAGCCTCTATTAAAGGCGTAAAACTCTAACCTATTCAGAAAGCCTGAAAAACAGTTTTAAAACCTCCCTTTAATGTTCTGGTTCCTTGGAAGTGAAATGTTAGCCACACTTATTGGTGGCACTACGGATAAAGATGTCTAAAAGGAGTATTCATATTTTCTTGCAGTAGCATGATCTCAGATTCAAAAGAATAATAATAAACCATAATTTTAGAACACTTACTCAGAAGTAAAAACAATCTATGGCAAAAATTTTGATACATAACATTCATTTTACTTTAAATGGAAATAAAGCATGTATTTTAATTCTATACATTTATAAGACTTTGTAGGAATTTGTGTTCAATAATGCATGACTTTCTGTCTCCTTGGGGTATAAATGTGACATAATACAAAAAGATATTTCTTTAAGGAACTTGTCACTCAGCTGGGTGAGGAGCTACCGCTCGATGTCAAGGGAGTTACAAAATATCCAAAGCTTGCATTCAGGGGAAACCAAGTCTCCATAATAATTATTAAATGCTGTTTACATTCCAGCTATCTGTTTGTGAATGGTGCCTAAAGATGTTCTTTTCTGTCTTACCATCCGAAACATAAACATGTGGAGTTTGCTTTAACTGGGACTGTTTGTTTTTGTCAATAAGCCTGAAGTAAAAACTCCAGGTCAGTCTGGTTTGAGAAAAAAAGAATAAAAATGCTGATAAAATACCTCATGTTCCAAACACCCTTGGAAAATTCTTAGATTTTATTGTATTGTGAATTATTTGAAATATACAGGATTTAAATAAAAGTCAGGTGGACTTGACCAGCAAATTAAAAATGCTTGTATTTGGCTCTTTTAACGGGATCAGTGATCTACATAAAACACTGTTAAAGGAATAGTTAAAGAAACTCTATGTTTCAACCTTGTGAAATGTTACACAATGAGGCTAAATGATGTCCTGTTATCAAAAAATGTATGGTAGAAAGTATTAACCACCGGGCTACTGATAATGTTTCCATATGGTTATTTTGTTATAAACAGTTATTTCTTAGGGTTATATTTAATCCCCTACGTTGAAAACTATGTTTGCAAATGGATGTTTTCCCTTCACATGTTCAGTGTGAGATTATCCAAAACCTGGAATAAAAGATTAATTTAGTAGAAGACATTGTACGATTCTTGACAATCAGGCAATTCATATAGAAATGTAAGATGAAATGAAACATAAAACACATTTATGAGTCAAGTAAGGCATCAAAAGACTTCCGACACGGTTTAATTTGTGTAATTTTAACTAAACTACTTCTAGCAAGATATAGGATACGCCTTTAAAAAAAACTGAGCATTGATTTCATTTGAAAATTGCCGATATTTAATTATCTCGCTGCTATCTGCGTTTGAAAAACGTCCCCCCTGCAAGATCAGGGTCGCTCGCTCTGCGTGTTAGTAACCGCGTTGCTGGGCATTGTTAATTCCTGCGCTTGTGCTTGTGCGCATGCGTGGGAAATTTCTACTCACCTGAAAGCACCGAAGCACACACTCCCGATCATGTAGAAAAGGGAGTAAAATATGAGCAGGCACAGCAGCAGATTGAGCAGCACGGTCTGCGGGGACAGAAAGACAGGATGCGCCACCAGTCAACAAAACCTGAAGCTGAACATGCACAGTATTAAAATGTTAGTGTGGGATCCACGTTATAGGCGAGCAGGGAGCTTTCTGACCAGCTGCTGAATCATGCATGAGAAAATCGGAACGTGACACAGTGAAGCGTGTGGCATCCACACCACGACTAGCTGGTTTTACAACACATCATTCGCCACAGAGACGCTCCCGCGGATTGCTTTAGTGCAAACAGCAGCACATCACAATCTATTGCCGCTTACCTTTGAGTCGACCGCTTTGCCTTTGAATGCCATTTCATGGTTTGCAGCTTTGAAGCCACTTGATGATGTAACGCAAAAGGGATGCAAGCTGCAATCTGCCGCTAATCCCAAGGAAGCTGGGACACTTGCGCCATCTAGCGACCAAACGATCACAAAACACGGAGCAGCGTCCGCCGCCGCTTTTACGTCCAAGGAGATGAACTCATTTCGTCGCCATTTCGGAACTTTGCATATGTGGTCATTTCGTACACCACGTCTTCGGGTAAAGAAGCAGTTCTGAGGCCAGATGTTTCTCTGCGTTGAAAGCAAGCTAAGCAGATGAATAGATCGTTAAATAAATACATAAATAAATAAATGCAGAATTCAAACTTAAAATATGTATAATACTGTCTAACCATGGGTGGAGGTGGTGGGAGAGAACATTTCTACTGCTGTCCATTATTCCCCTGCCGCCATCTTTGGTAACGCCACTTCGTAACTTTTGTGGGGTTGTTTGGTCGTTTCGTACCCTACGTTTTGATTAAAATCCGTTTGCTGAACCTTCCTCCAGGTGAATTCACTTCCTCCTCAGTTTGCACCCACTTGTTGACATGTCACACTGTCCTATTCGTAATTTTTTAGACAGTAAAGAATCCACTTTTGAAGTTGGGGAAGTGTATTTATTTTCAAGAAATACATGAGTCATAAAAAATAAAATATTAAATCGGATTTACTGATAACTTTGTGCGGGGATTATATAACCATTTATTTTGTTGATCTAAATTAGGGCCTGCTAACTTGAGATTAACACCCCAGCCTTAAAACTGCTCAACTCTGGGCGATCTCCTGTTGGAAGATATTATTAAATATTCACAGGAGTCCAGCAGGCAATCAGTAAATTATATTTTATTACTTAATGTCTGCAGGGATGAAATAGGTGCACATTCTAACACCGCAAAGGTGCGGAATGACAAAGAGCTGAAAATAAATAAATAAATAAATAAATAAATAAATAAATAAATAAATAAATAAATGGGCATGCAATGATTTCAGAACGTGGTTATGAAACGCGGAAGCAGGGAGCAACGTAACGTCGGTATGGCGTGGTGAATTGGGCAAGACTTGACCATAAACCACTATAATTTAATATTCGCGTACGGAGGAGGACTTCTGTTAATCCATACAGTTCAAGTATGTCAGAAGCATTGAATCCACGTCTCCAGTGTCTTGCCTCAAAATAAGACGACACGCGGTGTGCATTAAACCACAAATAAAAACACATTACAACCACAAAACGTATTGCGCATTAATTCGTACAATATGCGTGGTTAAACTCGGGGTTTTTTTTGTTGTTTTTTTTTACACCATGGCTTCGTTTTATTGTTGTGACGCAAACTGCTGCCAGCAACACTGTTCGGCTAAAGCCAGTCTGGACTCTTGTGTTACAATGTGTTCAATCTGTTAAGGCAAGAAACACCACTTCACGTCAGACTGTTGTGTGTTAGCACGCTGGTGTGACAACGTGTTTCCGTATGCCGTGGACCACACTCGTATAAATATGCCGTTTAACGGAGGTGGAGTGTTGAAAGCAGAGATGCAAACGAACGTTTTCACCATGCAGGAACCAAACGCTCTCCAGCGGTTATAATGGAGCCGCTGCAGCCCCTGTCTGCGCTCCGTGGATACCCACACTCCTACTTCTGACAGTGGGGGAAGGAGGAGAGAGGGATATACTTTAAACGCCTGTTCGAGAGCAACGGGGAAGTTCGAGCCCCACTAAGGCTCCTAGTGTCCTTTAAATCAGTCCCGAACCGAGTTTTGGGGCGTGCTGCGAGCAAACGGCAGGCCTACCGACAGCGAGCTGAACTTTTCCCGAGACCCAAACTTGTCAGGCAGCCGCATCTCACGCGCATGCGCATCGGTCTTATCCAGCTCTAAATAAGAGTTAAAACAGAAACGAGGTGAGTTCCACAATTTTTCTAAACAAAACGACCGTTAATTCTTTTTTTTTTTTTTTAAATCTCTGTTAACGTGAGGAAAAAATTTAAAACCCGATCTAAGATTGACTAGTTGGCGTTTGTTCGCGTTATTTCCACTTTGATTTAAAACGGCGTGAATAAATCGTTTTTTTTAAGTTTCTATTGAAGAAATTAATCGGGCAACATTGTCAAATCTCATAACAGCAGCGTAGTTTTATTGTTTATGCTTTTGTGATATTCCTTGAAATATCGGCATTTTCAGATAGTTATTAACCGGGAAACTTATTTATTACAGATTGTCCTTATCTGGCTGCATCCAGTCACAATGCTACGGCTAGCTGTTTAGCAGTCGTCCGTTCATTTCTACGGAGCGGTGTTGTGCCGAAAAAAGCGCCCCAGCCGTCAAACGCATCCACCGTTTAGAACCGCATTTTGGGGCATTTATTTTCACAAATACAATCAAATAAATATAGTGGTGGCGAGGTGAGAAAACATTTCCCAGTCACTTCCATCTGATTTATTGGTGCAAATATGCGTCTTAAAACTGGGGTCTGTTTTGACGGCAGGGGTGCTTTCTACGGCACAACACCGGCGCTAGCTGACGGTTAGCTTCAGCTAGCTACCGTAGCAACCTGGGCTGACATTCCGTGACAAGGAGAAAGTGAAGAAAAACGGGCAGACTCAATGAAAACACTCGGTCAGGAAATTACATAGCCAGCCTTAGCTTTTGTTTGACGCGAAGGGACCTCGCATGATTAGTTTAAATGGGCAACTTGAGTAATTAACATAGTTTAAACATGTTGGTGGCCTCTTCCTATGCTCCGCCATTTTGTATAGGGCGAATGCTAATCATGGGCGCTCTTACATACACTTTATTTATAGCTGGTATAAAACTGATGCATCAATTGCAACGTCAAAACTCAAACAGGACACATTAACCCTCACTGTTGTTTACTTTGCACATGGTTGTGACGGCGTTGCAAACAGAAAATAGGACATTAATTCAGTGTTGAACATGCGTCAGGACTAAAACGTTTAATCGTAATAACATGCGTTTTTAAACGCTTTTAAGTTTGGACAGTCGGTGCAGAAAATAGTGTTCTTTGTGAAATCGATGAACAAATTGCCATTTCGCTTGCTTGCAACCAGGCAAACTCTGGTTTTTAAGAGATACCGTTAAAACAAGGAAAAGACGAACTTTTGTGATTAACTCCAAGTTGAGACGTATTTTCCCTTGTTTGTCAATGGTGTTAACAAACGTTTATCCTAATGAGGTCGTTTGTTTGTGTATTTGCCCGTTAGTTGACCGGCAAAACAATATTATTATTGAGTGTTTTGTCTGAAACAGAAGTGCATGGTGTACCATTGCAAGCCTGCACGCACTCGCCATCTAGTGGTGATGTTGGGTATCACTGTTTACAAGCGCAGGTTGAATCTGCGTTTTGGTATTTGAGAAGACAAAAACATAACACCGACCGCCTCACTGCAAATAAAAAAAAACATCGATAGTTTAAATAAATGTACAGACTACTCATAGCTATAGGATTCAAGTGTTTGCTCTTCTGTGGATATTATGGCTTTCCAGGTAGGTCATATCAGAGGAGTGGGAATGACTGACACTCCACCCAGTGATGGACCCTCCCAGGGAGCTGAGTTTGACATGATGGGAGCTCTGGACTGGAAGGATGGTATTGCTACACTTCCAGGCAGTGATATCAGGGTACACGTTTTTCTTTGGTCTTGCTTTTAATCAAATATAGTGCCGTTCAAAAGTAATCGCTCCTCTGTTTCAGATTTTGTAACCACTAAGGTCAAAGGATTACATTGGTATCTTTTTTAATAGACCAACACAAAATAGTGGATAATTGTGAATGAAAGGGAAAATCTGTAAAGTGTGGCATGCTTTTCTATTCATCACTAAAACCTATCATGCCTTTGCTGTAGTAACGACTGCAAGCCTTTTTGGAGTATTTTTCTGCCAGCTTTGTGCATGTAAAACCTAAAAGCTTTCCTCATTCTTCTTTGCAAAATTGCACAAGCTCGGTCAGACTGGATGGGGAACAACAGTGAATGTGCAATTATAAATCTTACCTCAGATTCTCTACTGCATTTATGTCTGGACTTTGATTGGGTCTTTCTAACACAAAATATGCTTTAAAGTAATGCTCTGTGGTTTTGGCTGTATGTGTGGAGTTGTCTTCCTATTGGAAAGTGAACCTCCATGCCAGTTCCAAGTCTGTTGCAGTCTTTTCTTGGGATGTTCAAAGATTAAGACATTCTTTAATAAATTAACCCTGCTTTAAACGTCTCAATATTTCCCTGACCTGTTAGCTGTGTTTTTAGGTCTACAGAATGCAGTTTTTTTTTTTTTTTACTAATGTTTTCTAACAAACATTTGAGAAAAAGAAGAGCTGGATTTATACTGGTATTCATTTACACACAGGTCATCAGTATTTTTTAATCAGTTGGCGCCTGGAGGTGACTGGCTGCACTGGATCCAATTTAGGGCAACTAGAATAAAAGGGGTCTAAATGTGTGTTACTATTCTATTCTTTGTTTTCTTTCCACTTCTCTGCTGTGTGCATGTTTATCACATAATATCAAAATTAAAATACATAGCAGTTTGTAGTTTTAACAAAAAGCAAAAAAGTTTAAGGGTTATGAATACTTTATTGTAAATCTTAGTTTAAATGCAGAGAAATAATTTTGCTTTACATAATTATCTGGTTTTCCCAGGATCTGAACAGGAGATAAAAGAATCTGGAGCATGGATGCAAGTCCTGATTGGTATATCTGCTCATTTCTCTCCTCGTTTCAGTTCCGCATGACAGAGTTTGGTACCCTTGAGATTGTCACAGACGTAGAGGTCAAAGGGCAGGAGGCAGAGGCTAATCGTGAGACCTTGAACCCAGTGCCGTCTCACACTCCCACCCCTCCACCCGAAGTCCAGTCACAGGCCAGCACGGCCACAGCTCTGGTCAATCGGAGCAAACCGGGCTCATCTCAAGCTAAAGGTACGACGGTCTCCGTTAATCACTGACATTGTAAAGAATGTGAATTATTTAACTCTTCAGAATCCCCTTCTATTCAGTAACATAAATCTTTCAGTTTAGACCCTCTTATATTACAAGTGTTTGAGCTTCTGGGGCTGTGCTCTTGTTTTCAGAGGGGGACCCTGGCATGGAGGTTGGCCCCAGGGTTAAAGCTACTTCTGGTACAGATCCGGGTCCAAACGGGGAGCTGTTAAGGTGTCGGTCCTGTGGTGGACCCGTTTCTAGGAACGCCCTTATAGAGGGAAAATACTGTAGCTCTTGTGTTCAGCCTTCAAGCGGCAGGTAAAAATAAATATATGCAAGATTTTCTCAGTGCTGCCTTCTGGTATTGTTTGATGTGAGCTTTCTTATTTTTTTATTTTTTACATTTTTTGTTTTTTGCAGATCTTCTCCAGCAGAAGCCCGTGACAGTCAGGCAGTGGAGGGTGAGCGACTGGGGAAACGTGTTCGGAAAAAGAGGAAGATCTACATGGATTCTGGTGATGAAGAGGATGACAATCAAGAAGAACCAGAGGTGAGGACAACAGCGTGAACATCACCTTGAAATTTAGTCAATTATTGGTTATCTATGTTTTTATAGAAGTTGTTTTACTTTACTTTTTTGATAGGAAAAGGCTAAGTCTACCAAAGGCAGGAGGGGAGCCAAAATGGCCAAACTTGGTAGGTTACACTGAAATGAAGAAATAAATAAAGTTACACAAATAAATGAGAGTAACAAAAATAATTGAAACTTAACCTTGAACAAATACTAAAAGTCATTGAGAATAATGAAAATGTAGGGAGATTTACACTTGTATATAATCTTAGTAACTCTAAAGGGAAAAATGAGACCAACATTTCCCATCTTTTCTATAACTTTTATCCATCCATGAATACGTATGAAAAAAAGAAAATATGTTTCTTTCCAGACATCAATACAAATTCTTTAAATTTTTTTACATTCATCCATGTGTGTTTTTTCAGGTTACATTTTTTTTATTTCTAAATGCTATAATTCATTATCAAATTTTCCGTTTTAAACTTTTAAAATGTGCTAAAACAGACTGAGAACTCTCCATACATCAAAAATGAACCACTCTGGCATGACAAATGTTTAGGAACCCAGTCAAACATCAGTTATATGTCATATTTGTGTTTGTTTTAATGTCAGTGCCTGCCACGCCCAATAAGAAGCGGGCATGGAGCTGGCCGGCTTACCTGGAGGAGGGGCGAACTATTGCTGCACCTGTGAAACTTTTCAAAGAGGTACAAACTGTAATTTTACCATCACTTTATTTAAATTTTTGTTTTTGTTTTAATGTGGTGTCTTATTTATCCAATCTAATGGCGTTGTGTATTTGCCTTGCAGCACCAATCGTTTCCTCAAAGCAGGAACAGTTTTAAGGTTGGAATGAAGCTCGAAGGTCTTGATCCATCTCACCCGTCTCTCTTTTGTGTGCTCACTGTTGCAGAGGTCAGAATACAGATAATATCTTGTCTTTCTTTTTCAGAAATCAGAAATTTCATCCTCACAGACTGTTTTCATGTTGTGTTACAGATCCAAGGTTACAGAGTCAGACTCCACTTCGATGGTTACCCTGAATGCTACGACTTCTGGGCTAATGCTGACTCGTGGGATCTGAAACCAGCCGGGTGGTGTGAGAAGAATGGACACAAGTTATTACTGCCTAAAGGTAATCCCAAACATGATTATTTATTTTACATGAGATTGGAGACAATCTTTTCTAAAAACCAACTGTATGGATTTGTCTACGTCACTGTAGGCTGTAAAGAAGGAGAGTTTAACTGGAGTACGTATGTGAAAAACTGCAGAGGCCAACTGGCTCCAAAACATCTTTTTAAGAGCCTCAACACAGTGAGTCCTACACAAACGATGCACCACTACATAATCTGATTCACCCTGACTGTGTTGTAATTCATTTAATCCTCGTTGTTGTTCTGGTTGTAGTCTGTGACTCCATCTGGATTTAGAGCTGGGATGAAACTGGAGGCAGCCGACAGGAAGAACCCCTCGCAGATCTGTGTTGCAACAATCGCTGCTGTTGTCGACAACCGCCTTCTGATTCATTTTGACAGCCTGGATGACACACACGATTATTGGTAGGAAGTTTATTACCCAGGGTTATTTCCCTCTCTGCACGCTGACGCTTTCTGTATCCCCCTCACTATTTTCTACCTCTATTGTGGGATTATGTGGATAAACATGCATAAATGTCCAAATCTTTTGGTTTTTAAATATCTGTATATAAAATCATATTTATGTTGCTATACTGCTTGTTTTTACTATGTAAGGTGTGATGCCAGCAGTCCGTACATACATCCTGTTGGTTTCTGTGAAGAAGCTCAGTTGACTCTAATAACTCCACCCGGTAAGACGCTTCTGGCTAGTTTTCATGCAACAAACATTACTAATATCTTACTGTTATCACAGATAAATGGCAACAAAATGATAGAGTCTGTAACTAAATTGAATTGTGCATGTCGCTCATTCATAAATGCACTGTGTAAATAATGTGTAATCTTTGGTGTCCTGTAAGGTGTGTTTTTTTGTTTTTTTTAACAAGGTATTAAAAGTGAGAAATTCCACCAATAATTCAAAGTTTCTTCTTCTTAGAACATAAAGATCCCAAGAATTTCTCATGGGAAAAGTACATGGAGGAAGCGGGAGCACAAGCTGCTCCTGCAAGAGCTTTCAAACCGGTGCGACTGGTTCACTCATATTTACTGTATTTTTGTTTTGTCTCTTAGACCAAAGAGGCAATGCTGCCTAAAATATTTTTGTAGCTTCATATCTGGTCTCTGCAGACACAAAACACCAATAAGGATTTAACTTATGGTCACTGTTGCATTTTTATTACTCTCTGCTGGAGATGCATGTTGTGGTTTCTGTGCCGCTAAAATAATCTTTATGTCTTGAGTTGAAAACAAAGCTGACTGTTTCACTAATGTCCAGAAAATGTCCAGTTTTCTCTATTTTGTTCTTCATCTTAATTTTTTACGGTTTTGAACCCATTTTATCTTTGCAGCGACCTCCTCATGGCTTCCAGGTTGGGATGAAAGTGGAAGCCGTTGATAAGAGGAATCCCATGCTCATCCGTGTAGCTACCATAGCGGACACAGAGGACCACCGACTGAAGGTATGAAATGTCTCCAGAGGCATTTTTCAAACTCCCTTTCTGCTTTTCTTACACAATTCATATTTATTCTCCTTCCTCCTCTCATGTAGATCCACTTTGATGGCTGGAATATGGATTACGACTACTGGGTTGAGACAGATTGCCCAGATCTGCACCCAGTCGGATGGTGTCAGAAAACTGGACACCCATTACAGCACCCCAACAGTAAGACATGCTTTAACTCAGCCTGCCTTTTCATGCTAAACTTCAATAAATGAGTTTGCAGAAATCCCCACAGCATTGCGTTAATGCTGCCTTGTGTTTGTTTATTTCAGGCACAAGTGATTTATTGCCTGCCCCGGGACAAGGCTGTCCCACCCCAGGATGCAACGGGGTTGGACACATAAGGGGACCTCGCTATGGGACACACTACACGTTAGTTGCTCATGTTTAGGTTTAGCTTCCTCTAGCCAGTCTGCAAAAGTATGAAAATTTGGCCTGGAAAAGCATGCAGGAGCTCTGTTTACAGTAATTCATCCACTCCCTCCTGCCTTACTGCAGGAAATATATGTTCTTTGTTTCAATTGCTCTATGTTTCGTTAAACTGAACTGCCGCTCCCCTGTAAACCCGAAAAATACCCTCCTGCTTTCATCATATTTAGTAATGGTGTAAAAAGAGGACAGGGGACTTTGTTCTCAGATGTCAATAATATTTGTGTGGGTGGCTCGCGATCTAAATGTGTTGCTGCTCTCTGTGTTTGTGAGAATCAAAGTGATAATGGCAGCCTCCACCTCCTATTTGTTGCAGGATGTTTGTTGCCAGAAATGTAAAATACATCCAAATGGCTGTTTTCTGCCCGTATAAAACGTTTAGCTCTTCCTCCTGTGTGCAGCCAGGTGAGCTGCCCTTACTCTGAGGTGAACCTGAACAAGGAGGGCTTGTTGCCAGATCGTCTCGGTGGAGAGCGACCTCTCGTCCTCAGCGGGCCTCCGGCACGGGGGCGACGTCCCGACCCGCACTCGAACAATCCAACCCAGACCACAGTGGCGCCGGCACAGAGCGAGCCGCTCCTGGATCCTCAGAGCAGGTCTGCTCCTGAAAACAATGTTTTCACAAGAATCAAAAGCAATTCACTTAAAAACTCATGAAAATCACAGCGGTGGTAAAAGGTTGGAGGCTTGAATAGATTTAAACTTATTTCTAGAAAACGTTTCAAAATATATATATGTATGTTTTTGCTTGTTCACCTCTACACTCATATTGTGTTTTCAATCATGTATTTATAGGAATATTTGAAAGGATTTGTATCTGAACTATAGTATCTGTTGCTAGGAAACCAGCGCCTGTGGAAGCGGAGCATTCAGAATGCAACAACCAGTCAGAGCCACTAGGTGGAGCCAACGAGCAAAGCCACAATGGAACGAGGCCTAAAAGGTGGGACTCATCAGCGCGACGCTTTCCGGCCAAAACTATCATCTAAACTTTTATGGGTTTTTTTGTTTTTGTTGTTTTTTTCAGAATGGCTCCACTGCCCAAGTATCTAAAAATGCACTATGTCAAGGATGAGATTAGTGATGGGAAATGTAAGTGGGGGAGCTCTATACTATAAAGCAGGCACCTCGGTGCTGCATCCCACTGACTGCTCCTTTGTTCTCCGTCTGCAGCGTCTCCAGAAACCATCTCACTCCAGCAAGCACTACACGAGTCAGTGTTCCCCCCCGGCATCTCCGCCTCCCCCCCGCACAGAGTGGCTCTTTGCTGGGACAAACACTGCCAGCTGCTGCCCGAGGTCCTGGGACTGACTGCCAAGAGAGTGGCCACTTGGAGCGCTGAGGAGGTCAGACATGCCTACACACTGTTTAACACATTAAAAACAGACATGCTCCTCATTCACTGATCCAACATGAACACAACCGGCTGTTCAGATGAACGGCAACAGTGAATGGATACTCAAGAAAGAGCTTTTCTGATCACCTTCTCTGCCTGGAAGGTTACCAAGAGGTGTTTGAATTTGTAATAACTTACGATATCAGGGATGCAAGAAGACATTTGAAACATCCCAAGATGTATCAGCTTTTATACAGTAGTTTTATATAACGGGAAGGCTACAATGTTGCCTAATTTTTTTCTTTAGAGCTTTTAACCTCTGTTTCTTATTGAACATGGTGGATTTGAAAGCGTTAGCAGCTTTTTCAGCATCTCAAAGTTAAAATACATTTCTAAATTCTCTGGGCCGATGTCCTTCAACTTTTAGATGCGTCTCTGAATCAAGTAATTAGCAGGACGCCGTAGTACGTTTTTGTATGCTGAGGACATAGATAGATAGATAGATAGATAGATAGATAGATAGATAGATAGATAGATAGATAGATAGCATTTATTGTCATTGAACAGAATTCAACGAAATTTCCATTGTCTAATGGTTCCAGGACTCACCCAGAGCGCTGTTTTATAATCCAAGCCTTGATAACCAGGCTAATTTCTAATAAAATGTCGACTTTGTCCTTTTCATTAAAATCCTGTTTCACAGCTACTGCTCTCTCACACATGCTGCGTGATGTTGCCCTTACACTTAGGATAAATAATTGATGACAGCTCATGGCACCAAGGAATCTATTGTGAATGTTCTTCTTCTGTCGTCTTATATCATATTTCTTAAAGAGAAATGTAACCAAACCAAGCTAAAGTCAGAATGTCAGGCTTCACAAAAAGCAGAGCTTGGCGATCAGGCTCAGAACTGTGATCGATGTATTTTTACAGAACGAGTCGCAGTCTGCACTGGTCAAGATGATTTTTGTCTTGGTGTCTTTGTCCACTAGGTGGCCGGTTTTGTCAAAGGACTCCCAGGATGTAAAGAGCACGCTGCTACTTTTAAAACAGAGGTGAGCACTTCCCTTTGTTTCCTACGATTAGAGGTTCAACTAACACCTGGTCATTACAGATAACAACCAATATATTCAACTTTTTAAAGTCAAGCAGCTTAATGAAATAAAATGAAATGTAGACGCAATCTCTTTTTCTGTACACTTCAAAATCGAACTGACTAAACTGTTACTGTTGATTTAAACAAATGATACTTAAATGAGGATAATTAAATTAACATGGGAGGTCAGTCCAGTGAGAGGCTTCTGTTTTTCTGCTCACACAAAAAGGAAGTGGCTTCCAGGTTAGTTTTTATGAAGCAGATTGGGACAAGGACTCTAATACAGCAACTCTGCAGCCATAATTTATTGTGTTGACTCAGTTTGTTTAATATTTAATTATTACTGGCAAAGATGTGTCATCTGGTGTTTGGGGTTCTTTGTTAGTTTGCATGCTGTTGCTAATTTACGCAGTTTCAAGCATTTTAACTATAATTAAAAACATTTAATTAAATATCTCTTGCTAATAAGATGAACTTTATACAAAATGTGATTTTTTTTTCACAATAGGTTCCCTTTAAGGTTTACATTCTTGTCCACATTAATATTTGCAAATTCAGGTTTACATGTTTATACATCTGAACACAAGCCTTCATTCAAGCTGATTCAAAATATACAATTACTGAAGTTGGAAAAAAAATAACAAAAGCAATTTTTTTTGTTCTCTTTCTAGCAAATAGATGGCGAGGCCTTCCTGCTTCTCACCCAGGCAGACATCGTTAAGATCCTGTCCATCAAGCTGGGACCGGCTTTGAAGATCTACAACTCCATCCTCATGCTGAAGAACGCTGACGAAGAGTGAGACCCGACTGCAGGGGGAATCTCTCCCTCCACGCCGGTCTCGACTCAAGTCTCAGATCGGACCTTTTGTTAAATAGAAGAGAAGAAAATCAACTAGAACAAGGCCAATTAGTTTCTCTGCAGTGGTGCAGCTACGAGAGGGAAGAGAAGAGAAAGCCTTTGTCTGGAAGGTGTAGCGTCTCGCCCCTCTTTCTCTACGACGGCCAGCTTGGGAGAGCATTTTAAGGCACCATGAAGATTTATTAACCCGAGTTGTTTTGTTTACAGAATCTTGAAAACATGCAGGCGCCTTTAAGGCTTCTTAACATTGTACAGTTTACAGATTGGATTTATTGTCCCAGATGTTGGATTCTTGTTTGTTAAGAAAAGGTGCTGTGGCTCCGAGCAGGTAGAACAAGTATTATTATTATAAATCTTTTGTTTGTTTCGTTTTGAGAAGCTGCAAAATACAATCGGAAAAACGGCGAGAAGATTTTTAAAATGTGAAACCCAGAGGAGCAGAGGCACTTTGGCTTTTCTCCTATAAATTAGAGAGAGATGACTGCTCAGCAGGCTCAAAGAGCATCAGTGTTTTGGTCATTTGGAGTTGGCAGGAGGTTCGATTCAATAAGAATGCTTGAAACGGCGTCCTTGTTTGTGTGCAGAGACGATTACGTGTATTTGAGAAACGGAGATGCAACTTCCCACTGTTCTGTGTATGTTGCGTTTCTGGTCCGCGGATCGTTCTGAGCCGAGTTGCGACGGCTGGCTCGGTAAATCAAGGAACCTTTCCCGTCTCTGTAGATGCTGAACCAGCTGTTTTTGTTTGTTTTTTTTTCGTAGAAAATACATGAATATGAATGTTAAACAACTTAAAGTTGTTTTGATATCCACCTTTTTGTTCCTGGTTCGAATAAGCTCTGACTTTGAGTGTAAGTAGAGCTAAAGGAAGAAGCCTCTCTCTTTCTTCTACCAGAGTTCAGTCCTGCTTTGTTATGCAAAGACTAATGATCTTTCTGTACAGGCAAGAAGGACGTGAAGACCGTGAACTGACTAAACAAGCAATTTTAAAGGCAAGGGGAGATTCCTTTGTAAATATGCCACAGCGGGTTGGATGTGTACATCAGTAACGGTTCATATGCAAACAGCTTTAATTTATGTTTTGTAAATTATGGGATAATGGTACGCTGCTCTGCCTCCTCTGAGGGAACGTGTGAATGGGAGACAATAAATGAGATGCACACTGTCTGCTGTCCTCATTTTAACCCCCGCCTTGTCGCACACAAACTCACTGATCATCTGAAGCTGCGCTCCACGTCTCTGTTGTTTACACGTCGGCCATGTTTGGCTAATCAACCACAGCGTTCTGAACGCTTCGTCAGAAGACAATCTGATTTCTGACTTCAGCAATAGTCAAACTAGTTTTTAATTTTATATGGGGTTTTTTGTGTTTGTATGAATGTGGAAGTGGTGAAGTAACTTGTAGTGTCCTCTGCACCTCATATATTTATTCATTGGTGTGGGGGAAAAAATCCCATAGGACTAAATGATTTGTTCTAACAAAACCACCGTTAGAACAATTATGGGCACCACTGTTGGTTATACTAATGCCGCCCCCTGTTAGGAGGTGATATCAGTGTTAACACATTTTTGTGTATTAGATAGTAATATTCTAATAACATTAGTACACATAGTATCCTTTAACACTTCACAAGGTTTGACCTTTCGTTTCTCTACAGTAGAGCAGTGGTGTCCAAACCTTTTACTCCAAGGGCCAAAACTGGAAAATTGTAATTACTGGTAGGCCATAAAGTTCACTAAATGAAAAAAATTTAAACATTAGTTTATTGGGATTTATTATTTTTTTTAGTCTTACCTGCTCAACAATATAAACTTTTATGAAATCTGTAAATCATTGAAGATCCAAAACATACAAAAGACTGTTGACTTTTTAAAAGAAAAACAGGATTTCCACACTTCTGGGGGCATAAATTGTTTTCTATTTTGACGGCCAAATTCTTTAGCATTCTTGACTTGTGGTCAGGAGTTGAACAAAATCATTTCAAGGGCCACAAATGGCCCCTGAGCCACTCTTTAGACACTCCTGCTCTAGAGAATCCAAAGTCTTTGGATTCTTTCTTGCGCTCTCTCTGTTCTCCCAACATAAGTTTTCTCACAGTATTTAAATCGGGACGGGGATGTCCATGGAAGAAAATAGATTTGGACTTGATAATAATCCTACATTTCAGCTGAAGCCATCAAAGTTTTTTCCAAAATGTCGCGGTACTTCAACAGCCACCTCATGACCTTTGGAAGAGAAACAGACCCACAGCATTGAAGAACCTCCACCGTGCTTACCAGATGAATATATATATTTTTTAAAAATCTGTTTTTATATATATATACATATATATATATATTCATCCTTTGTCTCAAGTCAAACCAATCTGGAGTGTTTGACTCAATCTTAGTCAGGAAAGGTTTTTTACAGGCATCTCTCCCAAGCAGTCAGTGTTTATGTCAATTGAGTATAAATATTGTACTTAGTAAACAAGTTCATTACTGCAGTGATTTAAAAGTGAGTTATTTTTGTAATAAATGTCCATCAGAAACTCGGCGGTGACAACATAAGCAAAGATTCTCATCTAGCCTCATTAGTCACAAACGTAATTATTGCTCAGACTGTAGATATGGACAACTTTAGCTAAGCGGGAGAGCTGCACAGTATATCGAATTAAATTATAATTGTCATTGCAATATTAGTTTTGCAATATTGCTGCTACACTGGTGGCAGTAAATGGTGGTGTATCATGTTTCAAAGGCAATGCATCTCCCCCTGCATGCCAACAGTATGCAAGAGTTTGCAGGAAATGGAAGGGGAGTTGTGATGTGTGCTGACCATAATTAATACCACAATAATTAACAGAAGTATTTAAATTACACGTCTTGCTGCATCATGCAGTCCTAGAGAGAACCAAGTTATGAAGACAAACACACATCTGCCTTTCTGCAATCCATTTTGAAGAGTGGAGCAGAGAGAAACGTGTCACGTCACGTTCAAAATTTCTTAGACATTCAGATCAACTTTGTAATTACAAACATTATTCTGTTGCATCATTGCGGGTGCCGGTAACTGTCACTGATGATTTTATACATAAGTAAACCCGGGATTTTTCCCTTACAACATGTTTTCAAATGAAAATTCTGATTTCTTTTAAAGTTTTCAGGGAGGGAATATGGCGCTGAAATGAAATATTCATCTGAAGGCTTCTTCACATCTTTACCGTTGGTAAGTGTGGAGAGTGCTGTAGTGCATAAGCTTACTTCCTGTCCTTCAAAAGGAAGTAGTATAGTTCATTTTTAAACAATTTTGAGTTAGCACCAACGTGTTTATCTAACTGCACTTTGGGTAAATGTAATATCCCCACATTTTTTTTTACTCATAAATGTGTTTTAACCAAAAGTCGTAAGATCGTTTGTTGCATAGCATAAATTTGATCAAATTTTCTTTAATATAAAATAAGACTTCTTGGAGTTTTGAAGGACGCTCAAACTTAAATCAGTTAATGTAAAGTCCTGTGACATGAATGAAAGAGTCAAATGTGGCCTAAATTTTCAGTAAATGTGTGCTGCTGCTCTGTTTCACATTGAACTCAAACCCAGACCTGCTGCGTGTGTCGCCCACATGCACAAATTGACCTGAAACCAGCGATATTCCTGTGTGGGCTAGATCCGGCCCACATGCACCGAAATGAAGCTCATTAAACTACCTTTCTGCATGAAGTTCACAAACAAAGTTGCCCTGTGTTGCATTTGCTGGCGTAACATCTGGTCCTGTGACACGACAAACCGAGACACAAGGGGGAGGCGGCGGGGGAATCAACATGTGGCCCAAATTTGAGGTAAACCAAATAAAACTAAATTCAGTTCATGTGAACCACACAACCTCCACAGTTCTGCTTCAGCTACACTGTTAGACCTTTTATTGTAATTTTACAGTAACTTACTGGCAACAGTGTTGCCAGTAAGTTACTGTAATACTATGTACTATACCCATAATGCAATGCAAATTACAGTAACTACTTGTAAAGATGTCTTATGGTAGTTTTACTGGCCTTTTGTGGTATTTAACTGTAAAAAATACAGCAAAGGCTAACAGTGTACAAACTTTGAGATTCGTTGCTTGTAGAAGTGTCCACACAGTTTTCACCTTTTCACATTTAAGGTGTTTACAGCCACAACCTTCAATAAATATCATTAGTGTTGATCTCTGCATAAATCTGGCTGTTCTGTGAAGACCTCAGAGGTTTATTAGAGAATAATCATCATCAGAAAGACCAAGAAACTCTGCAGACAGGTTAAAGACAAAGGTTAAAGCAGGGTTATATTATGAAATATCTAATGAGGCCATGTTCAATCTATCATCTGAGGAAGACGGGGAGACGCACCTGTAAATCCAGAAGCTGCACAAGACGAGCAATAATCAGCAAAAATCTGGCCTTTCCAGAAGAGTGGCAAGAAGAAAGAAGGCCTGACAGTGGAGATGAGGTGCTCTGGACAGATGAACTGTTTTACCACCTACACCGTCTCTCATCCTGAACACACCAGAGATGATGGGAAATGAAGATAAATACAGGGTAACACTGGAAGAAAACCTGCTAGAGTCCACAGGACTGGAGACCAGGGCGGAGGGTCACGACCAGAAACCTTCAGCCAGAGCTGCAATAAATCAATGCAAAGTCCAAACATAAATGCATGTAAAGATTTGACAAGACTTGAAAACTTTCCTTGATAGTAAAGGAGAGTGGACTGATTCAAAATCTCAGGTATTGGATCGGTACTTTAGCTTCAGATTCACTTTTGAAATTTTACTTTTGTATATTAGCTTCTCTACCTCAAAAAAGATTTTGTTTTGATTTGCTCCTAAATTATAATATTTATGCCCTTAGCTGTTTTTCTGTTTAGTTTTTCTATTGATATTGATACTGTTTGTCATGTTAGTAAGTTATTAAAGTATTTTAATAACATTTTGTCCAAATTCTGTTTGAACAAAATAATTCAATGCAAAATACAAAAGAAAGTTTGTCAAACTTAAATAAAAAAAGTGTTGGTATCGATATTGGTATCAGGAATGGTAGCCCTGCATTTAATCTGACAAAAATGTAGCTTTTTTCCAAATAAATTCAATTCAATTCATTTATGTAGCACTAGAGACACGTCACTTTACAAAAAAAGGTCAACTCAATCCAAAACAGATTTCAAGTCAAGTCGATTTCAAACTGATCCAAGTTATCAAGCAGTGCAGATAATTTTTCAGATTAGTTATAAAGTTTTCCATCTGGAAACCCAGCAAATGTCATGAAGTCACTCCTGGGTGGCCATGTAGCAACAATCTGACTGGAAAAACAGCAGGCCAACATTTCAATCTCTAGGTCACAAAAATTACTAATAAAAAAGTGAAACTTTCAGTTGACAAATTCTGGGAAATTCAAGAGTTGTGGTAACTTCCGGACTACTACTACTAATAAGCAGCATTTAATGTTTTACTTGGCATAGAATGGTGGCTAAATTTATAAGAAAATCCTCCCTCAAATCTAGGACTGCGTGTATTTTCAGTCAGCAAAGATGTACATGAATGATAATTTATAATCAAGTGGCATCATTTCCTTTGCTGGGCAGAAAAGGGGGGCTGCACTTTCTGTAACTTCTACAGAAAACACGACTGACTGCTGATGGGTGAGGATAAATAGTCCCACGGTGGGCTCACCGTGGGACTGGCCTGGACCAGCCTCAGATTCCCACGACCCCTCCTCTCCACACACACAGAGGAGCAAGCAGGCTGCAGAGGCGCACAGGCGGACAGCGCGCAGACAGAGAGGCAGAGCAGCGCTGCACCACTTTTTTCCTCTTATTTACTATAAAAGCTACATTTCAGGCTCCGCTGTTGCGCATTGCACTGACTCACACTGTGCAGAGAGGAGGGTTAAAAAAAAACCCCACCTAAAACAAAAACGTCCAGATCTCAGGAGGAAATGAGAGAAAGAGTGGATTAGCCGAGGATCAAGAGTGGAGGAGTGGGAGGAATAACGAAACTCGGGATTATGTATTCTGATAATGCCGAGGAGCCGGTTTCTGCTTCAGATTCACATCCAAAACAAGGCAAGTACCTACTGACTGCATGCACACCGCCTCAACACATTAAACGGGTTATTGTATTGAGCAACAGCGCAGATGGATTAAGATGAACGCTACAGATTCATGCGTAAAAACACTTCTCCTAACTTGAAATACGGCCGGTCTCAATCCGCCCTCTGAGTCCACTCTCCCCTCGGGGGCAAATTAAATTATGAGTTCAGTTCAGAGGACTTCCACGGAGCCGCTTCTTAAGACCGCAGTGAGATCGTGAAGTGAAATCACAAGCGCTGATGGAGTGGTCCAATAACAGAGAAGTCCGGGTTCGGGCTGAGGAGGCTGTGTTGCTCCACAGGGAGGAACTGCAGAGAGGTTGGCATCTCATTAACTCGACCACATGTCTTATTAAAACAGCTATTTCCTGTTGTGTGCAATGCAGAGTAAAGCGTCTCCCTCCAGCCGCCAGACGCTCATTCACAGATGCTAAAGGTGGGCGGATCGATCCAAAATATCGATACCTAGTTGGTATCAGTATCGGATTGATGCTAGAGTGTTAAGATTAGATTAATACTTTAGTTATTTCATGTTTGGTATTGCAGTTTCTCAACTACCTTAAAAACATGTTTCTTGTTCTCATTTATACAATATGAACAAAAATCTGATTTATTTTTCTACTTCTGCTTATCAGATTAATGTGATAAAGCATTTTGTAGACACCTAAAAACTGTTCAAATTCTGTTTTGAGTTTGAGCAAAAACAAAAGATTAAAGGAAAAACCACAAAAACATCTAAATATCAGAAATTTGAAGACATATGAAGCTTGAATAAAAAGTATTGGTGAGATTTGTGCTGTATTTATTTGGTATTGTATTGTTATTAGTATAACACAACTCTAACAGATGATGCATTCAAAAGAAAAAGAAAAAAGAGCTCCGTAGGTTCACTGAGGTCACCCAGCGGATAATTGGATGTCCTCTCCCAAACAGAACTGGATAGTTCTCGCTGCTTCAGCAACATAAAGAAAATTCTCCAAGACTCATCACACCCCAGACATGCACTGCTTGAACGCCTGCATTTATTTGGGGAGACATTTCAGATCTCCAAATACTAAAATCAACAATGAGGAACAGTTTTACCCACCAGCCATCACCATGTCGAATGCTGCCAAGTGGTCGATTTGACCTCGTTGACTTTTTACTCAAGGGATAAGTGTAATATAAGTAATTATTTTGTCTGTGTTTTTATCTGGAGAATTGCATCCAAATTTTGTGGTACAATGTTTCATGAAGATTTTATTCCATTCTGTGTTTAGTCTGAGGATGACGGCTGCCAGTCCGCCCTGCAGCCCTGCCTCCTCCCACTCCTCACCCGTCTGCCTCCCGGCCTGCCACAAACACCTGAAGAAAGGAGCAGCACTCCAGACCAAGCTGCGTCTGGGCTCCCCCCCGGGCGTGTGGCTCATGCTGGGCGCAATGGTGGTGCTGGTGGGGATGAGCGTGGCGGTGGCGGGCTACGTCTCCGCCGCACCGAGGCCGGCCGTGGGCGGCCGTGGGAGCACCCACGTTGAGAGGATGAAGCTGGCCGGGCCGGTGGTCATGGGAGTGGGGCTCTTCATCTTCATCTGCGCCGCCACGTTGCTGTACGAGAACCGGGACCGAGAGAGTCTTGTTCGAGACCCTCTGAACGACCTGGAGGACCTGAAGGGGAGCAGCTGCTGGGAGGATACTCAGGAGCAGTGGGAGCACTCGGATGAGGAGCAGTCAGCGTGGACCAGCCCGGTCCACATTCTGCCTCCCGCCAGCAGTGACTCTCCTCCTCCTGATGCAGGAGGTGCAGCTAATGAGGAGGGAGACCAAGAGCAATATGAGGAGGAGGAAGAGGAGGAGAAGGGAAAGTTGATACTGCTCACCCAAGTTCTGCACCACCAGGCGCCCAATCCTCACCCATCCTCACCCTGCCTGTCCGCTTCTTCTGACCCGGTTCACTCAGATTCAAGCAACTTGAGTGAAATCGACTTTAATGACCGGACAGAGTCTTTAGAGCTGCCCCAGGACTGACGCTCCGCCTTGCACAACCACCGGACTATGCACTGCTCAGTGAAGAAGAGCTTAAGATTTGTTTGTATGTTATAGTGCCTCTGAGTGGCACACTGAGTCACTGTCTCTGAAGGGTGTTTTTGTCCTACATTGCTCACTGACTCATCCACATTTGAAAAATTTTAAGCTGCGCTGTTTGATGTCAACTCGCCATCTTGTCTCACAGCTCCGCCCAGCTACCCATAAAACTCCACTTCTGGAGTGACCAAACATGGACCTGCTGTAAAAGTTATTTGGGTGCCAACGTGGGTGATAAATGCTTCCTCTCACACTCATCCTCTCCCCAGAGGTGGACTTTTCCTTTCTTAAGAGGTTCACAAAAGAGGATGAGCCAGATTAGGTCCTGAATGAGTCTTTATCTTATCTCACGTGCAGTATAATCTTCTCTTTATCTCGGGGAAAGTTGTGTTTCGGTGTAAACAAGAGCAGCACTAAAGCCACACTCCTCTCACTCGACTCCTACAGCCATGCTATTAATACCAGCTGGTGCTCGATTGCAAGATTCGGACTTCTTACTGTAAATTTCAACAGTTTCTTTGGATTCCCACATTCAGCTGTTCACATTCCTCCCCTTCCTTTAGTGCGGCGTCGAGAGATCTGAGAGAATCTGAGAGTGGACGAACAGAAACGAGTAACAGCATTTAAAAACACAAATTCTGGTGAGGCTGCGATGAGTTATTCTTGACGTAACTGAGAAAAATCACTCCTGTCGGTTTGAGTAAGTGATGCCTCACTCTCCCACCATCGCGACCTCTCATCTCCCATCTCTTCATCACCTCGTTTCCTACGCTTTATTCAAATTTTCATTACTCTATCTCAATTCTTGGCTTGTGCACAACTGAGAAAAGAGCACAAAAAGTAAATAAAGCACAAGAAAACATTTGCAAGTACAATTAAAGGGATGTTTCAGAATAAGATTCTGTTGTAAGGAGTTAATATTATCTCTTATCCCATCTTTAACTCTTTGAATTAGTTGAGCTTCGACAGTGAAGATACCAGATAGTCTAAGAGGGAGATCAAGACCAAAGTGGACTTCTGTCATCTTAAAAAACCCCAACCTCAAAAACATCATAGCGGTAGAAAAAAAAAACAATATTTGATTGATTTTTATAAAGGATCACTTTCCTATCAGATTTTTCCTGACAAGCAATCTTTGAGATGTTAATTTTCAACTTGTGCTTCACATGGAAGATTATTGGTGGGACTCCGCCTCCAAGCTCCTTCGCAGGTGTAAATAACTTGAGTATTTTCTATTGTCAAATGCTCAATGCCAACATGAAAAAACCCAAACTCAAACATCCTAGACGCTTATGTAATTATAGTAACAACCTTTAAAATGTTCTAATTGCATTGGACTGTTATTTTATTTTATTTTCTTACAGAAGACACAGAATATTTACAGCTGAAATAAAGCTTAGAGGTGGTGCACTACCAGTAATCTCCCCTGCAAAACAAACTTAAAATACAACTCAGAGCAACTATCTGAAAGAAGATGAATGTACACTTAGCACACAATAAGAGAATTTGTGTTTGGTTAATAATTTCTTTATTCTGACAATGCTTCTAAGTAATAAATCTTATGCTTTCGGAAAGCCTGTTTATCTCCCTTTCAATGGTGCTGCATTTGTAGGCAAAATGTATTTGTAGAATATAGTAGGGGAAATAAGTATTTAACACACCGCTGACTTTTGAAGTTACTTACAAAGAATGGAGAGGTTTGTAATTTAATAAAAATAATTAGCATTTTACTGCATGAAATAAGTATTTGACACAATAGAAAAATGTAACTTAATATGGTTTGCAGAAATCTTTGTTCCTGTAGTTGTTGACCAGGTTACACACGCTGCAGTAGTTATTTATTTTCACCAGTCCTTCATACAGATCTGAAGGTTTTGGGGGCCACTCCAGGAAACTGAAATGCTCCTAAGAAAGATTCCTTAGTTCTCTTGGTGGTGTGTTTTGGGTCATTGTCATCGTGGAAGACCCGGCGATGACCTGAGGTTGTTGTCCCAAGATCTTGCGATGGAATCCATCCATCCATCCATCCATCCATCCATCCATCCATCCATCCATCCATCCATCCATCCATCCATCCATCCATCCATCCATCCTCAGTAAGTTCAATATCCATCTAATGACATGATTATTTGACTCAGGCGTGTTGAAGCAGAGCCCTTAAGGAGTGGATTTGACGATCAATAGTTTTGGTTCCTTGGACAGCTTTTTGGTCTTACCTGTGGTGTGGAGAGGTTGGAGTCTGAGTGTGTAGATAGGTGTCTTTTTATTCAGGTAATAAGTTCAAACAGGTGCAATTAATACAAGTCGGACAAAACTACTTCTTAAAGACAAACTAACAAGTTCATTCTTTCTGGTAGGAAGGGAGTCAAATACTTATTTAATGTGACAAAATGCTGCTAATTAATTTGTTTAAAATCATACAATGTGATTTTCTGGATTTCTTTTACATTCTGTTTCTCACAGTTGAGGTGAACCTACAATGATAATTACAGATTTCTCCATACTTTGTAAGTAAATCGACACTGAATTAAATATTTTCCCCACTGTATATGGGGTTGTCCCATAAAAAATTTCCCAAACTCTCTATGCAAATGTGAAAGTGCTGTTTTTGGTTTCATACCTGAATTGGATGTTTAACGCTTATAGAAACTAAACGAATTGTCAATTTAACTACAAACTAATCCCAACTAACTTTAAAAAAATTAATTTAACAAACATGAACCTCAGTAGTGCCTGTCAGAAGTGTCTCAAAGTTTGAACAAAGAGTGGGGAAAAAAACAATCAACAGGTATGAGTTTTTAGAAATGTAAATTCTTTTGGTGAACGTTTACTTTGGTCTTGGTCACTTTTAGCTTCAGCATCCAGAACCTACTAATCAGGATTTATGCAAAGCGAGGACATAGAGAGCTATGTATTGCAGGTAGGGTATTAACTACTTATTTAGACAGAAACCCAGTTTACAAATCCTGACCTATCCCTTTAAGCCAAAATCAGCCCATTAGCACAGATGGGGAGGAAAGAGGGTTGGATTTTATTTTAATTATCACCAGCTTTTTTCTCTAGTCTCTAATTAAACAGGAGATCAGTTTGAACATTTTTATAGGTACCTAAGGACTGCTAAGTATTTCCTTGCAGGTCGGGCTCATGCTGAGATCCCGCCATGTAGATGACGAGTGAGACTGGAGTTTACAGTAATCTGCACCCATCCATATCAGCCGCAGCTGTCTTGGCAGGAGCTCAATGCTGTTTTAGGATGCAGGATGTATATTTCAGTTGCAGCGGGTGAAAAATGGATCTTGATTTGAGCCGTCAACATCTTCCACAAAAAGAAATCTGCCCACTCTTCCCTCTCACACTTAAGGGGAGTCCTGCTCAGTGTGAGATGATCTAATGCATTTGAATTCAGTGAGAACGAGGCTGTGCTGTGAGGCTGCAGTCACTGATAATTTATTTATAAAACTGAGTGTGACAGTAAACCGACCAGAGGGAATAATGTCAGCGCATATCTAAATGCATGCAGAAATGACTGCCGCTACACAAATGGAGAAATCTTCTCAAACGTAGATCTGTGTTTGTGTCTGTGCAGCAGCGTTACATAAGTCAGCAGTGCAGGTTTTATGCTGCATTGACAGTACAACTGAATCAAATCCTTTACTCTCAGAGAGTATTGTGCTCATGTGAGTGCATTGATACATATCTGAGCAGACGGACAGGAAGCAGTAAGCTACTTAGCCCTGCGCTGACTCAGTATGCAAGTATTTCTCTGTTCCCTATAAGAGAGAAGCTTCAATCAACATTTTTTACCTAGACTTAACCAGCTGGAAAAAATTCTGTTTATTACTTAAATAGAGACACACCAGATCCCAGACCAGCGAAATCAGCTAAGAAGTCACGGAAAGTTAACGGCGCTAACGAGGAGAACTGTGTGTCACTGAGAAGGCATTTACTTTCTGACTGAAACAATATGTCAGCGCTTTAAAGGTGTAACATTGACATTTAATCCGTGTTTAAAACTGCCAATAAACCAAATAGTGTTTTATTATATTAAAAGAAACATTCTATACAACTTTCTATGTGAATTTTATTTCTTTTTCTCTGCAGCTGCTGTCAAAACTTCAATAACCCACAGCCCTTCAGCAGCTATGATTGGTTCTAAAGGTGCATTGCTTAGCTAATCCAATTTCTACCCAGCTCCCACTTACGTGGCGAGTATTCATGGTGCAGTCAAAGGGAGATACCTGCTCAGAATGAAAGGACTACTGTTCTGTGTTTTTGTCATCATGATGCTCACACCTGCTCAAGGTAAGCCGGCTTCTTCCCAAAGTCTGGAGGTGTTTCTGCTGCCCTCAGAGGGGCCTGGGCATTGTTGCATGGGGGCGTTTTCAGCAGCAAGGCAGGACCTAGTTGTCTAAGTAGTGTTAAATCCAACAGCTTGTTCTGTGGGAAGCCTTTACAAATGACTGTAGGGATTACATAACAGTCCAACAACTGGATGTCGAAGTTAAAAACACCTTTCTGAAGGCTACATGTGAAAAGAATATTCAATTAACAACTTACGTTAAGTCTGCAGACTAACCTGCATTTGTGTTTGCTTATGATTAAACTGAAAATTAATATTATGATCAATAAAACATAAGAAAAAGCAAAACATCCACCAGATAAGTAATTTTCATTCCCCGTTTTCTGCAATAATTGCTCCAGAATCAAAACTCATTACCTTCATTATCCGGGGAGCAAAATCTGCTAATGATCATCTTCAGTAAGGAAATGTTGCTTTTCAATATTAAATAAATCCCTGGCTCATCATTAAAGCTTTTCTTCAAATCATTTCTAATAAAAAAACAAAATAGAAACTGATCTACAAAAGTGTTTGTGGTTAATTTGGGCATTATTTTGCAAAATCTCTTTCATATAAAAATTGCAGACAGAATATTAAAAAAAATCTAAAATCAGATTTGTCAAACAGTTCATCCAAACCACAGCTAAACAATTTATTGGATTTACTGTTGCTCTGTCGCTTTTGCAGAATCAGAGAAATAACAATGCAACAAAAACAAAGTTGGACCAAGCCCATGAAAAAACAAAATGTGTCCTTCCCTCTGACTGAACGCATCTTCATTCCTGTTTAGTCTGTTGGGTTAACTGAGCTCACACTAACGAGATCAGAGCAGATAAGGATTGCGAGTCTCTGAAATACGACACAGCTCACACATCTGAAGGCCCTCAGGAAGAGATTAACTAAATCTAAAACTACCTGTGCATTAATGTGCTGTCCACTAACTACATTAACAGAGGAAGTAAACAAATACAATTAAGTGGTATTCTTAAATAAAATAAAACACTCAATGTAGTAACCTGAGGAGGAATAACTGAGGTAGGACTTGCTCATTTTATTTTACAGACAAACTTTCCGTTCATGCCATCTACTTATTCCATTACCTTCTTGCTAGAAAAAAAACTAAGTGACTAACTAACTGACCAACTAAGGTAAGGTATCCACTTATAGAAACACGTTCCCCCGTTCCAGACTGCTGCAGAGTAAACAAAACATTTCTGAGATGTTTAAGTGCTAAACAGAATGTGTTGCATATGGACTAGTTTGGTTTATGTCCTCTTACAACCCTGTAACACATCCAGAACCACTTCAGTAAGTTGACAACCATGCTTGATGCCTTTCTACTAAAACCTTCATTTTAGGTTTTACATGTTTTCATCCTAAAATTCAAAACTTTTCCCCTCTCAGATTTCCTAGGGGGATATTTTCTCTACCGTTTTTCTAAGATCTGGGACCTTTCAGTACAAAATACCCACCTTGAAATGTTTAACTAGTCATCGGGTAAGTTCCACTTATCATGAGGCAACAAAGCTGAAATGAGTTTGTATTTTAGGAGTGTAGTATAGGGTGATTTTACTGCTTTTTTCCAGCATCTGGACTAACATAAACTAGCCTAGTAAGCACAATAAATGCTTTCAGTGTTTGGCATTTTAACCAAACATCTCCAGCTCTGGTTCAAGCTGAATTTTAAGTTTTCTATAGTTCAAAAAGTGGAGAGAAATGGCAGTTTTTAAATGTTTGAGAGTGCATCCTGTTAGTGAGTCAAAGTACTGACAAATTAAAGACACAAACAATCATTTAAGTATAATTCACTATAAAAAAAAAAATACTTCATGATAAAATAAAAGTCTTGAAAGTCATTTTTACACCCTGAGCAGAGGGTTCAACTGTGTCAAAACCCTCAGTATGAAGTCACATTCTTCAGCTAAAGAAAATACATATTTTCTTTCCTTTAAAATCAATTGTAATTCAAAAAAACATAGCTCTATTACGGGATTATCATTGCGACTCATTGTGCTCAGGTGAGGAAGAGGAGCAGCTGATGGAGTTGGAGGGACTGAAACCAGAGGAATCGTACCTGGAGTGTTTCCGCTGCGATCTGGGCTTCTGGGACGCCTGCTACACGACAGAAACCAACTGCAGCCGCGGGGAGCTCTGCTACACGGGCCGAGGGAAGGCAGGTGTGCATCTGTTCATCTAAAGGCACAAAGAAACATGTAAAAGTTAGATTCATAAAGTTTGATTCATATATGGATTACTCTGACTGCACTTTACCTCGTCTCCTCAGCTGATTCTCTGGATATAAAGACGCTGGGCTGTGCGAAGGCCGAGGAGTGCAACGCGAAGACGACGGTGGCGCTTTTTTTAAATAATACAATCTTTATTATGACCAAATCCTGCTGTGACACCCCTTTCTGCAACTCTGCACAAGAATTACCCATATACACAGTTTTTCAAATAACTTTGGCTGGTTTAACCATCAGTCACATCACTAAAGCCTTGGTTGGATAAAAAAAAAAAATACTTTTATTCAGTTGTGTTGTTGAAAAAACACAATTTATGTCGCTTCAAGCAAAAACACTACCAGATTTGCAAAATATTGGTATTGAGTATCAATAAGTAAACACTTGATATATGTAGCACAAACCTTGTACATTTATACAGTAATTCCTTCACAAAATAAACAATGTGCTTGAACTGTTTTTTTACATCAATAAATATCTTATTGTTATTAGCATAACACTCTGTAAACATCCACCTTGTTTGGAGGTGAATCTCCGTTTTTCAAAAAAAAAGCAAACCCCAAACATTTTCTCACTGAACACGGAGCGGAGAAATGCAGAAAGGTGTTTGCAGCACTTCCAGAGTCTAGCTGCGGTTCAGGAGCTCTCCAGCAGAGGGCAGAAGCTCATCTTTCATGAAGCTCTGCAGATCCACATCTTTGTCCTCCAGATCAAGACTCAAAAACTTCTGCACCACAGATTGGCATCTGTTGACAACATACACTTTCTTGTCTCAGATAAGTTTCTTAACTCATTTTACATGAAATAAAGTTCAACAAACCTCTTGGCCTGCTCGTCTGATGATGCTTTGTCAATGCGTTTGATGGGTTTTCCTGTTCGGTAATGTTCAGACGCCTTAGACAGAAAACACAGTCCATCTGTGAGCATGCCCCTGTGTGAGGGAGTGTGTGTGTTTGCATTTCCTGACCTCCATGGCTCTGTGTACAAGGCATGTTGGCAGGCCTGCCAGTGCAGCAATGTTGGCAGCGTAACTGGATTGGCAGATCCCTTCCTTCAGCTGGTACAAAAACACCAACTCATCTCTGTCTACAGCTGTTTCTAAAGTCTAAAACAAAAAACCAGAAACTAGTTTGAGGTTTTGTTCTTCAACTATTCGGTCAGATGTTTCCTTAACATCTTAAAATGACAATATTACAATGAAATGCTGCAGTAGACACATTTGTTTATGCTAGGTTGGTTGTTTTTTCTCCCTACCAGAAAAGACAGCATGCCAGTGATTGGTAGCAGCCCCAACTGCATCAGACTGTGGAAGTTTGTAGCCAACAGGACGTGAGGAACATCCACCGGAGGCTTTTTTAGCCAAAAAGAGACAGATGCAGCGAGTAAAGACAGCCCATCAACCTGAAGGAGAACATTAATGCTACTGTGAAGCTATTGGCCAAACAGCTCTCTTGTAATTCAATCAAAGCACTTCACATAAACTGCAAACAGCATGTTTATTGATCTGCTGTCAGAAAATCAATTAACAAGACGTTCCTGCCAATAAGCCTGGAGAAACAACATATCTTTCCTTTCTTTTAGTTTAAGCAACAGTCTGCAACTATGTACCGGTAACTAAATACTAAAAACAAACAATCCCTTCACATACAGTGTTTCCTGTTACGCTTTATGCTGAACAGATTTAACAATGGAAACATTTGTTTTCATGCTATCCTGTTTGATTCTCTGATCATGTCACCATACACCAGCATGCATCTCCTAATAGAAATAAAGCAACATCAGCAGCAGCAGCAGAGTTTTATGTCTATCAAGTAAATCCATCCAAAACTTGGAAAAGATTTAACATTGTACAGAAAACACTGTTCCTTCACAGGCTGGATTTACAAGAAATTAATTGTTCTGGAGCAACAACAAGCAAATAACACAACTTCTTATTTATCAGGAATCATTTGTTCATATGTGGCACTGTGATGTGACATATGCAACAGAAAAAAAACATGCAACATCCTTAATGTCTTTAAATATAATCTATCAGAGGTGTGAGTAATAGTTTAACTGTACACTGTTGTACTGACTCAAAATTCTGTTATTTTTGCATTTCCACAACATTCTGGATGTCTGAGAACAAAACATTCACCTTATTGTTTTTTATTATCATAAATGTGTACATACATCAATTATGTATGATAATAATAAGATTACTGAAGTTGGCTTCAGCATAAAAAATTCTGTGCAGTGTTTTTCTTATATCTGTACTAACATAGATCAGCTCTACTTCAATTTCTATAACTCTTTGATTCTTTAAATGGAGTTTGTTATATTTATACAAAGGGGGAAAAAATATTGTTTGCTTGGTGGCATCTAAACAAGAGTCAATTCAACAACAAAAGGTTCAGATTAAAATCCGGATCTAGAAGACGTAAGTTTTAAAGCTTTGAATGACTCAGCACAGTTACAGGTGGCAAATTAAAGAACAATGTAAAAAAAAGATCTTATTTTGTCTTTTAAACAACACAATAATGTCTGGAAAGTGTAACGCTTTCACACACTAATTATATTTTATCCAAGACCAAGACTGCTTATCAAACTCTTTGTTAAAGGTTTACTCTTGCTTCCTAAATTATCAGTCCCAGAGTTCATTTCCATACAATCAAGTAAGGCTGCACAATATATCAAATAATCTTAGTGTGCATATTCACAATAATTAAGTACAACTTTGATGAGCATCTGGTAGATTGTTATATATTTCAAGGGGCATACCTCTTTAAATGTAAACTGCATTTGGCCAGTTGGATTGGCCTTGATGAGCTAAATTGAAATAAACTTCAATCAACAAAATGCTTATGCTCAGAGAAAGTGGTGTAGATATTATGATAATGAAGAGAGAGCGAGAAAAATTTGTGTTAATCACAATCAATATAGTCAGCACAATCAGTAACAGGAAGTAAATTATTTGTCCTCCTGCCCTAACATAAATGATTAAACAGTCAATGCTTCATTTCTTCTACAATGGTATTATTTTGTTCATGGGTTTTTGTCAGAGAGGAAATTGCATGGATTTAAACAGCAATCACAGAGATATTTATTTGTGCAGATTTAAGCATTTGCTGTTGTTCTCATTGAGTCTGGTTCTGCTTTATTTTGAGGTCATTGGATTTCTTGCACAGAGTGCTGCAACAATTTTCTTCTTACTGTGTTGGTGCCCTTTCCAAACTCATCAATGAGCACCAATGAGCTGCCAGTGCTGCTGTTAAGAGCCAGGGCCATCTGGAGAAAAAGAGCAAACCCTTAAAGGAAAATTGCTGTTTCTCTTTGTTCTTTGTGTTTGCTCCAGCTGTAGAAAGAACAACCTGGGTTTATTAAAAACATGTAACAGGTGAAGATTGGGAGCAAATGCACCACTGTTTAAAATGTATAAATCCACATATAGAAGCACATGCTGGTGGTTAACAATGTATCTGTGACGTACCTGGTTGAGATCTATCATAAAGGTGCTGAGGCCCACAGACACGGACTCTCTGCTCTGCATGCGAGTGAAGATCCCGTCCACCAGACCTACCTCTGCCTCTTTAGCAGGCACGTCTGAGCCAATCAGAGCCATGAACACAATCAGACCCACCTGGAAATATGAAACAGCAGGGAGCAGTGACTGCAAGGCCACATATGGACAAGCGTGCTGAAAATGCCACATCGGGTTTTTCATAAAAAGTCTCAGTCTCTGAAAGCTAGAGTATAAGATGAAAACAAAATAGTTGTTGCTGCTAATTTGGTTAGAGGGCAATTATTTTATTCATATAGGCCCAGGTTGGCTTGGATCCTCCTCCTTAATAAATGAAATCATTTGAAAACTTTTTTTTGTATTTAAACTATTTGATAACATCATGTGTGACAAGAAAACAAAATCCGAAGGGAGTCAAACACTTTTTCACGACACTATTTAACCCAAAAGTAGGCCAGTGACTACATTTTACCATGCAAATGATAAGTGCCTTGGTTTAGATTTACATTAATTTATGTATTTTATCAATAACTAAACCAAGTTAAAAATCTTACATCAGCAGATATGGTTATCTGAAATTATTCTAACTTTGGGACTTCAAGTAAAACAGTCATGCATGTAAAGTTTCATTTAGCAATACAGTATATAAAATATTTAAATTGGTAAGTTAAACAAAAAATAAGATGAAATTGTTCCTAAAATTTTTCAGATTTAATATATCAGAGAGCATATTAAGTCATATACTCAGCCACTTATAAAAACAAAGAGTTGAGAAAGGAGCAGACAGACATAAAATAATTAATCACAGTTTTAATTGCACCATACAGATATCTCGATACTTGTTTTTTATGGCCAGGATCAGATGCTTCTACCTGTTTGAGGAAGATGCTCTTGCCAGATGAGTTTGGACCAGTGATGACCTTGATTCTGCCCTCTGATTCAGAGCTCTGGTAGGAGTTGGCCACAAACACCGGAGAACACAGTTCCAGCAGCGGGTGTCTGGAAAATCAATACAAAGCACAGGAAGAATATCTGGGTCCATCTTGCAAATTAGTCACCACAAGAGGGAGTCGGTACCTTCCCTGTGTTATTGCTATTGTTCTATGTCTGGCGAGCTTGGGTGAGGAGTAGCTGTACTCCTGAGAGGCGCTGCTCATCGCCATCAGACAGTCCAGCTCAGCCAGGATATCCAGTACCTAGACAATTATTACAGTGAATATTTTAGGCTTGGCAGAGATAAAAAAGCAACTATACTTTTTTCAACCATTGCACACAACAATACTATGGACTGAAAAAGCAGATTAAGCTGTAATAGTGGCATATAACATGGTTGACAACACTGAAGCACAAATTCACAAAGCTATTTGTGCACATTAAATCTGTGCAAAGTGAAGTTTGTATGTCCCTCTAATTCTCAAGCTAAATGCAAAGAAAGATGTCCTCTAAACTGTATCGTCTCTATGCATGTAGTTGGGGAAAGGTCTGCCTACTTTCATTGCTATCCTAGAGCAAAATGTCTTTGTCTGAAATACTAGAGCTGTTTGCAGTTGAGCGTACAGAAAACTTAGCTACTACAAGCTGGTGGGAGGTTTGACGCAGGTGGAGAGAAAAGGAAAAATGTGACCTTCTGCACTGGCAGCTTTACAAAAAAACAGGGCACGGATGTCACAGTAGCTAGAACGGATCTTCTCTTCCGATTAGGTTTTTCTGAAAATCACGTATCTTGTAAAATAAGTGTTTAAAGTTGTTTTTAAAAACAACTGTGTTTTTTTTGTTGGTTTCTTTTTTGTAAAATTCACAATACAAACCTGATTACTGTGAAACGTTCAAAACAGAAAGAGTTCACAAGCAGATTATTAATCATGAAGCTTAAATAAACTCAGATGAGACCTGGAATTATATACAAGTGCAAATAATAGGATGTACTTCCTGTCAAGAAAGCAAAATGTGATCAGTGCAGTATGTATTTATATAAACTAGATGGAATAATCTTACAATCTGATACATTTTAAATTCAATCTATCCTTTTAAGTATTGAATGAATATATTGAGGGGATAAATTCTTCCCCTGGGCTTAAAAATCTGCAGTGGTGCATTAAAAGCATCCACATCGAGGCAATTTGAACCAGATTCTTCCCCCATAGTCAGCTGAGAAGAGCCTCATCAGGTCAACATCTGGAGCTTCCAGCGATCATTTCTACACCTGCTGTGTTTGTAGCTGAGCTGAGAACAGCTGTGAGCTGATACACACCAGGTGCAAATTGCTTGCAGCTGCTTTCACTTGTTTGCACGCAGTTACTGCAATCTGTGATTTAAATCCAAGGCAGAAGTAAAGCAGCTAGCACATGCAAAACATTTGTAAATATTTATCAGTCTGAGCAAGTGTTATTTCCCAAATTGCCCTCCAGAGAGTTCCATTTTTATGCAGTGAGAATCCCTATATAGAATCCCTATGATAAAACAAAACGTATTGCTTCTATTACATTTGCCTAATAGTTGATACACAGACTATCCATTAACAACAATGCATCAGCTGACCTTAAACTTCCCCTTAAAAATAACATTTGCAATGATCCGTTAAGAAACAAACATTAAAACTTCTAAAAGGTCTCCATATTTGTTTTTGTTATAAAGTGAACAATTTAATTAGATGAAAGCATTAATCACAACAAAGTCCACCCACATGCATTAAAAGCTTTACACTGATGCCAACAACAATTTTATCACAGTGGGAGTCATTTTGAAAACACTGGAACCTGCTGTTCTGAATGACGCCCACCAACCTGATACAGAGAACTGCTCCTTTCCAGGATGGCACTCTGCAACTGTGTCATCACTGCAGTCTCCATGTCTGAGAAACAAGATATTTACTCTTAGCTGAACAGAAACCAGAAAATTGCTTGGTGAGGGAAATTAAAAGACCTCTAATGTCACAGTGCAAGTCTCCCAGGAGGCTGTCCAGCTCTCTGGTTCTTTGACTACGGTAGTGCAGCCGGTCGTCTGAGAGGAACTGGCTCATAGAAGCATGCAGATGCGTAAAAGACAATGTTGACAAGTGAGTTAATGTAAAAACCTGATCAGACCTTTTGACCACACAGACACACCATGAACTCAAGTCCCTCCATTTCAAAATCCTCTTTTTCCACCATGCTGGGCAGTCGAGGCACAGAGAGCAGAAATCCAATCTGGAAGGAGAATTTTACCTTGTTGTATTATCAGTTTTCATAATTAGAATAATATGAGTTATAACTGGCTGAGGTGACAAAAAAAATCTAAATATGTGGAAGTATCTGACCAGGGGGAGGTAAATGACACAGCAGGAGGAGATTCGAGAGTCCAGATGTTCAAGCTCTCTTCTGGCAACATCAGTCAGGAAGTCAGACAGCCCCATCATCCTCCTTTTCTCTGAAAAAAGTAGAGCCAAGACAGAAGCACATAAAGATCCAGCACATCAGAGCTGAATGGGTGAATCTGTGTGCATACTCTCATCAATGGAAAGATCAACGTTGGGTTTGACAGTGAAGCGGTTCTCTTCTAAGCTGGCATCAAAATCCACCTATAAAAATATTACTACACTCATTAACATCAACTCTGTCCAGCTTACAATAACAAAATCCATAAGATCTCAATGAAAGTATAAAGTTTTATGAGTAACAATGGATGCAATTTAAGAGGAAAAACTCACAACTTTGTTTATGAGAGCGGCGATGTAGTGAAGATCCTCAGAGAGTTTCTCACTGATCTCCCGAAACAGCTGAATAGATTGAGGAAGGTGCCGCATTGAGTCCCTGATGCACACTGCGCTGTATACCGTCTGACATCCAGACAGAAACATATCAATGTTTTAGAAGCTGTGTCAAACAATAAAGACACATAACAAAGCTACAGAATAGAATGGTTCCAACCTTGTAGAGAGTCTGCCAGTCACTGACTTTGGTGCTGGAGAGAGTCATGCGACGCAGGACACCCTAACATGTACAGATATCCATGAAAACTTTCTTTTCTTTTAAGGATATCTTATTATATACAATGCTTTACAAAATTATACACAACTCTTCAACCATTTTCACAACCTTTCATGTAACAACCACAAATGTTTGTTAAAGTTCAGTTGGTTTGAATACCGTATGAATACCGAGAGGCGTTTAAAGTGGACAGATCCAAAGTTAGTTACTGGTATGTTTCTGATGTTCCGTATCGAGGCCTGCAAGGTGTTCAGGACGTCCGAGTTTCGAGGTGAAGTAAAGAAACGGATCACTTCCTGTCTTCTGTACAGCACTGCAAGGTCTCGTGTAGGTCGAAGAAACCACTGACTGTCAGACAAAAGCAAGAAAAATAGGATTTCTTTACACTGAAATATACCAAACAAAATATTTACTTGTTCATAATTTTGAAGATAATCATGATACCTGAATTTGTTTTATTTTGCATCACTGAACTTATAATTTCTCACCGTAGCAATTTGGATCCAAATTTGCTCCTACATCGGTTCAATATTCCTGTAGTGCACACAAACAAGAATTAATTGATATAAACTGTTTTAAATAAGAGGAAATTACATCAGAAAAGTTCTACCATCTGAGGCGCTTACCATAGAGACTTAGTCCTTCCTTTTCACCTGACTGCAGTTTGTAGACTGATGGGTGCAGATCTGATTTAAAGATCTGAAGTACACTAGAACAGAAAAAACACCATCATATACAAAGCTAAGCATAGTTGAACTGATTTACCTTTTTACTCATTAAAGTAGAATGCATTTATTTTACTTTATTTAACTGAACTTGTAGTGAAAAAAAGATAAAGCAGAGACAATCAAATAAATCTCACAAAAGTGAGAAACACTTAAATGACTTTATTTTAAAAATTACTGCTTTGAATGTAAAGTTCTGCATGTTTACCAGCTGCATCTGTCACTGTTTAAATAACCTGATTTAAGTGATGAATAATTTGTCATTACCATGTCAGAAACTAATTGTTCACTAACTTTGATCAGGTGTGTTTCTGTCAGATAAACATGGTGACTACAGAACACTAAAGGCCAGGATTGAATAAAAGATTGTTTCTAAGGTTTAGATTAATTTTAAAGGTATATTTTGAATACTTGCCTGTAGGTGTCCCGGTCGATGTAAACCACTTCTTTACTATAAAGAGAAAAAAAAACAGACTAAAATTTTGACCTTCTTTTATTAAAAACATTTAAATCACTAGTCTTGGAAATATATGACTTTAATAAAAAGTATCAGAGATTTTTTTTTTTTGGCTTAATCAAATGCTATAATCACTCAGATATCTCTCAGAATAAGAGACAAGCAACACAAAAGGGTTTAGAACCACAATGAATGAAAACAGAGTGTAATATAAAATCTTCTGAAGTAATTTCAATTTACATTGAATTATGAATGAGATTTACAAATATTTTATTTAATTTATTTCCATAATTTGTCAAAATTCTAAAATATTAGGAAAAATTAACTGATACACGGGTTAAGCACACTGGCACGTAATGTTTTGTTTACAGAACAAAATGGAAGTAAATTGGGATAAAACACAGAAACATTTTGATGAAGGGGCAGCTGACTTGAAGTACCAAGAAACCTTTTAGAGGGCCTCATACTGGAATATAAACAGACACCTTAAGGTGCTTGTGAGTGTGTCTAACTGCATGTTTGTGTGTCTCACAGTGTGTAGGCATGAAACTGCAGGATTGGGACTCCAACAGTGCTGTCTTCCAGTTCTACTCCCACTCTCCTCCTGTCCAGACATTTCAGCAGAGCTCCCACTGCCCTAAGCTTTCCAACAGGAGAACAGACCCTTTCAAATGCTAGAACACGACTGATTCATATCTGGGCTATAAGGACAGGGTAACATAGAGATCTGGCTCACCATCAAGGGTGAGTCAAAGGTGATACAGGAGGAAAGATAAGACATTTTGTCCCTCTCTGAAATGCAAGCTGGGAGGAAAGGCAGATGGGCGGAAAGAAGCCTCTGCTTACCGACCTCCAGACCTGCAACATTTAAACATGATGAGCAATTTTATGTTTGTTTTTGGAAAATATTGTTTTTTTCTTATAAATCTTTAGCCTGAAAACTTAAGAGGAAGTATGGAGTTTGTAATTGTGTATATTTTTTACCAAAGTCAACATATGGATAAGTAACCACCTCGGGTTTATAGTGTGGGTCAGAACCTGAAATCCAAAACATGAGTTTAGAACAATCCTGATTAACTGATTAGTTTCACTTAGTCCTGCAGCTTTCCTAATTAGGATAGCTGGAAAAACAGGACACAACCGCTTTCACAATCAGTTTTCCTCTTATCACATTTACCAGCTGCAGTGTCAAACATCTCTAATCTCAATAAGTTCCCTTGACACAGAAACAACTCATCCAACAATACATTCAAACAAAATACTTAACATTTTTGTTTTTCACTTGTTATCTGATATTAGTGCTGTTTTTTCAGAGCTCACCAAGTTGCTGCAAATATTGGGTCAAGCAGCGTTCCTGCTTTGCACTGGTTAGAATTACATGGGGCCTGACCTCCTGAATGACTTAACAACAGAAAAGAGAGATGTGTTGGAGTTTAATAGGAGACGAAAAATAAAACGCTGCTTAAAAGATGAAGCTGTAACCTCATTTGTAAGAGTGAAAGGTTTGTTCTTTACCTCTGGACAACAAGTGAAGCTCATAGTCATCAGGAGAATCCACCATATAATGTAAAGACGAGTCTCCACTTTCGTAGAAACAAAGGCCCAACTGTCCCCGCTGCACTAAAACACTCAATAAAACCTAGAAATAAAAAATGTAAATATCACAGAGTTTATTCTGATGCTTTTAGAATCAATGCCTCCAGTAGTAAACAAGTCCATCTTACTGCTGCTGTGTCATCTTCCTCCTCTTCATCTAGATTGCTGCCAGGGTCCTTGAAACCTATGGCTCCTCTTGGATCTTCAAGGGCAGCTGCCATTAGTCTGTTAAGAAAGAGCTGAATTAAGCTGATACTGGATAACTCTAAAATGTAATGGTCCTTTTAAGCACTTAGAGTACAACTACCACAATTGTGGATTACTTTGTGTTGATCATTTACATAAAATCTAAGTAAGGGAGGTTAAGATGAAAAGCTAATTACTGAGATGTTTCTGATGTTCCGCTAGGTGGCTTACACCTTCAGGACATCCAAGTTTTGAGTTGAAGAGAAAAGACAAATCACTTTCTATCTTGTGTAGCAAGGGTCAGAGAATACCTGTGACAAGACAACAGCAAGAAATGTTGCACTAAAATAATAAAGATGAATAAACCCTATAAATATTCAACTTAAACTGTGTATCCATACATATTTTTGATCATTGGTCCCCACTTTGTGTTGTAATTATTTAATTGATGCCTTGTAGCTACAGAACTATTTTTAATTATTTACATCATTTTTTTAAATCTTCTGATATGTTTTAACAGTAGCTCATTTGAATACGTTAGAAATAGTAATTATATCCCCACATTATTATTCATGAGTGCAGGTCTTATTTGTAAGTTCAGTAAAAAGTCTGAACTAAATTTGATCAGCTGTAATTATGAACCGTAAAGTACCTAAAATTACCAAACCTGAATTACTGTGAAGTCAGAATTGTTTCAGCAGCGTTTGAGATTTGTAAAACATTTAATCTGACTGAAATTATTATTCTAATATATATATATATATATATATATATATATATATATATATATATATATATATATATATATATATATATATATATATATATATATATATATATATATATATATATATATATATATATATAACACTCTTTGAAAATATAAAGTAAAAATAAAAAGATTCTGTATAAATACCCTCTACCCAACCACCAGCTACGAACGTTGACGACTGTAGTTAGCAAGTTAACAAAGTAAGCTAACTCGTCTTAGCTAGGTCATAAATGTTTTTCTTTCCCCACCAGATCAAACCGTGTTTATTTCCGTACCTACTTGAGGCCTATCTCGTGAATAAAACTAGCCTTAAACTTTTCCACACGCCTCTTAAAGCAGCTCTTATATTATTACGAAGAAAAGTTTTTATTTGTGGTCAAAATCCGAATATTCAGTGCGCCTTTTCTCTCGCGAGCCTTTTCCTCATCTTGTTGCTGTGGCAACAACGCTCTCCCCATCCCCGTCTAAAAACATTTAATACCTCTGGCAGCAGTTGGATTTAATGCTTCTGTTTTTAAATAAACTTATAAAAGAATCACATAAATTTATAGTATTTCGAGACTGTTTTAGTCAGCCCAGGCTGTTTTGGTGAACGTGTTTGCATCAATGCGCGGTCTAAAATGGTCTAAAAAGGACAGATAGACATAGAAGGTGAATTTCACTCTCTGTTCTCCAATTTTGAAGCTTTTATTGTCTTTGCACAATTTGTTTTTCACATAAAAAATATCCAGACTACAACTAAATGAAATCTGTTCAAATCATTTAGTATAACAATAGCGGTTCAGACACAGTTCATCAAATACTGGTGGAGTAATAATTGCACCATCAAGTATTACCTAAAACAAACAGTGACACAGAAATGACATGTCAGCATCAATATACATGCATGTTTGGATGGCAGAAATTGGTAGATAAGTTCAAAA
This sequence comes from Xiphophorus maculatus, assembly GCF_002775205.1. Classification (NCBI taxonomy): domain Eukaryota; kingdom Metazoa; phylum Chordata; class Actinopteri; order Cyprinodontiformes; family Poeciliidae; genus Xiphophorus; species Xiphophorus maculatus. The sequence goes on from NC_036445.1 coordinate 17,020,483, forward strand.
TAAAATTTTTGACTGGCCCACATTTTGGAGTGGCCCAGTCAAAGTTCAGGCTTGAACTGGAATTTGAACCTGTGGGAAGAGGATGAGGTGGCCAGCAGTAATAAGAAGTAACAAGAAGGATTAATTACCTGTAATGCCAATGAAGATTTTACCATTGATTATGGAAATCATTTTTGACAAGTGATTTTTTTAATTAAAATGTAAACATTGTTTGTTTTGTTTTTCAAAGCTGATACCCAGTATACATTGTTTTATTGCCTCTTGAGACATACCTGTCTTATTCCATATCAGAAATGCACTTGTTGGTGGAAATAAAACAATATGAAATTTAAATCTGCCAGGTGTGGATAATTTTGTGCTTAACTTAATTTAAAACTATGAATTCGATGACATTTAGGGAAGAATAATAAATACATTAAGAAAACTAGAACTTTTCCGTTTTAATCATTTCAATAGCGTGAACAAAAAAATATGCTGTAAAATAAACAACAAGATACACGTGCACTCATCATTGGATGTTTCTTACAACTCATCAAAGTTGCATTTTCTGGATCACAACCTGAAATCACATTTGCTTCAAAGTATTAAAATCAATTTCAACAATTTAGGAATATTGTTTTCAGCATGACTGTTTTTAAGCTTAGCGTGACATTTCCATCTACCAGCTTGAACAGGCCGTACTGACGATGCTTTAATATTTCAGAAGTAAAAGGAAAAAAGAAAGATCTGATACCTGGAAAAGGTTTATGTATCCGCAAGTCTGGTTTATTAAAACAAACATTCAGACTATTTACATGTGTTTGTAGTTGAAGGAGTCCTTATCAGGCTTGTGTGAAGGTTTTTAAATACCATTATCCAAAGTGAGTTTCTCAATTATAAAACTATCAATAAATAGTTGATACAATACAGTACAAACAACTTGCTGGTATTGCACAAACAATACAAACAAATGTATTTAACAGAAAATGCAAAAGCGTTTGCATGTAAATGTGCAAGGGAATTAGAAAGAGGAAAGCAGGTAGTGTTGGAGTAAAGGTGGTAGAGGCAGTTTGTCCACTTGGTTCTGCCCTTGTTGCCCTAAATTCTGCAGAATTGATAGTCCACACAGAGCCTTCAGGGCAGGAGGATTACCTGCAAATGTAGTAGAAACAAATATGTCAGTATTAAACTTGGTTTGTCAAGACAATTCAAGTGTTGGGCCCTTACGTGTAGTTCCATTCAGATAGCGCAATACAATCTGTGCTCCTCCTCTCACGCTGCTTACTGCTGGGAACAGTTCCACTCCAGGAGGAAGGCCCCTGAATGCAACACCCAGGAAGCTGCCATGGACAGCAAACCCCAGAGTCCCTGCATCAGCATCCAGGACCAGCTGGACGCGTTCAGGAATACGGAGAGGTGCATCTGTCTCTTTGCTGTGCAGTGAGTCTGAGGATTTCAATCTAAGAGACCCCCTCCTTTCACACGGAAAACACGCCAGAGTTTCTCCACCATGCCAGAGCTGATTGGTTTGTAGTTCCCATCCCCAAGACAGGGAATCTCCACCCACCAGAACTTTATAACCCGAGTCTTGCAGAGGACAGTCCTGCCTCGAAATTCCTATGACTGCATGACTTCCTCTGTGCTCAGGGTTCCAAGTTACCTCCCACACATGGAGCCCACTCTCCACCCCCACCTCGGCCCTGACCCCATCGCTGCTGAGCTCGGCAGGTGCGCGTGTCACTTCCTGCTTGCACTGAGAGAGCTGGAAGTGAGGAGAGTGGTGCTGCGAGCTCCAGTGTGAGCGTCTGTCTCCTGGAGACACTGCGGAGGAGTTCAGGATGAGGGCGACTCTGGACGAGGTTGGGACGGCCAGCGGAGGGAAAGCTGATGGAGAAGAGGGGACTCCGTCAGCTGCTGGGCCGTTCAGCCAGGCAGACAGGATGAGACCCATTAGGATGAAGATAAATCTGTGTCAAAGAAGAGCTGTGCAGGAAACAGAAAAACAAACACGCTTGTTAAAAAGAAACAGGGTAAGGCCAAGATATTTGACCATGAGTTAAAATTAACATGTAGGTCAGCAACTGGTGATAAAAGTTACAAATAAACACAGACATGGACAACAAAGATAGTCTAAGAAGCCTTGAAATAAACACGACTTTCTATTTATTACCTCTGGTATGAGCACATTTATTTAGCATGGGAAATAAAATCCATCAGTCCTCAAAAAAAAAACCCTCAATGATAGGGCAATGGTTGGCAGCCCTCTTATTATTATTAGTAAGACAGCACTTAGTATGCTTAACATGTGGTGGAAAAACATAAATAAAAGTCCTTGCAGTGGCGACATTTATCTAGGGCAGCGTTGGGTTAATGCAGTAGTGGTGGGGTGTCGTTTGATCAGTTCCTCTCTGAATTAGTTTTGTGTTGTTTACATGTATCAGTAATAAGTTGTGTTGAGTAAGCGCACCCTGCTTGCTGCTGATCTTAGCACGCCTCGTCTGAGGGGATTTCCAGGATTTTGATTGGTTTTTAGGAACTACGGCACAACAATCCTCCACAGGATCCTGATTCAGCGTAATGAAAAATAGTTGAAAGAAATAGTTCACTGTGCCACATTATATTCAGATTTTTCCCAGGAAAAAGGAACTCCTGAATCACTAATAGGAAGTTGCAAGAAATCAGATCAACTTAAAAGTAACGTTTAAGCTATAAATGTTTGGTTACATTTATTTTTTAAAGGTAATGGTAGAGGTACCGGCAGTGGTGGCTTTCGATATGGGCGACATGGGCGAAAGCCCAGAGTGGCATCTTATGGGGGACGGCATAAGCGCACACTTCCTTCTTCTCCCATCCGGTCCTCAAATGCCCCAACTCTTAAGTGCCCCCAAGCAACAAATTCGTTGCAGGGTGGGGGGATGGGGGCGTCAGAGAGGCTAGGACCGCCTCTGGGTTCATGGGATAAAAAGTTACATTTTCTAAAATATAGCAAAATTAAGCTTTTGTGATTGAAAATTTATTTCCAGGCTTTTTGCACATATTTACCAGTGAGACCAACACATTTGTCTGCAACAATAGATCAAATCCGGGCAAAATATAAATAATGTCTCTGGATGTACTACACTACATTAATTCAGTGATGGAAACATTCCTGCTTTTATTGGATTTATAAATATATTACAGGCATTAATCTCTATCAGATCCCTATACCGAATCAGAATGAAATATTTCACCTTTCACTTCACCGCGTCTTCCTTCAGATGGCATCAACTAAATTTTGATGAAACAGAAATTTGTGATAAATGAAAAACATAATTAATTTAAAGCTGCTGCTTCTCTAGCTGGCTCAGAGTATTTCATCTGTAGGGTAAAACAAATAATATCCTGTGGATGAAATAAGAAGTTGAGTCTTACCAGTTGGTTTGGGTCCTACCCTCTGTCTGCACAGCTCTGTGTCTCTGCTTTATAGTCATCTCTTATCAAGCATCCTGCGGGTCTTATCGCTGCCCGGTGAGGTACCACCCCCGTCTGACCTGGTTTTTGGTATCGACCTCCGGGACAGGAACAGCACAGTCCATCACTTGGGTCTGACGCCATCCTCGCAGAGACAAGGACGAGAGATCCGTGACGTGTTTGTAAATAAATGAGACGGATGCTGGACGGAACGACCTACATCCTCATCACTTTGCCTGCATCGACCAGATTCAGCTGCTTTTTTCCTTCCCTAGCGGGTTCTGCAATGGATGTAAACATAAATGGCGAAACACAGGAATAAAATCACACTCGGGCTTTTGATTAACAAGAAGAGAAAAATGAAATAAAATCCAAAGCGGCTCATTATGTTGGAGCATAAAGGCGGCGTTGGCGCAGGCAGAGCGCAGGGCTAATAAGCCCTGCGTAGAGTCTTACAGGCGAATGTTCCCTTCTAGTTACTGATCAGACATTAGGGTTTTAATTTGTCAGTCATTCAGAACAACTTATATAAAAGGCGCATTTATCTGTGAAACTTGGTATGACACGTTGAAAATGCTGTTTCTATAATCTAATATCTGGGGCTTTTACCAATGTCTGTACTTAATTTTTGGGATGGACTGTGTCTTGTAATGTCTTGCCCCTAGTTATTATTCAGAACTCAAACAGTAGATAGGTCAAGTTGTGACAGTTGTTTCAGTTTTAATATGAATTATTTAGCAAATAGCAATGCTTTTTCTTTTTCTAACTGACAGCTAAAGTTTAGTATGCTGTATGTTTCACCACAGAGCAATAATCTCTCCAGCTTTGACTGTAAATTAAAAAATGTATTAGGTCTGGTGCAACGATTTTCTTCTGAAAGATTCCTCAGCAAATATCACAACAATTATAACAGGTTCTTCTTCTCTTAGCATGAAATTTATGTTTGAAGTATGTACTTTAATTTGCCCAAGACAAAAGTAGAACATAAAGTAGATAAACACATTCTGACATCTGCTGCTGTGTGTATTTATACTCTTTATAGATATCTCTTATCAAGCAGAGGGTTAAATTAAAGGAAAAAACTCAAAAACTGAAAAAGAAATTCACTCTTACCAACTTGACTAATACAACTTGATTAAATGTCACATAAAGGTAAAAACAAATAAATAAATTAAGATACATTTTAATTTATTTTCTGCTAATTATAAAATTTATTTCATAGTTATCAGGAATACACATAAAAATGAGTTGTACAAATCATCTTGTTCTTTCATATAAAAATACACACATTTATATAGATTTTAAGCAGTACGCTTACACACTTTCATGCTTGCAGAAATAATAAAATAAATAATGATATGAGTAATCGACCTCATTCAAATACATTCAAGCAGGAGCTTTGACACAGCCATGGAAAAGTCTATCATTGATCTTGACTCGATAAGTATGCCACAAATAAAACTGATTGGTTTTCCCAAATTTTGCACTTTTTCTAATCTCTAAAAGACAAAAATCTAATTGTAATTGATGCAGTGGATTTCACAATGATTTTTAATAAAGTGACATCCTTTAAATATGTTTTGTCACATCACAGATTAATTTGAAAATGTTACCCAATAATTTAGATTATTGTATGATAAATCAAAAGAAAAAAAAGGGACTTTTCACTACCTTTGTGGACTTTTTACACAACCTTAAAATCAGATTGAAGTGGCCTTGCAGTTCTTAAAATGGGTCTTGTAAAAATGCCAAACAAAGCATTAAGCTGGACAATGTTTGGTCCCTTGTCCAGTGTTTCATGGAGGGAGAAGCTGCAATCAAACTCAACACCTTTTGCAACTGATCCAGCTAAACTTAAACTTAAAGGTTGTTTTCGGGAATCTCCTGTAGAATGTATAAAAGAAAAAAATAATGTAAAAATTTTTTTTTTTAAATCACTGAGTTAGATAAATGTTTCTAGAAATGACTAATATATTGACTGAATTCAAGAGCATACCTCAGTTGTTGGGACTCTCACCTGCTCTGCTGTCAAAAAAGCAAGAAAAGCAATTGACGTACCTGCCACAGCTGTACCTCTGATTAGCTCATTTGGTTCCTTTTATCATTTTCTACTTCTGCTTCAGTGTTTGTTGTGTCTTTGCTGCATTCCTCCATTGCACTACTTCTTACCCTCCCAATGCTCCTTGTCCTATCAATCTCATTCAGAACCTGTAGGTTTTCTTCTTTTATTATACAATAAAACCTCATATTCCTCAGCTGCATAAAAAATATTCCAAGCTAAATATGGCTACCAGAGAAATGCACCTCTGTCAGGTAAACCTACGTTTCAGATAATTAAGAATAGTTTATAATCTTGTAGGTCTAATTCAGCTTAGTGGGCCATTTTGACCTAAACTGTTTGATCAACAAACCAAATTGGTTCTCTACATTTTAGTAACAATAAAAAAGCAGAGCTGAGAGGTGAACAAACAACATTCCTTTGCACCACCTGTCATGACAGTGAAGGTGTCCAAGTAGTTCGTAATTAAGTGCTAGGTGTGGCTATTCAGAGAATCAGGATAAGTTACCGTTCTCACAAACAAACGCGTATTAACTTTGTTGTTAAGTATGAGGAAGCATCAGGGCCTCAGGGTTTTTCACAAGTGAGACTCACTTGTAGTGACTTTAAGAAAAGAAAAAGTATAAGAAATATATTCTAAAAAGAAAATTACTGACATATCCCAAATTGCATAAACTGAAAATCACATTATAATCATTATAATTGGCAATCACCTAATGAATGCATTGTCTGGATATTTTTCAGTTTTAAACAGATTTGTATTGCTTTCTAACAGATGAAGACAAAAATCTGCCACTTCTCTCCTGTTGGTTTTCCTGTTTTAGTCACTTCACTGACTTGCTGGTTAGTGGACTGAGATTCCAAGCTCAGTGGTTTTTAATTTAACCCTAATCCTATTCCTAACCCTATACACATAGTTAAACAAACACAGAAGGTTAAAATAAATTTTAATTATTAATCTTGTTTGCATGGTTGTTTTTTTTTAAAACGGGTGCAATTTGTTAGTTTGATTTCAAATTAGTCAGAAGATTGGTTTAGATAGTGATGTGGATTGTTTGGGCAGTATCTCGACGTTAAAGGTTTTTAAAATGAAATGCAATGACTTTGTATTTGTATCATCCCAGTGATGAACTGGAAGAAAATGACAAAGAACAGGTTTATTTATTGCAGTTTTACAATAGTGTGTTAGTACAGTATGAAATAAATATGCTGCAATATTTTTGTCTGCAGAAATGTGTAAAAGGCTAAATGATAAAAACTTCAGGCATGTGAAGGCTTGTAGTCTCTCAAATATTAAGACCAGTTTCCAGTGGTTGATAGATGTGTGTGGGGCTTCTCAACATTTCTGCAGCCTAAAGGGTTTCTTCTGGACATACATCCTAGATAGCAAATAAATAAAGTTATTAATCAGGTGTATACAGGTGCACACAGAAAAGATGAAGAGAATAAAACTCACCTCTGTTGTAGGCACCACCACCCGTCCTGGATTTTTAAAAAAACATACCAAAAAAGGTTAGAAAATGTTTCAATAAAATTGATTTAAACATGAACATAATTTAGATACTGAAGTCAGCTATAAAAGTGTTTTTAAGTTTAAAGTGAAATATTGCCTCACCATTTGATGTTGTCTTGTAATAGATGAAGCCAGCAATTGAAAACACCAAACCGAGCAGCAGCCCTGCTGAGCCAACAACAATCTTACTCCACTTTGAATCCGGCTCCGGCTCTAAAATCAGATTCATCATAAACACTAAATTAAACTGAAATGCTCCATATTTGTTTCAATGTCTGGTTTTACATTTATGCCAGTGCACCCATCTATGCATTCATCTATCCATTTGCCATCTTATGAAACAAAGAAGATTTTGAATTTAGAGAGGAAGTTAAACACTGTGTCTCAGTTTGACACAAACTTAATGTGTCAGATCTGACATGGTTTGACTACAGTCATCAAATTACTATCATAATATTTGGGGTGCTCATCATTGAAGTGTTTTCATAAGGAAGACAGTCTAGATGAATAACCGCTGACGCCTTGAGCATAAAATGGTTTATTCATATAAACATTTTCTGTGTGCATGAAGACGTTCTCACCCCAGTCATAAAGATTTGGTTTCTTGAGGCTTGCATGCTCCACCATGCAGGTGATTTTCTCTCCAGGTTTAGGTGTGAACTCCAGGTAGGTGTGGATCTGATAAAGCCAGTTCCCATTGGGCAGCTCGTCCGTGGATGTCACATCAGATGTGGCCTCCTTTCCGTCTCTCAGCCACGTCACCCTGATTTGCTTTGGATAGAAGTCGTACGCGCTGCAGATGAGCATCTGCTGATGTTGACTGTACTCTGCCTTCTCTAACCTCAACTGAACATAGGGCTCCACTAGAAAACATGGACAAGACAAAAAAGATTAGACTGTATTCAATCCAGGGATGTGTATTTCATCCAGAAAAATACATCAATTTGATTTCCCTTGTGCTGCCTTGTCTGTAAATTACCTGGTGTTAGTAGTTTTTGTGCCAGTGGAGTATTTCTTTTGCAGAGGTTTGTTTTCCATATCTCGTGAGTAATAAACCCAGTATTGTTGTTTAGAAAAATGACAAGTGCTTCAACTTTTTCTGTGTACCCAATCGCTTTTCCTACAGTGCTGTTGTATTGTCCTTCCAGTATTTTGTTGAAGTAAATCTGATCCAGTAACACGGCATCATGACCGTCAGTTGAGCTAAACTGGCACCGTTCCAGCACAGTCAAATAGAAAGCACCTAAAATAAGGAAATATTTTCATTAAAATGGCAAATGCTCAATGATTACAGAAACACATTTTACATCTGAACAACACAGAAGCAACTGTAATTGGAAAGCAGTAAAAATACAAGTTGCATTAGCTTAAAGTGACTTACCTCCTGGTGAAAACGCCAGAAAAAACACCAGGAAAACAGAGCAGCCCTGAGCCTGAGCCATCCTCTTAGATTGGCAACAGAGATCCGAGTGAGAGCTAACTGGTTCTGATCAACAACAATGAGGAAGTACAGAAACAAATCCACCAATGTTACTGTTTTCAGTGCAGGCGTGGCGCGCTTGCTTATCCATAAATAGTTTTTGTTCTCCAATTCTGTTAATGTCAAATAATCTGTCTAACATGCAGTTTTAGTAGTACAAAGAATAAATGTAAGAAATAATCAAGTGTTTGACTCTCCTGTTGCCTTTCCTCATGTCACTCATTTGTTTCATATTCTCTCTCTCTCTGTGTTTCTACCAGTTTGAGTAAGTTTCTTTTTATTCTTTTAACTGTTTCATTCTTCATCATCATCCTTCGTAGTACAAGTAACATCACTTCAAACCATAGAAACATGACTTACAGCTTAACACTCACACCAGTTTTTTGTTTATTAAGCAAGGGTGAAAAAATACAGACAGTATTTATAATTTTTTAAAATATTTATTTGCATTTATTTTCCAAACATATATTGAAAGATGTGTGTTAAGGCAGTGGTCCAGCTCTCCACAACAGTCTCAGTTTCTTATGTAGTCATTTAAAAAACATCAAGTGCCCACCCCATGAAATCCTGAGGTAAACTATAATTTAGGCCTCATAAATTTAAAAATGACATCTAATGTGGTGTAAAACATTTTGTTTATGAGTAGTATGCAAAACATTATGGGATGCTGTACATGGGACCTAAGAACAGAGACCATCTTTGGCAAAATAAAATTGTTATGAATAATAAAAAGAAAACTTACAGAGGGTAGAGCAGAAAGATTGAGCAACAAACAATCAGGAGCTGAATTAATGTCACTCCTGAGGTCACAGCACAGCTGGAGAAGTTGGTATCTCAACATGGTGATGCCAGAGTAGCCATTGTTTACAGTATCTCTTAAAAACATTGATTTAAGCTTTATTTCCTTGAGAAAACACCACTTTTAATTTATTCAGCAGATGCACTACAAGTGTGTCTTGTAAAATAAACATGTTTACACCACAATATGTTGTTGATGTGAAGTGCTACCAGACTGAAACGCAAAGTTACTCCAACTACCCTAGCTTAGGGTAAATGGAGTTTCTCCAAAATTTTTAGTATGAAGCCCAAATTCAGGGGGCGTTCCAGTTGCTTTTTTAGAGTGGGAAGTCGGATTTTCCGAGTTCCAACTACAGATGGGAGCCTCAAAAGAAACTACAGACTAAGGATAAAATAACAAGACTGATCTAAAACAACTACTAAATGTACAACAAAGAAAGCACAAGAATAAACTAAGAAATTAAACACAAAGTAATAAACTTTATGACAACACCTTTCTGACAATAATGAATACAGAAATGAACGGAATATGGCAAGACCTAACAAACAAAATAAACAAGGAAATGATTTTAAAAAACACAAATGAGAACCATAACCCAAATACCTGAAGATTGTAACAATTTACCATATTTAAAAACTAAAAAACTATGCTACATGTTGACTCTTGACAATGAAAAACACGCCGACTGTGACTCCCAACAAGCCCACACCAAGACCGACTCCACAGTAAATATCAGGCCAAAGACTTTCATCCTTTTTGATGATTTCTGCTTCTGTAGAGAAAGTTAATAAATATATGAAATGCCTTACACGCACAGAAACAGCCTTTATTGGTCTTTGTAATATTCTGCATATATAATAAAACTCTTTACCCCAGATTCTTGTTGTAGGTGACTCCAGTGCGGGATGCTCCACAGTGCAGGAGTAAATGTCCCCCTCACTCGGTGTGAAGGTCAAAGTTGAGAACTGGCGGAAGGTTTGATCTTTATTGGGATGATATCGACTGAGTGACACCCCCTCTGATATTGGGTGGCCATTTTTTGTCCAGCTGATGTTGATGGAAGGTGGATAGAAATTATTTACAAAGCAGATGAGGCTGTTTTCAACTTCCAGCTCCACCTCTCTAGAGGAGAAGATCATGGAGTTCGGAGCATCTAACGAAAGTCAAAGAACAAACCAAAGTTTCACCAGCATTTTATCAACATTGTCATCACAGAAAACTAACGATAGGGTTTATTTACCTTCTTTTTGTGGAGATTTATCTTTGTATTTCAGCACACCTAGTATTTCTGAACACACTTCCTTGTTATCATGAGCATCACGAAGGATACTCATGCCAACTAAAACCTGGCCAGGGTCAGGATCAATGAAGGTGGGTACAGTGTAAACTATCTCGTCTGTTTGGAAGTCAACATATAACATTTCCTCACCATCAAATTCAAATTGTACCGCAGTGTTGCCATTCTCAAAGCAGCCCAGAAAATATGTTATTTCATGGGGAACTGAAAAACAACAAAGAGGAAATAAACACTTAAAGTTGGATACAGAAGAAAAACACGTGCTTCCTATTTCTAAACATGATTTTGTAACATTTTGTATACACCAATACATTCAATAACATCCAAAGTATAACATTTAATAAACAACATTTAACTTTATAGTTGAGTTTGAGCAAAGGTCATTCTTACCAAGAGAGATGACGTTAACAGTGTTCAGAAAGAAGATTATGGCAGTAGAGCGCTTCATGTCTGAGTGACAGCTTCTCACTAACAATTAGCTTTTCTTTATAGGTGTGGCCAAAAAGGGAGTTTACAGGTAAACATGTGACAACAGTAGTTCAGGAGAAAACAAGCATCACTTTAGAGAAACATTGGATGATTTTGCAAAACATGACCAAAATAATAAAAATCAAGCTTAGTTTAAGTATACAGGATTCTATTAGAGGTATTATGAGCTAAATTAGACACACCAACATTATGTTATATTTGAAACCTGCCTGCTCTTGCCATAAAGTAATACAGATAATTAATAAGATAAGACATGCCTTGTTCAGATTAGTGTATCATTGTGACTCAAATTATTTGGCCGGGGCATTAATCAAACATGAAGATGTTCATTTAACACAACACTAAATAAGGAAGATATGAAAGGTGAACAAGCAACATTCTTCAATGCCATCTATTTTTACCAGCTTTCGTATCCAAACATGTTTGCTACTAAGATTTCCTGGTTGTGGATCTGGAGCGTCTTCCAACCAGAACCAGGAAAGTACCGTAGATTTTAGTGGTGGATTAGCAATGGTTGGTGGGGCTTTTATGAGCTATCAGCTTGGATTATCTCTGGAATAAACGTAATGGTGTCCTGGTGGAACATAAATGCTAACAAACCATGTGTTTTTTTTATATTTTGAAATTTAGAAGGTAAAAGTGTAAAATGAAAAAGCAGCAACACATCAAAATGTGTTGCAACGTTCCTGTTTTGTCTCCTAAATCATTATTTAATGTCGAGGTAAATCCCATGTCCAATTTAAACTGAGTTTTCCATCTTCTTTTACTTTTCAAGCCTGTTTTTTGGGTGCAAATGTAAATTATAAAATAAAATGTTTGGCTTTGGTTTTCCATAAATAATTTATATGCCATTCTTTTGTGAAAACATAAAGAAGATAGAAATATTAAAAACATCAGTCACATTACAGACTACATCTGTTCTTTTTTCTTTATGTCAGTGTCTTCTAGACCCTTAAATACACTAATTATGTATGGATTTTACCAAAGTACATTTATAGAATATCTGAGACCCAGAAAAAAAAAAGTTTTTGAATTTTTTTTTTTTCACTACATGACTCTTTGGAGTGAAAAACATCACTACAATTGAAAAAGTTTCAAAACATGTTATTATTTATTTATTACAGTATGTCCTTTGGAGAGGACATCGGGACTCTCTTGTGGCAAATATGAACACATTTTGAGGCCCAGGATGTCCTCTCTAAGGACCAACAGGATTTAACACAGTGGCATGTATGGTTTCAGAGTTATGAACAAAAAAACCTATGTCCTCCACAGAGGACAAAAATGTATTGCTGGGTCTCAGGAGGATATGACAGGCAAAGAAGATTTAATACACAGCAGAATAGAAAAGGTTCTGCAATGTAAACAAAATCCTCAATGATAACAACACAACACTAACTTTTACATTTTCAACAAAAATAATCACATTTTAATTATATTTTATTGTAGACGTATCTATGTGACAGTATATAGCGTAGGTAGCATCCATCCATCTGATAATAAATAAATAGATAAACTGAACACAGATTGATCTTAATAATCATGAGCTTATATAAAATGTTAAAGTGCATTAAGAAATATTAACATATATGTAAAATGTCTACATTTATAATAAAATAAATGTGAAAATCATTACAAAAGTCTTTCAAATTTAAAACATTACATATCCCTTTGCTGAAGCATATTGTGAATTAATTTATTTCTGTCAGCCTTGACTGTCAAAGTGAATCACCGTGAATAACACCGTTAGAAAAGGTAAATAAATAAATAAATAAATAAGGTTTTAAACTAAAAATATTTTCAAGTTTCATTTGCTTCTTAATTAAACAACTGTAAATCCAGTGCTTTTCAATTAGTGCAGCGTTTCCCAATTCCGGTCCTCAGGGCCCCCCTGCTCTGCATGTTTTAGATGTGCCTCTATTCCAGAGCAGCTGATTCAAATGATTGCATGACCATCAAGTGCTGCAGAAACCTGTTGATCACCCATATATTCAATCCAGGTGTGTAGCAGAAGGGAAACACCTAAAACATGCAGGGCAGGGAGGCCTGAGGACCGGAATTGGGAAACGCCGAATTAGTGAATTTACCATTATAAGAGGCTAAACTGAGGAATGAACAGAAATCATTGCGCTTCTTTACCAGTAGGTGGCGGTAGACCTCCATAGATGTCAGCGGTGCTGCGCGTGGAGCAAGCCGCCTGTTGGTGCTGTTCTGGGGCATGAGGCTCAGAGGAATGGGGCCGTCTTCCTCCCTGACCCTGGCCCGTCGATAGAAAAAAAAAGGGCTGGGGATGCACGACGCGGCAGATGAAACGCAGCTCTCCGGGCATAAAACCAGGACTGCTGATGCCGCAGAAACATGGAGTGTCGCATTTTTTGCGGAATAAACGCAGTTGTTGACCTGCAGTGAGTTTTTAAAGTCCAAACGTTTGGTTTCTACTTTACTTCTTGAGCCGTTTTGCTTTGATACCAACATCTGCAATGATGTGGGCTGTGGACCGGAGCCGGACCGCTGTGATTGTGCTCTGCCTTTTGGGACACCTTACCTCCAGAGCTGCAGCCAAAACCTCAGCGGAGGGCGCAGCGTCGCAAGGTAAAAACGAAAAAAAAGTTAATTTAATGTTTTTGCTTTTTTTTTGTGCGGTCAGAAAGGAAGGCTAGCTGGCCGCCGTAGAAGCTAGCGGAGCGGCTAGTCAGCTCTGATGCTGAGGGGGAATCTAACCAAGCTAACGTTAGCATGTTAGCTGGAAACACACTAAAACAAGAAGTTTACCCTCTTTAAAGTGGTGATAATACACTGTGAGATTAAACTCATAATTTAATAATTCACTCTAACCTACGGGAATATATACATAAACCCCAGGATGGTTTAAAGAATACTCCAGCTGTTGGGATTTGTCTTTTTAACTTAGCCTTGTTTTTCTTAAGTAAACAGTTTTAACGCTCTTCTTTGTGTTAAAACATAGTGCACTTTATTTCAAGTGTTTCGATATTAATATTGCATGCTTTAGGTGTGAGGAAGTTACCATATTACCTATAAAACTGAGCATTCTTGTTTAAATCAGTGACCACATTTAAACCAGTGCAGGTTCCCGGTTTATTATCTTCACTTTAATTTCTTCTCAGTGTTGTTGTTGTTTTATCTGTGGGGTGAAATATTGAAACAGCACAAAATAACAATAGATAACCGTATTTCTATTATTTTAAAGCACAAGTTTATGTCAGAGATAAAACAGAACAAAAATCTGTCTTTAATTGTTGGTTTTTATGTGTTGATATGCTCACTTAAATTACTATTTTACTTTTTGCAATTGACAGCCAAGTGATTTGTTCTTATTATTTTATTTTTACATATCTGGATGCAGCATAATAAAATTAATTTTATGTTGAGTGATGCATTAAAATTGTGCTACAATATAATTTTCAATGTATAGATGTGAGTTTGAGTTATTTTTAATGTCAGTGTTTTAAACTTATAAAGCAGAGCTCAGCCAAAATGCTGCAAAACAAAACATTCAGTGAAAATGTTTTTGTTCTGCTTTCTGTGCTGTTTTTATGTGAGATTTACTTTTTAACATTATCCAAAACAAAAGAAAATGTTTGTTTTTTTTACTACAAACTATATTTAGTATTTTTTTTATTCAAAATTCACAAAAACAAAATTTCACACCACATTTTAAGATAACTAGTAAACATACAGAAAAGACTTAATAAACAAATTGCTGCAAAACATCTTTGCAGACTTTTGATTGTTCTCTTTCAGTTCCTCCTGGCTTGACATGATCTCTACTGGTATATTTTATTTTGTGATATCTTAAATACTGAAATAGGCACCGAACATGGCTGAGTTTTATGAACAAGCTCTCCTAATTAAAGGTGTTTACCTGGATGTAGACGCTAGTAGCTTACTCCATTATAATAGTCTTGAAATTCAATTTAGTCACCGTGCAGAGAATATGATAACAGAAAACAGGATTATGAAATGGATTGAAGGTGAATGTTGAGTACTTCAACAGTGCAGATAACAGCAGCTACAGATGCCTCAAAGTGGATGTGTAAATTGAACATAACCCTGCCTTCTCTGGCAGGTTTGTACAATAAACAGATCTGTCAGGGTGTCTTTTCACCACACAAAGCAAAGCCCAGCAAAGATTTAAAGCGGCTATAAATCCCAGTTATCTGTTTGCATCTCATCCAGTTGCTATCTTCAAAGCTGCCTTGTCATAGTAGCTAGTAACATGGAATCACATCTGTTTTACTCATCACTTTTATCATCACAAGCACACACACGTCGCTGTTGTCTGTGTTCACTTACTGATGGCTGGCCTACATTTGGGCCTGTCTCAGCACTTGTTTTTACAGAGGGATTGTAAATGTAAACATACAGTAACTTTCCCCTTAAATAACCTAAGAGTTTGTAGTGGAGACAGGTTTTCCTTTAAGCTGTTGATTTAAAATGAGATGCAAAAAAATAAAAAATATCCTGATAATTTTCAAGATTGTGAAACTTTTAAGTTCATTCTGTCCTCTGGTCTCTTGTTTCTGCTCCTCTGGTGTTCACTTTGCCTCAGACTGACCTTTAGTTGTCTCAAAGGAGAACGAGCTCAGATCGATACTCGGCCTTCATCCTGATGTATCATGCAAGCAGCCTGGATGAGTGGAGCCAGACAGTCATTCTCCCTGCAGATATAGATCTCGTTTACGTTACTGCTGCCCGGAGGAGGCATGGTGTTGCGTCCTGAAGGGAGAAACATTTTGTGATGCAGACAAACCAAATCACATCATCACCATCTAACAAAGCTTGGCTTTAGAGCACTAGATCTTGGTGTGAAGACTAGCTTGTGTCAGAGCATTAAGAGCGCTGCATTTAGAGATTAGGTCAGTGACCTTTTAGCCTCTATTTTGACAGGAACTAAAGAGAGTCCATTTGCTCTTCAGTCTGATGACGTAATCTAATTATCTCCCCCTGCTGGTGCGTTAATGAGGCTGGCATTACCTTTAAATCCAGAGGCAGGTAAAAATAGCAGTCTGGACCCGACTCTAGCTTGTTTCCTTACCTGCAGTAGTGGCGCTACCTTACTTAAACTTGGGATTTGTGTATGTTTTGCATTGCCAACTTTGATCCGTGCTGGCACATAAGATCCTGTCCTCCCATTTTGTTTGCCCTTTTTTCACATTGACATGTTATTTGTTACTTTACAAGTAAACAGCAGCACTGACCCTGCAATGTATAAGAAGCTAACCAGACAAGCAGACTCACTTTTTTGTGGAGGAGTTAAAATAAAGAAGCTAGAATAATTTTGTATGTCAGAGTCTCTACTCAGTTGCAGTCTACTTCAAAATATTCACTTTTTCCCCCCTTACAAAGCATAAGCCGTTGCTTGCGAATTTTAAAGAGAGAACTATGTAATAAAGTAACAAAATGCACAATTAACTGAAGGGAAAAGTCTAAGTGAGGACAGAAAGAAATGCAGTGCTTGATAAAAATTAGTTATTAATCTAATGGAAAATAAAGCTATGAGGACCTGAACATATTATTTACTATACAAGTAGAAAATTGTGCTTAGATTTTCAGATAATGGGTTAGATTTTTAAATGATCCAGAGTAAGGATTTCTGTTTATTTTTTCCTATTAAAAATTATTAATTTGGATCATACTTGTTGTTAAGCTTTGAAAAGACTGGGACTCGCTTCATATTTTGCCTTGGTTGTACACTGGGATTCCCCCAGCAGCCTTCAAACAGACAGCAACTTGTAGTACAGAAAGAAACATCAGAATCTGCAGGATTTATTTGAATAAAGGGCAGTTCTTGCTTTCAACCAGGGGTCTCAGACCTCAACATCTGGCATCCTGCAACTTTTAGATGTGTTGTAGGGCTGCATGATGTTAAGAAATTTTGTGATATCAGGTGGGATTTATGTCCGTTTACTTCTTTCCACACTGCACATCTGGACACATTTTAAAAAGGTCAATTATTTCCTTAAAAAGCCAGTCAAGTTATGTTGTAAGAAAGAGATATTTTTAAAGTGGAACTGAAAACAAACTTGATATAGTTCAGCTGCGAAGCATAATATTGCTATTTGTCCAAACGTTTTTGCTAAACGTCTTAATTATTTCTATTTAAATTGCTTTCCAGGAAAGGCTGCTGAGAAGCATCCACACAGCATGATACCTCCACCACCATGCTTCACAGTGGGATGGTGTGTTTGTGGTGATGTACAGTCTTTGGTGTCCATCAAACACAGAGCCTTGTCTGATGGCCAAAAAGCTCAATCTTGGTCTCATCAGTCCAAAGGTCACGCTCTTTTCACATGACGTCACACATCTTACATTCTGACTTGAAGCATCTTTACTTGCTGATGATAGATGATAGTCAGTAATACATCTGCTGCAAATACGCTTTGATGCAAACCAAAGAACTTTCATCCAGAAAGAATGGATGGAGTCTCCCACATGCCGTTTGGCAAACTAGTCAAGCCTTGATGAGTTTTCTTTAACAGTGTTTTTGTCGTTGCCGCTGTCATTTGACTGGTGAAGAACCCAGGCAATAGTTCTTGACTCTCTCATTTCAGTTGCTGAAGCTTGTAAATCCTCTCTCACTAGCCTCCATCTTGTCACTCATTTTGTGAGGACAGCTTGCTCTAGGTAGATTTACACATTTTCCTTCCATTCCTTAATGATGGCATATTCAGATGGATGGATATTTTTTTGTATCCATCCACTGACTTGTACTTTTCAACAATCCTTTGTCTGCTTTGCTTGGAGTGTTTTTTTTTGTCTTTATGCTGTAATGGTAGCCAGTACTGACTAACCATTGATTAGACCTTTCAGACACTGGTGTCTTTGTCAGACACTCGAGTTGTCTACATTATATCCACTTGTCATTATATCCACGACCAGGACTAACTGGTTGGACCGCTCTTGAATTAGTTCAGTCACTTTAAACGAGGTAAATCTTTATTCAGTCATTTAATTTATACTATAAAATATCTTTGTCATTATTTTTTGTAGAAATTTGTTTTCAGTTTGATATTATGCTTGTTTGTAAATTATTTTAACAAGAAATCTTAATTTTTGACCTGATTTATTTGTAAAAGCAAACCAATCCTCCCCCAATGAAGAAATTAACTTTAAATTTAAGGTTGTCTACTTATTAGATATCCAGTTAGAACTTATGCTAATGCAGTAAAAGATATTTTAATATTAAGTCTTTTTACTCTGGAGGTGTCAATAAAGTTGGAGGTGCCTGTTTTTGTTATGTTTTGTTTTTTTCAAGCTCCTCATTTTCCTTTCGGTGTTGGTGATCCATTTGTTGTAGTTGAAGAAGTCAACCCAGTAATACAGTTACACTATTACAGTTCAACAGTTCAAATGTTGAATTTAATCATTAATATTCCAGCATGTTTATTGCCATCGTACTGCGTAGTGTCTGCAGAATAACAGCAGAAGATGCAGTGAAAGGCGTCTTCTGCTCTTTAACGCTTCTCACATGACTGCAGGATGTTTTTCTAATTAACCATGTGCTTCTAATTGAGATGATGAATTGGCCCTTTTTCAGATTACTGCTCTGTGCTAAAGTGGTGAAACTATTTGTTATGACATTTGACTCACTTCTTTTTACTTTTAAGTATTATTTAAAACCGCAGTATAGCATTTTTTCACACTCTTAATACCTGGTGTGGTTTGTTTTGCATGATTTGTAATTGGTTATCTGTGAGTTTTAAAGGTTTATCAGAAAGCGTGGATTGGCATTTCTTTGAGAATAACAGATTGTCTTTATTATATATAAGAGAACGACATAAGACTTTAAGTCTTCAACTGTGAGTGCTCAATAATTATTTGTAATAACAGAAGAAGCAACATCAGGGGAGTCCTGTAAAAGAAAAGAAAAATCTGGGGATTTGGTGGGTGAAATGGTTATTTTAAAACATAGATGAAATTATGTCAAAGCTGACATTTGAAACCTCTTTCATTATCTCATATCTATTTATTTAGATTTAGTATTTAGCTATTGACGTGCCAGCTGTTCTAAAATTATAATTCTTATATGTATTCTCTTAGGAATAAAGCCAAAACTATTCATGCTCCTAACAGATAAGGGTTATAAAGCAATCCTTTAATTTGACTAGCAAATTCTTTCTGATTTATAGCAACATTAATGTTCTGGAACAGCTCACCCAAATCCTGACTGAATCTGATCAAGGTGATGGTAAGGACGCCTTCTAAACTTGAAGATTTGGACTCATCACCAAAGATAAATCATCAAAATATCCATGGAAACGTGCTAAAAGCTGGTCTGCAAAGGTTTTGATTACTGTAATGCCAGTAAAGAGTTTCCCATTGATTTCTGAGAAGAATATAAATACTTTCTGACCTGCTCTTTTAAAAACGTGTAAATAAATCCAAATTTTTTTCAAATTGATTATTTGTCATATCAGAAACAAACTTTGGTTTAATAAAAGACATTTTAAAACTAAATCTTTCCAGGTTATAAATTATTTTGATCTTACACTGTAGATCCTTCATTCTTGAGATCTCCAAAAGTTTACCAACATTTCCAAACTCAGCGTGTTCATTGACGGACAACAATTAGAAGCTCTGAAAGAATTAAACTTTGCTATATCCTGTTCAGCCTTTCTGTTATCAGCAGGACGCCTTGCTCTCTTGCAGCCTGAATGAATCATGAAAAATGAAAGTTTTCTTTTTTGGAGCTTCTAATAACATATAGTCTTCTTCTCTCAATAATGTCTTCGTGACTGAAGATTGTTCTCAGTGCAATCTGTAGCTCTTAATGCGGTGCGTTCACTGATCTGATTTTTGAGTTTCCATCTGGCTAGTCACACTGAAATCTATCAGGTTCTGGTCACCAGCCCATTTTTTGGTGAACTTCAACGGACCCACAAGTGAAAGTTACTCATCGAACATGCAAATGTTTGCAGTACTAACAAAGTACTATTTTTACTGGAAAAATAGCTTATTAGGTAAAATATAGATAATTTATCCAATACAATATATTTAAAGCCCTGTGAATGACTTCTATAAATACCAGATATGAGGTTAAAAACCAGTGTTTGGTTGCTAAAACCTCAGTTGACCCCTAGTGGTGAGATAACCACTAATTATGCTACACCAGTGAATCCTAGAGCGTCTATTATTACGCTAAGTGTTGTGAGCAAGTAAGACAACATTTTCTCTTCCCCTGTTTGGAACAGCATCTAAATATTTCACACACCCAGTGGAGGCCAGCCGCACCATCCATTACCAGCTCATTACGCCTCTGGTGAAAGGTGCACCAATGAATGGCCTCTCCAAAACATAATCCAAGGTGTAGCATGAGTAAACATGCACATGTATTCTGTCCTCCTCCTGCGCTCTCTGTGTGGTCATTGATTCTGCTTGCATCCAAACAGAGAGCCGCCCTGCTGCTTTGGCTGCTGTCGTAGGTGATAATTAATCTGAGATCGCAGCATTGGTCAGATCAAACGCTTTCATGCCTCTATTTTCCACCCACAGATAGGAAGTCGGTGAATAAGAAGAGGCAGATTTGGAAATATAGAGGCTTGGACCAGACTGATCGCCTCCTTTTTTTCTGTGTGTTGGAGTAAAGAAGGGAGACTCTTAGCTTGTTTAACCATGATGTCACCTCAGTAGTGATTTATTGGATGAGCTCTGGGAGGAGACTGTTGGATTTGTACTTGTGATTTAAGCCCGACTCTCTCAGGGGAGTGTTTCTTTTTTAAGTGAACACAGCTGGTACCCCTAGCAGCATATCTGTGGGAGTGGGACAGGACGTGAGGTCATAAAAGGCAGTGGAGACTTTCTTGTTGAGGGGGGAAGAAATCCAGGCTTGGATTAGAGTGGTAGTGAGTGAGGTAAAGACTTGAAGCAGATCTTCACTCTGGAGGATAATCATCTGTTCAGCGTGAGATTGACACACTGTTCTGCCAAATCTGGCCTCGCACTAAGCACCAGTTACCTTCCACCCATTTATCTCTGGCAGAGGAACTATTGTTAGGTGGAGCCTGCACTGTGGCTGAACTCTCCTCTCCATGTCGACAGAGTGGTTTCCCACTGACCAGAGGATCCCTGAGTGGGGGTGGGTAACATGTCTAGTCAAGGATAGGTATGTCACTGAGGGTGGGGCTTCAAGAGGGAGTTGTGACAAAATCCAGCTTCGGAGAGCTCGGGGGAGTGAACACGGTTTAGTGAAGACAGAGAGGTGGAGAAACCTTTTAGCTGTAAGTGAGAGGTCGCCATGGGTCAGACTGGGTCCTTCTTGTCATGTAACAAAAACTGGAGGACTGTGGCTTTGTGTGTTTGTGAAAAATATAGTGTTTTTCTACTGAGATTGTTTTTGTTGTACTCTGGGCTATGAGGATAAAATGGATGTTTGGTTCCAGCATGTGATTTGAATATTTGAGTTGAGTATTTTTAAACCAAACCACCTTTGGCTCTGTAGTATGAAAGGAACAAGCAGGAATTGAGGATAAAATAAAAGTCTATCTCACTGTCATTATGTTGTCCTCATTTTGCTGTAAGAAATAACTCATACTGACCTAAAGGTTATTTTAAAGCGAACCTGAAGCATTGTTTAGAATAGAATTACTTTATTCATCCCAGCAGGGAAATTATTTCGCAGTTACAGCAGCATAGAGACAATGCTGCTGTAACTGTCTCTATGCTGAATACTGAATTCGACCTCTTAAAACTTTTTGCATTTCCAGATAAATACAATTGTCCCATAAAAGATATTTGAAGATTAAACCTTCTACTTTATGTCAAAAACATACTTTGAAAAGTTAGTATTTTGTAGGACCATTTCTTTGCTCCAATAACAATAACAGCTACTGAAGTCGTCTGGGGAATGTCTCTACCTGCTTTGTACATCTACACTTGGAAATTTCTGCCTGCTATATGATCCAAAAATAGCTCAAGCTTAGTCAGATTGGATGAAGAGCATCTAGAAATCAATTTTTAAGTCTAGCCATAGATTCACAAAAGAATTTAAATCTGGATTTTAACTGTCAAAGGATTATACTTTCATCCAAAGTAGCTCTGGTTTTATGTTTTGGGTTTCTGTCTTGGTGAAAGGCAAAGTGCCCCAGGCTCAAGTCTTTTGCACCATCTAACAGATTTTCATCTAGTATTGCCCTGAATTTTCGGCATCAGTTTTGGATGGTGTATTCAGAGTAATGTACGGTATTGGTTTTCTCCACACATACTGTCTGTAAATGACAACTAAAGGAGGTCAACAGATTTTCCCAACTGAGTTACTCTAGAGTTACCAGACTTCTTCTCCTGTCAGTCTAGGTGGACCGCCATGTTTTAGAAAGCTTACAGTACGACTGCATCATCCTAAGAAGATATTCAACTCCAATATTGATGCTTTTTAATGTTGTGAAGATGATCTGCCTTATGAAAAACTCACGTTTTCCTAATTTTTTACGTTTGTTGTGATGTCATCTCTGCTTTTCATGAACCTTACCATGCTTGTCACAAAAATTCACATCTGGGTTTGACATCAAGAGTAGTGAGAGTCCACCGACTCTCCACCGAGAGTCCACCGATCAAACGCTTGTCACTTGAGCGGTAGCAGTCAACCAAATTTTGCCTCCAAGCAGTTTTATCCAAATGCGTGATGACAGTCGTGATCCAATATATTGTGCAGCTCTAGTTTACAGTTGATGATTTAAGATTTACGCTGTGTTGGATGTTCAAAACTGGGGGTATTTCTTTTTGACCCAACCTTTCTTTAAACAACTTTCTCCCTGACCTGTTTGCTGTGTTCTTTGGTCTTCATGATGCTGTTTGTTCCCTAATGTTCTCTAACAAACCTCACAGAACAGCTGGATTTGTATTGAGGACTGTTCTCATATTAAATTACTAATTAGCTGATTAATGAAGGCAATTAACTACACTTAGCTTTTGAAGAGGTGGGAGAGTGAATAGGGCTGACCACCACAATTTTCAGATTTGTGCAAAAAGGTGAAAACCATGCATCATGTTTTTCCGTACTTTGTGTTTTTCTAGCACACTTTAAAATGCATTAAATGTTGTGGTTGAAATGTGACCAAATATGATAAAGTTGAAGGTATGATTAATGTGGTGATGAAAAAATGAAGTGGCTCTTTGTTGACACATAGTCCTTTAAAGTATAAAAAAGCAATAAAAGTGATACTGTATTACTATATTACTTCTAGAAATGGGCATCTAGAAATTAATACCTTTTTAATGTTTTTATTTGTAATGCTTCCTTCTTACATCTTCCTCTTTTTTTAGTTCATTACTATTAAAAAAAAACAAAAAAAAAACAACAGTTCATTAAGTTCTTAAAGGGAAGTGAAAATAATTTGGTACTTTTATTTTTTGCTCTCCATTTGTTGTAGTTGTTTAGATTCCCGGCCGACGGTCAAAAAAGGTTTGCTAAAATTGTTGCCAATCAACAAACATCCAAAAAGTGAAATTATTCACTCTATTCACACAGCACTCAAAAGTTGGAAAGCTGAAATATTGATCTGTTAGTGCTAATCAAAAGCAGTTGCAAACAGTTTTTATGCTCTGACTTACCAGTTAAACATCTAAATCAGCTTGACTCTTTTACGACCCTCCAGGGGAGCCACATGTGAGGCAATCAGCCCTCCATGTTGCACTGCTGCTCGGCAGAGTATAGAAAAACATCTATTTATATACTTATATTACTGGTACCACTATGGTGATGTAGCAAGTTTTATTCCATACTTCTATTAGAGTTGTTTATAAAGGCAGCTGTTTTTCCATCTGGTCCAAGGCTTCTTTGACAGAGGGAAATGGTCCATTGTGTTGGAGGGGAAGTGCCATTGGCTCAGGCCCAGAAAATGGTCAGACGGCTCTCATTTTCTGGGATGTGGATTAGAGGCCAAACGTCTGGCACAGAAACTAAGCCCAGATAATGAGACGATGGTATTTTAGATGACTGTAATTATAACACCTCTATGTTTTTCACCCATATATCACTCAATTTTCACTATGATTTAGATGGTAAATGCTGCGCTCTGACTGGATTGTTTGTTGTTGCGTCCACAGAAGTGACTCTGAAGGTTCATCTGAGTGACGCCAGCACTCAGCAGCCCTTGCTCGGAGCAACCATACAGCTCTTCGCCAATCACACTTCTGTAGCCACAGAAACCTCGTCAGCTGATGGCAACACGTATTTGCGCTTCCCTTACCGCCTTGGGACGCCGCTTGTTGTCACCGCAACCAGACAGGGATATGTGCCAAACTCTGTTCCCTGGACTCCCTCCAAATTGCCGGGTAGGTGTTTGTGAGATATTATGAAGCAAAAGCACTGAAAACAACAATGGACTTTTTCCAATGAGAATGTTTCTTTCTATTATCTGTACATTATAGTCCCTTCCACCAGTTTGTGTGTAAAATAGACACCGCATGTGTGTGAGCTTATGATGAGTGGAGTGCTTCATTACTAATTTATTATATTAGATGCCAAAACCCAGCAAGGGGTCTTCCTAAGCCTCCCTTTCAGTAACGCACACGCACACACACCGTCAAAATGTATCCCAAGAGCCTGTAGTATTGTGTGTGTGAGGGGATGCAGGGGGGTTTATTTGGGGAAGGTTATTATGAGGGAACAGAACAGCAGCCAATTGGATTATCACGCTTACCAGCTCTGAACAATGAAGGAGTGAAAAGAAGGAAGGAAGAGGAAAGAGCTACAGTTTGCTGGGTCAGGTTTCAGTCCTGTGCTGGACACAGGATGAAAGTTGGGCTATTAAATATGTAGAATGCAACATTAATGACTTGTAATGTCTGATAACGATCAGTACATTGCTCAGGTAGTTGGCTGATTGTTAATAAGGCAGTGAATTTGAGTGATGTGCTCACTGTGTGGTTTGTTTTTTTTCTAGTGTTTTCCTCCATCAGTCTGGATCTGCTTCCAGAAAGAGCCGCTACCCTGATGGTGTATGAAGATGTTGTGGAGATTAAGTCAAGTCTACAAGGTAAATAAGTGTTTTTACGTGGTTTTAAGCTGACAAAGGCTTGTTATATATGTTTGTAGTGCTGAAAATGCTGTCAGAAATCCTCACACTCAAGTTTTAGAGATTCTCCCAGAATTTGGTTGTTCACTAAAATTTCAGGTTAGGGTAGTCAATTTTCATATTGCCCAGCTAGCCAGAAACTACATCTGATCTTTTCAGTCACCATGCCAAGAGGTTTGCTACCAGACAGCCAAACCTCTTGGTGTGGTAGCTGTTACTGAATGAAGATTCGGAGCCAGCAGTTTTCTGTAGAAATAAAGCAAGAATGTGAAATGCTGCTCAAAAGAAGTCCATGTTTGTTGTTTTATCTAATAATTATTCAGATGGGTTATTTCCCCCCTTTGCCACTTGGTACTTTTGCACCAAATGGCTGCCACAGGATGTCCGTTCTTGAGTATATTTAGACAAATCAGCAAAGGCACAATCAGAGGACAGGAAGCCTGTTTGACCTTTCAACCTCTGTCTGTTATGAAGTATGATAGATTTGTAAAAGTGAAGACTGCTGTCATACAGCAGCCACGTTTGCCTTAGATAATGATTTATAGAGAAGACAGTCTGTTTCTATTCAATGTGAAACATCCTCTGCAAAACAGAAATTCTTCAAACAAGAACATAATGTATTTAATTGAAAATAAAAGTCTAAAAATTAGTAGAATTTGTTTGTTTCTTTTTTTTTTCCATAAGAAAATGACCGGCTGGTACGACTCTGTGGTTCGATGCGGCGAGCTGCAGCAGCAACAGTTCTGCTGTTATCAGCTGGTTCTGCAAGCTGGCATAATTTTGTTTGCACACGTCATTGTTAAATGTGGCCAGCTGGAGTGGTCGATTTATGACCTACCAGAGGCAGCTTGAAGACGGGCTCATCCTGCAATTAAACTGCAGGCAATTTCATGAAAACGGTCCTTAAACTTAATCTGCACCCAGGCCTTTGGTAATCCAGCAAATTGTGGTATTTTGAATTTCCCACTCCCCTGTTATTCATTGCGCAGTTTAGGCTGTCAGAAAATAGCTGTGCAAACTCTGCCAAAAAACATCCTTTGACGCCATCAGAAGTCTGTGCATAGATTTTAAAATCGTTGTAAGATAAATAACATTGAACATTTTTTACTGTTGATAAATTTTAGAATTTCAGCAGATTAAACGTAGATTAAACGTGAAAGAATGACTACAGAAAATGGCTTTCAATAGAAAACGTTAAGTTATTTGTGCAAATTGAATGATAGTAGAAGTAGAAATCCAATTTGCGGAAAATGATTCACAATTGTGTCCTTGTAGTTTAGCTTTTTTGTTCAGGACAAAATGACATTAGACAAGGCTGTCTTAGTCATGTGAATTAATTCACTTTCTTTGTTTGCTGGCTCTTTTGTGTATTTGTGACCAGCGGGGGTGTAATTCATTCTTTTTGTCTCTGACAAAGAGTTAAAAAAAAAAAAATCAGCAGACTCCATTAATGTGAAAACCTCCTGAAAGCATGAGGCTCAGCACGTGCCGGAGTGCAGTTTCCAACACTTTGTTTCACCGCGTTTTGTGTTGCTGCAGGAGCACCTTGGGGATAATAAACCTTGGCATGTGGCACCAAATAAACATAATAAAAGGGGAGAGGAAGAATACAGTGTTCTGGGTTATGGGGTGCTGGTTGGAGCAGTTTGGGAGGATGGGGGGGTAAATGCTAGAAAGGGGGATGGGCAGAGAGTGTCCAACAGAAGGAGGAATAGATGAGAGGAGAAAAAGTGGAGGGAAAAAGGAAAGTTGAAGGAGGGAACACACAGATCAGTGAAGGGATTGCTTTGTTTTTCAAAAAACAGCCTCACAAAAAGGAAATGACGTCAAAACTTGAATGTTCAGAGCAAGTTTTAGAAAGGAACATGAAAGTGGACTTAATTCTGCAGGCTCAAAAAAATCACACAGCACCAGAAAAAGAGTGGAGCCGGGAGCACTGGCAGGCTGCTGGGCCTGCCTCACTGCTCAGGAATGTGCTCTCTACACAGGCCACAATGACATCACCTTGCTGAGTCTGGCTACATGCGCTCTTTTTATTGTATTAAATATGTAACGTATGGATGAGCATGGGATAAGTACATAAAGGGCAGCAAATATGAGAAATTACATGGGAGCTGTTTTTATTCTGCAGGGAAATGTCAGATGTAGGCGTCAGAATGGTTGAGAGAAAAGTTTGACCTGTGCATTATCTTTACGGCATCGATCCCCAGTTACTTCCATTAAGCCTGATTGATGACTGAATTTATAAAAATGCATTAGGCAAGGACGGGAAAAGTAAAAATGCTTTGTAAAACATGCGGAAACAAACACTGGTGAGAAAAAATGCATGTATTTATTGCAGTGTTTTTAGGTTTTGACATCTACACAGAAACAAATTGAGTGACTAAATTTCCCCTTTACTTTCTTTACTCCAAATTTGGATTTTCTTCATTGAAAATCTGCAAAGTAATATAGTCTCAAAGTTCTTTTTTTACTATTAACTGTAATTGAAAATGTACACTGTGTTTTTGCTTTCTTATTCTCCTCTAATTCATAATACTGCTCAATCTTGATCCCTAAAAGCTCTATTAAAGGACACACTCAGCTAAACTTTAGAGCTGCTTTAATCACTGCCAGCAAACTTAGCCAACACACAAGCATTTTGTTAGTCTCTGGGTATTGGTCTTAAAGTGCATAGTTCTTTTTAGCAAATATTATTGTAGCAGGGTTGTGAATGTCTTATTGGGTGCAGCAAATGTTTTTTTTTTAGAGCTGGAAGACTTGCAGATACGATACCTGTGTTCATGAAAATAATGTGTGAAATTGTTCCTTGCTTTAATTTAAGAAAAAGCAACAAACTATCTAATATATTTAAGAAAAGTAAGTTAAAAAGTAAAAGTAAAAGGAGAGTCATAGCTGGTTTAACTATTTCATGAGTGACTTGCAGCATCATCAGCTTTCTACGGCATGTGGCAAAAATGGTTTTTGCAGTTCCTGCGTCTTCTGGTATTGCTTTGGATGGCGGACCGTGTCCCAGGTGTTGTATATAAACGCACAGTGGGCACATCTGGACCGTAAACCAAGGAAGCACAAATCTGTGAGCTAGTTTGTCTCCGTGGGCAAAAACTCATTAAAGGCCCAGAACTTGAAAAGCAAGCTTTTTGCTAATCAGATGGAAAATCTAATGCGTTCTGCAGAAATATGCTGAAAACCCCCTGATCTTCTACTTCCTGCACATGTCTTCCTCTACGGCTGTTCCAGGAGGGATTCGAGTGGGGTTTATTTCTCCGTCAGTTGAAATCCTCAAGACCTCAATCATAATGGTTATTTTTCTTTTTCTTTTTAGAAGAAAATCAAACCATAAATCTTGAGTTTGATTAGTTGTTTTTTTTATATCAGCTTTTATTGTAGCTTCAAAGCAACATTTGGCCCTTTAGCTCATGTTTAGTCAGTCCCTCCAGAATGTTGCAGTGTTTTTTTTTTTGGTTGTTAAGGCCTATAATTACTGATCTTCTGGCCCTTTTTTCAAAAAATTGTGGTCAAAGTTGTGAGATATTTTTAGGCCTTATTATAGTCTTACAAAAAGGTTGAAATTGCTGCACATAACCTTCCCCCCCAAAAAGCCAGGATTCTACCATAGTTGATGTTTAAAGTGCAAATAACATTTCCAAGTATCTTTTTGAAGTAGCACATTTAATACAAATAAAATTATGTCCTGAGGAGCTGTCAAAGTGCAAAAGAAGAATTGAATATTAGTCATTCAGGTTAACGTGAACCGTATACACAACAAAGCAAATCCTACAAAACATCTCACAATGATTTTTTCAAACAAAAAATATGCCAATGTTACTGTTTTGAATTACACATTCTTTGGCTTTCAAGAGACATGGTGAAACAGGAAGTTAAATGAAAAGGGTTAGAGTAATTTTAGCCATTTCTTTTAGTTTTATGCTATATTTGTGTAGAATATGTCCACAACAGAATGACATTTGATGTCTAAGGGAGTAGAGCTGCTGCTGGTGACAGGAATCAGCTGATTTTACAGTTGATTGTAGCCTAAAAAGCTAATCTTTCTTCTAATCAGCGAATGCAAACAACCCTGAACTGATGATAACATTGTTTAGCTTACATAAAACAAAAAACAAAACAACTGACTCATAGCTGTAATCACTGCATTCTTCCTGTTGCCCTTACTGATACAGAAAATGACTAATTTGGACACTTCTTCTTCAGTAACGGTGTCCACACTGAAGAGTGTGCAAGCAACCTGATAGCGAGTAATATGGTGTTTCTACTGTCTGGAGCTTGATGCATTTTAACTTTACTTCTGATTAGGCTGGAAATCATCAGAATCCAGCCACCAAATTTAGTTCATGTTGTTGATATTAGCAGGAAAACAACAAGTTGAAACCATTCTTTTGGTTATGGAAAGTGTCTCATCAGTCTCAACGTCAATGTTTTTGCGAGCTTTAAAATATTTGCCTTATTTGATTTGAATAAATTGTTCTATGACCTGTCTGCTATTCTCTAAGGATTAAGAGGCCAGCCCAGCATCCATTTCCTGCGCAGAGCTCTCAGTCTTCCTGCCGACACGTCCTTCGCCAACTTGACTGCTCTGCTTACTGTGGCAAGCTCGCCGTCACGCATCCAGCACTTTCCCCATCTGCAGGTTCTGGGCAGCAACAGCACAGGTGAGGGTCAGACTACAGCTCCAGCACAAAGTAGATGTAGGGCCATTTTTAAAACAAGTCACAGCAGAGAGGAATGTAAAGCTGCAGTGAGGGAGTTGAGTGAGTCAGGAGAAGTACAGCCACTACCTCTGGAGCCCTTTCAGTCTCATCTACTGAAACACAATAAGCCCTTTGTGTGCTCTCTGTTCTAACACAAGCCCCATGGCTTTCAGGGACTCTTATCCACGTCTTGATATGTGTTATAATTTTGTACATCCCCAATTCTCCTTAAGCTTGAGCAACTCTCCAGATATCAGATATGTTTCCTGCTGGCATGTTCTTGCTTTGTGACACTCAACATCTTCTTGTATCCAGGTTTCTTTCCACTCTGTTTCCTTCCTTCCTGTTTTCCCTTGCTTCCTTTCCTGTCCGGCTGAATGACTCTCCTTTATCTAAGTTGTTTGGTTTTCTTTGTAACAACCCCGCTGTTTGCTCCTGTCTCCACCCCGCCTCCTTCACTGTTACCTTCCTCTCGCTTACTTTCCGTTTTGCTGCATTTTTCTCTCTTGCGCTCTCGCAGGCACAGAGAAGAAGTTTGAGCTGACTCCAGTGGCAGCCATCTCTGTACACCTATTGGCCAGCGATGGAGCGGAGCTGCAGGTGAACGGACCAATCACGTTCTCCGTTCCTCTGCCGGCAGACAGCACCTTGAGGGAGAATGATCACATCCCTGCTTGGAGATTTGACCCTCGTTTAGGTAAGTAGGAGTGAGTTTCAAACACTGAGTAGAGAGGAATATGTGACATTAAGTCATTATATATGTTTTTGAATTTAATGTGCATAACTAATTTCACTAGTTGTCAAAATCAAACAAGTTTCGAGGCTTTTCAGGTTTATTTATTTCACTCTTCTCTATTGAGTTTTTAACAATTACACTCTGAAATTTATGTGTTTTAATATGTATGAAATACCACAACTAATGTTAATCAATGATTGTGTATCACAGAAGAATATAAAAGAAAACAAGCTCAGCAAATAGGTAATTATGAAAGATACTGTTTCTAACTTTATGGTTTGTATGAATCTGAAGCTTTTTTTCTGTAATAATCAGGTTGATTAAAACAATAAAGCTTATCTGATCCAGGGTTTTATGACCAAAAGATCTATTTTTATTTATGTCTGTTCTAATCAGGAGCACTGAGGAAAAATGGAATAGCAGGAAATGATGGAGACCGCCAGCGAATCAGGCAGCATTCGCTCAGGACATTTAGGGAGAGTGTCTGTTTTCGGCTGTGACTTTGGCTTAGAGATGAAGACACAGGATAGCCCTGCTTTAAGTCGAGGTCACTTAAACAGCAGTGGTGCTCTTTTACACCAAGTTTGTATCTCTGAAGGCTTTTCTCTTTGGATTCAGAAACAAGTTATTTATTCAAATAATTCAAACTCAGGAGAAGTTTCTGAAAGCTGAAAGACTTGTCTAAGATTAAAAATACAGAAATGGCATCTCACAGCACTTTAAATACACAAGCTAGTCTATTTGTACTTTAAAATCTCCATAAAGTCACAACAAATCTAAGAAAAATCAAACAAACAAAGTTGAGATGGGAGGATAAAGGAGTTTGTTAATAGAATAGAACAGAAATATCCTTTATGGTTCAACAGTGGGGAAACCATAAACAGTGCTATCAAGTGTTGGAAGTTATACATTACAGGGATTACTGTGCCATTCAAACATGTTAACTGAGAAAATATTTACAGTTGTCAGGTGATTTGCAAGTACCAAAAAGTCATTTTTTAAACCGTTTCCCTTAGCACTCCCCCTCTGCTAAATAAAAACATTTGGGACTCACTACCTCTTCAAAATGTCAGGTAATGGATGAAGAGTGAGGGGCTATTGGTGAAAAGGGATTCATCTTAAATGGTCTGGTAAGCAGAGCCACTTTGAAGATGAAAAAAATCAAAGGTCAAGGTTGCTTCATGTAATTATTTGAATCTTCACTTAAAGGTAAATCACTAACTAAAATACCACAGTATTAAAATTATTACAAACCATGTGCATTCTCTTACTGTGCAGCCACTCAGGTCAGAGTCAGTAATGAATAACTTGATTCATGAAGTCACACAATGACCAGACCCAGTTCCACATTAATCTGCAAATCAAAGTAGTGTTAGACATCACAAGTTTGGCCCATGAATGCATAATCTCCCCCGGCTCTGCTAAATCCCAAACTAAACAATAGCAAAGAGTTTTGCAGCGTTGGTTTATGAACCCTTAAAGCCTCGACATACCTTCTGATGTTTTTCCAGAAATCTGTGTTTACCAAACGTCCCACTGTGTGACACACCCAGTTCCTCTCGGACAGTTGGCTCTGAAAGACAATGAAGCGATCATAAGTTGCACAAGCCTGCACTATTAAACATTCCTCTGCAGCCACATTAGGCTCACATGTCCTGACTTCTTCTATGTCTTTGTCGTATTTGTGCTCTTCCAGTGCAGAAAAATGTTTTTAGGACATTTTTTTTCCTGGTGAAATTAGATGTGCTGCAATGTTTTATCTAAAACTGAAATAGTTTGGTAGTGGTAGCTGAGTGGACTAACAGGAAATCATAACATTTATGTCAACATATAGCCTGCAGAAGCTAGCAGTAAATGACATTTATCCTCTTACTACATGTACGGTACTCTTCATAATGACTATATTATGTCGTGGAAGGTTTTTCAGCCATATCGTCCAGTTATACCTTATCTCAGGATTCGACAGATTCTGTTTAAAGGCTTTAAACACGAATCTTTAAAGAGCTCAAGGTATCCACAGCCAGAGTTTACTGAGAATAGTCTGATGGGAACCTAAAGAGGACAGAAACACAGCCTGTATTGGCGTATATTTCCACAACAGAAGCCCAGACCCTTCTCCAGGCTACACCCCACGTTCCTTAGCAACTCACCAACTGAGTGACAACAGAGCCCTCACTTCTGAATAAGACTCTTCTCTGGACACATGGCTGTTTAAAATACATATTTGGAGTTATGTAGCCATGATAACCATCCAACAATGAGGAAACATTGAAATCCTTTAATGCTTTTGGGGCCTGATAAAAGCCGGGATACAATGAAAGTGGTTTTGTTTATGAAATGTCCACATGGACGACACACAGAAACCTGTTTGTCTTGTATAACGGACGAGCTGTTGCTTTGTTGGATGTCAAGCTGGCATGGAGCTAAATGATGTCATATACAAACAGATCGAGTTCACCTGCTGCCTCTGTGTGCGTCTGCGGTCTGCAAACAGACCCACCTTCATCTTGAGGTGGGAGTCGGATGCAAATCAGAGCAGCTCCCTGAGACAAGCCTGCTACTAACTATAGCCTGCTGTGTTGACTTTGCATGGACGAGTGAAAGGGTTGTGCGCTTACTAAATGTTTGCAAAGCTTTAGGAGTCACTATTTTACTTTTCCTGCATTGCATTGTGTGGAAGCGTGGGAAC
This sequence comes from Xiphophorus maculatus, assembly GCF_002775205.1. Lineage (NCBI taxonomy): Eukaryota > Metazoa > Chordata > Actinopteri > Cyprinodontiformes > Poeciliidae > Xiphophorus > Xiphophorus maculatus. Next base: position 17,053,716 of record NC_036445.1, read on the forward strand.
AGTCATTAAATGTCACTATTAAACGGGTCAGCCACTCTCTGAGAGGAGTCCCTTGTGGAAACGGTTCAGACAGGACCTCAGTGGATCCGTGCAGGCCTGAACACAGTGAGAGGAGCTGAGTCACACAGCTGCTCTCATTTCTTTCATCCTGTCTTTCATTTCTCTTATCTCTCATTCCATTCCTCCTGTCTGTTTCCTCTGGCTGGCATGTTTTTTACCCTTTGACCTCTATTGTATTTATATTTTTAGCTCTTAAAAACTACCCCACCTACCTTTTAAGTTTCCCTTTTTTAAATGTCTGTGCAAATTCCTGAATATTTCTTGTTTGTTTGTGTAAATATCATCTATTTGTCTCTAAAACACAGAAGTGTAAAGGCTCCATTGAATGTTTCCTCTAAGTGCACATTCCCTGTAAGCCAATCAATCAGTGCCTTTGGCTTTGTTGTGGTTTTATTGTAACGACATTGCTCAAACTGCTGCTGTGTTTAGTGATTTCCTTTTTGTGGCTCTCTTCTGGTATTTTTAGGCTGCCTCCTTGTGATGGGTTTGGATATTGCATCCTTTCCGATTCAAAAGTTGAACTTTTCTAGCTTTTAGTCAAATATCCTCAAACTGTGCAAATAAAATGCTTGTTGTAGTTTAACTTAGGTACTCTGAGAGAGCAGCTGTTATGCCCGAGGTATTCTGGTCTTTTGAAGCAATGCATCAGGCTTCTTATCAAAGTCACTTTATGGACTGAGTAAAATGTTTTCATTTTACATCACTATTCAAAGAAAAGTAATATTGACCAAGGCGTAGTGACCAAATTTGGTCTTTTTCAGGGTAGCATACACTCCTGTTCTGTGTTACACAACAAGCTAACAGAGTATTAGTAATCAGCATGTTACCTATTCTTTACATGTCGACAAATTGTGAAAGAACAAGAGAAAATGAGGGCAGCGGGAAAAATATAAGAAGACAAATTGGGGATTTTCTTGTTCACAATATTGGTATGTTCTTATTTAAAGTTAAATCATTCTCTCCATTTAAAACTATTAATGCAAAGTTGAAAATTGTGGAGCTCTAACAACTGTATACTACTTCTTATGTTGGATTGATAATAATTCTTGCACAAGATTACAGTAGTGCTCCATTGTCTTTACCTAATGACCTAATGAGGAAGAGTCAGATGGGAATTTAGTCTGGATCATCCAGTTTTCACTTTGTCACTTTCTTCTGAATTTTTCTTTGAGACACTGTAACTTTTGGCCAAGTTAGATTTTAATCAATATGGTTTTGCCTCTTTAGGTGCCTGGATCAAGAGCAGTTCGGGTCAGGTACAGAAGGTGGGGAACCAGCTTACTCTGACCTACCTCGCTCCCCAGCTCGGGTATTGGGTGGCCGCCATGTCTCCTCTGAACTCAGGTAAGAAATTAGAGAAAAATTAGAAGTAAAGTTTATTTGTTCTGTTCTTAGGAGTTGTTTCTTTGTCTTTTTAGTCAATAATGTTCTTTTTTTTTTTTTGCAGGTCCAATAGTGGCAAGAGACATCAGCGCTTACCATACTATGTTCCTGTTGGCCATACTTGGAGGCATGGCTTTTATTCTGCTGTCCCTGCTGGGCCTGCTCTTGTACTACTGCCGGTATGTATAATAATCAACTTTTTACAGCAACATGTCTTACTGATTCACAAGGGGTTGCTTTTTTGCCTTTGTCAAGGACTCTGAAAGTCAGTCAGTTAAAAATACCTTCATCAGACCTAATGCAAAGCTATTTGGGATTACAATTGGATTTCCTGGGAGAGAAAATGCAGATTCACACAAAAATAAAAATACAAAAACAAACAAATAAGAATAAAAGACTGTGCAGTAAGGGGAAATTTAAAACATGATTTGAAAAATACAGTGTAGTGATTAGAAATTACATACTTAAAAGAAAAGAATTAGAGGAAGGATCTGCGATAACGTTCCTTTGTACACTAAAGATGCAGCACTCTTTCACTAAAGTAGCTTGGCAGCTTAAAGAGCATTAATTTAAAGCAGCCTACCTTACTGTATTTTCTAATGCTACACTCCAGTAGCGTTACAAATACAATTTACATTCTTTTGGATGTAAGCATCTGGGTTTACAAGTCAACGGTAGAAATTGGGGTTGCTGAGTATTAATGATGGGAAAAATTATGTGTTTTGTTGTTGTTGTTTTATATGCAACAACATATAGAAGTAACACAAGTTAGACGACTAACTCATGTGCTCCGCTGTGTCTGTGTTGAACAGACGCCGCTGTTTGAAGCCTCGAGGGTCTCATCGCAAGTTCACTCTGTCAGCTGGTCTTGACAGCACAAAGAAGGATCAAGCAACCTCCATGTCCCACATGAACCTCATCAGCAATGAGGTCTGTCTACTTAATTATTCATTTTATAAAGAAAACAAACTCTTCTGCTTTTTACATGTCAACGTTTTTTGACCAAATGTTACCACCAACTGCAAGACAGTAGAGGTTTGCAGTAGTTTCTGTCAGTCAGCAGCACAAGTTCGTTTTTGTGGTTGAATCTTGTCGCAGTCGGTTATTGTGAATCGATCACTGAAAGCCAATAAAATAGAGTCACTACAAAAGCAATGAGGTGATTTTTATTTAGTTATTTTTATATACTTGTATTAATTTTGTCTTAGTGGTAAAAATGAAGAAAAGAGAGAGACACTCAGATATTTAAGACTAAAATGTGAAGCCTTTTAAACTCATTTCTGAGTAAATTAATTTACCTTTTGATGCTTTTTAGCATTTTGGTTGTTTTTTTTCCTTGTAGAGCACTTTGTGCAGCCTGTGCTTTTGGAAACATGCTTTGTAAATAAATTTCACCGTGACCTCTTTGACCTAAATAGTTAAAGGTTATTAACATACAGCCAACATTTAAAATACTGTATAAACAGAAAGATAAAAATGCTTTCTTTAAACAATAATCTGCTGAACTTCCAGTGTGAACTTCATGTCTTTCCAAAATTTGCAAAGACTGCGAAAGTCCTGTAGTCTGTCCCCAGATTTAGATTGTGGAGAGTAAAGCAGTAAGTGTATCTGGAATTGAAATCAACAGCTGTGACAGCCTCCTCAGTGAGTCAGACTCTGCAATGCCTGCAAGCTTTTCAGAAAGGATTCACTCTGACAGCGTTACACCTCCTCTCTACGTTTGAAGAATCAAAGATAAGCAAGAGCGACAGAATGGGGAAGTCTTGTGCATCTAGAGCACCAAAACCTGTGCAGTCTGAAACCATCCAGGTTTTAGGACTCAACTGATCCATTCATCTTACATTCCAGTTCCTCCTTTGGTTTTAAAGGTTATATATGTTATGTTTAACCACTCTGGGTTTGGAAAGTGCTTGAATTCTGTATAAAATCCTTGAAAATGTTTGAGGTTCAGGCTGCACAGTTTGATAACAAAGTGCAATATGATGTTTGATTAAAAGCCTAAATTTGAAACGCTTTATTTATAGGTGAAACCAGATATTTAAAGATAATAAAAAGACACATTCACATTTTTTCTCACTCTCTGAAGTTAAGTTAGCCCGAACAGAATTACCAAAATTATTTCTGTTTGCTAAATTCCAGAAAACTTTGAGAGAATATTTATTGGAGATTTTATTGTAACTTTCTCTGACCAGTCAGGTGTGGAGGGTGTGTGTAAGAAAGATGTTTAAAAACATAAAATGTTATGTTTTGAACATGTTTAAGATCCTTGAACTAAAAAACTGTTCTGCTAAAGAAATCACGTCTTATTTTGTTAGTCCGGTGCTTTACAGCTGTACTCAACACTGAATGAATGAGTCTAATACAATTTATTTGACCAAATGTTATTTTGTTTAGGTGCAGCTGGAGCTTGTTTCCACAGCAACCGAGCCTGACATGACCACGCCGATGTTGAAGCCTTCTTCGTACGAGCCCACTCAGCGTCAGCAGAGTCTGATCCACCTCAGCAAACACAGCCGCTGCTCTCTCGGCAACAACAGCCACCACGGCTCGTCCCTCGGCAACCTGACGCCTCGCAGCAGGGACTACCGGCAGTCTGCAGAGACTTTCCAGCTGAAGGCGGCCCTGTCTTGCGGGACAGAGAGGGGCTACCGTCAGTCATACACCTCCGTCTGCTCATCCAGCAACCAGATTTCAGATGCGCTCTCGTTGTCCAATCACGGCCAGGTGTCTGCTACCCAGCTGAGCAGCGTTGGCATTATTGACTGCATCTCTCCGTCTTCTCCGCCTCACTCCCCCTGCAGAGGAGAAGGAGGGGAGTGCAGGGCGCCCGACCACCTGCTGTCCCGTTCTGTAGACCACCTGGAGCGCCCCAACCCTCAGTTGCTCTCCCGACCGGGCCAGCTGCTCTGCTGCGGCTCGGTGGACCTGCTGAGTGCGGGAGAGGGCTACTCCAGAGTGCGCCCCACACTGGTGATCCCCGCACATTACATGCGCCTCCCTGGTGAACACCCGCTGTCTGGTCAGGCCCTGCTGTTGCAGACCGATGAGCAAAGTGACTTGGAAACCATCCAGGCTGAGCTCAATGCCTCCCATTCCCAGCAGCCCCTGGGGCCCAGCCCGTCCAACAGCGCCCCGGACCCCAACAAGCAGGGCAAGGCAGAGGCTCTCGGCCTGTCGGAGTCTCTGTCTATCCCTACTGCTCTTGGGGAAACAGCTCTTGTTGAAATAAACAAAGAGGATACCTTGTTGGCTGAAAAGACTTTAATGGCGCTGAGAGGAGGAAAACCTCTGCCTCACCCCCGGGCTTGGTTTGTGTCTCTGGACGGACGCTCCAACGCTCACATCCGCCACTCGTACATCGACCTCCAGCGGGCGGGCTGTCAAAACAGTTCACAGAGCTCAGGAGATCAGCAAGATTATGACAGCAGTGGTAGGCATGGCAACGACGCCAGTCTGGACTCTGGTGTGGACCTGAATGAGCCCAGAGCGGGGCGCAGAGGGGGAGACGCAGAGCGGGAAGAGAGGGCCTCCGGGAGAAAGACTGCCACACCAGCCACAGCTTACACCCAGCTGGTGTATGTGGATGATCTGGAGGGGGGAGGCGGCGTTGAGGAGAAACGCAGCCCAGAGGCTGAGGGCGGGAAAAGAGGACCCACCTTGTCAGACAAAGCTGAGCGTAAGGGAGAGAATCAGTTATCAGGGCTTGTGGAGGGGAAAACAGTCGAGGATGTCCAAATACTAGAGGAACCACCCTCGGCCTCCCCGGCGTCTCCTCCTCCTCTGCCCACGCCGGAGGAAATAACTTTCAGGACTGATCGCGCGCTGCTGTCTGTCTCCCCAGATGATGATGCAGCACATGAGGATGGAGAGGAGAAGAAAAGCCCCTGGCAGAGAAGGGAGGAGCGCCCCCTGCTGGCCTTCAACCTTAAATGAGTTGCAGAGGCTGGTCAAGGGAGAGGTTTACATTTTTCTAGTTTGTCCACATTATATAATCACAAGCCATAATTTTGCCAAAATCATTTCTGGAAGTTTCTCTGTGTAAAAAATCTTTATGCAAAGTGACTTCAGTGTAACAACCCAGTTTTAAAATTCACTTTAAACACATTGCAGGTGCATCTCAATAAATTAGGATATTGTTTAATACTTGTAGAGATTCATTATCTTATATCTAAAGTGTTTATTTCTACTAATTTTGATGATTATTGGGAGAATTTAGCTGCCTCCAATATATTATGAGCCATACTATTACATTTTATTATTAAACATTACTTTTTACTAGTCTGAGAAGCTAAATTTGTAGTTTTTGTTTACTGTAAGCCATTATCAATCAAATTCTCAAACAAATACTTGAAATATGTCACTCAGTGTGATGTGTGCTGAAATAAACTTAATGATATTCTAATTTATTAAGGTAGACCTGTATTTAATGTTCAGATGCACATAAAAGGGAGGGTTTTACACTAAAAACATGCTGGAATTTGAAGATGAACTTGTGATTTCTTTGAATTTTACACTATGATAATAGAGATACATAGAGAATTTATATGCAATCATCTTGAACAGGATGAAAAATGCAAGAAAACAAACATGAAACTGTTTTTATCAACAAACAAAAATGTAAACCTCCCCACTGCCAATTCTCCTCGACTGCTTCAATAAGACCATGAAGGATAAATGCTTTTAAATTCTCACCTTTTGCTCTTATGAAAGCACTGAGAACACATTTCAGCACTGGGATCTCTTCTAAGTCCAGAACTGAACAATTCAGGTCCCTCTAGGAACATCTACCAGACGACCACTGAGCGGCTGACAAACAGACTTTGGAGCCAAGATATTGGGAGATTTTATGCACAACAAATATATGCCTTTTTTTTATATAAGGAGCCTTGTAGGTGTAAATGGACTGTGGTGGAAATAATCGATGACTTGATCGTAGCAGCCGTTTTTTCTTGAGCCATATTGGCAAAATCCCAGGAAGTACCCATTTAAAGTGAGAGTAAAACCCCAGTTAAACCACGGTGACTGGTTTTAATGGCTTTGGAGCACATGTGCACTACAGGACATGTGACTGTACAGTTTAATAGGAATCTGTAGACTCTGCTTTGAGTCCTACTGCAGCATCAGCCTCAATATAAACATGTGAACCCTGTACTTTAAATGGTTTTCAGTATGACGGTTCACATCACCTGATGGGTCTGATCAGATTAAATGACTACATGCTCCTTAGCCGAATCAGATAATGTGACACCAGTTTGCTGGTAAATCACCACTACAAAACACATAGTTTCACTCTTTATAATTGTGAAGTTGATCTTATGAAGGTTGTTTTATATTTGCTGAACCACTGATTTGCATATTTTTGTTTTTAAGGCTATGCATCACTTTTATACGTCTGCTTCAGATGCTTTTTTTTTTGTAAACGTTAACCTCTATTATTTTAAATGCCAACATGAAGTATTTTACCTGAAAATGGGCAGTTTTTTTCTTTTTTGTAACATATTAAGGGCTTTTTCTTCTTACTGTTGGAGCTGAAACAAATGCTGCGTAATATTTTGCCTACTAACTCTGCTGCGTTTTAGCTTTTTTTTTTTCTCCTTACACACATAATCCAAGTGCCTTTGAACAACCTGATTCTGCAACTTTATTTATTTGTACCTTTGCTTTGCCTTTAGCTTTCCTCCTCTACCTCAGCGCTCTCTCTTTCCCTTGTGAAGGGAAGCATGCATTGTGCTTTCCTCAGCACGCAGATATTATTACAGCTACACTGCAGACATTTCAGAAAGTGTCTACCAGCTGCTGCAATCCTCAAAGCCTTTACAGTAATTCCCTGAGAGTTCCCTGAGAGTATGTAGATTTTTCAGGAAAGATGAAGCTAAGTGTGATTGTACGTGAAGCTACCCTGTTCTTTGGTTTTTGGAGAATGAATGTTTATTTCAGTGTGTTTTTTTTATTTTTTATTATTATTTGAAAACATGGTAGTGTCCATTTGTGATGCTTCTGAGTCTGACTATTAAATCATCAATCCAATTAAGATTTATGCACCCATAGTAATCATGTTACAGAATGTGTATAGTTGTGTTCTTACCTCTGCTCTGTCAGTTTTTGTAATGAATGAGGTTTTCTTCCACAGTGTCCCACAACAACCTCCAGTTCCAAGTGGAGCAGCAATACAGAATACTGAGGGTGTAAATCGATTGGTTGCATTATATTTTAAGCCTGTTATTCTGAATAAACAACCAAGCTGGAATTATTTGTGGCATTAGAACTCTTATTTACGGTTTACCACAAGCCATGTAGGTGATACATCAGACATGGACAAAGGCGTTTGGGGGGATGAGAGAGAAATTGTATTTTTTTGGTCTACATGCATTACGTAACATCTGAAGTAAAACTAACACTGCACATCATAATAAATAAGTCATCCAGCGGACAGACATGTTTTTGAGTTTTAAAAAATGTTTAAAGTTTATAAGCAATTTGAAAATATCACTTGATAGTTATGTGTTATTGGAAGATTAATCCCTACCAACACTAACTATAAAGTCTTAAAAAAGGCAATGATTAAAATAACTAAAATAATTAAACAATACTAAGCCTGGTGGGGGCACAAGTAAAGCCTGGTGGCCCCCCAGGCTTATAATACACTGTGGGAAACCCTGACATGTGAAAATGTTCAAAGGTTATAATAACAATTCAAAAAGGGTCCCAAGCTCTATTTCATCATTTTGGTTCAGTATCTTTTCATACAACATAGAACAAGGCAAAAAGAGTTGCCTCGTCCATAATTTGTTTTTATTTTACCCGCAGACAGCCAGTTCTTCATGTATTTTTCAGAAGGTATTGATTGTTGAGCAGGCTTTCTGTAGTGCTTAAACCATTGGTATCAAGCTGGTTACTCGCTAATTTCCAGGAATTATGTGTTGTCTTATATTAAACAATGAAATATTGTTTGTTTGTTTTTTCTTTTTCATTTTTTTGTTCTGTGCCCTCATATATCATTAAAACAAACAAACAAACAAAAACATTTACCTATATTCCGCTGGTAAATTTGGTCATGAAGCGCCAGTGTGTATGTGGGAGTTTTGCCAAACGACAAATGTCTGTTCCACCTCACTTTATCCTCCAGGGGGTGCTATTTCCCTCCCGACACTTTCTTTGTTTTTATTTTTTTTTCTCTCCCATCTCTCGCCTCCTGTCAGTGAGCCTCTAAAAAAAAAAAACCGCTTGCTGGCAGTTTTTTAAGCATCTTGATGATGGCGGAGGACAGTGAGTCCGCGGCAAGCCAGCAGAGCCTGGAGCTGGACGACCAGGATACGTGTGGGATAGACGGAGACAACGAAGAGGAGAATGAGCATCTGCAGGGGTGAGGGTGGCCTGTCCCGGCGGTGCGGGGGCAGAAATGCCCCAACGTTACTGCGAGCAGCCTGAGGCTAGCGCAGTTAGCTAGTCAGTGTTAGCTGACACAAACACAACTAAGCGACAGACAGGCAATTGTTTAGAGTTTTTTTTTAGTCTAACTTGTTTTATATCGCTAGAATATTTGACCCTTTTTTTTTGTATTTGTTCCTGTTATTTTACCCGCCTGGATGACATGACAGCCATTAGAGCAAACCGTTAGTCGGCTAGCAGCAAGTAGCTCAGCTGTCAGTGGCTGCTGTAGCTGAGGTTAGCTTTGTGTGTGTGTGTGTGTCCAGCAGAGTCAGTTAGTCATTTTTGTCCTGTGTGTGTGTGTGTGTGTGTGTGTGTGTGTGTGTGTGTGTGTGTGTGCGTGTGCGTGTGCGTGTGTGTGTGTGTGTGTGTGTGTGTAGCAGTCCGGGGGGAGAGCTGGGAGCGAAGCGGAAGAAGAAGAAGCAGAAGAGGAAAAAAGAGAAGCCCAGCTCGGGCTCTGGAGCCAAATCTGACTCTGCTTCTGACTCTCAGGATATCAAGGTGATGAGAAGGATGACAGTGGAGCTGCACCATATTAGTGCTGTAAAAAAAGAAAAAACTTTTCATACCTTTTGAATATTTTCTTTTTATTATTTGACTCCTCATAATGACAAACGTCAATGTCTTTTATTTTGATTTTATATGGCATACCAATGCAAAGTATAATAGTATAATTGTAAAGTTATAAAGACCAGTCATGCATTTTTAATAATTGATTTTATAACTAAAATTGCAAATAATATTGAGTGCATTCATACTGATCTTCCTTTACTCTCATACTGCTAAATAAAGGTAAGCTGTTGCCTTAGTTGTATCTAAAAGTCCACCTTTGTGCAGTTTGAACTCCATCTTTCCATCACTTCAGACCAGCTGTCTCTGCCTCTGAGGAGGACATCCATCCCCCACACCATGATGTGGTTGGATGATAAAATTCCTTTTCTTATCCCACATTGCAATTTGCACAAAAAGTTTTGGATTTTTCATATTTCTCTCCTCATCCTCTCTATCAGTTTAGGTTGTGCTGTATTCTTTCCATTTTGTGGTGATATATTGAACAATGGTTTGTTTTTTGTTTTTAACTTTATGATACTTTACTTGTTTTAATTATATAACACGTGAAGCAAATTACTTGCCCTGAACTTTACTGGTACACTACTTTGAAGTTTGCAGTTGTAAAGTGGAGAAATGTGACAAATTTCAAGATATAAATACTTCTGTAATGCATTACAGGTAGGCTACAACTTCAGGATATACAGTTGTTTGCAGTAATAATCAGCACCAAGCTTACTCAACTCCTACTTATTCTGTAAACTAGGCTTGAATCCAGAAAGCCAAATTAGCTTAATAAGAGCAGTCAAACCATCACACATTGTGCAGGAAAAAATTACATGACCAAAGCAGCTTAAAGACTTACATACATGTCATGTTTATGCTTTCAGAACCCTGGCTTGCCCATTCAGAAGCTCCAGGACATCCAAAGAGCCATGGAACTGCTGTCCTGCCAGGGTCCAGCAAAGAGTATCGACGAGGCAACCAAGCACAAATACCAGTTCTGGGACACCCAGCCTGTCCCAAAGTTAAGTAAGTTTCAAATAAAGTCAGCAAATAAAAGTACAATCAATGGTTGCTGTGCTGCAGTAAACCCTGCTTTGTTTAGCAACTGTTTACAAAGGACATTCATTTTCTAACTAATGACTTTTATTTCATCCTTCTGAGTTGCTCAGGGTTCAGTGCTGCAGAAGAGTGTTAGCTATACTGCACATCCAAGCTTTTCCTTTGTGAGTCATTATATTAAGCAGTTTCCATCCCAACTCTTGCCCGTCTTTGTAGCAGGTTATGGGGACGCCTGGTCACCTTAGGACCAACACAAGCAGGATTTAACCTCTCAGCTCTTCTGCAGTGTTATTAAAAAACAGACTCTTCCACTTTTTGACATTTAAAATATAGAAAATGTTCTCTTTCTTCTTGTGTTGTTTGGAAAATAATTCACCACTGAGAGAGAGATGTGCTATTTTTGTAGATGAAGTCGTGACGAGCCACGGTCCAATTGAAGCTGACAAAGAAAACATCAGACAGGAGCCATATTCTTTACCTCAAGGCTTTATGTGGGACACTTTGGATCTTAGTAATGCAGATGTAGTAAGTGGGATGCTTGTATTGGGTAGAAGAAACTAATGAGGTCACTAATAATGATCTAATTCTAGGTGTCTTTCTGGTTGTAGTTGAAAGAGTTGTACACGTTGTTAAATGAAAACTATGTGGAGGATGATGACAACATGTTCAGATTTGATTATTCACCAAACTTTCTCAAATGGTAAGTACCTTCTGCGATTGTTTACGGTGAGAAGTTTACATACACTCATTGTGTGAATGAATATCATAATATTACGTCTGCTTTAATTTCATTTGAACCACTATATAGTTTTAGGTTAGGGCAAATTTGAGTAATTTTAAACAGAACTTTAAATTTTACTTTATTCAGATTTTCTCTAGTCCTCACAGGGATAAATTATACATGCTGAGTCAAAAATCTGCATATACCTTCACTAATATTAGGACAACGGTTTTTTAGTACGTTGCAGAGACGCCACATCCTATTTGTAGACATCAACAAGGTTCTGTTATATTTTTGTGTGGCTATTTAACCGCCATTATTGACAGAATTGGTACTTGATTATAATTGACTGGCTTGCTGGCACAGACCTAGCTTTTAAACTCAAACGACAAATTTTCAATATGGGTTAAGATTAGGGCCGTTTTAGAAGCTTAATGTCAGAAGAATAGAAAAAAGCTTTATTGTTATTAGTTTGCTTTAAGTGCTACAAAACCAATTCTGTGTGATTTTCATTTGCATGATTGTTTTTCTCATGTCTCTCTTGCTCAGCTATAAAACGACTGAAGGACAAATTCAGTCTGATGCATCGGTCTCAACTAGCTCCTTTTTTTTGAGAATAATTTTGTTTATAGAGAATTTAATGTCCATTTACTTTATTTCAGTTGTTTTATTTGTTTGGAATATATAAAATGTCTTCCAGTGAAAACTGTTAGTTAGAAATAAAAGTTTATTGATATTTGTGTACTTGTGTTATTATACGATTAACATATTTCTTGAAAATGGCCTCAAAACAACACTATTGCTTTCCTCAATAACTTCTGGGACAATTTATTGTCCAGAAATCTTAACAACTTGCTGTGAAACAGTCAAACCCTCAGCATGATGCTGCCCCCACCGTGCCGGTCAGCTGGATAACTGTTCTTGGGTTTGAAAGCTTCACCTTGAATCCTCCGAGAACATGCTTGATGTCATGGATAAAAAGTTACTTCTTATCTGAGAAATGTACCAAAGCGACTGAGAAAAATTGTACCGACAACAAAAAGACTGATTATAGGGTTTGGCATATTTTTGAGGCTGTATGGTTGAAATAAAATGCACAGTAATCACTGAAGCTTTCTGCTGCGTAATTGTTCCATGCTGAAACAATAAAAAGTTCAAGTGTATCTCTAAAAGCTCCAAATTAATAACACATACATTTTCATGACGAGTCAGTGTAAACTTCTCACCAGCCCTTTTACTTTTACTTTATTATCCACCTGCTGGAAATGTCGCTGTCCCTCAGGGCTCTGCGTCCACCTGGTTGGTTACCGCAGTGGCACTGTGGAGTACGAGTGTCCTCAAATAAGAAGCTTGTTGGATTCATCAGTGCCATCCCTGCAGACATACGCGTCTATGACACGTGAGCTCAGCTGACCGGGTCTATAGGTTCTGCAGCAACTCAGGCAGTGATTCAACCCTTGTTGTTCCTTGTTGGTGCAGGACAAAGAAGATGGTAGAAATCAACTTCCTTTGTGTTCATAAGAAGCTGCGCTCGAAGCGTGTTGCTCCTGTGCTGATCCGAGAGATAACACGGAGGGTGAACCTGGAGGGAATATTCCAGGCGGTGTATACAGCCGGAGTTGTGCTCCCTAAACCCGTGTCTACATGCAGGTCTGACGAACCGTACTCGATGTAGAACATGAGAACATGGTGGCACGGCATCGTCCCGTTTCATTACCCTGTCTTTTTTTCCCCCCCGTCAGGTACTGGCATCGTTCGTTGAACCCGAGGAAACTCGTGGAAGTGAAATTTTCCCATCTTAGCAGAAACATGACGTTGCAAAGAACCATGAAGCTCTACAGGCTACCAGATGTGAATGATTACACTTATCTCACTCTTTTCTTCTAGTAAGAGAAAATAAACAAATGTTTTTGCTTCTTTGTTGCATGAAGAGCACTAAGACTCGAGGCCTGCGGCTGATGGAGAGACGTGACCTCCACCAGGTCACTGAGCTGTTGCAGAAATACCTGAGACGTTTCCACCTCGCACCGTCCATGGGAGAAGAAGAGGTTGCTCACTGGTTCCTACCACAGGAAAACATAATTGACACTTACGTTGTAGAGGTCTGTACATCTACTTCCTGTCCTCAAGCTAACAACTCTTTTTGTTGTTGTTCTTATAAAAAGACGAGCTTTTCTCTCTTTCAGACTGCAGGTGGCGTACTGACAGACTTCACTAGTTTCTACACTTTACCCTCAACTGTGATGCACCACCCTCTACATAGGAGCCTGAAGGCAGCTTACTCATTCTACAGTGTTCATACTGTAACGCCACTACTGGACTTAATGAATGATGCACTGATCCTGGCAAAAATGGTAACTAAGCTACTTCCTACCAAAAACCTCAGTTTCACAGTTGATGACAGATATTTACACATATTGCATAAAAACATTTAAGCAAGTTTTCCTCACTGTCTGACACTAAACCGTTTGTGGTTTTGATCATTTACTGTTACCAAATCATTCCTTTTTTGCTAACTATCTGAGTAAAGAAAGGAAGAGAATATTTTCTGGAAGTGTTTAGATCATTTTCTTCAAATTTAGTAGATTTACATACATTTTCTTTATATTTGGTATAACTTGGGTTTTCCTTCCACAAGTTTTTCCACAATAGTTTGCTCAAGTTTTGACCCCAGAGCTTCTGTAACTTAGTTTTGTTGGCAGCTTGGTAAGACTGAAGCAATTGCCAAGAAGGAAATTCTGTCATTAAATATTATCATTTTAAAATGACACTACCAATAAAAATGTACTTGATAACAGTGATAATAAAATCTCACCTGTTTTTCTTTTATTGCTCATGAAAGCAGCATGTCTCAGTAAAATTGAGATATTTAATCTGGACATTCCCATGGTGTTAATAATTTTCTATAAGTACTTGAAGAGATAAACGTGGCGCCTTCAGGAAGTTGTACCCAAGAATGAAGCAGACATGTGGAGATCAACACTTCTCCTGGTATCATTGCCTATCAGTGTTTTTGAGGTGTTGGCTTTAAATGCATCTGCTAGTGTGAATCAGGTTGTGAATTAAACTCGTTACAAGCTCACAATTTTACAAATTGTTTAAAAGTAAAAATCTGGTATTTAGCAAATAAAAAACAGGGAATGTTTAGTTTGATTTATTGACGAACTGAGGAAAAAAAATGTGATGTCTCTTTTTAAACAGTGTATGTACATATCTGAACTGTATACAATTAAATGTAGAAACCTAAGAAGGTGACTCGTCATCTCAGTGTTTGTTGTTGTGTTTGACAGAAAGGTTTTGATGTTTTCAATGCCTTGGATCTGATGGAGAATAAGGTGTTTCTGGAGAAGCTGAAGTTCGGCATAGGAGATGGAAATCTGCAGTATTACCTCTACAATTGGAAATGTCCCCCTATGGATCCTGATAAGGTCAGCAGCATCTTAATAATAATTGATATTTGTACTTTCATGATTTATTCTCTCCCTCACTGCCTCAATGTCCTGGTTGTTCTTTCATTTATTCTTTCACTAGATTTCCTATCTCACTTCCTTCCATCTTCCCCTTTTTGTGCTTCTTCTTTCCTTGTGTCCTATATCTTCTTTTCTTTTCTGCTTTATTTTCCTTTGTTGTCTTTGTTTCTTGCTTCCTTCAGACCGCCGCCTGTAGGATTGGCTAACTCAGTTTCTTTGTGAACTTTAGTATTTTATGTTATAAACTGAACACAGAAACTAAAACTAATGATGCACACGACTATGAACTGTTCCACAAGGATGATGCATTGAATCTGAAAACAAAGGTTTTACTAAGTTTTAAGGTTAACTTTATTAAGAGTTCCATTGTATTTATTGACATCAGATCTTTTCAGTGTTGGTTAGTTAGTTTGTTAAGTGAATAAATGTAGTGTTAGAGCTCATCTAATAATCTGCTGATGCTCGTCTTTCAGGTCGGTCTCGTCCTTCAGTAGCGGCTCGTTTCACTGCTGCTCCACAAACAAGCGTCGTTACCTTCGGCTTCTGGATTCTCCTCACTTGGACCTGCGGGTCGCCCGAGCTCAACAGTGACATCTTCCACAAGTCACCCAACCTCGTGACCGGGCGGTGGTCTCATTAAGAACTCCTGCAGTCCACCGGGAGGTGAAAACTCTTCAGTCATCATCCTGAATGTGAAGTCATGCTATGCCTGAGATATCCTTACAGTTACAGTGCTGTTGACATGCGCTCCCGCTCCTAAAACACGACGCTCGGACGTTCCAGAGGATGCCTTGGCATTGTGAATTTTGCTTCTATTTCTTCATTCTCTACAGACATTGTCAGCAGGGGGCTGGTATGACATACCTGTTCATATAGCTACAGTATGTAAGTGATGATCAACGAGGCAGTTACCTTTTAACATGTTTATTCTCTCCAGTCTGCCATCGTGCCGCTGCACCATTTATTGTTTCCCTCTGTTTTCATACCACTGTGGTCAGTCATGTGGCTGTTTTAGGCCTATGTAGGATTAGAAACTGTAAAAAAGTGTTTCAGACTCCTACCGAAACACTTTTTCTTCAGTAAATATATGTAACAAAGGAAATCTCGTACAAGACAACACAAGAACTGTAACATGTAGTTTACATTGAAAACAAAACCACATTTATTCCTGTAGTTTGAGTTGCAGGTTTGTGAGGGCTGATCTAAAACCTTCTTCTTCTTCTTCTTAAGTTGTGTAGAAGTCGGTGGCTTTTTAATGACGAATGTACAGCATTGATGAAGCACAATTTTACAAACAAATCAAATGGTTTGCTTATTAAGATCTTAAACGTTTGGTATTGACAAATGGTGGGAACTGTTTTACGTTATAAGGCTGACGTTTTGTAATTTAACATTAAACCCATATATGTGGTAGCATTTACTGTTGCACTCCATCATTGTTGTTTTTGGTACACTTTCCAGTTAGCGGCAGCTCTAAGAGGCAATATATTTCATTTTCATTGGGATTTTTGTACAAATTAAACTGAAAAATGGCTTATTGGCTTCAAAATGGAATAGTCAAGCAACCACGGTCTCATGTTTTTAGTTTAGCCATTGCCACTTGCAAAAAAACTCAGCAGAGAAATTCTCTGGTGCAGATAAGCTACTATAAAGTGGCCAATGGTTCAGAAGTGCAATAGATATCCATATGTCAAAACATTTAAAGCCAACCACTGGATGATCTGAACCTGGGTTATAAATTCAAACTTTAATTAATCAAGAAGTCGGAGGAAACATTTAATACATTTCTGTAAGTTCATCACACATTTTTCTTGGTTTTCTGAAATCCTTTTTCTTTTCTTTCAGACATTAAAATATGTAGTGGGTCATTTTGTTTTAGTGTGATGTGCAGCTAAATGTATAGAAGTTGTGATATTTGTTAATGTAAAACATCAACTTCAACTCTCCCTTTACTACTTTTTTGAGGGCATTTAGCAGTTCTGTGTGCTTCAATGAGCAAAGGTTTTGACCGACCACTTGTTCTAAGCTGGAGTCTCTGTTTTTGTTTTACATTCTTTTTGGTGGTTTAATGTTTGTGATTCTGCAAAATGCAAGACAAACAGGCAGCATCTGCTATTTTTTTGTTTGTTTTAATTACTATTCTGTTTTTAATTGCTCATTTTGTATTTGTTTTTCTCACATTCCATAAAGATCGGCCAGAACAAAAAGCATTGGTCAGTAAAAGCTCTGAGTCCAACTCACAAGGAGATGCTACAGTCATTAATTTAACTCTGAAAACCAGTTTCTGCATTGACAGCGTGCCTCGTGTTGCCTGCAGCGGCTCAGATCAACTGTCTGTCGGTTCTGCTCCCATGTTGACTCCAGCATTGATGGTTTACAGCCACAAACTTCAGTGGCTGAGACAACCGCCTTGTTTTTTGTTTTGTTTTTTTTTCTTTAGGAGATCTGCAAGGTCGGGCGATGAGTGTATGTCTGAATTAACATCCAGTCAAACTGAAGAACAATGTTTTTAATTTAGAGCCATTGTAAACTGTGAAACAGCTGAAGAACCTGTACCAGCATCATTTAGGCATAAACCCAGTGCGAATACCAGTCTGTTACAACACATCAGCTATACCAGCATGGATATTTGATTGAATAAACTCTTAAATTTGAAAAAGGAACGTGGCTGAGATGGAGCTTCTTTTTCTGTCATTGCTGAGATTTATTTTAAAGATGTCCTCCTGTTAGGTGTTTCTTTTTTTTTTCCTCCACTAATGAAGTTTTGATTTCTGCTGAAGAAATTAACAAAATGTTTTCCAAAAAGTAAAGAAAAAGCAACATGCTAACTCTGTTCTCTCTGTATTTGGACTGATGACATCACAAGAGGTACGAATCCAAAACTAATCAGCTGGTTTTAACATGTATTGGCAGATTGACACATTCTGACGCCTGTTGCATTTAAGTTGCAATGTGTTCATTATGTGTTAGAGCCATATTATTACAGCTTTAAAAAATACATAATACAGAACAAACATGAAAGTCTCTTGGTGACAAATTTAGTATAAAGTGAGTTTGATTTTTATAGAAACGTTTGGATAGCAGATTAAAAACACAATGTGGTTATCTGGTACTAACAGCACATTTAAGGTTAAATAATGACTATTGCATAACTAAGTACTTTATTATTGGCAATATAATAAAATAAATATATATTACATATATATGTAATATATATTTATTACATATATATGTAATAAATTCATATATATTCATAAATATACTTTTATGAACTCTAAGATCACAACATGCTCCTTTGAGATTTTTAAGATTACACACATTTCATGCAAGAAAACTTTAGAAATAAAACACAATGCATCCATTCTTAACTTGAACAGAACTGTATTTTATTAGATTCTGCAAAACAACTTTTAAGCATTATAAACAAGATTCATGAAAGAAGAAATGCCGTAAAGATACAGATGAAAACTATAATGTTTTATCACAAAACTGTAAAAAGATCAGATTAATTAATTGAAAGCTCAACTTTTATCAAAACTGATATGGTTAAAGCTGTTTTGATGGCTGTCAAAGTTCCAACAATATGCAAACAAAATAAAACAACAGAAGAAACAGGTGAAGATCTTTCACTTCTGTTTCTTCAGTTTTGTTTTTCTTTTCTTATCGGGGTTTGGAACAATTCTCTTTACTTTCAGAGGCCGCAGAGTGCAGGATAAGGCAGAGTCTGTGATTTCAGATTCAATCTCCAGTTTCCGTTTTTGTGCTCTTCTCCCACCTTCCTCCTCCTCCATCTGCTCCTCTCCCTCCTCTTCCTCTTCCAGGTCAGCCGTGAGTTCAGCTGGCACTGCAGCTGCTTCATCTGTCAGCCAATCAACTTCCAGTGAAGGCACTCTGGGTATAATGGCATCCACCGTGTCTCTGAACATCTCCTGGTCTTCAGAAGAACACCGCCTGAACCCCAGAGAGAGGACGCTTTTGAGCCCCAGGTGCTCCGCCACGCTCTCGCTCAGGCGGGGCACCTGGCAGGCCGGCACGCCTCTCGTTGCGCTCAGAGCGATCAGGTGGTTCGTCATGAGCTGCGGTCTGACGGACTTACAAACAAGCAGCAGCCGGAGCTGGTTCCTCTCTAGGGCCTTGGTGACCTCGTTGATGCCGATGGCCAGCTGCCGTCTGGCCGCCGTATCTGTCCAGCCGTTTCTGGTCGGATTGGGCCCCTGCGCCTCCTCACTCGCCTGGGGAACAGGCTCCACAGCAACATCTGGTTTATTCTCCTTCTTTTTCCTCCACTGGTGAGGCATTTTCACCTCTTCCTTCTTCAGGCCTGTGGCAATTATTTTGTCCTTTAATGTTCTCAGGATGAAATCCTTGTCTTTCGGTAAAAGTGGGCTCCATTTTGCACTGAAGGGTGACGTAAAGGAGGCCTTACTTCGGACCTGCTTTTTGAGAGCTTTCTTAGATGGTTTTGCTGCAGATGTCATGGCTCATCTAGATCGCAAAACAAGAAAAATCAACTTAACACAGAAACTTTTCTGTATTTTCAGCAACATTCCTCACTATGATCTTTATGTAATGTTTTGAGGCTGTCTCTGGATTCCTAAGTATATTTTTAGTCTTATTTTGTCTTATTTCTCAACCATTGCTGATTTGCTCCTAATTAAATGAATCCATTCTTTCCTCAACCTGTATAATTTTCACTGTTACCATGACAGTAACACAAATTTGATGAATAAGCCTCTCCTGTTTCAAAACGAGGCTTCTTTTGCACCAGGAGTCATTAAAACTCATAAAGTTTGTGGCCATCTTTGCTTTGAGGCCATCAACAGTTTGACTGGATAGATAAATAAATATGTCATCTAGATAGATAGAACATAATATATAAGAGTTTATATTTTTTCTGTTTCTCTGACCTGACTCAGATAAATAGTTTTCTGAAACTTCAACTTAAATGCCACATGTCTGAACAGAACAAAATAAAATAAAGTTAATCGTTATATATATAGGATTTATTTCCCTTTCTTGGGTTTTGTAACTGCAGGCTTCAGCTGTTATTGAGAAAACCATAAGTTATTTTATATCAAATTATTGCTCAACAATTCTATATTAAACGCCACTTCGTTACTGATCCTGTGTAGGAACAATATATACAATTTATCGTTATAAAAAATGTCCTATTGTCTTTGTTGAGGTTTGTTACTGCAGGCTTCAGAAGCTGTAATTCTGAGACAGTTTTAAAATGGGTTTATATCGAGATATTTCTGATTTAAATAAACTAACGTTACCTTTCGCTGTCCTTTCACACGTTAACGATATAAAACACATAAAAGAAGTATGTTACTGTTTTAAACATACCTGCATTTATGTCGTCACGCTTAGTTTATCTTTATTTTTTTAATGTTGGATTCGTGTCTTCAGTCCTGCACGGACTCACAGGGCGCTGCCATCTTGTTTGAATTTAAAAGTTTACAGTCAGAAACAGCGCCCACTAGCGTTATGGTGGCAGCATGACAATTACTGATAAGACGAGCAGACAAGACTCTGGAGCATTATTGTCAAGGTTTTACACACCAAATCAAATAAACTGGGGCAGCAATTATTCAGGATTCATGTTTGGTGGGAGAAGAGGGGGTGCACTAACATTAGCCTTTTCCATAAAATAATTATTTTAGATATTTTCTTCTGAGTTCCAACCAAAAGGCACACTTTGGCATGCCCTATTTAAATTTCTACAGAAATGTTCTAGCTGGGGCCTGCCATAGCAATGCATAGCAGAGCAGTGCATTAACTTGAGAACTGCAGACAAAACCTTCAGTGCAGTGCAGGTTTTATCTGCACTGCAAATCTATCAGGATCTTGATAGATAACCTGCAATTTTGATAGGTTTTATCAAGATTGCACTGTAAGTTAGACAGACTTACCATGAGTTTATTTAAACTGCCCAGATCAAACACACACACATGGTCATCCATACAGAGAAAATATCTAAGTAAGGAAGGAAGTGCAAGAAAAATCTCAAAGAAATCACAGGAAGAAATATTCTATCCTGTCCATTTCCTAACTGCCTGATCCCTTTGTTAGTCCTTCACTGAAAATCTTGAATCGCTCTTAGTCTGATCCCTCCCCAATGGCATCCTGTCCTAGGAAACCTCACTAAAGGCTGAACCTCAAGACAAAATCTCCATCTGGTTCATAGGGATACTCAAACCCCTCCACCACGTTAAGGTGGCGATTCTGCGGAGGGGTCACCAGCCGATCGCGATGGATGTTTAGTCCAAGGGATCCCCCATCCTGAGCAAGCACAAGGCAACAGTGGAGAGGATAACTCCCTTTAAAAGGAAGAAACCTCCAGCAGAACCAGGCTCAGGATGAACAGCCATCTGCCGAGGCTGACTGGCTTCAAGAGGGCAAAAATAAAAAACACACACACAAAAAGAAACACATTAAAACACAGCTGTAACAGAATCTCTGAAAGAAGAAAAACACAGTTTTGACACCAGCCACCAGCCACTGACGAGATCCAGGCTCCGACACCAGCTACTGGCGAGGCCAAGGCTCCGACACCAGAAACTGGCGAGGCCAAGGCTCCGACACCAGCCACTGGCGAAGCCAAGGCTCCGACACCAGCCACTGACGAGATCCAGGCTCCGACACCAGAAACTGGCGAGGCCAAGGCTCCGACACCAGAAACTGGCGAGACCAAGGCTCCGACAAGAGACACCAGCCACTGGCGAAGCCAAGGCTCCGACACCAGCCACTGACGAGATCCAGGCTCCGACACCAGAAACTGGCGAGACCAAGGCTCCGACAAGAGACACCAGCCACTGGCGAAGCCAAGGCTCCGACACCAGCCACTGACGAGATCCAGGCTCCGACACCAGAAACTGGCGAGGCCAAGGCTCCGACACCAGCCACTGACGAGATCCAGGCTCCGACACCAGAAACTGGCGAAGCCAAGGCTCCGACACCAGAAACTGGCGAGACCAAGGCTCCGACAAGAGACACCAGCCACTGGCGAGGCCAAGGCTCCGGCATCAGCCACTGGCGAGGCCAAGGCTCCGACACCAGGCAGGAGCCACTGGCAAGGCCCAGACACCAATAGCAACCACCAGCAACTAGCCAAGCCCAGACACTGACACCAGCCACCAGGAACTGACGAGGCCAAGGCACTGACACCAGCCACCAGAGGCTAGCGAGGCCCAGACTCTGACACCAGCCACCAGAGGCGAGCGAGGTCCAGACTCTGACACCAGCCACCTGAGGCTAGCGAGGCCCAGACTCTGACACCAGCCACCAGAGGCTAGCGAGGCCCAGACACTGACACCAGCCACCAGAAGCTAGCGAGGCCCAGACTCTGACACCAGCCACCAGAGGCTAGCGAGGCCCAGACACTGACACCAGCCACCAGAGGCTAGCGAGGCCCAGACACTGACACCAGCCACCAGAGGCTAGCGAGGCCCAGACTCTGACACCAGCCACCAGAGGCTAGCGAGGCCCAGACTCTGACACCAGCCACCAGAGGCTAGCAAGGCCCAGACACTGACACCAGCCACCAGAGGTTAGCAATGCCCAGAGACCGACAGCAGCCACCAGAGGCTACCGAGGTCCAGACACTGACACCAGCCACCAGAGGTTAGCAAGGCCCAGACTCTGACACCAGCCACCAGAGGCTAGCGAGGCCCAGACACTGACACCAGCCACCAGAGGCTAGCAAGGCCCAGACTCTGACACCAGCCATCAGAGGCTAGCGAGGCCCAGACACTGACACCAGCCACCTGAGGCTAGCGAGGTCCAGACTCTGACACCAGCCACCAGAGGCTAGCGAGGCCCAGACACTGACACCAGCCACCTGAGGCTAGCGAGGTCCAGACTCTGACACCAGCCACCTGAGGCTAGCGAGGTCCAGACTCTGACACCAGCAACCAGAGACTGGCGAGGTCCAGAGACTGACACCAGCCACCTGAGGCTAGCGAGGTCCAGACTCTGACACCAGCCACCTGAGGCTAGCGAGGCCCAGACACTGACACCAGAGGCTAGCGAGGCCCAGACTCTGACACCGGCCACCAGAGGCTAGCGAGGCCCAGACACTGACACCAGCCACCTGAGGCTAGCAAGGCCCAGACTCTGACACCAGCCACCAGAGGCTAGCGAGGCCCAGACACTGACACCAGCCACCTGAGGCTAGCGAGGCCCAGACACTGACACCAGCCACCAGAAGCTAGCGAGGCCCAGACACTGACAGAAGACACCGCTTCCCAGGGTCTGACAGCAGCTAGTTGCTGTGAGAACTGTGTTTCTCTCTGTAAATTAATATTTTTGCTAAATTAAATAAACATTAAACAAAAACAATACATATATGAAAGACGGTGTCCTCTTCATGCAGCAAGTTCTCCATGCACTCTAAAGTTGTAGAGGCATGTGTAGTCTGGATGGCCCCAGTTGCTGTTCACCTGTAGGCTCACATGGGTGAAGGAGTCAATTTTATAATCCTGTGAGCCAAGAGAGATACAAATTATTAGGGTTAGATTAATAATCCATAGCTACAAATAGACAAGACAATGGAAACATAGGAGATCTGAATAAAGTGAATGGAAGCCTAGTTCAACTGTCCTTACTGTAAATATATTTTGCATAGATTTTTGAAGATACCATGGAATTATACTAATATCTTCCTAACCAGAAAACAAAATGTTATCCAGTAACACTGGGGTTTATTTTCATTTGTTTCTTATCGTGAGGCAACAAAAACGACTGTTTTGTGATAACAAATTGATGTATTTTGCTGTCAAGACATAATAAAGGTTGGTCTGAAGAACCTTATGGTTGTATGTTATAAAAAATTACCAATATTTATAACAGGATCAGTCACTCTGGGCTTCTGTAAGAACTGTTGTATTTGGTTAATAAAACATTAATTTGACATATTTACAGGAATTTTGAAGGTTTGTATCCTGCTGCCATCTTCTTCATATTGAAAAGCTCCCAAGAAACTCTCCTCATCGTTTATATTCTTCTTTCCCTGAGAGAAAATTAGATAGAAATGCAGTTCATTATCCTGTTCTTTCTATATATATGAAAGTTAGTTGGTGTATCTAAAAACATCATATGCTGATATAAGCAGAAAATTCATTTGTGCAAACAGAAAGTTTGCATGAGATCAGGTGATATGTTACTAAATCATTGCTAACACTTTTTAAAGCCCCTTCATCCACAGTATAGGTGGACGAATATGTGATACATGTGGTGTTGCTTGACTTACATAGACAGAGAATTCCCTCGGAGCACTGGAGATTCTGGAAGATGGGGATATTATCTTAGGAATATGACCCAGCGACACATGAGTGACAGTGGCTTTATGGGACAGTTGCACGGATAAACGTCCTGGGAATCCTGCAAAGGCCCAGCATTGTCCAGGATTCAGATGAGTTCTTCCCTGAAGTCAGAGTATAAAACAAAATTTAGGTGGGGTACCAAGACTAAGAGAAAAGGAAATCGTAAAGCCTAATATTTTATCAAAAAGAAACACCACTTTGCCTAATATTCATTTAATGTTCTGAGTGTTGTACAGACCTGAATGACAATGTTTGGGCCTATAGGTTCTTCTTGTAAAGGCATCCCAAATAATCTGCATGGTCTGTTGCTCTCAAATGCTTCTGAGGTCATCGTGTGCACAAGTCTGGCACCTGCACAAAAAACAGAAATAGTGAGTTAAGAAACCTTAATACTGAAAATTTGCAATCTGGTTTATGATCTTCTTTCTAATAGCTCACCTTGAGACTCCAGAGCAAAGTTGGGCAACAGATCCGCTGGTGGTAGAAGGTATTCAAGTTTCTGCATCACCTCCTGCAGATCTTCGTGGAAACCCTCTGGGAGCTTTTCTTGATCCTTATCCAGAGACAGAAAGTTTGACACAACATTGAAATTAACAGCTTGTTCTCAAGTTTGTTCAGGATATTTAAATCAGAGTTAAGATTAGGAAGAGAAAACCTACCATGTCCACTGGAGTTACTGAAACTATTGACTCTGACGGTCTTAAGTGCAGAGCAGAAAATATGCAGCTACATCCTGATGAACATGAGCAGAAGATGACAGTCAGTGACATAACATAGAAAATACAGACTTTCTACAAAACTTTCAAACTGTTTGTTTGTGGAAGGAGAGAAATTACCAGACAAGAGCAAGATGACAAAGATGATCCCATTACGTTGTAACGGACTGATAATCCCATCTTTTACAGTGAAAAGCAAATCATTCTCTTGGTGGTTATCTTGCATTTTACTGCAAACTGGGCGTCTTTTTGTCCTACTCCTGGCACAAGATGGAAAAAATACAAGTGTTAAAATATGTGCATTGATCAGCAGATGACTGTTAAACTTAAGGGATAAAAAAAAAGCTTATATATTATACCTGACTCTCGTCTCTCGATAGGAAATTGTTGGTTTCCCATTAGAGTCATAGTATCCATTATTCATTAAACGAAGGCTTCGTTTCAATGGAGCTGCACAAAAAGAGAAAAAACAAACACATGGAAGAGGGGTTGCTGACTGACACAAAGCATCTTAAATACACACACACATTGTATATACACATACAGTATATATATATATATATATATATATATATATATATATATATATATATAAATATATATATATATATATATATATATATATATATATATATATATATATACACTATATATAGTGTATAGATAGATAGATAGATAGATAGATAGATAGATAGATAGATAGATAGATAGATAGATAGATAGATAGATAGATAGATAGATAGATAGATAGATAGATAGATAGATAGATAGATAGATAGATAGATAGATAGATAGATAGATAGATAGATAGATAGATAGATAGATAGATAGATAGATAGATATAGATAACTCGGACAACTTCGCTGAAACAAGTTGTTTGAGCTTTCACGGTGTCCGTAGTTCTGTAGATGAACGCTCTGAACAAGCGCGTGCTTGTTACGCGCGTGCTTGTTATGAGCGCTGGGGGAACCGTATCTGATGGGGAAACGCGAATTGACGTAACACCTGTTGAGGTGGGTCAGGTTTGCCCTGTGTATTGTCTTGAAGGCTAGGCACCTGGTTAAACTGTGGAACAAATTGGTTTCCCCCAAACATGCAGAAGTTTGTGATTTTGAAGCTATTTTATGTATTTTATTCGGTCTGATAACTAATTGCAAAGAAAAAAATGTTAAGGAGAAGTATTTTTGCAAAGCATGTTCACTAGTCTAAGGTTAATTATTTAAATTTGGGTTTGCAGATTATTTTTGTTTATGCCCAGAGTGAAAGTAAAATCAAAATTTAAGTGCTGAAGTCCTTAAACATTGCAATTTAGCAAATTGTTAATATTGAGTACAGTTTGGGGAGTGGGGGCTTCGCCCAGGACGCCAAACAGGTGAGGGTCGCCCCAGGACAGAAGGCCAACTTTGTAACGGTCTTTACAAAGTCAGTTACAAAGTCAGATTTCAGGCCAGATCACTAGCTGATCAGATTATTAATCTCTTATCACAGTGAATTTAATATGTAAAGTGAGAAAACCATAAACTGGCTTTAAATTGTGTAAAACCTCTTACTATGTTTATGCTGTTTTCATGTTTGCTCAGTGAAGTTGTCAAATATGCAAAAAAAAAAAAAAAAAAAAGGTGCTAGAAGCAAACTGAGACTTTTGATATTTGCCTCAAAAGTAACTAAAATGATTTGAGCTCAAAAACAGATTTCTCACAACCTTAAACAGAAAATGGGTTTGCATTTTATGTTGATTCACCTCCTCAATTGCTGAGGTGCATTTGTGTTTTATATATGGCTTCTTAGAGTTGGGACACTCATGTTTCATGACTTATACAGGCAGAAAAATATTTTGGAGCACTGCAGATTGAGCCAATTGGGGGGGAAATCTTGTGACTATGAGCCAAGGACACATGAGTAACGGAGACTCAAAAGTAACTAAAATTATTTGATGTTGTGCTAAAAATCAGATTACTCACAGCCTATTGTGTGTAAACTATCTCTAACATTGCCATCACAATTTCCTCAGAAATCTTACACAAAAATTAGATCTGGTTTCTTTGTCACTAAATTAAAAAACAAAATACTTACTTTTACCGTGTTCCACCATGGTTTAGTTGAGCTATCAGGTCTTCGAAATCTGACTTTCTCCTTGAACTGAATTGCAACAAAAGTGAGAAATCTGAGTGGAACTCGTCTCTTATTGACAAAAGCTCCAAAAGCGCCTGATGACACATCAGCCTATGTGACATCACAATATTAAACAGAGGCTTTCCGCATATAATTAACTGCTGGACTTCATGAGAATGTTTTAAAACTCATTTTAGATCATCTTACAGCAAAAATTTATTCAACTCTTATGCTGCCAAATGAATGTATCTTTCTTCAAATCAGACAAAAATGGTTTGTCCTAAGTTTGCATAGCAACATTTTTTGTTTGTTCATATTCCTTTATTTAATCAGGTAAACCCCGTTGAGATCTAGATCTCATTTTCAAGAGGGACCTGAGCAAAAAGGAGAGTGGATAAATATGCTGGGGTTAGACCGAGTAAACATTTATACATCAGGATCATTAAATGATTGTTTCTCCGTACACTTAAAGGAGGCCATTCAGCTTTTGCGTACAAATCACAATGATGTGTCAGACGTCGACTACCGGTTATAAACCTTAAAGCGCAATGATACACAGTATTTAATGATCGAAGACATTTGGTCGAAGCATTCATATATAGAACATCTCCATAATCCAAAAGTGGCAGGAATGTCGCTGCTACCAATTTTCTTCTAGCTTTGAGTGTAAAACAAGATCCATTTCGATAATAAAACCCAATTTTCCTTTTCAATGTCCGTAGTAGATTTGCTATGTGATTTTTAAAAGAGAGTTCATTATCTAGAATAAAACCAAGATATTTATAATTACTGACAAACTCGATTTGTGCTCCTACAGCAGTGGTAAGCAATAGGGAAGTTTCTGGTATTTTTCTGGCATGTGAGAAAATCATTGCTTTTGTCTTGTCCACATTCAAAACCAACTTCAGAGTTTGTAAACGTGTTTGAACTACATTAAAAGCAGTTTGTTTGTGCTGCTATCATTTTAAAGATATTAAGAAATGTTTCCAGAGGTCACAAAAGGTCAATCTGCCCCACCCACCTTCTGCAAATCAAACAAAATCAGTGTCAATCAACCTGACTACCTTTAGTCAGTTTGATTTTGTAAAAAGGGGGCAGTGGGCGGCTGGTTGACCTCTGACCTTTAAACTTTCTTTAATATCTTCAAAACCAAAGCAGCACAAACAAAAATGTTTGCTGCACAAACCAGCACAAATGCAGTCGAGTTGATTGATAACCAATTTTTTCTGATTTGCAGAAGGTGGGAGAGGTCAGTCCCATACTTATTTGGAAATGGTGGCGCTATTTCCTATATTATTCATAGTTTCAATTATTTTTCCTTTGAAATGTTGTTGATTTCCAGTCATGATTAAAAGATAATAATGAAACACAATATATTTGTAAACATATTGATTGTACTCAATCAATATATTTATTGATTAATGAGTTACATTGATAATAACATTTATTTTATTATTAATGTGCTACTATTACAAAATAGTTTGTAATGAAAATGCGTTACATTGATAAATTAGTTCACAGTAAACAAATTGTATGTCTAAATTTATGCTTATAATGGTTAAAACGTGTTGAAATTCAATCAGAGTGGCTGTCACTTTGACCAACGGAGGCACTGCGTCGAAAGGAGGTGAGGCGAGGCAGCAAAATCTAGTTGGAGCAGCTTTATTTGGTGCTGCAGGTCACCATTACACCGACCAACATTTCCTCAGTGAAACAAAGAAGCTGGCTTTATCCTTTGGCCAATTCCACCCACAACAGGTAAAGGGGTGACAAACAAAACAAGAAATTATTTACACAAACCTAACACAAAATAATGGTACAAATAAATATTTACATGCATGCAAATTAGAAACAAACTAATCTTAAGGTCAATCAAAAGATTAAATTAAACTTAATAAAACTTTCAGAGCATAACCCCTATTAGTTGACATGGTATGCTCCAGCTTTTAACTGCACCTGGAGCACTTGTCTCCCTTTCTGCTCCACCCTTCTGAGGAGACACACCCGAAAGGTAAGACTCAATTAACCCAACAAAAACACACTGAAATAAAGAAATGCAACAAAAAGAATTTGTTCTGTAAATAAACATCAATAATCAATAGGGATGGAGCCCCTGGACTCCATCACAGTGGCATATGTATTACTCTCTATTTGCACACAAGAAAAATCTCAAAGAAATCACAGGAAGAAATATTCTATCCTATCCATTTCCTAACTGCCTGATCCCTTTGGTAGTCCTTCACTGAAAATCTTGAATCGCTCTTAGTCTGATCCCTCCCCAATGGCATCCTGTCCTAGGAAACCTCACTAAAGGCTGAACCTCAAGACAAAATCTCCATCTGGTTCATAGGGATACTCAAACCCCTCCACCACATTAAGGTGGCGATTCGGCGGAGGGGTCACCAGCCGATCGCGATGGATGTTTAATCAAAGGGATCCCCCATCCTGAGCAAGCACAAGGCAACAGTGGAGAGGATAACTCCCTTTAAAAGGAAGAAACCTCCAGCAGAACCAGGCTCAGGATGAACAGCCATCTGCCGAGGCTGACTGGCTTCAAGAGGGCAAAAATAAAAAACACACACAAAAAGAAACACATTAAAACACAGCTGTAACAGAATCTCTGAAAGAAGAAAAACAGTTTTCACACCAGTCACTGCTTCCCAGGTTCTGACCGCAGCTAGTTGTGAGGACTGTGTTTCACTCTTTAAATAAATACTTTTACTAAATTAAACACATTAAACAAATACAATACATATATGAAAGACGGTGTCCTCTTCATGCAGCAAGTTCTCCATGCACTCTAAAGTTGTAGAGGCATGTGTAGTCTGGATGGCCCCAGTTGCTGTTCACCTGTAGCCTCACATGGGTGAAGGAGTCAATTTTATCATCCTGTGAGCCAAGAGAGATACAAATTATTAGGGTTAGATTAATAATCCATAGCTACAACTAGACAAGACGATGGAAACATAGGAGATCTGAATAAAGTGCATGGAAGCCTAGTTCAACTGTCCTTAATGTAAATATATTTTACATAGATTTTTCAAAATACCATGGAATTATACTAATATCTTCCTAACCAGAAAACAAAATGTTATCCAGTAACACTGGGGTTTATTTTCATTTGTTTCTTATCGTGAGGCAACAAAAACGATTGTTTTGTGATAACAGATTGATTACCAATATTTATAACAGGATCAGTCACTCTGGGCTTCTGTAAGAACTGTTGTATTTGGTTAATAAAACATTAATTTGACATATTTACAGGAATTTTGAAGGTCTGTATCCTGCTGCCATCTTCTTCATATTGGAAAGTTCCCAAGAAACTCTCCTCATTGTTTATGTCCTTCTATCCCTGAGACAAAATTAGATAGAAATGCAGTTCATTATCCTGTTCTTTCTATATATATGAAAGTTAGTTGGTGTATCTAAAAACATCGTATGCTGATATAAGCAGAAAATTCATTTGTGCAAACAGAAAGTTTGCATGAGATCAGGTGATATGTTACTAAATCATTGCTAACACTTTTTAAAGCCCCTTCATCCACAGTATAGGTGGACGTAGGCCTGTCGCGATAAACCGTAAATCGATTAATCGTACGATAAAAAAAACCTATCGACGTCATTTAATTTATCGTCCATATCGTCTCTGCTTGTATTTTTCTCTTTCTATTGATGACGCTGGATGTGTAGGCTCAACTCCGGCGCTATCCACTGACCCCTCCCTTCCTCATTTTTTAGGAAGGGAAAAATGAGAAGGGAGGAGGAGGGGACTATTACGTCAGGTAGTCAGCGCGCACATCATTTTGTACTGCTGCAGCTTTAGAGCCCCGTGAGGAGTTAGCAAGGTAAAGAAACACTATCTCATATTGGGGGAGGAGGGACTCGAAATGGAACTCGTTTCAAAGCCGAACGCAACTGCCGCAGTGTGGGAGTATTTTGGATTCAAACCAAATGACCGAGGCGAACCGCTGAACCTTTGCGAGCCGGTATGTCGCATTTGTCATAAAATAGTAGCAACTAAGGGTAGCAATACAACCAACTTGTACGTGCACCTAAAGCACAACCATCCAGTAAAGTTTTTCCAGCTGAGGAGGAAAAGTACAACCGGTGGCCCGTCTTCGTCTTCAAGTTCGCGACAGTCCACCGTCATTGAAACATTTCATCGACAGGAAGCATACAAAAAGGACGGCGCAAAGTGGTGCGCGCTCACAGACAGCGTAGTTCGCTTAATTGCTAAAGAGATGCTCCCATTTAATATTGTTGAAAAGCCGGCATTTCGAAAAATGTTGCAAACTTTTGATAGACGGTACGAAATCCCCGGAAAAACATACATATCACAAACGGCAATTCCACAACTTTACAGCAGTATTAAAGAGGACATACTGAAGGAGATAAAAGACATTTCATTTTACTCTGCTACGTCGGATATGTGGTCAAGTTCAAATATGACTCCTTATATGAGCTTGACCATTCACTATATAGCTGCTGACTGGACCCTGCACTCTAAATGTTTAGAGACCAGGTATGTCCCAGTTCCAGTGTTGAGTGTTCTTTTGAAAATAAAGGATATACATCTTTGGCAAGAAATCGCATGCATTATTTCGTCATTTCCATTAAATCAGTGTAAAAAGGTCTTCAGACAATACTATCGTCTATCGCAATAGTTTTTTGAGACAATTAATCGTTCAGCAAAATTTGATATCGTGACAGGCCTAGGTGGACGAATATGTGATACATGTGGTGTTGCTTGACTTACATAAACAGAGAATTCCCTCGGAGCACTGGAGATTCTGGAAGATGGGGATATCATCTTATGACCCAGCGACACATGAGTGACAGTGGCTTTGTGGGACAGTTGGACGGATAAACGTCCTGGGAATCCTGCAAAGGCCCAGCATTGTCCAGGATTCAGATGAGTTCTTCTTCTGGTGGTAGAAGGTAGTCAAATTTCTTCTTCATCTCCTGCAGATCTTCGTGGAAACCCTCTGGGAGCTTTTCTTGATCCTTATCCAGAGACAGAAAGTTTGTCACAACATTGAAATTAACAGCTTGTTCTCAAGTTTGTTCAGGATATTTAAATCAGAGTTAAGATTAGGAAGAGAAAACCTACCATGTCCACTGAAGTTAGTGAAACTATTGACTCTGAAGGTCTTAAGTGCAGAGCAGAAAATATGCAGCTACATCCTGATGAACATGAGCAGAAGATGACAGTCAGTGACATAACAGAAAATACAGACTTTCTACAAAACTTTCAAATTGTTTGTTTGTGGAAGGAGAGTATTTACCAGACAAGAGCAAGATGACAAAGATGATCCCATTACGTTCTAACTGACTGACAATCCCATCTTTTACATTAAAAAGAAAATCAATATTCTGGTAGTCATCTTTAATTTTACTGTTTACTGGGCGTTTTTTTTCGGCTACTCCTGGCTCAAGATGGAAAAAATACAAGTGTTAAAATATGGAAATTGTTGGTTTCCCATTAGAGTCGTAGTATCCATTACTCATTAAACGAAGGCTTCGTTTCAATATAGCTGCACAAAAAGAGAAAAGACAATGTCATGGAAGAGGGGTTGCTGACTAACACAAAGCATCTTAAATACACACATACATACATATATATACAGTATGTATATATGTGTGTGTGTGTAGGGGACAACTTCGCTGAAACACGTGGTTTGAGCTTTCACGGTGTTCGTAGTTCTCAAGATCAGTGGTCCTCAACCCCTGGGCTGCGGACCAGTACCGGTCCGTGGACCAATTGGTACCGGGCCGCGCAAGAAATAATTTTTGATTTTCCAAACCTCTGTGACCACACACGACACGAGCTGATAAAAGTCCAACAGATTCAATCGGTTTGTGTGTCCAGCCTCACAGCAGGAGCAACACACCACACATTAACCGATTCCACTCACGAACATCTCGATTCCAGAAGAAAATCCAGTCAAAACCCCAACATACCAAACGTGAATTTAGAATAATCAAACATGGATGACAATGTAGAAGCAGTAGTGATAGTTTGTGGACTCATTTTAAGCGATAGAAGACATAACAAAAGAAAAGATGTTTGATAAAAAGACGGCGGGAGCAGCCGCTCTACTTGCTGCACTATGATTTGGAGGTGAGTTATATTTTTTTGTAGTTAACATTTTTAACTGAATAAACATAACCACATATAATAAACATATATAAAAATGACCTTTACACATAGAAATAAACATTTCCACATATCAGTCCAACGGACTCTCAGTTGCCATGTCAACTGTTTGGGATTCCCGCCTTTCTTACGTCACCGCGCTTTCTGATTGGCTGTCACATTCAGGGGCGCAACTACATACTTTCCGAGGTGTATGCGAACATGTCATTTTCCCCTAAATAACATAAACTTGTACAAGTCATCTTTAATTAAGGTATCAATAATAAATGTACATATATGTGAATAAATTGCTGCCTACAGGGCAATTAAAAAAAGAATGAAACAAAAAACAGGGCAATATTTCATAATGTAATATATTTGAGCCAAAGAGCCACTTCTGTTAGCCTGTGTCTAGAACCGCCTGTGTGCTGCAGGTCTGAGGTATTTTGTTAACATGTTTTCTATCATTCTTCTAGCTTGATAGGAAGCCTTACCTCCCCCTCTTCCGTTTTCTGCCCCAGAGATTTTTTCTGCCCCATCTTTAGCTCTCTGTTGTCCAGTGCATTACTATAATTCAAATTTTAAAGAAAAAAACCCCGCCTCAGCTCGTTCTCGAAAGGCCTCTGCCCAAGATACCTGTAGAGGGGAGATGCGCCTAATCAGTGCTGTTCCTCTGTTATTGATCATCAACATATGCTTATTGTGTGTGTTAACAATATCAGAAAAATTATCACCCGAAAGAAAAGCAAAAATAACAATAATAATTAAGTCTCTTTTGGGGTACTCCGGTCATCCTGTCATGGTTTGATTTAGTTTGCGGACCAACATGCAGAAACCACACGCTGGATGGAAAAGGTAAGTGATTTATTTACAACAGGACAAATTATATTCAGTTCTCTGGACTTCGGCAGGAGGGCGAGGGTCGCCCGACCAGGTGGCCTGAAACGAGAGCTGAATTATAATGGGCTCGGAGTGAGAGAGTGTGGAGGAGGAATCAGGAACTTTCTTACATTTGGCGTGGATCTTTCAGAGCGTGGGGGTGAGGTGCGAGGGTCCCCACGCCTTGAGAGGGTCTTCGCTGCAGCCTGCGGAAAGGGGCGGTGACGGACCACTGTCAGTCTCATACCTTATATGGAAATTGGACTATTACATTCCGGAAATGAAGGGGGCGCTATTTTCACAGTCACTAGTATAAATACCTTAAAGAAGCGGGGTAAGAAGTTTGAGAGGTTTCACCACTGACATTTGCCACGCGATCCACAATGCAAAAACCAGGAAGTCAGCAAAAGGTACTTTCTACCGTATTAAATCCCTTTTTTACAGAGTAAATCAATACGCTTTTCTAGATTAGTTAGAAAATATAATTGACAGCTGTAAACGAGTGAAATTCGTAGTTCGGGAAGGCTAATTTTAGCATGTAGCATAGCTAATTATTTCGTGCAGGCCACCGTTAGATAAAAATCTAAAAGTAGAAAATGTATAATTGAAAAATGTATTTTATGCTCAAAATTTGTTTTTTTATTTAAATTTCACAGATGCACGTATCAATTTGTAACACTGGGATCGGAGCTAAAATTGTTCCGTACTGCATGAACAACAAGTACTACTGTCCCCTTTGCTCATACAGTGCGGATGAGTCTTACAAGGTTAAGAACCACATTGCAAGAACTGCTGTGGTTCAACATAACGGTATGGAAAAATACACTAATGAATGTTTTTTTTTACACACTTATCAGTTCTCTCGTGTTTTTATTTTATTTTATTTTTTAAGGTTAATATTTTTTAAAATATGTTTTTGTACACCAATGTTCAATTTCTGGAAAGTCTAATATTTTTTATAAACTAACAGCTTTCTTTATAAGCTATCAGCTGCCATCATAGTACCCAGAGATGAGTACATCTCTGGGTATTTTCAATGTATTTCAATGTATTTTTAGTAACTGTGCAGCAAACTACACATTTAAAAGTAACAAAGTATTTTGTGAAATGGCTATTATTAAGTACTGTTTTACTGATTATAACGTGCAATGTAATATTACCCATTTATTTAAGCAGACATTAATAAAAATGAAGTTATGTGCACTGTTAGGTATTTTAAAACCAAAAAGGAAACATTTTAATACAAGACAACAAATTAAGGTTAGAGGAAACCTAACATAAACAACTTTTATCTGTGTATCGTGTTTAAATTTTTTGTGTATTAAAATGTGTTCTTCATTCAGTGAAGTTACTCACATTATGTTGCATGTAAGAGTATAACATTTTGAAAAATGGTCCTAATTATTTATTTTTTTGTCAAAATTACAGAGTAATTGAGTTAATCTGATTAGTTAATCTCTGCCCATGGCTGTTTGAGCAATATCACTTCTAAAATTTAAATTCATTTTTTGCAGAATATATATTTGTTATCTGGAAGCCATTAATTGTTAAATCCTACAAAACAGTAACAATGTTAAGGAATGTACAGTGATTAATTCAAACATGGCTTTTTTTCTACCAATCAATTGTGTATTTAATAGCTACTACTTTTATTGTAGTAGCTATGAGGCTACTAAGAAAAACAGGGATTCATTCTCCCTGTTCTGAGGGATAATGAATCACATCTTGTTTAAACATATCTGCAATGTATATAAATGCTTTTTTAAAATTTTACTCATTTCTTTTTGTTACTGCAGAATTCCATATCTTCAGATGTGGCCTACCATGTAGAGACACCACTCACTTCCATTGTCCTTACTGTTTTTCCACCATTGACAGAAGGGACAGGTTTGTTAATCATTTGGTTAATCACAGAATGACTTTTCACATGGTGTCCAGCTGTGCAGCAGCCCAGCCACCTGTCCACCTACCAGCTACAGACATCCAGGCTACACAGGCGCCTGTCCGTCCAGCAGCTACAGACATCCAGGCTACACAGGCGCCTGTCCGCTCAGAAGATATGATTACATGTGAAATGTGCAATCTGCGCCTGAGAAAAAAGAATCTTCGTATTCATTTGAAAAGAAAACACCATGAAAAAGTGGAGCTGATTTCACAAAATCATCATTTAAGGAGTCAGTGTGTGGATGCAAAAAAAGGTGTTTTTGCTGTTCAGAAATCCTTTTGTGGTCCATCAAAACCTATACATGTAATCAAAAACACCTGGTCACAATTTCACAGATCAGAGTGTGAGCTTGACAGGTGTAATGTGAATGCACAATTTGCCAAGCGAAGTGGGATTTTGCCTTTTGAGTGTGAACACATTCAATCATTACGCTTTTGTCCACGCGCCACAGACTCAGAAGGACCTCTGTCTGAAACTACCCTCAACATCCTGGTTGACAACTTATGGTTCAGTGTTAAAAGAAAAGAAGAACTTTTAAAAAATCAGCAAGAGGCGCTATCAAGTAATACGCCGTTTTCAGTTCTTCTTTTTGGCAGTGGGACAGACACAACTTTTCACGTGTCTATCTTTGAACCAAAAATGGCATTTTTCAGCAGACTTGGAAGGGTGATTGTCACTTACGACAAAGGAAAAAATACCTGGCATTGTGCATGTACAGAGGGCAAAAGGTCCTGTACGCACAAGGCTACGGCAAAGTGGCATCTTTTTGAAAAAATGCCAGACATGTTCAAAGCAGCAGTACATTCAGAGGAGGATGTTATGTGTGGGACAACAGTATCAGAATGTCAGGAGGAAAGTGGTTCCATTACTGATGATGCAGCAGAGAGGATAATCAAGTATTTGATTTACCACAAGAAAATACCTGCTGATCTTCCTGACAGTCTTATCACCAGAAGTAGAGACGCCAAGTCTCTCAATGGGTTCCCCAAACATCTGATCCCATCAGAGACTGAATGCACAGAATGTGGACAGCACGCCAGTCTTGGTGACCCTCAGTTGTTGTCTTCCACTGCTAAAATAGTGACTCTGACAGGAGTAGTTAAAGGTTAGTAATTTAATGTACTCCGCTGTAAGTACAAGTGCACAGATTTATTTTTATTTCCATAAGAATAATATTAATATTTTAATTCTATCATGTCAGCATAAGATCTTAATAGTAACCTTTTTAATATTCTCGTAGGTATATCAACATACAGGAAGACTTGCCCCAACTGTTCGATGGTTTACCGATATCAAGACTGGGAAGATGGTATTCACAACTTCAACGATCACTTGCTGCTGTCCATACATTTTTGTCTGGTACTGAGGAATGCATTGCAGGTTAGTTGCATTTTTTAATTATTTGTGTAGAATGTGGATATTATTTTTAACACAATACAATAAATGGTTAAACATGCATTAATGAGCTTTTCATCTAAAGGCATCACTGTGACTTTGTAAATGTGCCTTACTTATTTCTGTAGACTCACACTGCTGTAAGTCGCATAATCGAAACTATCGAATACACAGAAGGAGAGAACTTTCCTTTCAAGGATCGAATCCTGCAGGCATATCTGTCGTTTGAAGGTCTAAGTGACCATGATTACCAATACTCATGTGATTCATGTGGGTATCATCCTGCAATTGTTGTCATGGATCTACATAAGAAAGGTGTTTTCAGCATGCCAGGTAGGTCTTTATGTTTGAAACCTGCATGGATCAAAATACTGTTATTTGAAATTTTTGACTCATCTGAAATTAACATTAAAAAAATAAAATCCTGTGTTTTTTGTTTTATTTTAATAGTTAGTGAAATACCAAACCCACCTCAGCAATATAATGGCGAAGTTAATGCGCGCTCATTTTGGGAAGCGGTTACTATGGAAGTGATTAGCCGTGGACTTTATCCACGTAAGTCTGGTGTCTACTCAACAGATAAATGGGAAACATTTTGTGTACCAAGTAATTCATGTATTAATGTGACTCAAATGTTTTTCCTTGTCTCCATTGTATTTCTCAGCTGGCTGCAAGAATCCTTTTGTTGTAAAGCCTACTTATCACAACTGGTCCCCCTGGATTGGACCACAGA
Source organism: Xiphophorus maculatus (assembly GCF_002775205.1). NCBI lineage: Eukaryota > Metazoa > Chordata > Actinopteri > Cyprinodontiformes > Poeciliidae > Xiphophorus > Xiphophorus maculatus. Next base: position 17,091,634 of record NC_036445.1, read on the forward strand.
CAAGACGATCTGACATTTTGATCAACACAGAGAGTGAAAAAGTCCACTTGCCTGATTCCGACAGTGATGTAGACCAGTTTCTCACAGAAGAGCGGCTTGCAGATGAGGTTCTCAATCTCAAGGTAGTCTCTTTTTTTTAATTTATTTTCAGAATTTTCCGATTGTGTTTGTCTTTCAGGACAGTTAAATAATATTAAAAATAACTAACTTTTGGTTTTATTTTAAAGCTACCTGAGATCAGGAGACTCTGCAGTCAATGTGGAATTGACAGCAGAGGTTCTAAGATGGATCTTGTGCTCCGTCTGCGGGACAAAATGGCTTCTAGAGCCACATATAACAAGGTTTTTGAGAAAGTGTGGGGTGCCTCTGGTAAGTGTGTGACAACTCCTAACAGAAAATGTGTTAACCCATAAGAAAGTATGACCTTGAGAAAAATAGAAATTACCAAAAAAACATGCCTTGTGTATCTGCTATTTTGAACATATAACACGTTGTCATAGTAATGTCAATGCTATTGTTAAGCTTAATTTAGTACACAACAACAAGGACCTAGATAAGTTGTATGCTGTACTAATAAGAATATGATTTGTTGTTTCAGGTGGATGGGCTGTAATCACTTGTCCCTGTGGCATTATTTATTCTGTAAAGTTTAACCTGAGAGCGGAGAGCCCTAGAGACTTTGCAGACCTTCTTTTATCCTGGAAGTTTTTTCCCAATATTACAGTGTATGACTACCCCAGGGGATTGGTAAGTCATCTAAAGAAGAGGTGTGCTAAGGATACCCCATTTACCATCCATGATGGTAGATTGGTTGAGGCCACCCCTGAAAACATAAGACAAGCTACTGAAAAAAAACTTGCTGTAAACTTACCCTGGTTGAAGCACAGGAAAGAACCAGAAGACAAGGGAGGGCATCCTGTCACTGGCTCATTAGAGCATTATTGTCTGAGTGACGTTTTCCACCAAGGCAATAGTAAGGATGAGAAGGATGTCTTGCGGAAGATTGAGATGGTTCCGGAACTGGCAGGAAGATTAAACAGCCAGTGTGCAGAGCAGTGTTGTATAGTAACGAAGTAAAAATACTTCACTACTTTACTTAAGTATATTTTGGAGTACTTCATACTTTCCTGGAGTATGAAAATGTTTGATGACTTTCACTTTTACTTCACTATATTTCCGAACTTAATTGCGTACTTTTACTCCGATACATTTTCAATGTGTGGTTTAGTTACTCGTTACAAACACGCGAGAGAGAGAAACAAAGTGTTTTGACCCCACCTACTGATTAGCAAGTAGCAAGCAGGCTACCGAACAAAGTCGTAGCCTGCTTGCCTGGGCTTGATCATCACCTCCAATAGGATACACCTGTTTCACTTCTCCCATTGTTGGGGAAATCAGAAGTCAGAACACCTTACACCGGGCGGGTGGGGGGGCCGAACACAGAAGAGTGCTGCCCACTGACGCGGCTCAGGGATTACGTGACACGCAGCGCCGTGCCCTACAATGCACTGTAAGCTATGTAATGTGTTTTGAGGCAATTGACCAAAATCCCGGACAATTTTTAAATTCCCCCCGGACATCTTTTTAGGTCTGAAAAGTAGGACATGTCCGGGAAAAAGAGGACGTCTGGTCACCCTAGTTCAACGGGGGACAGAAGCCATAGCGATAGCAATTTAGACTAAATTTAACGAATATAGGAAAGGCATGCAAGTTCAAAACCACAAACCATTAACATGTGCTACTCTTTAAAACTGGAACAATTTATTAGCAGGTTTCATTTTGCCTGCACTTGGTTGGGTACATTATTTTAAGTTTATTTGACAAGTTTACCAAAATATAAGAAATGTCATTCAAACTTGCCTTGTTTTACTTTTTACTTGTACTTTTCATTACATTACTTGAGTACATCCATTTTTACAGTAATTTCCATACTTAAGTACAAGAAGTTTCAGATACTTTAAGACTTTAACTCAAGTAACATTTCAGTCAGTGACTTCGACTTTTACCAAAGTCGTATTTTGGAGAGGTACTTGTACTTTTACTTGACTCTGAGATTTCAGTACTTTATACAACACTGGTGCAGAGCAACTATTTGCAGGCATGAGGAAAAATAACTACTTCCTGAATATGCTCAACCCATCCACGCACATCTTTCTGCAAAGAAACATCCTCCACCATTTCAATCTTAGGAAGAACACAAAAACCAAACAAAACATTCTAAAAGTTGCGGGGCCGCATGCAAATTTGGTCCTAGACAAAAATGGATGCATCATAATGGGTAATGCTCAACTTTTGTGTTATCGTTGTGGTAGTCTCTGAAATTAAAGCACAACACATATATTAATGTAGGACTGTTTCTGTTGATAAAGGCTGTGAGAAAAACCAGCAACATGCTTGCAGTTTGGAAGCCAGCGTTATTCAAACTCACCAATGTTCTCTTGATGACTCTTTGACAAGCTTACAAACAACTGGAGCAAATAAATTCACCTGGACTCAAAAGCCTAATAACACAGAAATTACTTTGGTAAATATTTATATCAATTTTGCTTGGTGTTTGTTTTTTTAATATTTCTTTCTGTGTTTTTTTTTTTTTCAAATAATTTTTAGTACTTATAGTTGTGACATGATCAGGTGTTTGAATTTTAGTTTAAAACAAAAGACACTGCACAACAGTGTTCCCAATATTTTTCTGTTAGAGACATCTGTTATGATGTGAAATTTCTAACAAACAAGCAGTATAAGCACATTGTAAGTTGTGGATATCAGTAAACATACTTGAGGAATGCATGATATTGTGCAAAATTAAGTTAATAAAATGTATTTGTCTTCCATTTTTCTTTCCTAAGCTTGCTCAAGTATTGGACCAAACCAGAGATCCAGCTGAATATGTTGCTTGTGTTGATGGGCAGGTCCTCACCAGAGGAGACATGTTCACTCTTGGTTTATCGCAAGACATGAATGGGCAGGTGAGTTTAAATATTTTTCAAGCCATATCAGTGTTAAAGTTGTTTTTTATGTTGTTAAAATATGACTGCTACAATTCTTCAAAGATTCTGAACTCCTGTCTGAAAGTTGTTGAAAGAATGTGCATCAACAAGGTATGTCAATTTATGTAACCTACATTTGTTTCATGATATTTGAGAGGTTGGAATCGTATAAAAACTAAAAGAGTAAATCTCATAAACGTGGAAATGAAAAACAATGTCAGGCATGGTTTCGGATGTGAATTTAACATAGATGACAAAAAAGTGTCTCTTTACTTTGAACTTCTTGATTGTCCCTTTTTTATTATTATTTCTCTAGGGCATCAAAGTTTTTGCAGGAAACAGTCATGTAGTCCACACCTGGTTTCCACCTCTTTCCCTTGACCCAGCACAACACCTACCAGTACATCCTGTTGATAAATTTATGTTCACCTTTGGAGGTCAGATTCACCACAATATATTAATTATTTGATTTAATTGGAAGCCGCAGGCACAAGATCTGGACTGGGTTCTGATTCCTGTGTGGCATCCTGGACATTGGACACTATGCGTTAGTACAATACTTATTTGATATTCACCTTCATATTTACTGCCTTTCTTGAAAGTAGTCAAATTCATTCATTAATGTGCAGTAGTGTTCACCATCAGTGCGACATATTATTTCAGATTCTGAAGCCTAAACATAGGGAGATTTTCTTCCTTGATTCTATCAATGGCACTGGCTTCACTGATGAAAACCGCATCAGAACATTAAGGTTTTATAGGAATAAGTTTGAGTGTGGCATGTGTTCAATATGTTGTTCCGTTGTTCCACGGAGGCAAAGGTTCAGCATTAATCTTCATTTTTATGTAACAGTAAATATACAAATTGAATTTGTGAATAACATTTTAATGTCTGAAATTTGATAAGACACACATTTTGTAAGCAGTTTCTTGTTTCTTTTTAACAAAGACATGGGTTAAAGCTGGACCATCAAGAGACCGTTCTGTCTCACATCTGTCTTGCATTTTCATACATCTTTATAATTTTTATGTTGTGAAATATACCCTTGCTAATTTTTAACTTCTCTTATGATTTGCATCATCAGAGAAGTCTGTCTTCAGATGTCATCTGGTCCATGGACAGAATTTGTTGGCAACGATGTTGAGGTGAGATGTTATGATGGGACACTTGTGGTTCTTAAGAGCTGCTTATTTCAAACCGTTCCTGCTTTAAATGTTTATAAGCAATACTGTGGGTAAGGCTGTTGTCCTTTACCTCAATTTTATAGTTAAAGTAATGACGCATTACTTTTCTCTACCCTGTTTGAATTTTCTCTTAAACACCACAGGGATTGCCGAAACAAGGACTGTCCAACAACTGTGGAATGTTTGTAGTGATGGTAACATCCGCTTTCACCCACCATATTGTTGTATGGTTTGTGTAGATGTAATAATCAAAATTTTCTCAACAGTATGCACTGTACTTTGTGATGGGAGCATCATTTGATTTCAGCGAGGTAAAGAAAAAGATGAGAGTCTATTATTTCTGTTTGATATTTCATTAAATTTCAACCTGTGATGTACACAGAATGATATGATGACAATACGAAGATGGTGGTCTCTCACTCTCTTGACAAACTTCCCTGTGAAGTAAGAACAATAATGTACCACATCATGTTACAAATATGACAGTTTTTTTAAGAAAACATCCCTTTGTCCTTTTTAAAGGTCCAGAGAAGAACTGCAAAAGGAGAGAAAGCGGAAAAAAGTTGAGGAAAGGGAAAAATGTGAGGTGAGTTGTAGCTAAAATTCATGACTTTGTATTTTCAAATCATGTAATTTCTATTCACAGTACACTTTTGGTGTATGCTTATTTTTTTAAGTCTGAAATAAAATCAGGATAGAACAATTAAAAGGGTTGAATGACTTTTTATGTTATTTGGGCTTGCATTAATCTTCCACTTAAAAAAATCTATATTTTTACAGACTCTGTTTGCTGATGACCACAACTATGCCAAAGCAACCGAGGCACAAATTGAGGTTAGTTTTTAAAAATATGCATAACTAGTAATTTTGATTTGTGTATCTTTATGTGCAAATGAAACTACAACTCTAAATGATTTAGGCAAAAAAAAAAAAGTAAAATGTATTATTTGGACAGCGTTTTTTATACCATTACAGATGGATAGGATAAGGTACTGACAGATACTAAGTCTTAATTATTGTTTCATGCTCGTCACCATTCAGGTACAAAGTATACCGCCAATCTTACAGGTAAGATTCATTCATAATCATGTCATAGCCATTCTTCCAGGATAAGTCTTGCAATGCACCTGTTTTTTTTACTATCATTATTTTCAGATGCCTTTGATTGTCCTGGAAGCTATTCTCCAGGAGGTAATACTGGCACAGGGAGACACAGCTTACCTCACGTTGGCATTGACATGCAAGTCCTTTGAAGCCATTGTGTCTGACCCAGTGTTCAGGAAGAAGACTCACTTTGCTTGGTTGGATGGTAAGGACCTTTCACTTTTTTCACCTAAAACATGTGAAATTAGATTTCCACTACATAAAATAAGTTTTTCATTAACAGGTGAGATCAACTGGGAAAATTTTTCTGAATCATTCAAGGCAGAAAACAGGATTCCTTTTGCGGTTATCCAATGTTCTTCCTGTAACCGGCAGTATAAAGACTCTGTGGGCTTCACCGGGCATGGAAGACGAGGAGAGTTCCCTCGTTACTATTGTGATGGCATACCTGGACACTGCCCTGAATGCCAGTACTAAATGCAAGGAAGATATTAGTTTTTTTTCTTTTTTTTTTATGATGAAGCACATTTGCCTTTTTTCTTGTTCAGTCATTTGTTTTTGAAATATGTTAATAAAATATTATGTACATTTTTGAATGTTACTTTTGTTGTAACTCATTTGATTGAAATTATTTAGTTTTTATAGAAATGGTGTCATTTCCACACAGTTACATTGTGGCTGTATTTTGTTGTAGAGTAGAGCCAATAAAATGGTTGTAAATATATTGTAACAGTGTTGTTTAGTATTTGGATAACCTTGATTTAACAATTTAAAATACATGCTAAGTTCATAATTTTCAATATTTTATATGTGTAAATACAATGTTTCCTATACTTTTTCAACAATGACTGGAATCAATACAAATTTCATTTACAAACCTGACATACGGCACAAACAGAAACACAAATGTTTCTGCTTGTTTTAACAGTCAGAATGAACTGTTTTATAATAAAGCAAGCACATACAGAAACATTGTTTAGTTACAAAGTTATAATCCAAACATAAGATTAAAGGTAAGCTGAGCAAAAGTAGAGATCAGGTGGAAGTGATGGAAGCTCAGGTGAGGAGCAGTTGCACATCAAGCCGGAGTTTCTGAAGGGTGGAGGAGATAAGACCGGCGCCGTGATCAGGTGAGATGAAGACAGTTATAGTTACAATTTACACAGGTTTAATTTATGTATCCAGTGAATTTATTAAAAAAAGGTTTTCATATAGAAAAAAATAACTCCTGAACAGCAGATCATTCTCTCTGGCGGTGACCAGCGCAGCGTCTACGGCCGGGTCCGAAGATTATTTCTTATCAAATAAAATTTCTAAAACCTACTTTCTGTGTGAGTCTTTCCAGGTTGAAGCTGAATTTAAAGTTTTAAATGAATCACTGGGTTCTGCAACAATTGCATATTTAAGGTCTTTGGAGCGCAGTTTATAAATTGATTGCAATTAGAATAGATTTGTAATTTCTAAATGGAATAGTGGGACACCAACCAGTTTACTGGTTAAGACATTATGGTAAACAATAACAGTTGAGCTTGTTAGAAGTTCAAAAGTCATTTAATTTGTTAGTGAATTATATTCAAGATATGAATAATAAGAAAAATATTTGGCAAATAAACAGAATTGTGAATGAACGGACCAGGTTGGCCAAAATTGTTGACCAAACCTCTTTTCCATCTAGTCCTTATGAAATAATGAAAAGGACATTGTATATTAGATTTTAACTTATTTATTTTAAGAATACCATTCACAACATCTAAAACTATTATTTGAATTTCAACACCAGCAAGTATTTGTTTATGGATGGACTGGCGATGTGTCCAGGGTCCATCAGCAGCTCTCACCACCCCGCTATATGTGTATAATAATTAATGGAATGGATAGATGTGTTCTTAATGTAATGTACATTTGTCTCTAAAATATTAATTTAATTTGTTTTATGACTTTTGTTTGGGATAGTTAGGGTGTAAAGATAGATAAATACATCTCCATGATTCCTTCTTTTAGATTGTTTGTTAATATAATTTTAACATCCGAAAAGAAAGATTTAATAAACGTAATATATAACGTATCTCATTTCCTTAACGTTTAATTTGTAATTAATTTTAAATGTTAAAAGTGTTATTGGGTGTTTTGAAAAGTTTTGAAAGTGTAAGTTTTGAAAGGGGTAGTCAAATAAAATGCGTTATTATTATAATTATGAAAACACGGCGCACCCTTCATTTCCTTATTATTGTTTATTGTAGATTGTTTGTTACTAATGTAATTTTAACATCCGAAAAAAAGATTTAATAAAGATAAAAAAGCGGACATACCACGTGACTGACATACCACGTGACTGACATACCACGTCACTAACATAACGTAACACGTGGTATGTCATTTCCTAATTAGTAATTAATTTTAAATGTTAAAAGTGTTTTTGGGTGTTTTGAAAGGCGTTGTGAAATAAAATGCGTTATTATTATTATAATTATTAAAACACGGCTGGTACAGGAAATGGTGTCACTGGCGCCCCCTTCATTTCCGGAATGTAATAGTCCAATTTCCATATAAGGTATGAGACTGACAGTGGTCCGTCACCGCCCCTTTCCGCAGGCTGCAGCGAAGTGTACTTGCACGCCTTGCACTGCCGAAGCAGTGCAAGGCGGAATCGCGGGTGGTTGGAGCGAGATGGGGTCGGTGGAAACGGCGGAGCAGGCAGGTATTCTCGGCAAGTTCTTGAAAAGAGAAGACAAAAATTTCCTTAAACAAACGAACAGGACTCAGAGAGCTAGTCGCTACGAATTGCACAACAAAGTTCTAGAAACAAGATCAACAGGTGAGGCCAGAGTGACTACCGGTATGCGTTAACCATCTAGCGAAGACTTCTTCTTCTTCTTCTTGTTTTTTTTTTATGGCGGTTGGCAAACAACTTTTAGGTGCATTACCGCCACCTTCTAGACTGGAGTATGGATCAGATGTAAAGTCACTATAATCTTCCCATAATACCTGTTCTCCTTAGAAAATTAAAAATACTATTAAAAACTACGTCCCCCGATGATCTTTGAAGCAAACTTCTAATATCTAATGTATTTTTATTCCTATTTAAATTTCTAATTAACTCCCCCCTTTCTCGAACATACTTACGACATTCTAAAAAAAAATGTTGTATTGTTTCTAATTTCCCACAATAACTACAGAAACCTGTATCATGTTTATTTATTATTTTAAGAGTACTGTTTAAACCTGTATGTCCAAACCTTAATCTAGATATAATATCTTCTTCTTTTTTATTCCTGCTACATTTCCTATATTCTCCAACTTTTCTTTGGATGCTATAATAAAATCTGGCATTGCTTCCTTTATCCCACTGTTCCTGCCATTTATCCTTAATATACATTTTACTAATATTTTTAACCTCATTTTAATTTTTAAATCAACAATACACTTTTTTGCTGCATTCTTAGCAAAATTATCTGCCAGCTCATTCCCTATTACTCCAATGTGAGCAGGAACCCAAACTAATTTGACCAGAGATCCATAACTTTTAATCCTAAACATTAACTGATTAATATCAACTATAATATCTTGCCTTGATTCTGAATTTTGTTCTACAATACTTACTAATGCACTACTTGAATCTGAACAGATTACAACCGCTCTCTCTCTTGTTTCCTCAACCCATTCTAGAGCCATTAAAATTGCCATTAGTTCACCTGTGTATACTGTCAATTTGTCTGTTAGTCTTTTATTTCTCATAATATCTAAGTCCGGAATTATAAAAGCTATTCCTATATTATTATTTGACATTTTAGAGGCATCTGTATATATTTGTATATATTCCGCATATTCATTTCCAATATAATTTTCCACCTCTTTCTTTTCTAATTGTTTTCCTTTTTCCAGTAAACTTAAATCAACTTCCGCTATCTCAATTATCCATGGTGGGATAACAGGAAGAACAATCACAGGACTAATTAAACTATGATTTATTCCTATATCTCTTATTTCATTTTTTATAAACCATCCAAAAGTATTAATTTGCTTTTTTTCTTTTTCTTGACAAGATTGTAACATAATATATGGAGGATAACTTTCTTTATGTCCTTTAATATTTGCCCAGTAAGTTATTGCTAATTGTTTCCTTCTGAGCTCCAACGGCATCTCACCCATCTCAACTTGTAGAGCTGAAATTGGGGTACTTTTCATCGCTCCACAACAAAGTCTTAATGCTTGATATTGTATTCTATCTATGGTTTTTAGTAAACTATTTGAAGCTGAATTATATAAAATACATCCATAAACAAAAACTGACCTGATTAGACCAATGTAAATTGTTTTTAAAGCTTTCCTATCAGCTCCCCATTCTTTTCCTCTTAAACACCTCATTATATTTAAGATTTTTTTTACTTTTTTCAACTATTTTATTAACATGAGTCTTCCATGTAAGTTTTTTATCAAACCAGAATCCTAAATATTTTATTTGATCTATCCTTTCAATAACATTCTCATATAATTTCAGACTTGTAATAATATTTAACTTTCTATTTGTAAAAACAACAACTTTAGATTTAGATATTGAGATTCTAAATCCCCATTCTAAAGCCCAAGCTTCTACACTATGTAATGCCTCTTGTAGTTTCCTATTTACAAATTCAATATTTCTTCCCCTCTTCCAGATAAGGCCATCATCTGCAAATAATGAAACACCAAAAGATTTATCTATATTATTAAAAATATCATTAATCATTATAATAAATAGCATAGGATTTATTATACTACCTTGGGGAGTGCCATTTTCGATTTGATGCCTTGAACTTAAAACGCCACCTACCTTTACTTTTATATTTCTTTCCGTTAAAAATTTTTTAATCCATCTATATATTCTGCCCCTTATCCCCATTTGTTTTATTTTAATTAACAATCCTTCTTTCCATAACATATCATAAGCTTTTTCTATATCTAAAAAAATTGCTATTAGACTCTCCTTATTAATCTGAGCCCGTCTAATTTCATATTCCAGACATAATGCAGAATCTATTGTACTTCTACCTTTTCTAAAACCAAATTGATAAGATTTAATCTTTTCTTTCAACTCTAAATAATAAATTAATCTATTATTTACCATTTTTTCCATAATCTTACCAATACATGATGTTAAAGCTATTGGCCTGTAACTCTCAGCTGAGTGAGGATCTTTACCAGGTTTACAAATAGGTATAACAATTGCTTCTTTCCACTTGTCAGGTAATATTCCTTCCTTCCATACCTTATTATATAATTCTAATAATTTTTTTACTCATTTCACTAAGATTACTTAGCATACTGTAACTAATTTGATCATTCCCAGGAGTTGATTTACTGGAATTCTTCAATGCTTTATTCAACTCTATTAAAGAAAAATTTATATTAATAAGGTCCTCATTATCTTCATCATTATACAGTAATTCATTTTGATTCTGCAATGTAATTTCACGTCCTTTTTTTTCTTTACTATTTAGATTTTCCGTGCTATGTATCTTTGTAAATACTCTTGCTAATAATTCTGCTTTACTTTTACTATCTACTATAATTTTATCATCCTCTTTTAATACTGGAAAGAAATATTCTCTTGATTTACCAGACATTTTTTTTATAGTATTCCAAACCTTATCTAATGCAGTATTTCTCCCTAAGGATTCACAATATTTCCTCCAATAATCCCTTTTAGCATTTCTTATAATTTTCCTGACTTCTGCCTGTCTCCTTTTGTAATTTATTAAATTTTGGAAACAAATAATTTTTTAAAGAATTTTAAAAGCCTTATTCCGCATTTTAATTGCTCCTGAACATTCTGACGTCCACCAAGGAACTATTCTCTTTTTTTTTGTACCATTACTTCTAGGAATGGCTATTTTTGCTGTGTTAATAATGCTTTTACTAATTTCTAAATTCAATTCATTTATTGGTTTACTTGTATCTATATTTACCATATTAATCTCATTTATTATTCTAAATTTTTCCCAATTTGCATCCCCAAATCTCCATTTTCCCTCACTTTTTATCTGGTTTTCCGCTATATCAATTTCTACCTCAACAAAAATTGGATAATGATCACTTCCTATTGTACTTTTTTTTGCATATTCTCCAGCTGCAATTTTCCGCAAAAGATTGCGACACCAAAGTCAGATCAATAACTGATTCTTTCCCTCTGATCAAATCCACCCGAGTGCCTACACCATTATTTAACACTACCAATTCTTTTTCTTCAATCACTTCTTCTAAAACTCCTCCATTATAATCATCTTGCTCTCCCCATAAAGTACTGTGTGCATTAAAATCCCCACACCAAATTATCTTCCCTCTCCAATGTCTTAGGATTGTTTCAAGTTTTAATTTTTCCAAGTTTTTACAAGGATTATAATAATTTATTATTTTGATATTTCCATTATTTGTCCAAATTTCTACAGCAATAATTTCTAGATCTGTTATTATTTGAAGCTGAATGAATTTAATATTTTCTTTTATAAATATGGCACATCCTCCTCCATTCCCATTTATTCTATCTTTACGTAAAACTGAGTAACCATGAATATTAAATTGCAGTGATGATTTAAGCCATGTTTCTTGAATACATATTATGTCTGGTTTTGTATTTAAATTGTTTATGAAACCTTTAAATTCCTGTCCATTAGCTATTAAACTTCGAGCGTTCCATTGTAGAATTTGAATTATGCAACAATTAGAGAAGCCTCATTTTCAGATGATCCTTCCCCATGTCTAAGTTCATCATGAATTTTTTCCCATGACAGATCTTTGACATTAAAAAACTTTGTAGCTGCCTTTACTATAATTTTTATTTTTTCAGTCTTAGTTCTTGCTTGTTCTGAGCAATTAATGATATACGCAAGAAAAGGAATTAATTTTTCTAACGTGACATTACCCTGATTTTTATTAATCCCTTCTTCCTTTCCATAATTTGTTTTTGGATCATTTCCAATATTTTTCACCTCTTTCACTGCTTCAGCATATGTAATTCTCCTATCAATTTTAACTTTTTGAATTTCGGCTGCTTCTTTTCTAACCATACATCCTGCATATGCTGCAGTATGATTTCCTCCACAATTACAACATTTAACTGGGTTACTTCCACACTCACCATACGAATGTTCACCTCCACATCTACCACATCTCTGTTTCCCTTTACAAACATTCGCAGTATGACCATATCTTTGACACTTATAGCATCTGAGAGGCGGTGGAATATAGGCTCTTACATTAAAACTCATGTAACCAACCATCACCTTATCAGGCAGAACTTTATCTTTGAAATCTAATAGAATAGATGTACTGTCCATTTTCTCCCCATTCCTAAAAGCTTGCAATCGTTTGATGCCTATAATCTCTCCTCCTTTCATTACTTTCTTAAGCTCTTCCAAATTTTCTCCAACAGGGATCCCTGATATTACCCCTTTCACCCCTCTTTCTTCCCCCACTACCTTTCTTTCTAACACTTCTTTTTTGCATACCATTTGTAGTTTTATTGCCTTATTCTTTTGTTCAGCATTCTTACAAATAATAAGCAGGCTCCCATCTCTTAAAACTTTAGCTAGCTCTACATCTCCGATGACTTTCTTTAATCCATTTGATAGATTGATAGGACTTACCCCAATCATATCTTGTCCAGCCTTAAACTTTAAAATAACTTTAAAGTCTTCCATCATTATTTTCTTTTTTATTTCCACTCTTTCTTCCTCATCTTCAAGAGACCTTTTACCGGCATTTATTCCCTTTTTACCTTTATCCTTTCCCCCTCCCCCTCTTCTATTTTCTACCATAGACCATCCTGTATCCATATTTTCATCTTCTGAACACCCTCCACTACAACTAGCCATCTAGATCCACTCACAGCCCAGATTATGCCAAAAACCACCTTAATACTCGCCAAAATAACACCTAAACGCTTTCTGTCTCCAAGCTTCCTGCGATCCGTGTGCTCACGTGACCTCTCGGCGTCGACCCTCTAGCGAAGACTGAAGGGTTCTGCCGCTCCTATATTCCAGCACGCTGATGAGGCAGATCAGCTTCACCTGCGCTGGCTCCACAGACTCCTCACGAAGATCCTCGCTGAAAGAAGATGCAACACTCGCACTCACACTCTCATGCACAAGCTCTCACACCGGAACTCTGACACATCCGATCTGTTACGAGCAGCAACATTTTTTAGCTAGCGATTTAAAATATATCCCTAAAATTGTATACATTACAAGTAAAACAGACAGAAGAAATGTACTTACATATTATTTCGTTTTTTATTTTATTTATACTGATGACTTGCAAAATGTTTGCAGATATATGAAAAAACAAATGCTTAAAATTTTACTCACGTCTTTCTCACTTAATAATGAATTTTGTTTGAATTTATTTTCTAAACATTTTGTAACATTTTTCACAATGGTCTGATCTGAACTATTTCTCCAAATTAGAATTTAATCCTGTTGCGAACAGGCTGCAATAAACTTTTTGGATAAAACAGACTCCTTCACCCATGTGAGGTGAACAGCAACTGGGGCCATCCAGACTACACATGCCTCTATAACTTTAGAGTGCATGGAGAACTTGCTGCATGAAGAGGACACTCTCTTTCATATATGTGTTGTATATGTTTAATGTGTTTAATTTAGTAAAAGTATTTATTTAAAGAGTGAAACACAGTCCTCACAACTAGCTGCTGTCAGAACCTGGGAAGCAGTGACTGGTGTCAAAACTGTTTTTCTTCTTTCAGAGATTCTGTTACAGCTTTGTTTTAATGTGTTTCTTTTTGTGTATGTGTTTTTTATTTTTGCCCTCTTGATGCCAGTCAGCCTCGGCAGATGGCTGTTCATCCTGAGCCTGGTTCTGCTGGAGGTTTCTTCCTTTTAAAGGGAGTTTAAAATTTAAAAAAAAGCAAGGACAAAAGTCCTCTCTGAACCACGACCTAATTATGAGTAAGCAGCAGAAGATGAGTTTAGTTTACATGACATGGCGCACATTTAAAACAGATGATGTCATAAAAGTGTTAGAAGACATCCAGAATGGACTGGACTGGACTGTTCTAGTGTAAAATAATAAAAATAAAAAATATTAGGGTTTCAAAGTGTAGCTAGTACAATACTGAACTGGTTTAAAAAATAAAGCATTGCAGCATTATTTTTAATGGCAGTATCCTGGTCCTCTGGAAGCCTAGTGTTTGTAAATGAGCCGGACACAGAGATCATACAGTGAGCATGTTTTAGGTTCAAACATTAGCCAGGCATGGATGTTCTGTTCTATCAGCAAAATATATTCTCCTTGGATGGTGACCTCCAAGACGAGGTCACCATCGTCTTGGTGACCTCAACAATGGTCGAGGTTTCCCTTTTCTAAAAAGAAAAACTTATACAATTGCTTCTACAATTTACCTTGTATCAACTCCATTAGAGGCCAGTTGAGTAACAATTGCCTTGGCAAAGACCATCAAGCTGACATCTTGGGTAATTTTTATAAAGTTTTAATAATCTTGCTCTTGGAGTTTTTGCTTACAGTGAAAAGTTTTAAAGTGACAGGGTAACCACAGTGTCTAATGTTCTGCAATTTTGTCCCATTAGCCTATATAAAAAAGGACTAGGATCTACATTTTCCTGCCCAGGTCTAACCCATGTACGGTCAGCCCATGCTTAGGTCATGTGGGTTTAGTGTGGTCAGCCCACATGGGCTTCCCATGTTGAACCCATGACACTGAAACCACATGGGTCCCATGTAGCGTTGCCTATTTCTGTCCCATTCCCTTTTAGCCCACATTAATGTTGAATAAGGCCCATACATTTAGCCCAAATGGGCCAACAATATGGGTCCCATTTTAGGTTAACCATATGGCAGTTCGCCCAGATAAAATCCATGCCCACTCATTACCCATGTGGCCCACAACAAACCCAAGTGGGGTCCACCCACGCATGCTGGCTGGGTCTTGGAATAAAAATGTATTCCTGCCAACAGGTTACGAATGTAGGGAGGTTTGAATCGACGACGGTCGAAACAGTAAGTGATAAAAGCGAGAACTGAAGGTATACTGAAAGGGTAGAGGGGTATTTTTCGAGCCGCGCAGAATTTGGCGAAAGTTTGCCAGGCAAATGTGTATGAAGAAAGCGTGGAGGTGCCGAGGCCTGATTTGATGTAATATCGAGCTGAGTGAAGGAGGGAGTTACGTGAGCCGCTTAGTTCAGAATCAGGTCCTCGAAGGCTGGAATTGGGGCGGGGTGAGCGTCGGCGGAGGGACACAGCTGGAGGAAAACCTGAAATTTAGAGCGGGACAGAGCGTCGGTGATGCTGTTAGTATAGCCGGGGACGTGCCGAGCTGTAATGATAAAATTGTCAGTTACGGCCTGCCATGTGATGCGACGAATAAAAGGCATCCCAGCCAGCATGCGTGGGTGGACCCCACTTGGGTTTGTTGTGGGCTACATGGGTAATGAGTGGGCATGGGTTTTATCTGGCGTACTGCATGGGGCCCATATGGTTAACCTAAAATGGGACCCATATTGTTGGCCCATTTGGACTAAATGTATGGCTCATATTCAGCATTAATGTGGGCTATCTGGGAATGGGACAGAAATAGGCATTGCTATAGGGGACCCAAGTGGTTTCAGTATCATGGGCCCAACATGGGAAGCCCATGTGGGCTGACCACATTGAACCCACATGACCCAAGTCCTTTTTTATATGGGCTAATTGCAGAACATAGAGACTGTGGTTACCCTGTCACTTTAAAACTGTTCACTGTATGTCAAAAGCAAAAACTGCAAGAGCTCACTGTATGATCTCTGTGTCCGGCTCATTTACAAACACTAGGCTTCCAGAGGACCAGGATACTGCCATTAAAAATAATATTTTTTCTTTTTATTATTTTACACTAGAACAGTCCAGTCCAGTCCAGTCCAGTCTGGATGTCTTCTAACACTTTTATGACATCATCTGTTTTAAATGTGTGCCATGTCATGTAAACTAAACTCATCTTCTGCTTCTTACTCATAATTAGGTCAGGGTTCAGAGAGGACTTTTGTCCTTGCTTTTTTAAAATTTGTTGATCAATTGGATGTTCAGACATCCAAAACGTTTATTGCAGCCTGTTCGCAGCAGGATTCAATTTCTATTTGGAGAAATAGTTCAGGTCAGACCATTGTGAAAAATGTTGCAAAATGTTTAGAAAATAAATTCAAACAAAATTCATTATTAAGTGAGAAAGACGAGAGTAAAATTGTAAGCATTTGTTTTTTTATATATCTGCAAATATTTTCCAAGTCATCGGTATAAATAAAATAAAATAATAAAAAACAACATTTCTGTTAATGATTCATTTTCTACATTTTCATTTGGTTGCAATTGAACCTTTTTGTTCATTTTTTGTTCTGTTTGCACCGTTGTCAATAAAGGTTGGTGAATTGTAGTAGGCACTTTACACATCCACTGAAGAAAATAGTTCCACAGCACATTTGAATAAGGAGGACTATATTTATCTAATTTCATTGAGAACGTTTGTGAGTGCTACATCAATTTTACATTTGTTAAACCGATGAAGCACTCTCAAAATTAATCTTGTGTTTCTCGGAAAACGTAAAATTGTTAACTGCGGATGAATATGCGGTTTCAAAATCAAGCGGATTTTCTTCAGCAGTCCGTTGGCGCGGAGTCTGCAGGTTGGCTGTGCTACGAAATAATCTGTAAGTACATTTCTTCTGTCTGTTTTACTTGTAATGTATAAAATTTTAGGGATAGATTTTAAATCGCTAGTTAAAAAAAATGCTGCTCGTAACAGATCGGATGACCGGAGTACCCCAAAAGAGACTTAATTATTATTGTTATTTTTGCTTTTCTTTCGGGTGATAATTTTTCTGATATTGTTAACACACACAATAAGCATATTTTGGTGATCAATAACAGAGGAACAGCACTGATTAGGCGCATCTCCCCTCTACAGGTATCTTGGGCAGAGGCCTTTCGAGAACGAGCTGAGGCGGGTTTTTTTTCTTTAAAATTTGAATTATAGTAATGCACTGGACAACAGAGAGCTAAAGATGGGGCAGAAAAAATCTCTGGGGCAGAAAACGGAAGAGGGGCAGGTAAGGCTTCCTATCAAGCTAGAAGAATGATAGAAAACATGTTAACAAAATACCTCAGACCTGCAGCACACAGGCGGTTCTAGACACAGGCTAACAGAAGTGGCTCTTTGGCTCAAATATATTACATTATGAAATATTGCCCTGTTTTTTGTTTCATTCTTTTTTTAATTGCCCTGTAGGCAGCAATTTATTCACATATATGTACATTTATTATTGATACCTTAATTAAAGATAAGTTGTACAAATTTATGTCATTGGGGGGGGCGACGACATGTTCACATACACCTCAGAAAGTATGTAGTTGCGCCCCTGAATGTGACAGCCAATCAGAAAGCGCGGTGACGTAAGAAAGGCGGGAATCCCAAACAGTTGACATGGCAACTGAGAGTCCGTTGGACTGATATGTGGAAATGTTTATTTCTATGTGTAAAGATCATTTTTATATATGTTTATTATATGTGGTTATGTTTATTCAGTTAAAAATGTTAACTACAAAAAAATATAACTCACCTCCAAATCATAGTGCAGCAAGTAGAGCGGCTGCTCCCGCCGTCTTTTTATCAAACATCTTTTCTTTTGTTATGTCTTCTATCGCTTAAAATGAGTCCACAAACTATCACTACTGCTTCTACATTGTCATCCATGTTTGATTATTCTAAATTCACGTTTGGTATGTTGGGGTTTTTACTGGATTTTCTTCTGGAATCGAGATGTTCGTGAGTGGAATCGGTTAATGTGTGGTGTGTTGCTCCTGCTGTGAGGCTGGACACACAAACCGATTGAATCTGTTGGACTTTTATCAGCTCGTGTCGTGTGTGGTCACAGAGGTTTGGAAAATCAAAAATTATTTCTTGCGCGGCCCGGTACCAATTGGTCCACGGACCGGTACTGGTCCGCAGCCCAGGGGTTGAGGACCACTGATCTTGAGAACTACGAACACCGTGAAAGCTCAAACCACGTGTTTCAGCGAAGTTGTCCCCTACACACACACACATATATACATACTGTATATATATGTATGTGTGTGTGTATTTAAGATGCTTTGTGTTAGTCAGCAACCCCTCTTCCATGACATTGTCTTTTCTCTTTTTGTGCAGCTATATTGAAACGAAGCCTTCGTTTAATGAGTAATGGATACTACGACTCTAATGGGGAACCAACAGTTTCCTACCAAGAGACGAGAGTCAGGTATAATATATAAGCTTTTTTTTAGCCCTTAAGTTTAACAGTCATCTGCTGATCAATGCACATATTTTAACACTTGTATTTTTTCCCTCTTGTGCCAGGAGTAGGACAAAAAGATGCCCAGTTTGCAGTAAAATGCAAGATAACCACCAAGAGAATGATTTGCTTTTCACTGTAAAAGAGGGGATTGTCAGTCAGTTACAACGTAATGGGATCATCTTTGTCATCTTGCTCTTGTCTGGTAAATACTCTCCTTCCACAAACAAACAATTTGAAAGTTTTGTAGAAAGTCTGTATTTTCTATGTTATGTCACTGACTGTCATCGTCTGCTCATGTTCTTCAGGATGTAGCTGCATATTTTCTGCTCTGCACTTAAGACCTTCAGAGTCAATAGTTTCAGTAACTCCAGTGGACATGGTAGGTTTTCTCTTCCTAATCTTAACTCTGATTTAAATATCCTGAACAAACTTGAGAACAAGCTGTTAATTTCAATGTTGTGACAAACTTTCTGTCTCTGGATAAAGAAGGATCAAGAAAAGCTCCCAGAGGGTTTCCACGAAGATCTGCAGGAGATGAAGAGGAAACTCGAATACCCTTGGCCCAACTTTGCTTCCCCGTCGGGGAATCGAACCCCGGTCTCCCGCGTGACAGGCGGGGATACTCACCACTATACTAACGAGGAGATTTGAGAGCAACAGACCATGTAGATTGTTTGGGATGCCTTTACAACAAGAACCCATAGGCCCAAACATTGTCATTCAGGTCTGTACAACAACACAGAGCTTTCATCTACAGAACTACGGACACCGTGAAAGCTCAAACAACTTGTTTCAGCGAAGTTGTCCCAGTTATCTATATATATATATATATATATATATATATATATATATATATATATATATATATCTATACACTATATATAGTGTATATATATATATATACTGTATGTGTATATACAATGTGTGTGTGTATTTAAGATGCTTTGTGTCAGTCAGCAACCCCTCTTCCATGACTGTTTTTTCTCTTTTTGTGCAGCTCCATTGAAACGAAGCCTTCGTTTAATGAATAATGGATACTACGACTCTAATGGGAAACCAACAATTTCCTATTGAGAGACGAGAGTCAGGTATAATATATAAGCTTTTTTTATCCCTTAAGTTTAACAGTCATCTGGTGATCAATGCACATATTTTAACACTTGTATTTTTTCCATCTTGTGCCAGGAGTAGGACAAAAAGACGCCCAGTTTGCAGTAAAATGCAAGATAACCACCAAGAGAATGATTTGCTTTTCACTGTAAAAGATGGGATTATCAGTCAGTTACAACGTAATGGGATCATCTTTGTCATCTTGCTCTTGTCTGGTAATTTCTCTCCTTCCACAAACAAACAGTTTGAAAGTTTTGTAGAAAGTCTGTATTTTCTATGTTATGTCACTAACTGTCATCTTCTGCTCATGTTCATCAGGATGTAGCTGCATATTTTCTGCTCTGCACTTAAGACCTTCAGAGTCAATAGTTTCTGTAACTCCAGTGGACATGGTAGGTGACTCTCTTCCTAATCTTAACTCTGATTTAAATATCCTGAACAAACTTGAGAATAAGCTGTTAATTTCAATGTTGTGACAAACTTTCTGTCTCTGGATAAGGATCAAGAAAAGCTCCCAGAGGGTTTCCACGAAGATCTGCAGGAGGTGATGCAGAAACTCAAATACCTTTTACCACCAGCGGATCTGTTGCCCAACTTTGCTCTGGAGTCTCAAGGTGAGCTATTAGAAAAACGATCATAAACCAGATTGCAAATTTTCAGTATTAAGGTTTCTTAACTCACTATTTCTGTTTTTTGTGCAGGTGCCAGACTTGTGCACACGATGACCTCAGGAGCATTTGAGAGCAACAGACCATGCAGATTATTTGGGATGCCTTTACAAGAAGAACCTATAGGCCCAAACATTGTCATTCAGGTCTGTACAACACTCAGAACATTAAATGAATATTAGGCAAAGTGGTGTTTCTTTTTGATAAAATATTAGGCTGTACGATTTCCTTTTTTCTTAGTCTTGGTGTAAATGACTTTTCTAATATTTTGTGTCTCCTCATGTCATGTATTTGTTGACATGATAATCGATGCTTTTATTTTGAAAGGGCTTGGAACGGTAAGGTGACTGACGCAAAACGGTAGAAGTAGCGCGGCCGTTGGGGCAGAGAAAGTTGACATGAACGAGTCGGAGTGAAGGGGAGATAGTTGGGGTGTGATTCAGGGTGACAATCGGTTGGTTGGCGCTTGGTTGATGAGGGAACAAGGTGAGTGTGTTGTCGTGTATATATGTTTATTTTTCCTGCGGAACGTGTATTTCTCTATTGGGTGTGACGGTTGTGTTTTGCCACTAGATGGTGCTGATTTACTATGGTCAACCGTCAACAGTTGAAATACGTTGCATTTTATTTCGTGACAGGGATTTTGGATTTTAATAAATACATCTATTGTAAAACATAATTTTAGCACAGAAGGTAAAGGATTTATATGTTAAGGTCAGAACAACACTGTTTGAGTACTAATGTTATTTTATTTGTATATTTTGTAGCTCTTACGGTGAGTTCACAATAAAAGGCTGTTCAATAAAGGACTGTGAACCATCAGTTTAAGAGACCATCTTATTCAACCGGGACGCTACACTTGGTACCCCACCTAAACTTTGTTTTATACTCTGACTTCAGGGAAGAACTCACCTGAATCCTGGACAATGCTGGGCCTTTGCAGGATTCCCAGGACGTTTATCCGTCCAACTGTCCCATAAAGCCACTGTCACTCATGTGTCGCTGGGTCATATTCCTAAGATAATATCCCCATCTTCCAGAATCTCCAGTGCTCCGAGGGAATTCTCTGTCTATGTAAGTCAAGCAACACCACATGTATCACATATGTGTCCACCTATACTGTGGATGAAGGGGCTTTAAAATGTTAGCAATGATTTAGTAACATATCACCTGATCTCATGCAAACTTTCTGTTTGCACAAATGAATTTTCTGCTTATCTCAGCATACGATGTTTTTAGATACACCAACTAACTTTCATATATACAAAGAACAGGATAATGAACTGCATTTCTATCTAATTTTGTCTCAGGGATAGAAGGACATAAACGATGAGGAGAGTTTTTTGGGAGCTTTCCAATATGAAGAAGATGGCAGCAGGATACAGACCTTCAAAATTCCTGTAAATATGTCAAATTAATGTTTTATTAACCAAATACAACAGTTCTTACAGAAGCCCAGAGTGACTGATCCTGTTATAAATATTGGTCATTTTTTATAACATACAACCATAAGGTTCTTCACACCACTTTTATTATGTCTTGACAGCAAAATACATCAATCTGTTATCACAAAACAATTGTTTTTGTTGCCTCACGATAAGAAACAAATGAAAATCAATTCCAGTGTTGCTGGATAATATTTTGTTTTCTGGTTAGGAAGATATTAGTATAATTCCATGATATCTTCAAAAATCTATACAAAATATATTTACATTAAGGACAGTTGAACTAGGCTTCCATTCACTTTATTCAGATCTCCTATGTTTCCATTGTCTTGTCTATTTTTTGCTATGGATTATTAATCTAACCCTAATAATTTGTATCTCTCTTGGCTCACAGGATTATAAAACTGACTCCTTCACCCATGTGAGCCTACAGGTGAACAGCAACTGGGGCCATCCAGACTACACATGCCTCTATAACTTTAGAGTGCATGGAGAACTTGCTGCATGAAGAGGACACCATGTTTCATATATGTGTTGTATTTGTTTAATGTGTTTAATTTAGTAAAAGTATTTATTTAAAGAGTGAAACACAGTCCTCACAACTAGCTGCTGTCAGAACCTGGGAAGCAGTGCTTCGTGTTAAAACTGTTTTTCTTTATTTCAGAGATTCTGTTACAGCTTTGTTTTAATGTGTTTCTTTTTGTGTGTGTTTTTTATTTTTGCCCTCTTGAAGCCAGTCAGCCTCGGCAGATGGCTGTTCATCCTGAGCCTGGTTCTGCTGGAGGTTTCTTCCTTTTAAAGGGAGTTATCCTCTCCACTGTTGCCTTGTGCTTGCTCAGGATGGGGGATCCCTTGGATTAAATATCCACCTTGATCGGCTGGTGACCCCTCCGCAGAATTGCCACCGATTCGCCAACGATCGGAGCCGCACTGCGATTTCTCACCGAGATCGCGGTGGATCACAACCAATGCCCCATGATCAACCAGAGCCCTGGTACGAAGAGGCGCCGTACCATCAACCGAGGGCCTGCTGGGAACCGCCGCCGCGGTTTTGACCTGCGTCGCTCTTCCAGCCGGTACCGCCCTTCCATGCTCCATCTGCACGGCGCTGGGACTCGGGACCACGTGGGCAGCCTGCACCACGTTGGAACTCGGGGACACGGCGAAACTCGGTGCCACGTCCACAACCTTCACAGTGCCAGCAACCCAGATTGCAACGACCGTCACAGGGACGCCGAAGACAGCGGGCGCGCAACCACTCTGCCCAGCGTCTGCAATCCCAAGCGGAGGACCTCACGCTTCCTAACCAGGGGGGAGTGGGCCAGGCGCAGTCCACAGATGACGGGGGTCGGTCGGACGATCCAGACTTTTCTAAAAATGTCTGGATTGTCCACCGAATCATCAAGGTGACCCACCACCTACATAATGTTGCCGGGGACGATACGGAGGACCTCCCGCCGTCCCTAAGGCGCCTCATGGACCACCTGGTGGGGGTCATAGTGCCCGCCTTCCCCACAGAAGAAACAAAGGCGAGGATCGAGGCTAACGCCAAGGAATGGACAGTTAACACCATCCAGATTCTGAGGCAGCACTAGAAATCCTGTCTAGAAAGGAACCTGTACCTCTTGTTAGAGACCGGTCCGGGTGATTGGGAGTCCACTTTCGTCGTGGCTACCAGGTGGGCTCGGCGTAACCTGGGATGCCGCCTGCAGGACGCTACGGTGCACCAGGCTCACGCCTGGCTAGAGGAGCGGCTATCTCAACCTGAGCCGGTGGCTGGTCCCTCACGGCTCAGTTCTGGGACCACAACGGAACCACAGGTCCAAACCGCGGGAGACAATCAAGCTACTGTTCCGACACTGAACGTAGCCCGCCCGGGTTCCGATGTGGACGGTCGGGGAAAGACCTTTCAGTCGGTTGGAACCATGACTGATCCGGTTCCATCCGACTGGCCTTCAAGTCGGGCCGGGTCGGAGGCCGACGTAGCAGTCCCCAGTCCTTAACGTGGTGGAGGGGTTTGAGTATCCCTATGAACCAGATGGAGATTTTGTCTTGAGGTTCAGGCTTTAGTGAGGTTTCTCAGGACAGGATGCCATTGGGGAGGGATCAGACTAAGAGCGATTCAAGATTTTCAGTGAAGGACTACCAAAGGGATCAGGCAGTTAAGAAATGGATAGGATAGAATATTTCTTCCTGTGATTTCTTTGAGATTTTTCTTGCACTTCCTTACTTAGATATTTTGCCCGTATGGATGGTCATGTGTGCAAATAGAGAGTAATACATATGCCACTGTGATGGAGTCCAGGGGCTCCATCCCTATTGATTATTGATGTTTATTTACAGAACAAATTCTTTTTGTTGCATTTCTTTATTTCAGTGTGTTTTTGTTGGGTTAATTGAGTCTTACCTTTCGGGTGTGTCTCCTCAGAAGGGTGGAGCAGAAAGGGAGACAAGTGCTCCAGGTGCAGTTAAAAGCTGGAGCATACCATGTCAACTAATAGGGGTTATGCTCTGAAAGTTTTATTAAGTTTAATTTAATCTTTTGATTGACCTTAAGATTAGTTTGTTTCTAATTTGCATGCATGTAAATATTTATTTGTACCATTATTTTGTGTTAGGTTTGTGTAAATAATTTCTTGTTTTGTTTGTCACCCCTTTACCTGGTGTGGGTGGAATTGGCCAAAGGATAAAGCCAGCTTCTTTGTTTCACTGAGGAAATGTTGGTCGGTGTAATGGTGACCTGCAGCACCAAATAAAGCTGCTCCAACTAGATTTTGCTGCCTCGCCTCACCTCCTTTCGACGCAGTGCCTCCGTTGGTCAAAGTGACAGCCACTCTGATTGAATTTCAACACGTTTTAACCATTATAAGCATAAATTTAGACATACAATTTGTTTACTGTGAACTA
The DNA here is from genome assembly GCF_002775205.1 of Xiphophorus maculatus. Classification (NCBI taxonomy): domain Eukaryota; kingdom Metazoa; phylum Chordata; class Actinopteri; order Cyprinodontiformes; family Poeciliidae; genus Xiphophorus; species Xiphophorus maculatus. The sequence continues at coordinate 17,116,353 of NC_036445.1, forward strand.
ATTTATCAATGTAACGCATTTTCATTACAAACTATTTTGTAATAGTAGCACATTAATAATAAAATAAATGTTATTATCAATGTAACTCATTAATCAATAAATATATTGATTGAGTACAATCAATATGTTTACAAATATATTGTGTTTCATTATTATCTTTTAATCATGACTGGAAATCAACAACATTTCAAAGGAAAAATAATTGAAACTATGAATAATATAGGAAATAGTGCCACCATTTCCAAATAAGTATGGGACTGACCTCTCCCACCTTCTGCAAATCAGAAAAAATTGGTTATCAATCAACTCGACTGCATTTGTGCTGGTTTGTGCAGCAAACATTTTTGTTTGTGCTGCTTTGGTTTTGAAGATATTAAAGAAAGTTTAAAGGTCAGAGGTCAACCAGCCGCCCACTGCCCCCTTTTTACAAAATCAAACTGACTAAAGGTAGTCAGGTTGATTGACACTGATTTTGTTTGATTTGCAGAAGGTGGGTGGGGCAGATTGACCTTTTGTGACCTCTGGAAACATTTCTTAATATCTTTAAAATGATAGCAGCACAAACAAACTGCTTTTAATGTAGTTCAAACACGTTTACAAACTCTGAAGTTGGTTTTGAATGTGGACAAGACAAAAGCAATGATTTTCTCACATGCCAGAAAAATACCAGAAACTTCCCTATTGCTTACCACTGCTGTAGGAGCACAAATCGAGTTTGTCAGTAATTATAAATATCTTGGTTTTATTCTAGATAATGAACTCTCTTTTAAAAATCACATAGCAAATCTACTACGGACATTGAAAAGGAAAATTGGGTTTTATTATCGAAATGGATCTTGTTTTACACTCAAAGCTAGAAGAAAATTGGTAGCAGCGACATTCCTGCCACTTTTGGATTATGGAGATGTTCTATATATGAATGCTTCGACCAAATGTCTTCGATCATTAAATACTGTGTATCATTGCGCTTTAAGGTTTATAACCGGTAGTCGACGTCTGACACATCATTGTGATTTGTACGCAAAAGCTGAATGGCCTCCTTTAAGTGTACGGAGAAACAATCATTTAATGATCCTGATGTATAAATGTTTACTCGGTCTAACCCCAGCATATTTATCCACTCTCCTTTTTGCTCAGGTCCCTCTTGAAAATGAGATCTAGATCTCAACGGGGTTTACCTGATTAAATAAAGGAATATGAACAAACAAAAAATGTTGCTATGCAAACTTAGGACAAACCATTTTTGTCTGATTTGAAGAAAGATACATTCATTTGGCAGCATAAGAGTTGAATAAATTTTTGCTGTAAGATGATCTAAAATGAGTTTTAAAACATTCTCATGAAGTCCAGCAGTTAATTATATGCGGAAAGCCTCTGTTTAATATTGTGATGTCACATAGGCTGATGTGTCATCAGGCGCTTTTGGAGCTTTTGTCAATAAGAGACGAGTTCCACTCAGATTTCTCACTTTTGTTGCAATTCAGTTCAAGGAGAAAGTCAGATTTCGAAGACCTGATAGCTCAACTAAACCATGGTGGAACACGGTAAAAGTAAGTATTTTGTTTTTTAATTTAGTGACAAAGAAACCAGATCTAATTTTTGTGTAAGATTTCTGAGGAAATTGTGATGGCAATGTTAGAGATAGTTTACACACAATAGGCTGTGAGTAATCTGATTTTTAGCACAACATCAAATAATTTTAGTTACTTTTGAGTCTCCGTTACTCATGTGTCCTTGGCTCATAGTCACAAGATTTCCCCCCCAATTGGCTCAATCTGCAGTGCTCCAAAATATTTTTCTGCCTGTATAAGTCATGAAACATGAGTGTCCCAACTCTAAGAAGCCATATATAAAACACAAATGCACCTCAGCAATTGAGGAGGTGAATCAACATAAAATGCAAACCCATTTTCTGTTTAAGGTTGTGAGAAATCTGTTTTTGAGCTCAAATCATTTTAGTTACTTTTGAGGCAAATATCAAAAGTCTCAGTTGTGCTTCTAGCACCTTTTTTTTTTTTTTTTTTTTTTTGCATATTTGACAACTTCATTGAGTAAACATGAAAACAGCATCAAAATAGTAAGAGGTTTTACACAATTTAAAGCCAGTTTATGGTTTTCTCACTTTACATATTAAATTCACTGTGATAAGAGATTAATAATCTGATCAGCTAGTGATCTGGCCTGAAATCTGACTTTGTAACTGACTTTGTAAAGACCGTTACAAAGTTGGCCTTCTGTCCTGGGGCGACCCTCACCTGTTTGGCGTCCTGGGCGAAGCCCCCACTCCCCAAACTGTACTCAATATTAACAATTTGCTAAATTGCAATGTTTAAGGACTTCAGCACTTAAATTTTGATTTTACTTTCACTCTGGGCATAAACAAAAATAATCTGCAAACCCAAATTTAAATAATTAACCTTAGACTAGTGAACATGCTTTGCAAAAATACTTCTCCTTAACATTTTTTTCTTTGCAATTAGTTATCAGACCGAATAAAATACATAAAATAGCTTCAAAATCACAAACTTCTGCATGTTTGGGGGAAAACCAATTTGTTCCACAGTTTAACCAGGTGCCTAGCCTTCAAGACAATACACAGGGCAAACCTGACCCACCTCAACAGGTGTTACGTCAATTCGCGTTTCCCCATCAGATACGGTTCCCCCAGCGCTCATAACAAGCACGCGCGTAACAAGCACGCGCTTGTTCAGAGCGTTCATCTACAGAACTACGGACACCGTGAAAGCTCAAACAACTTGTTTCAGCGAAGTTGTCCCAGTTATCTATATCTATATACTGTATCTCTTTCTATCTATCTATCTATCTATCTATCTATCTATCTATCTATCTATCTATCTATCTATCTATCTATCTATCTATCTATCTATCTATCTATCTATCTATCTATCTATCTATCTATCTATCTATCTATCTATCTATCTATCTATCTATCTATCTATCTATCTATCTATCTATCTATCTATCTATCTATCTATCTATCTATCTATCTATCTATCTATCTATCTATCTATAGTGTATATATATATATATATATATATATATATATATATACTGTATGTGTATATACAATGTGTGTGTGTATTTAAGATGCTTTGTGTCAGTCAGCAATCCCTCTTCCATGTGTTTGTTTTTTCTCTTTTTGTGCAGCTCCATTGAAACGAAGCCTTCGTTTAATGAATAATGGATACTACGACTCTAATGGGAAACCAACAATTTCCTATCGAGAGACGAGAGTCAGGTATATTATATAAGCTTTTTTTTATCCCTTAAGTTTAACAGTCATCTGCTGATCAATGCACATATTTTAACACTTGTATTTTTTCCATCTTGTGCCAGGAGTAGGACAAAAAGACGCCCAGTTTGCAGTAAAATGCAAGATAACCACCAAGAGAATGATTTGCTTTTCACTGTAAAAGATGGGATTATCAGTCCGTTACAACGTAATGGGATCATCTTTGTCATCTTGCTCTTGTCTGGTAAATTCTCTCCTTCCACAAACAAACAATTTGAAAGTTTTGTAGAAAGTCTGTATTTTCTATGTTATGTCACTGACTGTCATCTTCTGCTCATGTTCATCAGGATGTAGCTGCATATTTTCTGCTCTGCACTTAAGACCGTCAGAGTCAATAGTTTCACTAACTCCAGTGGAGATGGTAGGTTTTCTCTTCCTAATCTTAACTCTGATTTAAATATCCTGAACAAACTTGAGAACAAGCTGTTAATTTCAATGTTGTGTCAAACTTTCTGTCTCTGGATAAGGATCAAGAAAAGCTCCCAGAGGGTTTCCACGAAGATCTGCAGGAGGTGATGCAGAAACTCGAATACCTTCTACCACCAGCGGATCTGTTGCCCAACTTTGCTCTGGAGTCTCAAGGTGAGCTATTAGAAAGAAGATCATAAACCAGATTGCAAATTTTCAGTATTAAGGTTTCTTAACTCACTATTTCTGTTTTTTGTGCAGGTGCCAGACTTGTGCACACGATGACCTCAGAAGCATTTGAGAGCAACAGACCATGCAGATTATTTGGGATGCCTTTACAAGAAGAACCCATAGGCCCAAACATTGTCATTCAGGTCTGTACAACACTCAGAACATTAAATTAATATTAGGCAAAGTGGTGTTTCTTTTTGATAAAATATTAGGCTTTACGATTTCCTTTTCTCTTAGTCTTGGTACCCCACCTAAATTTTGTTTTATACTCTGACTTCAGGGAAGAACTCATCTGAATCCTGGACAATGCTGGGCCTTTGCAGGATTCCCAGGACGTTTATCCGTGCAACTGTCCCACAAAGCCACTGTCACTCATGTGTCGCTGGGTCATATTCCTAAGATAATATCCCCATCTTCCAGAATCTCCAGTGCTCCGAGGGAATTCTCTGTCTATGTAAGTCAAGCAACACCACATGTATCACATATTCGTCCACCTATACTGTGGATGAAGGGGCTTTAAAAAGTGTTAGCAATGATTTAGTAACATATCACCTGATCTCATGCAAACTTTCTGTTTGCACAAATGAATTTTCTGCTTATATCAGCATATGATGTTTTTAGATACACCAACTAACTTTCATATATATAGAAAGAACAGGATAATGAACTGCATTTCTATCTAATTTTCTCTCAGGGAAAGAAGAATATAAACGATGAGGAGAGTTTCTTGGGAGCTTTTCAATATGAAGAAGATGGCAGCAGGATACAAACCTTCAAAATTCCTGTAAATATGTCAAATTAATGTTTTATTAACCAAATACAACAGTTCTTACAGAAGCCCAGAGTGACTGATCCTGTTATAAATATTGGTAATCAATCTGTTATCACAAAACAATCGTTTTTGTTGCCTCACGATAAGAAACAAATGAAAATAAACCCCAGTGTTACTGGATAACATTTTGTTTTCTGGTTAGGAAGATATTAGTATAATTCCATGGTATCTTCAAAAATCTATGCAAAATATATTTACAGTAAGGACAGTTGAATTAGGCTTCCATTCACTTTATTCAGATCTCCTATGTTTCCATTGTCTTGTCTATTTGTAGCTATGGATTATTAATCTAACCCTAATAATTTGTATCTCTCTTGGCTCACAGGATTATAAAATTGACTCCTTCACCCATGTGAGCCTACAGGTGAACAGCAACTGGGGCCATCCAGACTACACATGCCTCTACAACTTTAGAGTGCATGGAGAACTTGCTGCATGAAGAGGACACCGTCTTTCATATATGTATTGTTTTTGTTTAATGTTTATTTAATTTAGCAAAAATATTAATTTACAGAGAGAAACACAGTTCTCACAGCAACTAGCTGCTGTCAGACCCTGGGAAGCGGTGGCTGGTGTCAGAGTCTGGGCCTCGCTAGCCTCAGGTGGCTGGTGTCAGTGTCTGGGCCTCGCTAGCCTCAGGTGGCTGGTGTCAGTGTCTGGGCCTCGCTAGCCTCTGGTGGCTGGTGTCAGAGTCTGGACCTCGCTAGCCTCTGGTGGCTGGTGTCAGAGTCTGGGCCTCGCTAGCCTCTGGTGGCTGGTGTCAGAGTCTGGGCCTCGCTAGCCTCTGGTGTCAGTGTCTGGGCCTCGCTAGCCTCTGGTGGCTGGTGTCAGAGTCTGGACCTCGCTAGCCTCAGGTGGCTGGTGTCAGTGTCTGGGCCTCGCTAGCCTCAGGTGGCCGGTGTCAGAGTCTGGGCCTCGCTAGCCTCTGGTGTCAGTGTCTGGGCCTCGCTAGCCTCAGGTGGCTGGTGTCAGAGTCTGGACCTCGCTAGCCTCAGGTGGCTGGTGTCAGTGTCTGGGCCTCGCTAGCCTCTGGTGGCTGGTGTCAGAGTCTGGACCTCGCTAGCCTCAGGTGGCTGGTGTCAGTGTCTGGGCCTCGCTAGCCTCAGGTGGCCGGTGTCAGAGTCTGGGCCTCGCTAGCCTCTGGTGTCAGTGTCTGGGCCTCGCTAGCCTCAGGTGGCTGGTGTCAGTCTCTGGACCTCGCCAGTCTCTGGTTGCTGGTGTCAGAGTCTGGACCTCGCTAGCCTCAGGTGGCTGGTGTCAGAGTCTGGACCTCGCTAGCCTCAGGTGGCTGGTGTCAGTGTCTGGGCCTCGCTAGCCTCTGGTGGCTGGTGTCAGAGTCTGGACCTCGCTAGCCTCTGGTGGCTGGTGTCAGAGTCTGGACCTCGCTAGCCTCAGGTGGCTGGTGTCAGTGTCTGGGCCTCGCTAGCCTCAGGTGGCCGGTGTCAGAGTCTGGGCCTCGCTAGCCTCTGGTGTCAGTGTCTGGGCCTCGCTAGCCTCAGGTGGCTGGTGTCAGAGTCTGGACCTCGCTAGCCTCAGGTGGCTGGTGTCAGTCTCTGGACCTCGCCAGTCTCTGGTTGCTGGTGTCAGAGTCTGGACCTCGCTAGCCTCAGGTGGCTGGTGTCAGAGTCTGGACCTCGCTAGCCTCAGGTGGCTGGTGTCAGTGTCTGGGCCTCGCTAGCCTCTGGTGGCTGGTGTCAGAGTCTGGACCTCGCTAGCCTCAGGTGGCTGGTGTCAGTGTCTGGGCCTCGCTAGCCTCTGATGGCTGGTGTCAGAGTCTGGGCCTTGCTAGCCTCTGGTGGCTGGTGTCAGTGTCTGGGCCTCGCTAGCCTCTGGTGGCTGGTGTCAGAGTCTGGGCCTTGCTAACCTCTGGTGGCTGGTGTCAGTGTCTGGACCTCGGTAGCCTCTGGTGGCTGCTGTCGGTCTCTGGGCATTGCTAACCTCTGGTGGCTGGTGTCAGTGTCTGGGCCTTGCTAGCCTCTGGTGGCTGGTGTCAGAGTCTGGGCCTCGCTAGCCTCTGGTGGCTGGTGTCAGAGTCTGGGCCTCGCTAGCCTCTGGTGGCTGGTGTCAGTGTCTGGGCCTCGCTAGCCTCTGGTGGCTGGTGTCAGTGTCTGGGCCTCGCTAGCCTCTGGTGGCTGGTGTCAGAGTCTGGGCCTCGCTAGCTTCTGGTGGCTGGTGTCAGTGTCTGGGCCTCGCTAGCCTCTGGTGGCTGGTGTCAGTGCCTTGGCCTCGTCAGTTCCTGGTGGCTGGTGTCAGTGTCTGGGCTTGGCTAGTTGCTGGTGGTTGCTATTGGTGTCTGGGCCTTGCCAGTGGCTCCTGCCTGGTGTCGGAGCCTTGGCCTCGCCAGTGGCTGATGCCGGAGCCTTGGCCTCGCCAGTGGCTGGTGTCTCTTGTCGGAGCCTTGGTCTCGCCAGTTTCTGGTGTCGGAGCCTTGGCTTCGCCAGTGGCTGGTGTCGGAGCCTTGGCTTCGCCAGTGGCTGGTGTCGGAGCCTTGGCCTCGCCAGTTTCTGGTGTCGGAGCCTGGATCTCGTCAGTGGCTGGTGTCGGAGCCTTGGCTTCACCAGTGGCTGGTGTCGGAGCCTTGGCTTCGCCAGTGGCTGGTGTCGGAGCCTTGGCCTCGCCAGTTTCTGGTGTCGGAGCCTTGGCCTCGCCAGTAGCTGGTGTCGGAGCCTGGATCTCGTCAGTGGCTGGTGGCTGGTGTCAAAACTGTGTTTTTCTTCTTTCAGAGATTCTGTTACAGCTGTGTTTTAATGTGTTTCTTTTTGTGTGTGTGTTTTTTATTTTTGCCCTCTTGAAGCCAGTCAGCCTCGGCAGATGGCTGTTCATCCTGAGCCTGGTTCTGCTGGAGGTTTCTTCCTTTTAAAGGGAGTTATCCTCTCCACTGTTGCCTTGTGCTTGCTCAGGATGGGGGATCCCTTGGACTAAACATCCATCGCGATCGGCTGGTGACCCCTCCGCAGAATCGCCACCTTAACGTGGTGGAGGGGTTTGAGTATCCCTATGAACCAGATGGAGATTTTGTCTTGAGGTTCAGCCTTTAGTGAGGTTTCCTAGGACAGGATGCCATTGGGGAGGGATCAGACTAAGAGCGATTCAAGATTTTCAGTGAAGGACTACCAAAGGGATCAGGCAGTTAAGAAATGGACAGGATAGAATATTTCTTCCTGTGATTTCTTTGAGATTTTTCTTGCACTTCCTTCCTTACTTAGATATTTTCTCTGTATGGATGACCATGTGTGTGTGTTTGATCTTGGCAGTTTAAATAAACTCATGGTAAGTCTGTCTAACTTACAGTGCAATCTTGATAAAACCTATCAAAATTGCAGGTTATCTATCAAGATCCTGATAGATTTGCAGTGCAGATAAAACCTGCACTGCACTGAAGGTTTGGTCTGCAGTTCTCAAGTTAATGCACTGCTCTGCTATGCATTGCTATGGCAGGCCCCAGCTAGAACATTTCTGTAGAAATTTAAATAGGGCATGCCAAAGTGTGCCTTTTGGTTGGAACTCAGAAGAAAATATCTAAAATAATTATTTTATGGAAAAGGCTAATGTTAGTGCACCCCCTCTTCTCCCACCAAACATGAATCCTGAATAATTGCTGCCCCAGTTTATTTGATTTGGTGTGTAAAACCTTGACAATAATGCTCCAGTCTTTTCTGCTCGTCTTATCAGTAATTGTCATGCTGCCACCATAACGCTAGTGGGCGCTGTTTCTGACTGTAAACTTTTAAATTCAAACAAGATGGCAGCGCCCTGTGAGTCCGTGCAGGACTGAAGACACGAATCCAACATTAAAAAAATAAAGATAAACTAAGCGTGACGACATAAATGCAGGTATGTTTAAAACAGTAACATACTTCTTTTATGTGTTTTATATCGTTAACGTGTGAAAGGACAGCGAAAGGTAACGTTAGTTTATTTAAATCAGAAATATGTCGATATAAACCCATTTTAAAACTGTCTCAGAATTACAGCTTCTGAAGCCTGCAGTAACAAACCTCAACAAAGACAATAGGACATTTTTTATAACGATAAATTGTATATATTGTTCCTACACAGGATCAGTAACAAAGTGGCGTTTAATATAGAATTGTTGAGCAATAATTTGATATAAAATAACTTATGGTTTTCTCAATAACAGCTGAAGCCTGCAGTTACAAAACCCAAGAAAGGGAAATAAATCCTATATATATAACGATTAACTTTATTTTATTTTGTTCTGTTCAGACATGTGGCATTTAAGTTGAAGTTTCAGAAAACTATTTATCTGAGTCAGGTCAGAGAAACAGAAAAAATATAAACTCTTATATATTATGTTCTATCTATCTAGATGACATATTTATTTATCTATCTAGTCAAATTGTTGATGGCCTCAAAGCAAAGATGGCCACAAACTTTATGAGTTTTAATGACTCCTGGTGCAAAAGAAGCCTCGTTTTGAAACAGGAGAGGCTTATTCATCAAATTTGTGTTACTGTCATGGGAACAGAGAAAATTATACAGGTTGAGGAAAGAATGGATTCATTTAATTAGGAGCAAATCAGCAATGGTTGAGAAATAAGACAAAATAAGACTAAAAATATACTTAGGAATCCAGAGACAGACTCAAAACATTACATAAAGATCATAGTGAGGAATGTTGCTGAAAATACAGAAAAGTTTCTGTGTTAAGTTGATTTTTCTTGTTTTGCGATCTAGATGAGCCATGACATCTGCAGCAAAACCATCTAAGAAAGCTCTCAAAAAGCAGGTCCGAAGTAAGGCCTCCTTTACGTCACCCTTCAGTGCAAAATGGAGCCCACTTTTACCGAAAGACAAGGATTTCATCCTGAGAACATTAAAGGACAAAATAATTGCCACAGGCCTGAAGAAGGAAGAGGTGAAAATGCCTCACCAGTGGAGGAAAAAGAAGGAGAATAAACCAGATTTTGCTGTGGAGCCTGTTCCCCAGGCGAGTGAGGAGGCGCAGGGGCCCAATCCGACCAGAAACGGCTGGACAGATACGGCGGCCAGACGGCAGCTGGCCATCGGCATCAACGAGGTCACCAAGGCCCTAGAGAGGAACCAGCTCCGGCTGCTGCTTGTTTGTAAGTCCGTCAGACCGCAGCTCATGACGAACCACCTGATCGCTCTGAGCGCAACGAGAGGCGTGCCGGCCTGCCAGGTGCCCCGCCTGAGCGAGAGCGTGGCGGAGCTCCTGGGGCTCAAAAGCGTCCTCTCTCTGGGGTTCAGGCGGTGTTCTTCTGAAGACCAGGAGATGTTCAGAGACACGGTGGATGCCATTATACCCAGAGTGCCTTCACTGGAAGTTGATTGGCTGACAGATGAAGCAGCTGCAGTGCCAGCTGAACTCACGGCTGACCTGGAAGAGGAAGAGGAGGGAGAGGAGCAGATGGAGGAGGAGGAAGGTGGGAGAAGAGCACAAAAACGGAAACTGGAGATTGAATCTGAAATCACAGACTCTGCCTTATCCTGCACTCTGCGGCCTCTGAAAGTAAAGAGAATTGTTCCAAACCCCGATAAGAAAAGAAAAACAAAACTGAAGAAACAGAAATGAAAGATCTTCACCTGTTTCTTCTGTTGTTTTATTTTGTTTGCATATTGTTGGAACTTTGACAGCCATCGAAACAGCTTTAACCATATCAGTTTTGATAAAAGTTGAGCTTTCAATTAATTAATCTGATCTTTTTACAGTTTTGTGATAAAACATTATAGTTTTCATCTGTATCTTTACGGCATTTCTTCTTTCATGAATCTTGTTTATAATGCTTAAAAGTTGTTTTGCAGAATCTAATAAAATACAGTTCTGTTCAAGTTAAGAATGGATGCATTGTGTTTTATTTCTAAAGTTTTCTTGCATGAAATGTGTGTAATCTTAAAAATCTCAAAGGAGCATGTTGTGATCTTAGAGTTCATAAAAGTATATTTATGAATATATATGAATTTATTACATATATATGTAATAAATATATATTACATATATATGTAATATATATTTATTTTATTATATTGCCAATAATAAAGTACTTAGTTATGCAATAGTCATTATTTAACCTTAAATGTGCTGTTAGTACCAGATAACCACATGGTGTTTTTAATCTGCTATCCAAACGTTTCTATAAAAATCAAACTCACTTTATACTAAATTTGTCACCAAGAGACTTTCATGTTTGTTCTGTATTATGTATTTTTTAAAGCTGTAATAATATGGCTCTAACACATAATGAACACATTGCAACTTAAATGCAACAGGCGTCAGAATGTGTCAATCTGCCAATACATGTTAAAACCAGCTGATTAGTTTTGGATTCGTACCTCTTGTGATGTCATCAGTCCAAATACAGAGAGAACAGAGTTAGCATGTTGCTTTTTCTTTACTTTTTGGAAAACATTTTGTTAATTTCTTCAGCAGAAATCAAAACTTCATTAGTGGAGGAAAAAAAAAAGAAACACCTAACAGGAGGACATCTTTAAAATAAATCTCAGCAATGACAGAAAAAGAAGCTCCATCTCAGCCACGTTCCTTTTTCAAATTTAAGAGTTTATTCAATCAAATATCCATGCTGGTATAGCTGATGTGTTGTAACAGACTGGTATTCGCACTGGGTTTATGCCTAAATGATGCTGGTACAGGTTCTTCAGCTGTTTCACAGTTTACAATGGCTCTAAATTAAAAACATTGTTCTTCAGTTTGACTGGATGTTAATTCAGACATACACTCATCGCCCGACCTTGCAGATCTCCTAAAGAAAAAAAACAAAACAAAAAACAAGGCGGTTGTCTCAGCCACTGAAGTTTGTGGCTGTAAACCATCAATGCTGGAGTCAACATGGGAGCAGAACCGACAGACAGTTGATCTGAGCCGCTGCAGGCAACACGAGGCACGCTGTCAATGCAGAAACTGGTTTTCAGAGTTAAATTAATGACTGTAGCATCTCCTTGTGAGTTGGACTCAGAGCTTTTACTGACCAATGCTTTTTGTTCTGGCCGATCTTTATGGAATGTGAGAAAAACAAATACAAAATGTGCAATTAAAAATAGAATAGTAATTAAAACAAACAAAAAAATAGCAGATGCTGCCTGTTTGTCTTGCATTTTGCAGAATCACAAACATTAAACCACCAAAAAGAATGTAAAACAAAAACAGAGACTCCAGCTTAGAACAAGTGGTCGGTCAAAACCTTTGCTCATTGAAGCACACAGAACTGCTAAATGCCCTCAAACAAGTAGTAAAGGGAGAGTTGAAGTTGATGTTTTACATTAACAAATATCACAACTTCTATACATTTAGCTGCACATCACACTAAAACAAAATGACCCACTACATATTTTAATGTCTGAAAGAAAAGAAAAAGGACTTCAGAAAACCAAGAAAAATGTGTGATGAACTTACAGAAATGTATTAAATGTTTCCTCCGACTTCTTGATTAATTAAAGTTTGAATTTATAACCCAGGTTCAGATCATCCAGTGGTTGGCTTTAAATGTTTTGACATATGGATATCTATTGCATTTCTGAAACAGTGGCCAAAATGAACAAAATAATTTAGTAAAAATAAACTAGTCTGGCTGCCCTCAGTCTAATAATGACTCTCAGAGCCTCCATGTTGTTCAGACTTCGGGTCCATGGTGAGGAGGGGGCGGATCTGTGTCCTCTAACTATCAAATTATGGGCAGGAATATTTTTTCATACACTGGTTTGTGAATAAAAACATAGGTCTGATGTTGATGTTAGAAAAACTGTTTCTATTTATATTTATATTATATATAAACTTATTTGCAAGTTTCAGAAAACCGGAAATGTTGCACAACAACCACGAAGTGGTCCACGTATTAATATGTGTAATTAAAACAATGCTAATCATATAGAGCACATTATATAAATAAGAACGGTTGTCCAATATAAAATGTTTCTTTTTTCTATGGAAACTTATGGCCCATCCTGTAGATATATGATGTAGATATGTAGAAATAGAAATTCAAATCTACATAAGGAGCAGTGCAACTTGTATATACAACATATAGAATAAATAATTCAGGGCAAAAACTCCTCCCCCATCCAGCCAACATTGTACCTTATTATAAAATACTTATTTTAAACACCTGGTCTTTAAAAAAAAGTCCTTAGAAGTAAAACCTCTGGCAAAAATACAGATGGTAGTGGGAAGACACAGGCTAAACAATCACAGTGAAGTTTAATAGGGGCATTAAAAAATGTGTCGGCGATATTCAGTGCTTGACATACATCAAACATTAGTACAATGAAAACACGGTAGTTATAGATAGAGAAAAGAGGAAGTTCAAGCTGATTTCTCCCAGAACCCAACCCACCCCGTCCAGGTCTAAGCACAAGACAAACAGCCAGCAGAGATCCAGTCCCTGCAACAGCTTCTAGCAACACGACATACACACACATCCATCCATACACATTCCAAAGGAGGCAGAAAAAGAAATAAAGAAAAAATAATACTCATACTAAGTAAATAAATGAATATATATTTTTACGTTCGTACTAGTAAATTACACCAACATACAAATAAAGAGAAAAATAAAATAAAAATAAATAAATTATAAGACAAAGAATATATATCGGTTAAAAACAAAAGAATTGGATATCGATGAGAAGGCCTACAAATAATTTAATTTCCTTCTGAATCAGGTAGCAAAGTCATGGTACCCACTACAGATAGGAAAGGTCTCCAAGTCTCCATAAATTTACTGGTGGAACTCTTGAGTGAAAATCTGAGTTTTTCCAGTTTCAGGTTATAAAGAACTTCTCTGACCCAGTGGTCATGAGACGGGGGGACATTTAGTTTCCATCTAAGTAGAATAAGTCTTCGAGCCAGAAGGATGGTGAAGGTGTCAGTTGACTTTTTGCATTTGGAACAATGCAGAGGTGGTTTTGAGTACATTCTGGTAGTGATGGACCACTATACCCGCTTCGCTCAGGCCTACGCAACTACAAACAAATCAGCAAAAACGGTGGCAGATAAACTGTTTAATGATTTTTGTCTCAGATTTGGTTTTCCAGAAAAATTACATCATGATTTAGGACGAGAGTTTGAAAACAGGTTGATACATCACCTGAAAGAACTGTCTGGTGTTAAGGGGTCACACACCACCCCCTATCACCCACAAGGGAACGGACAAACAGAAAGATTTAGCAGGACTTTTCTTTCTATGTTAAGAACGCTAACGGAGGAACAGAAAACAGATTGGAAAAATCACCTCGACAAAGTTGTACGTGCATACAATTGCACTGTTAATAATGCCACCAGTTACTCTCCCTTCTTCTTGCTGTTTGGGAGGTCGCCACAGTTACCAGTTGATCTTCTGTTTGGCCTTGAGCGAGAGCAAGGTTCGGGTTCCTACCAGGACTATGTGGACAGATGGGGACAAAGGATGGCTGAGGCATACAGCATTGCCTCCAAAAACACAGCCAAGTCCGCTGACCGAGGGAAAATACAGTACGACAAGAGAACACATGGTCCAGGACTGCGAGTCGGAAGCCGTGTACTTGTTAGAAATGTGGCAGAAAAGGGAGGGTTAGGCAAAATCCGCTCCTATTGCGAAGATAACATCTACGTGGTTAAGCCTCAAATGGGGGAGGAAAGTCCTGTATTCGAACTGGAGGCAGAAAATGGAAAAGGCAGAACAAGAGTTTTGCACCGAAATATGTTGTTGCCCTGTGATTTCCTCCCTCTGTGTTCAGATGAGAACATGACTGTAGCCCGTACAAATACAAAGAAGAGATATGACAACAAACGGAGGCGAACGCGTGTGGAACAGACACAACAAACGGGAAGTGAGGAGGCTCCAGAGGAGGATTTCTCTGATGCGCCACATTGTGTCACATGTAGGGTACCCCAAGGTTCAATCCTAGGACCCCTTTTATTCAATATTTATATGTTCCCACTAGCTCAGGTTATAACAGGAAATAATATTAGCTACCATAACTATGCAGATGACACACAGCTCTACATTACGATGTCACCAGGTGACTCAGAGCCCATCCAATCACTGAACAGATGCTTAGAACAGATAAATGTGTGGATGTGCCAAAACTTTCTCCAGCTGAACAGAAACAAAACTGAAGTTATTATTTTTGGACCTAAAGAGGAACGATCTAGAGTCAATGCACAGCTTCAGTTATTACAACTGAAAACCAGCGATCAGGCCCGAAACCTGGGAGTAGTGATGGACTCTGACCTGAACCTCCAGAGCCACATAAAGACAGTCACAAAGTCGACCTTCTATCACCTGAAGAACATTTCCAGGATTAAAGGACTAATGTCTCAGCAAAATCTAGAGAAACTCATCCATGCATTCATCTTCAGTCGTATTGATTATTGCAACAGCGTCTTCACAGGTCTGTCCAACAAATCAATCAAACAGCTGCAGCTGATCCAGAACGCTGCTGCTCGCGTTCTCACTAAAACCAGGAAGATAGAGCACATAACACCAGTTTTAAAGTCCCTACACTGGCTCCCTGTAGCTCAAAGAATAGACTTTAAAATACTGTTGTTAGTTTATAAATCACTGAACGGCTTAGCACCACAATACATTAAAGATCTGCTTTTATTGTATCAACCTTCCAGACTTCTCAGGTCTTCTGGTTCTGGTCTGCTCTGCATCCCCAGAACCAGAACCAAACGAGGAGAAGCAGCTTTCAGCATCTATGCACCACAAATTTGGAACAAACTTCCAGAAAACTGTAAAACAGCTGAAACACTGACTTCTTTTAAATCTCAACTGAAAACCCACCTGTTTAGGATTGTATTTGAAATGTAATCAATTACAAATTTATTGATGGAACTTGACTTAATGATTGATTCTATGTTGCATTGTGATTCTGTGTTTGTAATGATGTAAAGCACTTTGAAATGTCTTGCTGCTGAAATGTGCTATACAAATAAAATTTGATTGATTGATTGATTGATGTGGTTTTCAGATGGCCTCTTCCAGAGCCTAGCAGTATACCGGACCCCATGGCTACAGAATTTGTGCCACAAATGGACAGTTGTGCCAACAAACCCCTGCACAGAGCAGGGGATGGTCAGGGTGATTGTGCAGAGACTGTTGAGGAGGGTGCCGGCATTGCCAAGCCAGAGGATGTGGACATCGTGGTCTCAGGGGATGTGGAAAGTGGGTCTAACATTGAAGAGGCTGTAGAGGCAAGACAGCCAAGTCCGCGTCCAAAGAGAGAGCGAAGGAAACCACAGACGTTGACATATTTTGCTCTTGGAGAACCAAATTGCACAGACAGAACAGTGGCCACGAAATGTGTACAAGGTTACTGGCGGCATTGGTAAAACAGAGAAAGTTGTACTGTAACCTGTATGTCCATTCCATTCTCCATACATTAATGACCAGGTACACTTGAATGTCGAGACGACATTTCTAAAGTGAGGGAGAGTGTGAGAGACACCGAATTCATTAGTTTATTTATTTATTATACTGTTCATGTGTATTATAGTTCACCGGTACCCCACCCAATTTGTTTTGTTTATTATAATAAGTTCATTCATTTTTCATTGTAGCTTGATAACTTAGTAACTGACATTTCCTTTATGTCATTGAATGCGACTGTGTTGGATGTGTGTTCCTGGAACCACGGAAGGGGGGGGGGGGGGGGGGGGGGGGGGCAGTGCTCGGTTTCCGTTCTTCTGGGGAGCGTTAGGCACCGAGTATGTCAAGCTGTATTTTTGTATAAAGGTAAATAAAATCTTTTTTTTAATTCGCAAAGACAACTACGAATGTCATCTGTGCCTGAGCCGAGCAACATACGTATATATATATATATATATATATATATATATATATATATATATATATATATATATATAGTGGAAAAGCATGGCTTCATGATGACCACCAGAGGGAGCTGTGTGTAGATGAGCCCTGAGCTTTTGCCGACTCGTTAGAGTAAGGGATGACACACGTTAGACCGGAAGGAGTAGCTTTGTACTGTTTGCTACGGTATGCTAACGTGCCTCACGGTTTTTCTACTGTCCTAAAAAAGAAGATTTCCGTGTAGAACTGTGGAGCTCGTTCTGTCTTAATATATTATGAGTTTCTGTTAAATGATATCAGGTTACAGTTAAACAATAACCTGTTGTTATTTTACTGAATGTATGTTAATCTGACCTTACTATAGTGACAGTTAGAGCGAATGGCCAGTTGCCACCAGCAATTTCGAGTAGTAAGCAGAGTTTACTAAGTGAGTATTTTAAGATGTTGTATTACACTGAGTTGACCATATTGTAAGAAGTCTGTGTAATTTTATTTATTTTAATTTTTTTAAAGCGTGCCTGCTTCAGTTGTTTATGCACTCAGTTTTAAACTTATAGTACAGTGTTTTATACATAACTTTGCTTAAAAGAAAAGGGATTTATTTGATTTTGCTATTTTAGTAGCTGAAAGATTTTTGTCTAACAAAAATTCACAATTCTGTAAAACTCCAAATTAATTTTAACACTACTATCCCTTTATTAGAGTATTTGAGAAATAAAACCCCATTTATAAGTTTGTCTGGTTCCCTCATTCTACCAGGCTCTATATATGTATTGTGTGTGTGTGTGTGTGTGTGTGTGTATTTAAGATGCTTTGTGTCCCCCTCTTCCATGACTTTGTTTTTTTTCTTTTTGTGCAGCTGCATTGAAACGAAGTCTTCGTTTATCAATAAATGGCTACTATGACTCAAATGGGGAACCAACAATTTCCTACCGAGAGACAAAACGCACTTAGATCAGCAAGGGCCAATCTAAAACGTACCATCAACTCAGCAAAAATGCCTACAGTCAAAAGATCCAAGGTTTCTTTCATGGTGCCAGCTACACCAGACAACTGTGGCAGGGCATCCAGTCTGTGACTGACTATAAAACCACATCTCCATCCTGCCGAGATGACATTAGCTTCCTTAATGAGCTCAAGATTTGACACCTTAAATAAAACTCCTGCCAGGAAAGCTACCCCTCACCCTGATGAACAGGCCCTCAGGCTCGAAACATCTGCTGTGCGAAAATCCCTGGGGAAGGTCAACATATAAAAAGCTGCAGGTCCTGACAACATTCCAGCAAGGCTGATCAAAGAATGTGCAGACCAGCTAGCCCACGTGCTCACGAACATCTTCAATACGTCTCTGCACCAGACCATTGTCCCCTCATGTTTTAAGTCATCTATTATTATTCCAGTGCCCAAGAAACGAATCATCGCATGTCTGAATGATTTGCCACCCATTGCATTAACATCTATCATCATGAAGTGCTTCGAGAGAGTGGTTAAGGATCACATAATGTCTATACTGCCTCCATCATTTGACCCATTCCAGTTTGCGTACAAATCTAACCGCTTTACTGAAGATGCCATCTCCACTGCTCTTCATCTCAGCCTGGTACATCTGGAGAAAAGAAACACCCACGTACAGATGCTGTTTTTGGACTTCAGCTCAGCATTTAATACGATCATTCCCCAGGATTTGGTATGCAAGCTGGTCTCCATGGGCTTCAACACTCCACTATGCAACTGGCTGCTGGACTTCCTCACTGACAAAACTCAGTCTGTCCGTGTGGGTAATAACATCTCCAATGTCATTTCTTTGAACACTGGTTCCCCCCAGGGCTGTGTCTTGAGCCCCCTGCTGTTTACCCTGATGACTCACGACTGTCGTCCCAGGTTTAACACAAACCACATCATGACATATGCAGATGACACAATAATTGTGGGACTCATTCAGGACAACAATGAAGTGAACTACAGAAAAGAGGTATAACATCTTGTGGACTGGCGCAGAATAAACAACCTGCTCCTGAACGTTGACAAGACAAAAGAAATCATTGTCAACTTCAGAAGGTCTCGACTGAACCACACACAACTCCTCATTAACGATAAAGCAGTGTAGATCGTTATCAGCACTGAGTTCCTGGGGGTTCACATTACAGACAACCTCAGCTGGACAACTCACATCGCTTCACTGGTGAAAAAGACTCAGCAGCGCCTGCACTTTATGAGACGAATGAGAAGGGCTTCCCTCCCGCCTCCCATCCTCTCCACCTTCTACAGAGGAACCATTGAGAGCCTGCTGACCAGCAGTATCTTCATCTGGTCTGGGAGCTGCAAGGCCTCAGATTGGAAGTCTCTGGGAAGAGTGGTGAAGACAGCGGAGAGGATCATTGGGACTCCACTCCCCCCTATCCAAACCATTGCACACAGATGCTGTTTAGCCAGAGCATCCCAGATCCTCTCTGACTCCACCCATCATCTCCATGGTCTGTTCATCCGGTTGGCATCTGGCAGGAGATTTTGTAGCATCTGCTGCAGAACAGTCAGACTCAGAAATTGCTGTCTCCCACTGGCCATCAGATTGCTCAACAATTCCATCACTTAAACTGTCTGAGACTGCTTGAAAATTCTAAGTTATATATATATATTTAGCAATACATTATTATTTATTATTATGTAATTATAGGCACACTTGTGTTTCTGTATGTGCTCCGGTGGCCAAGCGATGACATTTCATTGCCAGTTTTACTTATGTTTCTTGAGCAATGACAATAAAATAAGTCTTAAGTCTAAGAGTCAGGTATATTATATAAACTTTTATTTTTGCTCTTAAGTTTAACAGTCATCTGCTGATCAATGCACATATATAAACACTTGTATTTTTTCCATCTTGGGCCAGGAGTAGCCGAAAAAAACGCCCAGTAAACAGTAAAATTAAAGATCACTACCAGGATAATAATATGCTTTTCAATGTAAAGGAGGGCATTGTCATTCAGTTAAAACGTAACAGTATCAGTTCTGTTAAATTCTCAATCCGTCTCTGTTTCAGGATGTTCTGCTCCAAAGTTGCTTCACACTGTTTCAGCGCTCTTTGTCGCTTCTCTTCTTTCTCAGCCACAAACTTCTCAAATTTCATCTCCTCCTCTTTAGTCGTTTAGACATCTTTGTCATCTTGCTCTTTTCTGGTAAATACTCTCCTTCCACAAACAAGCAATTTGAAAGTTTTGTAGAAAGTCTGTATTTTCTATGTTATGTCACTGACTGTCATCTTCTGCTCATGTTCATCAGGATGTAGCTGCATATTTTCTGCTCTGCACTTAAGACCTTCAGAGTCAATAGTTTCAGTAACTCCAGTGGAGATGGTAGGTTTTCTCTTCCTAATCTTAACTCTGATTTAAATATCCTGAACAAACTTGAGAACAAGCTGTTAATTTCAATGTTGTGACAAACTTTCTGTCTCTGGATAAAGAAGGATCAAGAAAAGCTCCCAGAGGGTTTCCACGAAGATCTGCAGGAGATGATGAAGAAATTCGACTACCTTTTACCACCAGCGGATCTGTGGCCCAACTTTGCTCTGGAGTCTCAAGGTGAGCTATTAGAAAAACGATCATAAACCAGATTGCAAATTTTCAGTATTAAGGTTTCTTATCTCAATATTTCTGTTTTTTGTGCAGGTGCCAGACTTGTGCACACGATGACCTCAGAAACATTTGAGAGCAACAGACCATGCAGATTATTTGGGATACATTTACAACAAGAACCCATAGGCCCAAACATTGTCATTCAGATCTGAACAACACTCAGAACATTAAATGAATATTAGGCAAAGTGGTGTTTCTTTTCTTTTTTTTTCCCCTCCAGGAGGTCTTTTTGTGGGCTCTAGTGTCCCTTATATGATAGTGGGCTGACAGGAAACGGGGATAAGTCAAGCAACACCACATGTATCACATATGTGTCCACCTATACTGTGGATGAAGGGGCTTTAAAATGTTAGCAATGATTTAGTAACATATCACATGATCTCATGCAAACTTTCTGTTTGCACAAATGAATTTTCTGCTTATCTCAGCATATGATGTTTTTAGATACACCAACTAACTTTCACATATATACAAAGAACAGGATAATGAACTGCATTTCTATCTAATTTTGTCTCAGGGATAGGACATAAACAATGAGGAGAGTTTCTTGGGAACTTTTCAATATGAAGAAGATGGCAGCAGGATACAGACCTTCAAAATTCCTGTAAATATATCAAATTAATGTTTTATTAACCAAATACAACAGTTCTTACAGAAGCCCAAAGTGACTGACATTTTGTTTTCTGGTTAGGAAGACATACAGTAAGTATAATTCCATGGTATCTTGAAAAATCTATGAAAAATATATTTACAGCAAGGACAGTTGAACTAGGCTTCCATGCAATTTATTCAGATCTCCTATGTTTCCATTGTCTTGTCTATTTGTAGCTATGGATTATCAATCTAACCCTCCTAATTTGTATCTCTCTTGACTCACAGGATGATAAAATTGACTCCTTGACCCATGTGAGCCTACAGGTGAACAGCAACTGGGGCCATCCAGACTACACATGCCTCTATTGTCATGTTGGGGTCTCCTTTTCTTGCCCACATGCAGAACACCACAGGGAAACGGATAATCAGTAAAAATGGTTTATTGAATAATCAGAAAATTAGCAGAGGTGCGTCTGCTCCAGGAAATACGGCTCTCGGGAAATGCGGCACATTGCAGAGTAGATGGTGAAAGTCCGGGAGGGTTTAACTGTTGGATCGAGGTCGTTTAGTCCAAAGGGTCTTCTCAATGGGTCCGGGATTGTCTGAGAACCAGCTGGGTCCAGGAGCTGGTGGCGGACAGGCAGGATCTGGCGGGCTGGAGACAGAGGAGTGTTCCGACTGACGAACGGTGTTTCCCAGGGAAGGTGCGGGGACTCGGGCAACCAGTGGGTAATCTCCACGGCGTCACGAGGGAATGGGTTCCGGAAAACCAGGGGGAAAAAATCCCTTAACAAAGGAACTCAGCGTCTCGAGGAGGACACCTGGAGGAGGAGAACAACGAGAGGAATTACTCGGGAAGTTACTCAAGTGGACAAAAAGCTTTCGCTGGAGGGCTCTGACTACCATTGCTGGCAAACACTCAGGCATCGAAGAACCGGCAGTCAGCTCCTCTTGAGCTCCAGAGATGATGAGGAGATGCCGAACAGGTGTGTTGGAGGTCGGCACGCCCCGCCAATAAAAGCAGTCTGTGGCGCCATCTGCTGGAAGGCTAGTGACTAGCCGAAAAAAGGACCCAGACACGAAAAACCCCCAAAAACCCCAGAATCCAACATCTATAACTTTAGAGTGCATGGAGAACTTGCGCCATGAAGAGGACACCGTCTTTCATATATGTGTTGTATATGTTTAATGTGTTTAATTTAGTAAAAGTATTTATTCAAAGAGTGAAACACAGTTCTCACAACAACTAGCTGCTGTCAGAATCTCGGAAGCGGTGGCTGGTGTCAGAGCCTGGACCTCGCCAGTTTCTGGTGGCTGCTGTCAGAGCCTTGCAGTTGAGGCAACGCTCTGGTTGACCTCGGAGGACGGGAGGATCAGCGCGACCAGATTCACATACTGGCCCTGCAGGATCTTAGACCGGAGCTTGGGGGAGATGAGCGCGTGCGTGGACAAGTACGACCCGCCGGATGTGAGTCCTGGGCGGACGTTAAAGAGAGTAAATGCGGCTGGGAAAGACCTGGGTTGTGCGACGGACGGGGACAGAGCCCGAGCCGGAGCGGCTGAGGTGATCTCCTGCAGGCGAGAGGAGAGAGAGGACACGGTGCGCTGGAGGAGGTTGACAGAGGAGATGAGGGCCGAAGTAAGTTGATGGATGTCCGCGGGACGTTGGCTTCTTTAGATTGTTTGGGATACCTTTACAACAACAAAGTTTAGGCCCGAACGTGTTTTCGTCGGACAGAGGCACGCCTACTCGGAGGAAGAGCCGACGGAGCTTTGCTAAAGACGGGCCGGGGGAGGCAGAGGAGGGGTCGATAAGGAGAAAATCGTGGAGAAGATGAAGGACCGTGGGCAGCCTTAAGACATTAAGGATCTAGCACAGGGCTTTGGAGAGCTTGTCAAACAAGCGGGGACTGCTCCTACAACCGACGGTAAGCCTTACTGCAAAATAAAGGGAACGATCCCACTTAGCACCTAGCAGTCGCCAGTCGGAGGGGTGAACTGGCATCACTTTAAAGGCATCAGTGATATCGGCCTTAGCGAGCCAGGCTCCCCCGCAGGCGATTTTAATAAGGGAAATTGCGTGGTCTACCGAAGCATAAAAGAAGGAGAAAGGAGGTTTGGGGATGAGGCTGTTAATACTGGGGAACGGGCCACTGTGAGGGGTGGAAAGATCGAGAATGAGACATTTTTTACCGGAGTATTTACAGTAGCGACGCCGAGTGGGCTAATTCGACGGGGAGGAGCGGAAAGGCCCGATCATGTAACCTTTAGAGACCTCTTCTTCTTCTTGTTTAAATTTATTTGCGGTTGGCAAAAAACGTTGGGTGAGCATTACCGCCACCAACTGGTAAGGAGTGTGGACCACATGACAAAACAAACAAAAAAAAAGTTTGGAGACCTCGCGATGGAGTAGGCGAGTTACGACTTCCGGTTCGCTGAGCGCGGACTGGAGGTTCGGACAAACCGAAAGAGGACGCTGAATGAGACCGGAGTCTATGCGGAAAACCTAGGGAGAGACCGGTGGTGGCCGACTGCGGAGCAGGTGAGGCACGCATGAATTGGGGGGTCGTCTGTTCAAACCCCTCCCAATTTTGAAATTGGGTTTTGTTCCGTGTCTTCTCTCGTTCTGTTGGCAGGGGGGGGGATTTTCTCTTGATGATTTTGTGAGTTCACCTTCTTGGGTAAAATTGGAAAAATGTAGAAAAGCAGACCTGCTTATTGTGGCTGACCATTATGATGTTCAGGTATCTTGCAGTGATCGAAAATCGGAACTGAAGGAAACTCTGTGTGAAAAACTGGTGGAGAAAGGTGTGTTGCAAACAGCTGCAGTGGAGGAAGTCGGGAGACGCCGCACTTGGAGCGGTTGTTGACGCAGCACTGGCTGATGTGCCTGCTTCAGTCTCAGAGATCAACCAAGACCTCTTGAAGGTATGTCGTCTGTGGATCTGCATCTCACACTCCATATCAGGGAGGTGGAGAACCGCAACAAGGAGCTGGAAGTGAAAGCCATGCATCTTCAAATCAGAGCTCTTGAGCTCCAAAACAGTGCACCTGCAGTTTCACCAAAACCACCAAGCAGAGATTCTTCTGTTTCTGATACTTTTGACATTAGTAAGCACATCACATTGGTTCCGCCATTTCGTGAGTCTGAGGTTGACTCTTATTATGGTGCATTTGAACGTATAGCCACTGCTTTGAGCTGGCCGAAGGAATTCTGGTCCCTTGCTATAGTGTAAGCTTGTTGGAAAAGCCCAAGAAGTGTGTTCAAATTTGTCTATTGAGCAGAGTTTAGATTATGATATTCTTAAGAAAACTGTGTTGCAAGCTTACAAACTTGTCCCTGAAGCATATCGTCAAAAATTTAGAAATCTTAATAAAACTGCTAATCAGACATTCGTTGAGTTTGCACAAGAGAAGAACGTTTCGTTTGATAAATGGTGTCATTCGTGTAAAGTAAAAACTATTGATGATCTAAAATCTAATTTTGTTGGAAGAGTTTAAAAAGTGTCTGAACGGATTGTGATTTATTTAAATGAACAGAAAGCGTCGTCTTTAACAAACGCAGCACTTTTGGCTGACAAATTTATTTTTGACCCACAAAAATGTGTTTTCTTCACAGAATTCGTTTCAGGAAAATTTATCCGAACGAAAAAATGCATCTTCAAGGTCAGTGAGTCAAAATGTGCCATCAGTTGCTTCAAAAGCAAACAACCTATCAGGTGGACAGTTTAAAAAGACGCGGGTCGATAGCAGCTCACCGCGGTTGCGTAGTGTCCGTCTCTAAGCAACCGTGACAACAGCGGCAGACCCATTCTGTCTTAATTCATATATTGTGAGCTATGTATTACCCTTTTCTGAGGAAAACAACACTGGAGACCATGTTTTGATGCGGGGAATTGGGCTTTTGGTGGAACCAGTTCCACTGCATAAACTGACATTGACTTGTGAATTGGTTCCTCTTGTGGGAGTGGATGTAATCCTGGGCAATGATCTTGCTGGTGCCCGGGTGTGGGCTGATTGTCCGCTACCTGCACCCATGGTAACTTCTTCCCGTTTTAGGAAAGTTGGATGAGAGTGCTCAGTGTTTCCCTGGGGTTTTTACAGCTTGTGCAGTGACACGAGCCATGTGCCGTGCTGAATCTGCATCTATCCCTGACCATGAAGGTGGGGGGCAGAGGAAAGTGATTTTTTCTCTGTATATGTCCCTGATTCTCTTTTGTCTGTTTCTCATAGTGACCTGATGGCAGAGCAGAGAGCAGATTCTTCTCTTCGTCGTCTGTTTGATCAGGTTGTCACTGAGGAAGAGAGTGTGGCCAGTGGGTACATGTTGAAGGATGGATTACTGGTATGGAAATGGTTGGTACATGGGGAGGATTTTGTTGGTGGTCCACTCTGGCAGACTGTTCTGTCTAAATTTCGCAGTGAAGTGTTGCGGGTTTCCCATGATCAATCAGGGCATTTGGAGGTCCTCAAAACTTATAATAATTATATCCTGCATTATTTTTCTGGCCTCGGTTAAAAAAGGATGTCTGAATACATCACAACCTGCCATAAATGTCAGATGGCAGGAAAGCCAAACCAGAACATTAAGCCGGTTCCCTTGTATCCAATTCCGGTAATTATGCAACCCTTTGAACATCTCATTATTGATTGTGTTGGTCCTTTGCCTCGTTCTAAGGCTGGGAGTAATTATTTGTTGACAGTAATGTGTCAGACAACAAGATATCCAGCTGCATATCCACTCCGTAGTATTACTGCTAGGTCTGTGGTGAAGGCTCTGACCCAGTGTATTTATATTTTTGGTATTCCAAAAGTTATCCAGTCTGATCAAGGTTCAAATTTTCTTCTCATTTGTTTGCTCAAGTTTTGAAACTGTTACAGGTACAACATAATCAGGATTCTGCATACCACGCTCAGAGTCAAGGTGCCCTCAAGAGGTTCCACCAGACCCTCAAGTCCTTGTTGCGTAGTTACCAGTGTTGTATAGTAACGAAGTAAAAATACTTCACTACTTTACTTAAGTATATTTTGGAGTACTTCATACTTTCCTCGAGTATGAAAATTTTTGATGACTTTCACTTTTACTTCACTATATTTCCGAACTTAATTGCGTACTTTTACTCCGATACATTTTCAATGTGTGGTTTAGTTACTCGTTACAAAAAAAGCGAGAGAGAGAAACGCAAGTGTTTTGACCCCACCTACTGATTAGCAAGTAGCAAGCAGGCTACCGAACAAAGTCGGTAGGCTACTTGCCTGGGCTGGTTCATCACCACCAGTAGGATACACCTGTTTCGCTTCTCCCATTAAACACAAAGCAAGTCTCGCAATCAGCAGCAGTGTTAGTAGGGAATTGGAATTTGAGAAGGTGATCGATCAGCTGAATAGTATTGAGGGGAAAAAGAAGATTTTTCGTTTTTTAAAAAACACTGGGATTTTTAAGAGAATTTGAGGTGTAGATGGTAGGAGTCAATAGAGGGCAGTAGCGCAACGTAAATGGATGCAAGCTGCCGTTAAAATCTAAAGAAGAAGAAGAAGCAATCAGCAGCAGCCACATGGAGGAGGAGATGGAGACCACAACCACTGCAACTACGTCGTACACGGCTCCAGGGGAACCACCAGCTGGTGATGAGAGCCCATGGCCTTATTTAAACACAATATATACTCTTTCGTGGGTGTTAAAGATTCGCCGTAGCGCATGCAGTGTATGTTATTCCTGCCCGGAGATGTGGAAATTCTATCTTACAAAAACTCCCCGTCCAACTTGAAGAAACACATTGAGGTAACTTCTTATGAAATGGTTATAATCCTCCTGTTTCAGTAACTATAGCTTGGTCACTAGGCACTATTGTGAAATCTTGAGCATAACGTTACCTGTATAAATGAACTTTGTTTGGCATTGTTTCAGTTCCACACGTGGTGTATTTAGCTTAGGCCTAATGTTGACTGTAGCAGGCTACCTAGACTCCTCTGTTCAAGGGGGGACAGAAGCCATAGCGATAGCAATTTAGACTAAATTTAACGAATATAGGAAAGGCATGCAAGTTCAAAACCACAAACCATTAACATGTGCTACTCTTGAAAACTGGAACAATTTATTAGCAGGTTTAATTTTGCCTCCACTTGGTTGTGTACATTATTTTAAGTGTATTTGACAAGTTTACAAAAATATTAAAAAAGTCATTCAAACTGCATTTGCCTTGTTTTACTTTTTACTTGTACTTTTCATTACATTACTTGAGTACATCCATTTTTACAGTAATTTCCATACTTAGGTACAAGAAGTTTCAGATACTTTAAGACTTTAACTCAAGTAACATTTCAGTCAGTGACTTGGACTTTTACCAAAGTCGTAGTTTGGAGAGGTACTTATACTTTTACTTGACTCTGAGATTTCAGTACTTTATACAACACTGGTAGTTACTGTGTGGAGTTAAACTGGGATTGGGAGGATGGTTTACCATGGCTTCTGTTTGCTGCTTGTGGGGTGGTGCAGGAGAGCACTGGTTTTAGTCCACACAAGCTTGTTTTCGGACATGCAGTGCGTGGGCCGCTTAAACTGTTGCATGATGCTGTGAGACCTTCACAACCTCCGAATAAGTTAACTGACTATGTCAATGGTTTTAGGCATCGTTTGTATGTGGGGGTTGAAATGGCTAGGGAGAAGTTGACCTCTTCTCAGGAGAAAATGAAGCATATTTATGACAGTAAGGTGCAACGTCGGTGTTTTAGTCCTGGTGATTAGGTACTTGCATTATTACCAGCTCCCCCTTTCAGGCTAAATTTACAGGCCCAGACTCTGACAGCAGCCACGAGAAACTGGCAAGCTCCAGGCTCTGACACCAGCCACCGCTTCCCAGATTCTGACAGCAGCTAGTTGTTGTGAGGACTGTGTTTCACTCTGTAAATTAATATTTTTACTAAATTAATTAAACATTAAACATATACAACACATATATGAAAGACGGTGTCCTCTTCATGCAGCAAGTTCTCCATGCACTCTAAAGTTGTAGAGGCATGTGTAGTCTGGATGGCCCCAGTTGCTGTTCACCTGTAGGCTCACATGGGTGAAGGAGTCAGTTTTATCATCCTGTGAGCCAAGAGAGATACAAATTAGGAGGGTTAGATTAATAATCCATCGCTACAAATAGACAAGACAATGGAAACATAGGAGATCTGAATAAAGTGCATGGAAGCCTAATTCAACTGTCCTTGCTGTAAATATATTTTGCATAGATTTTTCAAAATACCATGGAATTATACTAATATCTTCCTAACCAGAAAACAAAATGTTATCCAGTAACACTGGGGTTTATTTTCATTTGTTTCTTATCGTGAGGCAACAAAAACGACTGTTTTGTGATAACAAATTGATGTATTTTGCTGTCAAGACATAATAAAAGTTGGTCTGAAGAACCTTATGGTTGTATGTTATAAAAAATTACCAATATTTATAACAGGATCAGTCACTCTGGGCTTCTATAAGAACTGTTGTATTTGGTTAATAAAACATTAATTTGACATATTTACAGGAAGTTTGAAGGTCTGTATCCTGCTGCCATCTTCTTCATATTGGAAAGTTCCCAAGAAACTCTCCTCATCGTTTATATTCTTCTTTCCCTGAGACAAAATTAGATAGAAATGCAGTTCATTATCCTGTTCTTTCTATATATATGAAAGTTAGTTGGTGTATCTAAAAACATCATGCTGAGATAAGCAGAAAATTCATTTGTGCAAACAGAAAGTTTGCATGAGATCAGGTGATATGTTACTAAATCATTGCTAACACTTTTTAAAGCCCCTTCATCCACAGTATAGGTGGACACATATGTGATACATGTGGTGTTGCTTGACTTACATAGACAGAGAATTCCCTCAGAGCACTGGAGATTCTGGAAGATGGGGATATCATCTTAGGAATATGACCCAGTGACACATGAGTGACAGTGGCTTTGTGGGACAGTTGGACGGATAAACATCCTGGGAATCCTGCAAAGGCCCAGCATTGTCCAGGATTCAGATGAGTTCTTCCCTGAAGACAGAGTACAAAACAAAGTTTAGGTGGGGTACCAAGACTAAGAGAAAAGGAAATCGTAAAGTATTTTATGAAAAAGAAACAGCACTTTGCCTAATATTCATTTAATGCTCTGAGTGTTGTACAGACCTGAATGACAATGTTTGGGCCTATAGGTTCTTGTTGCAAAGGCATCCCAAAGAATCTACATGGTCTGTTGCTCTCAAATCTCCTCGTTAGTATAGTGGTGAGTATCCCCGCCTGTCACGCGGGAGACCGGGGTTCGATTCCCCGATGGGGAAGCAAAGTTGGGCCAAAGGTATTCGAGTTTCCTGTTCATCTCTTGCAGATCTTCGTGGTAACCCTCTGGGAGCTTTGAAATTCACAGCTTGTTCTCAAGTTTGTTCAGGATATTTAAATCAGAGTTAAGATTAGGAAGAGAAAACCTACCATGTCCACTGGAGTTACTGAAACTATTGACTCTGAAGGTCTTAAGTGCAGAGTAGAAAATATGCAGCTACATCCTGATGAACATGAGCAGAAGATGACAGTCAGTGACATAACAGAAAATACAGACTTTCTACAAAACTTTCAAATTGCTTGTTTGTGGAAGGAGAGTATTTACCAGACAAGAGCAAGATGACAAAGATGATCCCATTACGTTGTAACTGACTGACAATCCCATCTTTTACATTAAAAAGAAAATCAATATTCTGGTAGTCATCTTTAATTTTACTGTTTACTGGGCGTTTTTTCGGCTACTCCTGGCCCAAGATGGAAAAAATACAAGTGTTAAAATGAGCGCATTGATCAGCAGATGACTGTTAAACTTAAGAGCTAAAAAAAAGCTTATATAATATATATGACTCTTGTCTCTCGGTAGGAAATTGTTGGTTCCCCATTAGAGTCATAGTATCCATTACTCATTAAACATAGGCTTCGTTTCAATATAGCTGCACAAAAAGAGAAAAAACAAAGTCATGGAAGAGGGGTTGCTGACTAACACAAAGCATCTTAAATACACACGCACACATATATTGAGAATATATATATATGTATATATGTGTGTGTGTGTGTGTGTGTAGGTGACAACTTCGCTGAAACACGTGGCTTGAGCTTTCACGGTGTTCGTAGTTCTCGAGATCAGTGGTCCTCAACCCCTGTCCCGCGGACCGGTACCGGTCCGTGGACCAATTGGTACCGGGCCGCACAAGAAATAATTTTTGATCTTCCAAACCTCTGTGACCACACACAACATGAGCTGATAAAAGTCCAATAGGTTCAATCGATTCGTGTGTCCAGCCACACGGTAGGAGCAACACACCACACATTAACCGATTCCACTCACGAACATCCTGATTCCAGAAGAAAATCCAGTCAAAACCCCAACATACCAAACGTGAATTTAGAATAATCAAACATGGATGACAATGTAGAAGCAGTAGTGATAGTTTGTGGACTCATTTTAAGCGATAGAAGACATAACAAAAGAAAAGATGTTTGATAAAAAGACGGCGGGAGCAGCCGCTCTACTTGCTGCACTATGATTTGGAGGTGAGTTATATTTTTTTGTAGTTAACATTTTTAACTGAATAAACATAACCACATATAATAAACATATATAAAAATGACCTTTACACATAGAAATAAACATTTCCACATATCAGTCCAACGGACTCTCAGTTGCCATGTCAACTGTTTGGGATTCCCGCCTTTCTTACGTCACCGCGCTTTCTGATTGGCTGTCACATTCAGGGGCGCAACTACATACTTTCTGAGGTGTATGTGAACATGTCATTTTCCCCTAAATAACATAAACTTGTACAAGTCATCTTTAATTAAAGTATCAATAATAATAAATGTACATATATGTGAATAAATTGCTGCCTACAGGGCAATTCAAAAAGAATGAAACGAAAAACAGGGCAATATTTCATAATGTAATATATTTGAGCCAAAGAGCCACTTCTGTTAGCCTGTGTCTAGAACCGCCTGTGTGCTGCAGGTCTGAGGTATTTTGTTAACATGTTTTCTATCATTCTTCTAGCTTGATAGGAAGCCTTACCTCCCCCTCTTCCGTTTTCTGCCCCAGAGATTTTTTCTGCCCCATCTTTAGCTCTCTGTTGTCCAGTGCATTACTATAATTCAAATTTTAAAGAAAAAAAACCCGCCTCAGCTCGTTCTCGAAAGGCCTCTGCCCAAGATACCTGTAGAGGGGAGATGCGCCTAATCAGTGCTGTTCCTCTGTTATTGATCACCAAAATATGCTTATTGTGTGTGTTAACAATATCAGAAAAATTATCACCCGAAAGAAAAGCAAAAATAACAATAATAATTAAGTCTCTTTTGGGGTACTCCGGTCATCCGATCTGTTACGAGCAGCAATTTCTTTAACTAGCGATTTAAAATCTATCCCTAAAATTTTATACATTACAAGTAAAACAGACAGAAGAAATGTACTTACAGATTATTTCGTAGCACAGCCAACCTGCAGACTCCGCGCCAACGGACTGCTGAAGAAAATCCGCTTGATTTTGAAACCGCATATTCATCCGCAGTTAACAATTTTACGTTTTCCGAGAAACACAAGATTAATTTTGAGAGTGCTTCATCGGTTTAACAAATGTAAAATTGATGTAGCACTCACAAACGTTCTCAATGAAATTAGATAAATATAGTCCTCCTTATTCAAATGTGCTGTGGAACTATTTTCTTCAGTGGATGTGTAAAGTGCCTACTTCAATTCACCAACCTTTATTGACAACGGTGCAAACAGAACAAAAAATGAACAAAAAGGTTCAATTGCAACCAAATGAAAATGTAGAAAATGAATCATTAACAGAAATGTTTTTTTTATTATTATTTTATTTATACTGATGACTTGGAAAATATTTGCAGATATATGAAAAAACAAATGCTTACAATTTTACTCTCGTCTTTCTCACTTAATAATGAGTTTTGTTTGAATTTACTTTCTAAACATTTTGTAACATTTTTCACAATGGTCTGACCTGAACTATTTCTCCAAATAGAAATTGAATCCTGCTGCGAACAGGCTGCAATAAACGTTTTGGATGTCTGAACATCCAATTGATCAACAAATTTTAAAAAAGCAAGGACAAAAGTCCTCTCTGAACCCTGACCTAATTATGAGTAAGCAGCAGAAGATGAGTTTAGTTTACATGACATGGCGCACATTTAAAACAGATGATGTCATAAAAGTGTTACAAGACATCCAGAATGGACTGGACTGTTCTAGTGTAAAATGATAAAAAGAAAAAATATTAGGGTTTCAAAGTGTAGCTAGTACAATACTGAACTGGTTTAAAAAATAAAGCATTGCAGCATTATTTTTAATGGCAGTATCCTGGTCCTCTGGAAGCCTAGTGTTTGTAAATGAGCCGGACACAGAGATCATACAGTGAGCATGTTTTAGGTTCAAACATTAGCCAGGCATGGATGTTCTGTTCTATCAGCAAAATATATTCTCCTTGGATGGTGACCTCCAAGACGAGGTCACCATCGTCTTGGTGACCTTAACAATGGTCGAGGTTTCCCTTTTCTAAAAAGAAAAACTTATACAATTGCTTCTACAATTTACCTTGTATCAACTCCATTAGAGGCCAGTTGAGTAACAATTGCCTTGGCAAAGACCATCAAGCTGACATCTTGGGTAATTTTTATAAAGTTTTAATAATCTTGCTCTTGGAGTTTTTGCTTAAAGTGAAAAGTTTTAAAGTGACAGGGTAACCACAGTGTCTATTGTTCTGCAATTTTGTCCCATTAGCCTATATAGAAAAGGACTAGGATCTACATTTTCCTGCCCAGGTCTAACCCATGTACGGTCAGCCCATGCTTATATCATGTGGGTTCAATGTGGTCAGCCCACATGGGCTTCCCATGTTGTGGTCATTAAACTGAAACCACATGGGCCCCACACAGTGTAGCCCATTTCTGTCCCCTTCCCTATTAGCACATATAAAAAAGGATTAGGGCCTACATATGCATGCCCAGGTCCAACCCATGTACGAGCAGCCCATGATTTTAGGCTATTTTGACCCTTTACAGAGCTTCTGTAACTTAGTTTTGTTGGCAGCTTGGTAAGACTGAAGCAATTGCCAAGAAGGAAATTCTGTCATTAAATATTATCATTTTAAAATGACACTACCAATAAAAATGTACTTGATAACAGTAATAATAAAATCTCACCTGTTTTTCTTTTATTGCTCATGAAAGCAGCATGTCTCAGTAAAATTGAGATATTTAATCTGGACATTCCCATGGTGTTAATAATTTTCTATAAGTACTTGAAGAGATAAACGTGGCGCCTTCAGGAAGTTGTACCCAAGAATGAAGCAGACATGTGGAGATCAACACTTCTCCTGGTATCATTGCCTATCAGTGTTTTTGAGGTGTTGGCTTTAAATGCATCTGCTAGTGTGAATCAGGTTGTGAATTAAACTCGTTACAAGCTCACAATTTTACAAATTGTTTAAAAGTAAAAATCTGGTATTTAGCAAATAAAAAACAGGGAATGTTTAGTTTGATTTATTGACGAACTGAGGAAAAAAATGTGATGTCTCTTTTTAAACAGTGTATGTACATATCTGAACTGTATACAATTAAATGTAGAAACCTAAGAAGGTGACTCGTCATCTCAGTGTTTGTTGTTGTGTTTGACAGAAAGGTTTTGATGTTTTCAATGCCTTGGATCTGATGGAGAATAAGGTGTTTCTGGAGAAGCTGAAGTTTGGCATAGGAGATGGAAATCTGCAGTATTACCTCTACAATTGGAAATGTCCCCCTATGGATCCAGATAAGGTCAGCAGCATCTTAATAGTAATTAATATTTGTACTTTTATGATTTATTCTCTCCCTCACTGCCTCAATGTCCTGGTTGTTCTTTCATTTATTCTTTCACTAGATTTCCTATCTCACTTCCTTCCATCTTCCCCTTTTTGTGCTTCTTCTTTCCTTGTGTCCTATATCTTCTTTTCTTTTCTGCTTTATTTTCCTTTGTTGTCTTTGTTTCTTGCTTCCTTCAGACCGCCGCCTGTAGGATTGGCTAACTCAGTTTCTTTGTGAACTTTAGTATTTTATGTTATAAACTGAACACAGAAACTAAAACTAATGATGCACACGACTATGAACTGTTCCACAAGGATGATGCATTGAATCTGAAAACAATTAAAGGTTTTACTAAGTTTTAAGGTTAACTTTATTAAGAGTTCCATTGTATTTATTGACATCAGATCTTTTCAGTGTTGGTTAGTTAGTTTGTTAAGTGAATAAATGTAGTGTTAGAGCTCATCTAATAATCTGCTGATGCTCGTCTTTCAGGTCGGTCTCGTCCTTCAGTAGCGGCTCGTTTCACTGCTGCTCCACAAACAAGCGTCGTTACCTTCGGCTTCTGGATTCTCCTCACTTGGACCTGCGGGTCGCCCGAGCTCAACAGTGACATCTTCCACAAGTCACCCAACCTCGTGACCGGGCGGTGGTCTCATTAAGAACTCCTGCAGTCCACCGGGAGGTGAAAACTCTTCAGTCATCATCCTGAATGTGAAGTCATGCTATGCCTGAGATATCCTTACAGTTACAGTGCTGTTGACATGCGCTCCCGCTCCTAAAACACGACGCTCGGACGTTCCAGAGGATGCCTTGTGTCAAGAAAATCCGAGCTCATCCCACTTCCCCATGCTGGAGATTTTAGTTTAGCAGTAATAATAAATAAAGTTATCTTTAAAATGAATCACTCAAGTGATATCTAGGCCCAACAGTAGACTTAAGTGTCAATAAAGTTAGTTTAACAGTAATAATAAATAAAGTTATCTTTAAAATGAATCACTCAAGTGACATCTAGGCCCAACAGTAGACTTAAGTGTCAATAAAATAAATCTGGTTGTGTGTGTTGTTTTTGTCTCATGCAAACTTTGCTTTAATTTTACTTTTTTCTATCTAATCATAAGAAATCATAGTCAGTCAGAAAGATTCATTAAACAGGAAAAGCAGGTTTCCTGGAAAAAGAGGAAGTAAGTTCCAGCCTGCAGATTTATAAAAAATAGCTGAGAGTATTTCTTATTTTAAATCATGAAAGTTTTAAAGAATGAAATCTAAAACATTTTGAGTAATTTGATAAGATTCAAAGTAAAATACTTATATTAATATTGGTTTACTTGTAATAATATTTACACGAACATTTGTGGGAACAGTTACAAGAAAAACAAGTAACTGTAACTTTGGCATCAAATAATTAGAATCATGTATTATTCTTGGTTTCTTTTCAGAAAAACATCTGTAATAACTCACATTAAGATTATAATAAGTATAATTAATAAGTTATGGTTATAAAATCATAAATGAATGATAAATCAGAGAAGCTGAAGAAAATAAATGTGATATAAGTTATGGTTATAAAATTATAAATGAATGCTAAATCGGAGAAACTAAAGAAAATAAATGTGATATAAATGTGATTTTGACATTGAACTTGAAATGGTGTAAAAAGGTGTAACTGCAATTAAACATCACTGATATGTTGGAGGTAGAGAGTAGGTGAAAGGTGAAAGGCAAGGAACTAACAGGAGAGCAGAGATGATCAACGCCTTATTTAGAGAGTAGGTGAAAGGTTGTGCAGGCAATGGACATAGGAGGTTGAGCAACCCTGAGACATTAGCACAGACATCAGGAAATGTCTGTAAGACAGTGATGGATATGAGATCATCTGTCTAAGCAGTCAGAAACCCTATAAAAGGTGAGTGCAAAAGAGGAACCTTTCGTTGGATCCTCCGGGCAGCTTCGAGCCAAGATCGAGATGGACAAAGAACTCTGCAGCTGAAGAAGAGCCGGGGCCACGGAGCCGAAGACTGTCCTTCTCATGGAGACCAACCCGTCAGCCCTGCAACCTGTGGCTTCGAATCGCACTTCTCTCATCGGCTGGGTTCAGACCCCAAAGACAAAGATGAAGACAAAGGCAAAGACAAAGAAGAAGAACTGGTGCCTTTTTTCCTGCCAGCACCAAGTCCTGTGTGACCTCACCATCCATGCGGAGAGGAGGCTCATCAGACCTACAGAGATTCCTGCCTTCGCTGATCAACGTCTTCCTCCTGCTGCAACACCTTCTTCATCATCAGACCTGCGGAGATCCTGGCCTTCATCGATCGGCGTCTTCCTCCTGCTGCAACACCTTCTTCATCATCAGACCTGCGGAGATCCTGGCCTTCATCGATCGGCGTCTTCCTCCTGCTGCAGCACCTTCTTCGTCGTCGTGCCAGGTCTGGGGTTCGAGGCGCCATGCTCCGTCCGTCTCTCTCAAAGGTTCCCTTTTTTTAGTTTTCAGTGTCAGCAGTAGGGAAAGATAGACTAGATGATTGATTTTACTTATTTGATTATTTCTGCTACTGAATTAAGCTGTACTGACCCTTGCAAAAATGCCTTACTAATAAAATATTTAGCATAAAGAAAATCTAAAAGATGTTGTGGACATTCAGTTAATGAGTCACCTTAAAGTTCTTTGATGGTTGTAAAATAGCTGTGATGTTTGATTCTGGAGAGGAAGAGGGGGAAAATGTTTTATAGGTTGCTGGTAGCCCAAATTTAAAACAACATCCTTGGGACTCGCCCGAGTCACTAAAACCTACCTGGTTCAATAACAAATGCAAGTTGTAAAATAAGAGAACGAGCGACCGTTAACAGGTGTGCTCTGTGAAACTAGTTGGCTGTAGGCTGCTCAGTCTGGCTAATTCACAGGGGGAAGAAGGGTGGGACACCTGGATGTAGGCCGTTAAAAATCAGGTGAATCGTTTCTCGAAACCAGCTTAAACAGAGTTTACTTCAGTTCTGGACAGGGTAAATCCCGGCAGATTTAGGAAACTCAATTAACCCGTTAGATGGAGAGCTGGTAGCACATCTCCCCTCTCAGAAGAGGAAGTAGAGAGTGAGAGAGCAGAGACAGAAGGGAGGGGGGGGGTGTTGCGCAACAACACTTGGCATTGTGAATTTTGTTTCTATTTCTTCATTCTCTACAGACATTGTCAGCAGGGGGCTGGTATGACATACCTGTTCATATAGCTACAGTATGTAAGTGATGATCAACGAGGCAGTTACCTTTTAACATGTTTATTCTCTCCAGTCTGCCATCGTGCCGCTGCACCATTTATTGTTTCCCTCTGTTTTCATACCACTGTGGTCAGTCATGTGGCTGTTTTAGGCCTATGTAGGATTAGAAACTGTAAAAAAGTGTTTCAGACTCCTACCGAAACACTTTTTCTTCAGTAAATATATGTAACAAAGGAAATCTCGTACAAGACAACACAAGAACTGTAACATGTAGTTTACATTGAAAACAAAACCACATTTATTCCTGTAGTTTGAGTTGCAGGTTTGTGAGGGCTGATCTAAAACCTTCTTCTTCTTCTTCTTAAGTTGTGTAGAAGTCGGTGGCTTTTTAATGACGAATGTACAGCATTGATGAAGCACAATTTTACAAACAAATCAAATGGTTTGCTTATTAAGATCTTAAACGTTTGGTATTGACAAATGGTGGGAACTGTTTTACGTTATAAGGCTGACGTTTTGTAATTTAACATTAAACCCATATATGTGGTAGCATTTACTGTTGCACTCCATCATTGTTGTTTTTGGTACACTTTCCAGTTAGCGGCAGCTCTAAGAGGCAATATATTTCATTTTCATTGGGATTTTTGTACAAATTAAACTGAAAAATGGCTTATTGGCTTCAAAATGGAATAGTCAAGCAACCACGGTCTCATGTTTTTAGTTTAGCCATTGCCACTTGCAAAAAAACTCGGCAGAGAAATTCTCTGGTGCAGATAAGCTACTATAAAGTGGCCAATGGTTCAGAAGTGCAATAGATATCCATATGTCAAAACATTTAAAGCCAACCACTGGATGATCTGAACCTGGGTTATAAATTCAAACTTTAATTAATCAAGAAGTCGGAGGAAACATTTAATACATTTCTGTAAGTTCATCACACATTTTTCTTGGTTTTCTGAAGTCCTTTTTCTTTTCTTTCAGACATTAAAATATGTAGTGGGTCATTTTGTTTTAGTGTGATGTGCAGCTAAATGTATAGAAGTTGTGATATTTGTTAATGTAAAACATCAACTTCAACTCTCCCTTTACTACTTTTTTGAGGGCATTTAGCAGTTCTGTGTGCTTCAATGAGCAAAGGTTTTGACCGACCACTTGTTCTAAGCTGGAGTCTCTGTTTTTGTTTTACATTCTTTTTGGTGGTTTAATGTTTGTGATTCTGCAAAATGCAAGACAAACAGGCAGCATCTGCTATTTTTTTGTTTGTTTTAATTACTATTCTATTTTTAATTGCTCATTTTGTATTTGTTTTTCTCACATTCCATAAAGATCGGCCAGAACAAAAAGCATTGGTCAGTAAAAGCTCTGAGTCCAACTCACAAGGAGATGCTACAGTCATTAATTTAACTCTGAAAACCAGTTTCTGCATTGACAGCGTGCCTCGTGTTGCCTGCAGCGGCTCAGATCAACTGTCTGTCGGTTCTGCTCCCATGTTGACTCCAGCATTGATGGTTTACAGCCACAAACTTCAGTGACTGAGACAACCGCCTTGTTTTTGGTTTTGTTTTTTTTTCTTTAGGAGATCTGCAAGGTCGGGCGATGAGTGTATGTCTGAATTAACATCCAGTCAAACTGAAGAACAATGTTTTTAATTTAGAGCCATTGTAAACTGTGAAACAGCTGAAGAACCTGTACCAGCATCATTTAGGCATAAACCCAGTGCGAATACCAGTCTGTTACAACACATCAGCTATACCAGCATGGATATTTGATTGAATAAACTCTTAAATTTGAAAAAGGAACGTGGCTGAGATGGAGCTTCTTTTTCTGTCATTGCTGAGATTTATTTTAAAGATGTCCTCCTGTTAGGTGTTTCTTTTTTTTTCCTCCACTAATGAAGTTTTGATTTCTGCTGAAGAAATTAACAAAATGTTTTCCAAAAAGTAAAGAAAAAGCAACATGCTAACTCTGTTCTCTCTGTATTTGGACTGATGACATCACAAGAGGTACGAATCCAAAACTAATCAGCTGGTTTTAACATGTATTGGCAGATTGACACATTCTGACGCCTGTTGCATTTAAGTTGCAATGTGTTCATTATGTGTTAGAGCCATATTATTACAGCTTTAAAAAATACATAATACAGAACAAACATGAAAGTCTCTTGGTGACAAATTTAGTATAAAGTGAGTTTGATTTTTATAGAAACGTTTGGATAGCAGATTAAAAACACAATGTGGTTATCTGGTACTAACAGCACATTTAAGGTTAAATAATGACTATTGCATAACTAAGTACTTTATTATTGGCAATATAATAAAATAAATATATATTACATATATATGTAATATATATTTATTACATATATATGTAATAAATTCATATATATTCATAAATATACTTTTATGAACTCTAAGATCACAACATGCTCCTTTGAGATTTTTAAGATTACACACATTTCATGCAAGAAAACTTTAGAAATAAAACACAATGCATCCATTCTTAACTTGAACAGAACTGTATTTTATTAGATTCTGCAAAACAACTTTTAAGCATTATAAACAAGATTCATGAAAGAAGAAATGCCGTAAAGATACAGATGAAAACTATAATGTTTTATCACAAAACTGTAAAAAGATCAGATTAATTAATTGAAAGCTCAACTTTTATCAAAACTGATATGGTTAAAGCTGTTTCGATGGCTGTCAAAGTTCCAACAATATGCAAACAAAATAAAACAACAGAAGAAACAGGTGAAGATCTTTCATTTCTGTTTCTTCAGTTTTGTTTTTCTTTTCTTATCGGGGTTTGGAACAATTCTCTTTACTTTCAGAGGCCGCAGAGTGCAGGATAAGGCAGAGTCTGTGATTTCAGATTCAATCTCCAGTTTCCGTTTTTGTGCTCTTCTCCCACCTTCCTCCTCCTCCATCTGCTCCTCTCCCTCCTCTTCCAGGTCAGCCGTGAGTTCAGCTGGCACTGCAGCTGCTTCATCTGTCAGCCAATCAACTTCCAGTGAAGGCACTCTGGGTATAATGGCATCCACCGTGTCTCTGAACATCTCCTGGTCTTCAGAAGAACACCGCCTGAACCCCAGAGAGAGGACGCTTTTGAGCCCCAGGAGCTCCGCCACGCTCTCGCTCAGGCGGGGCACCTGGCAGGCCGGCACGCCTCTCGTTGCGCTCAGAGCGATCAGGTGGTTCGTCATGAGCTGCGGTCTGACGGACTTACAAACAAGCAGCAGCCGGAGCTGGTTCCTCTCTAGGGCCTTGGTGACCTCGTTGATGCCGATGGCCAGCTGCCGTCTGGCCGCCGTATCTGTCCAGCCGTTTCTGGTCGGATTGGGCCCCTGCGCCTCCTCACTCGCCTGGGGAACAGGCTCCACAGCAACATCTGGTTTATTCTCCTTCTTTTTCCTCCACTGGTGAGGCATTTTCACCTCTTCCTTCTTCAGGCCTGTGGCAATTATTTTGTCCTTTAATGTTCTCAGGATGAAATCCTTGTCTTTCGGTAAAAGTGGGCTCCATTTTGCACTGAAGGGTGACGTAAAGGAGGCCTTACTTCGGACCTGCTTTTTGAGAGCTTTCTTAGATGGTTTTGCTGCAGATGTCATGGCTCATCTAGATCGCAAAACAAGAAAAATCAACTTAACACAGAAACTTTTCTGTATTTTCAGCAACATTCCTCACTATGATCTTTATGTAATGTTTTGAGTCTGTCTCTGGATTCCTAAGTATATTTTTAGTCTTATTTTGTCTTATTTCTCAACCATTGCTGATTTGCTCCTAATTAAATGAATCCATTCTTTCCTCAACCTGTATAATTTTCTCTGTTCCCATGACAGTAACACAAATTTGATGAATAAGCCTCTCCTGTTTCAAAACGAGGCTTCTTTTGCACCAGGAGTCATTAAAACTCATAAAGTTTGTGGCCATCTTTGCTTTGAGGCCATCAACAGTTTGACTAGATAGATAAATAAATATGTCATCTAGATAGATAGAACATAATATATAAGAGTTTATATTTTTTCTGTTTCTCTGACCTGACTCGGATAAATAGTTTTCTGAAACTTCAACTTAAATGCCACATGTCTGAACAGAACAAAATAAAATAAAGTTAATCGTTATATATATAGGATTTATTTCCCTTTCTTGGGTTTTGTAACTGCAGGCTTCAGCTGTTATTGAGAAAACCATAAGTTATTTTATATCAAATTATTGCTCAACAATTCTATATTAAACGCCACTTCGTTACTGATCCTGTGTAGGAACAATATATACAATTTATCGTTATAAAAAATTTCCTATTGTCTTTGTTGAGGTTTGTTACTGCAGGCTTCAGAAGCTGTAATTCTGAGACAGTTTTAAAATGGGTTTATATCGACATATTTCTGATTTAAATAAACTAACGTTACCTTTCGCTGTCCTTTCACACGTTAACGATATAAAACACATAAAAGAAGTATGTTACTGTTTTAAACATACCTGCATTTATGTCGTCACGCTTAGTTTATCTTTATTTTTTTAATGTTGGATTCGTGTCTTCAGTCCTGCACGGACTCACAGGGCGCTGCCATCTTGTTTGAATTTAAAAGTTTACAGTCAGAAACAGCGCCCACTAGCGTCATGGTAGCAGCATGACAATTACTGATAAGACGAGCAGACAAGACTCTGGAGCATTATTGTCAAGGTTTTACACACCAAATCAAATAAACTGGGGCAGCAATTATTCAGGATTCATGTTTGGTGGGAGAAGAGGGGGTGCACTAACATTAGCCTTTTCCATAAAATAATTATTTTAGATATTTTCTTTCTGAGTTCCAACCAAAAGGCACACTTTGGCACGCCCTATTTAAATTTCTACAGAAATGTTCTAGCTGGGGCCTGCCATAGCAATGCATAGCAGAGTAGTGCATTAACTTGAGAACTGCAGACCAAACCTTCAGTGCAGTGCAGGTTTTATCTGCACTGCAAATCTATCAGGATCTTAATAGATAACCTGCAATTTTGATAGGTTTTATCAAGATTGCACTGGAAGTTAGACAGACTTACCATGAGTTTATTTAAACTGCCCAGATCAAACACACACACATGGTCATCCATACAGAGAAAATATCTAAGTAAGGAAGGAAGTGCAAGAAAAATCTCAAAGAAATCACAGGAAGAAATATTCTATCCTGTCCATTTCCTAACTGCCTGATCCCTTTGGTAGTCCTTCACTGAAAATCTTGAATCGCTCTTAGTCTGATCCCTCCCCAATGGCATCCTGTCCTAGGAAACCTCACTAAAGGCTGAACCTCAAGACAAAATCTCCATCTGGTTCATAGGGATACTCAAACCCCTCCACCACGTTAAGGTGGCGATTCTGCGGAGGGGTCACCAGCCGATCGCGATGGATGTTTAATCCAAGGGATCCCCCATCCTGAGCAAGCACAAGGCAACAGTGGAGAGGATAACTCCCTTTAAAAGGAAGAAACCTCCAGCAGAACCAGGCTCAGGATGAACAGCCATCTGCCGAGGCTGACTGGCTTCAAGAGGGCAAAAATAAAAAACACACACACAAAAAGAAACACATTAAAACAAAGCTGTAACAGGATCTCTGAAAGAAGAAAAACACAGTTTTGACACCAGCCACTGACGAGATCCAGGCTCCGACACCAGCTACTGGCGAGGCCAAAGCTCCGACACCAGCCACTGGGGAGGCCAAGGCTCCGACACCAGCTTCTGGGGAGGCCAAGGCTCCGACACCAGACACTGGCGAGGCCAAGGCTCTGACACCAGACACTGGCGAGGCCAAAGCTACGACACCAGCCACTGGGGAGGCCAAGGCTCCGACACCAGCTTCTGGGGAGGCCAAGGCTCCGACACCAGCCACTGACGAGATCGAGGCTCCGACACCAGACACTGACGAGATCCAGGCTCCGACACCAGCTACTGGCGAGGCCAAAGCTCCGACACCAGCCACTGGGGAGGCCAAGGCTCCGACACCAGACACTGGGGAGGCCAATGCTCCGACACCAGACACTGGCGAGGCCAAGGCTCCGACACCAGAAACTGGCGAGGCCAAGGCTCTGACACCAGGCAGCAGCCACTGGCGAGGCCAAGGCTCTGACACCAGGCAGCAGCCACTGGCAAGGCCCAGACACCAATAGCAACCACCAGCAACTAGCCAAGCCCAGACTCTGACACCAGCCACCAGGAACTGACGAGGCCAAGGCACTGACACCAGCCACCAGAGGCTAGCGAGGCCCAGACTCTGACACCAGCCACCAGAGGCGAGCGAGGTC
The DNA here is from genome assembly GCF_002775205.1 of Xiphophorus maculatus. Lineage (NCBI taxonomy): Eukaryota > Metazoa > Chordata > Actinopteri > Cyprinodontiformes > Poeciliidae > Xiphophorus > Xiphophorus maculatus. The sequence continues at coordinate 17,159,501 of NC_036445.1, forward strand.
CAGACTCTGACACCAGCCACCAGAGACTAGCAAGGCCCAGACTCTGACACCAGAAACCAGAGACTAGCAAGGCCCAGACACTGACACCAGCCACCTGAGGCTAGCGAGGTCCAGACTCTAACACCAGCCACCAGAGACTGGCGAGGTCCAGAGACCAACACCAGCCACCTCAGGCTAGCGAGGTCCAGACTCTGACACCAGCCACCAGAAGCTAGCGAGGCCCAGACACCGACACCAGCCACCAGAGGCTAGCGAGGTCCAGACTCTGACACCAGCCACCAGAGACTGGCGAGGTCCAGACTCTGACACCAGCCACCAGAGGCTAGCGAGGCCCAGACACTGACACCAGCCACCAGAGGCTAGCGAGGCCCAGACACTGACACCAGCCACCTGAGGCTAGCGAGGCCCAGACACTGACACCAGCCACCAGAGGCTAGCGAGGCCCAGACACCGACACCAGCCACCAGAGGCTAGCGAGGCCCAGACACTGACACCAGCCACCAGAGGCTAGCGAGGCCCAGACACTGACACCAGCCACCAGAAGCTAGCGAGGCCCAGACACTGACACCAGCCACCAGAGACTACCGCGGCCCAGACTCTGACACCAGCCACCAGAGGCTAGCGAGGTCCAGACTCTGACACCAGCCACCAGAGACTGGCGAGGTCCAGACTCTGACACCAGCCACCAGAGGCTAGCGAGGTCCAGACTCTGACACCAGCCACCAGAGACTGGCGAGGTCCAGACTCTGACACCAGCCACCAGAGGCTAGCGAGGCCCAGACACTGACACCAGCCACCAGAGGCTAGCGAGGCCCAGACACCGACACCAGCCACCTGAGGCTAGCGAGGCCCAGACACTGACACCAGCCACCAGAGGCTAGCGAGGCCCAGACACTGACACCAGCCACCAGAGGCTAGCGAGGCCCAGACACCGACACCAGCCACCAGAGGCTAGCGAGGCCCAGACACCGACACCAGCCACCAGAGGCTAGCGAGGCCCAGACACTGACACCAGCCACCAGAGGCTAGCGAGGTCCAGGCTCTGACACCAGCCACCGCTTCCCAGGGTCTGACAGCAGCTAGTTGCTGTGAGAACTGTGTTTCTCTCTGTAAATTAATGTTTTTGCTAAATTAAATAAACATTAAACAAATACAATACATATATGAAAGACGGTGTCCTCTTCATGCAGCAAGTTCTCCATGCACTCTAAAGTTATAGAGGCATGTGTAGTCTGGATGGCCCCAGTTGCTGTTCACCTGTAGGCTCACATGGGTGAAGGAGTCAGTTTTATAATCCTGTGAGCCAAGAGAGATACAAATTATTAGGGTTAGATTAATAATCCATAGCTACAAATAGACAAGACAATGGAAACATAGGAGATCTGAATAAAGTGAATGGAAGCCTAGTTCAACTGTCCTTACTGTAAATATATTTTGCATAGATTTTTGAAGATACCATGGAATTATACTAATATCTTCCTAACCAGAAAACAAAATGTTATCCAGTAACACTGAGGTTTATTTTCATTTGTTTCTTATCGTGAGGCAACAAAAACGATTGTTTTGTGATAACAGATTGATTACCAATATTTATAACAGGATCAGTCACTCTGGGCTTCTGTAAGAACTGTTGTATTTGGTTAATAAAACATTAATTTGACATATTTACAGGAATTTTGAAGGTCTGTATCCTGCTGCCATCTTCTTCATATTGAAAAGTTCCCAAGAAACTCTCCTCATTGTTTATGTCCTTCTTTCCCTGAGAGAAAATTAGATAGAAATGCAGTTCATTATCCTGTTCTTTCTATATATATGAAAGTTAGTTGGTGTATCTAAAAACATCATATGCAGAGATAAGCAGAAAATTCATTTGTGCAAACAGAAAGTTTGCATGAGATCAGGTGATATGTTACTAAATCATTGCTAACATTTTAAAGCCCCTTCATCCACAGTATAGGTGGACACATATGTGATACATGTGGTGTTGCTTGACTTACATAGACAGAGAATTCCCTCGGAGCACTGGAGATTCTGGAAGATGGGGATATTATCTTAGGAATATGACCCAGCGACACATGAGTGACAGTAGCTTTATGGGACAGTTGGACGGATAAACGTCCTGGGAATCCTGCAAAGGCCCAGCATTGTCCAGGATTCAGGTGAGTTCTTCCCTGAAGTCAGAGTATAAAACAAAGTTTAGGTGGGGTACCAAGACTAAGAGAAAAGGAAATCGTTATGTATTTTATCAAAAAGAAACACCACTTTGCCTAATATTCATTTAATGTTCTGAGTGTTGTACAGACCTGAATGACAATGTTTGGGCCTATAGGTTCTTCTTGTAAAGGCATCCCAAAGAATCTGCATGGTCTGTTGCTCTCAAATGCTCCTGAGGTCATCGTGTGCACAAGTCTGGCACCTGCACAAAAAACAGAAATAGTGAGTTAAGAAACCTTAATACTGAAAATTTGCAATCTGGTTTATGATCTTCTTTCTAATAGCTCACCTTGAGACTCCAGAGCAAAGTTGGGCAACAGATCCGCTGGTGGTAGAAGGTATTCAAGTTTCTGCATCACCTCCTGCAGATCTTCGTGGAAACCCTCTGGGAGCTTTTCTTGATCCTTATCCAGAGACAGAAAGTTTGACACAACATTGAAATTAACAGCTTGTTCTCAAGTTTGTTCAGGATATTTAAATCAGAGTTAAGATTAGGAAGAGAAAACCTACCATGTCCACTGGAGTTAGTGAAACTATTGACTCTGAAGGTCTTAAGTGCAGAGCAGAAAATATGCAGCTACATCCTGATGAACATGAGCAGAAGATGACAGTCAGTGACATAACATAGAAAATACAGACTTTCTACAAAACTTTCAAATTGTTTGTTTGTGGAAGGAGAGTAGTTACCAGACAAGAGCAAGATGACAAAGATGATCCCATTACGTTGTAACGGACTGATAATCCCATCTTTTACAGTGAAAAGCAAATCATTCTCTTGGTGGTTATCTTGCATTTTACTGCAAACTGGGCGTCTTTTTGTCCTACTCCTGGCACAAGATGGAAAAAATACAAGTGTTAAAATATGTGCATTGATCAGCAGATGACTGTTAAACTTAAGGGATAAAAAAAAGCTTATATATTATACCTGACTCTCGTCTCTCGGTAGGAAATTGTTGGTTTCCCATTAGAGTCGTAGTATCCATTATTCATTAAACGAAGGCTTCGTTTCAATGGAGCTGCACAAAAAGAGAAAAAACAAACACATGGAAGAGGGATTGCTGACTGACACAAAGCATCTTAAATACACACACACATTGTATATACACATACAGTATATATATATATATATATATATATATATATATATATATACACTATAGATAGATAGATAGATAGATAGATAGATAGATAGATAGATAGATAGATAGATAGATAGATAGATAGATAGATAGATAGATAGATAGATAGATAGATAGATAGATAGATAGATAGATAGATAGATAGATAGATAGATAGATAGATAGATAGATAGATAGATAGATAGATAGATAGATAGATAGATAGATAGATAGATAGATAGATAGATAGATAGATAGATAGATAGATATAGATAACTGGGACAACTTCGCTGAAACAAGTTGTTTGAGCTTTCACGGTGTCCGTAGTTCTGTAGATGAACGCTCTGAACAAGCGCGTGCTTGTTACGCGCGTGCTTGTTATGAGCGCTGGGGGAACCGTATCTGATGGGGAAACGCGAATTGACGTAACACCTGTTGAGGTGGGTCAGGTTTGCCCTGTGTATTGTCTTGAAGGCTAGGCACCTGGTTAAACTGTGGAACAAATTGGTTTCCCCCAAACATGCAGAAGTTTGTGATTTTGAAGCTATTTTATGTATTTTATTCGGTCTGATAACTAATTGCAAAGAAAAAAATGTTAAGGAGAAGTATTTTTGCAAAGCATGTTCACTAGTCTAAGGTTAATTATTTAAATTTGGGTTTGCAGATTATTTTTGTTTATGCCCAGAGTGAAAGTAAAATCAAAATTTAAGTGCTGAAGTCCTTAAACATTGCAATTTAGCAAATTGTTAATATTGAGTACAGTTTGGGGAGTGGGGGCTTCGCCCAGGACGCCAAACAGGTGAGGGTCGCCCCAGGACAGAAGGCCAACTTTGTAACGGTCTTTACAAAGTCAGTTACAAAGTCAGATTTCAGGCCAGATCACTAGCTGATCAGATTATTAATCTCTTATCACAGTGAATTTAATATGTAAAGTGAGAAAACCATAAACTGGCTTAAAAATGTGTAAAACCTCTCACTATTTTGATGCTGTTTTCATGTTTACTCAATGAAGTTGTCAAATATGCAAAAAAAAAAAAAAAAAAAAAAGGTGCTAGAAGCAAACTGAGACTTTTGATATTTGCCTCAAAAGTAACTGAAATGATTTGAGCTCAAAAACAGATTTCTCACAACCTTAAACAGAAAATGGGTTTGCATTTTATGTTGATTCACCTCCTCAATTGCTGAGGTGCATTTGTGTTTTATATATGGCTTCTTAGAGTTGGGACACTCATGTTTCATGACTTATACAGGCAGAAAAATATTTTGGAGCACTGCAGATTGAGCCAATTGGGGGGGAAATCTTGTGACTATGAGCCAAGGACACATGAGTAACGGAGACTCAAAAGTAACTAAAATTATTTGATGTTGTGCTAAAAATCAGATTACTCACAGCCTATTGTGTGTAAACTATCTCTAACATTGCCATCACAATTTCCTCAGAAATCTTACACAAAAATTAGATCTGGTTTCTTTGTCACTAAATTAAAAAACAAAATACTTACTTTTACCGTGTTCCACCATGGTTTAGTTGAGCTATCAGGTCTTCGAAATCTGACTTTCTCCTTGAACTGAATTGCAACAAAAGTGAGAAATCTGAGTGGAACTCGTCTCTTATTGACAAAAGCTCCAAAAGCGCCTGATGACACATCAGCCTATGTGACATCACAATATTAAACAGAGGCTTTCCGCATATAATTAACTGCTGGACTTCATGAGAATGTTTTAAAACTCATTTTAGATCATCTTACAGCAAAAATTAATTCAACTCTTATGCTGTCAAATGAATGTATCTTTCTTCAAATCAGACAAAAATGGTTTGTCCTAAGTTTGCGTAGCAACAATTTTTGTTTGTGCTGCTATCATTTTAAAGATATTAAGAAATGTTTCCAGAGGTCACAAAAGGTCAATCTGCCCAACCCACCTTCTGCAAATCAAACAAAATCAGTGTCAATCAACCTGACTACTTTTAGTCAGTTTGATTTTGTAAAAAAGGGGACAGTGGGCGGCTGGTTGACCTCTGACCTTTAAACTTTCTTTAATATCTTCAAAGCCAAAGCAGCACAAACAAAAATGTTTGCTTCACAAACCAGCACAAATGCAGTCGAGTTGATTGATGCCAATGTTTTTTGATTTGCAGAAAGTGGGAGAGGTCAGTCCCATACTTATTTGGAAATGGTGTAAGTAAGTAAGTAAGTAAACTTTATTTCTATAGCGCTTTTACAGACCAGGGTCACAAAGTGCTGCACAAAGTGTAAAAAATAAAATAAATTAAAAGCAACATACAAAACAATAAAACACAGTATTAAGCTAAAAAGCAAGTTTAAAAAAGTGGGTCTTAAGTTGTTTCCTAAAAGTGGCGCTATTTCCTATATTATTCATAGTTTCAATTATTTTTCCTTTGAAATGTTTTTGATTTCCAGTCATGATTAAAAGATTATAATGAGGTGTGTGCCGTGGTGGCGTAGTGGTTAGCGCGACCCATATTTGGAGGCCTTGAGTCCTCGATGGCTGTCACGGGTTCGACTCCCGGACCAGACGATATTTGCCGCATGTCTTCTCTCTTCTTCCCCGTTTCCTGTCAGCCCACTGTCACATAAGGGACACTAGAGCCCACAATAGACCCCCTGGAAGGGGTAAAAAAAAAAAAAGATAATAATGAAACAAAATATATTTGTAAATATATTGATTGTACTCAATCTATATATTTATCTTGTTATTGATTGATTCATTGATTAATGAGTTACATTAATAATAACATTTATTTTATTGTTATTGTGCTGCTGTAAATTAGTTTGTAATGAAAATGCGTTACATTGATAAGTTGATAAATTAGTTCATAGTAAACCAATTGTATGACTAAATTCATGCTTAGAATGGCAAAAAAAATGTTGAAATTCAATCAGTGTGGCATATGTATTACAAATGGTCTTTATATTTGCAGAAACATGACCGAGTGAGCAGTCTTAGCAACTAACTATCTTTAACACGCTTCTCTGCTGTTACCATGACAACGAGAATTCAGGCTGTTAGAAAGTAAAAACGCTGAGCGCACCAACTCTTTGTTCCGGTAGAAAACTTTCGTCTTTGTAAGTAATTATGTGTTTTAAAGACACTTGAACATGTGTTGTTTTTTTTCTTTCTCTGGTAAAATATGGAGCAGTGCACATAGTCTTTGACTGCAGCTTAAGATGAGTGTTTTAACTTGTAATTTATTGTGTCTTTCTGTTATGTGTCCGTTACAGGAACGTTTTGAGTGTACGAAGATGAACTAACGTATTTTCTCTGCTATATTTCAGTTACAAATGCGAGTGTAGAATTAAGATATGCATTTTTCGTTCTGATCTGTCACAAAAACATTTAACTATTTTTTAGCTTATGTTGTATTTCGGTTACCAAATTTATTTATGTATTTATTTATTTATTTATTTATTTTTTAAAAGATCTGTTTTAAAAGATCTTTAATTGCAAATTGTCCCCATCTGCTCACACTATTTAACCTTTCTGAGGGCACCCTGTCCTGGCACATGCGCATTTAAGTCGATTATGTTGAACAATTATTATTGTGGGATGGTTATGAAAATCTGATTAGATATGCAGTTTGCCTTCGTGGCTGGTTAAAGGTCCGATGATTATTTGTGTTTAACATCACCCAAATTCAAAAGTAAAAGTAGGGTGGTTATATTTTCTGTTTTTACACAGTTATTAAAGTTTCAATTAAATTGCATTAAACCCTGTTTAACTTCAATTGTTTTATTTGATCCACTCGCTTTCGTCGTCATGTTTCCTTGTGCTTGTGTTTGCTGTGTGTTGCAGTGACCTCCAGCCAATCAGCTCTGAGCTCTTCAGCCCCTTCACTCTCCTCCTCCTCCGACCTCGACAGGCCGCTGCTACTTATCTGGCTCATAAATATCACATCGCTCAGCTGTGTTGCAATTACAGCAGCTGCTCACGAAGTGACCGAATAAAAACCTCCGGCTGTGAGTCGTCCTGCACCAGCCAACATGTCCGTCGAGGTAAAACCCGCTCTTTCTCTGACTGCATTTAATTGATGTGTAAGGTGCGTTTAATTGCTATTCTGCCGTGTAGCTGCTGCTTATTTCCATTCTGACAGCGATAGCTTTATGTCGCTATAGCTCAGTGTAAGGGAAATAATGTCTGATCTGCTCGTGTGCTGGTTCTGAGGTCCTGACGCTGCAGCTGGATTTATTGCCCTCAAAACTGCTTGAGCTAAAAGGAAAACCTTACTACAACATGCAAGTCCTCTGTTTGTCATGGTTTCAGGAGTATTAGTGGGGGGGGTAGATTTCTCCTTAAAAGGGGCACCATAATTATCTGTTCTGCCATGTCCCGGATCTTTTGTAAAGCAGATTATTCAAGCAAGCACAAAAGCATCAGAGGCCTGAATAGAAAGCCCTTTGTTTAACTCCTACTTGTGCAACAATCAGTTTCCCTCACTTTGCCTTGTGGCTTGACTACAAATCCGTGTTGGTTGTGGCTCACTAGCATGCACATTTCTACATCCTGTGCTCCTTCTCGGTACACTCACAGATTGCTCTGATTTGACTATTTATGAAATATGAAATATTTCCCTGTTTTTCCCATGTTCTGAATGACCTCTCTGAACTGTCTGTGGATCTGCAGGAAGAGTTCAAGAAAGTGGCAGACCAGGTGAAGAATATGAAAACGAAGCCTACAGATGACGAGATACTGATCCTGTACAGTCTGTATAAACAGGCCATGGTTGGAGACGTTAACATAGGTATGCGACTTAGTTTATGTGAGCTAAATCAACATTTTCTTCAATGCTTTTCCTTTGTTTCCTTTAGACAAGCCGGGGCTAACTGACCTAAAAGGAAAAGCAAAGTGGGAAGCTTGGGAATCCAGGAAAGGTAACGTGTATTTGTGTTGGTCCATCCATTAAAAATGCAGTGAGGTGTGTAGTTGTAATACAGTAAAATGTGAAAATGTTCAAGAATACTTATGCAAGGTAGAATTGGAAACCTATCTGGTTGCAAATGCTTCAACGGAAATAAACTGCTACACATTTTGTTTTCGGTGCAACTAATTTGTCTCTCCTCTGGTTCAGGAATGTCCAAAGCGGACGCGATGGCTGCCTATATCAAGCATGCTAAGGAGCTTTTCAGCAAATATGGGGTGTAAACTTTGCAAGAATCTAATAAAGCTTGACTAATGCAAAAAAAAAAGAAAAGAAGACTTTACTAAATAATTTACTGAGACAGCTATTGTTTGCCTTCTGTTCTTAGAGGCAGTAATTATTCCTTAATTTGTGTTTTTTTTTTTTCTCTTTTACATTATTTTACTGCAAACTAATACAATTGATAAACTACTATGCATCTTTAAAGGTCATATCTTTGCTGATTGTGATGTACTTTAATACACTGCATTAATTTGTAACCTGGATTAAAACGAAGCAGGAAAAACACTATTAAATGTTAACATAAATGGAAATTAAATTCATCTTTGGTCTTTTTGTGATTTTCTTTTCACTGCATAAACTATTTGAGTGTTAGTGGAATTGATTTTTTTTTTTTTCGCTAGATGAGCACAAGAAGCAGCAACTCGGCTACACTGTCTGATCTTGTTATAGGTGATATAGTTAAAGTTTCTCAGCTCTCACTGTTAAATCAGAATACAAAGGAAGAATAGAAAAAACTGGAGAAATAATTAGTACTTGCATTGGCATCTAATAACTTGGAATATTTTTATGCATATATTTTGAGTATTTAGAAATATTCCACATACATGAAAGTATAAACCATTTCGCTTTTCAGTTACAGAACATAAAATCTTCTTGAAATGTCCTGCCAAGCCAGCAGAGTTTTTATATTTTCTGCATGAATAAAATCACCTGCAATGTGGTTTGACACAACTTCAGTGGAGATCCAAACTTTGTCAGTTTGGTTGAAAAAAAACAAGGGCGCTGACATGAGCAGCTGCCTTCATACTATACTAGTCCCATCAATTTGGTCTTACATTTATTTGTGTTAATCTGGTACTCATTCTGAGATTTAAGAACAACCGAGCCAAAAGTGACTGCATATGTAAATGTATAATTTTATCATGGTCTAATTTTTTTATCCATGTTTTGACTCCAATTTGGCTTTTGTTTTAGACCATTAACTGTAATGTATTAGGTTATACTTGCTGCTCATATTTAATAAAAAAAAAAAAGGTCAAACCCAAAGTGTAAAGTCTCTTGTCAACAAGCGCATGCGCACCAGTGATAGCAAGAGCTGTCACTGATAGTGGGACTTCCGGCTCATTTTTGGGATTCAATCATTTGGCTCATCTTACCGAGAGTTCTGGCTTTATTCTCGTCCCTTGCAGCTCTTAACTTTGCATTGCTTCTGGTTTAATAATTACCTCAAGTTTTGATCCGACCACTATGCTTGCATATTTATGTATAATATTATTTATAAGAATTACATATTTTTAATATGAACGTTTGGATACGATATTTTTTAAGCCATGTATACTTCTAAGCAGTGTGACTAATATATTATCTAATTTACAAACAGCATCTTCTATATTCACTTTGAGTTAATTCTTGAATGTATGCTTTGAAAAGGCAGCTGGCTGATTGGCAGCAGCGGAGTTTTGAGTTGCGTCTCAGCGGTTGCGTCTCATCGTTCCTTTCAGTGAGCAGGCTGACAGAATCGGCTCAGTTGCGCTAGGCACACCGTTGGTTGGCTCGGAGAGTGAGTGGGGTAAAGGTGAACGCTGTCTGGAGCCGCAGCAGCAGCTGCAGACAACAACACAGCGAGCTTCTTTCACTCGGTCAGCCGTCGACAGGAACCAAATGCCCGGCATCGATGCTGTAAAATAAAGTCAACGCATCCCGGAGAAGCTAGGCTAGCAGTAAGTTTCCTGTTCAGACTTATCGTCGCTAACTGCACTAGCTGCGAAATAACGTAGCATTAGCCCTTACTGCAGGACTGACCGTCTGATCCTGGTTAGTTACGTTGCTCCAATAACAACCGAAATAACAAGTTTTTGATGGATTTTTTTCTGAACATCAAGGCTAAATTTCGCAACTTATTTGATTAGCTGGTTTGCTTATACCTACATTTACTGACCAAAGACAAGTGGATACATGCAATTTTAAGAAGTGGTGCAGTTGATAAAGATGCATCGATTAGGCTTTTCCAGTACCGATTTTTGACCTGGCGATACTCACTCTGATCAGAATAATTTAATCTTTCCAAAAAGTTCAACACATCAATCCAACATAAAATAAAGGAATTACAGGTGTTTATCTCCATTCAGAGAGACCCCAGTCCAGGATTCAAACCAAGGACTGTCTTGCTGTGCTGCTAACTTTGCCACAGAGCAGTTCTTATGAAGTAGTAGTAAAAGGATATTATAGATAATAATCATAACAAAAAAAAATACAAATAGTCTGAAATGAACTAACTATAGCAGCAGCTTCTTTTTTCTTTCTTTCTTTATTCTTTGGAGTTTCTAATTTAGAGATCTTTTGGGTGATTGACGTGCATTGTGTTTCCAGTGGGGTTACACAGTATATTGGCTATTTTTTAAAATATTGAATAGGGGCCTACATTTTCACATCGGTGCATCCCTAGTTTCCAGGTCTCCCGCTGATGTTGCAGGAAGTCAGTGCTGTTTACGGTCATCCATTTACTCCAGTGGGAAAAAACAAGTTTATCTTTGTTAGAGTATAATGTTAATTCTTGTTACAGAGAGAAGAAATGGCCAGTCGATTGGCAGGTACTCTGGCTGAGCGGACCTTTCAGTACCAGAACAGTTTGCCTCCCCTGCCTGTACCTCTGCTAGACGGAAGCCTTTCTAAGTACCTGGATGCAGGTAGGATGGCTGTGCTCTCCAGATTACTTTTTTAATACATAACATGTAATCAGGGAAGAGAATAATGAATATAGTTTTATAGATCTCATTTGACTGAAATGTATTTACAACTGCAGGTAATATTAGTTACTTGTTTGTGCTGTAAAACACACACTTCCCCTTGAACAGCTATAAAGGTAGAGCAGTTGCTTTATGAAGTGCACTAACATGAACTAAAATAAACAAAGTGATATTAAGACTGTAGAAACACACCCAGTAGACACAGCTGGTGAAAGGCATTATATGCAAAGTCATAGTGCTCACAGCGAAAACATTATGCAACATTGAAATCCAGTGAGTGACTGATATGCCAGTCAGAGAGGGTGTGGGTGCTAAAATTTAATTAAGTGTATCAAAAATAACTACTAATTTATAGAAAAGTATAATGATATTTATCAGTCTCCTCTACCTCTGTGACAAAGGTGAAAATATATCTGTTCCCAGTTTTCCATGAGTCAGTGGTAGCTTATCAGCAGGTTAATGTGTGGACTTACTGTCCTGCATGGACACCCTGTTTAAAAAGAGACATAATTATCAGGTCCTTCTTGTTTCCTCCTCTGTCCAAATACAAACTCAGGTGAACAGATGACTTTGTGTAATTAGTTATGAAGCAAATACTAATCCTAAACTCAGATGCTCAGTTAAAACAAGTGTTGGTTTTGGTTTTTTTTAATCGTGTTTTTACTGTTTTCTTTTTCATTTCTCTCTCAGTTCATCCGTTTGCATCAGAAGCAGAGTTCAATGCTACAGTGGAGATTGTGAGGAAATTCAGAGAAGGTGTTGGAAAAGAGCTACACCAGAAACTGCTGCAGAGAGCCAAAGAAAGGAGGAACTGGGTCTGTAGCTGAACATAGCCCCATAACATAACTTCTTCTTTACTAAGAAGTGAGCTAGCAATGTGTGTACTCTTCCTCAGCTGGAGGAGTGGTGGTTAGACACAGCCTACCTGGAGGTCCGAATCCCCTCTCAGCTGAATGTAAACTTTGGAGGTCCTGGGCCGTACTTGGAGCATTTCTGGCCTCCTGCTGAAGGAAGTTCTCTGCAGAGGACCAGTATTATAACATGGCACACGCTGCAGTACTGGGACCTGCTCCGCACGTAAGGCATGCTCACACATACACTCGTTTTTTTTGGTTTAGTGTTGAGAACGTTTTCTGCTCAGATATTTGTCTTCACTCCCTCTCCTTCAGGGAGAGACTCGCTCCCCAGAAAGCTGGGAAAACCCCGTTGGACATGGATCAGTTCAGGATGCTCTACTGCACCTGCAAGGTTCCTGGAGTGAAGAAGGACACCATTCGTAACTACTTCAAAACAGGTGCAGCTCTGCAGCTTTCAGACACATCGGTAACCTTTGACCCTTGTCTTCACCGCTCGTTTCATTATGTTTCTCAGTGAGCGAGGGGCCGTGTCCTTCCCACCTGGTGGTGATGTGCCGCGGACGGATTTTTACTTTTGATGCACTGTTTGATGGACAGATCCTCAGTCCACCAGAGCTCCTCAGGTGGGAAGCAAACACAGACCGCCAGGCACAGATCTTCCATCAAACCCAACAACATTTATTAACTTCTTTTGATTTTTGAACCGTTTATTTGGTTATTTAATGTCACTACAATCTGAAAATTGTTACCCTGGCACGTTTTTTTTGCATCTCATTGATTTTAAAATACTTTAAGTACTTCTTGTCTTGAATAAATTCATTGAATAATTATGTTTCAGTTTAGGATAGAAGAAAATCAACCTTTTTCTAAATTTATTCCCTCGTTTTAACCTCAGATTATTCTTTATTCTGAGTTTTTCAGCAACACAAAATGCAAAGCTCCGTTATGAAATGAACAGATTTAAAATGGGTGAATCTAAGTTGATTGTGAATTTGTTCCTGGTTATGCGTAGGCAGCTGATCTTCGTGAAGGAGCGCTGTGAAGGAGAGCCAGAAGGAGACGGAGTTTCTGCTCTCACATCCGATGAGCGGACTCGCTGGGCGAAGGTTCGCCTCCTGGTTGTTGAAGAGACAATAACATAAACAACATTATGGGTCATCACTCTAAAATCTTATGTTACCAAAGCGTCACCGAGGATCAGTATTTCCTGTGTTTATTTTTAGGCAAGAGAGCATCTAATCAGCATCGATCCGCACAATAAGACGATTCTGGAGACCATTCAGAGCAGCCTGTTTGTCATCTCTCTGGACGAATCCAAACCCTACTCGACTCCAGAGAACTACACAAATGTCTGAGATGCTCAAATCTCAGTTATTTCCTAACAACAAGGAAAGAGATTTGAGTTTTCTGTTTTCTGTGCAGCTGACGGCGGCGGCGCTTACAGGCAACCCGACCATCCGGTGGGGGGATAAATCCTACAACTCAATCGCTTTTGCAGACGGCACTTTTGGATCCACCTGTGATGTAGGTTTTCATGCTTGGTTCTTTTTTAGAAGTTTAAATGCACAGTTTTCACACAGTCTGCAATTTAGTTTATGTGTGATTTGGGCCTGGCTAAAAATGGAAAATAAGAGTATGAAAACATTTATTTCTAGACTTTTGTTGCCTGTACCTTTCTTTAAACTTTTATCCATCCCTCCTCTGAAAGCAGAGCTGATAAATGGATGGATGATGGGACAGAGAGATTGATGGATGAATAAATGCATGCATGGGACAGAGATGAATGAAGGGCCAGACGGATAGGGGGAAGTTGGATAGATTTGGTAAAAGAATCGCTGAACAAACAGTTGGATGGATTTTATCTGACTTCTGATCTCTATAAATTGACTGAACTGTTGTTTATTTTAAAGATATCTGGAACGGTTTTAAAGGGGCAGCATTATGTGTTTTCCATTTTATAGCACAATTAAGTGACTATGTTACGTTCAGTTGTTAAGTATATAAAATGCTATATGTATCAAACATGACTTAAAATAAATTCTACTTTGTAAATTAACTCTTTAAAATTGGGCCTCTGTCTCTTTAAAAGCTCCTACTCTTTCTGAAACTCCACCTTCAGGAAGATGGCTCCTCTATTAACCCTTTAATAATGTTTTACCAGCGTTGCACTGACGAGCTCAGCAGGTGTGCAGTTCCACCAGGTGTTTGCTAATTGCTGCTGGCTAGTCTGAAGGAGCTGAGTGGGAGAATTGTGGTAGATGGGTGCTTTGTGAGACGAAAGCTCTGAAGCTGTGTCTCGAGGGCGGGGTTAGGGCGGGGCTAGGTCTAGCCAGGCGTTTTACAAAGCTGAATGGTTGCCAAGGGAGATTAAAGGATTTCTCAAATATGCATGAAAGAATCAAGGCAACACTCCAGGTTTGTTTTTGATTATGTTATGTAAAAAAAGTCAGTTTTACATGATACTGCCCCTTGAACATGAAGGACATGTTGAAGCCCAGCTGAAGGAAGGTTCCAGGTGTGACTAGTAGATTTATGTCAAATCTTTCCTGTGAACTTGTCTTGCAGCACTCACCATATGATGCGATGGTTCTGGTGTCAATGTGTTGGTATCTTGACCAGCAAATCAGAGCTACAGAGGGACAGTGGAAGGTAAACAGTAACGTTTCTCCTGTTCTGGACATATGAACTCATTCTCTAACTTTTGCTGGTTTGTTTGCTGGTTAGGGCTCAGACACGGTCAGGCAGATCCCCCTCCCTGAGGAGCTGCTGTTTACTCTGGATGAAAAAGCCTACAGTGACATTCATCATGCCAAACAGCAGTATCTGGAGTCTGTGAGCTTTTGGAAAGCCTAATGGGGGGGAAAAGCACTTATTTTATTAAAGAGGAGGATCATTATTAACTCTGTGTTGTTTCAGACCCAGGACCTTCAGATCGTGTGCTACGCCTTCACAGCTTTTGGAAAGTCAGCCATCAAGCAGAAGAAGTTGCATCCAGACACTTTTATCCAGCTGGCAATGCAGCTAGCTTACCAAAGATTACACAAGAAGTACGCAAGCGACACTTTGACGATTATTCATTGTATTTCAAACTGAAACCTATTGGACTCTGAATGTGTGCTCGTGTTTTCACCAGACCAGGAAGCTGCTATGAGACGGCAACGACGCGCAGGTTTTACCACGCCAGGACGGAGACTATGCGGCCCTGCACACGGGAGGCTGTGACCTGGTGCAAGGCCATGATGGACCCTGCATGTGATGTAATTCGACATTTTGCTTTTGTAAAACCAGAGTTTGAATGATTTAACTCTGGGAGGCTCAAGTTGTGGACTGTGTGCCATTTCTAGCCGTCAGAATGATACTGTGCGGCCCTCTGATCCAGATGAACACTTAAATCTTTCTAGAGTAATGAATTTCCTGGATATGGGGGACTTTAAGAAAAAAATTCTAACAAAAAATCTGATAATGAAACGGAATATTACCCTGTTTCATGCTTTCATTTTCATGTCAGCGTAGAAGTACCACAAACCAATATACAAGACCCTCTTTATGTTTCAACTGTGATTAAAATAATCTCCTTCACAAAAAATGTTGCATGCTTAGCTCATTGTTTTGCAGGTAGAAAATAAGTCAAGAATTTTGCTTTAATTAGAAAAAAGACTTAGCCAATAAATTTAGACAGCACCGTCCTGCATGTTTTGCTTCCATGCAACCAGAATTTCTTATCTTTTAAACGATCAAATGTTTTTCTTTGGACTTAAATCATTGTAAGTTCTGTTGGGATTAAAACTATGAACTCTACTAAAGAACTGACTACATATTTATATTTTCATATGTTAATAAAAATAATCCTGAAAAAAAAATAATGGGACTTCAAAGATGATCAATGATTGGCGTCAGTCTTGATCGCTGCATCTCCAGTTATGACTTTTTCTTCTCTTGGTTTTTATTGTATGTTTTGATGCATTTTTGTTTTTTTATGAAGTGCTTCATAAATAAAACTGGCCTGTTCTCTCCCAGGCGAACGGCAGGAGGACCGCCATGCTCTCGGCTTTTAATAAACACAACAAACTGATGTCCGAGGCTCAAGACGGAAATGGTGAGTTTGTGAAATATTCCTTTATATATTGCCTGATATTTCTAAATAAATGTAACACTGTTTTTGGCACTGTGGTGATCAAAAGTTTTCATAATTTATTTAAAACATCTTAATGTTTAAAACATTTTAATGATAAATATTGTACATTAGCTTTAATCTGCCAATCTGATCCTTCTATCATTGTTCCTCCATCGTAATAAAAGATAAGCACTTATCACCAAATTGCTCCTGGATAACTGATCAGAGTTACTCTTGGAAGATTTTGTGATTTCATTTCAGTCCTGGTGCTTCCTGCAATATTTTAATTTGTCCTCTGTGGTTTTCTTAAAAGACCAGTGACACCAAGCCAACTTTTAAAAGTCGCCATCTCTAAGTGCTCTGCACTGGTAGCGACTAGATCTTAGATATTAGAAGATATTCTGACTCTTGCTGATGATTCCTGCACAGCCAGAAGCTTTCTTCTCACAGAAATGTAACCTCTTTCCTTCCTTTGAAGTAGACCTGGTTGAATAAAAAATTGTTTTAAGCACCAATATCTGAATATTTGAATCTTTTTTCATGATCAATTTTTGTTTCACTTTCAATTCAGACATTTCCAGAACAGAGAAATGTTCATATTTTAAGTTACTATAATATTTATAAATGCCAATATTTCTCTTCAGTTTCATTTTAAGCGGTCGTCATTGTAACTCCGTAAGACCCTAAGCAGATTAAAACTTCAGAGCAATCAAACTTTAAAAAAAAAAACAATAAGTGTGACCTTGCAGAAGATTGACTAAAACAAAACTGTTGCTTTCTCAGAGGCTGCAACAGGTGAAGCAAGTTGTGTCAAATATTGTCCTGCAGCAAACAGCAGGATGTTTACAGGAACCTTTGCTGAAGTGGTTGCGTTTTTAAGCACAGGACCATAAAGCGTATTTTTTCACAAATTGTTTTATTTTGATCTGAGTCGATGATGAAATCCATCCGCGCTTTCTGAAACATGTCTGTGAAACCTCCCGGTGTGTGCTTGTCTCAGTATTTCACATTGTTTGTGTTACTGCCTGCAGGTTTTGACAGACATCTCCTTGGGCTTTATCTCATTGCTAAAGAAGAAGGACGTCCGACCCCTGAGCTGTTCTCTGACCCGCTTTACTCCAGGAGGTACCGCCGGTCACACTTATACATCTTCCTCTCTTGCTGCAGCAGTCGGATGACGTTCCACTGATTTATAATCAAGAAATGTGTCCCAAAATCAAGCTTTGCTACCTAATAAATAGGTCAAATTTAATTTTAGAGTTTTAGGGTTTCAATGAATTAAAATCGTCCATATCAGGGTGCTGTGGTGGCGCAGTGGTTAAGCACAACCCACATAAGGAGGCCTTAGTCCTCGATGCGGCTGTCGCAGGTTTAATTCCCGGTCCGGTGACCTTTGCTGCATGTCTTCCTCCTCTCTCTTAACTATTTTCCTGTCTTAGCACTTTAAAATAAAGGCCATTAGAGCCAAAAAAACCCTTAAAATTTGTTTACATATCTAATTTAGTAGGGATGAGAAAAATATTGATCATGGGTGCATGCTAAATATTTCTAAATGTTTTTTGCTTGTTGCATTACATAAAACACCAAAATCTTTTTTTCATGCATTAAATGCTGCCCTTTTGTCTGTTTTGCAATTTTACACTCAACTTTATTGTTTTTTTTCTGACTCTTGTTCTTTGAGAATTCACACACAAATATTATATTGAAATCAAAATCAGGTTGTCTTTTAGAGCTAGAACAAGATTTCAAACTGGATCCTCAGTTGTTGTGTTTGTGTCTGCAGTGGCGGCGGTGGGAACTTTGTGCTGTCGTCCAGTCTGGTGGGCTACACAACAGTAATGGGGGCGGTGGCGCCGATGGTTCACCATGGTTACGGTTTCTTTTACCGCATCAGAGACGACAGGTGAAGATGAAGACTTTTGTTAATTAACTGCCCAAAAGTATTGTAATGTGCTGTTGAAGTTCAAAACTTTGTAAAATTGCCTCTTCTGTGTGTTGTAGCAGCTTCTAATAAAAAAAACAACTTTCCATCGTTTAGGATTGTGATCTCCATCACAGCTTGGAAGTCCTGCCATGAGACAGATGCAGCCTCGCTCTTTAACGTCTTCTCCAGCTCCATGCATGAGATGCTCCAACTGGCCACCACCTCTCAGCTTTAAGTACTTCTCCAAAACCAGAAGGATCTAATCATTTCTTATTCGTGCACATGCAGCTCAGGCTGAGTTTAAACCGACAGCTACAGTAGATCAGCGCAAATCGATGCAAAGGAGCAGTCTGCCCCTCTATTGGAGCTCTACTAATTGTAGTATTTTCAAATTTCTTGTAGACATTAATTTCTGTTATGAATTCATATTGTGTGTACATATATTTCTTTGAATTTTCTAGATTTGATGTAAAATTTGTTGATTTGTATTTAATTGTTGCAACAAAAAACATTTGCGGCTTCTACCGACAGACCCTGAATCAGCCTCCATGTTGAAATCAAATTTTCTGAAATATGAAACAGAGTTCTGGCTGTGAAGTGAATAGTATTCACAGAACAGATTCTTTTGTCTAAATATCCCCATTAATGAAGCCCAGCAGCTCATTAAATGAACAATCAGTACTGATACTCACTCTACTCACTCATATAAAGAAATCTAATGGTTTGAGGAGGAGGGCAGCTAATGCATTCTGGCATTAATGTAAAATGTATCTCTGCTGATTTGTAGTAAACACTGTATACTGAAATATTTTAAAATATTCATGCCTTAAAATGGACTGTTCCACACCTTTGCCGCCTTTTAATGTTCTCAGATCGGTGATTATGCAAACTGACTCTACCTCTTCATGATAAACAAATGGATTCCTCACCTTTGATCTATGGATGGATTCATTAAATTAATTTTAATTGTGCATTTTTAGAACTGTGGCTATTGCAAGGCTTCACAAACGTTTTGGCTTCCAGTGTTTGGGTGTTGCTGCATTTAAGAAAACACATAAAAAAAATGTGGTTTTACAACCTTTTTACCATGTTAAAACCACAAACTTCAATGTATTTTAGTGGGATTCCCTTTGACAAAGTTATGCATAAATGCAAAGTTAATAATGATAATTGGTTCCCACATTTGTATTTTTGTCAGTACACTTAAGAACTGAAATTTGGATCATAAAATGTTGCATTTAATCATGAAGGAAAATGAATAAATTATGAAAAATGTAGCCCTGTTTGTTATGAAAAGGCAGTCGGCCCTCTTGATACAAGAGAAAGCTCAGTTTGTTAAGAAATTAATTGTCAGTTGATCTTTAGATTAACTCTTTAATTGATAACTTGTATTCCTAGTTCTGTTATTTTTTTAGCCAAAATCCTTAAGAGGGAACATTCCTGTTGAATGTGAGGGAAGCTCAACGTGTGTCCCGTCTTTCTCACACCACAGCATCACACGTTGAGGGAAGATCATTCTCTACATTACCCTTTCCTTTGTGGAAAGTCCAAGGAGCCATAGGCTGCAAATCCCTGGTCTAGTCCATCACATCCCAGTGAAACATGTTGTAGTTGGTGGTTGAAATGTGGCAAAATGTGGAAAAATCGAAGAATAAGACACTGTGAAGCTACGGTAAGATGTTTGCTGCCTTGTTTATTGATTTAAAACCTCAACTGCTTTGAACACCAAACAAAAGGCTGAATGTTTCTAAATGGCTACTGACAAATGTCCCAGACTTTTGATTTTAACAGCATTCTTTACGCTTTTGTAAATGTCATAGCTGATGAATTTTTTCAATTCTGAACACATTTACTGGGGGAAAGGAAAGCTAATTATGTATGCAAACATTGTAATTTGTTGTAAAAAGTCTTTTGAGAAATAAACAAGAGAGAATGATTCGATTTTTTTGTCCCCAAGGTAAACACACAAAGAAAAAATGGCTCAATGCTTGAATGCATAATTTTATTATCACTCATTTTTGGCTCATTTTCACAAATTACTAAAATATTAATAACCCAGATACATTTACCTCAGAATATCGACTCAGCACCAGAGGTCCCGGCATGTCTGATGCATTTAAATTACACTTTATTATGCACAAAAGTTTCAATATTGCATCAAGACAGTCCACCCTAAAATGAATTGGCATGTTTAGGCCTTACATAAAAGTATAAATCCAGTGCAATGTTTATTTTTATTACCATTACTCATATTTCAGCTCATATTTACCCATTCACATATTTTTTGTTGCTTGAACGATTTTTATTTATACATTTAAAGCACCCGATCTGTAATCCATTAAAATAACAGCAACTTAAGTGTACAAACATTGTCCATATGGTAGCAAAAGCTAGAGGTAACAATGTAAACCACTTTCTCCACAATTATTACATTTTTATCGCTTTATTACAACTATTTTCATCTCTTGTAACAAATATTTATTAACAAGCATTTTTTAAAAATCATTTATGTCTGGAGGTCATCTTAAGCCACAGAGAAATCCCAACTTTGGAACCAAAGCTGAACAGAGTGCATCAAACATGTCGGTAAAGAGGAGTGTGAGGAGATAGCTACTGCTTACACATGTGCCATTAAGTGCTATGTAATGTGCAGCTAAGGATCCGAACAGGAAAACATGGAGGCATGAAGCTTTAAAGCTAGAACAATAGATAGATTTGAAACAATAAAAACATAGCTGGTCATAACAAAAAGAATCAGAGCATCAATGATAAAGACCAATAAAGAACTGGTTTAAATCTGAATACATTTAAAGGAGAAAATATACATTGTAAGCTACAAGGAACATAATGAGACATGAGGTTTAATGAAGCAGTTCAGTTAATGAATATTTCTACAAACACCATTTAAATCAATCAGAAACATAAACTGATGTTTAAAAGCAGAAGAAATGTTATAGTTGAGCATTTTCCACAGTTTCCGTGAAAAAAAAAAGGCACAAATGCAATCCAGGTTTTTCCTACTTTCACAAAGCAATATATCTTTTCCTTTTTGTGTGAAAAACACCCATAAAGTGTCAACGGCAAATCAACAGCAGCAAAACTACTAACAGTGCAGCTCACAAGGCGCAGCCAGCTCTTTCAGTCGCCGTCGCTCCACTGAGGTCGCTCTGTGTAGACCAGTGTAAGTGCATCGATGTGAAGGCACGACGTGCTTCCTCCAGCATTAAAGCTCTCAAAGCTCCCAGCCTCCTCTCACTCAGTCCTGTGGCCCAGCTGTGTGGTGACCAGCATGTGGTAGACTCCCTTCTTTGCCAGCAGCTGCTGATGCGTCCCCTGCTCCACCACCACGCCTCCCTGGAAGACGGCGATGCGGTCGGCGTTCCGGATGGTGGAGAGACGGTGCGCCACGATGATGCATGTTCTGCCTTTGCTGGCCTGGTCCAGAGCGTCTTGCACCACCTGCAACGAAATGAAGGTACATCTGGCTCAGTGTTTTCAAGTTTTGGTGTGTCTTTTATGAACTGATGGAGGTAAGGTGATTTTATTTATATAGCACAATTTTAGCAGCAAGGCAATTCAAAGTGCTTTACATGAAGAAAATCTAAACAAAATAAACCAAAGGAAAGAAAAATAATCAAATATTAAAGTATATAAATTTCTGCCATTAACCTAGAGCTCTGTCTCCGTTTTTCTTTCCTATAAAAAGTACACCTGGCCCCTAGTTTCTGTGTTTTTTCTGTTTTCAAATCATCATTCTGGAAAAAAACAACAACCTATCATTTCAGATGAGTTCCTCCTTTTTAATCATACAAGTTGGTTTTGATAAATGGCCGGCTTATGCAGAAAAATGGTTCTCTCTTTGCTGATTGATCTGACAGCAGGCCACACAGCAGGTCAATTCAGATTTTATGCTAAAACTCAATTGTTTTTGCTTGCATGGTCGTACGTACTACTATTTTTAATTAAATGCATCCAGACTTCTTACGTAATTCCTGTTCGCTGTCACCAAGTCAACAACTCGGGGCAATCAATTGGATCTCGATCTCACAATATCATATAATACATCAATTTTTTCATTCAATAGATTTTGATGCAGTATTTCCCTATGGACTTTGAATGGGTCAGGAGTCCACTCCCGCTGTACTACTGCACATGTCGGCACAATGAAAATGAAGGTTAGTCTTATCTTAATATTAAGAAAAATAGTTTTTCCCCCCAGAGCCTATAATATTTACTGTATTTATTTGCAGTTCCTGCACTACTTCATTGTTCCTAAGCACAGCAGAGATCAATAACTTGTGTATTATTATTAAGGACACACTTTAATATTGTTATATGAGAAATGTGTCCCTTTGAAAGCCAAGAAAAAAAAATCTCTTTTCTAGCTAAACAATCACACTTTCTTGCATCTTCACTATTGATTTTTTTTGCCAAGCTGCTTGGAGATAATTTAGTAACCTGATATCCGGTGACAGAACAGAAAGGACAAACCTTCTCGCTCTCTGTGTCCAAAGCAGAGGTGGCCTCGTCCAGGAGCAGCACTTTCGGGTTGCGGAGGATGGCCCTGGCGATGGCCACTCGCTGCTTCTGACCGCCGGACAGCTGAGTCCCCTTATCGCCCGCCTGAGTGTTGTACTTCTGCTCAAGCAGACAGAAACAGAGCGAGCGGCACGTCAAGACGTTAATACAGACAAATTCGTGGAAGCAGCTTCCTGTAATCCAGTCTCATGTTCTCAGGAAATTTATGTTGTGGGAGTGAAAGGAAGTTTCCTTCCTGGAGCGTATTTTGTCCTAATTATTGAAAACAGCTTAGACTGAGTTTAAAGCCGAGTGAATAAAAAGTTGACAAAAGGCATCATCTGGTAAATTACAGCTTTAAATCTGGTGCTGACAGTTCTCCATTTGTAGATAATGGATCCTAAACCGTAAATTACTAATTATTTTGCAGTACAAAAACATAATCAGTGAGCGTGACTACTTTCAGGTTTATAGTCTTTAAAAGTTTGAACATCAGTGTAAGTCAAGAAGGGTTTTTATCCATTTCTTAAATGAAACACAGATTTTCAGATTAAGTTTCAGATTTAATCATCGAAAACCAGAAATCAGGTAATAATGAACACATATTTCCAAACCTGAGAAAATATGATCAAAACCACGTATTTATGTAATAAATCAGAACTTTAAAACCTCCTATATCATGACAGAGATTTTATCTGATGGACCGGAGACCTTTCAAACTTCATAAAGATACGTCCTTGATAAAAACTGCTAAAAATTATCTCAGATTTTTTGTTGCAGCTTTAAAACGTTTCCTAAATAAAAGTCCTTTAGAAAAAACTATCAGTCTATTGTTTCAGGTTGCATCATACTCTGTTCAGATAAACTTTCCTCCAGACCGCCTCAGTTGTTTCTGCCTTATCTGAAGCTGTAATTCTGTTTCACAATCATCACAGTTCATATCTCTGCCTGCGGATCATATATTAATATACAGTCAATAAATTAGAACGTGAGTTCAGACGAAACACGTTTGTCAAATTAAAAAGTTATCTTTAGAAAATAACAGTCGATAAGCAGGTATTGCAGAAATACATTTCTGTATTAAAAATTATTTTATGAGACTGCTGTAATATTCTAGTCAGATTTTTTAGCTGTAGGTGGAAAAGCATCACAATTAACAGAAATAAAGGATTGAAAATATCTGTCTGTGATTAATTAACCTGTATAATGCGTTTCACTTAGTTGAGCAACTAAAATAAATAAATAATATTCTAGCTTATATAATATGACTGTAAATTTTTTGCCACACTAAGACGATTAAAGGATAAAAAAAGGCGTCACGTCAAACCAATCCTTAATCCTCAAACTACTGATGATGTGTTGCAACTTTCAACAATGTTGGTGAGTGACTAGTAATTTGATGCATATGAATGTTTTTTGTTGTAAATTGCCTACATTATTCTCAAAACCAAAATAAAAATATAATCAGAAAAACACAGTAATATCTACTTTAATGTCTTCCTATATATTTACTGTAGTGAGTATATAAAACTTTGCTAAATCTGTCAAATAACCATGAAATCAGAGTAATCATCAGTTTGCTTAATGTGTATTTAATTCAGGATTATTATTCTTAAAGCCTGCTATTTTGTAACAATATGCCATTAAGAATATTTTTCTTAGTATATTAATGAAACCATTTTTAATATCTAAATTTTTAAAAAAGATTTATTTGCCATTATATATTTGGCAACATATATTTCTTGTTCTTTGACAGGAATAAAAACTAATGTATTTTAACATCTGTTGAAGGAGTGACACCACATATCAAGTGACTTGTGTTCATGTAGCGTCGGAGGAGCATCACATTTCTGATCGAGCCATTTTAACCTCTACCTGGACTGAGAGGAGACGGGCACAGGGATAAATCTAGGGAAGTCCTGATGTTGGTTGTTCTGCTGTGTTGATCTAAAATGAGCTGAATAAACACATTTACCTGAGGCAGTTCATTTATGAAGTTATGAATGTTGGCGGCTTTGGCAGCTGCCTCTATCTCCTCCATGGTCACTTTGCGGGTGTTGTCTCCGTAGGCGATGTTTTCCGCTAGCGTGCAGTCGAACAGCACCGGCTCCTGGGACACGATGCCGATCTGAGATCTGAGCCAGCGGATGTTCAGCTGTTTGACGTCGATTTTGTCCATCACCTGGAGAGCAGAGCAAAAACATAAAGATGCTTTAAGGTTGAATGTAGTGGAATAAAAGTCAAAAATACCCACGAGTAAATCTACTTAAGTGTACTCGAGTACAGTAACAAAGCACTTATATTTCATTACATCCCACTGTCTGAAAGCCATATATTGTTGAATTTTCCAATGCTTGTGATCTCAGATTGATTTCAGACTAATTTGTTTTGTATTAAGGGACATCATAGTTATTTTGTCAGCTTTACAAGACGGTTCTTCTATTTGGCGTAATCTGATCTTCTCAGCTTTCATCTATGATTTATTAAATTGTTAGTTGTGGTAAAAATGTATGTTATTAATGATTATCTTCTAGAAGATTATGTTACTAATGAGTCATTTTAAAATTTTATCTGTCAAGCTTTCAATGTTTACAGAAAACATTTTCTCTCTTGACTATAGAAAATGGTAATTACAGTTCCTAATAATTTACTAAAAAAGGGGTAAGGTTGTAACATTTCAAAAAAGCTTTCATACTGTTATATCTAATTTAATCTTCTTTTTTTTTTGGCTAAGAATAAAACAATAGCAGTTGGTGTTAACAGCAGCAGATAAAAGTAAATGCTCCCCATCTGAACTCCATAAATTGTTTTCTCTTGTTTTATAGATTAAGGTTCACCTGCTAAATTTACCCTATAATCTCTCAATGAGCCATAAACACAGAGTGCAGCTAAACATTAACCATCAACAGGATGAGCCGGCTGGTTGCAGGGCGGAGGTGTGTGTTCGGTCCTCACCACTCGGCCCTCTCTGGGGTCGTAGAACCTCTCCAGCAGCTGGATGGTGGTGCTCTTTCCACAGCCGCTGCTCCCCACCAGGGCCAGAGTTTCTCCCTTCTTCACGCTCAGATTCAGGCCTCGCAGGATTGGGATGTCAGGCCGCGACGGATAGTTAAACTTCACACTCTCAAAGCTCACGTTACCATCAAATGTGTCCTGGGGTCAGAGAGAGAGGAGGCGTTGCGTGACAATGGGTTTGCTTAGAGGCCTGACTGTACTGTGAGTGCGGTTCGGTGGGTGTGTGTGGCTTGGTGTCCTACCGGCTTGTCTCCCTGCTCAGACAGATTGTCGATCTCAGGCTCTTTGTTCAGCAGCATCAGCAGGTGGGAGGCGGACATTTTGGCCTTGGCGTAGTTCGGAGCGAAGGAGTTGGCCTCGCCGACGGCCATGGCTCCGAACAGAACCGCAGAAATTACGCTGAGGCAGGCCAGCGAAACACACATTAGAGTGGTAAACTGTTTACAAAGCCGTCACTGGGGTGTGTGTAACAGGGTTTTATCTTAACATTATCGATGTGAAGTTTGTCAAAATTTGTTTATTCATTGAATTAATTTTGTTTAGTCAACAAGGCAGTAGGTGGTTACCATAGCAACCCGTAACCGACAGCTCCTCCCCCTTTGTTTCTGCTGCTGTTTGTAACTGACTTAGGATCAGCTCTGTGTTTTCTTTGCAAGTATTATATTTTAGACAAATCTCATCATATACAGTGTTTCATGAGTAATTTTGCTATGTTTTGTATGCCTATAGCTATAGTCTGTTTTTTTTATTGTTTCTTTTGACATTAAAACAGAAAATTCTCATTATTCCGTGATTTCACTAAATGAACTAATCTTGATAACATTTAAAACAATTGAGTCATAATTAATCAACAAGTGAGAACTAAATCATATTGTTTTACACAGCGTTTGAATTCATCTGTAAATGTTTTCTGTCAAGTTTCCTAGAAAGGCCGCTTTGGTTTTTATAATCAAATGGTTTGCCTCAGAGACTCCAACATGAGAGGAGTTAATATTTATAGTTTTATGTGGTCGTACAGTTCAGTGAACTTCAGACTCTCTCTTTAGATAACAGGCACAATATGAATGGGGGCCATAAGTCTTTCCAGCAGTAAACTGCTCCCTTACTGTATGATCCCAACACGTGTTTGTATGTGCAGTGAATCACCACAAGGACAAGTGTAATGATTAACGCCATAAAAGAGCCCTCTAGTTTGTCTAGATATTCTCAATTGAGGAACATTTTTCTGATCCTAAGCTGACATGATGAGGAGATAGGACGTTACTCACAGGAATACTCCCTCCACATCCATCCTTCCTTTTATGATGAGCCAGGCTCCGAATCGAAAACAGGCTGCGTAGGCAAAGTAGATCATCGCCTGGGAGAAGGAGAAGGTGAAGCCGTGCACATGGGCCTTTTTCTGAGAGTTCCTGTGCAGAAATTACAGGAAGGTCAAGTTTCTGATGAGAAATGTTCAGCTTAAATTATATCTGATTAAATATCTGGACTTACTTATAAGGAACTACGAGATTTTCCTGATACAAAGACTCAAATTTTGGCTCTCTTGTGAGAGAGGCAACAGTACGGATGTTCTCTATAGCCTCTGTGGCTATCTGTGGATGGAGAGCATAAAAAACATTAGTGTCATCACAGAGTCTGCAGTAACTTTTACAGAAGGTCAATAACCACCTTTCCAGCCTTCTCCAGCTCCTTCTTGTCTTCGGCTGCATGTCCAGTGAGCATTTTCATCTGAACGGCTCCGGCCAGCGCAATGACGGGCACCACGGCCAAAATCAGCAGCGTTAGCTCCCAGCCGTACACAAACGCCAGGATCACACCGGTGCCGAGGTTGGCGATGTTCTGGGCGAAGGTCGCCAGGCGCACTCCTGACGCCTGAGGAATTAGAAACAGTAAGGAAAGAACATCGGGGATGTTAGCTGTGGATCACAGATACAAACGAGCTTGAGGAAGCTGCGACTCACCCCCTGTACTTGAGCTGCGTCTGTAGCCAGTCTGGTGGTGAGCGCCCCGGTACTGTTTTTGGGGCTGTCAAACCACCCGAGATCCTGCAGCACAACAATGATAAGACTATAATAAGACCTGTCACAACAACAACTTTGGCGGGAGAATAAATTATTCCAGTAGTTATTTTAATAAACGATAATATTGATGTTTGGGGACCATCTAAGTAATATCATGTAATGGCAAAATAATGCAAGAAAACATTATCAAAGATGAACAAACTTTAAATTCAAATGAACATTGAACAGTGAATATCCAAAATAAATAAACAAAACAGAAACAAATGAGATGAAATATGAATAAAATTGTCCGTCAAAAAAAAAAAAAAACTGCTAGTTGAGACCAAAGTACCAGAATGAAGCCTTTTGACATCCAGTTTTTAGTAGAAAGACAAAAAAACCCAATAAATTATACAGCTCATTAATCACCAATTTATTGCAACAGGCCTATCTATCTATCTATCTAGATATTGTATAAAAATGTTTTTTTAATCCTGAAAAATGCAGAAAAATTTAATGAAATCTTGCTTAATGTTTCACTTGTAGTACAGGTTAAAATAGGTAACAGCAATAGGTTTCAATAATAAAAATAGGATGCTATGGCACAAAAACCTCTATACAGATGGTCTATAGTTTGGAAATATACATGCTTAATAATTCACAAATAAAAAAAGACTTGCAAGCCCACCATTACTACTATTCTAGATTCACAAGACTGACTGATTTAGCTCAAATTTACAGACGAATTACATGGCAACAAGATTAATGTTTCATTCAGCTTGTGCACACACCTGTCTCATCATGGACTTGAAGGCACCAAGCCTCAGCTTCAGGGTGAGAATTTCTCCAGATTTTCCAAAACAGAATCCCTGGAAAGAAAACGCGATCAGATGTCAGAGTCGTGCCAGATGCATTAATTATTCATCAGTTGCTCTGCAATCTTTATTTAGTGTTGGAAGGTGCAACGCTGTAACATGAAACTGTGCGACATCCTGATCGGGGTTAGGGTGACATTTGTGTTGCAAGTCGTGGGTTTTGTTTACAGAGTGGATAGAGTGGCTGACTGAATCTCTGTGTTACACATGTTAATGGAGTCGTTCACATGTACAATCATACAGCACAGCAACTGGTTTGGTTGTTTCTTTTTTTACTGAAGCATCTTTTAGCTTTGATATTGAAACAAGTGGAATGTTTTGATCTTAAAGGATTTAATTTGTTTGGATTTCCGTTATAGTTTCTGTACAGCGATTTATTTTATATGCTCTTTTCTTGCTCCTCGTATTCAAATTTGAATTGCGAGGAACAATTGTTCATATTAATACAGCGTTATTACTGGCTCTAAAGTAAACAAAGAGGATTAAACCAGCCTACCATTGTGCTTGTGTCCAGTGAGAACAAAAGCCAATGAGTGTGTGACTACCTGTAGAAACATGGTGAAAAAGCAAACAACTCCGATAGCGACAAACATCAGTGAGAAGAAGTTTGATCTTTCTCTGACAACTTTTAAATCTGGCTCTGCAAACACCTAGGAGGAAATCAAAACAGTCAATTCACTACAAAGTTTCCAGACGATATATAAAAATAAAAACTTACTGTAGCACTGGCAGCGACTTACAGTGATAATCTTGGAGAAGAGGACGGCAAACAGAGGCTGTATGGCTCCGTTTATTGTGGCACAAATCAGTCCCACCAGAATATAAGGCCACTCAGAAGCATTGAGGCGCAGAACCCTAAAGAACGACACCATGGGGACGGCCTCCTCCTGCAGAAGAAAATGTGAAAGTTTGAGGTTTGATGTCTGGTAGATAACAAGAATCAGAGCTGAAGTTTGTTAATCGAATGTCTTATTCTTCCTCTGCAGAAATGTAAACAAGGCTCACTTCTTCTGCTTTGTCCTCATTGTTCTTTCCCTTTTCTTTTTCTCCTTTCTCTCCAGCTGAAGCAGCGAACGAGGATCCTCTTGTAGACTTCCTCCTCAGCAGCGTAGACTCTCTCATGGGGTCTTTCACGGGACTTTTCTCACCTGGGGACAGCTCGCCTTCATCCTCATCATCCTCAGCTTTCTGAAAGGTCTGCAAAGAGGACAAAGAAAAACCACAATGAACTTAATTTACCAGAGAGCATTTGGAGAAACCGGAAGGTGTTTTCCTATTACCTGCATGGTGACCAGCGTGTGGTAGACTCCGTGTTTCGCCATCAGGTCGCTGTGAGTGCCCAACTCTGCAACTTTACCCTGCTGGAAGCCTGCAATCACGTCGGCATTTCTGATTGTTGAGAGGCGGTGAGCCACAGTTAGTGTCGTACGACCCAGTCGCACCTGTGCACCCAAAGAGATTGAAAAACAAATGTAAAAATAAGGTCCTCAAATCAAAGATCGGAGGTCCTCTCAGCAGTCATTTTGATGATTGCACATTGCAGAAGCTGTACCTTATCCAGTGCAGCTTGAACAATGGTCTCGCTCTCAGCGTCCAGCGCAGACGTGGCTTCGTCCAGCAGAAGGATTTTGGGGTTGCGGACCAAAGCTCGAGCAATCGCAATCCTCTGCTTCTGTCCTCCGCTCATCTGAGTCCCTCGGTCACCGACCAGGGTCTCAAACTTCTGCTCAAAAACATAAAATCTCCACATTAGCAAAAATATGTGCAGAGTAAATTAGTAATGTTGCTGAAATGGTAGCAAAACTCAGAGTTTACATCAGGAAGGTTCATGATGAAGTCGTAAGCGTTGGCTTCCTTGGCAGCTTGTTCGATCTCCATCTGCGTCACGTCAGGCCGCCCGTAGCGGATGTTCTCGGCGATGGTGGTGGCGAACAGGATGGGCTCCTGGCTCACCACGCCGATCATTCCCCTCAGGTAGCTCACGTTAAGAGAGCGGATGTCGTGACCATCGATAGATACCTGCAACAATCAAAAACAGAAGATTCTCACCCACAGTTATGAGTTCGATCTACTCACTGACTACATTTTGTTGAGTAGTATTATTCTTTTGAACCATTACTAGAAAAAGGGTTTTAATTAACTATGTACCAACAAACAACCACAGTACTGATGTTAAAGTGAAAATTCTGGTACAAACTTCCTTGTCCTAGTTTTATTTTCTATCTGCTGAGCATACAAACTGCATTACAGGAACATTTATGGAAAGACCACTGTTTAAAATTACATGTCGCCTGCTGTAGCCATGGTTACCAAAAATATGTATTATAAAAAAAGTCTCATAGAACATCCTGCACATATTAAAAATATCATGTGAATTTTACAGAAAACAACAATATGGCTGAATCATTTTAGAAGGGGTAGGAATAAAAATCAAAGCCATTAGATTTTGCTTTACCCTTATAGATTTTTACTGACGCATATCAGCAAAAATGCAACTCCAAAAAAATGTGGTAAATGGCTCCCAAATATTACAGTCTTCCTCTAAATTTGGACTATTTTTAAACTAACTTTACTTCCAAAGGATTTTACGTGGAACTTAATTTACCATCACCTGACAAAATTTTTAGAAACATGACTTACAAATCCTTCCTGAGGATCGTAGAACCTCTGCAGCAGCTGGATCGTCGTGCTTTTACCACATCCACTGCTGCCCACCAGCGCTATGGTCTGTCCACTGCTCACACTTAAACACATTTCATCTAATATCTGGAGAAGACACCAATGTTAGGTGTGTGATACAGTTTGAAATTACAGTGTTTTTATTTGTTTTACCAGGAAGAAAAAAAACAAAAACGTATCGAGATTAAAAATCTAATTTACAAGCGTGTCTTGGGCTTTTAAATTATTGTCAAAGGTTAGGAACTGACCTTGACATCAGGCCTGGACGGGTAGCTGAAGTGGATATCTTTGAACTCTATGTTTCCTTTGATGAAGTCCGGCTTAAAGCCCGTCTGTGAATAGCTGTCGATGGTTGGGTTCTGTGGAGAAAACAGCGTGTAAAGGTTTGTAGTTTGTCCAAACCGGGATAAAAAAAATATTCCTATAATAACCTCAAACAAACAATAGGAGGAAGGCTGTTTGCCTTCCAGGTTAGGGGGAGCATGTTTAACTCGACCAAATGTTTATTTCCACAGTTCTTTGTGTTTTGACTTCTTTTCTTGATGCAGTAAGACTCAAACACATGCAAAGATTATTCTCTGCCCTGCTTTGCAGCTGATGAATGTTCAGCCTCAGCCTCAACCCCTGTTCTTCCAAAGCTCGAGACATTTAGCTTTTTTGTTTCATGCTTTCAAAATGTCCAACATAAATCTCAATACACTTTTTTTCACTTATTTCTAGCTCAGTTCCTGAGCTAGAAAGAATTCTCAAAATCTTTTCAAAAGAATTTGAGAACTTAAAAAAATAAAGCTGGTTAAAACTTTTTTTTTTTTATAGTGCTGAATGTGTTGGTAAACTGCAAATGTTTTATTGGAGGCTCACCTTTGTGATTACATAGTAAAACTTATCTATAAGTCACCTTTGTACCTTACAATAAAATGGACAAGGAATATTTTTCAGGTCCCTCTTGAAAATGAGATCTAGATCTCAACGGGGTTTACCTGATTAAATAAAGGAATAATTTAGAAAAAAAAAAAAAAATATATATATATATATATATAAAAACAACATAATATTTCAGACTTGTATCAACATGCAAACACTTACTGGTCAGTGATTTGGAGCATGAATGCATCACACACAGCAAGATCACAAATAACTATCTAAACAAGCTGCTTATTTTACATAAACATGTATTAAAACATTTTTTATTCAAATATTAAGGTTAAAATACATACTACTAATATAACAAATAAAAAAGGTGGGTTAATATTCACAGTGTGGATGTGAATTTATTGAGTTCAGGTACAATAAACTGAGCCACAGCTGTGCTGCTTCAGCTGAATGACCTGCAGTTCCTCCTCTGAAGCAGCAGGCGATCCAATTAGAGAAAAATCCTTCACATCATTACAGTTCGGCCTGTCGGCTGCTTCAAAGCCGCTCCACAGAGTGCCAAAGTCCAGCAGAGCACATTCAGTGATAAAATCTGACAACTCTCCCGCAGGAGAAAAATAAAAGTGTGCTTTGGGTCATATCCGTTTCGTTACTCACATGATCGATGATGCTGTACACCTTGTAGGCGGCTCCGCGGGCGCTAGCAAACGTCTGGATGTTGGGAGAAGTCTGCCCCATTGCAAACACTCCAATAATCACAACAAAGAACACCTAATAAAAGGTAATGTTGATACTGGCTTTAGCAAAAGCGTCTTTAGTCCATAAAGGAGCAAATTAAATGATCCAAAGTGTGTTTACATACAGTGAGCACAGATCCAATGGTGTACTCATCATTCAGGATGAGGGTACTGCCGTACCAAAAGGCCAGAGCGTAAGACAGGTAGATCATCAGAAAGGTGAATCCCATGGCGATGTTAGCAGAGATCGCCTTCCTTATCCCCATCGACTTAGCATCCTCCAAGTTCTTGTGATATCTAGGATACGGCAGACATGCCCAGAGCCGGGCATGGAAAGGAACAAAAATGCACAAGTGAAATCAGATTGCAATGAAACAGGAGCACAACAAATGCAGCATTAGTGTCTGCACAAAAGGGTTTTATCCAGTTACAGCTTTTCCCTGCTGACTCTATAATCATTTACTACACAACATTCATACACAGATGTTTTACTTTGTTCAACAACAAAAAAATACTCCAGTTCCTCCCCAAAAACATGCTTTTAGATGAAACTGCAGCTGATGTTTAGCTTCAACACACACGCAGACACACCTCTCGATCTCCTTCTTTTGTCCGCTGAAGGCATACACTGTCCTGATGGCGGAGAGCACTTCCTCCGCCACAGCGCCGGCTTTGGCATATGCACTCTGCTCTTTGGTTGTGAAGTTCGCCAGCAGCTGTTCAAGCAGGGAAAGAAGCGAGATGAGAAGAAAATCAGAAACTAATGCAGAATTTTTTTTTAGATTCATGTAGAACAGCATTTCACAACCTTATGTTTAAACTAACAAAAAAGCATCACTTATTTAACTGAGGAACTAGAAGTTGTGAATCAGAGGCTAGCGTCAGTATTGCATTTTCCACCTGAAATAGTTATAACCTGACGTTAGAGCAGCCTTACACAAGTTTATGTCTTCAATTGTTGTTTGTGTATTTAAGTCTAAACAGGGAAAGGACAGGAAACACCCAGTCCAAAATGAATTATTTTACATCATTTCAGGGCTATTATATCATATACTTTTCTTTTGATGACCAAGCAACCAAATATATTATTTTAACTTTTAATTCATGTTTACTAGCTAAGGGAAAACAGAATGTGACGCTTTTGCTGTGAGATTTTTTCTAAATTTGCAATATAAATAAACCTGTCAATAGAAAAAAATGGGAACACTGTTTCCCAAATAAAATGACCAAAGAAGTAAAATCCCTAGTTAGAGAGCTTACATTACCGTACCTTACTGAAAAGTGCAGCTGAGATGCCCAGAGCCGGACTCACAGCCAGGATGACGAGGGTGAGTTTCCAGCCTTTGGTGAAACCGATGATGAAGGCTGCGATGAAGCTGCTGAAACTTTGAATCAACATCCCCACCTTGTCACCAATGCCCTCTTGGATTTTGTAGACGTCACTGCAAATGAGAACAGAACCACCGAGTTCACCAACAACCGCCAGAGTAATGCAACATTCCCACTTCACAGACCTCTACACTGCATGGGATGGGCATGAAGCTGTGTGTGTGATTTCTCTGCTACCCACTCTGTGAGGCGCGTGTTGAGCTCTCCCGTCTCGTTGACATCGAACCAGCCGATGTCCTGCTGCATGATTCTGTGGAAAAACAGCTTGCGGATGAGCTTCACCTGCCGTCCGGCCGCCAGCGTCCAGAGGGACACCTGCAGGTAGGCGGCAATCAGCACGACGGCTCCCAAGATAGAGTAGTAGATGGCAAAGCTGGGAGAGCGGACACACAAAGCCTGACTTAGAACTGGATTTGGACACAATTCCTTGCAGTCGAGTTGGTTATATAAAATCTTACGTCGTCATTTCCTTCTCTAAATCGCTGAACATGCTTGGTGGGAATGAGGCATCTGAAAACAGAGATTGTACATGATTAGCATTGCCTCTGTAATGTTCTCAATTGGCTAAAAGAAAATCTATAAATAAAAAAGTAGAGATTTAAACAAATTTCACAAAATAAAAAGTTTTTTTTTAAGTATACAGAAGAATAAAGAAAGCTAAATCTGCTTTGTTCATGTTTTGGCTGATGATATTTGTTGTGGCGACTTACTGCTATTAGCAACAGAAGTCAAAACTAATGAATTTCTCTTCATTTTATTAGTTAAACCTCAAAAAGGAACATTTTTCCTGATTTGTACTTTACAGAAATATGACCCATTAAAAAGGTTAAGAACAGGATTTGTCACTTGCACCTCCCCTCTGGTCTTAACAGAGATGGTAGAGCGCAGAAATCAGCAACAATGTAATCCAAAGAACCATTTTTTGCTCAGTGCAATTAGGAATTTAACAGCGAATGTAAAACAGATAGGAAATTAAAATTGAGAAAAACAGTAGGTTGAATTCCTTGGTCAAACTTGTAAAAATAAACAACAACAACAAACCTATCAAATGGTTCAGAAAGTGCAATTAGAAATTCCAAATATAATGTGAAATAAATAAAGCAAAGTATAGAATTAGACTGAATAGAGCTGTCCTTTATGGACCACATTTTCATAGATATATATCTAAAGTTATTTTTCAAAAAAGATATTGGTCTCTGCCATGAATAGGCCTGTTACAATAAGTTTTACTGAGAGATAAATTGTCCCGGAAGTTATCACGATAATCGATAATATTGTTGCTTTGAGACCATTTTCAAATATTATCATGGCAGCAGTATAGTAAGGCAATAACAACAAATAAAATGAATTGCTGAGTTTCTGTAAACAAAATTGTCCTTAAAAGAAGTGGCTAATTGTGCCCAATGAGTCAGACTGAAGATTTTTGTCACATTTGCGATAAATCATGTCAATGAAAATGAGCAAGTTTGTTTTAATCTATTGTGCGATTAATTGATTTATTCCTTATTGCGACAGGCCTAACCATGAACACACTCACTGGAGTAGTTTGCGGTGATGTTGGGTATGGCGCTGTTAACAAGACTGTCCGTCATGTCTCCGAAGACGATGCACATGAGAGGGAGAACGACCCCATTGGCCACGGCCATCACAGTCCCAATGAAGATCATCAGGATGTCCCATCTGTCTGCAAACCTGAACTGCACAAGAAACAGAGACATCAGAGGTCCTGCGGGGGGGGCGTTATCCGAAAACAGCAGGAGACCGGCGGAGTGAAGCTGAACAACAGGAGGATGTAATGCACTCCCATCCGATCTCCAGCTTCCCCTCGAACTGTACTTTTCACACACTGTCCTGTTATGCTTGTAAGAGCACACCTCATGCAGCCTCGGCTTTAACACGAGTTTTTATGTCTTTCATTTCACTCTACTCTCAGAAACTGGATTTTTACTGCTTTCCATTCACACACACACTTTTTAATCGACAGGAAATAAAAACTGAATAACCGTTTTACAGATGAAGACACTTTTCCTCACAGGAGGGGATCAGAGGCGCTTACCACAGAGAGTGGGCCGACCATGGGCTCCTTCGGCTCCTTTTCCTTCTTCTTTTTCTTTTTACTTTTCTTTTCATCATTCTCTTCTTTCTCACTGCAACAGTTCAGCACAAAAGATGTTCTCTAACAAATCGGCTTTTTATAAAATCCTGCTTTATTCCTGAAGCATCAAAAATCTGATTTCGCCCTGAAGAAGGTGGACAATAATTTGTTATGGAAAATTATAATTTAACATAAGTCCAAGTTTCTAAGCTGTTTATCTGCGTGATCGATTAAATATTTCAAAATCCTTCAGCTTGAACAAAGTGTTCTGGAAAACGGATACAAGTTAATTTTTAGAAAATTGTAAAAGGCTTAATATTAGATTCTGCTTTATTTTACATTTTTATCAATATCACTGTCACTTTAAAAGTACAGATGACTTTCAACCATCAAGAAAATATCCTAAAAACATTGTTACACTACATTTTTAATGACATGTGACAAAACCATGAGTGTGAGTGCAGAGGTTGACTTGAATGTGCGTATGTACACAGAAGAAGAGCATATTATATTGTTAATTTCTATCCAGATTATTCTCTATTTGGATTCTATGTATTAATTATTCATTGAATCAAACAGATTATTGTGTATTTCTTCGCTCTGGTTAAGGGAAAAATAATATGACGGGTAAACTTTTCTCTTATTTGTTTCCATTCCTAACACAGCTCCATGTTTTATATTAAAATACCAACATTTTTTCTTTCTGAACTTGGTGGATATAAGTTCTCTTATTTTGTACATTGCTCACAGAATAATCTGAGTATTACATTATAGCTTAATGCGTGTCTGCATAGTTTACAGTTCTTATAAAAACTGTAACTGATCTAGTCCTCAGCTGGACTTTGTACCTGGTAGAATTAGTGACTCTGACTTCTTCTAATTTACGCATTTTGATGTTAATGTAAAACTTTCTGCGAATTGCTTAAATGCCTTCTTGGACAGGTCTTCATTGAAAAAAAAAAAAAAGTTAACCTCCAGGATAAGGATTAAATAAAATATTACTTTAAATATAAGCATCCTAATCTTTGCTGTAATCAATCCTCTTTTCTCCAGTATATCTTTAAAAACGTGAGTTGTATCAGTAGTTAAGCAAACAGGGAAAAAACTGCTCATGTAAAACACAAGAAACAAAATAAATCTTAGAGTTATAGGTAGAAAGGTAAAAAGAATTAAATAGAAACATGTTTTTATTACCCCAGACTTCCATTTTGAAAATGTTTGACTTCGGACTTCATTTCCATCTCGCTTTCCTTCCCCATGTTTGTCCTGTCAGAGGAAGAGGAGCCTGTCAGTTTTTCCAAACGTAAACACCAACCTCATCACGTTTGGTATAAACTAACCTAAAAAAAGAAATTTTAAGTGGTGCGGTTCAGCTTGTGTTTATACACAAACACAAGCTGTTTATATGAAAGTACATCGCAGGCATTTCCTTTAAAACAGAAGAGAAATCGCGTTTTATCCCACAATTCACAGCATGGAGCGGTCTCTAAATTTAAGGTGGACAGGAGCAGACCTACCGTGTTCCAGCCGCCTTCCTTCCTCTCTCAGAGCCTTCTGGCTATTTCAATACGAGATGATCACAGTAAATGACGTCCCTCCTCTTCTTCCTGCGCTTCCTCCTTCTGGTCCCTCCTCACATGGCCAAGCAGCTTCTACAAATGAAACCGGTCCCGTCTCTAAATGTTTGCCTCCCTCTCAGCTTTGGCTCAGGCGGGTTTTGGGCTCCTATCAGTCGGACAGCCTCGGAGCTTTATTGATTTATTGCTTAATTATTGATTTGCTCTGTCAACAGCGGCTAGGGGCGTGGATCCAAGCTGCACTTGTCCCAGCTTTGGCTTTTTTAAAGAACACCTTAATAGTTTTGATAATTAATTAACCTTAATGTAAACGTCTCTCCTCATACTCCTTAAGGGTGCTGCTATATACTGGTGTGAAATCCACATGGAAATACATCTAAATCGATTTTAAATATAATAATTTCACAAAAATGGCACTTTTAAGTTTTACTAATCAAGCATGGTGATAATACAAAAAAAGCCATATACTTAAAGTGTACAAAGTAAAAGTTGTTCCACTTTATAGTACACTTCAAATTGTGATTTTCTGCTATTTAAGTACAATTAAAATACATTAGTAGAAAATTATTTGTCACAAAATAACCTGTTTTAAGTCAAAACAAACAAACTTTAAGTATACTGATGATACTTATATTTATTTTTCACATTTAAGTTTCCCTTTATTACAAAAAACTGACTTTTTATTTGCTTAGTTAAAATTATTGTATGGTTTTTTTTTTGCTTCCTGTTGAGCAGGAAACAAAAAGTCCTGCTCAAAGGTATTTTATCTGATTTAGCATCATGCATTACCTTTGTGCAGTATTTTATTACCTGTTTTACAGTGTTTTGTAAGATAATATAAAATGGATCCCTATATCCTATTTTAAAATTGCAACCAAATCATTTCTTCAATTATTGTCTCCACTGGTTTATGACACTAAAATTACCCATAACTGTAATGTCGTCATAGTGGAGGACAAAAGTCAAGCCTCAATTATCAAAAGCATCTCAGCTTCACAGAAAGTAAGATCCTCTTACTCTTAAAAGGTTGTAACTTCATCGCTCCTTAAACTCTGACTCTGTGTGAGTCACAGATAAGGAGAGCCATAAAGCAAAAACACTTTACCTTATATAGCACTGATGAGCAGTTTTATATGCAGTAATTAGGCAAAAGTGGGGGACAAAATGATGTATTTTATGGCGTAAACTACATTTGAATTGCACTCTTCTTCTGCAGTGTGACACAAAGGTCGCCATGTTCACAACGGGGTCACGATTTCGCCTTTTACCTTTGTTTCCTGTCACGACCTCATGAGAAACTTCCGTGGTGTGGTTTTGTTAGCGCCTTGATTCGAGCGCGTGGCCCAGCTCTAAAAACGTCAAACGGTTCTGAAACTAAACCCACATACAGAATCTTTACTACAACATGTGAATACAAAATGATGATGGAATGGTTTTATTTCCCTTTTTTTTAATGAGTCGTGACAAAAGTTCACTTTGGTGAGAACTCAAACAACTCAGAGTTTTAGTATAATTATTTTGTTCTCTCAGACATCATCCTGAACACATTCCTCCCTCTGTTACCGAAGTTCATGTCTCACCTGCTCCACTTGCCACCGATCACCTCCCCAGCTTTTAAAAGCCAGTTAGTTTTGTTTATTTCTCATCTGTGTTTCTATTTTTGATTAATTTCTTATTTATTTGTGCTCAGTTTTGTTTTGTTGTTGTTTGTCTTTGCCTCCACTTGATTTACTCTGTATCAGTCTTTCCTCAATTGCTCATTTGTGTTTAGATCTGTCTTTTGTTAAATCTTGTGTATTTATTTCATTCCTCATTTCTGTTTACTGTTAGAGTTTGTGTTAATCTTCCTCTGCTCTTCTTGTGCCATCACTCTTTCTCTCTCTCAGCCTGCCTGTTTCGTCTCCACTCTTAGCTGCATCCTGTTGCTAATCAGCCACTGGTTCTCTGTTATCAAGCTCCTCAGTAATAAAGATCATCATTCTTTGTCGCTCACTGCTGATTTCTTTTGCTTCCTCGGTTCCCTGTCTTGTTACTCCTTCCATGTCTTTTGTTCCTTGTCTGTTCCTTGCTGGGATTCCTTAGTTATTTTAAGTTCCTTTTTTATTATTTTCATTAAGCACTTCATCACCTAGTTGCTACCTCAACCTGGTTTGAATATTGGGTCCAATAATCACCGAAAACATGACAATATTTCAGACGTTTCACACAACAGCTTTTGGCCCATTCCTGAAATTGAAGCATCTGGTGATGTTAGCAAGGTCAATAGTTGCACTAGATTTAAAAATACCTCTGGAACAAAACCAGTCAAATGTCAACCACATCTGATGTTTAATTACAAAATAAAAGCACGGCAACTTAGGGAGGAAAAAATAAAAACGTCTTATTTTAATAGACTTTTATTTTGAAATTAAACATCAGATGTGGATGACATTTGCTGGTTGTGTTCTAGAGGTGTCCCTATGCCACCCGGAAGTGACAGAAGTTACTGGAAACAGAGAGTTTTTCAGCATTGTGTATGCCAAATTTGGTAAAACAAAAATTCTAAACGTGTTATTTTAATAGGCTTTTATTTTGAAATTAAACATGCGATCGGGTTGACTTTTGACCGGTTTTGTTCTAGAGGTGTCCTTCTGCCACCCAGAAGTGACAGACGTCGCTGGAAACAAAGAGTTTTTCAGCATCGCTTAATGTACCCAATTATTTCCGACACATTATTTCTTTTTGCAGCTGCATAAACACAAAGTCTAAACTTGAAGCCGCTGGAAATCTACTTCAGTAGATCAAACATGAACGGGATGTGAGCTTTTACTCTGAAAGGAGCTCGTAAATTAGGTTGCCTAAGCAGGTCTTGTGTCGTGGCGCAGGTGAAAATCAAGTGCGGTGTGGATTTACTGTCATTTTGGAAGAGGCGGCCAGTTTTACCGCAGTACAACACTAACATCACGTTGTTGTTGAGCTCATATGTCTATTTATTCAATGATGTAGCAGCAAAACGGGGTTTTAAATTGAACATTTTGTCCACATATAGTTTTCAATAAATTAATCAGTTAAACATTTTAATCGAGTCCCAGCTCTAATCTGTTTAAAATAAAATCATGCCTGCTCCTTGTAAGTTATTGTTAGTGAACAACATGTGCCATTTTATGACACGTGATCACTACTTTGCTAGAGACAAAATGAATATATCCGAACCTTTAGCGTGTTTCTAATCCCAGTGGGCTACTGCATCCGGGCCAGTAAAATATCCAGACTTTGTAGTGGCTGTCATATTTTCCGCCCGCCTTCCGGTGTTCGTGCTTTAAATACCTGAGTTATTTTTACACTCTTACAGTGGAGTTAAATTGGAAACTTAAACTTAATATGTGGCTCCAATGTAACTTTGCTGTGTGCACAAATATTTAAATTGCTTTATTATTAATACATCTTTGTGAATATTCCATGTTGTTTCAACAACAATTTGGCAAATTATCTGATCTGAAAGATCAGATAATTTTTTTTTTTTTACTATATAATCAAAAATAAAGAAAATATGTAACTAAAAATAACCTCTTTGTGTAAAAAAAAGACGAAGAAAAGTGAAATGTTGACACTGGACACAATGTCACAGAAGACCCATTAGGGGGCGCCACGCATATGTACAATGCTTTATTGTGCTTATTTGTAAATTCAGCTTCTCACAAGACAGTATGTGAATGAAATAAATAATTCAGAGGGACATTAAAAAATTAACCCTACCGTCAAAAACTGAAAATATAAAGTCATTTGGAACATAGGTTTGAAAATTTGCCAGATTTATATTCCAACAGATTAAGTATTGTAATTTAGGCTGAAAACTCCCAGGACAAAATATATAAACCAACACAATATACAACACAGCAGCTAAACTCTCACAACTACCAGTATAGTAGGGGACAGATCTTAAAGCTGCTTCTGTAACCAAAACTGGCATAGAATGATCTAACAGGAAGTAATTTGCTGCACTTCAAAATCTCCCTCAACTTTTATTCCCTAATAAATTCGTTGGACATCATAATTAAATATCTATTGCTTACTAATCTTATCTGATCTCACCTTTGGTTACTGTGTTCCAGTATGTACCATAAAATTAATTTTTATAATTCTGGTTTCTGTAAATGTCACTCTTTACCCAAACAAAACATCTTTATTTATTTTGACAAAAAAGAAAGAAGACGTATCCGGGTAAAAAGCAGATGAATAAATAAGTAAACAAATTCTGACCTTTAGCCACTGGGTGAAGAAAAGTTTGGATAAGCAACAAATAAGTAGATGCAGCAAAAATTTGTAAAAAAAAAAAAACGAAGCAAAACAACAACAACAAAACAAAAACAAAGATAAAACCATGATTTCTTTTCCCTCAAATGTTTCTTACCATTGAGCCGCAAGCGGTAAAAGACTCTCCTTAAATGTATGAATGAATAAATAAATAAATAAATGTATGAATGAATAAATAAATAAATGTAAGTAGTACATTGAGGATCTCCTGATAGACAAGTTGAACATGCTAAAATAGATAGCAAAATAAAAAGAGCAGACATACTTGGTTGAGAATATGTTGTTCTATTTAAAGCCACTAGATGGCGCTCTAGGACTTTCTACAACATTTCAAAAATGCAGTTTAAGACAATCACAAATAAAAATTAATTGTACCAGTATAAATTTTTTAAAAATATATATTATTAAAATAAAAACATATTTGGTGTATATTACACATAAACAATGAACTAAATATCCGTATTCAACCAAGACTACTTAGCTTTGTTGACTTTTTAATAGTTTGTGTATTATTATTATTATTATTATTATTATTATTATTATTATTATTATTATTATTATTATTATAATGCGCTTTGTTTTAAAGAAGGAGCAGTAAAACACTTGGTAAATTTCAGATGCTATTATTTTGAAAGAGCCAACAGGAGGCGCTCTGCGCGTCTTTTCGGTGTTGTCCTCCTGCTCTCTCTTCTCCAGTGGAGCATCTTCGGCTCCCCCGCTCTGCTGTGACGAACACCGCTGGTCCTGCCCTCGTTCTGAGGGAGCAGAGCGGGTCACCGCACCGCCGCAAACGCCAGCCGGGGCCGGAGGATGGCGTCGCTCAGCCGCAGGCGGGGAGCGGGCAGGAGCTCCGTGGTGGAGAGGAAGAACCTGCTTACAGTCTGCAGGTAGAGGATTCTGTCCTACTGATTTCCTTTTATGATAAGGAGGATTAACTGCGTCTGCTGCTGGATTGTTGGCAGAGGATTTTTTTTAAATTTTATTTCTTATTTTAGATCCAGTGGCTTGTTTTAATTGTACCAAGAATATTTGACTAAACAAAGCTCATGAGTCGCCTTCTGCTGAATGAGATCTGATTAGATATGTAAAGAGGGGAGGTGGTGGTTTTGCCTGTGCTGCACAGCAGCTTAATGTCATCCAGTTTATCTCAGTCACACACCAACAGCCTCCTGAGTTCTTCATTAAACATTCATACACTCATATTTCTGTTGCGATATCTTCACATTCACTTCAGTGCCCGGCGAAAGCTGCAGTTTTACAGACCCAACACAAAGACTTTGGTCTTTTGTATTTAACTAGGTGAGCAATTCAGTTAGTGCAAAAGCTTATCTAAAAGCCAAATGCAACTTAAATAAAGAAATCTGCATAATAGTGTAAATGTTTAGTTGTATATGCTTACTTTTAAAAAGCATCTCTCTGTTTGTAGACTATAAGAAAGGCTGATGCTGAGGTGAGCAAACACTTGTCATCTGCTTGTATTGCCTGCCTTCTTTGTCATTTACTGTTCAGAGTATTGATTCACGGCCCTTTGAGTCCTGCTGGCAGATGTCAGATACTGACTTTAGTCCCCAGTGAATGTTTTTTGACAGTAAACACATCATAAAGGGAGGAGGAACGTGTGGGAGTGCACATCCTTTTCTGTTTTGGCAGTAGCTGTTCGTCAAACAAACCTGGTAATGTAGCAGAATGCTCCATGTTTAGACTGAAGTAGAAAATGAAAAGCAGCCTTTCTTCAAGAATTTAGCATTAATGCAATTAAAACTGGCTGCTACTCACTGATGAGGCTGGTGTTTTGCCAAACTGTCCCTGCCTCCACATTAGTCATCATTCATGCTGACTGGCCTGACTGGGGGAGTAAAAAGAGGAGAGAAAAATACAAAGTATTTTATAATGAACAAGACCTATTGGGAAAATAATTAGTAGGAATAAAATATTTACTTTTGATTTGCTGATATCCAGCTGATAACTTGCGTTTAACACAATTGACCTTATTCTTTGTATTTATTTTGAATGTTTTAAATATGTTATTGTTTTTAAAGCTTTCTAACACCATAATCTTTTTTTTGTGTAGTAAAAAATGTTAGTATTATCACTCCTTATCTAGGCATCAGCTGACCAGTTTCTCCATGTTTAGAGGTAACTGTGGCTTGTTGCTCCTAATTTATTCCATAGTTTATCCATAAGAAATGTTAACTATTTTTTAATCTGTTCCGTTTATTTCAGTTTTGAAGGTTCCCTTTTCACCTTAAAATGAATAAAAATAAGCTCTCCGGTTTTAGTGAATTGGAGTTTTACGGCTGCATAAAGTAAACGTTTAAGATCTCAAATCTGAATTAGTTTTTGTTTTTCAAATTGTCTGACGTTGCTCAACTGCAACATCAGCAAATTAATGGATATGTATTGTGTTTTTGTCATTTATAAAGTTAAATGTTTGTAGTGATGTTTAAGGATGCGTAAAGGAGCAACATTGTGACTGTAAGAGAGAAGACAAGGCATTACTGTAGATATGCAGCAGCAGCTTTAATTAGAAATAAGACGTCAACTTTCCAAACTAGCTTTCTCTGGATGCTGTTTAATGATTTATACAAAAGTGAAATGTGCAGCAATTTAATTCAGATTGCCTTTCTGTGCTTTTCGTTTTGTTGCAGCAGCAAATAAAGGCTTCTAAGGTTAAAGATTGATTTAGTT
Organism: Xiphophorus maculatus; assembly: GCF_002775205.1. NCBI lineage: Eukaryota > Metazoa > Chordata > Actinopteri > Cyprinodontiformes > Poeciliidae > Xiphophorus > Xiphophorus maculatus. Next base: position 17,204,372 of record NC_036445.1, read on the forward strand.
TTCACCAGGCCTGGTGAAAAGCTGCAGTGTTTACATTTTGGAGTCTCCCCCCAAAAAGCATCTCATCCAAATAGTTTTTGTTACCTGTGCAATACAAGCAAGTGCATACATGTAGGCATATGGGATGAGCATGGCAGCTGGATAGAAAATAATATATATGAAATTTTTTGCCTTGGTAAAGGTGGAAATGTTTGGTATATTTTGTCGAGGTTCATAAATCGTTGTGCACAAGTTGGCTTTTGAGTAAGTCGGTAGGTATTTGTATTCCTATTTGCAATTAAATTAAAAATAATCAGCCGCTTGTGCAACTGGACCAGATTTATGCTGTTCTTGATTTACATTTGAGGACCATGCAGAATTATTTTGAGGGCCACAGATGGCCCCCTAGCCACACTTTGGACACCCCAGCATTACACATACAGAAACTAAACAGACGATACTTTGATTTGGTTCAAGTGAGAACAAAATCAGTACAGATTTTATGAAAAAGAAATGCATTAATTTGAATGTTGTACAGTTTGATACTCTGTCAGAACAGCATAAAAAACTAATAGATATTAAAAACAACATTATGAAGAATTACAAAGATGAATGATACATAAATGAACAGATCTGAAATATATTTTTAAAAATACATAAATACAATAAAGAACTAGTAAATATTAAATAATATTAAATAAATACTTACATTGTCTTAACATCTGTGTGTTACATATCTGGATTTTTCTCTTGGATGTTATTGGATTCCTTGTCAATTTATCAATCCAGTGCAGCTTTAATTTTTATTATTTAAATAACAAAGAGTTAACTTGCAGCCTTGTGGAAATTCCAATAAATGCTTTAACATGTTTCTTTGAGTAAACCTTTGCATCTCACTTAAGCACATTTTCAGCTTTTCATCTGGGATTTAAGTGATATGGTGATGGCTAGGATGACTGTGAGTTGACACAAAGCATAATTTCAATAAACGTGCCACATTGTAGGTCATATCTTTGCAGTTTTCTGATGTCGGGCTGCAGAGTCCCCTTCACAGTAGTGTGCAATGATGAAACCTGAAAAGTTCTGTGTGTACCCTTACGGATTCAACGCTAGGCAGAACTTTGCTGAGCTCGTCAGATTTGTTGTTCTAATTAAAGCTGCAAAGTTTTCATTTAATGCACAGGATATAAAAATAACCCTCCTGCATCAGAAACAGGCAGATTGATACTTCCATGTTTCTAGCAAATGAATAGTTTTAGGTTTTTACAAACAGAAGAAGCAACATTAAACAGTGTTGTTTAATAAACTGCTAACTGATCTTGTCTTTGTAAATGTAAACAATCATTAAAGGTGAAATAATGGAAGGATTTGTCGAATTACTAAAGCAGGTGTCGTTAAGGAGAGCTGCATTTGTAAAAAAGATATTTTAAGGTTTCTGAAAGATTTATCTGGTGTTGCACTGGAAGCTCACGGTCCATCGTCATCCTGCTGCTAAGCAACGAGGCGGAGCAGGAAGAGGCAGAGCGAGATTTGAAGTTAGATTGTTTAGTGTCAAAGTTTGACAGGATTCACATCTACACCCTGAAACGCATCGCAGCCCCGTGTGCCGACTTTCCTTCCTGAATAATTAGTTGAAATCAGATTAGATGGAGTCGCTTTGTGCTGCACGCTGGTTTCATCACAGAAGATTAATTAAAGCCTTGTTGCTGCTGCTGTGGACAGGCCTGGATATTATCTGCTTATAATCGATAAGAAAGGTTTGACGTGGAATGAAAATTTGTGGTTTTGAAGTCTATAGTAACATAATTTGGTGTCCGTCTTCTCTCTGTTCAGGTTTTCAGTGAAGACTCTTCTGGATCGCTCCTGTTTTGAAACCATTGACGACGCTTCCCCAGAGTTTGTTAACTTCGTGTCCATCCTGGAGCACATCCTCAGCCATCGGCTCAAAGGCACGTAAAGGTTATAACCAGTTATAGACGCCAATATGACACTAGTTTTAAAGTGTTGCCTCATTACAGCCTCAAAGATTTTTATAATAAATCAGCAGAAAGTAAACGCCCTCTGCAGTTTGCAACAATATGACTCGTAGCAAATATGTGGGAAAAGGTCTTTTGTTCAGAATTGAATGTTTTTAAATCACAGCTGAGTGATTTAATCACTCACTCAGCTGTGTGCTGGAGGGGACTAAACCTATATTTAATTGAAAACCTGTGGCAATTCTTGAACTTTATTCTCAGATTCTTTCCATCCCATTTGGCTGAGCTTGAGCTGCTTTGGAAAGGAAAACAGGAAAACAATCCAGTCTCATGATGCACAAAGCTGCTACAGATTTGCCGCTTCGGCTGCAGTAAAAGCTGATTCTGCAGTTTTGACTCAGAAGTGAAGATAGATAAATGTAGCACTTATCAAAATATTGAAAATCACAAGTCCTTCTCCTTTTTTTATGCATTACTTTGTATTGCATAAATACAATACAAAGTAATTGTATTGTAATTACAATTCCTTTGTAAATGTAATTACACAGGATTTATTATGTTGCCAATTTTAGAGAAGCTTCAATAGACATGAACACTTTTGCAAGGCTGTGTGACTCGTCAAGATGATCTGACTTCCAAAATGTGAAATCTAAAATCAGTGTCAGGTTTAAATGATGATCTTTAAAATAAATGCCATGAAGATGTTAGTTTTTATATTTTTATTTTACAGTCTTTTCCAACTACTAGAAACTTAAAAAAAATATAATTAATGCCAATTAGATGCAGCCATTAACTCTTCTTTGTCATAATGTAATTTGTGTTGATCCCTTATAAGTCAATTAAGTATTTTTTGAATAAATTCCAGAAACTTTTTCAAAACTTATGTAATAATGTGATTAATCGTCTCTAGTCCTGGTCGTCACTGTGCATTAATTTCATTGACACATGGGAGAGAGCACACATTCAAACATAAATTCAATCAAAAACAACAATTCAGCTGAAAATGATTGATATTCAATTAAGTTCAGTTATATATAAATCGCATCTTTATCATATGTCTTCTTTACAGTCCACTTCATATCCAGTTATGTAAAATCAAATTGAGTTCAAATTAAATCAGTCCAATTCATTCCTATATGATCCAGCTTTTACTTAAAGACGACACAATTAACTGCTACAGTTTGCATTGTAGGTTAGTGTAATCTTATTTTTTAAATGGCTCATTCAAGCCAAACCAAACTATAGAAAATGTTTTCCAGTAAAAAACAACAACATCCCTGTGTTCCTGTATTTTCTGCTCAGGTCAGACGACGTGGTTTGGCTACGAGAGTCCTCGGAGTTTCTGGGATTACATAAAAGCGGCCTGCAGTAAAGTGCCTCATAACTGCATCCGAAGCATCGAGAGCATGGAAAATGTGCGATCATCAAGAGCGAAGGTGCAGCCCCCTCCATCATATAAAATGTTCCTATACTGCAGGGAGAGCTGGAGAAGAGCTGCAAGAGCATAAAACATGGATACTCAACACATACAGTATCAAAAATACATTTTATCTATTGCAAAAATTTAAAAAGGCAGAATTTAGACCGTTTGTGTATATAGAGAACATTGCTGTGACACAAAAATGTAGCATGCATGATTTAGTCAGTTTAACCTCAATGCCAATCTAATTTTTATTTAACTACATAAAGCTTACCAGTAAACATCACAGACATTTTTCATTCTATTTTAACACATTTAATACAAACCTTTACTTCCTTTGACACATAAATGCACGTCTGGTTGTTTTTTAGGGTAACATTTCTTGTCTGGGTCTTTGCAGGGAAGGGCGTGGATGAGGGTTGTTCTGATGGAGAAACGACTGTCAGAGTACATCTCCTTTGCGCTGAAGGACTTCAAAACAACCAGGTCTTCAACTTCCAAAAACATCTTAAATCTCTAATATTCTGTGAGCCGAATTAATGCTGGTGATCTGTGTGTTTGTGATAGGAGGTTTTTTGAGGAAGGTGCGATCATACTGAGAGAAGAGGCAGGGCTGTTGGCAGACACGCTCATTGGACTTAACACCATTGATTTCAGGTTCTTTTCATAATCTACTGTCTCAGATGTAGTGGTGAGACTTTCTCCCCTTCTGTTGTACTGACGCAATCATCTAGACAAGAAGAGATGGGACCATTTTAATTACTGCAATGCAAAAATACAAAACCTTACCAAGCAATTTTGCTCTAGCTTCTAGTGCAAGTATCTTAGTACATTTGAAATGAGACAAAACTAATTTACAAGTAACTTCGTTCAAGCTATAAGAGCTTGTTTTAAGTCAATAATTCCTTATTATTGATTAAAAGAGGTACTAGTTCTGTTGGCAGATTATTTCACTTATAACAACGCATTTTTCCCACTTTATAAGTTTGGTGTTATTTCAGATGTTCAAAGATATTTACAACTAGAAACTAGACAAAAAAAGTTGGTACGATTTTGTATTTTTGCAGCGTGCTTACTCAAAAAATTGGACAAATCTTAAAACAAATCTTATCTTATACAAATCTTATACTTAACTTAACTTACACAACATCCCAGTTGGCACAGTAAATAAAATGTGCAAACTCTCACTGGGTTATTCAAGTTCTTTGGGGGTTTTTTTTGTGGAAATGTGGCTTCATTCAGCAGATTTATTGCTGAGACGCATTAGATAAAATAAAAAATTAAACCAAAGACTAATTTCAATACTTTTTTCGCAAAGTATAGATGTAGTAATGTTAAAACTTCTACTCAAAAACAACTAAGTATATAAAAATTGATAAGAATTATATTAATTCAAGTAATTCACCGAATTGGCTAAAGTATTAAAATTTGCCTGGAAGGAGCAGCTCAGGTGATAGATGCATGGACGTCTTTTAAGACACCAAAGGTTTTAGTACCTTGTAAAAATGCTGATTAGAAGTGGTAAATGAAGAATAATCTGTGCTTTGATTTTCAATCTTAATTTCTCTTTTTTAGTTTCTGTCTTAAAGGGGAGGGTCTAGACGACAGCTGTCCTGCAGTCATCGACTACACGCCTTACCTGAAGTTCACACAGAGGTAAATCCAAAGAAATGATTCGCATCAAACCGGTGTGAGGTGTGAGGGCCGCAAATCAATGTCAAAGAAAAAATGACAGAAAAAAATAGATATTTTTGCAGAAATAAACATTAAATATAGTAGGTAAACTACAATACATTTACTGCTACCTTTGCTTGCAATACTTTGGTTTCACAAAGTCAAGATTTACTATTTTCAAATTCCTTTATACTTGAAAAGTTAAGTATAATGTTACGGTCCGACCAGTAAGGCACAAGGACAAAGGCATATATATAAAAAAGATTTTCTATTTATTTTTCAAAAAAATCTTAAAAAAAGGCTTCCAACAACAAATCTCAAAAATATAATAAAATGGGCCCAATAGAAATCATCAACTAAGACATACAGTACATAACTCAGGATAACAAACCAAAACTGACCTCACAATAACACACAGGAGAATTTATACACAAAGGCTAGAGAAGACAAACAATGTATAAACATAAACAACTAATTCAGACCAACACATTTCAACTACAACACAACTGAAAAAATAAAACAACCCAACACCAAAAAGGTTTTAGCAGTTATGCTATTAGTAGAGAGAGGCAGTTTCTTCAACATCAAGTCCCCTGCTTCCAGCAGCCTGATGGTTTGTTCCACTTCCTGGTTTGCCTTTCAACCAGTCCTCTCCCCCAGCCAGTCCTTCAAACTCAGCAAAACAAAATAGTTAAATAAATAGTCAAATAAACATAAGGTGTTTACTAAATGTGTGCACCCATTACAGTAAACAACCTAATGCAGTAACCACCACAAAAAGAGTGAAATTATAAATATATTGTGCAAAAATTCTAAATATATTATGTGAAAACATTTAAATAAATACTAACCCTGGGGAAAAGAAGTTTTAAGACATAAAACTTAGAAACGATAATTCAATAACGATTTATGTTGCAATAGACACGAATATCCAATATATAGTATATTCACTGAACCGCACAGCATTCTGGGTGATGTAGGCAGAGGAAAGGCTTTAGCTGCCCAACCTCACACACACAGCAAGTTTGGTGGGATCAACTAACTAACTCACTTGCTTTTTGGTTACCTAGCAACTCACTCACTCTTTGGTTACCTAGCAACAACATGTTGAGTAACTTGCACAGCAGCAGTTTCAGTGCTTCATCACTGCTTAAACATAAAACTTGATGTAAAAACTGTGGATAAAATAGGAAAGGTCATGCCACCAGTTTGGCAGTATTTCAGATATTTAAAACAAAAAATAATCAATAATTATTGATGGAGACTCATATGAATCGCTAATATATGTTTTTCAGCAATATTTAGGTGGCAATAACTATTAAATTTTTTTTTTCCTCAGAGAAATAATATGCTGAAATTAAAGGCATTTTTTCAGTGTTATTAAAAAAAATCTTCATAAAGATTTTTGCACATAATGAACACAAAGTGCTTATAATTGTGGACGGTTTTACTGTAAAGCATAAACACAACAAATTGTGATGCACTTAGATTGTGGTTAAATAATAATAATAAAAAAATTCTGACACATTTTAAGAAATAAGATAAATTATATCTCATCCAGACTCCTACTTCTACTCACATAAATTCATTTAAACACACAAGAACTTTGCCTGCTGTCAGAATGTGAGATGAAATGTCACAAAAGGTCAGACGTGTGTCAGTTTGGCTGCATACTGTTATGTGCTTTGGTTCCCTGTGCAGCGCAGATAGCATCAGCAGCGATGAGGAGGAGATGAGGACTCTGGGAAGCAGCGGCAGCGAGAGCAGCACCCCTGACAAAACGGCCACCGCCGCATCAATCTTCACCGAGCAGAGCAACTTGGTCAGCAAGTGCAAACGCTTTGAGCAGAAGTATCGCATGGCCCTGGAGCAGAAGGTGTGTTGTTTTCTGTTGCTTTGTGTTGGGTGACGTTATATGAGACAGCGACACATTTTCATGATAAGTAGCCGCCTGGCTTTTTGAAATGCCAAGAAGGAAACAACAGATGACTGTTCCTGCTCAGTCTAAAAATGTGCTTTTTTTCCTGCTATGTTTTGTTTATGTTTGGTGAAAACAAACGTTTCAAATATGCATTAACACAGCAGTGGCTTCATGAGAGTAAACAAACAAGTCTGTGTTGTGTGTGACTGTGTGTGTTTGCTCGCCTCAGGGTTACCTGGAAGAGTTGGTCCGTCTGCGGGAAGCTCAGCTGTCGGAGGCCGTTTCTCACAACAAAGCCCTTCAGCAGAGCCTAGCAGACACACACCTCTCACACACACTGGAGAAACAACAGCTTGAGTATATCATAGTGGAACTGCAGAACCAACTGTGAGTCTTGTTTAGAGGGCGTTTGTGTCTGTCGGTGTGTGTGCGCATGGCTGCGAGCTTTGAGGCGAATCTTACTGCAAACTTGACATTTAGAGCAGCAAGAACCCTGGGGGCTGCAGGGGTTTGTTATGTCTCAGGATGCATTTTTCACATGGTGAGAAATAGTGTTTATGAGCAAAACTAAACTGCAGCATCTTGCAACAGTCTTCCTAACCTCTAGATGATTTCAATATTTTATAATGCCTGTGATTTTTATTTGATAAGCCTACGCAATTTAGTAAATTGAATGTTTTTTTTTATTCTAATCTATTTTTATGTTATTATCCCACAATGGGGAGAATAACTGTGACAGACACTAACAGAAAATAGACTCACACAAAGATAAGACATAAAATATATATCAAAACAGAATACCGTTGCTGTTTTTGTTTGTTAGAAATGCCCGGCTGCAAAACAAATGTTCCCCAACAAAAATACCGAACTGAAATTTCAACATAAATACCATATAGTTATAAAAAAATACTCCAGTCCAGAGGAATGTGCATTTAAAGAATTACAAAATGTGCACATCTATTTTAGCAATAAAAGATAGACTATTTGCAATCAGCGACAATAAAAGTTGTATAAAGTAAAGTCGTACAGATACCATCATGGGTTTAAACACTGAGTTTCTTGGGAGCAGAGACGGTTATAGCAGCTCCAGCTGTACTTTATTTTCCTGCTGGTAGGTGAACCTTTAAACCAGTTTCACATCTTTTGCAGCTTCTAACACTGGGCTATGTGAACTAGACATGTTGGAGCAGAGCGACCCCTAGAAGAAACAGGACTCCTGCTCTACTAGTTTACAGTTTACTTTGGGAATTAAATAATAACAATAATAATGCTGGCTTTGTCATTTTCTGGATTTCAGGACTGTGCTGAAAAACAATGACTTGCGTTCCAGACAGGAATTAACAGCCCATCTGACCAATCAGTGGCCGTCTCCAGATGCCTTGGATGCCAATGCCGTTGCCTTGGATACACTGCTGTACAGGAAAAGCACCGGGGAGTGGGAAGAGTACGTAATTTGTTTTTGATTGTTCAGTTTCTCCAATTCATTTCACTCAACATGCTCTGATTGTCACTGATTTCCATATCGCATTTCGCTTCTTTAAATGTTTACCGTGGTTTTATTTTATCTGTGATTCGAAAACCATGAAAAACCTTTTAGATACAGCTGTCCAACAACTCAAAAGAGAATGCATCAAAGTCCAGCCTTAAGGTGGCAGATACATGAAAGTTCCTGCAAAGTCAAAGACTTGCTTTAAGTTTGATACTGTTTGTAACTTTATCAGTTACTGAATTTTAAGAAAACTTTCCTGTAATAATTGTGGAATTAAGCAAATACAAGTAATTTATGTAATCCTGTCTGAGCTGAAACAGGAAAGGTTGAGTCTGATTTAATGCTACACACGGTTTCTTTTTCATTTTTGTGCAGGAAGAGTTTCCAGAGTCTGGAGCAGCTGTCTGCAGGCATGAGCCTCACATCAAACACACAAGGCAGGTCTCCTCTTATAAACAGAAATACCTTTCTCCGTCTCTTGCACACTGAATGTGCACTTTGTTCTTCAGGTAAAGAGGAAACTCCGTCTCTCAGAGGCCTCTGTGGCTCCCTGACCTCAGTAGCCAGCTATAAATCTCTGGCCAGCCTGAGGTCCAGTGAGTGTTTGGCCAGTCCAGCGACAGAGATCAGCAGTCCAGGTGTCACTCCGTCATAGGAGACGAGACGTCCAAACAGCTTCGTCAGTTCAAGAATTCAAAGGAGTCAGGAACTTTCCTCCTACTGGTGATGCTGATTTTTCCGTTCTTTAACTCTGAATGAGGAGCTGGTGTAGCTCAGCGACTCCAAAAGACTGAAAACTGTCACAACTGATGTAACTTCATCAACATGAATCCAGATTAGTTTGCTTCTCATCTGTGTGGCGTAATTTCTCTCCTACTTTGGAATTGTGTCGATTTTAGAGCTGCTGTACGAATTCTCATCTCATATTTCACTGTTGCAAAGATGACTTTGAAAGATTGTGCTAAAAATACTGACTGTAGATCAGATCAGTTCCTACTTTCCTGCAGACTGAATGAAGCAATGCTATATTCTGTTCTAATATAGAATGGTACTGGGGGTTAAACCAGTGGTGTATTTAATTTAAGATGTAAATGTTTGTCTTTGTTTTGCCACCAGTGTCAGTGTTGTGCATTTTGCATCGTCACAGGATTTTGTTCTCAGGTAATCATCCTCTTTAAATACTACGATGCAGTATTTCAATTTAATAGTTATCTACTGGCAAGTTGATATAATTTATTTTTTGATGTTTGCATTGACTTACATTTAAAAAAACAACATTTCCTGCTTTAGGACATCAATATGGATACATGGTCACTAGCTGTTCACCTCACCACTTGAATACGGTTTTTGCCTTCAGCTTATTCCAGCAGACATTTGTACAGACGTTAACTGGATATTCTACTGAACTTATTTGCATTTTTCTTTAGATTTTATTTTAAATAAACACAACTTGCTTTCAGACACGTGTGTTGATGTCCACAGAAACAGGTGGAGTGGGAAATGGAGGAAATAAAATCAGAACATCAGAGAAATCACATTTTCATAAAGTTCTTCTGGCTCCCGGTCATCCCTCTACTTTGACACAGTTTGGTCAACATGGCTCTTGGGTGAGAAGCAGCAGATTAAAGCTATCTTCAGGCACAGTGCACATGATTCCAGAGGAACGTCACACATCTGAGGATTCAGTACAAACCAAACTCTGGCTGCCATCTGCTGGCTGTCACATACATCCGACATGTAAGCTCAACTTTACTGTTACATGGAAAAATAACTTCTCATAGCCTAAATCACAAAATAAATTATAAATACTTTAAGGTATTTAATATACATTTATCTATATATGGGAAGGCTTAAATAATTAGCTTCACTCCTATTTCTGCTGCTGTGTTTAGGATTAGAGCAAAATGATATTTTTCTTATGTGTAATCTAGCTGTAGCCGTGGTGATGGTTGCTTCATGGGGAGGACCAATCACGTGTTTGTGGAGTGGAGTTGCGGAAGTATCCTCTCCTGGTTGTGTTTGCGGAAAAAGGCCTTTCCAAACTCATAGGAGCTGATCATGATGGCACAGGCTGGAGCCACTTTGATCAGCCTGGGGAAGAAACCTGACAGAGAAAATACTCGTTAAGAGCTCACACACACACACGTACAGCTTTATATCATATTGCTCATTTAGACAGACTGATGACAGATACACATTAGATAAGTACACACCTGCAAAAAGCCCACGAAAGCCATCGTGTGCAACAATCTTCTTCATGATGCTGAAAGTGGAGGAGGAAACCGGACCTGACACTGAGGGAACAGGAAGCAACCAGCTTCAGTGCCAGTGAGAGGTTTATATTCAATCATCGTGTTAAAGAGGCAGTACTGTGTGCCATTTTAAAGCACAATCCAGTAACTATGTCACATTCAGTTGTTATAAAACATTATATATATAAAATTGACTTTTAACTGAACACCTTGAAATTGAGCTTCTGTCTCTTTAAGAAGCTCCTGCTTTTTCTGACACTATGCCTTTAGCGCGTCATCGCAACATTTCTCCATTAACCCTTTAACTATGTTTTTAACAATGTTACACTGAGAGGCAGCTCCTATAATGAACTGAGTAAATGCAGTTAGGCCAGGTGTTTGCTAATTGCTGCTGCTGTTAATCTGGAGGAACGGATGCATGAAAACTGCAGCTCTGAAGAGGAGCTTCGTGAGAGCAAGCGTTCAGGCAAACATGCAGTAAAGAATCAAAGCAACACTCCAGGCAAGTTTTTGATATAAAGCTCAAAATAGTGGCTTGTACATGTTACTGGCCCTTTAATTTCAGACTTTAAAGAGTGCTTCTTCAACTTGAATCCAATGTACCATGTCCTTATAGACAATCTACTATGGTTTTCCTTTTCTAAAAAACAACAATTTCTCTTTCCTTAAGCTGATGTGGTTTACAAACAAAGCGAATGACGTGGATTTGCTATGATTTTGTGTTTTTGTTGTAGCTATCGTTGAATCTCTTGTGCCTTTAGAGCAACAAAACAACTCAGACAGTAAACGGCCCAACAGGACCGGTTTATGAGTTTGCATTGAATACAAGACGGAGAGCTTGGCAGAGGATGGTTTAAAGAAGATGAACTCAAGCCATCACTCAATGAGAAAGTCACACAATGATGCTCAGTTTCATCCCAACCTATTCAGGCTTTGACTTTTGACCCTGACAACCGTCACATGTTAACGACCTGCCCTCTAAGTCTTAAAGTATGCCAGTCATCTGCCGCTCATGTGACACTTTAAAAAATGTGTATAAGCCAGTTAGAGCACATGAAACTCCCCCACATCTTTAATCTAATCCCTGATCACTAAACTTCAACAATGTTTACAGACATCATGTAATTAATCAATAAATAATGTCATCATTACAATTTTTAGCTTGCAGCTCCCCAAGCTCGACCTGCCGTCTTGTTTTGACCACATCGAAGGGTAAGGTGACGATAGCTGCAATCTGAAAAGCAAACACGAATTAGTAGGCCAGTTGCAATAAGCAATAAATAAATTAATCGCATGATAAATTAAACTGAGCTCAATAATTTCCATTTCCATGGTTTGTATTTTTTCTTTGCTCTCTTTCTACCAAACATTGGATGACAAAAGTCAAAAAGATTTCATAATTCATTTTATTTACAATAGATACAGTAGTATCTATTGTGTTTTTTATTTTGGGCATTTAAATTGTTTTCCAGTCGCAGTGTTAAATGTTCATTAGAATTTAAAGCTTACTGTGGATCTTTGAGAAAGTGTTCTTGCATTGCATTATTATGTCATTACCATTACTTTACTTGGAAATGGTCTCAAAACAACAATATTTAGACATTTTCCATACAGTTGTGTGTTTTTCCATGTGAGGAAGGGGTGGGTAAATGTTTTTATTTTGTGGGTTTATTTTATTCATCTGTACAGAACTTTGAGCTGATTTTAGTAGGAAGGGTGGTTAATAAAGAAACCCGATTATCGTCTGTCGCTATAACTTCTGGAACAATTTATCGTCCAGCAACATCTGTGATTGTGACAGACCTAAAAATTAACAAATAATTTAGTTAAAACAATAAGTCATCCAATTCTGCATCCAGATGGTGGATCCTGAAGGAGGAGGGGAGGTACTTACAGACCCGGACCCGGCTCCAGATATGAAGGTGATGGTGAACGTGGGCTCTCTGGTGTTATACCACTGGCACAGCCAGTTCTTGCCCCGCTCATAGTTGTACCAGTACATGGCGGAGAAGGGGACGTCTCGGAGCAGGGTGGGCCCCAAACCCCTCCACAGAGACCACCAGCCTTCTGCCTGCACTGCAGAGCGGATCAGGCTGGTCAGCTCGCCGTACGACTGTTTCTGAGACTGCAGCTTGGTGCGGATCAGCTCCAGGGGGCTGATTACGGTCGCTGAACCCACTGAAACAAAGAGGAGCCACAGCTGGAATCACAGGGAAAGACCCGGAGTAACAATGGTATCAGAAAGGAAGCTTGCTTCAAGAAACATTTTGGTTAAAAACAGATCAGGTTTATCATGATTGAATTACAAACAGTTCTTTAATTCTGCTTGTAATAACCACCTAGAGGCGTTATTAAACTGAGAGACAGCGGATCAGGGCAGAGAAACCTCTCACTTTCTCGTAATGAAATCAGTGTGGGATCAGATTCATCAAGCTGGTGTTTAAAGGGCAAAACTTCGCCCTCAGACACTATTCAGGAAATTAATTTCTAACCATTAATAAAATCACTGATTAATTCAGCTGAAACTAGCACCTCCATCAGACTAAGATAAGAAAAATCTTCCTTGATCAGAGTAAAATGATGAGCGGCAGAGTTTCACCTCTAGCGATGGCTCCTGCTAACAGCGGAGCCTCCTGGGATCGCTCTCCCATCCTCGCCCTCAGCGCCGCACACAGCTGATCGTAACACGTGAAGTAGATCACTGTGGCTGGGACCGCCATCACACTGGAACCACAAGGAAACACGGGGAATTTTGTAGTAGGCATGACCCATTTTTACAAACACTGAGAGTGATTTCCATTAAATATTAATGAAATTATTCATTAAATGTCAAATAAATGAACACTGATAGACCAGCATCGCTCAACGACTGGCATTAAGGGTTTAGACTATTTGGACATGAATACTGCAAATAATAGAGACGGGAAGAAGTTAACAAACGAATGAACAAATATCAGAAGTAAACACATGGATGAAAAACCAATTAAATGTATGGAAAACATGATGGATGGAAGGAGAAACAGAAGAATGAATAAATGAATCCACATATCGGTGAAAAGGCAAATCAATATAGGACAGCTCTATATACAGGTGGATGAGAGAATGAATAAAATATATGATGAATGGATGCAACTGTTCGATAAGAAAGAGAAAACTGAAATGTTCTAGTTATTACATATTCTGCTTACTTTTTCCATACATATCGAGACCTGAAAAAGACTTACATTTTACACTTTTTCAGACTTTGCATATAATCCCTGTGTGTTGTGCAGCCAAAGTGTAACATAGATATAAAACACAGAGGAAACTTTAAACTCACAGTGTTGGAGGCAGGCCGCTCCATAAGGCTGTGATTCCCTCACAGCACACTATCTTATAGAAGGCGTCCTGCAGAGATGCAGAGTGGGAAGTTTAAACCCATTAGGGATATTTTTTTACCATTTACACAGAAACAGGGCATTTATTAAAACTTAGAGCTAACATAAAGCTCTAAACACTGACAATATTTACTGCAACCAGTGCGAGTGTGAAACCTTACGAAGGTGCCTTTGAATTGGCCGGCGGCTTTGTACCAACCCCTTCCATTTTCACACACACATATGTGGTCCATGAGTCCATTACAGTAGACAAAATATTTGCCTGTAAAATTATATTAAAAATGTTGAATTTTAGCAAGTATGGTAGAAAATGCAATATTCCCAAATGTGAAACAAATGTAAAATATTTTTTATAAATTGTACCTTTGCCCAAGGGATTGTTCTGAGCTTGCAGTCTGGTTTTTACAACATCTAAAGGTGTGACTGAAAAAAGGGAGCAGATCAGGATTTACCGTTTTACCATAAACAGGTTTTACTAAAACAAATGTCTCTCTATGCTAAATCTATAAAAAAGTTATAAAACTACATCTTTACATTAAAAACGATCTGTAAGCATAATATTTTGCAATCTGATTCCTTTAAAATGCCATAATCTTTTATAGAATATTTTAGCTATTTATTAATGTCGACGCTGGTAGAAATTAACAGTAGTTTTTCTAAATAAAACCTCAAGCGGAAAATAATACATGGCATATGATTTTATGCTAAGGTATGTTTCATAAATACCAAGATAAAATGCAGCAATAATGTTCATGGTCAACTAAGTTGTACCTTACAGCTTCCAGAGGATTTAAGAGGATAAGCAGCAGCCAGGTGCTGCTTATGAGATCACACTGATTAACTAATCATTAGTAGGTGTGAGCTCCTCCATGAAAGCAGAAGTTTTAGAAGTTTGCTTGTATGGATCAATAAGGAGGGTTTAGGGATTACAGGTTGTTAACTTCACTCTAATTTTAGGACTTGGTAAGGCACAGACATTAGATCCAGCCCATTTCACTGACATATTTTATGTCAATGATTTGGCATATTCTATGTCAGCATATTTTATTGTTGTTCAGTGTGTTCTCAAAATAAGGAAAGTCAACAGGACAAAATGCGAGGCCCAGTACAGTATTTGATGGCCTTTATAAATAGAAAAAAAGAAAAAGAAAAGATTATAAGCACTTCTCTTAATTTTAATAATTATAGCGACTGAAGATCCAAAATTCAGTTTCTCTATTAATGTGACATTACACATGACAAACGAAAATAGGATTTCAACACAGAAATGATGGCTTACTGAGAAATATGCCTTGTACCTTACAATTTATGCACTCAGTAGGTGGGATTCCTTCTGCATGAATTGCTGAATCGATGCATCACGGAGGCGATCAGCTTGTTTAATCGTCAGAAATCATTACGTAAAAAATGAGTCTCCTAATATTTACTTTTGTTAAACTAGCTGCAACGACTCTTCAAAAATAAATAATCGATCACCTTTGAAAGGTAAACGGTTGAAATGAATTATCTGGTTTAATTTGTTGAGACTGACTATAGTTTACAGAAGAATTAGGATGATGATAGCTCTTGAGTTTAATGTTATGATTTCTCACCGAGCAGAGATGTAAGTAGGGCTCCGGAACAGGAAGAAATCATCTGCTGGACTGGAGTAATGCCATTGAGGGCAGGAGAACCTGGAGTTTGACCATTCATGTCGACTTTGGGGAGAAAAAAAATCACATAATACGTATTCCTATCCATCAATTACCTAAAATGTCCGCCATGGCTTGCTATAAGAAATGCAGTAATGCGACTTAGTTAATATGTTATGAAATAATTATATCTCAGACGTTACTGTAGCAAGACGAGGACTGTGGCTAACCGTGCTTAGCCTATTAGCTCTATTAACCACTTACCTGTTAAAATACAAGATCACCACTGATGTATTCTATGAGATCAATCATCGTGGTAACTTTCAGGATTTTTAATCCCCCAAAACAGGGGAGTAGCTCCTGTCCTAAAGGTTGTAACAGAAACACAGCTGAAACACGTGTGTACTTTCAGGGAGTCATAACCCAACTAGCATGTCTGTTTACACCTCTAACGTCACAAGATGACATAACGAAGCGGTCCAGTTCAGCACATTCTATAATTTTCTTATTTACTATTTATAAAGTTTTTAAAAATAGTACAAATAACCAATCGAATTTAATTAAAAAAGAAAACAAAACTGTGATTTTACAGTTATTAAAATTCCAGCGCTTTAATTTGTATGTTATGTATCTGTAAGGAAACGTCCACTTCAAGCATCAGGCTTGAGTTTACCTAAACTCCGGGTTGCCAAATTTGCAGAGTTTCGATTAGAGGATACCGCAAGATTTTATTTTATTTTTTTAATGAGGCAACCAGTCAAATGCTCCGGTAAACAACTTATTCAAGACATTTGCATTGCGTTAAGAATGCTAGTTAATGAAATTTGAGCGTTTTCTTTTCGCCATGCTGCTGTAACGGGTTAGAAGAGTTACACATTTTGAGACCGGAAAAGCCAGATCTGGCAACCTGAACTCGACCTACTGGATTTAAAAAGCGGGAACTGACCGTTGGAAGAAACGCTGAGATAAAGTTTACAACTGCATGTTTTGAGGCTTTAATACGACTATTACGGATAACATTCTTCATTTAACAAAAAAACTGAAAGTCAAGTAAGTTAAACATTTAGGCTTGATCAAATGTGACATAGTAGACATTGTAAACTTCCTGTACACCCTCCAACGAGTTTGGACTTTGTTTTCCATTAACGCATCTGAATGCGATTTAAATGGTAGGCATGCCGTTTTCACTGAGGCGAAGCTACATTTGCGACTATTTTTATTTATTTTTCCTGGTTCTCTGTCTGAATAACTTTTCGTTTGTTTGTAAACAGTGAGCTGACGCGGACTTTATGGCGTAAAAGGAGAAGGTTTCTGTCTTGCTGTTCTCAGTCAGTGAGGAAAAATATGAAACCAAAACACAGTCAAAATCTTCGTCAGAATCCTGGATCCAACTTACAAGGTACAGATGTCGCTATTTCTAAACTTTGTAATGTAGGTCAATTTTTATACACTTTATATCCAATTGAAAATGGAAAAAAAAGTTACTTTTAAACGGGAGTAAAAATCCGCATACACATCATTAAAGATGAAAAAGTTTATGATCTTGAATTGACAAAATAGCAGCTATAAATATATCTCTGTGCTTTAAATGTTTTTCTTATGGAAAGGTGAATGTTCTGTTTATGGAAACGGTCTCCACCACTGAATCCTTTAACAGTTTTAACTTCAATGTTTCAGGAAAAAGTGTAAATGCTGGTGAGAAGACGTCAGTGAGCAAGGCAAAGCAAACATCTTCATCACAAGTCAAACCTTTTGCTGGAAAAGTGTTTTACCTGGATCTACAATCCAACAGAACAGCAGAGACCTTGGAGAGCGACATCAAACAACTGGGCGGGGTAATAAAAGCCTCTCACTCATATTTATTTATTTTTTTCATATTGAACAGATCTGATAGTTTCTCAAGTCAAATTTATCTATGTAAATCCTGTTGGTCTTGATTACAAAAATTTCTCTCTGTCCACAGCAACAACTTTCTGAATTTTGCAGAGATTCTGTTTTGCTTTATCAGCTGCTTTGAACAGACTGCCTTCTTATATTAAAACCTTAAATATTCATTAATTTAGATTGTAATTATTGTTTCTAAACCACAGAATCATCATATCAACACTCACTGCTTTGGATATCAAGGTTATGCTGCTAAGATAATTTAGTCTATTATAAATTATACAATGACCTAGGTCTGCCATCGCGGATGAAGATGTAGAGCACCAGCTAAGGTCTGTGACTTAGCCAATCTGCTGCACAGAAAAAACTAAACCAGACTTTGTCGAATCGCATTTTTCGATGTTTTTAAGTAAAAACTGTTTTTTACAGTTTTTACTTAACTGTAAAAAACAATTAAGTATGTAAAAATTCATACTTTGTTCCCCCTTTATTGCCTATAAACTTACCAATTTATATTCTCAGATATTCAAAATGCTGCTCTAAAAATAAAACTTGCTTTAATAACTGAGCTATTTTACTGCCTTAATTGCAGTAAATAGTGCAATTGGACAGCTACATACCGTATGCAATAAAATAACATATTAGACATCCTGAATAAATCCCTGCAGGACTTCTTAAGTGTTGATTGCTGGATAGTTATACAGGGATTTAAAATATTCACATTTCATTTAAAATTTTTGCTGTTTTACCAAATGTAGATCTTTGTGTCTAGTTTTGACTTCTAAACACAGAAAGTGCAGCTTTTCCCCTCAACTTTATGTGGTATAGGAAATCTATTTTATGTAAAAAAAATTAAAAAATTAAAACAAGCTGACAGTCACGGCTGGGGTTTAATCAGGAATTACGCTGCACCAGAAATATTTCAAAACTGATTGAATACATTTCTGCATTGTTTTCACATACGTCTAAAAGTTTTATTGCATGTTCTTCTGTTCTGTGAATTTAGATCGTTGAGAAGTTCTTCAGTAAGGAAATCAAGTATCTGGTTTCCAACAAGCGGGAAGCGAAGCATGTGCACGGCCTCAGACAGGACTCTCCTGTCCCCAGTCCCGACTCTGGACAGAGTTCCCCGCAACCCCACTCAAACCCACACTGTCCTCCGAACCATATGGACAAAACCAAGTGTCGGGGTCAAGTGGATACAGTGAGTCTGAACTGGCGCTTTATCATTCCTGAAACAAGTTTAATATTTTTGGATATGATTTGTTATTAAATGCATTTGTTTCACAGATGATCAAGAGCAGAGGAAAGTCTCTGGTGGAAAGAGTAGTGACAGGACAGGTTGGCTACAGCTATAGAGATATTTACCTTTTTTATTTAGACGTTTTATCCATCCTCTTTTCTGTGCTGACATTTTTTTTTATAATTTTTAGGGGAGACTGCAAATGGACAGAATCTTGTCAAATGCACTAGAATATGGTGTCAAGATCCTTTACTTAGATGGTTGGTTGATTAATTATTAATAATTAATACAATTTTATGTATGATTACTTTTACTTTACCTTGAATTATTTTCATGTCCTCTGTAGATGTTTTGGCTTACATTCAGAAGAAAAAGAAAATTTTTGGGAACCTGGTTTCAGCAGCTGCTCCTGTGAAATCACACGTACGTTTTAAAATAGTTTACCTGTTTTGTTGTTATAAATTCAATTACTTCACAATGTTTATCACTGCTCTTGAATTTCATAGGTGAAAAATGAATCTTCAACTAAGTTGGGTTTTCAGAAATATAAAGGTAAATGCCGTCTCCAGTTTTAACTGTCTTTAATTTTAATATGTGAATATTAGATGCCCATCAATGCCTGAATGCTCAGGAGTTGTGATGTAATTTGCAGCAGGCAGGATCACCAAACCTTTTATTAAGATTGAAGATTTGAGCAGGTAAAAAAGGAGTATAGTACACATTGACTCTCTTAAAAAGTGGCAACAAATAAACAGCATCTCCTCTTTTATCAGACACTATCGTCCAATCTACCTCACAATGCCAAACCTGCCGGAGTTCAGCCTGAAGACCGCAGCTCCTTACAGTCCCTTCTGTGTCGAGGAGAAAAATCCTTCTGGAATCAAACAACATGGACACAGGTAATATTACTCTGTGCTTCAGCACAACATTACTTTTAGTGTATGAGCTGTCCTGATCTGCAAATATAAAACTGAGTTAAAAGCGAATGGTCCCTTAAGATTGTTTTTGAAATGGAGTGAATCTTGCGATTTGTGGCCATTTTTATGGTAATGGCCTTTTTTCAGTGATTATATGCAGTGAAAATGCTGCAGTAGGTTAAATATATATATATATTACACCATTGAGAATAGGCCAACACTTACTTTTTCTCTGTTTCCATCCAACTTATTAATAATGTGCCGCCTTAGTTTGTGCGGTCATAATTTATAGACAAAAGTTTATTTTTTGCTTCATATTTAAGATAAACTTTTTATATGTTATAATGTTATTCCTTATCAAAAACATACCTGGACTGTTGTCTTGATTGTTTCATGCATGATTGAGAAATCCTTTCATATCCCATGGCAACAATTCAGCTGTGTAAAACGCCTGGGATGGAACTACTGCAGCCTTCGAGGCACAGCTCCTCCTCGGAGCCGCAGTTTCCAAGCTCACAGAGCATCCCTCCCCTGCGACTGCACCACTCGGCTCCTTCAGACTAGCCCACAGTAATTGGCAAACATCTGGTGGAACTGCTCATCTGCTGAGCTACTTCTCAGTGTAATGCTGGTTAAAAATGTTGTGAAAGAGTTAATAGAAGAATGATGTAATGACTTCTCAAAGTTTAAGAAAGAGCAAGAGTTTCCTAAAGAGAGTCCCAATCTCAAGGCATTAAATTATAACATTTTTTGTAAGTGCTAAAGGTAACATAATGACTTGATTGTGCTATAAAATGACACAATGTGCCTGAAAAATACATAATACTGTATTGATTCTTGTCTCAGCTGCTGTCTGTGTTGTTATAATGCAGAGATGTCAAACTCATATACATGACCTAATGCAGTTCTCCAAACTGTGATTTTTAAAAATTGGTTGCTGTAAATGTGGTCATGCAGGTGACTGACCAATACCATATTGTCAGTTCAATATAGTCGTTATATTAAGACTCCAAAGGAGTGTTTGAAATGGAGTGTTTTGTATAAAGTCTGGCTGCAGTAAATGCTTATACTTCACACATATCGGTGTCAAAGGTCAAAATGGAAAATGTTGATTGATAACTGATGTCTTCATTTGAATTCTTATTGATGTTGCAGATAACATTATTTTTTGTCATGCACTCCTAATGTGAATCTCCAGCAGAGTTTGGAGTCAACATCTCATTATATTTAACCTTCTTACAGAGCGAAAGCCTCAGGTGCTGAGGAGAAAGGTCAAGGCCGAAAGAAGAACCGAGAGAAGAAGCGAGGCGGTTACTGCGAGTGCTGCATGGTCAAATATGACCAACTCAAGATGGTATGATTTCTTTGGGGACAAGTGATGTTGTGCACAATAAATATGTTCAGTTAGATTGTGAAATTCAAGAACAGCCATTATGGAAAGTCTTGAAAGCAACGAGGGAAGAAACGTAACAATTATTGCCATTCCTCTAGTGTACGCTCGATCATTTGTAGGATGCATTAGTAGCGGGGGAAAAAAAAATCTAACATCAACATGTGAAAAGCTCAGGAGTTCCAGCTTGACTCCATCAATACATTGCAGGGCTAATCTGATTATTATTATTTTTTCTGATTGACCAAATAATAATCTGTTTGTTTTTTTTTTGCAGAATTTGAAGCAGGTGAACCTAAAACTGCCACTTTGTGTAGAAGATACATAGGCATTTAAAAAAAAATCTTTCATGCAATATTATACATTTTTTGGTTTAATTACTATGAATATGTTCATTCATCAAATGACCTTTTTGTGAGTCAATTGATGATTAGTCAATTACTAAATTAGTTCACAATTATAATAAACATCATTTAATTTAATTAATCATCTCAGCTCTATTTTGAAGCATAAGTACATGTGCTAATTTTGTCCCAGATAATAGATGGAGCTCTGTTGTTGTTAATGTATCCATGGAAACTTGCTGATGGCCCCCAATGACGTCAATATTCAGTGTTATGTTGCTCGGTGAATTATTAGTTCAGTTTATCTCTTAGATGTTTTGATGGCTGTAATCATCATCAGTAATTTGACTGAGCGATTTATTTATTTATTTAAGAATATATATTTTTATTTTAGCATCTGCAGAGTGAACGTCACCAGGCTTTCTCCAGGAGCGACGAGTATTTGGTTGTGGACCAGCAGGTTTCGACTTTGCACTTTAATTTCCTTCCCATCAAAACTAAAGACACGAGGTAATTTCTACTCCTGTGGAATCGCCACACAAATCAGAATCAGATCATTTCTTATTTCTTCTGTTTATTTTACTGTTAATTTCAAAATGTGCTGTTTTTGTTCAGACGAAAGTGCAGTGTTTCTTCTGTTCTGTTGGCTCCTGGACCATGTGGAGAAGCAAGCCAAAGTCTCCAAGGAGACGCGAGTCATTCAGACACCGTTAAGGAAGAAGAGGACTGGATCTTTGATGCATCTGAAGAATCGTGTTCGGAACATTTCTGCACAAAAGGAGGCCGAAAGAACTGCTACACTTACTCGAACAAGTCCAAGCACAGGTTTCTTGCATCCATGCGAACAATCAGGCAAAACTCTTCAACTCAGAAATCTGAGCAGATTATGATTCCTCAACCGAAATCAGAAAATCCTCACTCTGACGGGGAATTTCTCACCACATTTCCCTCCAGAGACAAAATCCTTCACAAAGACACAAACAGCTCAGTCTCTTACCTACGAGGTCCAAACCTGCAGAGTGAAGCATCAGCGAGCAACTTCAGTGTTGTGACACACGGAGCTGAAGATACGAACAATGACGCTGCCCTGTCTGAGGCAAAAACTTTCTCAAAAACTGAAAACAGTCTTTCTGAAAAGGAGGAAGAAAACCCTAATTTGCCAATCTTCTCTACGGTGCAAAAAATTCAGAGGAAGATCAGAGCTTATAAACACAAGAGGCGGAAAGTGGACCCAAGTGGCCAGTCTGCAGAGCCAGAACCCGAGAACTCGGTACTGAAGCTTTGGGAGATTTTCCAGTCAAGTGATGACATGGATGTGGAGTTTCTTGGTTTTTCAGATTAGATAACATCAAAAACTAAAAGGGGGGGAAACCTTTTCTTTTTTTTTTTTTGAGCCATGAACTAGAACCATTATTTTTTTACTTACTCAGATAAACTGTGTGGTTTACAAACTGATTTCTTGAAAAAAAAAAGAACTTAAAATATTATTTTAATGCAAAGATTATTACAAAAAAAACCCCCCTGAACTTCACAATCTACAATTTTACATTATGGGTATGAATAGACTAAAAATATGACATTAAAAAATTTGACTGGAGTTTTGACAAAATGGTCTCAGGTTTGATCTCACGTTTATGTCTGAATGAGTTAAAAACCACTTCAGTTTTCTATTTAATAAAATATATATTTTTTTCAATTCTCTTTTTGGGTGAACATCAGCTCCTGGGTGAACTTCTGTTTTTGTACAGCCACAAGGGAAGTTGGAAACCTCACAAGATGAATGTTAGCCTGTGCCTATGAAATGTATTTTGGAAACTTTGTACAGTTTTAATTCATAAATTGTGTTATTTATTTCACATTTTGATAATAAATCTAGCGTTCTATTAAACTGATCTGAAAATTAAAGAATGTTTTTAAAGTACCACCAACGTGTCAATTGGACATTTATCAATACAGTTTCCTATGAATACTGTGACTTTGTATTTGTTCCTGGTATATATTTAGTGAATGTAAGACTTATTGATTATCTACAAATCAGGAAGCCAAGCAATGCTGACCTTTTTTCCCTTTTGATTGTGCAATAATCCAAATAACTGATAGGTAAGATTTTTAAATCAATCTGTGATGTGTCAAATCAAATTTAAAGGATGTTATTTAATTAAAAATTAATGTAAAATTTACTTCATTTGTCTATCACAATTAAATTGTCTTTTAGAGAATAGAAAAGAAGTAGAATTAGGAAAAAACAGCAAAAATCAAATTATAAACTTTTCCACTCCTGTGTTAAAACCCTGCTCAAAGATTCTGTTCAAATATATTGGAAATGTGTTACTGACATATTTAATGTTGCCTATTTATACAAATACAAAAGTGTGCATTCATATTGCTTAAAATCTACATGAATGTGCATTTTTTATATTAATGTTACTACAAGGTGATGTGTAGAACTCACTTTGGAAACGCTCTCAGGGTGTCTGCATGTTATGAAATTAATCAGACAATTGGCAAAGGAAATTAGGTCAAAATTCTCTTTATTTTTTATTTTTTTACCTCTATGTGATATTTAATGCTGTCTCAGCCCAGTTAGTAAGAATGGATCTTTTTCAACTTTTGATTATTTTTCTTTTAGTTTTACCCGCTGTTGGCTGAAGTCTGTAAATACACGGCAACAGACGTCACAATGTATTTATCTGCATTACCTTCTACTTTTGTCTTGAGAAAACTGAGGTACATATTTCAAACATGAAGTTCATGCTAACTTGCTGAGGAATCTTCCAGAAGAAACCAGTTACACCAGACCGACTAATAAACCTAAATTGAATTTACAGTCAAAGCTGGAGAGATTGGTTTCCTGTGGTGAAACATGCAAGACACTTTTTCTTCAGAATGAGACTGAAGCAAAGCAGTAGCATAATGTGATGTAAACAAAGACCTGACAATACAAAAATTTAAACCAGAGAAATGGATGAAGATGCTTTTCCTTTTCTGCTGATTGTGTCCAGAAAATGAAGTATTGGTCACACGGGAAGAGGCTGGAGACACCGTGGGCAAATCACCAGCTTTTCACAGCAAAAAACACAAATACATACCTGCTATAGTTTACCTCAGTCATATGATCCATGTGTTGGTAAACTGGGAACAAAATGATGAAAGTGGAGTAGCCAGAAAGCACCTGCATAAGTAATGAAAAAACCTTCAAGCTCCACAGGAAGGCAGGATTCAAACCTGAGATCTGGATACAACACAACAGTAATTTGGTCCTAATTTGCAGATGAAGCCAGATGTTTACATCCTCTGCATAAAAACACACACAACTTTTATTTTGTCACTGTCTGGCATTAAATCAAACTAAAGTTTACCTGATTTAGGTCAGTAAGGATAACCAAAATTATTAAATACACAACATGAAAGAAGCAGCGTGGCTGGTTTTATTAACTCAAACTATGTTTCTTCAGTCATTGTTGGCGATGGATGTGGGCAGGAATTGTGTTGTTCATTGTGTTCTTGTAGTAAAATCATAACTAAATGCTCCAGTGCAGCCCCCAGAACTTTTTAAAGTTTACATAGAAATCAGCAAGATGGATCATCTTGAATTTTTAGCTGAATATTTTAACTTGTACCTGAATGAGTGCCAGTGGATAGGTAAAAGCCCAGTAAATTGGATTCGGCCCAGATACCAGTGGAAAAAAGCAACAAAAATATGCAAGACAATTAAGTTGACAATATGGGATCCCAAGCAATCAAAATGTTAAAAAAGAGACATAAGAGAAGACGAAAATTGTGTCAAAGAAGAACCACTAAACAATTAGAAAAATAGAAACTGTTAAAGCAAAAACTGATGGAAATAATGGCAATGCACATAACAAGACAGATTAATGCATCATAACCAAAATGGATGAAATCATGGCCTGCAACAACAGAAGAAAAATAATAAATTGACATTAAATTAGAGAAAACAATTACATGCTCTTTGAGTTATTTACAGTATTTATTGCAATTTGGCACTTTTCTCCCTCCGTAGAGAATACAAGGAACATTGTATCTAGCGGATGTCTCATTAGAGATGCTGGGATTTGGTGTTTCTCTGGTTCATAATCAGTCAAACAGGAGGAAACATCTGTGCCGGACTGTGTGGAGCTCCTGTGTTCCTCAGGGGGGGGGGGCAGCCCGACACGCTGGAGTAAAATTGCTCTCATCAGGAAGATTTTATTGGAGGCCCCTGGCATGTACTCCCTGCTCTGATGTGAAAATCAACTCAAATTTGAAAAAAATAAAATAAAAATAAATAAATCGTATCACATTATTTGAAATATAAAAGCAAAGCTATTTTAGTGGTGAAATAAGTATTTTTTTGTTGTTGTACAGACAGACCACACCCTGTCGCTCCTTCTTTATTGCGGTGAAATCAATTATTCTGTTAAAGCCTCACGGTTATAATAATGCTCATCTCATTATCTGTCATTTTCTCAATTTTCTCTGAGTGGGGGTGGGGACTTGGCGATCTGAAGCCCTGGCAGATGATGGAGTGAGTCACGATAATAGCAGGCGGGATTGTGCAGGAATGGCTCTCTTGCATTAATTCACCGCGGAAGATCTTTTCTACCAGCCCCGTCTCCGGAAGCCCGGGGCCCGTAGTTTGTCTCCATCTTCTGCTTCCTCCGCTCATATTTATGCATTAGGCGTTTCTGCAGTGAGCCGCTGGACGTTGATGTTTTTAAGGAGGTGTCCCCACTCCTCCCTCTTTCTCTCTCTCTGTCTCCCTTTCTCTTCCTTCGCTCCGTGCCGCCGTCGATCGGCGGGGGTCTCGGTGCGCTCAGACGCGCTCTGCGTTCAGACTCGTAAGCGACCCCACCGATGGCCCACCATAAGCGGGACTGCTCCGACCAGACGATCCGCTCCGGCTGCAGCAGCCTCTCCTAGCGAAGGCAGAGCTGCGAGAGGCTCCTATTTTGGAATACCGCATTGTTTTTGATTCCCTACCAGAGAGAGAAAGGTGATGATGCTGAGGATGCCATGGTGGATTTCCCTTTTGTGCGTCTGTGGGTTGATGCACGTCGGTCACCAGAGCAGCCTTGATGCCTCAAATGGTAACCGAGACTGTTTTTGATATTATTTCTGCATATATAAATATATAACTCCCCCCCTACTAATATGCGTTTTTAAAACAATGTTCTAGTGATTTATTACCTAAAACATTGTCCCACACCAGATTGATGGTTATCAGAGGAAATAAAACCCACCGACATTTCATTTATCGCTGCTGATTTGTGCACAGGCTGGTAATGAAGTCGGTGTTTACTCTCTGTGCAGGAGACGCCTTCTCGAGCCTGAAAGCTCTTCGCGATGCGGGCAGGTTCGTGGGGAAGGAGAACACGGTGCCTCTCCGGCTTGTGTACAGCAGCCAAAACCACAGCCAGATTACCCACGATGAGCTCAGCACCAGGGTGAAGGCCAGCCCCGACTCCACGCAGGTACACACCGTGTGTTGTTTTCTTGTTGTCAAGGATGGATAGAGGAGTGTCTGTCTGGAAAGATGCCTGCAGGACAGTTTGTTTATATCTTGCACACTCATCTCCTCCTCTGCTTGTTGTCTGGGGGTGGAATAACAGTTATTTAATAATAAATAGCAAAACACCACTGAGGCATTTAGTCACTACAGCAAGCTGCACTAATTATGCAGTGTGCATGTGCTATATGGGTCATTATTTCCTTCATAACTTAAAAAAAAATCAAACTGGCCTACTTACAGAAAGCTGTAGAGCCAAGGTTCTCAAACTGTGGCACAAAAAAATTTAACCTGCCGTCATACTTTCTGTTTTCCCAAGTATGCTTGTAGAAAATGTGTGTTATATGGGTCCAAATGTGAAGAATTGAAGGAGATCCCGTGGAACTTCAAGTCTCGTCTCATCTTAAATTACATGTTGCTCTTTATGCACTCCTATTCTGAATAGTGCATCTGTATTGGAACCAAAGGTGGATTTCTGAACGATGTCAGACCCATTTTTTTCCCTGTTCGGGTTGCAAGTTAAAAAACATAATAATTGTGTTGCTAACAACTATTAGCAATGCAAGATAACTATGTATTCCCCTCATTTCACTAATGGGACATGTTTAAATGTGCACTTTTTACTAAAGACTAAATGTACCTTCGAATTATTGACATTACTAACAAGTGAATTGCTGATAAATAATTTATCCTGACTACTTTAATTGCATCCTATTTGCATAGCAGCCAAGGTTGTTGCTGTTTGACCAGCTCTCACTTTTACAATCAGAATCACAATTTTCTGTTGTGTTTGTTGCATTTTGTGCCGTCAAATTTGGATTTCTGAGAACAATGAGAAAGTAGAAATAGTTAAATGTACGTTTGCGCATTTATCAGTGTTACACAATAACACCAAATCACTCCAAACCCAATTTTACCATGTTCCAGTTGCAAAGAGGAGAACCAGTGTTTTACACTTTCAGCTCTTCTTATAGTGACAAGCGAACTGCTGAATACAGTAAGGCTAATAACATGCATTTCTTTACTTTTTTAATACTTAAACACCAAAGGAACATATTCACTAACAGAGGTTATACAATTCTATGTGTGTAAAACCTTTAATGAGATCCAACCAGACAGAAGTAAAAATTATAAAAACATATTCTGGCAAGATGTTTTAAGAATGCGGCAGCCATTTTGGATTTAAAGATCAGGGTTGGTGAGAAACCTCACTTGAAATTTCAACTTTTGGGAAACTTGGAGATGTTAACTTAAAAAAAATAAAATAAATAAAAATAAATAAATAAAAATAAAGCTGAATGCATCATCATCACCCTTTAACCAAACAACAGATTCTCTTCAAAGTCTAGTCTGTTTTGTTTTGCTATATTAAAATGTCAGTGTAGCATAATTTTGAAACTTTATTATTTATTAATATTAAAGGTATTAACTTTAATAATATTAAAGTTAATGTTATTAACTTTAATAATATTAAAGTTAAAAGGCGACAAGTATCGCCTTTTAAATATACAAGGCAATACTTGTATATATATATAAAAAATGAAGAACTGTTGCCTTAAAATATTCACCTTAGTTTGTGAAGTTTCTTTATCACCTCAACAAATTAAATAATGTTATTAGTAAAGCTTTAACGGTGAAAATCACTTTATATATTGTTAAATCGCTGATAAATTATATTCAGGTTTGCCAGCTGCTGTCTCACCCAGTCAGAGCCATTTGTAGAGCCAGTATGAGTTTTTTTTTATGTGACTATGTGTAAAAAACCCCCACTGCTTGAAAATACATTGAAGAAATTCAATATGTTTTTATTTTATTATATTTCAAAAACAGAAGATTCACTGTTTATCCACCAGGGGGCACCAAAAACGCTGGTTCTAAATGGTCAAATGTCCCATCACCTTTTTATGTTGACAAAACATCAGCAAAAAAAGTCTTATATTTCATTGCTTATATTGAGGCAGAATAAATTGTCTGAAA
The DNA here is from genome assembly GCF_002775205.1 of Xiphophorus maculatus. Taxonomy (NCBI): domain Eukaryota; kingdom Metazoa; phylum Chordata; class Actinopteri; order Cyprinodontiformes; family Poeciliidae; genus Xiphophorus; species Xiphophorus maculatus. Next base: position 17,233,352 of record NC_036445.1, read on the forward strand.
GCAAATTAAATGCAAAATTTTTCTCTTTTTGCATTAAGTTGCTCTTTAGATGACGAGCCAGACATTGTAAGGTTAAACTTTACTTGATCAAGAGGTTATCAGCGACTATCTATTATATCATGCCTATTTTATAATCATGCTTATAAAATTCTGCCACATATTTTATTGTTTATTTGATTTTAGTGTGTCAACTGTGTTTTGATGGATTAGCTGGTAGCAGAGAAGGAGGAGTTATACGCTACAGCTCCTACATATGGACAGCTGCATCATTTGTCATAAGCAATCATTTTCATATTTACATATAAAGACAAATATCTGAAGAGTAACAGATATGATTTCTCTGCTAGTTTGCCTTCAGATTTCCCAATACATTAACTAGGTTGTCACTTTTTTCCCCCCTGCATCATTAATTGATTCATTAAGATAATCTTCCCATTTTCAAAGCTCATAGCGGTACTAACTAAAGCACATTCCTCTCGCTTAACTCTACTTCAGAGTTTAGAAAGAACTGTACAATTAAAGCTGATAAAGCGACTCTAAAATATCTTTGAAGTGAATTTTTTTGCTGTACCGTCTTCTCTCCAGAGAGGTGAAAGCTGTGATGTCACTTTCCCAAAGTTTGATCAGTTTGTTGACTGTTTTTAGATGAATGGGCCTAAAAACAACTCTGTCAAGCTGCTCTTAAAACATGTGACACGTGGCAAGTTATTTTTAGTGTCCTGTAGCCTATTTTCAGACACAAACATGGCTAAATAAGAAGTGGGTGGGGGAGGTTCAGCACAGTGATCATGTCGCGTTTTGTGTAGAGCGTAATCATTCTGTGTGCTTTTAGCATGTCTTTCTGACAGCCTCTCCCCTTCAGGCACTGATGGCTCTTACAGTCAGTCAGGAGGGGAAAGTCAAGTCAGCTGAAGCCAGAAATCGATGTAAGCAGAGTCAGAGCTGGGTTCTTAATGATTGTCTGTGCTCTGTCTAGATGCTTCCACTAAGCACAGTTCCTGGTACCTCCTAATCTAAATCCACTCTGCCACAATGAAGAAGTTCTGCATTAATATTTGTACATACTTGAGTAGAAACCCTCAGACTCCTTTATGTGCTCTTGAATGCATTGACTAGGCACTGGCACGCTCCACCAAACAATAGAGTCTGTGGTCCCTGTGGACACCAGGGGGGTCATTCCCGGGTGAGCACAGGGGCATTTCCTGAAGAAAAAAAAAAACACCCCCTCTGCTTGTTACCTCGCCTTTCGATAATAAAGGAAGCCCGTGGGCCAAACTGAAGGGGGAAGGTGTTCTGCACCTATAGGAATTATATTTAGTAGTTGTCATTGACCCAATGGGTGTGCAATAAAGCCGGCACCATATGTGACCCGCACCTGGAATAAATCAAACCCAGCAAATCAATCAGAGAGGAAACTGTTTATTTTTGTTTCTGCCACTCAACCAGCTGACTGCATGAGTTTAGATATTTCTGAGAAATAAAATCTGTCAAGCTTGTTAAGTTTTACACCTCCACTGGGAAATGGATCTTTGAGCGTTGGCTGTATTTGCGATAAATGGCTATTCTGCAAACAGTCAGCTCCAGACAAAGAAAATGAACCTTGATGACTTCATGAAAACAGGTTTCTTCCTGCTGATTTGTGCTGCAAAAAAAGCAAGAAGCCATCCATCAATGTTGGTGGACGGCTGATCCATGTGAATGTTAATGAAGCGAAGCGTGAATGTGACTGAGGCTGCATGCAAGTGGTAAATAAAACATCCTTTCTACATCCTCAGATGGAGCACGTTACCCAAGCAACCTTTCAAGTTGACGCTTTTGGAAAAACATTCATTCTGGATGTAGAGCTGAATCAGTGAGTATGAAATGGTTAAATTAAACCTCTGGTCTGTCCGTCTGTTGATGCCTTAACCTTCTTTTGGTTCCTGTCTTGTCATGTTGAAAATAATTATAATTACTCAACTTCTACAATGTCTCAATGTTCAAAATGACATTTATGGGTTAAAGGTTGCTTTAACTGCCGTGTAGGAAACTAATCCTTTCTAAAGTTCTTAAGCCCCCTGATGTTTTTCTCTTTTTTGCAACTTAAAAACCAAAAAGTGTAACATGCATTTGCATTTCGCCGCCTACGTTGCATGTTTTGGTTATGAAACCATTTCCCAAGCTTTTTAACCCCCCTCAGAGAGCAGCAGAGAACCGGGGCTCAGGTGGGAGTATCTGTTGGCTGAGAAACTACACACTCTGCAATTCTGGGCTTTATGAAAGAGAAGCGAAAAGAAAGTCATTGTCAAAAATGAAAACCTCTCTGTGGTAGAAACACTGCATGAACACTCGAGCTTCACAGGGAAACATGGTGGTGGTAGTATCATGCTTTGGGGATTTTCTTCAGCAGGGATTCTAGACAATAAGACAATAAGCTAAATGGAGCTAAATGGAAGATCAGCCAGCGACCCTAAACATACAGCTGGAGCTGTATGAACTCGTTTATCAAAATAAAAACAAACAGACAGCCTCCAATCTGACCGAACTTGAGCTATTTTGCTAAGAAGAATTGGAGAAAAAAAGTCTCCAGGTGTCCAAGACATGTAAGAAAACTTGCCTCAAAACACCTGCAGTTGTAATAGGAGCAGAAAATGGCGCTACAAAGTGTTGATTCAGGGGGGCTGAATATAGATACACTCCACATTTGTTTGACTTTTATTTTTAAAACAGTCTTCCTTCCACTGTATAGTTATTTGCTATTTTTTTGTTGGTCTGCCATATAAAATCCCAACATAGTGCAGAAATGTTTGTGGCTGATAAAATGTGGAAAAGTTCAGAAGGTGTAAATGTTTTTGTGATGAACAATAGTGATGAATTTTACCTGGGGTTTGTCGTTATGATGCAACAGAATCCATGTCGTCTTTCCCTGTGCAGGTTTTGTTTGATCTTATTACCGCTTAGATCAGATAAATAAATAAAAGTAGTTGTTGTTTGCCAAAACTGGCTACTCTGGTGTTTGTGTTTGAATGTCTGAATGCATCACATGTTGGAGTGCATGTGTGATTTAGAGTTTCCCTAATAATAGGAAGTGATTTACGGTAAAGGCTTTAGAGCGCCTGTCAGACACTGATATTGATCACAGCGGCGCTGATGGAAAAGCTCACTCCTCATTTCCTCCTTCCCTCCTCCCCCCACGCTCATCCTCTCACTCCTGGATTGCTTCTACCTCCTTCGCCTTTTTTCAATGCTCACAGTCTTTTCCGGTCAGTTTCCTGAGTCACCGATCAAGCTTCAAGCTGAAAGCCCGTGAACACATACAGCGATGCTTCCTGCTCGCTAATCACAGGGGAAATTACTCTCCTGCTGAGCGAAATCTTACATCACAAGAATTTCCAGGTCTGAAGGGAGCTGTTTCTGTAAATCCTCCCACTCCCTGAGTGACCCATCAACTAGTCACGGGTGTGAATGCGTCAAACATGCACAAACAGTTCTGGTCAGATTAGTTGTACTTATCATGTTAGCAGTTTTTTTTTTTGCTGTCAATCGATTAAATAAATTAATTGTGGTTAATACCACTCTAGCGCAGTGATTAATGATGATTACTCAATATGCTTATCTTTGTAAGCTTGAAATGTAAATATGCATATTTAAAAAAAAAAAATGTCTAAGAAAATGTTTTATTGTCGCAAACCAAACATATTTGAAGATTGTCAGTTCTCCACGTTTTCATATTCAGAAAGGCTTAAAAGAAGTATTTTATTTCAAACATTTAGAAATGTTAACTGTAAACTGCTCTTGCTTCAGTGGAAGGATAATTCATCGTTGCAGTATGTTCATATTACTCTGGTTTTACTCAAACTTTATAACAAATTTGTTGCTGCGCTCACCAGTTTGACTCTCCCTCATCTTTTCACTTGTGTTTGTGACTGAATTACTGACTGCAGCACAAGACCATGTTGCGCGCTCCTGTGAACCATGTTACCTTTCACCGGAGAAAAGCTTTTAGGTCAAAATACGTCAAGCAATTAATCCGCGTTATGTAATTTAATTTGTTAAACTTTTTAGATTAACCACATGTGCTAATGTGTTTTTCAACAATTTAAAAGAATTTTATAAACAACATTTGGTTGCAGATTCAAGTCACAAATGGACAAATAATGTTACAGAAAGTATAGATATGTATATACAAAAGACATAAAAACGAATAGACAAACTATCAAAAGTTTAAAAGAAAAGAAACAATAAAGTCTACCAAAGGTTAGATTTTTTTTTGGAGTTTAATCCACAATAAATTATACACACGAATACAGTTATATGCATTCACACTCGTTATTAGTCAGCTTAATATCTGAGTTAAAATCTCCTACAAGCTTCTAGCATAATTCAGGAAGAATTTGTAAACTTAAAATGGTCAGGCTCTGGGAAGAATCCCAACTTTTAAACTTAGTCTACACATTTTTTAAATTCAGTTTCATCCTAGAAACTTAATGCTAGCTTTCTTTATTATTTCTAAAACAATTGTGATTCATATTTGACATCATTGTCCTGATGGAACACCAACAATTTCCAAAATTAACAATCTCTCACATCCACACCCCAATGAAAATAAATGTGTTAACCTCAAAACTAACTTGACTAAAATGTGCAATTTACCAAGAGATATGAGTTAAATAGATAACTTTTGCAATAAACGCAAACATTTCCACTCATGTCTTAAATAAATCAGTTGTAGCTCCAAATTAATATGAGTTATGAACATGCATTAATATTCACTTTCACAGCGTAATTGTTAATCTATGGGATTACCGGTAAGAAGTCTGTTAGAATGAGAGTAAATCTAAAATTATTTTAGGAATGTTCATCTTCAGCAGCATTTTATAAAACTGTCTATAAACCCTGACGTTTTGCTGTGTGAAATATTGTAGAAAATGCTTCTCAGTCTTCATAAACAAAATCACAGGAAAGAACAGCAAAGAGCTCTTGAAATTCTTGGAGAAACGTGTGTTACTAATAATATGTGATGTTTCATAAACATCCCCTCAAATTACATGGCAGTGAACAACAGAGTGAACAGAGTAAGAACAAAGATACTTATAAATAAGAACATGAAAGCAAAAAGCTTAAGTCTGTTTAATTTGAGCTCAGCTTCTCCTGTCAGGAATGATCAGGAGAAAATCTCTGATAAAACATCTTGAAATTATAACAGCAGTTAGCAGCAAACACAAAAGAGTTTATTAGCATCAGAGCAGGAACAATCAGACACGTCTGTGTAATTAACATTTATGTAATAATGAATTATGGGTTAGAAGTAAATGCAGTACAACTCTTCATACCTGCTTAATTTATAAGATATCAGAACAGAGTGTGGCATTAATAATTATTTGGTGTTTATCAATTATTAGTTGTAGCACTTTTGGGGTTTTATTCAGTTAGTTTTAGAGAAAACTTGATTCTTCTTCTATGTTTATTTTGTCTTCTCCGTTTTGATGCCGCCTCCCAGCAAAAAGATCCACTGTTTAAGGTGTGCAAAGCTTTCTGTGTTTGCATTTACTCTCTTCGCATGTTAGTGTTCTCCCCTGTTCTAGTCTGGATGACTTAAAAATAATCCAAAAGCAGCATATTGGACTGATTAATCATTGTAATCTGACATTAGGAGGAAATTACAGCAAGATTGCACAATATATCTGAAATATATCCTGATCACAAAATCTCACATGCAATATTATCACCAAAGACTCTTTGGACTGCAACATTTATTGGCAATTATAATCTACGTGTCAAAGATTTACACATTGCATGCCAATAATTTAGTCAGTCTGAGTCTCACTACAGTCAGTCCCTAATCTGGCACACATAATGAAGCCCAGGATGCTGAAGGTCACAGAAAGAGTTGGAAGCAACATAATGACAGATGGGAAAAAGAGCAGAGAGGCAAATATGTGGATTTATTAGAGCTGCTGTTGTCATTGATATATATGCTGTTTATATATAGTGTTTAAACAACCAGACTTCCAGTGGGCGTGAGCTGATGGTTTGACGTGACGTTGAAGATTTAGGCTGCACTTCTCCCACTTTATTGTTCAATTCTGTCTGTATAATGCAAGCGGTGCAACCAGTGCAGTGGTCTGACAGCACCACCGCCTTACCTGACACTTGGTGCAGTTTTCTTTTGCTTGAAAACTTAATTTTGACCCATTCAAGCATTCTTCTTGTTATTACGATCAAATAGCTTTGTCTTGTTGGGCCACAAGACTTTTCTGTAGAAAACATTTGGCTTGTCCATGTGCGAAGTTGCAAATGTCAGCAGAGCTAAAAAAATGTCAATTTTGGAGAAAATATTTCTCTACCTTCCAAACATCTAATCTCAATCCCAATTAAAATGTGTATGCTATACCTAAAAGCTCAATCTGTGTCAAGAAACCAAATTATTTAAATTAACTTTGAAATTTTTTTGTAAAATATTCCACCCAGCTTTATGTCAGGTGTTTGTAAGTGTTGACAAAACAGTGTGGATTCTTTGTCGTAATTTGTATTTTTTTTTATCTTATCAAATAAATTTTTAACATTAGATAGAGATAACACAATTTTCAAATAAAGATTTCTTTTATAAATGGAAAAATGCTCTCCAAGCCAAGAGTTACAAAGCCATTTCTAAGACTTTCTCTCTGTAGCAGAACATCCTGCAGGATAATGTTTGGTCATCAGTACAGGACCTTTAACTCACACTTTGGTTCAGCTGCAAGGCAATGATCCAAAGCACAGCAAGGTCACATCTGAAAGCATAGAAGAGGACGGCACAAACCAGCGGTACCGGCGATTGTTGTGGGGAGCGTGAGGTCTTTGGGGAATAGGACAGACGAACTCATGGCGCTGGTTAGGACCCAGAAGGAGTACTGGGAGTGCAGTATCTTCTGCTTCACGGAAACCTGGCTGCGCTCGCTTATTCCGGAATACAGCGTGGAGGTCCCTGGATTTTCCTTTCCAAGAGTCGGAAGAAGAGGGGCGGCGGCGGGATTTATGTGAGTGAGAGGTGGTGTAATCCCGGTCATGTTAACGCGAAGGAACAGATTTGTAGCCCGGACATTGAACTTCTGGCTGTGGGAATGCGGCCGTGTTATTTACCGAGGGAGTTTACGTCCGCCATTTTGATCGCTGTTTACATTCCCCCATCAGCTGATGCAGCGGTGGCCTGTGACGTCATCAGCTCTACCACAGCCAAACTCCAGACTCAACACCCGGACGTTGTTATTGTGTCTTGTCTTGTCTTGTCTCTATGCTGTAACTGCGAAGTAATTTCCCTGCTGGGATGAATAAAGTACTTCTATTCTATTCTATTCTATTCTATTCTATTCAGTGATTCTTGAGATAAGGGACAAAATGGTTTTAAAATTCTTCCACCAAAAATGTTATTTATTCCTGAAGTTATGTATTCATACATGACAAATAATGTTTTGGGAATGTAAATATGTTAAGGTGCAGGCTCCCAGCTGCAGCATTTTCTTTTAAATTACATTTTTACTGGATCTGACTGAGAAATTTGTCAACACCATCAGACAAAAATAAATTGGTATAAAATTATTTTTTAATGAACTTATGACTGATATTTTTACTCTCTGTGGTGTCTTAATTATTTTAATTATGTCCATGTTTTTTAAATTAATCATACCACAATTTAAACATTTATTTAGTCTGTATTTAATTACTCCAGTTCAATTGATACAAAAAACAATTTTGAAAGTAATCACCATAATGAACAGTGTCATTTATTAGTAAAAAACACATATGCACCAAATACATGAATTCAGACATTTCACAAACAAATGCCTATCAAGAAACAAAATAAATATTATTTTAAACAAAATGCAACATAAACTACATCTGACAGAGTTGACGGCACATGACGGTGTTGACACAAAACTGATGGTGGTGACAAACTAGTAAGTAAAAAGAAAACACTGAACTTGAAATGACATTTAAGAAGAATTAAATGCTGAAATGTTGTAGAATGTGAAGATATGAAGAAAAAATGTGAAATAACCATATTTAGATTTCAAGGAACATCTAAATTTTTGAGAATGTACCTTTGTCACTGAAGTCATCAACCAGGACGATTTTCAATCAAAATGTAAAAGATGAATACAAACAAAAATATACACGACAGAACTTTTTGAAATATATTGTGAACTAATTCATATCTTTCTAAATCGCTTAAAAGTCCGAATATTTAATCCCCAGGCAATAGACGTGTCACATATTCTCCTTCAATAAAATCCATAACAGCTGGTGAAATGCGGTATACACCCCTGGTGCTGCTTGTGCGGACTGGTGAGGATGGTTTTCTCAGCCTAACTAGGACATCCGAAAATGGCACAAAGCAGATATCCCGACGACCTTGTTTTTGCTTGAAGCTAAGAGTTGGTCCATGAGGATGAAAAAATTCCACTTGTACATCTTCGTGCTCTTTGTCAATTTGTAAGGCTTTAGCCAGCCACCATTTTCCATCATACATCACAACAAGCCAGTCTTCACTTTGGACATCACAAGGATCTATCAGGGTTGTTGTTCCTTTAGGTGTCTTGCTCGGCTCCTTCTCCATTTCCTCCATCAGCATTTCCAGAGGATTTTGAACTTTAGCAGTGGTTGAACTTTCATGGACATCTGGGTCCTGTGTTGTGTTGCCAAAAGAGTGAATGGTGGGACTGAAGCACTTGCAAATCTGTGGCTCTCCGCAAAAACATGAAAGGAACCTACAATGGATGACATTCCCCTGAGCTAGCACTTGGTGAATGTTTCTTGTTCCTGGAATTGATTTCAGGGTTTGCAGGAGGAGAGAGTCATAAGACTGAAAATCTTCATTTGTCACAAATTGCAGCTTGACACCACTTAAGCTGTTGGACACCTTGTCAAAGAATAATTTGCCATCTATGATATCCTGACCTCTCAGCACAATACTGTCAGCACATCTCTTCACCGTCGCCCCAATGCCATCTGGAGCGCCTTTGCCATGTGATGTTGGGAAGAAATTCCATGTAGCTTTCTCAAATCCCAGACGTTGCGGGACAACACAGAGGAGAAAGAAGTTCTTCTTATTTTTATATTGTTTGCTTGGACCATCAGACCAAAAGTGGATAGTGTTTATAGCCGGATATCTGATGTGAATATCTGTGAGGATTTGATCCATATAGGTCCATATGGCTGCAGCATCCTGACGCTTTGACTCCGAGATTGTGCAGAATCCTGCTTTTTGTTGCCCAGTGTAGAACATGCCTGTGTGAAGTGTGATCTGCGGGAGATTTTGTCCATAGTGACAGGATTGGCTATTTATTTTTTCTCTCCTTCTTTTCTGATACTCCCTGTTCCTTCTCTTGCGCTCCTCCACTGACAGCTTTTCTCTGGCCATTGTAGCCTGAAATATAGGCAATTATCATCAGTACACTGCTTGTCATGGGATAAACATACCCTTCCCTTACAAAATAAACTACATCTTATTAATTTTAAAGGACTAATAAAATTGTATTAAATTTAAACCATTAAACTTTACAAGTTGCTGAAAATAATCAGAAACATTTTTAAAAAGAAATACATGATGAATGTGAAGTGCTGTCAATTATGTAAAATACAGTAAAATGAATTAACTGCACACTTAAGTGACAGTTGTCAACACCATCACTAAGAGAGTCAACACCGTCAGTTAAAAAATCTGATGGAGTTGACATCTGACGGAGTTGACAAAACGCCATGCTAACTTCATTTATATGATGATATTCTGAAGGAGGCCATATTGTAGCTCATCAGTTCTTTTAAATCCTTAAAATATACTAAAATTAAGCATTTATTTAACAAAATTTCATCAAAATTTTGAAAAATGTTACTTATGGTGTTGACACTTTATGGTTGTGACAAACAACTTAGGAATAAAAAAGAAGAAAAAACAAAAGAATAATATAAGCTTACCAGAGCTGCTTATCCCCCCAAGCACAGGAAGAGAAAGAAAGTGGTCATGGGGTCCTCAGAATTTCTGGTGCCCTTCAATAATGCCTGATTTTTTTCACATTCTTTCTATGTCTGACGGTGTTGACAAAAACTGAGGACACAATTTCAATTGAATTTGAAAATACATTAAATGACTTTTAATTGCATTCATTGATAGTTATGAAGTTAGTTGTTTGAATACTTATAAAATAATATATTATGACAACTAAATATAATTATTTTAGTTCTTTTAAACTATGATAATGTATTGAGTTCTACACCAGGACAAGGGCTTTTACAGACACCATTCACCTACTACAATGTTTAAAATAAAAAAATATTCAGCAAACACCAGGAAAACATACATTGTTGTGCTCAGATGACCCAGGTTAGTTAAGTCAGATATTTAAAAAATATATATTTGGTGTATATTTTATTCAAATTTTGTACTTTATCCATGGGACCTGTTTTGTCCCTATTCTCAAGAATCACTGCTATTCTATTCTATTCTATTCTATTCTATTCTATTCTATTCTATTCTATTCTATAACAAGACAAATTGAAGTTGTCTAGTTAAAGTCTGGACTAGAATCCAACTTACATACTTTAGTGTAACCTTATACACTCCTTTCACACTCAAAAACGCTTTAACATGCCCGAATTAAAACATTCAGCAAAGGAGTGTCGTATTTAAGTGTAACAAAGCAAAAACAAAAGACAAACAGCTTTTCAAAGAACTGCATGTATCTGAGCTTGTTTTCTTTTGACCCTGAACCTTTGACTGGTCTCTTGCGCCTCTGGGCTGGTGATCTGTCCAGGCTTTACCCCACAGCCGAGTTTCCCCCTGTTTCACTGCTAGAAGTGGACTTGCAGATTATAACATCTCCATATGTCCGTTTCTGCTTCACTCCTCCTGAAGCCGAAGGAAGGTCTTTGTTGTTGCGTTCCTGCTGCCTTCTGCCCTCCTGTCCATCCTTCCTTTCCTCCTTTTCCCACAACCCGCTGTGGAACGATGTTGTTTACAGATAGCTTTTAATCCAGACAGCTGATCAGGACGTGTGGGCGCATGAGAGCGAGGTGTTTCAGCTGAATTGGATCAACAGTGATTTCAGGTTGTCTCTATTATCAATGAGTGGCTCTGCAGCTGCGGATGTTTCCTCCACTCGAGTATTGCCGTGAGCAAACAAGACAGGTGTGCTGCTCTGCTTCCTTTGCCCCGCTCTGTCTGCAGCCAAACAGAACCCACCGACATTTTTCCATCCTGGCTCAGAGACGCCGTTCAGCCTCAGGCTGTGAATAATGGCAGCGTAGGCGTTCTGTTAGAAATTCGTTTGCCTCGTGGCGCCTGGACACATGTTGGTTGTTATAGTTTCGGACTCCAAGGTGTGAGACTCAGTCTGTCTCCTAGGTTCCAGCTGTACTTTTACTGATGGGTTTTCAAAGATGGATGCTGGTTCCTTTTCATAATAGAATAGAAATAGACTTTAGGTTCACACAGAAAGTTTTAAAGGTTTTTCAGCAATATATAAAGAAATAAGATAAACAGTAATAATAACATAAAACTCAGTTGTTATCAGATAACAGTCTATTTCTGGTTGTTTTGTTGTTTATCAACAGTGCATTGTTTTGTACCCACTTTGACGACCAGCAATTGAAAGTCATTTTCTATTCTCTACTCATAGTCCACTGTAAGGAAATTGATATAAATAGCCACCGTGTAGCCGACAGTGTTTGTGTGTTTGTGTTTTTATAATTGCTTTATAAATCAGGACAAAAACAGTTGTTATGTCTAGGTAAAAGCATTCTCTATTAGAGAATATATATATATAATGCATAGGAGGTTATGCTTATCATCTTTTGTCTGAAAAGACAATTACTACAAAGAACAACAAACCAATATACTGTAGCTTGATGATAGGAGCAAAGGACCAAATGGCATTGTGGCTAAGGGGTGAAATGACCCAGACTCACAGATTTGCTCATTTGAATGTTGTAGACTCATTTCACTCTCTGAATGTTACCATATTTTTTGTTTTAGATACTTTGTGAACAAAGACAACGTGGGGTACTTCAGGGCTCCATTCTTAAACCATCTTTATTTACAAGAACCACCCATAATGACAGTACTTGCCATAACTAAGAGTAAATCTGTGTGTCTTCACATGACCACCACTGAGTCACTGTGTCTATAATATCGAGTGGGTGAGTCAGAGTTTCATTTTATTAACTTATTAATTTGACTGCTGCTCTTTAATGTTTTATTTGTCATGCTTTAAGTCGGTTTCTTCATCTCTCTACGTGAGTTATCTTGTGTATTAGTGGTGCTTTATAAGTAAACTCACAGAACCGTGGCTCAGAAATCCACTCAATACAGCTGATCACGTAATTCATGGTTACAATGTTCCATATGTCCCAAATTTGTTGCTTATATATTGTAATTTTTTTATACACATAGTGTGGTCAGATATGTTATTGTTTATGTTTTAGTTGCTAATTCACTGATCAGTAGCAGGATGTGGAGTGAAGGGAGAGGGAGGCAGGTTTTATTCCCCTTCAGGGTCTTTGTCCTCCATCCCAAGCGATTCTTACAATTTACCATTCATGGGAGTGGAGCGAGCCGCTTGGGTTTGGGGGGGTTCTCCTTTTTTAATCATCTCCAACACACACATACACACGCCAGCATAAACACCCACACACACGTACGTACACGCACTCCATTGCCCTTGATTGCCCCACACCCACTCTCCATTCAGCCCCGCCCCTCCCATCTCCACCTGCTCTGTCTGAATAATGAATGGTGCTGTAGCGTTGAAGAAGATTGTGGGCGTTTGTCTGTGTGTGTGTTTATTTCTGCTCTGTCACATACAGAAATAATACGTTTAACCAGGACAATCAGCAGCAGATTCACCTCTATGATAACTGTAGGCATCTTTTTAATTGTTGCTCAGAGGAGGAGTTTAAAAATAAAATTTTTCTTGTTTAAATACTAAAATGGCATTATCATTTTAGTATTTAAAACCTGCATCAAAAAATTTCATTCATTAGTGTGAAACAAGTGCTAAAACACCTGGGAGTTAATTTCTGCCTTACATGTTGGTCTTTATTTACATTTTCTCTTAACAGAATCCAGATTTCTGTGTTATGCCTGTGAAGATAAAAAAAACAAAACACAAACAGACATATATCGTCCATTTAAGAGATGAGTTTTGACATCAAAAACATCCCAAAAACTTCAAGAAATAAAAAGCCAGATGACATTTAAAAAATAAAAACCCTTAAAAAAACACTGCAGTTTTAAAAGCATTTTTTCCCCAAAGCAATATAGCAATAAAAAAACATTCAGATCCAACTCATCCTGACTGTACATCACTTGAATGTTGAACCAGGATTTGCAGTTAATAGATAATTTATTTGACATTTCCTTTACATCGTTGAAAAAACATCTCAATTCCTTTTTTATTTTTGCTTTTTTTCACACAGATAAATGTTTGAAAATGCTACATTTTCAGACAATTACAATCAGAGCTAACAGTAAAAAACAGTTTTCAATTTATTACATTTAATAAAGTAAAATAGCTACTAAAACCAGCCTTGCCCCTTGTGAGAATGTAATTGCCCTCACATCCCATTACTGGTTTTGTCAACCTTGGCTGCAGCAACTGCTTCTGGTTTTCACGGTAACTGGGACTGAATCTTTTACATCACTGTGAAGAAATTTTGTCATGTTTTCGAACATGAATGGCCTGTTTTATGGTCAAGCCACAGCATGTCAGTAAGTTTTCTTAATTTTGTTTAAGGATGCCCAATATATATATATCAATTCAATTGAGTTTATTAATATGGTGGCAATTTAGAACAAATGTCTCGAAAGAAAGTATTTTCAGTTCAACTGGTCCTAATGATCAAACAGTGCATTAATCTCACTTTATTATTCAAATTTGTCCAAAATGTTTTCTATCAAAGAAAACCAATATGTTGTGTCGAGTCACATGTTCACTTTTCCTGGATGAGCAGGTAGTGACAAAAGACAAACACTTGTGTAGTGTTGTTGACTTTATAGCAAGCAGCATCCAGTAATGAGGAATAAAAATGTACCTCTTTACAATAAGTCTGCACTTATAGATGGCTAACAATTGGTTCATAGATATATTATTAATAAATCTGTTTGTAAATCATTTATAACCCAGAATTATGCATTAACCCTGTAAGTTTGCGCTATCTGCAAAATTACAACGGTTTCTGAAAGGGGAGACGTTGCGCCAATATCCAGTAAATATCGGGTTATTACGATAATTTCACCCCGCCATAGCAGGAAGTGAAATTAATCTGACGGTGCTCTTTTAATAGATGGTAAATTGCGAAAATAACTTGCTAGATATTGAAAGTACCTGTTGTTCTGGATAAATGGGCAAATATATATTTACTCACAGGACATTTAAAGAACTGCGTACAATTAAAATAAGCAAAAATATCCAGGCAGAGATTTTAAATTTAGGACATAAAAGGTTAATGAAGGGTGAAAAGGAGACAAAATCTACTTGTTTCTTGCCAAATAGTGATCCAAATCTGTTCACCTTTGTATTTCATCTCTTGTTATGCTAAACATTTCAGACTACCTGCAGCATTTGTTAACGTAATTTTCTTTTGAGCATATAGTCATCTTCTCACCTTTACATAATGCATAATTAACAGTGATTGATGATTTGTAAAGAGTTTATAGACTAAGTGATAATGCAAACTATTTATTGGCCATCTATAATGGAGGCCTTGTTGTAAATGTTACTTTAAAAAAGTAGAACCTGGTTGAATGCAAACATTCAGAGGTGATGGTGAATTTATTTATCTCAAACATGTTATTGTGAGCAGAGAAATTACCTGCCTTAACAGTTTCTCATGAGATGATGCCTGTGTGCAGCATGAGGAGTGGACTCCTCCCTATTGTTGTTGTTCAAAGGTGACAAGAGAATCAGAATTTTATTATTTCTACTCCTGTGTCATGTCAGCTTTTCCTGCATGCAGACAATCCCTCATGCTAATGTGGAGAGTCAATTACAGGCCATGTTAAATGCATTATTCATCCCGGTGCAGGCTCTCTGAGTGTTTGTGTGTTTGCACGGGGGTTTAGGGAGGAGCTTTTATCGGATAGCACTCCGATACACCCACATGGTTCTTCCCGCTGCCTCTCAGGCTTTAACAAACATCTTATGGTTCAGTGGTTTGATGAATGTATTCACATGTTGTTATTTTGCCAGAAACGTGTGTGTGTGTGTGTGTGTGTGTGCTTCACTGGGAAGGAAGAAGTCATCAATAAAATGTAATCCTGAAGAGCTGTAGCTGCAGAGTCATTGTGTGGGTTGTTGGGTCTCAGGTGTAGAAGAGGCACCTAAAGTATCTTAATTAGAGATAAGAATATATTTAAAGGCATGAGGCTCAGATGGACGGGGAGGATCAATCCATGAGAGAAAATTAAGAGAACGTGACAAAGAAGGGGAGAAAACCCACTTGTTTGTGAACCATGGGATAATTTTACTCTCTCTCTCATCTGGGATTTTAAATGCATTTTAAATTTTTTTTGTCTTGAGCAGCAGTTTAACACAGATGAATCAAAGGATCCAAGCAAAACCTTAATAGCTAAGGCGCTGGGAATCCAAACAAAACGTAACCAGGCAACTTGACATAACACAGAGTATTTGAATAAAAATAACCATGAAATCCAAAGTGCATTCATCTTGAGGACGGGGGAACTGACTGGAAACAGGGGAAATGGAAAATTAGAAACAAGACGATGAACGGACACATGATTAACACTTCTCATTCCTTTATGTTTTCTTTGGCACATTTTTGACGCATTCATTATGACTTTGATGAAAAGAGTTTACTTCTGATTTCATGATGATCTGTTGTGGCCATGAATTTTGCTGCATCTGTTTCTGGTGTCCGTTGTGTGCATGTGAACCTTAGATCTTCACATGCATGTGTCCTTAGAGCCTCTTGTGTCCTATTTTAAAACATATATCCTAGTCACATCTGTACTCACATTAAATCAGCCCAGATGTGCTCCTCCTCTCCCATCTTTACTTCCTCTTCTGTTCCAAGGTCTGTCCTTTATTACACAGACCTATGATGTGATTTACTATAAACTGGATGAGGTAAAAACAGTGCCTGTGATAGAGGGAACAAAGAGGAAGAAGAGGGGAGCATGAGGAAGTCCTTCAAGCTCCCCTGAATCTTTACGTGTGGGTGAACGAGGTTCAGCAGACATGAGGAGAAATACGATGCTGAGGTGCTTGAAATGGCTGCCCGTGAACCGGCATCTCTCTTCTCCACACTTTTGTCTTTTCCTGTCTTGCCTCAGGCTGAACTTTTCTCCCCGATGATTCGTGTGTCATCATATCAGACTCACACAGTTGAATCTCTGAGCTCATAACTGTAGCTGTCACACTGGGAATTGTGTGTGTGTGTGTGTGAAGCAAAAGCAATGCTCGATGTGTTTAAGATTGTGTTTGCTCAGAGACTCATTCTCTGCTCCAAGAGTTTATGTTGACATTGTTTGTATGCGTACAGAGGAGACGGTTGGTAAGTCATAGGTATGGGAGCAACTTCCCTCTAGGCTAAAACTGATGCTGCATGCAAATGAAACATCTTTCTCTGGAAGAAGAGAGAGCATGTTCTGTTATTTCTGGGATTTAAACATTTCTATCACTCTCTCAAAGCTTTGATTTGACCTGTTGGAGAAAGATGTTGATCAGAGGTCTTTCCGTCTGTGCAGCAAATCTTAATGTCTTTGCTGCGTGAACATGGGTTGTTTTTGAATAGTCTGGATAGGTATGTTAAGGTTAAAAATTGAGACTCGTTAGCCTGAGAAGTTTGAATTCAAAGCTGGGAATAGCACCTACTGAAGATGATAAGACTAGTGGGATAATTTGAGATGCCAAAATAAATCATTTTGTTTAAATTAGATATTTTGGTGTCAATGTAAGTTTTAGATATGTTGACCATATCTTACCGATAATATATGCTACAGCCTTTATGAAAGTGATACTCAAATGTTGTAGCAGTAACCTTATAATACAGTTGCTTAATCTCATGTTATGCAATGGAGGCACTCTTTCTACATTCATGAAGTTTCACTCACCTTGGTATGCCCGATGTTTGGACTGGCTCCAACTGAAGGCAGCCCAGCCTACTTTCTGATTAATTGGCTGATAATTACCCGAACACTTGCTTAGGCCATCATGGAGTATGGAAACTAAAAACCAAGATGGTGATGTCACAGCAAAGGCAGCTTAGAGGCACCAAGTGGCTCTGTGCATCATATATAGAGGACACTCTGCTTGATGCAGCTGACCTGGGTTGATTCCCAGCCATGGCTAATTTATTCTGCTCTTCTTCCTGTCAAGCTACTAATAAATAAAGGCCTCTAAAGCTAAAAATTGTTTAGAAAAAAAAACCAAAACAAAAAACTGACATTGTCTTTAGAGAGTAGCAACTGTACATTTCACACCTATAACTCCAATATACCTGCATGTTAAAATGTCATGTAAATTATCAAATGTGCTTCATTTCTTCACATTAAATTCATATGCAGTACAATGTGTTTGTAGATGTTTGCTTTACATTTAAACTCCCTTATTTAAAAAACAAAGTGACACTAAACACTCTGATACTTTTATTCTGAGACGTTAGAGTTATTCTTTCTCTTCTTATATTTCCTAATTCATCCCCCTCTCTCTTTACCTATTCTGCACTTTTCATTGGCCCTCTCCTCCATCGAGTCGTCTCAGTCGGTGTGGAGGATTAGCCGAGACAAAGAGGGAGGCTGGATCCTCCACTCGCTGAACACAGAAACAAGAAGAAGGCAGTTGTTTTCTCAGCATGAACTCATACTAATGCTCCTCTAAAGCCTATTGTTTCTGTGATATTCTCCTGTCACGCTGAATAAAAAATCCTCAAAGTGTAGCATACTGTCAAAAGGTTAATTATTTAACAAACCTTACTGCACAAAGAAGTTGAATAAAGCTGCAGGATAGCAAAGTTTTCAACAAATGCATGAACGTAGAAGCTTGTGAGGATGTTAAGTTGTGTGTAAAGAGTAATCAAAGCAGGTTTGCTGCCAAAAGTACAGTCCTTTTGAATTGCTACTATGAGCCTTCCTAATTTAGCAAGGATTAAGTAACCATCCATACTTTGTCAGACATGCCACCTTCCCACAACATTGTTATCATTGCATAATTCAGGACTCCGATCTGTTTGTGTGCGGCACGCTATGGACTACAGTCATGGCTGCCAAGAAGGACGACGAAATGTTTGCGTTTAGTTTTAGTTATTTTTGTGTCCCTGTTTCTTGTTAAAGTATTCCCTCCGCAACAGGAGCAGAATTCCCGTTGAGTCTGCTGGTGGAATTGCACGACCGATAAGTGATTGGAGAGTGAATGAATTACAGCCTGGAGACCCTTAATGAGGCCTCGGTGGGGGAGAAGGTTGTCAGAAGAAGGGTTGGGGGGCAGGTGAAAGCAGCTGCAGCTTTTTCCCTGAAGAAAGGCTCTCGCTCCTCCTCTTCAATCCCTTTCACGTTTTTATTTCTCTTGTTTGCCCGGTCTTGCTGCGTCAACCTTGCGCTTTATTCTCAGTCCTCCTTTGCCTTTGACCTCCTCTTATTTGGCACCCACCATCCTCATTAAGGACCCCTGACACAGCACATGCACAGTCCTTTGTGTGGCACTGCCATTTTATTATCAGGTTAAATTATAAATCCATGTCCAGAGACCAATTTAATCATTACAGAGGATGCACGTGTTTAAGATTTCCTTATTTTTTTCAGAATTCCTGCTGCCGTTTTTGCTATTTGGGATTGTGTGTTTATTAAGCAGAGTCTTTGAAAGGAGTGTGGGAAAGCAACGAAAAACCCGCTAAGCAACTCTGCTGCCAGTCCACTTCTACTCAAGCATGAACATCCTGCCAGGGTGGCCTTTTTGTGCTGTTTCTCATCCCAGCGGCAAAGCGGCGTTTGGCGACACAGATCGTGAGAGGAATCGCAGAGCAAAACAAAAAATGTAATGTGTGTGTGTGTGTGTGTGTGTGTGTGTGTGTGTGTGTGTGTGTGTGTGTGTGTGTGTGTGTGTGTGGCCTTGTATTTGATAAACTGTAAGGCCCATTTAAAAGAAAAATCTCACTTCTCTTTATGGGGCCCGAAGTCTGGGTCCCATAAGAAGAAATGCTTATTTTGAGTTTGGATTTATGACTAAAGTGTTAATTGAGTTTAGATTTAGGTTTAGGCTATAGAAATGAATGAAACATGAATGGAAGTCAATGCAAAGTTCCTGTTAAGATATAAAAATACACAATGTGTGTGTGTGAGAGAGAGAAAGTCATATCAGGAGATCAAGCCATGCTGTCACTGTAGATTGCTTTGCCCAGAGCTGCTCACAACAAAAATACTTAAAGGATGGATGATGTTTGAAGGCACTGACAGCCAGATGGACTCTGCTCTCCCTGCTTGAGTCAGTTTTTACCTTTTAGAAAAGCCATTTAGTGTGGAATAAGGAGGACATTTTCTAAAGTTGAAGCCTTATCGCTGCTTTTTTGTGTGTTTTTGTATATAGACTTGTTAAAATCAAAGCATAAAAAAAATCTCCTCTCTGAATGCTCAGTAAGATTTGACATATTGCACGGTGAGCGTGGAACATCTGAGGATCCAGGTCTGGAATCTCCTTGGGGTCCGACTGACAGCTGGACCCCAAGTCTCCAACAGATGCTGCTGCAGCAAATCCTTTCCGCTACAGTGGAGGATAAAAAGATGATTTAAAAGAGAAATGAGCCAAAGGGAAACTGTAACAAACACTAAGTGAGGAGGAAACTAGTTTCAACAATATATCTGTTCCACTCAGACATGATGCAGGTCAAATAAATGAGCAAAGCGTTTATGACCATGGGAATCTATCATACCTCCACTACTGCTTCTGTACTTTCTGCTTCCAAAAGATACTCTGATAGTAACACACATTCTCCTGCAGGGTTTGGGAGATTTTTTGCTTTCTGACAACTGTACTCCATAGTTTAGACATAAAAAGAAAACAGGATTTGTTTTTCAAACGTAGAAACCTCCATCAGCTAAATGATGCAAATGCTGAAAAGTCAGAACTATCTAATAAAAACATCTGAACTCCACCTTCTTTAATTTGCAAAGACCTGGCATTTTGACAGGGGCTTGTGTATACTTTAGAGCAGCTCTAAAATATTTTTCCAAAAGGTCCTGTGGTTTAAAAATGAGTAAAATATGCTATCAAAGTCTGCATTGTTAAAATAAATACTTTAGAAATTCTGAAGAATGACAGATTTATAAAAGATTGTGGAAAAATGTGGCTCCTTGGAAACAAAATATAATGGAATCTGAAAATGACTCAAGACTTCTGCACAGTTTTGTGTTGTTCACGTGTGAACTCATGTTAACAAGAAAGGGAGGGAGATGTGCATGTGTGGGTGTGTGTGTGTGGCTCTCCTTTGCTTGTTCGTCTGTCATGTGAATTATTTAAATCCCACAACAATTAGAGCTGAAATCTGTTATCGGCGCCCTCCGTTAGCGAACCTCTCGTGTCTCTACCTCGCTGCCGCGGTGCGATGCGCTCCTGAACCCCCCGTGTCTGAGCTCAGCGTGAGTCTGGATGAAGATCACAGGCTCCGAATCTTAAACACACATCCCAGCAGAACAAAGAGTTGCACCCATCAAACGTCTTCATCACAGAAACATATGTTTGCACTGAAACAACTTTATGCTGTCTTGATATACGTAAAGTCTCTAATTTGTGCTGTACATGTTATAGTTTGATTTTTGGCCTGATCTTTAAAAATAGCAGAGCACATTATGATTTCTGTTTCAGACCTTAACTCCATATTCAGACTTTATTTTTCAAATCTCACATCTGCATTCCCCTCTGGCGATTACTCCTCTGTTTATGATTCTTCCACTTCTCTGCTCTCTGCTCTCTTCATCCACTTATTTTTTATTGCAACAGCAAACTGCCCATTAGCGCAGAGAGCAAACTCGTCTTTTGTAGGTGAGTGCTTTTGTGTTAGAGCTTTGATGCTGATATGACATTTTGTCTCCTCTGTAACTTTGAAAACATCTTTTTCAAATAATTAAAGCGTCCATCCACATATATTGGCCCCCTTTGTGAAGAAGTATAAAGTATTAAATATGAAACACTACACTAAAAAGCTTAGAAAATTCAACCTTTAATCCGAGTTTGTTTATTCACAGATCAAATCTTCCAAATTAACAAAGATCACATCCTCGATTTCAAATTCTTCAGTCAGAGGCCTTTTTTCACTGGTGCTGGAGCCTTCTGGCCCACAGCATCACTATCCAAATTCACTCCTTATAGATATCTGGATGATATGAGTTACAACAACATGTAATTTGCTTTTGGGATGAATAAAGCATATTTGAATTGAATTGAAATGAAAACAACCTCATAATACAAAAAATAAATAAAAGTTTCCCGCTATATCTAAGTTAGTGACGGAAGATTTTGTCATTCTTGACCCTCACATGTTGAAGTTCTGTATTGGCCTTTGCACACACTGTCTGTTTGTACTGAATGATTACCACTCTTGTCAGGTTAAGGCACAACTTCTGCTGGTTTTCTCCATTAAAATTTCCATCCAATTAGAGCTGAAAAATGTTAAAAACAACATTTTGCAGTGATTTAAAATGACCGTCTATTTCAAAGATTCAGGGCCAGCACTAAAAAAAGTTTCATCCTATTTGCTTTTGGACCTGAATGTATTATCCAAGAAAATAGATGTTTGGCTGCTGTATTATTAATGACCTGCAGGCACCAAAGCAATGAAAGATCAACAAAAACATAAAAAAAAATTATTGTACTCTAAAGAAGATATGATAAAGGCTTGAAGCTTGTCCTGTCAGTTTAGTTCATTTGTTTATATAAGACTTAAAAGGACGGCAGAAACCAGGCCAGGCTCTGAGTGAAGTTTATTTCTGCTGTTAATGGAGTTTTGTGGATCAACCGTCTATTAATACCTTTCTGATAATGTTTATTTTCAGCTGCAGGGAGCCATATCACAGAGTGCATCCAGCAGCTTGGGAGTGACACTTTTCTCAGCTGCACATTTTATGGGTTTGCAAGCCTCACTTGGTAGTGAGACTATAAAATAGCTAGCAGGGCACATAGATCACTGTTAACAAAGCAGGTTTCTTCAGGTCACTAAGAAGGATTTTGAAAGCTCCTCAATTTTCACCGACACCGTCCATGCCTTCACATCACCAAGACAATTCAGGAACAATGGGATACGTACTGAAGACAGGAGAAACCTTGATTACTATGCTGCATTCCTGAGTGGGTGTGTGTGAGCAGTAAAGCTCATTCATCTCTGCCTCGCTTTGGACCTGCGGGGTGGATCTCCACTGGGATGCTTTGGTCCAGCTCTGCTAAGAAAGCGCACACGCAGCCCAATTTCTACTTATTTATGCCACTCTCTCTCTCTCTCTCCTTTACCCTCTCAGTTTATTTCCTGCCTCTATCTCATTCTGCCTTTTCTGCTTCCTCTCCCACTTACTGACCTTGGTTTGTCCCTCCTTCCTCTGATAGCAACTCACCCATACACACACACACACACCCCTACACCTTCTTACATAACATTTTCTTAGAGCCTAGACTTTTATAATTATTTTTATGTAGGTTTTGTTAGCTAGAAATAGAGCTGTCTCTTGATGCGGGTCATAATTAGGCACACTTATACTGTAGTTGAACAGTAAAACTTTACTTTCCCCCCCCCTTTTCTCTTCACAGTGATCTCCTGTCTTCGGGATATCAGGAGAGGCATTTATCAGAGAATGGGAAGATCTTCGTCACCAAAGTAAGATAATAAAAATCATTCTCACTACGTTAATGTGCAGCTGGGATGTGAACCACAGCTATTACAACTTAAAATTTCCCTTGAAGTCTTCCTTCAATGATCAAAATGTTTACTTTATCAGTGATCCTCAGATGTTTGCATACACTTATCATCAGTAGACTTAGACTTAGACTGACTTTATTGTCATTTTGCATGCACAGGGTGTATACAGAACGAAATTTCGTTGCATACGGCTCAGGACAGTGTTTTGAGCTTCCAATGTTGTGAGGTTACTCCAGAATAAAATAAAATACAGTATAAAATATAAATATGAATATAAAATATAAAGTGCAGGACTGACAGTAAAATAGAAGTTATTTAGCTCTGTACATGTGCAAGGTATGAAGTGGAGACCAGATTTTGAGTGCAGTCCAGTTAAGAGTTCAGCAGTCTGATGGCAAGTGGAAAAAAGCTGTTTCGGAACCTGGTGGACCTGCACCGGACGCTGCGGAACCTCTTTCCAGAGGGCAGCAGGGAGAACAGTCCATGGTGGGGGTGTGAGGGGTCACTGACGATGTTTCTGCCTCGGGACACGCAGCGCTGGGATGAAATGTCCTGAATGGAGGGAAGGGGGGCCCCGATGATCCTCTCTGCTGTCCGCACCACTCTCCTCACGTTCTTCCAGTCGGAGGCGCTGCAGCTTCCACACCACACAGAGAGGCAGCTGGTCAGAATGCTCTCTATGGTGCTTCTGTAGAACGTCTTGAGGATGGGCGGGGGCAGGTGTGCTCTTCTCATCCTCCGCAGGAAGTACAAGCGTTTCTGTGCCCTCTTGACCAGAGACGTGGTGTTCACAGTCCAGGTGAGGTCGTTTGTGATGTGCATCCCCAGGAATTTGGTGCTGCTACAAGTAATTGTAGACCTTCAGAGATGCATTTGAACCCTTGATAACACACCAAACAATTACAATGAGACTTAAAATGAAGATGTTGGATACATATCATTGGATATCAAATATTTACATACACCTCCCCACTCATATTTTCAGGAAAGTGCAGAAACAACAGCTGCTTTTTGTTGCCGTCAACAAGGACTTCGCATTACTGTGACTGGACAGTTGGCCACAAAAAATAGGAATAACCAGCTCTCCTACATGCTTAAAGTTTCATATGGGGAGGTCGGCTAGGGGCTTTTAAATAAACAGGTTATTAAACTACCTAAAAACATTTCAGAAGCTTGTAGTTTGCTAATGGGATGGCTGAAGAAAGTATGAAGTTTTCCTCCAGCTTGCTAGAAGATATTTGTCCAAGTAATTAGTTAGTTGAAAATGTCTGCATAATACTGACCCTGTTGAATCAGAGAAAATCCAAATGAAATGGAAACTTAAAGTCAAACTTGTGCACCAAACATCTGGCAAGTGATCCATGGAGAGTATTTGCATATTGCACTTTCAAAAGCTTCTCATGTTACTTATTTGTCTTTCAGTATTACAAGAACATTTCAGCCAGTCTGATCAATAAATCCAGTAACTCTCTATGTATTGAAGCAAATAAACGAGCAGAACCCCTTCAGAAAAACCCGGAAACATCTGTTGTGTCAGAGAAAACACTTCGTCAAGCTAAACTAGAACATGTCACACAAAGTCTGAGTCTGAGTCTGAGAGTGTCTTTACAGTGTCATGGATGAACTGTGAATTTCTAGAGATCCTCGGCTGTGGCTTAAATCTCCAGCTACTCTGAAACCAGATTAAGATTGCTGCGATAATCCTGTGAAATCTACACCGCTCAGTTACAGGACGCCCACTCAGACGTTATGTGACACCGCGCTGTAAGTGGGTGAGGATTCATAATGCTCAGGATTTCCTCGGCTAAGCAGCAGATTAGTGGTAATATCAGATGTTTTAGAGAGAATGATCCAAATGAACTCAACAGATCTTGTAAAATATGGTCACCGGTAATTATAACAGTCGATATAAAGCAGTGAATTAATTCACATTGTTGATGAATGTCCAGAGGAGACAGAGTTTCTTTCTGGTTGAACAAAAAGCAGCACCTATTTCTGTTTTAAATGTCTGGTTTCAAGGAGGTTAATTTGAGACAAGCCCGTGTTTGTGTGCGGCGGTAAAGGTCAAAGTGTCCAGCAGCTGCTGCTTTGATAGATCTGGACCAGGATCTGTTCTGCTCCTGCATGGCATCCGATAATAGACGGGGTGCCATCCTGTTAAAGGTGTTATCAGGAGTCCACAGGTTGAACTTAATGCAGTTAGTTCAGGGCGGATCATGCTGTTCATCACGGCACAAAATGTTTCTCATAAACTTTTAGTCTCATTAAGAAGCATTTTTAATCTGTTTTGCTACAGGAAGGATGGAAATGGCAAAAACTTTCCTTTCCTGGTTACAGTTTTCTTTCTTTTATATTATATTATATTATATTATATTATATTATATTATATTATATTATATTATATTATATTATATTATATTATATTATATTATATTATATTATATTATATTATGTTATATTATATTATATTATATTATATTATATTATATTATATTATATTATATTATATTATATTATATTATATTATATTATATTATATTATATAGAATGGTTGTTCAAGATGCATTTACTTTGCGTGAACAAAACAGGTTTTATTACAAATTATTAATCATTTCAGAAAATTAATGGATGTACAAATTACTGGAAACATGATTTCACAATGATAAACTAATTATTAATTACTCTTGTCATTATAATTAAAGTATATTTATTGTAAAATAAGCCTAATCACATGTTGAAATGACTTGTTGCAGTTTTTAAATCTACATGATGCTTAATGTAAGTGAAGTTTGTATGGAAAGCATTTGAAAGTGACGGATCCGTTCAGGAACAGCTGCTAGAGGTGATCTTGTTTTATTATGTGTTGTGTTTTATTACCCACATCCAGTGTCCAGCCTTAAATATTTAGTTGTGCATTTTATTTGATTACTTATTTGTGGTGGAATAAGGAGATCCCAGGTCTGAGCAGCTCAGCGACAGACACATGGAAAAATGTGCACATGGTGAATGTTCTCTATTTGGTTTCTCCTCTTCTGATGAGAAGTGGAGCAGAAGGTTCAGTACGACAAGAAGAGGAGAGACTCTGGGATAGTGGAGCACAGCATCACTTATAAATAGCCTGTTCTGCTTTTATGATTTTGCGCACATTTTCTGTGCCTTCAACAACCTCCTTCCTCTTCATCTGCAGTTTTAGGCTCATCTTAATGACTTTCAGATCCCCTTTTATGTTATATAATGACTTAAAATGTTAAAATTCTCTTACATAGATTAAAACATTGTGCCTGAGAGGCCCGGTATTTGAATGGTTTAAATCTTATTTAGAAAACAGAACTTTCTCAGTTCATCTTGACCAATGTTGTTCCGGGGCCAAACCTTTAAAGTACGGCGTCCCACAAGGCTCAATTTTAGGTCCCATTTTTTTTATTTTGTATTTATTGCCTCTATTTTCCATAAATTTAACGTTTCTTTTCATTGCTTTGCAGATGACGTCCAGATTTATATGCCCCTTAAACTACAAATTATTAGTAATTTAGTAATCTTAATTTAGTAAAATCTTAGTAATGTTGATCTGGTAATTGCGTTTAGTGTTTTTGTAATATATTGTGTGAACTGTAGTGTATGTTGTGTGTAATGTCTTAAGCTGCTGGGACTTTGAATTTCCCTTTGGGGATTAATAAAGTATTCATCTTCATCAAATGGTAAAAATGAATCTCTTCAGCTATTGATAGATTGTTTAGCTGAAGTCAAATCTTGGATGGAACTAAACGTTCTTCACCTCAAACAAAGTAAAACTCAAGTTATATTATTTGGTCAGAGTCTTCACACTACAAATCCAGGTCTGATTCTTGGTTCTTTAGCTGGGTTTTGTCAGACCTCTGCTAGGAATCTTGGTTTTACTTTTGATAGTTGTTGTCAGTTTTTATCACCTTTGGATTTTAGCAAAAGTTAAATCTTATTTTTGTTTTAAGGACTTTGAAGGACTTATCCATGCCTTCATTACATCTCGTTTGGATTATTGTAATTCATTATATAGATGCCTGGATAAATCACAGATTCAGCGACTTCAAATGATCCAGAACGCAGCAGCACAGCGTTTTACAGGAACCAGGAAGCGTGACCATATAAGGCCCATACTGGCCTCTTTACACTGACTGCCTGTCTTTTATCAAATAGATTTTAAGATTCTTTTATTAACTTATAAAGTTTTAAATGGATTAGCTCCTCCTTATCTTCGGGACCTTTTAAAATTTCAGTCCGTGTCCAGAACCCTACGATCAAATAATCAGCTTTTACTGACAGTTCCTCGGACCCGACTTAAGAGGAAAGGAGATCGGGCTTTTTCTGCTGTTGCTCCTATTCTATGGAACAATCTACCTTTCCAAATTAGATCTGCCCACAGCCTGGATCATTTTAAATCGCTTCTCAAAACTCGTTTTTATTCTTTGGCATTTATTTGAAGTAATGTTTTGATACTCTGTTTTTTTTATCAATTTGTGTTATTGTCGTACCTGTACAGCACTTTGGTGCAGTTTTACACCTGTTTTTAAAGCGCTATATAAATAAATTTGACGTTGACAAAAACATTGAGTTTAAGTGACTGCTGCCTTAGCCTTACTTGATTATATAGTATGTAATTGATACAATGAGTAATAAAAAGTCATAATGTATGATTTAACATCATACATTAGTGTGAATATCAAAAACATTCCTTACAAACATTTCTACAATGGCGCCAAAATCTATAATTTTCATGGCAACAGAAACACTAAAACAATCACAAAATCCTGGATATTTATATTTATTGATATTTTAACAGCTTTATTGGTTTTCTCAGTATATTCCGGTACAACCGGCCCTTTAAGAACATTCAGATTTTTGATATGGCCCTAAATGAAAATGGGTTTGACAACCCTGATGAATAAACACAGCATTTTATTTATAGGGAATAAATGAAGGTGGAAACTGTTGACTAACTCTACAGCCTCTATGGATAGAAACATAGAGGATGAAAAGACTGCAGGCTTTTTTTACTCTTCTATTTTTACCGTTTCTTATACTTTACATGCTGATTCAGGAGTGTTTGTTCCACTGACCATTGCAGATTGTAGATTAGTATGAAAAGCAACTTTTATAAATATAAGTTTTAATTCTCAGGCTTTTTATTTCCATCTTTGTATTTATATTTGTGCACTTTGTCACAATAGTTTTGAAGATTATTACACGTTAGACATGGACATTCAGAATATTACAGTTATTACTGAGTAGACCAATATTTAGAAGATGACCATTTGTGAAACATTTACTATTTTGACACTGTTTATCTCCGCAATGCTTTTTTAAAATGGTTTTTCTGTATTGTAAAAAGAGTGTTTGCATGTTTGTCACTTTTCAGTATGACAAACATGTTATGTTTCGAATAGTAATTTAAAAATTATTCACAAACAACACAAGTAAACTCAGCAGTCTGCCTGCACAGAGTTCTGATCTGCAAAGTGCTGATGAACTTGTAGCGTGATAATAAATCCAAGTCTTCACTCGCACTTTTTGTTTTGCATACAAATGCTTACATGCATATTTCTCTCACAAAGCCGTACGAGACACAATTGAGGGACAGTAAGACGTCTGGATAATCAAGAACGTCTGCTGGTGTCCACAGGGTTAGACTTTAGAGCAGTAATTGATCCTCTGATAAAAGCTTCCTGTCTAATGGCTGGTAGGCACCAAGAAATGGAGCAGAAGAAGTCAGAAGAGCACTTAGACGTCATACTCATCTGCAGACAATAAGTGTATGTTTATGCTCAACAACACACACACACTCACACACAGAAGGATAGAGAAATTGCTGGTGGAGATAGAAAACACATTACAGAGGACCTGGCATGAAGGTTCATAGTTTGGAGAAGCTGGAGCAGAGAGTGTGTTATTCCACGGATGGGATCATGTGAAAGTGTTGATGCTGAACTACAGCAAAGGCACAAATCAACACAGCGTCATGTTTACACTTACGTGTTTTTAAAATCTGCGTGATTGATCACTCTGGACTCACCTCTTGATGGAAGGCGGTAACAAGATGTGTGAAAGGTTTTAATCGGAGCCATGCCTTCGAACGTAACCTGACTGTGTTTTGCACACAGGGAGGAGAGCACTGCTACTACCAGGGGAGGGTCAGAGACGCGCCTCGCTCCTTCGCGGCGCTCTCCACCTGCCACGGACTGCAGTGAGTATAAACACTGTGGATGTAGCTTTTTCCTGCTAATGTTGCTCCCTCTGTGTGTTCAGGTTCAGGTCTTCCTGCCTCATCAGGTCAATGTAATTAGTTTTCTCCAGCCGTTCCTGCCTGTCTTCATTTTGTGTTACAAGGGTTATCATTCACAGAGACAACTACTTCTTCCTCTCCTCTTTTCCCTCTACTGCTCTTCCTTTGCTCTTTCTTCTTCCTAATGTTGGTATTTTTAGCATTCCTGCTTGAAAGTGGTGCTCTGTTCAAGAGAAGAGTGAAAATCGAGGCCTTTTGGGAGGAGTACATGTTGAACTCTAAGTCAGAGTCTGCGTCATTCTGCTTGCACATGTGTGGTGCACACACAGTTTCTTTGTAAAAGTATGGGCACCGTTTGAACCTTTCAACGATTTGTCCGGTTATAAACACAAACGTTCAAGTATCTTATTAGAATTTTGTGAGAATGACCAACGCAAAGTAGCATCAAATTGTGAAGTGGAAGGTTTTGTAAATTTTCTGAGAAATTAAAACCAAAAAAGCTTGACATGCAATTGTAGTGAGCCCCCTTTACTCTGACACCCCAAACTAAAATCTAATTCCATCACTGCCATTCAGAAGTAATTGTATTAATCAGTAGAGTGTGATTTAACCCTGAAATCTGGTCAGAATTGATGGAAAGATGGAGCTAAATACAGAGCAGTTTTATGTTCACCTTCCAGCAGGACAATCAGCCTAAACATATCAAATGTTTTACCTCACAGCATATTGATGTGCTAGAATGATCCAGCCTTAAACAGTTGCACAATACTTATTTGTGGTGTTCAAACTTTAATCCAATCAAAAATTGGTGGGATCACAGACAGACTCCATCCAATCAGACTGAGCTTGAGCTGTTTTCCAAAGAATTTGGGGCAAAAACTTCTGTGTCTAAATGTGCAAAGCAGGTGCAGACAAACCCCAAAGACTTGCAGCGGTAGTGGCAGTAAATGTTTTCTGCAGAACTTCTGATTTTTATGTGTAAATAAAAATGCTTTCTTTGCTTTTCTTCCAGTTATAAATCATATGCCTCTTTGTGTTGCTCCATCAGAAAATATCCCAATAAAATTTACTGAAATTTGTGGTTGACAAAATGTTTGTTCACATTAAATGTGAACAAATGTTTTTTGCAAGGCATGTAGTGTTATTCTGAATAACAGTGATTAGTTCTTTGTGAATCTTGCTTTAGTTCCAAATGAAAGGTTTGAGAAGAAGAAAATAACATTTTAATGAATTCTTTGATAGCACAACAGTGAGTATTTAACACACTCGTTTTCACATTGTTGAGAGTTCACACTAATTATCGCCTCCAGTCGTCTCCTGAAACATTATGATTCCCACTCCAGATCTATCAAAGCTTGTTTCTACTCATCGCGTCCCTCTTCATCACAAAGTCAGACTAAATACACCAAAACATTCAGAGCAAACATGTCATTTCAGCTAATTATTGTGAATGTCTGAGGTATTTTTCCTACCTGCTGATTAGGGTGAGCACAGCTCAGGCCTGGAGTCACGTTTGCATATTTCATGGGACTGTGGCACAGCAAATTATGTAATGGTGCATGCACTATAATGAAAACACAGACTATGAATTAATCAAATCTAAAAGCATTCGGCAAACTGAGCATATTTAGGACATGTGAGGCTGTAGCATGACAGAAACGTTTTTTCTGCTTTTATAAAAGTGAAAACAA
Source organism: Xiphophorus maculatus (assembly GCF_002775205.1). Taxonomy (NCBI): domain Eukaryota; kingdom Metazoa; phylum Chordata; class Actinopteri; order Cyprinodontiformes; family Poeciliidae; genus Xiphophorus; species Xiphophorus maculatus. Next base: position 17,264,168 of record NC_036445.1, read on the forward strand.
ATATATAAGTGTAAGCCAGGCGTGCCCAGCGCTGTCAGAGGTTTAGACATTAGAGGGAGTGTTTCCTCCACGCTGAGTCAGTTCTCTATCATTATATACATCCTGTTCTCTCCTTCAAATGTCTTCTCTTCTTTCTCTACCTCTTCATCGCTCTCTCTTTCGCTCACACACAAGAAAAACCCTTTATCTTGGGTTTCAATAGGCTTCAGCCTACATGAAGACAATATTAGTCCATTATTTGTTCCTGATGAAGAATATCTTGACTAAAAGGATGTCTAAAACAATCGGCGTTAATATCATCTCAGATATATTTATTTTTAATTCACAACAGCTGTTTTCATTTTAATGCAACATGCACATATTTTACACTATAATCCCGTCTTCATTTTGGACCTCAGTGTTCATTGACTTCATTTTGGATAGTTTTTCTGCTTGCTATGTTGCAACTTTTTATTTAACCAAGATAAAATATGTCCACCCAAAAACAAGTTTCCACATGTACTGACGTCAAGTCTGGCTCTAGTTCTATAAAGTAAAAAAAAAAAATTAACAGCATTAATTTGGGTTATTTAGCCTAAAAAAAAAAGAGTGATTCATTGTTCAGCCAAATATTCACAATGCTATTCACTCATTTATAAATATTTAGTTTAAGTTTTACACTAAATATTTAATTGGCTTAATATTTATTTTACATTTGGTAGCATGAAGTTAGAGATTTAACCTCATGGTGCCACTAACTTTAACATACCATAAATCTGTGTGGTTTATGGTAAGTGCATTGTTGGCCCAGGACAGAGAGTGTTTGTGCTGAAGGTGAGCCGGAGGTCAGAGAGGATGAAACAGCCTGAGAGTAAGGAGACAGATTGTTTGTCCCCGCAGCGTTTTGACCCTCGTGACTTCACAGTTTGACCTGACCAATCTGCTAAAAGCACCAGATAAAGCTAATTAAAGGCTGCTGTCTGATGGTGAGCACATTTACTCATAAGGCCGCGACACGCACAGGTCCTTCACCCGTCAGCCCAAAGTCAAACTGATTAATCATTTTCTATATGGTTTTCAGTGTGTGATGATGATGATGCTCGTGTTTGTCTGTGTGTTGCTTCTTTGTTCGGTTTTCTACATTAAACACAGTTGACAGTTTCTACAGTTTCACTACCTCTGCTTTGTCTTGCTTAATGTGTAAAAGACACTTTGGTTTTATTGCATATTCTAAACAGCAACATCTTCTCATTTTTAGTAAATAGTGTTGTAGCGTTGGATTGAAGAATAATTTCAGCACTGCTTCAGTACTTATTTCACTCCTCTTTGCACAACTGACTTAACACCTTATCTATCACTTTTGATTAATAAGTCTGGTTTATGTCTGGACTTTAACTAGGCCACCACAGTTCTGATGGGTTGCCCAGGTCGTACATTAGCAAAGCAGCCCCACAGACTGTTTATGTTGAGTTCCTTTTATGTAACTGGGATGTTTTATGGGGAAAAACACAAGATTGACGTTTGTGTTTGCTTGTCTCAGCGCTTGTTTTCTTCTTAGAACTCCACCCTAAATGCTACAGTTGTCCGCTTTATTTCTTGTTGTTGGATCATGAACTCTGACCTTTGCTGATGAACGTGACGCCTCAGGTTTAGATGCTGTTCTGGGTTCCGTTTTGATGAGTATTTAATCTGCTCTTAGAGTAATTTCTCCATTTTTGGATAATGGCTCTCACTGGTTTTGCAACACTTTCCACACAAATACATAAATTACTTTGTCTGCTCTTGAATTTCTTTCCTTTCTGTCATTGCTTTTAAATATCTTCTCGTCTTCCTTATGTTTTCAAACAGGTTCTGATTTTTCTTTTCTAAAGTTTTGGCAATATTCAGCCAACTCGTGTAGCTGGTGAAATTGATTCTACTTTCTAAACATTGTGGTTAATAATCACAGTTAATTTATGATTTAACAAAGAGTGGAGTTATATTTTCAAGTAGAAGCAAGTTTATTTTGATAGCCTTTTTCTTTTAAAAACATCTGACCATTTAAAAATTGCATTTTGTGTTTACTCATGTTATCTTTGTCTCACGGTAAAGTGAGTTTGATTATCTTAAATATTTGAGTGTGAGAAAAAAACAGAATAAATCTGTAACATAGCATTTACTTTTTCTCGCCACCTGGTTTACAAACAAACCAATATCTGAAGAAAAGACAGCATTTGTTTGCTGTAGAGTGTTTTAAAATGTCCTTATGAGAGAAATCTCACCAGCTTAATTCTTCAAAGTGACCCGGCAGCACATTAAACCTCTTGAGCAAGCACTGAAATGACTAATCCATCACACCGGCATTAATAATGACAACCCAGAAACTTGGTATTACTGCCCTCTCCTCACCCACCTCCTTCTCTTTTTCAGAGGGATGTTTTTCGATGGCAATCACACCTACACGATTGAACCTGGAGGACAAGCCAACAACAGCGTAAGTTCTCTTTAAACCCACATATGTACTGCGATGGAAACGGCTCGGTTCACTCAAGACTGTTCATTTGTTTTCCTCACATCTCTTCAAGTCTGGCTGGGACATAACTGTGGTACATAAACAGGTTTGGAGTAGATTTGCAGGAACTCTTATGAATCCACACACAACAATCCCAGGTTTTTATAATATAAATTAATTGGACCATAATGATCATCTCAAAATGTTTTAAGCATGTAATTGGACTGTATCTTGTAAAATTCAACAGAAAAACAAATGTGTTAGAGAAAATCTCAATAACTTTTTTCAAACTAATAATTAGTTGAATCATCTTTTGATTCAGTTTCGGCTTTCAGTTTTCCGTAGTTGGAAGAGGTCAAGATGTTCCTTGGATTTAGGTGCATGGAAATACAAGCTTTTGTAAGCTTTTAGAGCTTTCCTCACTTTTTAAAGCACATTGATGTTAAGTACCCATTCAGTCTGATCTGGTTGCACAGTTGTGCTAGTTTGACATTAAACAAAATGCCTTGTTATCAGTTAGTAACAGCAGTAAATGCAAACCCTGTTGGCTCTGGGATGTACCATTAACTGCGTCTGTTCCAGAAATAGAAAAACAGCCAGCACATTTAAACAAAACCTCAGTGGGACTGAAACACAGAGTCAGCATGAGTCCAGCTGACCATATGGTAAATCCTTCTGGCCTACCACCACCAAGGCAGAAAAAGATACACAAAACGTCATTAAAAAAGGTCTCTGAAAAGCCCCTCAGCTCAATTTTCTGCCTGCAAACACATTACCAGTCCCGTCACTCGGTCACTTCCGTAGGACACCAAGTGACCGGTGGGTAAATAAAAATCACAAAGTATTACTTGGGGTGTCCAAGTGGCTAGCAGCACATTATAATATTTAATAATATGCAAACTTATATCCAGCAGCTGAGAACATGATGCTCTTATGCTGGAACAACGTAGAAAATATATTTTAATATTGGTCTGCAGGAAGTACCGCATGTTCTGATCTTTAGCTATTTAATTATTCATCTATATTTGTCCCCCCGCCAGTGTTTACATCACTGGTGAAATCTTAAAAGTGCCTCCTTTAAGAATTTAATGAGAAATAAGATGCAAATATGGTGTTTATTTTAATGTATGTATAACAATTTTCAAAAGAGGCATGAGGATGAACAGTGCTTAGTTGTTGTTTGTCTTCACGGTTTTTGGGTTTACATGAAATATTTCTGAGATTTTAAACATTAATTAAATGCATTTGTTTAAGATGAGAATTTTATTGACATAAATGCGACATGACTTTAATTAATATAACATCAGTTTTAGAATAATTGTGATTTGATTTGTTTTCATTTGAAATTATCGAAATCTCTTTTGAAAAAAAAAACTTTTCATAGCAAACATCAACTTAATTTCATGCCCACTAAAACACACTGGAAAGCACATTTTGAGTTTATTTGTCTTTTAGTATATTTAACATTTCAGTTTTTGAACCTGGTATGTAATTCTCTTCACTGAACATGGAAAAGGGTTCACTAAAATATATCTTAAGGTTTTGAAATTATGTCGTGTGAGTCTCTTATTGTTCTTTGTAAGATTCAAGCTAAAACACTCATCTTTGATCCGTAGATGTTTTGTTTTACATATTTATATCAGTTCACTGATGTATCTCTGTGACAAAATAAGAAAAAAAACATATTATTACTTATTTTGCCTGCATTATTTTTTCCTTTATTATTCTGTTTATCTTGTATGTTGATCTGAGGAAGAAATGGAAGCAGAAAGCAAGCACTGAAGATGAGAGGGTGATGATTGGAAAGGAGTGTGCCGATGGGGGGCTGGTGGCGTTTTTTGGGTTGGGGGGGTTGCATTAGATGCCAAATGATATACAGTTTATCTGAGCACACACTGGGAATAATAGTGATGCTGACAGGATGAAAAACAAAAATGGAGATAAGGGCTTCCCTGTGACCTGGGGCCAAGTTCATGCACCTCAACCAGCTCCCGTTCATTCACACGTTCACAAGCGGTGTGAATGAAAAGCATGTTACATCTCACTGCTTTTGTATTCATGAGCCGCCAGACTGTGTTTGAGGTGCTGTCTCCCATGGCAACCGAGAACCCACCCCCGCGTCTCCTTACGCCAGCATATGAAAGCCATCTGTGCCGACCCCTAATCTCCACCGTTTACACCCTCCCTGCTGAGGCTGTGCGCTGCGTTTATCTTTTTGAACTGGGATTATTGGCTCTGACTGACGATCTGAGGAACAAAGAATAAGACACAGTAAACTATAGTATTATATTCAGATGTTCCTGCTCTGATAAAGATGTTCAGGGCGGTTTATATGCTACAAAAAAACCAACATCAACACTTTATTTTTAATCAAAGGGAGTATAATGAACTTTGAACCCTAAAACAAAGTAGTAACAGAGAAGGAAGTATGAGTTTTGGCTTCTCAATGTTCATTTAGATTTTTAAAAGATGTAAAACTAGAGTCCTAGATGTTTTATGATTAAGTGTTTTTTCAGCAATACCTGAAAAATCTGTGGGAGACTGAATGGATGAGTGGGTGAATATGGAAGAAGGGGGGATGGGCTACATGTCAGGATGAATTCATGTATGCCAGGACAAAAGCTTTTTCAATTTTGCTGATTTTTTATGCTGTGCTTCACTTACTGTGACTTATGTTAAATATATAGATATAGCACTCAGTCAGTCAAGGCATCAGGGAGGAAATAGAAAACAATCTTTAAGGTTTCAAGGTTTCTAAATTTCAGCTCAATCACTAGAAGGTAACAAGAATAAAGTCTGATGAAAACAAAAGGTTTTACTTGGATGTGGAAAAATTAAGTGAACCCATTTTTTAAAATTGTTAACCAATTACAAATTTTACATTCAATTCCATTCAAATTATTTTTTTCTAGAAAGTGAGCGGCCATTAAATGCTAATAGTAGAAGCAAAGGAGACGATATGTAAGGGAGGGATGTCAATTTAGCATGTGGTTTTAAAATGACAACAAATCGATTGTTTTGCTGTGGCTTTGTTCTTCCTTCAGTGACAACTTCTTCACTGAATGAGGTCATCATTCTGACCTTTCACATGGTTATGTGGCTGAAGGAACAGTTTGTAATTTCTAACCCAAGATGGAGGATATTAAAACGCATCCACAAGTGTGATTTGTAATTTATTTAAAACAAAACTTTGAGAGTGTAGAAAAACATGACAACAGCATTATATGGATCTGAATGTTACAGAATATAATTAAAACAATTAAAACTGTTGCTCAGCACTTACTTATGTGAAGCATCCAAAAGGCAACAAGGTTAAATTTGGTTTCTGCATTTGCTTCATTCATTACAGACTTTTATATTTGTTTATGACACAAATGTTTAGATCCACAGTTATATAATTTCTGCATTTGCAAAGGCAGATTTGGCACAGATTAATAATCACTTTGAGCCACAATTTCAACACAAAAGGCAGCACATTACAAAAGCATAACGCTAAGCTAAGACCAGTAAACAAAAGTACAGTGACACAGTATTCATAATATTAGTGCATTAAAAACAGCTGTTTCTCTGTGACACAGTGGCATTAATCTTAATTAATTAATTAGTCACGTTACAGAAAACAATGTAAAGTTGATGCAAGTCAGTGTTAATGTTCAGTAGTGATCACAGAGACCTCCACAGCAGAGACCTAATATTAAAGGGAATGTAACAAGTGAGAAAATATATAACACAAAAACTCAGTGAAGGGGAACTAGTCAACTTGAGCTACTGGTTCCCATTCAGTTAGTGGTCCAACCCAGCTGGAAAACCAGAGGAACCATAGGCTTTTCTTTCTCATGGGAAAAAATTATATTTTTTTCCTTTTTGTAAGCTGAATGCAGTGTTTTAGGAATGTTCACTTTAAAAAAAAACCCATAATCCTTCATGGAGTAGTGTTGTTTGGGTCGACTCATCTTCTACTATCAGGCCTGACCTACCTGGATAGAGTTTTTAAACTATCTAGAGGCTAAAAATAGCTCTCACATTATTCTATCAGGGTCTATTAGTTTTATCAGCACTCTACTTAATGGTGCCTGATGGGCAGAGGCCTTCAGTGTGTTCTGCCTCTCACTCTGGCTGGGTCAGAACAGGAATGTCGATTTCTATGGCCGACATACGTGAGCGGGTGGAATAACGGTGGCCGGCATAGCTGGAGGCGTAACTCTGGGACGGGGCATAACTCTGTGATGGGGCATAACTCTGGGATGGGGCATAGCTCTGTGACGGTGCATAGCTCTGTGACGGGACGTAGCTATAGGCCTGGGAGCCTCCCACCTCTGATCCGTACCCATCTGCAGGAGAAACCTGGGACATGTACACCTGAGCAGGAGCGGGCGCCATCACATTTTGTATGTAGCCATGCGGAGGCACAAACGGCTGCGTGTCGATGACTGTGGGGGGAAGCGCCTGCGGTGGGAATGGCTGCGGCCCATAAACCGGAGAAGGAGGGAATCCGTTGGCAGTGAGAGGCTGGGTGGACGGAGAGGAAGTCACAGGGTTCAGGGGCAGCCAGAAGGGCGAAGGCAGCTTCTTACACATGCAATACCACATAAATGTAAGTAGCGCAGCTAGCATCAATCCTCCAGAGCAGCCTATGGATATATAGACAGCGAACCCGTCGGAGAAGATGTTGGCATATTTAGTGTTCATCTGTTTAGTGCGGAACAGGAACCAAACTGACGGCGCGATGGCGATCGCTCCCCCGAGGAACAGGAAGGTCCCAGCCACCAGATGGCAGCCGGCACTGTTGACGAGGAATCTGGTGGTCTTAATGTCCGGCTCAGGCTTGTCTGAGCAGCAGCAGGTTTTACACATCCCAGACATGGACAGAAGCAAGGCTAGAGAGGCCAGCGCCAGGCCTGTAGGAAGGCAGAACTGCAGGAGCCGCAGATCCAGCTGGTCAACTTTGGAGTACCACTACAAGAAAAGGACGACACAATGTTTTCTTCTTTCAGGATTACAAAACGAGACATGTTTTTAATGTACAAAAGCATATTTTTAATGTAGGTCATATACTGTAAGGCCTAGTCCATATGTAGCCGGATAGCTAGGACACCAAATAGATTTTTATGAGATTTGGTCTTTCAACCTTGTCAACTCCGTTTAGTATCACTAAGAATTATTATTAACAAAAACTCAAACCAAAGTGGAGATTTAAGAACTCTTCTTGTTTGTGTTTGTACATTGGAAACTAGAGATTAAGAAGTCCACATATACCGTCTGCGCCAAATAATGCATCAATATCAGTGTTGTATAGTAACGAAGTAAAAATACTTCACTACTTTACTTAAGTATATTTTGGAGTACTTCATACTTTCCTGGAGTATGAAAATTTTTGATGACTTTCACTTTTACTTCACTATATTTCCGAACTTAATTGCGTACTTTTACTCCGATACATTTTCAATGTGTGGTTTAGTTACTCGTTACAAAAAAGCGAGAGAGAGAAACGAAGTGTTTTGATCCCACCTACTGATTAGCAAGTAGCAAGCAGGCTACCGAACAAAGTCCGTAGCCTGCTTGCCTGGGCTTGTTCATCACCACCAATAGGATACACCTGTTTCGCTTCTCCCATTAAACACAAAGCAAGTCTCGCAATCAGGAACAGCCACATGGAGGAGGAGACGGAGACCACAACGACTGCAACTACGTCGGACACGGCTCCAGGGGAACCACCAGCTGGTGATAGGGTGACCAGACGTCCTCTTTTTCCCGGACATGTCCTACTTTTCAGACCTAAAAAGATGTCCGGGGGGAATTTAAAAATTGTCCGGGATTTTGGTCAGTTGCCTCAAAACACATTACATAGCTTACAGTGCATTGTAGGGCACTGCGCACGGCGCTGCGTCTCACGTAATCCCTGAGCCACGTCAGTGGGCAGCACCCCCGCCCCGCTCCAAAGTTTTCTGGTTTTTTTTTTTTTTTTTGCATAATGACCAGTTGTGTGCACCACCTATTGACTGATTCACTGATTTGTGAAGTAAAGTAATCGTAACAGCTCTTTTTCTTCATGTGGGCCGCATTTTCTGTACTATTTATTTTTCTCATTTTCAGCACTGACCTTACTTGAAGGGGAAACTTAAGGCTTACAAAAACTTTGTATTTTCTGTCCTGGAGGGTTTACTAAGAAGCTGGTTCAGTTGTAAAGCAGGTTAAGTTAACCTTGTGCTATAGGTAAAGCACCTAATTTTCTTAACTAAATGATGCCTGCAGGTATATCTATTAGCAGGTTTAATTTTGCCTGCACTTGGTTGGGTACATTATTTTAAGTGTATTTGACAAGTTTACCAAAATATAAAAAATGTCATTCAACCTGCATTTGCTTTGTTTTACTTTTTACTTGTACTTTTCATTACATTACTTGAGTACATCCATTTTTACAGTACTTTCCATACTTAAGTACAAGAAGTTTCAGATACTTTAAGACTTTAACTCAAGTAACATTTCAGTCAGTGACTTCGACTTTTACCAAAGTCATATTTTGGAGAGGTACTTATACTTTTACTTGACTCTGAGATTTCAGTACTTTATACAACACTGATCAATATATCCACTTATGTGATTTGACACATTTCCCAGTCAACGTTGTCTTGTGTTTATTAACTTTATTTTCTGTATTTAAAAGTAGTCAATCCTATATATCTCTTGACACAAATGACCTGTAGGTGCCAGATTTCATTCTTAACTGGTTTGAAGGATTGTGATTGGCTGACAGGTTTTAGATTTTCCCTATGCTGCCCCCTATGGGTTTGGCAGTGTAGGGAAAACACTCACTAGTGTAATTCAGCAGGTTCGTGTGGAAGAACAGTTTTCTTAAAACCCGTGTGAACAATAGTATTTTTTTAAGTGATGTGACGAAAGTATTCATTTTATAAAGACACGGTTACGTATGTACAAGGCGGCATAGTTACGACATTGTTTTTTATTGACATTGTTTAGTTGTCCGACATTTTAGGAGTTAATATCACAGAAATCAGAAAAGAATCTAAAATGTATAGAGTAATACCTCTGAGTCATAGTAGTAACATCCAGAATATCCATCCTGTCTCACACATTTAGCCCACAGCCCGTCATACACCGTCACATTCTTGGCGTTGCGATTAAAGGTGACGAGTCTGGTGATGCGCCACTGTGGGATCAACGCTGCCACGGCAATCCCACCCACAGACACAAAGGCGATGAAGAAGGCGAAGGCATTGGTAGCATGGATGTCCCGGCACGACATGGCTGGTTTTTAGAGGCCTCTGGTATCAGAAAAGCAAAAGAAGTCAGGGATAGGACAAGTTACTCCAATGTGAAGCAGAACAACTCCAACAATCGCTTTAAAAAATCCTGAAAAACAACAACGATGTAAACGTTCATCTGATTGACCCGTTTACTGCTGAAGTAACTGTGCCACTAGCTGACCTAGCTGTGGGCCAGCCCCTATAACACATCTATTCACCAGCATGTAGTTGACCCAATATCTACTCTCCCTGAGTGACAATGCTCTCATTTCATTAGCCAACAAAGTGGGAATAACTGAGTCTGAGGCAGCAGGAGCAATACACAGCAGAGAATCACATAGATGCCACAGTTACACAGAAACATGAATTTTATGTGCTGCTACGTGACAGCGACAGAACCCAGCTTTTATATTCAAGATAGATTATGAAAGTTAAGCAAATGTAAACCAAAATATTATTCTGGGTTAGGGTGGTGGTGATTATTACAGTACAGTTGTCATTCAGTTGAAACAGTTTTACTTATTAAATCCTAGTAATTATATTTACAGCATGTAATGAGCTAGTTTCTTGTCACTGAAGAAAAAAAAGTGCAGCATCAGCCTCGTTTCTAGCTTTTAATAATACATTCAGATTCCAAACTAAAGTGGAGAGAGATTTGACAGACTCTCTAAGCTCTGGAGACCTTTCATTATGTGAAATTATCTGTCTCCTAATATGTCTGTCTGGATTTATACTTATATATAAATAAGTATAAATCCCTATATATATACAGTATATATATATATATATATATATATATATATATATATATATATATATATATATATATATATATATATATATTGTGCTTAACTCAGTATTATTAAAGGGAATCATATTTTAACCTCAAGCACTTAAGAGTAAATGTGTTTACTGTTAGAATCCACTGATTAAAAAAGATTGAATGAATTGCATAAGTGCTAAAACATCCTATTAGATAATATTTAACTCGCTTTGGTGTGACAATTTTCATTGCTAATTTACAGAAAATAAACAGTATAAATAATCTCATTTTACCACACCTTATAAAGTAGTGAGTTACAACTACTTTATAAATATGTTTATTTTCATTATTTCACGTTAGTTTGTTTATTATTTGTGTTTTTTAGCTATGGCTGTCTTATCTTCTCAAATATTTCTTTGCTTTTCAATCACATCTTGTGAAGCACTTTGTATTTTTTAAATAAAGTATTATATAATGTTTACTTCATGTTATTATGACCTTTCTATGTTTATTGTAAATATTATAGCTCCTGCTTTCATGTATAAAAAATTAATGTCAGCTGTATCATTTTACCCAATAAGTAGTTTAACTTAGCTAAACTCCTCAAGTACTCTGCAGATATTTTGAAGCAAACCTGAATCTCTTGGTTAAGAGTCATGTTTTTTATTTTTTACGTTCCTATCTATTGGCCTGTCACTTTGCTGCTTATAGTTTGTAAATTTCCCCTCTGAAGGACAAATGAGAGATCATAATTTTTTTGTTGATTTTGGTGCTCACTGTGGGAATATCCTTTCTGAAGACACTGTTGATTTTTTTTTTTACTATGGTTTTCCAATAATTTTCATTTTACCTACTAAGTTATACATTTATGGGTATAATTGTTTATTGTATGCTTGTTTAGATAACTTCTGTGAAGCCTTTTGTATTACATGTGATTTGTATAAAAAGTATGTCTGACTGACGGTGCATGTTTTCTGACTAAATGTCATTATAATCAAGATTAGAGCAACCATTGTCCCCACTCATTACTGTTACCAGACAGGATGACAAAACAAAAACTTGAACAAATAGCAGTTTGCCAAAAAAAATAAAAAAGAAATCATAATTCTGTCACAATCACCACTAAGACAGCTGTAATTACGGGCGGGCCACCGAACCGACCAAGCTCGACCCATTATCTTGCCTTTACTTTCTATAACCTACTTTCACCAGCTTCAGAAATACACCCGGCTAACCAAACTGAGAGAATGAACTTACAATAACAATTATGTTTGATAAAAACACTGGACGCTGATTAGCCAGCGGCTAAAAAAGTTAGCATCACATTCGCTACCTGTTGCATCACCATTACTTAAAATGAAACGCAAACTTATTATTTCAATGTAAGTTTAAATACCTCGTGTTTCCCGAAATGTGTCGCGTTTTACCGTGAACGTGGAGACATTTCTGTTCAGTCTCGTCTTACATACTTGAACACAAACTAAACTAAAGCTGCTACAAACGGAGCGTAAACAGGATGTGACGTGTTAACGTCTTCCGGTGTTTCCGCCCTGCGCGCTGACTCACAGGAGCTTGCTTAACCCTTTCTTGGATGTCTTCTGTGCTCTGTCAAGTTTTTAATAAAATAAAATAAAATAGCAAATTAATGGTGAAGTTCATGTTTATTCTCCTTTTTTTTTAATTCAGTGGGTGTGATAATATATTTTTGGTGAATTTATTTTCTCTTGTTTTTCAGGGCAATCTTCATATTCACTTGATATACAAATCTGCTGGACAGGAGGAGTTGAGTGATCTCTTTGGTGGTAAGTGGGTGTCTGAATAGTTGGAGAGCTTATTGGGTAAATGTGCAAATTTCCAATAAGCTGATGTGCTGAATAATCCGATAATAATGAATGTACAGCCAGTCCAGCCAAACAAAAACACCAGGGTCCAATAATATGAACACTTTCAGCTCTGATTACATTGTTTATCTGTAGCTTTTTACGTTTACTCTCGTCAGATGTTTTGTTTAAAGTATCTGACAAGACATTTTTGTCATGAATTCCTTGTGAAAGTAATTTGTTTTACTTTCATAATTGTCTTTGTTTACTGGGCAATTTGCTGGTTGTGTGTTGGCATGAAGACTTTAAAACTGAAATCCGACTAAATAAATAAACAATAAACACTGCAACTTGTTAAATCATGCTTGCTTACATCCTAATAAAATGTAGACACTGAAGCTAAACTCAGCAAATACATAGGACTGTTTCTGATTAGTGTTTTTCTTTCCAGGGGATTTACCAGAGCCGCCTTTCCCCAGTCCGCCTTTCCCTGAGTCAAAAGTTGTGCACTGGAGAAAAAAGAGACAGGTTTGTTTTTGTTTTTGGTGTCTTTGCTGCTAAAAGTCAATGAATGTGTAGCCCTCTGCCCGCACATATCCCCCAAAACACTTCTTTCTGTACTATTTCTTCCCTTTGTCTCAGTTTCCTGGAATATTTATCTCATGAGTAGACTCCTTCCAGCCTTGTCTTTTGAACAAATATTCAGATGTCTGCAACTGTTCAGGCCTCTGCCCTTCTAGCCCCTCATGTTTTGTAAATCTGAAAACAGGCGGATCTTGTTTGACTTTTGAAAGTTCAACTTATCGATTTGTTGTTCCTTTTTTTGTGGGGCAGGAAACATGAGTGTATTACTGGGTTTATTGTACTATTCTTAGTTTCTCATTAAAATTCACTGGCTCAACGGAAGAGAACTGCTAAGCAAATGTCCGTCTGGTAGAAATGATAAATCTGTTCATGTCGTTCCAGGCTCCACGTTTGTCACGCAGTGTAGAAGATGAGACCAAATACATAGAGCTTATGGTGATCAATGATCATGTCATGGTAAGATGCATCTCCTTTATAGTTTATGCCAGATATGTGATCCATTTAACTATGGACGTTTAAATGATAAAAACCAGAGTTGTTTGTATAATTTACAATCAGTCTCGCTACATGTATATAATTTACAGATGTTTGACTTTTTACTGTATATTTTAGTCATCTGGACATATTGATTCAAGAGTTTGTAAGAGTTCACAAAGCTGTAACAACACACAAAGATGGCTTTACTTTTTAAATGCCTAATTTTATTGTGCATAATTATTCATTGTTTTCTGTGAAATAAAGAAAACGTTAAATGTTTTTGGATATGCAAACTCAAATTTTATGTTTAAGCCAGATTTTAGAACATTAATCCCTCTTTTATGCTTGTCCCCTCGCTCTTTTCCATTTCTCTTTCTTCTCCTTCAGTATAAGAGGCATCGTCTTTCCGTTGGGCACACGAACAATAACGCTAAGACAGTGGTCAATATAGCTGACATGGTAAGAACTGGATCGATCTTCTTCTTGGAAACCTCGCCACAATCACTTTCAGCAGAAGCCGAGCACACATTGCACTGATTTATCAATTAACCAACCATACTCTGGCCATTTATACCCTCTCCTTTTAAAAGGATTTAAGTAGTCATTAACCCGGGCAGCTAAGACTTGTCAGATTTCTGCCGCTGGAGAGAGCAGCAGCATTCAGACGGTCCTGATGCAGAAGCTTTTCTGCAGCCGCGATGCACGTGCTGCGTTACTGAAATCTGACCGGCTGCAGGGTTACAGCTGTAATCCGAGAGGCTGGTGAAGTCTGACAAAGGCCACACTTTTCATTGTGCCCTTGGAGACGATTGTTTGAACCTCTCTGGGGTCACAAAGGACTCATTGATTTCCACTCTGAATGTTACACAGTCCAGCCAGAGTCTGGATTTTATAGAATATACCATGCCGGCTACATTTATTAGCGAATGCACTAAAAATATGTGAAAAGTCTTAAAATCTTCTTCTCTTGCATCGGCATGATTTCACACTGAAAAAAGTCCAACTTTTAACTTGATGTTGAGTTGTAATTGTTTTTAGTGATGCTGCTGTTAATAATTTGTACAACCCCCACTGAGCATACAGCACTTAGTCTTCTATAACATTTCACAAGGCATTGATTTAATGCCTACTAAGGCTTTTCTGTGGTAATTTGATGAAGTGTACTGGATCATTATCTTACTAAAAGACCCAGTGATGTCACATGTTCATTCCTGTCAAAACTCCCCTGGTGTTTGAAAGGATTCATGGTGTCATGCACTTCAACCAGCTGTTGGTTCTGATCTAACATGTAGCAGAAGATGTGGCAATGCAAAGGATTAGTCAACATGACAGCATATTGGTTGAAGGATCTTATAATACTCAAGAGGTTACTCCCTCCCAATTGGATCCACATTTAGGAGTGTAGTATAGAAATTACTATCTGTACTACACTTATCTAACAGTGTAGTAGATAAGTGTTCTGTTGCTGTTAGATAAGATAAGATAAGATAAGATAAGATAAGATAAGATAAGATAAGATAAGATAAGATAAGATAAATCTTTATTGTCATTGTCACAAGGACAACAAAATTCAAAGGGTGCCATCAGTCGGTGCACATGCCCAAAAACAAAAAATAACTGTCTCACAATTCACACACAACGCAAGAATCAACAAACAACTGGCAAAAAAAGAAAAAAAAGAACAGCCACATTCTCACATACATCATTTATGATGATTAATGGTTGTTTTTGATTGCATTTAGTTTTGTTATTGCTATCGGGTAGAAACTGTCTCTGAGACGGTTGGTTCTTGTTCTGGTTGCTCTGTATCTTCTGCCTGAAGGCAGCAGTGTGAACAGAGACTGTCCGGGGTGAGAAGTGTCCTTTGTGATGTGTTGTGCTTTTCTTAGACAGCGGTCGCTGTGCAGGTCCTCCAGTGAGGGGAGAGGGCAGCCAATGATTTTTTGGGCTGTATTGGCTGCCCTCTCCTCTCACATGCTATAAAGACTCTATAGTCCAGTAGAAATGTTCTGCTCCCACAGAGCAGTAATCCATCCTCTTGCCACAGAGTTAATTCATTTCTGATGAAACAAGCAAAGCTGACTCTTACATTGGCTTACATTAGCGACCTACTTTCTATTGTAATCATGTCAACCACAACAATGGCTCTCAGGGCATTTAGAAGAAACGTCGACCCACATCATCACATATCCTCTACTGTACTTAATAAGGAGCTTGAGGTGCTTTCCAATATAATCGTCCTTTCCGTCATGTCAGATCCACCAGAGTTTGTTGCCTCCAGTAAAATTACCAGCAAGTTTTAGCAAAATACACACAGGGATGTTTACCATCCAGCTCCTGATCCGGCCTAATTGGACAGTGCCTAAAAGTAATTTGTGTTTTGTGTTACAGCATGTTTATACCCCAGTGAATCAGAAAGTCGTGGATTACCGACCAGTAAAAAAAACATATTTATATTTTACTGGTTAAAATATAAATAAGTTATATTTGTTTGTAAATGTTACTTACGAATTATAAATAAGTATAACTTATTTAAATTCTAAATAAGTTATATTGTTTAAAGTAATATAACTTATTATTTTAAATAATAAGTTATTATTTAGTAACTTATTAAATAACTTTATTATTTAAAGTTATTAAGTAACTTTAAACACTAACTTTATTTAATTTTAAATTAAAATGTAATTTAAATTAATTTTAATAAATTACTATTTTAATTTAAATTAATTCAATTTAAACTTTAATTTAATTTTAAAATAAATTAAAAAGTCTTAGTTTAATTTAAAGGAATTTTTGTGGTACCAGCAAATGTCCCTTTAATGATTTTATTTTTTCTAATTTATTTGCCATTATATATATAAAAAAGAAAGAATTAATTGTGTTTTTTTATTGTCATAAAACTGCAGATGTCCTTAGATAGTTTTCCTGTTTTTATATTATTGATTTACCCAATTTTCACATTGGGAGAGCAGCAGAGGCTGGGCGTGAATATTTCCCATGTTTGCATATTGTCTGCTTGATTTCTAATACTTTAAATTCTTAAATTAATGCATTGACAGAGCAGGTTGTGTGGAGAGAAAAAATAAATTGTATCACTTCTGCCAGTCTCCTTTCAATGTAAACTTTCTGATCTTCTCCAGTGTTTGCTTTAATAAAACAAGTATCTGTGGAGACATGAAAGGCACAAGCATTAATATTTGCCTTTGCCTGTTTTACCTTCGCTGACCGTCTTTGTTGACTGTCTTTCTCCTGTGATGTGCTGCTGTCTGGTGGCAGGATCACAGGGCGCTTTGACTTCTGTCTTAACGAGCAGCTGGAGGCCTTAATGAGTATAAACCAGGTCTGTCTGCTGTGATGCTGGTCTGGCTTCGTCATCCTCTGTTTCCCTCTGTTTTCTCCGCCACACAGCGACTCTACAGATCAAGCTTTGTGACTTTCAGATGTTAATCTTTGACCTCACATTTACCTCTTTCCCGCCTTCCTCCCTCAGATTTTCAGGGAGCAGCTCAACACCCAAATTGTGCTCGTCGCTATGGAAACCTGGTCAGTGGACAACAAGTTCAACATCGATGACGACCCCATGGTGACGCTGAAGGAGTTCATGAAGTACAGGAAGGACTTCATCAAGGAGAAATGTGACTCTGTTCACCTCTTTTCGTGAGTCTGCTGATTTGAAAGTGAACTTTAATGATTTTTTTGATTTGTTTTGTTAAACACATTTTTCCTTGCAGAGGGAACCAGTTTCATAGCAACCGGGGGGCGGTCTCCTATACGGGAGGAGTTTGTTCTCTCACCAAAGGAGGGGGAGTCAATGAGGTGAGGCTAATCGCGCAAGGAAAAGGACAATTTAGGAAGGAACAAACAATACATTTTCACATTTTGTCACATTATGACCGACAACCTCAGCAGATAAGAAATTCACAACTGCAGATCTCAAAAGTGTGGCATGCATTTGTATCCAACACACAGTCAATCATTGCACCTTTAACTGGAATTATAGCTGCAGGTCTTTTATGGGTTTGTCCAGCTTGGTGCACATTCAGACTGAAATTATTTGATCTATTTTAAAATCTTGGTACAGATTCATAATCGGACTTTGTCTAGGTCATTACAGAACAAGAAGATATGTTATATTTTCACATCATGATGGGGATGGTGTTTTCAGTGGGATGTGTACCACAGTAAAGGAGGCTAAATACAAATGAAAACTATCCATTGTGTTTTTTCCATTTCAGCTTTATGCACTACTTTGTGTTGTCTCAGTAATATAACTGTAATGGAAAAGGGTAAAATTACACAGAAACTTCTGCAAATCACTGTATTTTCTGTTTTTATTATACATTGGATTTTAAAAATAATTTTGCTTGTGAAGGGAAACAATATGGCAGGACACCCAGAGTTGAAGTTTTGTTGATAGAAGTGAGTTTGAAGATGGTTGATCAGACTTTATGCATTTCAAATCAGACATGCAGATCAGTTATTTTAATTACTTTGGTTTATAATGGTAACTTTATTAGGTTTTATACTAAATATTTCTTTTCCTTAACACTACTACTGTCTTTCTTTACATTTCTTCCTTTTCCTGCTGTTCTGTCTTCTCTCTGTCTGCATCAGTATGGTAAAACAAATGACATGGCCATCACCCTGGCTCAGGCTTTGGGTCAGAACATCGGCATTTTCTCCGATAAGAAGAGGATCCTCAACGGTATGCAGAGAAACCTTACCTAGGTTTTGTTTATTTTATAAAACCACAACTTAAAGCCTAGTTTTTTATTCTTTCTCAAGGTGAATGTAAGTGTGATGATCGATGGGCGGGCTGCATCATGGATGACGTTGGGTAAGTTTTAACAAATGTTTGTTTCTTATTTTTTCTGATCTTTTTGAGATCATTTATAGAGCTGACTTTAGACTCATTCTCAGTTTATGATATACCTCTTCATGGTTTATTGTTTTAATTTAATTTTATTTATCTGTGATGTCTGGTGAGGTAAAAATTTCCACATACATCCCTGAAAAAACTTAAGAGACTACTGCAAAAATGATCAGTTTCTCTGATTATACTCTCTATAGGTAAATGTTTGAGTAAAATGAACATTGTTCTTTTATTCTATGAACTACTGACAACAAGTCTATGAAATTCCAAGCACCAATGTAGTATTTATTTGCAGAAAATGAGAAATGGTCAAAATAATGAAAAAGATGCAGTGCTTTCAGACCTCAAATAGTGCAAAGAAAACAAGATCATAATAATTTAGAAACAACAATATTAATGTTTTAACTCAGAAAGAATTCAGAAATAAATATTTGGTGGAATAACCATGAGGTTTATAACCTCAATGCAGTGGTCTCTTAATTTTGTCCAGAGCTGTATATATAAACAAATAACAATAATATCATGTTATCGTCTGTTGTAGTTCCGTAATTTACCACTAGATGTCAGTCCAGATATGTTCATGCTATTTGGTTTCACCAGATAAGGCTGTCAAAATGTGTCTATCGCCTCCTTGTTAAGATAAGAAAATGGTAAATAATAAGTCACTGTGCATTTTGTGTTGTCAGTTTTCATGCTTAAATTCAGATATTGTCTTGAAGTTGTATTTCTGTGCTGTGAAGGCTTGCTTTGCGTATGGATGTGCGTGTCTGTGCTGCATTTTTGTGTTTGTGAGTGTATACCCCTCTTCTTAAATACATTTTGGTTTTCCCTCTATCCTGAAAGGTACAGCAGGTGAGCAGAAGCTTGCTCTATCGTTGCTTGTGCTGTTTTTTTTTATTTTTGGGGTCTGGGGAACTGAAAGTTGTCAGTCACCTCAACCTTTCCCATATCATTCAGCAGCACCACAGTCACCTCAGCTCCAGCTTCTGTTTTTATTTAGAGCAGTGGCGTCCAAGAAACTTGCCAAAATTTTCAAGTCGAAAATATTCACAGGCAACAACAGTTTTAAAAAAAAAAATTTATTCAAATGAATTTCATGTGATTTTATTTAAGTTTTATTAGCTAATCAAAAAAAGTAAACAAGCAATATTTCAATGAAGCAAACAAAGTAGTTTGATATTTGTTCAGGATTATCTGAGTCATTGTAGAGCCAATAAAAGGACCCAACATGTTTACTTTATTTAAAGGAGGGCGTAAATTTTAAAAATAAATTGTGTTGAATATTTCCTATTGTCTTAAACTACAAAACTGCTATAGTGTATGTCTTTAAAAATACTTCTTGTACTTAGCAAAACTTATGTTTTTCATTCTCCCAACACTGGTTTCAACTAAATATCTGGTTGTTTGTGATCCTATTTTATATTAAATCAAAACTAAAACAAAATCATGGTAAATAAAAGATTTTATATTGTACCCAACTTTTTCTATATTAAGAAGACTTTATTTTGTCTTCTTTTGTCTTGAGAGACCTAGCTAGCATTTAGAAATGTTCACACTTAAGAAAAAGAGTCTATCTGCGTCATCCACCTGCCTTGGCTGGCCAAGTTTGGACCATATTTTATTTATGGTTGCAGGCCGCACAGAATCCTTCCAAGCAGTAGCGGTTCTCTCCTACCTCCACCAATCAGAATACAGGAATTAAACTCAGATTAAGCAACAGAGCACTTGTTCAGGGTGCAACTAATAGACTAATCATTTTTGTCTGTATTGTTAGTGAGTCCCTCTTTCTAATGCTGCTCTGTCCATCAAGAACCGCCACTGCTTCCAAGGACCGCAGATGACTCTGCACTTTGGACACCTCTAGTGTAGACGATATGAACAAATACGGCTCAATAATCTGCTGTATTTTTCATACTACTTCCAAAAATTGCCACATTTAGATAATTTTGTATTTTTTAGTTTTCAGTCAGGGTCACTGGCTGATCTGCGGGGAAAACTTTCCATTCACTTACTTCTAATGAAAAGCTCTCTGCCCTCTCCACGGACAAGTTACTGCTTGTCATCACTTGCTTTTGTCCACTAATAACCGATTGATACAGTCTGCAATGTCATTCTCATCATTTGTCAATATTTACCTCATTTCAGTGTAACAATAGTTCACTTCCTTAACATAGCCTCTTTAGATCCTGCTCTACTTCCTTATCAAAATAAACCAAAGGTTTCATGACAGAGGACAGGTTCTCCTTTTCAGCCTGTCACCTGTGAATGGACCAAGACGCAATCTGAATCTCTAAAGTCAAGTCAATGGTATTTCAGACATTTGTATTCAATGAACCGCCTGTATTTATCTTGTAGTACCTGCTGCATGCCTGACCTAGTTAACCTGAGTAACAGTTTCATGCTGTTTCCACAGGACGTAGCTTCTGTGTGCATGAGCGCGCGGATAGTTGGATAAATATTGAGTTTTTTCAATGTCTGTACCTTTATGACAGACCTGCCAATATTTCCCTCCCCTTAGGGCAATTTGGTTGAAACCAAAACATTAATTGTCTTGTTATTCTTTAAAAGTGAGTTAGTACTCAAGAATGTCTACATTTTCACTTATTCTAAGTTTTCACTTCCTGTCCATTTTAATAACAGATGAATTTCCGCTCTGCAGTGAGAATCTGCTGGAATACTTAGAATAATGATGTCCACAGATGCTTTCCATCCAATATAACCGAGTTTGAGTTATTATGCAAAGAGCAAAGTGAAAAATCTCAGTATCTAGATGTACAAAGCTGTTAGAGACTTGTCTCAAAGCACTCACAGCTGCGACTGCAGCTAAAGGCAGGAAAGTATTGACTTGCTGTGGTTTGCTCCCAACACTCGGAAATGGCTTTGTAACTTTTTCAGATCTGATAGATTCTTTATTTTGTTTAGATCAGGGCATGATGTGTTGCTTTTTCAAATCTTTTACCCTATTTCAGGTTGTCAAACAGGTTCTAGTTAAGTTATTTTTTTGGTTTTTGAGGCCTGTAATCAGGTTAGGTGGTTAGTGAAACTGAACCAGAAAGATATTTTTAGTCATTTAAGTCATGATTTAATATGGAGAATGATTATGTTTTCAAAAAGGATTGGGATTTTCTCTCTCATAAATTGAATCTAAACTGTGTTTGATGATCTGAAGCATTTAACTGCAGACCTGGACCAACAAAGCTGAGGAGAATCCAAGCAAGAGTGATACTCTGATGGTTTTAGACTTCATAAAACGAGATACACATTCAGTTTCAGGGTTTTGTCTGCCTGTGTTTCTGTAGAGGAAAACTCTCTAGCTGTGAGACCTGTGGATGCTCTCTTTTTGGTGCCCTTTTAACAAGGTGTGTGTTTTTTATTTAACAGTTTCTATTTACCGAAGAAGTTTACTGATTGCAACGTGGAGGAGTACCACAACTTTCTGAACAGTGGGGGAGGAGCCTGCCTCTTTAACAAACCTATGAAGGTAAATGACACACACAAACTCTAAATGTAGACACAATCACACCTTAAACAAAGCTCTAATGGTGTGTGAAATCATTTTGTACATTATCTTAGTCTATTCACTTGAATACAAGGTTTCTGTCTGAATCCAATCAGTTTTAATGTACATTTTATTGAAATAATATACATTTTTCCTCTTGTTTTCTCCTGCTCAGCTGCTGGATCCGCCAGAGTGTGGTAATGGCATTTTGGAGGCAGGAGAAGAGTGTGACTGTGGCAGCACTGAGGTGAGCCCAACCACAGTAGGACAGACGCAAGAAATCTATTAAAATACAGTAAAAAAAAAGATAAACAGGATGTTATTCAGGTGTGAGTGACCCAAAGCACAAAACTGCAATCATCTGCTGTGGGGAAAACAATATTTACAGCTGAGACTTTTCTATTAAAGCTTTTTAGAATATTTAGTAATCTGTATATTGTAATATGTGACAGTTCATTTGGGAGAAGATTTGTGAGGTCGGACACTGATGTTGGGTGAGATGGCGTGGCTCTCGGTCTCTGTCGGCTGGTTTGAGGTGATGGCTCTAAGCCGCCCGGTCAACAAGCTCACTTATTGCTTTTAGCCCTGGTTTCCATTCGGACATGTCTGCATGGTCCCACATAGTTTGGAATATGAAATTGTCGTTGTTTGTCCAGGCCTAAATCCAGAGAAAAACTATCAAATCTCACACGTCACAGTGCAGTCAGGTAAGGAGCGTTTTCTTGAAATGACCAAGCTCAGACCCGATCATCAGAATACCAGACAGAGAATCCTGGATTCATCACTCCAGGAAACAAATGCACTTCAGTCTAGAGTTCAGTGGTATCAGCCTGCTGTTGTCCAAAACTGTCCATTTGTTATAACTAACAACCGAGAGTGAAATGTTTGGGAAAGAACGAAATTTAATGAACTGTAGAGGTCTTGACAGTGGTTTGTTCTTCGACAAATGTTTGCACTCTGCATGCCAGCATGCTGGCCACTTCCTCTTACTGTGGAAGTGATCTGTGAAATTATTGATCTAAATCAATAATTTATTGATTTAGAGGCACATCTCAGCACTTTTAGAAATGTTTGGATGGTATCTAGCCTTCTATATGGCAGCAGGGAGAGAGAAACTACATGCTATCTTAATATCTTCATAAAAGCAGGTATCTTGACTGGATAAAAAGAAGTCAGATCTCTGCTTATATTAGCTGCATAACAATACAAGTCATTGTGAACCAGTAGATATTTTGGGTTTTTTTTCAGGAATGTGCCAAAGAGGGTGAGAACTGCTGTAAGAACTGCACTCTGACCAAAGGGTCCAACTGTAGCAACGGGCTATGCTGCAGAAACTGCCAGGTACCAAACAAGACGTGCTAGTCTTCATGATATCTACGTGTCTGTCAAAGTGGCACCAAACTGACTGTGATGAACAAACCAAACCTTTTCTTTCTTCTGATTTAGCAGCTACTAATAAATCTGTGGCTATTTCTGTAATAATACCACTTTAATGTTACATTTTCATTTATTGGATATATTTTCATGTTTGTTAAACTAAGTAGAAAGATGAAATGTTTGGAGATCCTCGTGCATAGAGGATTTACCATCTTTGCTGTGACAATCACTCACTGTCTGTTTAATCTGCTTGATTTGCTGCTGCAGATGGAGGTCATGGGAGTTTTGTGTCGAGATGCGGTGAATGACTGCGACATACCAGAAAAATGCACAGGCAACTCCAGCCAGGTGAGCATGAGCCTTCCTCTGACATTTTATTAGAGGAGCAGTAATAAATCTGTTCAATAGTCCATTACTCGTCACTGTATATTTTATTGTTCGTTTTAGTGTCCACCAAATGTGCACAAGATGGATGGATACACATGTGAAAAAGATCAGGTAAGACATTAGGTTAATTTAAAAGATTTCACTGAGTTTGACTTCAGCTTGAGCTTTGGCAGCTTTTCTTGACTCTTACATTAAGGTTACCTCTTTCTGCAGGGTCGCTGCTTCAATGGAAGGTGCAAAACAAAAGACAGACAGTGCAAGTACATTTGGGGAGAAAGTAAGTGCACAGTGTGGCTATATTACGTAAAAATCTTAATAAAATGCAATACATTTTATGTGTGTAAAATTTGGGTGAGAACAAACTTTAATGGATATTGGTACTTTTCTGGGCCACTGCACAGAAGAAAACTGACAGGTAATTCATCTCTTATGTCTCCATCAGAGGCGACAGCAGCTGACAAGTTCTGCTATGAAAAGCTCAACATTGAAGGGACAGAAAAAGGAAATTGTGGGAAGGAAAAGGACACCTGGATCCAGTGTAACAAACAGTAAGCGTGTCCTTTTGGTCACTTGTAACGTTTGCTTCTCTCCTGTTAATCTGTGTTTCTATACTTCTGTGTTTTAGGGATGTTCACTGCGGCTACCTGCTGTGCTCAAACATCTCTCCCGCCCCGCGGCTGGGCGACCTGCAGGGAGGACTCACCTCTTTCTCAGTCGCTCAGCACGGTGCCCCCCTGGACTGCAGGTATGAAACAGATGAATTTAACAGATTAAGTCTGGTGATGTGTTCTGCTACAAAGCAAAAAATTTTTTTAGAATGTATTTTACATCCTTTTACTGTTAAATGCAGATTTATTTCCCATATAATCCAGAAGCGACACACAGACACAACTCACCCAAACACACTGCTTCTCTCTGTGATGTTCCCCATTCAGCGGTGCGCATGTGCTGATTGACGGAGACACAGACCTGGGGTACGTCGAGGACGGGACGGCCTGCGGAACAGACAGCATCTGTTTGGATCACAAGTGTCTGCCGATTGAACAGTTCAACTTCAGCACCTGTCCTGGCACCACCGCCAAGACCATCTGCTCTGGACACGGAGTACGCGACACTTCTCCTGCACAAACCTCCAGCCACTCATCGAACACGGCATACCGCATATTCGTCAATTACACAAACCTGCTGGTGTTTAATGAACTTCCTCTCTGTAGGTGTGCAGTAATGAGCTGAGGTGTGTGTGCGAACTGGGCTGGACAGGAGACGACTGCTACTCCAGGTCTCCGTTCAGTAACCTTGTGGTGGGACCGACCGCTCCTGTTTCAGGTACAGGTTCAAACGCTGCATCACCAGCATTAAATTCATCTTTCTCCTTCTTGTTTTTCTGTTTCATCTGCAACTCACACTTGTTACCAATCGGTATCTACATTATTACTGTCCTTTTCGTTCACTGTTATTAATTCAATCTGCATTTTATGCATGTCACTCCTTTTTTTGTCGTTATTTTTATGCTCGTTTTTTGTTGACAGACTGATCTCTTTGATGGATTGCCTCGAGGTCAGAGTTTCAGTTTCTTTTTCACTGTTTGTTCTGTTTTTGTTTCCACTTTCTGGTTGTTTTCCGCGCTCATCCCAGGCCTCTGTAATTTAAAACTCATGTTATAAAGTATTACGGTGTTCTTTCTTAAGAATGGGAAGCTAAACCCTGCAGATGGTGAAGGTCTTTTCAGTTTATTATTCCTTCTCTTCCTTTCAAACCCTTTCCACTGGTTCTCTGGTGTTTTATTGTTTCCCTCTGCTGTGTTTTGTGGTTTGTGTTTCCCCCAAATGATCAGATTGCTCACAAGACCACAAGCCTAACCCAATCAATTAACACACATTTGGCTCCCCACTGTCATCTCCTCCATCTCTGTCTTCCTCAGGTATCACCAGCACCAACATCATTATCGGGGCCATCACTGGCTCCATCCTCTTCCTCGCTCTCATACTGGCTGTCACAGCCTGGTGCTACAAGTGAGTGTCCGCACAGGCCTAAGGAGTGATGATATTGGCTAAGGATGAGCTGAAATCAGAAATTTGTTCTCTTCACAGGAGCTACAAAAAGAGACGATATGCTGAATCTGAGGTTCACAGGAGATTCTGCCGGTTTGCTGCTTTTCGTTCTTGTTTTTCTTTCAGTCTTGTCACAAAATGCACAGCAATGCTGTGGTAGGTGTGAATGTGTTCAGTAAATTGAGGTAACCTTTAAATTCTAGTTGGAAGCAAAAGTTTTTTGAATGCTTCAGATCTTGTGATAAAGTGTTGTCATTTAGATCAATTAATCCTTCGTATAAATGGTAGTTAACTCTGCTTTAGTTAGTCCCACTTTAGATATTGTGTTTGGTAAAAGTACATTTTAACACTCACGGCTAATATTGCACGGCTGTAATTAGGAAACATTTTTAAATTATATTACATCTAATTACTGGTCAGTTTAGTGGATAATATAGCATTATACTTTTCAAGTTGATGCACTATAAATATATTTAATGGGACCAATCAAAACAGCGAGCAGAGAAGAGCCTTTGCAACACTCTAGTCAAAATATTTAGCCTCTGAGGCAGACAAACGGGAAAGACTGAGATGCAGATCTTTAGCTGCAGAGCTGGACCAACAAAGCTGAGGAGAATCCAAGCGAGAGTGATACTCTGATGTTTGAGAATAATTTAAAATTTACTAGGAACTGAGTTGATAGCCTCATTATGTTGGCTAATCTACTACTTAATTTAGGCACAAATACACACAGGGATAAACTCGTCTCTAAAGGACCTAGGGTTAATATGGTCAATAATAAATCAAGCGAACTTTAACAAGCAGTGGACCCAGACTGAAGCTAACAGACTGACACTTTTAACCCTATTTACAAAGTAAAATGTCCCAGAAGTTACCAGTGCAATCTTTTTTTTCTTACAAATGAGCAAATATCTGTCAAAGTTTCTAAAATATTTTTTTGGTGCAATGACACTTTGGTTCTTGTTACTGAAATCACATGTTGACACATTTACACATATTCCCGACCAGGGGTTATTAACTGTTGTTACTGTTTTGTATTTAATAAGGTAGAGGTTGTGTGATGAAAAAGTTTTTTTTAGTTGAGTTGACAAAATGCATATTTCCAAAATTGTTAAATGTAGCAAAACCAGAAGCTTTGCATAAACTGAAACTGTGCTTCAGACAACTTTCAAATCTCTGGAATAAGTTTGTTTAATTCAATATGTTGCACTACAAGAAAATCATCACTCAGACATAAAAAAATATCTGGTGGGAATTTTATGGGGTCCATTTATATGGCATCTAAAGATATTCATTTGGTGTTTCCAGACAAATTCCCCCCGGTGACTATGTCACCAAACCCGGGGATGCAGATTCATTTTACAGCGACATGCCTCCGGGCGTCAGCACCAACTCCGGATGCAGCTCCAAGAAGAGGTCAGCCTGCCTGTCCCACCTGCAGATTTGCACGCTGTCCTTCACTCCATCCTTCCCATCCATTTCTCAGAACTTCTCAGTGTTTGGCTTCAGGTTTGCCATTTCATCATCCCTCATTCATTTGCTTGTTTCCAATGTTTTTGAAATTGCTGATGGAGATCTCACTCATAATATGTGTCCATATTATGCTTTTGGGAGTACCATGGCTTTCATGGTATGAGCATTTTTAAAGCTAAATAAAATGTCAAAATGGGGAAACATCTTGACATTGAAGGACTGAGTCACTCATGGTGCTGTATACTCACTTCTACTCACGTTTAGATAACATACTAACCGTCGTCTACGTTTCCTCTTGTCTCCAAAAATTGCTCTAGACTCATAAAATGTTAAAGGAACACTGTTAAGCGGTTTTATTTGTGTTTATGTGGATAGATCTAACGGCCTGTCCCACTCATGGAGCGAGAGGATTCCAGATGCCAAACACATCACCGACATCTGTGAAAACGGGAGACCACGGAGCAATTCGTGGCAAGGTGACGCGCTGATACGCTGAAGCAGACGTACTTCCTGAACACGGAAATTTAAATATGATTAAATACGACCCCTCCGATCACTTTATGCTTTGATTAATGTGATTTAGTGTGGAGTTAATGTTCTCCATTGTGAAATGAAACATTTTCAGGAGCTAAATTTGTTCAATATCAGACTTCTTGTATGAGCATGAACATAATCATTTGTTCCTCAGGTCTCTTACTTTAACTTTCTTTCCAGGAAACCTCAGCGGTAATCGGAAGAAGCTGAAAGGGAAGAAGTTCAGGGCTCGCTCCAACTCCACAGAGTGAGTTCACCTCGGTGTCAGCATCTGCTCAGCAATCTGAAAATTATTTTTTATAGGGGGAAACAAGTAACATTTAGTGTCAACAAATCCAACAAAAACAGAAAAACTCAAGTTGTTTAGAAGTAATGGTTTTGCTTACAAAATACATTGAAGTTTTGTAAGTAAAATGCAGATTTTGAAGATTCAATGTTAAAGAATAAATGTGATATTTTAGAGCTGAAAATCATAAATCCATGAAAGTACGGATTTGTTTTTGGCGCAGATAAGCAACTTAATCACACATTTTTATGACAACAGAGCATTTTAAAGCCAGGCCTTGTCTAAAATGGAAAGTGCATTAGCATGTATGGATGATGTATTATTTTAAACTGCAGAAGGGTGAAATATGTCTGAAGACCATGTTGTTAAATTAAATCGATAACCTCTTTCTAAACACTTTTCTGCTGCATGTCCTCCCACAATAATTAGCTATAGTTGAGACTAATATTACATATACATTTTGTGACTTCCTGTCCAGCCACTACATGTTGTTGAAGGAAATCTAACCGTGGACAAGCTTGTAGAGTTTAACCTCAGAAAAACGTTTTGACGACAACATAGCAGTTGAACCCTAAAACAGACTGTGTGGGAAAAGTGAGACTTTCAGCTACTTTCTTTCACTGTTACTGTGTTTTACAGAATCATTGTACTCCTCGGTAATATCAGTATCCACATTTCTCAGGGAAATAGGAATGCTAGCATAAACACATGTGTATCAGAATAGAAATGCTGGTCAGAACAGGAGCAGAAATTACTTCTACCTCAATGCTGCCAGAATAACAGCACTTTTAAAATCCCTTGTTACCTTTGGTGCCGGTTTTTTAGGTCTCTGATTAAGCTTCTGCTCTTCGACAATAGATACATCACTACAGTATATGCCAGTACAAATGTTTATCTTGTCGATATACATTTAAGCTAAAGACTTTAATATTACTACTTTTTTCCTGGGAGGAAAAAGTACAAGTTCATTGTTGCACGCAGTCTCATCATTTATTGAACACAAATAAAAAGAAAAGACTATAAAATTTGCCCTTTAAATAAGTAACTTTTTGTGTCAGAATGAGCTATAATCTTGACTGCAAACTTGAAGCAACAAGGTTTTAAAATTTAAGACTGAAAATTAACTAAAGTGATGCTGTTTAGAGAAAAAGTTTATCAGTATTTGAAAAAGCACCGGTCTGATTTGAAGCCAGGTTCTGGCGACCCAATATGTTTCAGATTTGTTGACAGTTGAAATAAAGATCCCACTTCTTACATTAAAGGGCGCTTGTAGAAAATATTTGTTTTAGAGGAAAGAAGCAGAGCTCACATTGCTCTTCTCACCAGAGTGAATGCTTTATCTGGCTTTTTTTACTTCATCTTTTAATCCTAAAATTTTGCTCTGAGCCTGTGAATGAATCAAATATCTTGTTTGTTGACTGTGAGTGTACGATATTCAGCGTGCATCGACCGCCTCTTTGTCTGCCGTGTTTGCTTGTTTGTTTCCCCCCCCACACTTGATTAAGATCTCTTTTGCACACGAAGCAGTCTGTAGTGCACTAGCTGTCTTGAGCATGTTGCCGACTAAGTGGCTGCTGAGAAGCTGGCTGCTTGGAATGATGCGACCAAAACGCAGCCGAGCCTGTAACACACAACACTGTTTGTTTGTTCATGGTGTTGTGTTCATCTGAATCCACACTCAGGTCTGTCCACCACCTTCAGCTCAAACTCTATCTTTGCTCTGCTCTCCTAAGATGTTTCCTCTGTTGTCCCTCATTTGCTTACTGGTAGATTATTCAACTCCCTCTTTCCGTATCTCTCTCTTCTCTCCCTCCTTGTGTTGGTTCCATGATCCCCATCCCTTCCTACCTCCCCTCCCCCCACAGGTATTTAACCCCTCGCAACAAATCAGAGTTTTATGATGTAACTAAATGGGTAGAAGATGTGAATAAAAACACTCAAGGACCTTTCCTTAGGTATTAACTCAGATCATGTCCCCTACCTCACATGCTTGTCTAAAGTTCCCTCACTTTTGATTTGTTTTCTGGTTTGGATTTAAGAGTTTGTACCAATTTGGTCTTTTTTCCCCCCCTACAGTTCTTAAAGAAACAGGCATGTTGCTGTGTGGAGTTCTCAGAAGGGAAAAACAAGTTAAAAGAATCAATATAGATTATTTCCATGTTTATCAGCTCTGTTTTTTATTTGCAGATATTTTTTTATATATTTTTTTGCTTCACTTCCATACACAAATTAGGATTAAACATATAAAAGAATCATTAAAGTTATTTTTCTCCTAATTTTCCGTATTCCCTTCTTTGCTCCCTTTCTCCCCTCCCTCCAGTCTCTTGTTACCTCTGCATGTTCAGTGTTGTTCCTTTCCAGTAAGTGTTGGTGGATTTGCCCCGCACCGCTCCCACTGACTTCTCATGCACCAGGTCGATGTCAGAGCTGAGGCTAAGATTTTCAGCTCTGACATCTTCCCTGTCCTGTTGTGACAAAGTCAACTCTGATTGTGCCCGAAGTCTATAGATGGTTGCAAGTTTTTCACTGCCAATCACCAGACGACAACCACAAGCACTGGAATCTATAGACTTTCCCCGTTTCCAGAGGCTCATTGTTCATCCTCCCTGTTTTACTTCAACTAGAGAAAGATCCCAACAAAAGAATAGAGGGACATGGAGCCAGAAAGCAAACTTACAATTTAGCTGCAAAGCTTTTAGTAAAGTGCCCTGAAACGACATTTGTTGTGAATTGTTGCTACATAAATAACCTGAATTCAATTCAATTAAAATAATAGAATACCTCCTTTGTTTACTTATTGTGTTGTTAAAATCTGTAAAAGGCAAATAGTTTTCCCCAGCACTATAATTACTTGGTCTTCATATATGAATTATTTTTTATATTAAGGAGAATGCTTCTGGCTCCACTCTCTGTTTTTTTGTCAGGCTGGGACATTTCGACCGTCGCACTGCAGGTGGTTCTTGTGTACAAGCTGCTGCACATGGGACAATCTCCCTCTCTTCTTACTACAGTGGTGCTTTAA
The DNA here is from genome assembly GCF_002775205.1 of Xiphophorus maculatus. Taxonomy (NCBI): domain Eukaryota; kingdom Metazoa; phylum Chordata; class Actinopteri; order Cyprinodontiformes; family Poeciliidae; genus Xiphophorus; species Xiphophorus maculatus. The sequence goes on from NC_036445.1 coordinate 17,295,050, forward strand.
ATTTCACAAAACATTTTGGTAGTTTCTGCATTTCTGAGTATGGATGACCTAAACCATCACTGGATGCAGAGGTTGTAAAAGTTGCAAAAAATCCCTATGCCTATCTGGTATTTTATAAGTGTTAATCACTCCTGCACAAAAACAGAGTAAAACTAACTTTGGGATATTGGTGGACTGCTTGTCTCTGGAGCTTCTGCCACCTAAATATTAATCTAAATTCTGGATAAGGGCATTTCACATCATTAACTTCTATTTCCTTAACCTGTTTTCATTAGATATGTTGTTTTACTAAAGCACAGTCTTTCTTTAAATACAGCTTACTGACAGATAATAATCCCTTTCTAACTATAAAGAGTCATCATCCATCACCCAGCAACTGTCTCTGCCCGCTTGTCCTTTCAGAGTAGCAAGGCATCTGGGTCCAATGTCCAGATGCAGCTTACAGCTTGGATCAGTCCATTACAGGGAACACACAGGACAAACAGCCATGCACATACTTTCATACCAACGGACAATCTGGATAAACTAACTTAACTGTGGGAGGAATCTGGAGTACCCAGAGAGAACCAACACATGCATAGGGAGAACAGACAAACTCCAGGCAGAAAGACCCCAGACTTTCTATAAAATGATCATAATTTCAGAGAGAAAAGAACAAAACAAAGGATGCAGAAGATTAAAATACATTTTAAAAGTTTCATCCCAACAAATATTCAATATATAAAACCAGTGTGCATTATAACCTAAACATTACAGGATTGTGAAGAAGAATGTGGTTAATTTCTTAAAATTTTGAAAAGATTTTTTTAGAAATGAAAAAATATATTGCCAGCTTAAACATTAGCATTCTTTGGCTACCCCATGATGCTTTATACTAGACTTTATTGGTTTGATTCTATATGGTAGAAAACTTTAAACTGTGATGATTTTGGTCATATTTATTCAGAACTAATGAATATGAATATTTAGAAACATTTAAGCACCACTGTATGTTATTGATTCCCAGCTGTGGTCTGGTCTGCTTTCCTCTGATTGAGCCAGTCAATCAGCTAAACAGGAGAAGCTTCCATTCATTTTCAACACATATAAATGAATATTTCCTTATTCTACTGTGGTTTTGCACATTTTGAACTTTAAGGCATGCAAGTCGCAGAAGACGGCAGCTGGGAACAACAGTGCACAGAGGTTGCTCTGAAAAGCTGAGCCCTGATTGGTTTTCGTTATGTTTCAGATGAGTGGTAGCTTCAACTTTAAAGAGCAACCTCTGCCTTAGTGATGGTGAAACTGATGGTTACTGGAGCAGCTAAAGAAAGATGTTGCCCAAAGTCACAGATCTAACATTAGCTCAACATTTTGTGTCTAACCTCATTTAGCCATCTGTGTCTTTGGTCAACATGCTGGTGCACCAGCTGCAGAAGGAGAAAGCAAAAAGTCTAACAGTGTCACCTTCGCTTTTTCCTCAGGACACTTTCCCCTGCCAAGTCCCCGACTTCTTCTACAGGATCCATTGCATCCAGCAGAAGATACCCATATCCCATGCCTCCACTGCCGGACGACCAGAGGAAAGCCAACAGGCAGAGCGCCAGGGTGAGCACAATTCAAAACCAGACTGTTGCGTTTAGAAAAGTTGTGACAGCAATGAATAGGGAACCGGATTGTAAGAAAACACCGCAGAGTTTCTCCATGTGTGTGCACATCACTCAGGCTCCACATACACGGCATTGATACAGAATTTATTTAAGTGCTATACAAATGTCAGTAAGAATGTTACTTAATCTCATTCTAAACTATGCAGATGCTCAGTCTGCACTGATGAAAACAGTTGTAGAATGTAATGCAGTATGATATTTCCCTATTAAGTATTTCTGACACTGGGGATTCATTTGAACCTGGAGATGCTATAGTGAGACGAGTTTAGGGATTTTCTAATGTGTTAATTAATGATGCCCACCAGAGTTAATAACACATTTTAATTTATTTTAGTCATATTCTTTTGACAAATATATGATTTTCATGCAGTTTAGTGATCTATATGCTTTGTAGAAAAATTTATTTTACTTGAGGCGGTAAGAAGAAGATAATTTGCAACTTATATTTGAAAAGGTGCTATTGTTATTGTTTTTATTATTAATGCAGAAGTTTATCTCTTTCTCGCCTGTTTGCCTCCCTCCCTTCTTCTCTTCCAGCTTTGGGAAACATCAATATAACTCTGACGAAAGCTCCTAAGAAAGTACACAAGTCTCCTTTTCTACACACAGAAAACCGAAAAAAAAAGCATATAAAATTGACTCTAAAGCTCCTAAAGAGAGAGAAAGAGACAGACAGAGTGACCGGAATAGAAAGGACGTAGACAGACATCTATTAGGGTGAACAAATATGTTCGGGGCGGACTCTGCAAGAAGACGCAGAGAAACGAGCCTCCTGGAGCTCAGACCGAGCTGTTCGTTTGTGCTGAAGCCTCAAAAATCGGACTGGACCCCCCCCCCCCGAACTCTACACACCTTTCATAGATCAGCTCTTGTCACAGTCTCTTCAGACACACCGTCACCCACCCTAAGGCGTTGGAGCTCCTCTCTGAAGGAAGCGAAGGAGGCAGAAAGAAGCTATCACATCTCTCTTGAGTCTGCACTGACTGATTTTTGCAGGATGTTGTTTGAATTGGAAGTCCAGCATTGTGTGCATGAGAGAAGCCCTGATTATCAGCTACATCTACCCGGCATAAAGAAGAGCAGCAGTCTGATTTGAAGGGAAAGCATGCATCTGCATTAAAACTAACCCATGTGTCACCAGATATATTTCACTTCTTGAACCGATCCTGCCCTCCTGTTATTCCAGTTCCCCAGAAATTTGCTGTTGTGTGTGTAAATATGTACAGTAAAGTACACACAGAGTATGCTTGTGCTTTTATTTTGAAAGACAAAAGCATAGAGAATACTCAGCTCATTGTTTTAGCCGTAGACAGAGGCGATGTCTGTAGATAAATATGAAGACCCTGCACTGTCCTGTCAGGGTTTCTATTTTTGATTGTTTTTTTGTTTTTTTCGTCTTTTCGGTGGATCTTCCTCGCTTCATCCATCAACAGCAGAATGTGTCTTTTTACATCATGTTTGCATTATTTTCTAATAATCTCTGTGATAAACTTGCAGATGATTGTGACACATTTGGAGCTCAGACCTCTCCGGACGAGTATTATTTTAGCATAAATAAGATAGTTCTCCGTTCCATTTCCCATTGAGTTTAATGGACTCGGATGTGTTTGCTGTAGTTTATAGACGTGCCACTTATCACTTATCATGTTGTTTTTGGAAATGTGCTCCCTGATTGTACCTGGGAATGTTTGAGACCAGTGTGCCGTCCCCCTTTTTTCACAGGAAAGTCCCTCACTTCACCTCACTTGAATGTGAGCCGTAGAGACGAATGTGGCCGGCTGAACTCGAACTGGATCTGTACATTTTTTTTAAATGTGCATTTTTGGATTTAGCTGTGAGGGTTCGAGTTGTTCGAGCCTTTGTAAATGATTAACTATGCTGTACAGTGCTTGCTGTTTGAGCTTGTGAAGACCAATGGCATGGCCGTTCTATATCTTAAGTTATATCTCCGGTTGGCTAAGTGTGAGACCATAACGAGGAAAACGAGCATGTCACTGAAAGTCTTGAGCCCTGCTCCGTTTGTCTTAACGCGGTTTGTGTCCCTCCGCCGCTCAGCAGTGGAACTTCAGAGTCAAGTCGTGTTTCTGTCGCACCTGTGCAGCTATTTAAGGTGGATGTCCTGCTTCCTAACAGCAAGTTCTTCGTACAGTTGCGACTCGTTGCTCTACCTTGTGTAGAAGCCGTCGTCTTAAAGCTCTGAGTTTGTCATTTTACGAGTGTTTCTGTTCCTCTTTTACATTTGTACTTCATGTATGCATTTGATCTGTATAGGTAAAGCCATCCTCACAATATTGAACTAATATTGCTTCAAACATCTTGTTTTTAAGTATCTTTTCAATGTTCACCATTTTGTCAGCATTACAGGGTTCCTACAAAATTTCAAGCTCTCATAATCTCTGACTCAAATTTCTGGAGTTTTTCTTTTTTTTGCCATTCAGGACATTTGAGTTCAAAACATTCACCTACAGTCCATGAAAAGTGCTTGCACCCCCTTACAGATTTCTTTGGCTTTATCTTTTTGTGTCCCTCAAAAATGTTTAGAATGTTTAATTTCAGAGAAAGATCATTTAAATTATTTAAAAAGTGCAGTTTTCAAGAAAAATTATATTTATTGAAAAAAAAATCTTTCCAAACCAACCTGGCTCTATTTGAAAAAGTTAATTATCCCCTGAACCTAATAACTGGTTGTGCTACAATTGGCAGCAACAACTGGCTTCAGAATATTTTCTGATAATTGGCAATCAGTCTTACTGTGGAGTAGATTTAATTTCACGCAGGTCCAGGTTGGTTTGGATAGTTTTCCTTCCTTAACAAATAAAACCATCAGTTCAAAACCTTTTGCATTTACTCAAATTATCTTTGTCGCTATTAAATGTTATCTAAAAGGTGAGGCACAAAACAGAATAAATACGTAAAGGGAAATGCATAAAATAGACAAAGTGTAAGAACCACCAGTTCTTTAAAATCCTGACTGAAGAGGATTTAGTGGCTAAAACAGCACTGGGAAATTGCCTTTTTGATTTCTAAATGTTTTCATACATAATTTCTCTGTCAGTAACTCAAAGTCAAAACTTGAGTTGTGATTTGGCACATCTGGGATAAAACAAAAATTAAGACATTTTAAAAATGAACTTATTTTTCAGGAAGTTAAAATTTTATTTTTTCACGGATCAAACAACGAATATAGCTGTGAACTTTTCCATACCGTTTTATTTTTCCTAACTTATCCAGATAAGGAAAATAACACATTTATATTCCAGACTTTTCCAAGACGGTGTAGGAACCCTGGTATTATGTACAGCAACCATTCGACTGGTAATAAGTGCTTTATTGTATTTTTTCTTTCTTTGCTCTAGAGTTCTGCTCCTCTCATTTTTCCTGAGGCGAGCATCATTTCTAGAGCTGCTGAGTGACGTTTTAACACAATAATACTGTGTTCGATGAAGACATTCGTTCTGGTGTCCTGGATTTGCACTGCACAACCCTCGGAGCGCAGCCTGCGAGGAACGCCTCCGTCAAACCTGTCTGGATTCAGCTTGCACAAACAGCTGGACTGACCAGTCCAAACAGGACACAGTGTCCACCCTCCAGATGAGCTGTGGACTCCGTTTCTGGCCGGAAACTTTGAATGTATTTGCGTACTTGAGCAGACCGACTACTTCGGTGGGCTCCAGTTCGGCCAGACTCGTAGGCCCTCGACTCCAGGAGCACTGCAGTTGTTCTTTTTTTTATTATCTTTATTTTTACTTGTGTGCTGTACAGACTATTGATGCAAAAATCAGCCCACTTATTTTTTTTCTCTTAATCATTAAGTATTGTAATATATTTAATATAAAATAAAACTTTCATTCAAACACAATTCTCAGTTTTTTAGAATCAATCAAACTCGACCAAACTTGAATATTTATTTTAACTCTACATTTTCGCACTTTGGATGCTGCATGTTGAGATGTTATCAAAGCAGCTTTAAACTTCACACAATAATGAACATGATCTTAATCTTTGTGAACGTCTGGATGAAGCAGAAAAGATGTTCCTTATCCTATGTAGAAAGTCAAAAGGAGCAGGTCAATATTTCAGACATGTATGCAACATTTCCTCCATCGAAGATGCTGAGCAGTTTTTCTCGCTCCTGCGTTTCTCCAAAGAGAGATCTTTCCACCTCGCTTTGTTTCAGCTGACAGAACTCCAGACGTCGCTCACTGAGTCCTGCCGACGCCACTTGACAGTGAGATTTTGTCCTCGTTTCTAAAACATTCGTGAGATTGTTGCCTCAGTGCTTGCAGCTTCTCCTGATGCATGGCGCTCGTTTCCATGGCGGCGTACTCATCCAGCGAGAGTCGAATGCAACTCTTCAGATGGTCGACACCAAACCCATTGAGGGCGGAAATAGGAACCACATGTCTGAATGTTATGAAGCTCTTTGGGATCATATCATCTGGCAGTAAATCGGTGAACTCTGGATGGCAGAGAATAACAAAAAGGCAAATTTAAAGGTCTTAATCTGGTTCATATCAAATTTCTAATACAAGCTATAATATAAACAGTCTAATTCATCTATGCAAATATTCTAGTCACAATCATACAAAAGACAGTTTGTTTTTCAGAGGCTTCCATATTTAAAATACTGAAATGTAAGATTTCACTGAGTTACAATCAGTGTTTTTTTCCCACACGATGTCACTACATCCTGAAACCTGCTCCAACAAAAACATACTTAACTGTTGAGGGAATTCTGGGTAATTGTGCTGCGGTATTTCGATTAACATTTAACATCTAACAGTGGTCAACACTCTAACACACTAACTTACCCTCTGGGTTTTGAAGTTGCTCTTTGAGTTCTTCCAGCTTGTCCTCAGCTTCAGGCAAGTCCATTTTATTTACCACCAGTAATGCAGGTTTTGACACGAGCTCCTCCTTGTACAACTCCAGTTCCTTCAGCGAGAGGTGATGGAGACACAGAAGGAGGTAAACTTAAGCTTAAGATGTCAGTAGTTCATACAAAAAGTTACACTCAAGGTTCTAACACAGATTTAACACAAAAGCTTTAGAGTTTAAAGACTGAAATCCCCAGTTCTCAACCTAGTTTGAAAACCTGTTTTTGAAAGTATAAATCCTAAATGTCACTGTGAGTTGATGGCAGGTATTTCTAAAGAGGTCAGAGTTATAAAACCAGCCAAAGCAGGATGGACGGACAGACGGATGGACAGGCACACAAATGTGAAAGATACAGCTATTACAGGATGGAGTAGGGAATAAAGTTGGGAAACCAATACTGCTAAATATTCATCAAGATCTGGAAAAAAATAAATTTAATAATCTCCACACAGTGGATGAACCCTGATAAGAAAAACATTTTGGACCTGGCAGCAGTAAGAGTAGGATTTTATAATAAAAATATCAAAACGCCTTGCAGCATCAGACTCACCTTGGTAAGAAGTTGCACCGCTTCAAAGGCAGATCTAAAGGGTGTTTTACTGGCCAGCTGGAAACCACCAACATCCACCTGCAAGAGCACAGAGCATCTTGCAGTAAACCCTGGCTGACTTCAGCTACTTACACTGACCACATTCTGACACATTTACATATGTGGAACATTATTTCTGCTTCTACATACAACAAACAGCAGGTGCTTGGTCCTTTCTACGTGCTTTAGGAACTTGTGGCCCATGCCTCTGTTCAGGTGAGCCCCTTCAATGAGTCCCGGCAGATCTGCAATTGAGATCTGCAAAAATAAAAACAAACAATTAGGGAAACTTTAAAACACACATTAGGCTCTAGTTAGCATTCACATACTTGCTTGTAATCTGGATAGGCTACCTTGCCGAGCTCAGGCCTCAAAGTTGTGACTGTAAGAGGAATAATATAGGACTTTAGAAATAAAAGAAAAATATGTGAGATGTACTGAGCTTGAAACTGTTTCATTCTTACAAGCGTAGTTGGCAATCTGAGGTGTGGCGTTTGACAAGGCTGTGAGGAGAGATGACTTTCCTGCATTTGGGAACCTGATGAGAATTTAGCAAAACATAGTCAGCATACATCCAGCATCAAAGTCTGTTTTGTTTCATTTTCTTTTTTAAGTCAAGCTACAACAACTTTGTATTTTATATGATTTATTCCAGTGGGATCTTAAGCAATAGACCAAACAAGAACTAGATCATAATTGTAAAGTGGAAGCTGCCCCGATGAAAGGTGAACCACTGCTGCCACATCAAGTCTTTTGCAGCCTCTAACAAACGGATTACAGAGGAATTGTCATGAATTTTGCTCCATACATCTGCAGCATGCACAGAACATTATGCTTAGGCATAATCACACCAGACTTTTTACCGTGAATACAATGCAATTTAACAAAAAAGTTCGAGAGACGTGAACCCTTTTGTAAGGTAACGTATACTTGTTATTGTCTCACCCTACGAGGCCCAGGTCAGCGATGAGCTTCAGGTCCAGACGTATGTGTTTGACCTGGCCTTTCTTGGGCTCGAAGGAAGAGTAGGGTGTCCCTCCAGATCCTCCTTTAGCCACCAGCACCCGATCACCCTCAGCATTCAGTTCGCCTTGTGAAAGAATTGATGAGAAAAAAAAGTTTTGCCAAAAAAACATTTTGCATGAAATTAAATTATTGACATAAAACGGACTTCTCACATACCAAGTATTCTGCCGTCATCAGCGGTGACAGTGATACCAACGGGTGCTAGGATTTCCTCATCCTTTCCTTTGTCTCCCTTCAGAGCTCGAACACTGACATAAGAAAATCAAATACCAACAAAAGCGTTCAGTGATGTCTGATAGAAGGAACACATATATGTAAGTAAGAATCAAATTTTAAAACAAGGTTGTGTTTGCAGACACCAACCTGCTGTTGGCTCCTGATCCCCCTACGAACCGTTTTAACGGGTATTTGTCCTTGATCTTCTTTAAAGTCGTGTTCTTTGTCGCCACCACCCAAACGTTTCCTCCGTTTCCTCCATGTCCTCCAAGGCGAGGCAGAGCCATCCCGCCGGTGCCTCCACGTACGTACAGGCGGAGGTTGTCCACAAAGTTTCCATACTGTATAGAAACGTTAAAAACACAAGTCAGATCTGAAGGATAAGCTCACTGCTTTTAGGTAGTGTAGCACATTTACACCTGCATTACCTAAAATGATTGTAAATCCACTTTTGGATCTTGAATTAAGGCACTTTTTAAAAAATACTACTAGATATTACTGAACATCTTATAATCTAAATTGTAAAAAAAAAAAAATAATAAAATTAACAAAAGAAATATAAGATATGTGCTCTAGTTCTTGATGTTAATATCATTTTACAACTAAAACTGGCAGATTTTCCTTTTTCCTCAGCTTATTGTATGACTTAGTTGTAATTATATAAATATATTTTTGCTTTGACATGACTTCACAAACCAACACAAGGCAGCACATAGAAAAATGTTAAATAAAATCCAAGCCAAGTCCATAATATGAAAATGTTCAAGAGCCTTACGCAGAAAAAAGAAAGGCACTGTAAAGGTGATCACTACACAATAATATTTGATAATGGGCTGCTTTGATGCTGTACACTTTCATTTTGCATTTTTTACATTTTGTAGCCGAAATACTGTCCAAGAAAATAAAAATGGCAATTTAACCGCAAGAACTGGATAATCCTAAATCACAAAAGATTTTATCCTTAGAGTGACTTTTTTTCTTCATAACAAATACAATAAATTTAGCAAAATGTAATCAAACATCAGAAACTGTGATATATTTTACTTTAATGCTGCAATAACACCATGTTTGCGCTGACTGCTAGCTTGACCGCTAATGTGAAACTGTTTAAAACCGATAAGTCGTGTTGAAAACAAACAGGTTGACGTATTTATTTACCTTGCGGAAACAAATTCTACTGATGTGGACCATTATCAGAGACTTTTATGTCCGCTTTTCTCGTTTATCACCACCGCTAGCTATTAGCAGACATGTGTCTCTGATGTATTGAAAACAACCGGAAGTGATAAATACTCCCTACTGATTGGTTGAAGTAAGGAAGAGGCGGGACTTTGTGGAATAACTGGCTTTCCATTTGCTGCTAGGGATACATGCGTCTCTATTATAGAGAAAACAAGACATTTTTTAATTATTCAGATTATATACAGGAGCCATTTGATAATGAAACATTGGCGCCATAGTTTTACCAACTTTTATGCATGTATTGTTTATCTGCCTGAGGTCGCAGCTCTGAAACAGATCTGTTTAATATTTCTGGAGCCATAGTCGTAATTAGCCCGTTATAGAATAGTCACAGCACAATGATGCGGGGTTTATCGGAATATTGGAATATATATATATATATATATATATATATATATATATATATATATATATATATAATGTTTCTCTGGTTTGTGCCAGTGTATGGCAGGCAAATACACATTGTATGACTTTATAAGGCAAACAAGTATTTTATGAAATCGCAAGGTACTTTGGGCATATGCTGGTTCAAGTAGCACTAGTGTCTGATAGTACAAAATTAGTAATAAAAACAACCAACCAAACACATAAAAAAATTAAGAATGCTTAAAAGTGGAAGGTAAAAGATGTGTGCAGTAGATTTAGGATTTACCTTGTAACATCAAAAAATCATTCTGAAATACCAGCAGTCCATCATGTGACATAAACAGAGAACATTAAATGTTTCTTAGTTGATTATTATTGTAAATATTCTTAGATAATATTGGCAAGTAAACAATATCAAATTATTTAATATACATTTAAAATACATCCTGTTTGTGATTAAGCCAAATACATGTACAACTTTGAAGAAAATGGTTATGATTTCTTCAACTAAACTGCCATTTTCAAGTTTTGCCACAGATTCTTAATCATAGTCTTAATTGACTTGATTGTGCTATCACATATCACTCAATCTGTAGCTCTGGCTGTATGTTTAGTCATCTTGATAAAAGGTGAACTTATGCCCCAGTTTCAACTATTTTGCATTCTGCTAAAGATTATTTTCCAGGATTTCCCTATATTTAGCACAATGTTCCTATAACTAATCTTTTACTCAATTCCTGATTAAGAGAAATATCCCCACAGAATGATGCTGCCACCATCACCGCTGCCACGAAGAAATTATGACAGCACACTGGGCTTGATATGATTCCTTTTAAACTTTTAGTTAATTATCTTCTGCTAAACACCAGAAAGATGCAAAAATGATCTTTGTCTTCTTCGGTAGGGGATGTACGGAAATGTATTCTCGTTGGGCTTCTGTACATGACAATAAAGGCTTTCTGATTCTGACCAGAGGAATGTTTCAGACCACGAGCCTGTCATGATAAAGGACACTGCTATTTAAAAAGCATCGCTCTATAAATACCTAGGGATGCAGATGGACAGTGTGCTGTGTTGGGAAGCCCACTTTCTGTGTTTACAGCTGCAGCAGAGACTATACTTTCAAAGACGACTGGCACTTTATGGGGTTGATGTTAACATACTGCTTGCTTCTTACCTCTACTTTTTTTTAAATTACCTTTTTACTTTTTAAATATCATATGCTGTGGGATCACAACCTGGTTTGGAGACAACTATTCAATGTAGGACCAAGCTTGCCCATATGAAAGTAATCGATTTGAAAGACCATAGAGACCATATGTAAGCAAGACGATAAAAACAGTTTTAAAGAGGAAACTTTAGTTTTTACCTTCTTGTTGCGTTCATTGTTTTGAGTATGTGTTTTATCCGTGCATGTTGTTTAAATGTTTTTTTGCTACTGTGTAGCAATTTATCCATTGCTACAGAGTATGTATGTGGCATGTAGCAATGGATATATTGCTACATTACTGTAGCAATGTCCATTTTTGTCTTCAAATGGACACATTTTTGTCCATTTGAAGACAAAAATATTAATCTATTCTAATTTGTTGCACTATATTTTGGGGTCCATCCATTTATGTAACTAGGGAGGTAATTGGGAAAGAGAAGGTGCTGGATGCTACCTAAAAAGGGCAAAAGACAGGGTACACAGGTCGAGACAAATAGGATGTACAAACATTTACTCACACTTTAGGAAGATTTAGAGACTAATTACAATCATCTTTTTGAAATTTGGGAGAGAATCAATGCATGCACAGTGAGAACATGCAAACCCATGACCTTTTGCTGCAAGACAACAGCGCTGCTCCAATGTGCAGAGGTATTAGAATAACACATTTCAGATTTACAGATATTTGTAGCCTGATTATAAAAAGAAAAAAAAATCCCATTCACAGCTATGAGCGTCTTTGTGTTGATGTATGAAAATCCCAATGCAATATCATGGGTGGTTGGTCGTTGTAACGTAGCATAACGTGAAAAATGCTCAAGGGGAGTGATTACTGATGCAACACTGTACACTTTACAGAGTTTTGTAAGCAAAAACTGCGGGGTGAGCAGCAGAGTCGGTGGCGCTGTGAAGATGCTGAGATGCTCTGATCTCGCTCCGTGAACGCGCTCACGCTCACGCCGCGCACACCGAGATGCGCATGTGGCTGTGGAGGAGCAGGCGCATCACCCTATTTGTCTCTTTAACACTCCGCTGTCAGGACTCTGAGAAGACCTAACGTCTAGCTCAAACTTTCGGGCTGATCAGACCTGCACACGCCGGGTCTGGTCGGATTTAACCGCACCGAGGTGAGCGTGTGTTACGCGTGCATGTATGATGACGAGAGAGGTTTGGCTCATTATCTCATTCAGGAGACCCCAGACAGCAATAGATCCTCCCACCGGTCTGTATCTATTTATACGGTTGGAAAGGGCTGCCGTGGGTCGTGATAACTGGACGCGACTGAGTGGGGACAGATTGATAAATCTCAGCACGGTAAGCGCTCCTGGTTCCGGGCAGAGAGTGGCGGATGGATGTGAGCCTGACCTAAATTATGCAATGATGATGGGAACGTGGCGGTTGCAGCATGTGCTCCTTATTGGACCTGAAGCTGCACAGAGTCTGGAGGAGCAGCAGGAGGTTTGAGCCTGTTTTAGTGGGGATGCTGTGGACGATCTGCTGCATCACTCACTTCATCCGATCGGCTGTGATGCAGCAACATCCACATTCAAACGCTCCGTTTGGACTGAGTCCAAACCAGGACTAAGTTTGGTCTTAGCCCTGGTTTACTAAAACTTAGTCCTAGTCGGATTTTCTTACTCATCCACAAGCTGAGATGAGGCATTTTAAGGGCCTATAGTAGAAATTTGATCTATAAAAATATGAGACATTTTATTTCATAACTAAATAAGTGGTTTAACTAAAACCCATGATCTAATTGCTCTGATACGTTGTTATGTATACTCAAAGCATAGAACATCTAATTTCACTAGCTTAGTTTTGTGGAAAACTACTCCAAAGTGATAGTCGGATGAGGAACAACAGTATAAAAGCAAAACAGGCTAAAATTCATGCATTTTTAATCTCATTTTGTGACGCTCTTAAGCAAGAATCCACCTTTTTTATTTTTTGTTTTTGTCACATGCACGTTTAAGTCATTCTTGCCTAATAAGTGTATATTCTTTTTTTTTTTTTTTTACAAAAAAATGCATGCAGCCCATATGATTCAATGACAATAGACATATTTGCTGCTAACATTTCTAAAGTGTCTTTTTGTGATGCAACATTTAGAAACACATGATGCATGGAAATCAGCTGTTGCATCATTTCCGGTTTATTTCAGGCTGAGGTATTTGATGCAACCCCTGCTACTACTCAGACTCAGAAAGATAAAGCAGAAGGACTATAGTCTGTCCAAAAAAGCTACATATATCTGCCTATCTACCTGATTTAATTCAAGCTGCCAGTGAGATCACTATATGCATCTGATATCTTCAACACTGCAAGTATAAACTGATCAGCTTCTTGGTTCCATTTTTTTTTTTACACATTTCCTCTGGTTTGGTTTATTTCTAACAAATATCTAAATGTTTCAGATTATCGTGCAAATGTTTATGTCCGATGAAGTTGTTTAGAGTGATTACAAAAAGCCATTTTCAAATAATGGTTTGATTTCCTTAGAGAAAAATGCTAGTCTAACCAATCCGGTGTTTAAAAAGTAATTGTGCACAAACCGAACGACAGCTGCAATCAAGAGTTACTGACAACTATTGCAGTGAAGGAAATCTGATCTACTCTTCTTTGCAGAAGTGCTTTACTTCAGTCAGATGTGAGGACTTCCCAGCATCCAATTTAAGTTCACGCCACAGAATCTTAACTTAATTCAAATTGAGACTTTGACAAGGCCATTTCAAAGCCTTCATTTTGTCTGTTTTTAGCCATTCAGAGGAGGACTTGATAGTGTGCTTTAGCACTTTGCACTGATGCATAACCCAGAAGTGAGGTTATGATCATAAACTCACTTTTGAGTTTATGACCAGAGATTCTGGCCAGAGATTCTTCTCTAGCGGGACCAGGATTATTTTATCCTGGAGAGTAAAAATAATGGCTTAATCAATTACGGAAGGTCATCCAGGTCCCAAAGCAGTAAAGCAGCCCCACACCATCACACTTCCACCACCATGTTTTTCTGTTGGTATTTTTATTTTCTTTGAAATTCTGTGTAATGGCACCCATACCTTATAAAATATTCCACTTGGTCTCATTCACATAACTCCCTAAAGTATTTGGAAATTATTAAAATGTTTGCCAATATTATGACCAGCCTTATTATTGAATTATGAATAGTAAACCTTAACTAAGGCAAGTGAATCTTAGTGCTTTAAATGTTGTTTTGGCTTCTTTATTAAGTGACTTCTTGATTCCACTGATCTGGTAATAATCAGGTTTCGTTGTAGATGCAGTTAATTCATTACCTTTTCACATAGAGCTAGATTGGTTTGGATGTTTGTTAACCTAAAAAATTAAATCATCTTTTGAAAGCTGCATTTTATGTTTACTTTGATTAAGTTTGCCTGATGTTAGCCTTTATACATGAAAAATGTAACTGACCAAAAAAATGTAAAAACAGCAGCCCTGCATGCTGTTGAGCTGCAAAGTCCCAGATAATAAACAATTCCACTACCAAAAACAAGAAATCTTTCATTACTATTATAAATGGTTGCAAGCAGCTGGTTGGTGTACAGATAGGTCGGACAAGAGGAAGGAGATAGAGAGAGGTGAGAGATGTAGACCTGAGTTTCCAGGTTGTAAGACATTACAGGTGGTGTTTTGGTTGGTGTGAAAGTGGAGCAGGAGGGCAGTGTTTGTTTGCTGTGGTGGGTACATTTTTGGCGGGATTATCTTTCAGTGGTTCAGTCTGTCAGCATGCCAGGCCCACATTCTCACCCAGTAAAGACATAAACAGCCCGAGTGGGATTAGGGCCCAGTCGGACAAGTGATCAGGGGGGATTTGCTGCCCGTCAGGAACACAATGGCACTGTCTCGTAACACACAAACTCATACCGCGCATGCTCACAACGGACCCAGACCCACATTAATCCCACGAGAACTCCCTTTTGTTTGGGGAGCAGTAGCAGGGTTAATAGAGGCTAGCCTCGCCACGGGCCATGACTGAAGAGACAGAGGGTGTGTATGGACGTCAATGAACACCAGGGAGAAAATCAGGGGGCACGTTGTGTTTTGGCGGGGTGTTTCCACGTGTCTGAAGTCCCAGACAGACGGGGTGGGTCACTGATGTGTGTGGAAGCATAATGCCACGGATGAATAAAGTTTTTTTTTCTCTCCCTCAGTGTGTATGTCTCTGAGTCAGCTGGTGACGGTGGATGGGGACAGGATCTAAGATAACAACAACATTGTTAGACAAAAACAGCAAGCCAGTTCAAACCTGTTGAAATAATCAGACCCAGTTGAGAAACAAATCATGGATGAGACTGTGCCTTTAGTTGAATGTTTGATGGATCTGTCCAGAAATATCTGGAACCTTTTTCATATCTTTCTTCTGTTTTCTCTCAGTGCCGGCTCTGGCCCAGGCTGCAGCCATGCCTCTTCTGGAAGAGAACACACTGTCTCAAGAGCATCCACCTACCCTCCCCGTGGTCATCATAGGTAAATTATTGCTTACTTTAATCAGGTCAACCTTGTTCTTCACCTTTTGGTCTTAATTGTATCAGCGTACTCACATTTTCCAACTATTTGTTTGCAGGGAATGGCCCATCAGGTATTTGTCTGTCCTACTTGCTAAGTGGATACAAGCCCTACCTGGACACTGCAACTGTTCACCCAAACCCGATTCTGTACAGGAAGCTACAGGAGGCCAAACACCTCCCTATCACAGAACAGGTAGATAAAAAATCATGTTCACACACAAGGTGTTTCATACATGAAACTCAGATATATCAAAAGACTCTGTTCTTTATCCAGGATATGAAATACTTGAGTGAAGGTCTCGAGGGTCGATCAAGGAATCCCATAGCTGTGCTATTTGATACACTTTTACACCCCAATGCTGACTTTGGCTATGAGTTCCCACCAGTCCTCAAGTGGAGGAGAGACAAGCATCAACAAATTCCACATCTTGTTTTGGGAAAGGGAACACCTGGGGGTGCCTGGCATGTAAGTTTATTCTACAAAAGCCTTCTAACGTATCTGGGTTTTGTGTCAACAGAGTATTTTGCTTTGACCACACTGTTGGTTGCCTCTCCTTAGGCAATGGAAGGCTCCATGTTGACTGTTAGTCTTGGCATCTGGATGGAGCTCCCTGGAGTCAACTACAGAGACTTAACCAATGGGAAACGAAGGTAAAAAGAGCCTCACACAACATTGATGGGTCAAGCTTTAGTTTCACTGGGCACTCATGTTCTCACTGTCCAAATCTTCTTCTTTAGAGATGTAACCAGTGATAGAGCCACCCCAGAGGAGATCTCATCCTACTACAAAGACTATGTGAAGCTAAAGGGTCTGCAGAAGAATTTTGTTGACAACACTTACGTGACCTCTGTTCAGAAACTTTGCAGAGGGCATGAGCAGGAGGGTCTGGAAAATGGGCAAGAAGATCAAAGGGTGGTTGATAGTGGGAATGGGCACTTTGAGGAGAATGGCAAAGAGTGTGAAAACAATGGAGGAGGAGGCACGCTCTGGGAGATCAGGGGTTATCGACAAGTACAGAGCGACACTCATGTCCCCTTCTCCCTGTTTGCTGAGAATGTCGTCCTGGCCACTGGTGCATCTGATTCTCCAGTCAGATTAGGTGTAGAGGGTGAAGATCTACCTTTTGTGTTCCACAGCATCTCAGACTTGGGTTTGGCTGTAAGCCAGGGAAAACTGGATGTGAACTCTGATCCAGTTCTAGTTGTAGGTGCTGGTCTAAGTGCCGCTGATGCAGTTCTATGTGCGCTTAACAGCAACATCAGAGTGCTGCATGTTTTCCGGAAGAACATAGACAATCCAGACCTCATCTTTAAGCAGCTTCCCAAGACCCTGTACCCAGAATACCACAAAGTGTACAACATGATGTCTTCCCAGACCTGTACCAATGTGGCATCCTTGTCCTCCTCTAACAGACCCCAGGCAGTTAGCATTGCCTCTTCAGTATGTGCCAAAATGTGCCCTAAACCTCAGCTTTCTGCAGGGAGCATTGCTGGAGGTTCTAGTATCAGTCTCTTCCCCGATTACACCAGTTTCCCTGAACACTGTGTGGTGTCGTTCCAGTCTGACATGAAGTGTCTGCTACAAGGGGATAATTCCCTAAAGGCCTTCAAGATCTCAATGGCCTTGGTGTTGATTGGGACAAACCCAAACTTGTTCTTCCTTAAATGTCAGGGCCAGTACCTGGGACAAGATCCGACAAGGCCGATTTCCTGCAAGCAGAATCCCATCGACATCAACCCTTACACATTTGAATGCACCAAGGAGCCAGGGCTGTTTGCCATGGGTCCGCTGGTGGGAGACAACTTTGTTCGATTTCTGAAGGGTGGCGCTTTAGGCAT
This sequence comes from Xiphophorus maculatus, assembly GCF_002775205.1. Taxonomy (NCBI): domain Eukaryota; kingdom Metazoa; phylum Chordata; class Actinopteri; order Cyprinodontiformes; family Poeciliidae; genus Xiphophorus; species Xiphophorus maculatus. Next base: position 17,312,591 of record NC_036445.1, read on the forward strand.
CACCGCCTGTCTGCTGAAAAGACTCAAGAAGAGAGGAAAGCTCATCAGCAACGGAGGGAACAACTTCATTTAAAATTATCAGGAAAACATCAGACTGCTCCTAGCACACAGGTTTCAAGGAGAGAAAAAAAATTGGTAAAACAAAAGCTTTTCTATTTTTTTTTATCATTAATATAGTGTTTTACCATCTAAGCTTATAGGTTTTATATGTTCATGAAGCCAAAAAGACATTGGATGTACACAAGTTTCTAATGAAACAAAATACGACAGCTTTTAAGACTTGTCTGACTTCTTGAAGTCTCTATAGGTTCAGGATATTATGTGCCAATGGTTTATAGCTGATCTGTCATCTCATAACAGTATGGGACCTAGTTTTAATCAGGGTTATTTTTCCATTCACAGCGTGTCTTCAGGCAATCTACTAACATTAACATTAACATTCAAAGCAAAGGACTGTAGATTAAATGTATCCTGACAGTCAGTACCTACAGACATATAATACATGGACGCTGCTACACTAACATATGTTCTCATTTCCAAAACATATCATGTCAGTCATGAGTTGTCTCTTCTCTATGACATAAACAATAGATAAATAACCTCTGATCCTAAAGGTTAATGCCAAAAAAGGGTCTTAATGCCTCTGATTAATGAAACCGTTCTCTTTTATTTCAGTACATTCTCATTTTGGCCTCAGTTGTAGGTTACTTGCTTATATTACAACTTTAAATGCATTCTATGCAAATACAGTGACCTGCAAAACTATTCGCAACCCTTGAACTTCATCACATTTTGTGATTCAACTTCAAACTTGAATGTGTTTTACTTGGATTCTATATGATAGATCAACATAGTTGTAAAGGAGAGGAACTTGATTCATGGTTTGTAAAAAAGTCCTAAAGTCAAACCCCTTTATTCAGATACCCATAAAAATGCCTTCAGAAATCACCAAGCTATGGAAAACCATAGATTGGTAATTTCAATAAAAATAAATCTTTTCAGTGAAAGATTTCACTGAAAATCTTTTCAGTGAAACAGACTGAGGTTTGTTAGAGCACACTAGTGAATATTCATGATGATGACCAGTAGACCAACAAGGCCTTAGGGCTTTTTGAAAATCACTTTAAAATCAATGCACTATTTTCCTTCCATTTGACAGTCCTGCACTACTTTGTGTTGGTCTGTCACATAAAATCTAAATAAAATACACTTAAGTCTGTGGTTGTAACATGGCAAAATGTAAAAAGTTTAGTTGGTATAAATGTGTTATGGTAGGTTTTTGTGTTTATCATATCACTCACAAACCCACCATAAGACTTCCTGTTAGCTTCCAAGTGCAAATCTGAAAAAGGTTACACTGGTGTTTATTGGGGCTGCACAGTGGTGCAGTTGGTAGCACTGTTGCCTTGCAGCAAGAAGGTCCTCGGTTCGATTCTGGGTCCAGGGTCTTTCTGCATGGAGTTTGCATGTTCTCCCTTTGCACGTGTGGGTTCTCTCCAGGAACTTCCTTCCTCCCACAGTCCAAAAACATGACTGTCAGGTTAATTGGTCTTTCTAAATTCTCCCTAGGTGTGAGAGTGTGTGTGTGCATGGTTGTTTGTCCTGTCTCTGTGTTGCCCTGCGACAGACTGGCAACGTGTCCAGGGTGTACCCCGCCTCTCGCCCGGAACGTTAGCTGGAGAGGCACCATCACCCCTCCCGACCACACTAGGAACAAGGGTGTTAGAAAATGGATGGATGGTGTTTATTGGCTGCAAGGTTTCAATACCCGTTGATCAGGAATCCCTAAATACAGACTGAAACATTAAACATAAGCTTGGCTCTTCAACTTTAGCCTTCGAAAACAGCTAAGACCTAAAATGTCTTGATCAACCAGTCTAGATTTTACAATTACAAAAAAACAGCTTTTTTTAATGCTAACTTAAAACTACACTGAGAAAATCCCACTTTTAAAAAAAACACTATCACATGTTAATTTAAACCATCCAGGATCAAAGTTCTCTTCAATTTAAGCAGTTTAGACTTCAGCCTCTAGTTTTATAGTTTTAATACAAATTACTTTGTTATAACAGCTATTAGTATTGGACCATCATTGCAGTAGATAATAGCAGAATGTGAAAAAACGCACAATTGGTTCTATACAATATTAAGATTTTCTGATAACATTTATCTCGGTTTTTAAACAAATATAGGCCACAACTATCAAAATTAACAGAAGTAACTGCTTGAAATATATCACTCTGAGGAATGAATCTATGATATATACGAGTTTCACTATTTCAAACTGATTTAGAAAAATAAATAGTAACTGTCTGGTGAAATATTGAGATTCACCTGCAGAAACTCCACTGTGCATCTCTTCTTCTATCCTCTTTGACCTTTTAAAGTTAATCTAAGGTCAATGTCTGCCTCTCGCTCAGTCATTTGAGTTTCATAAAACAGTATTAAATAACTACTGTACTTTTGTAATGTATTTTTCTTCCACTAACATATAAACACTTAAGTTTTTTTGGAACCAAAACAATTGCCTATCGCCAATGTTAGTTGTGTTACTAATTTCAGCTAAATTATATAACCTAATGCTTTCTTTTCTGCATTTTGTTTTAATATACAATATTGAATGCATGTATGCTGGCATAAGCCACTGCCTGCAGCAGCTGCTGAGGAGAGTGAGCGGAGAAAAGAAGGTGTGGGAAGAGCAAAGCAGAAGGATGTAGCCACACAGGGACCGGCAGAGATATAAAAATATAAGAATACACACGAGACATGCTGCTTTTTGCATGATTTTTTTTGGTATTATTTTCTGTTAATATGTGAACTTGATATGTTAGCACAGTTATGCATGGACTCTGACAAGAAACTCAAGCTGCAAAACCTTAAATAATACAAGAAGTAAATTCTTTCTAACTTCTAAGAAAGCTGATTTTTCCAACTCTCTTGGTCATCCTGTAGCCCATCTGGGAAAGGAAAAGCTTTCGTTGCTGTACATGTCACACCAAATGCTGGCCTATTTTTTAACTTTAACAAAGCACCTTCTCTCTAAATAAAGGCCAAGTGTACAGAAAAGTCAATCAATGTTTGGTTGGCAAGAAAACCTCTTATCTGAGCTGTTTCAGAAATGGAAAAGTGCCTGAAGGGTTGGCTTGCTGGAGATCGCTGAGGAAAAAGGAAAAAGTGACACTTGAATTGTTTCTCAAGCCCCTGGTTCTCCTGAAATTGGGAACTAAACCATCTCTCAACTGAAGGATTTTTAATGTTTTGTATTGATTATTTTTTATTATTAACAAATAAAAATGTTGACAAAAATCTCTGAACGTGAGCCTGCTTTTCTTACATTGCTAGCTGTCAGTGACGTCGTTAGAGACACTTTAAAACAAGCAGGAAGAACAGAAAACAATACAGGACACTTTTTTGCACGTGTCCTTAGATAAACTTGGAGGTTGAAACTCCCCCGTTGGAAGGTGCAAGGATGGAGGCACTTCATCTTCTCTTGGTCAGTTTGGTGGGATTATACCTAAAAAAAAAACACACACAGACAGGTTGAAAAGAGGGCATCTCCAACATCTGTCCATGTCAGAATGGGCTTTTAACATTCCTCATGTATCAGTGCTCAATGATCTCAGAGGCATTCTGAAACAATAAAAAACAGCCCAAATGAAGCGTCATAAAACACGGATGATGTTTGAACAGCTCAGAGCAAACAAGCTTCCTATAAAACAGCGTCTGGAAACTTGTTTGGAGTCCCTCTCTAAGGAAAAAAAGGGCCGGACTATTTTCTTAGCAGCAGAGTCTGCTTCCAGGTTATGTATGACTGGCCGAGCATGACTCAGTGATCAAACACCTCACCACTGACACGCAGGCAAAAACATCAATCTCAGACCGTCTCTATTCTGCTTAGTCAAAGAAAACAAGGCAGGTTACATCACCGCCGTCGCCCTGACAACCGCAGTGACGAGAGGACTGCTGATTTCTGATTGGTTCAAGCTGAAGCTACAAACAGCCCTCTAATTATCAGTTCAATGTTTGAAAAACATGGTCATGATGACGGAGAGAAAATCTATTTTTAAGAGCATTTATTTTGAATTAGTTAACTGAACCAATACAGCACCCCCCATCCCTTCTTGGCACCCGGGGTAAAGATGTGCAAAAGGTCTGAAAACATATTTTAGAGATTTTATTGCAGCAGAAAAACATCTCAAATTTGTAAAAGAAAATCCAACCTTTAATTTGAGTGCAAATATTCAGTGCTGTTAGTGTTTTGTCTTTGCTAAGAACATTTAACACAGTTGGAGAATGCAGAAACATTGATCAGTCCTTGCTCCTGTCTTCATCCCACAGGTTTTCTATTGGATTAAGGTCTGATATAATCATGGAGGAAGGGAAATTGTGTCATTAGTGAACAATTTCTGTGCTGACACAGCAACATATTTTGGATTTATTTTTGATTTTCCGGTAAAAGCCGCCACATTTGAAATGAAAAACTCCTGGCACTTCAAGGAGTTTATTGCTCTTTGCACTCAAACAAGGCTTCAAAGGGCTTGAGAGCGAGTTAGACCCACAGCATGACAGAACCTTCACCATACTTTACTTGTTTTATACCAAACCCACATGTAGTGGTTCTTCCTTAAAAGCCCGATCTTAATCTAATCTGGTAAGAAAATTCAGTAAACATGGCAGAAGATCTTAACCAACTCCACATGTTTACATATATAATGTTAGGACAGAAAGATCTTTCTCCTGTACAACTGGTTGGCATGTAGATAGATAGCAAGTACAGTTGCTATGGAAATTTGGTGAACCCAGGGTGTCAGTCTGTACTGCAAACATTTCACCACCCTCTTCACTGCAAATGGAGGTAAAATAAGTCACAGTTTAGTTTGTCACAGTTCCTGTACTGTGCAAGTTTCAGTGAGAAGCTATTTTGTTGTAGCTCTTTCCTGACTGATGAAGCTCTTACATCTGCCATGTTTGAATGCCATGTTCTCTTGTCTTCCCCACTTACATATAAATACATTTTCACTACAATCCAGTTATTTCTTAATGTCAAATATCTTAAAGTTGGGATTTTCCTATTTGAATGAGGGCTTATAGATGCAAATGCTTTTCACCAGGGGGCCAATGAATAGCTGCTGCTTATAAATCTTACAATATTATGTTTAGAAACCATGAGAGGATGAAACTACATCACATCATCTTCTAACAAGAACCAAGGTCCAGTTTCTCACCTGAACAAATTGTCTCCTATCGTTTCTTCCCTCTTGCTCTGAAGCTGACCCTGGAAGGACATGGTTTCAAATCAAAGGGCCGCCGTCACGAAAAAGACAGAAATATAATAACATATAATAATAACCAAATAAGAGGGATTTCAGTACCTCAGCTGCACCTTTCAGCCATTCATCCAGATCTGAGTTCGTGCCCCTGTTGTGAACCAGCAGATCGGATCCTCCGATGATGTGCGGGAAGCCCTCCGCACCAGGAAGGTGTTTCTGTCACACAACATGAAGTGGTGTTCAGATTAAATACACACTTAAAAATTACAGAAAAACATACATGAGATTGTTAAAATATACTTTTCAATTCTTTTGAGCTTCACTGTGTTAGTAGTCTGAATAAATATAATCAGATTTTCTTTCAAATCTACCAATCTGCTTTTATTTAACAGAAATCAACTAATTGTTGAGACTTTAACATTCAGAGAAATTATTTACAAACTCAGCTATGATTGTAGGATTTAGATTGTCGTCTGACCTTGCGGAAACATTTGAAGTTCTTGGCGTGTCCGTTGTTCTGAGACTGTTTGGGTTTGGGTTTTGAAGGAGCAGTAACCGTGAGAGACCGAAACTCCACCATCAGCAACTTTTTGGGAAGATCTTCATCGATCTTTGACTCCTGAAAACAGACAATAATTTACTTAAAATTGATCTGATCAACATTTGTTATGTCAAACATTTAAGTTAGTAAATTTCTGTACAAAATGATTGTACTCAAAATGATTGTTAAAAGTTTAAATATGGTCAAATATTTAATCCTTTAACAATCATTTTGAGTTTATTTTTGTACAGAAATCACAAAATATTTGTGTATTTTAGCACAACTTATCTTATTTGACCTCTAATTTGCCTGTAAATTTAAAGATATAACAGGCTAAATATGAGAAATCCAATAATTTTTCCAGTCAGCGAACATATCAAGCTGAGCACTCTTCAGTGTGGATGCTGTTACTGAGTGAAGGCGACTCAAAGTTACAGATTATCAGGAAGAGTGAGGTTTTGATTTTGGTTGAAGTTATTTTTGATGGCTTTTCTTTTTTGTAGAACGTCATTTCATTTTATTTCAACTTACTTTCACTTCTTCCTTGATCTGCACAGGTTTGAGAGATGCTTTGGTCTCTTCTGCTGGCTGGGGAATATCTACTTGAAGTAGCTCTACGTCCTGCAAGAACAGAGAAGGAAACACAGATGGATATGTAGCTGCAAACTGAATCCAATATATTAACAGTTTCCCGTATTTGTAGACTGAGTCACTTCAGATGAAAACTGTCTTCACCTCAATAAAAGATGCATCATCATCTTCGAAAACCTTTTTCTCTGTAGTTTCACTGGCAGCAGGTCTTTTAGGGGGTCTACTAGAGGCATGATTAGGTGAAATGTTGTTGTCCGTCTTATTGGAGACGTCATGCCGGTCAGATTGTTCCCCGAGGTTCTGTTGGGAACGTTCCTTATCCAGACCCAAACCAGGCCTCTGACCTGCCCCTACCGTTTGCTCTTGGTGGACGCGCTGCTTCTTAGTTGAAGACTCCACAGTGTGTGAACTCTGCTTTTGTTTGGCCAAACCGTGGTGCACCATTACTTTCTCTTTCTGGCCATGATTACTTGGGGATTCGTCGTCCAGGTAGTCCATATCCTCAGACATAATTGACTCCAGTTCCTCCATCTTTATCTCCTCCTCCATCTCCTTCCTCTTTCTGCTCTGTGGTTCCTCTGTGAGATGATCTGCCATTCCAGAGAACAAATCGCTCACAGATTCAAGAGGCGTCTCGGACACAGCAGAAGGTCCCTCGAGGGGAAGTGATGGCATTTTTTTAGAAACTCTAAGTGAGTTTGTATCCTTCGAAGAAATTGATGATTCGGGAGCCGGCCGCTTCGGTGCTGACATGACATCTAAGGATTCTTCCTCCAAAGGTCTTAACAACACAGACAAGAAACATAAAAATGGGTTAGATATAAGCTTTTAATATTTTAACAATCTATATAAATAAACAAATTAAAATATGTTTTGTAACTAAAGCTTACAGCCAATATTTGAGCACAATAATCACAAATTAGTGCCCAGTACTTGAAGCTTGACTTTGAGAATAAAAATTTAAATGTTGTTTTCCATCTTGCTCTGGGAGTAAAACTCTCACTCTTGAGATGCTGAAAGAAAAAATATCTAAATATTTTCCTCTTAATGCAAAAGAGTTTTTAAGAAGAACAAAAAATATCTACGCTGACTATTTTCTGAACTTGAACAGAAAACAACAGTGCATGCAACATTCTCTTTTGCACCTATTACGTCAACTAAGTAAATCTGGACCCGTATCTATCTTTGCTGGTGCCAGTCAAAGGTATGTTTGCTCTAACTAACACAGGCTGTTCTATTTTTAGCATCTCTACAGACGGTTACCGTTTCCTGTTGACAGGCTGAAAGAAGTTGGTCAAAGTCGACTGTTTCTGTGGGGAGGTTTGTGGAGACGTTTTCTGTTTCTGAGAAGATTGTGTGTGAAGGAACGTCCTGCTGCCTCCATTGGTCTTGGGAGCAGACGGCGGGGGTCTAAAGTAGGTGTTCCCAAAACCTGAAACAATAAAAACCCTGGTTTTTGATAATAGTTGTTGCAGGGAAGAAATATCCTTTATTTTCCCACAGTGGGCAAATTCAGGTAAAGTAAGTGAGTAAACAAAAGAAGGACTTTTGACTTTCAAACAGGAGAAAACAGGATTATTTCAATATAAATACAAAGTATAAAAATTTTCTATTATAGTACTTCATTATCTATAAACAAAAAAACCTAAACCAGCCACAACTGATACATGAAATAGATGTACTTACTATTTTTCTAGTAATATGGACCCCTCACTAATGTGAACACAGAGGTTGGAGGGTGAAAACGGAAATTAAAATGCAAGGAAAAAGGAGTTTCCCTTAATGAACTGATCAATAAAAAATCTCCAATAAGGACTTTTCCATTGATTACAGAGAAGGGCATAAATAATTTTTGACATACAGTTTTTTAATAAAACAAAACATTCCTTTTAAAACAGTCACCAGTTTTACATCATTTTATCTTTTGTACAATCCTTGTCTCGTTTCAGAAACAAACATTTGGTTGAATTAAAGTTTTTAAAATCCAAATTTGCCAGGAGTTTGAATAGTTTTGATCACAACTATAAAATGTCTGAAAAGGCGTAACTGTCAATCCTACATGACGTCACCTTTTGGTTTGGGGTCAGGTTTCCTCCTCTGTGAGTCTGTGTTGTCGGCAACGCTGAAAGATGAGCTCATCGTGTCCTCCACTATCAACTCACTGGTTGATTTCTGAACGGTTGGTTTGGATCCGGGTAACTGAGCTGCTTTCTGGTTCTGCTTTTTCACACGACAAACCTCCATCCTGACAACAAATAACAATGAAGAGTCCAGAAAATGTATCTTGAACTACAGGAGTACGATATCATAACTTCACAGTGTGCAGTGCAAATACAGTAAATGCACTGATGCAATATAAGGCCGCCTATAATATTCCAGTGCAATGCATTCAACCTCTACTTGCTGATAATCTATGGATGAAGATCCTAAAGATGAAAATGCTAACGCTACAGAAAGTGGTGGGGAAATGGTAATGAAAAACAAAGCGTGTGAAAATGTGGGACACTCAATCAGTATCATTATCCGCCAGCTGTAACGTCATGTTCTCCTAGCATTGTGCGGCTCCAGCTTGTACCTTTGTGACGTCTCTGTGTTGACAGCGTAAGCGGTGATGTTCTGAGATGCTGTTGGTAGCACAGTTTCATCCACAGTCACGCTCTGTGACAGCGAAGCACTGGGGATTCTGGGTTTTACTTTTTGTGCAGGATCTAAAACACAAACAAATTGATCACAAATAACATTACCCACAGAAAAAGTGAGGAAGAATTTTTTTTTTTTCTTTCATGATGATCCACCTGAGTCTATGATCAGGCAGGACGGATTGCAGTACTTTTCACAAGATGCATAGATGGCAGCCAGACCAATCTCCGACTCTGTGATGACTCGAAGACCTTTTCTGTGTTCGTGGTCGAGGGAAAAATATTTCTAAGTATTTAATTGTTAAAACAAACTTTACGCATCTTTCTTCAAGAACAAGTTGAAACCTGTGGATGATGCTCTTCACAGAGTTTGCCCACTCTGTGGCTGAAGGAGGGAGCAGAGTTTGGGAGCTGCCAGTGGTAACCTCAACCACACAGCTGTGAGGAGACTCCAGCAGGTCGCGGGGGAGGGAGCCCTCCTCCAGCAGCCGACTGCTGCCTCCGCCAAAACTCACCGCTGTGCCGAGCCGCTTCAGCTGCACAAGGCACAGGAGAGCAGCAAGTAAATAAGAGTGATCATTAAAGCACCAGAAACATGCTGCAGACAGGAGCTTTGTTTTTTAAGAGAGTAACTTTCCATATTTACGTCCGTAGAGCTTCTGAATTGAAGCTGGACAGACACAGTCATATGTGAAACAGTTTAAAATTTAATTTGTTATCAGATTGAAGTCAAAAATACCACCAGTGAACACTTTCTAAATGCTGGGATCTACCACAAAAGTTAAAATACAGGTTGTTATTATTCTGTTCTGAAACTAGTCCACCTTCCTGGTAAAGATGCTCTAAAAAGGACAGACAGGAGTCATCCAATGCAGCTCACCAGCGCCCTCCCCTGAAGAATTAAATATTACTGTTCTCCACTACAGGATCTAAGCCTTTTAAATCTCTCAACATTAGCTGCTAATTTTAAAATTTTCCCAAACAATAGACAACAAAATCTTAGTCATTTTGACAAATCCATAAACCTGGTCTGCATGTTGACATCCACACCTAGAGTTTTTAAAGAAAGGAAAAAAAATATTGCATAAAGTAGATCATTTTCCTCATTTCTACTTCACAGTTTCAAGCTGCTACAATATAAAAAACAAGGATGATGAGTGAGGTCTCCAAACAATCCAATGATTAGAAATGTAAGGCAATCATTTGAATAATTTAGAGAACAAAACTCATTAGCCACCTCTATTCTTTTGTACTTTGCTTCTGCTGAGCCAGTCTTCTAAAACTACTACTACAACTTTTTAGAGTAGTTTGGACAAATCTACAACAAACGGCAAAGATAAAAAGTCGAATGACTTAAAATGTTACTTAAGCACCAAGAGGTTGGTGGAGATTTTAGCTAAAACCTTGACAGTGATGATCAACGGAAAGACGATGAATCTCTTAGCTCTTGTAACTCTGCAGGATCTTTTTCTTAAAGACATGACTTTTAAACACATAAAAAGGAGTTGGGTGTCTAATCTTTTCTACTTAACATCCAGAAAAGGTATTAAAGTAGTTAAGAAGCAAATATTTAACTAATAGACATCAAATCACATATCTTTTCAAAGTTTTCTGAGAATTAGTTATGGTCTGCAATGGTCAGCAAAAGTGCATTACTTGTAACAACAGCCTAGCAACTAATCATGTTTTTCCCAGCAGTAAATGCAGCTTATTTTGGACGAGCATCATAAAATACGTCTTTAACAAAAGAAGAAGACACAAACCTGTTTGGATGTGAGGAAAACGAAGGTCTTTCCAGTAAAAAGCCGTTTCCGAGCCGGTGTCGTTGCAAGGTTAACGTCCTCTTTACTCAAACTGGGCTCATCGATTTCAGGGACAAAACTTAAAAACCAAAAACAGACAATATAATGCATCCAGGAGGTTACAGTCAGTATACGGCTCAGTAAAAAGGGGATTTGCTGTTACCTCTCCGGTTTGGGAGGAGCTGATTTTTGCTGCGCAGCTCTGCTCAGCTCTGAGAAGTACTCCGGCTTCACAATGGGACGACAACACAGCAGAGCAGAGATCGTCTGGGTAAGTAAGGTGGACAAAGCATTAGCACAAATCTGAACCAAACATGCCAACCAGGGCGAAACAGACACTGGATCCGACCTTTATGGTGACTTTGACAGTTGGCATGGCCAGGTGGGTGCAGTCCGGAGTCCAGCTGTTCACCAGCTTCCCACCCAGAGCTGAAAGGGCCTGAGAGAGCGACGTCTTCCCAGCGGCGTCCAAACATGACGAACACACCACTGGTTTCTCCAGGAACACCACATTGAATCTGCTGTGAAAAACACCAAAGGTGACATTGTCCCCTGACGACAGCTCAACAGGCGCCGTCAGCTGCTGGCTGTTGACGAAGGTGCCGTATTTGGACGTGTCTTTCAGTGTCAGGGTCTAAAAGGCAAAAAAAAAAAAAAAAAAAAAGAGAAAGTAGCAAGTGCAACACAGTTTTCTAGTTAATTTCAGCACACATGAATGCAAACCCACAATCATAACAGTGAGACAAAAGTGTGAACGACTATTAAGGGTTATAGGAAATCTAATAGAAAAATAATGAAAAGGAACACAAAGGAAGAACTAATATTTAGAAATAATGTTTATCAGGATGCTACTATTTTTTGTTCAACTGAAAAGTGAATGCTTGGTAAAAACTTTCTATCTTAATAAATTGGAAAATTATTCAAATATTAGTTTGTATCAGTAATTTACCACGCAGGGATATATTTCAGACATTTAATTTTGATGATCGTGGCTCACAGCTAATAGAAACCTGAAATGTTATTTCTCAGAGAATCTGATTACATAAATGATTTTGAATATATAAAGGTTTTGATGAGCCCTGATTATGCAGTAGACTGCTGATATGGCAGCTGTTCAGCAGACAATAACCGACACCCTACCCGGCAAGGTAAGCCATGGAAAACCATGCAGAGGACGCTGTATTTGTTGGAAAGTTAAGCAAAAAGAAAAAATGTGATAATCACAGTGTGGAGAGAACTGCCATGAAAAGCCCATTTCTTTTAAGAGCTTGGTGGAGATTCATAAGGTCTAGACTGCAAGGGTCCCCATATTACGACGTATAGAGTCTGATTTCATCTGTTGCATTATTTCTTTTAAGCCACTTCTGAACTAGAGAAAGTGTCAGAAAATCTTTGCTACAATACATGGACATGCTTCTCAGAAGGCTGACATTTTTGTATCAAAAACCTTTTGTCTTCTTAGGACAAAATTTTCTGAAAGACAGAATTTTACATTTTCTTTCACTGTAAACCATAATAATTAAAATAACATAGAAATAAGCACGTACAAATGCACCATTCTGTGAATAATTGTCTATGGAACATGTGCCTTTCAAATTTAAATGAAATTACTGAAATAAATTAACTTATGAATTGATGGTCTGATTGTGATGCAACTGCAAAAGACTGAAGTATTTTGTGTTGAACTTTTAATAGACAACAGCTCCTCCTGCTGTGCAAAATTGTAACAACAGGACAACATTTCCAAAATGGATTTCACCACCTAATATCCCCGTTTAATAATGCAAACACGTGCAAACAGAGAGAAAAAAATATTTACATCAAAATGTAAACATTGATTTATGATCTTTAATCTCATATTCATTCCTGTTTGAATCAGGATTCAGGATAAAAATCAACCCAGGAGGAAAACTAAGAGGCTCTAGCTACTGTTTGCATTGCTCCACTTTGTTGTTTCTAGAGAATAGTTTGAATGAATGTCTGGCTCGCTGCCATAATATTAGAATCGAGACAGCTATCTTCCAGCTGAGCCCTGTAGCAACGGTTACAACTAATTTATATTCAATTGGATGCTAAAGCACAAAAACCCACATTGTTTACATGGGAAACTTCCAGGTAATGACAGGTTCAGTCTTAACGTTGAGGAATGAGACAAAGTTTACATGAAACACCCTGAATGTCTGGCCGCACTAACAAGATACTAATTTTATCTCACTTTTACAGTATTTAAGAACATATGAATATTATCACCCCTGTAAGTAACTAAAAATCCAGTCTATTGACTCCAAAATAACGATTTTTATTCTCTGCTTGCAGCGTTTTACACCAGCAGTAAGTTTAGATCTGCAACAAGCTAATTCAATTGTATTCAAGGAGCTCTTTATTTCTCTCACCTGATCGGTCACAGTGAGCTGAGCATGAGACCTGCTGATGGACTGGTCACTGGCAAGAAGAATGTCACAGTTTTTCCGGCCAACAACGTACTCTTTACCAGGGAGGAGATAGAACGTCTCACCTGCGAAGAAACAAACAGCAACTTGAAACCTAATAAAAAATAAACCTAATATAACCCGACAAAGATGTTCCAGTGATTCAATTAGCACAGCTGGTCAGTCGGCAAAACAATTAAATGTTCTATTTGAAGAAGACTTAAAGTTAGCCGTGTTCAGTGTCAGTGAGGTGAAAGATGCCATTTAGAAGGAAATTGTGTTTTGAGAGGCCTGTCCGTGCTTCGGTCAGGCTGCAAGAGAGTGCAAAACCTGAAGTAACACGAAGGCTGAAGAGAGAACATGAAAGCTGCTCTGTTTTGTGCTTTAAGTTTTCAGAACCTGCTGGATCAAAGTCACTGAACTGTCGCTTGAACATGCAGAGAAAGATGAGAGAGGGTTCTCAAACAACTTTACTGGGATAGGGAAGGTGTCAGCTGATCGGTAAACATTTTTACCTTATCATAGGACAGTACAGCAGCTAATATCTGTATCAGAGTTGAACCTGTTTGCATTCCCACGTTATTACACTGTTAAAGGAAATGTGGTTAATACTAACTTTCATGTTGTACTTTGTCCTTTACTCAGGGTTTTCGTTTTGAATTGACTACAGATAATTCAGTCACGTGACAGCCTTCTGTAGCTCACTTTTTACAGATCCGCTTTTATCTTGCTATTTTTACGAAGACAAGTTAAGAAAAATACTTGCTCTTAACTTAACTGGAAACACAATAAAAAGACACCTTCTTTCTCACTATCTGAAGTTAAATAAGACCAAACTTATCTCGCGTTAGGTCAGAATTACCAAAATTACTTCTATTTACCAAATACAACAATAATGAGAGAAATTATGTTATCATATACTGTCTGTCTAGGTTGTTGTGTCCTTGGGAAAAACACTTAACCTGCCTTGCAAGCTCCTAGAGTTCGATTATATGGTAGCCTCATTTCTGTCAGTCTAGCTGTGGCTACAAACATTTCCCTAATATACTGTTGCACGAGAAAATCAAAAGATTAAACTGTCCAACATTCAGAAAAATGACATAATGTCCAAACATTAAATGTTAAACTGTACAGTGGTTAATTTATATGTTAAATGCCAACATGTGTGACAGCATAAATAGAGAACAAGCAAGAAAGAATGAACGTATTTTTGAAGAGCTGCCAAATCTCTGTCTCCAAAAAAAGAAAATTTAAAAAATGGTAGCATGGTTTAATTTTGGGGCTGCACAGTGGCGCAGTTGGTAGCACTGTTGCCTTGCAGCAAGAAGGTCCTGGGTTCGATTCCCGGCCCAGGGTCTTTCTGCATGGAGTTTGCATGTTCTCCCTGTGCATGTGTGGGTTCTCTCCGGGTTCTCCGGCTTCCTCCCACAGTCCAAAAACATGACTGTTAGGTTAATTGGTCTATCTAAATTCTCCCTAGAGGTGAGTGTGTGTGTGTATGGTTGTTTGTCCTGTATGTCTCTGTGTTGCCCTGCGACAGACTGGCGACCTGTCCAGGGTGTACCCCGCCTCTCGCCTGGAATGTAGCTGGAGAGGCACCATCAACCCTCCTGACCCCATTAGGGACAAGGGTGAACAGAAAATGGATGGAGCAGAGCTAGCTGTAATAAACCACAATATTTCTGAAAGAAAAAAACTTTAGACAGAAGAAACTGAAGTGGATAGATTTTATTTTAATGTAAAACACCATCTTAAGAGAAAAAGAAACAGAAAATTTGCATCTCAGGGCAAAGACCTGATAGGAACTCTGAATTAAGGCGGTGGAGTAGTAATGATGTGGGCTTATTTTTCACCCACAAGACATCTTGACCTCTCCTCTATGCATACAGTAGGCTTTCTTCTGCCTTCTGTGTGTCAGATGAAGACTACATGCTGTTCTTAGTTTTTCCACACAAAAATCTGCTGTTTCAGCTTCATCTCTGTTTAGTAAGTAATAAAGCTTAACTTCAAACACTTATCGCAACTTTATAATTAGCTACACGAGATGAGTAATCTCGATCCAAAAGTTATTCGTAAACACACCCCACGTGTTTAAGACCGTTTCACTGTCTTCAGTATTTTGCAGTAAATGCCCCACCTTAAAGGCTTTTAACCAAACTTGAACCCGTTAGCCCGCAGCTAGTTTTGAATAAAGTCGTTCAGGGTTGAAGAAAGTTACCTCCGGGCTGCTGAGGAGTCAGTATCCACATGCTTAAGCCTCTTCTTCCCGGTTCATTAATTGCAACAAGCGAAAGGAGAGAAACAGGGGAACATTTTTAGGATAAACAAATCCTCTCCACGATGAACACACTCCCCGCCACTGCTGACGTCATAACTAAGCGCTGCTTTTATCAAAATAAAAGTCCAGGTTGAAACGCTGGGAAAGATAAGTGAAAGGAAAAGTCGTGTGTTTATGTTTAAATGCATTAAATGAAACGTGTGTGATTTGTTAAGTGAAATTCTTGTGTTTTATAAAATAATAATAAAGTGGAAAAAAAATTGTTTTGTAGTTATTTTTGGTACAGTCAACAAAAGAAAATGAAAGTGTATTCTAGAATATTATATAAAATGTTTGTATATGCACCAGTCATTATTTAGGTCAATTCCTAAATTACTGATCATAACAATTCATTATCATAACTTCATTCATCGTCAGAGTCATACTTTATGTGAATATGTAGTGTATAAAAGAAATGAAAGTAAAAAATAAATAAATAAATAAAAAAAGTAAAAGCATTCATTTTTACTGAGCCGAAGGAATAAGACGTATGCATAGGCCACTAATGTAAGTACAGAAGGAATGACAATTATTTTCTTAAATAACAATAAAAGTGATACAAAAACTTGTAGGCTACTCTGATGAAAGAATAAAGTATCAATGATTATGTTAACAGCTCAGAAGCCAATTAGTATTTATTTTGTTTACATTTTTTTCTTTGAAATAAAAAAAATACAATGTGGTTTAAATAAATGAATAAATAATCTGTATGGTACAAACAAAAACAAACAATTTTTTTCTTTTATTGCTGTTTGGTCAGTTCTATTTGCCAAAGCGGCATATGTGTCTTTTTTGCACCCTGTCTGAAAGTAGCATAATCAACACTACAACAAGGTAAATAACAAAATAATGCAACTCTCAGTTTAAGTCAAAAGGATAAATAATAGGAAGAACTATAACACTTATGTATAAGCATTTAATTTATTAATAGCTCTTATTTTAAATACCACTTTGAACAAAGTAAAAAACTCTTTCATAGTCAACAGATGCACAAAATAAAAATTGGTCACAATGTTAAAAAGGAGAATCACGATCGTGTTTTTTTTTCTTTGTTATATCTCAACAACCTTCACATTTTTAATGTTTTTTTCTTTTGCCAGAATGGCTTAAATTAAA
This sequence comes from Xiphophorus maculatus, assembly GCF_002775205.1. Lineage (NCBI taxonomy): Eukaryota > Metazoa > Chordata > Actinopteri > Cyprinodontiformes > Poeciliidae > Xiphophorus > Xiphophorus maculatus. Next base: position 17,329,296 of record NC_036445.1, read on the forward strand.
ATAAAGGACCATTGTCAGATTTCCATGGCTGCCCAGCTGTTCTGAGACGTCCTTGTCCCCAGAGACAGGGTAATTTGTGATTGACTCTCATCACAGCAACACTGGTGCAAGAGTCCGGTTTACGAATGACTTCACACCATTCTGGGTAGTCAACGGGCTTGGTCGCACTGTGGGGAGGAAGAAAGGTAAATTAGAGGAAGACATCAAGTGAAAATGTCCAGAAAAGGTTTATTTGAACTGCATAAGAAAACAAACTCACAGGTCACAACATCCCACTCCAAAAGGCTCCATGCAGACACACTGGTAGCAATCACTGGTTATCCAGCTCTCCCCAATGCCATACACCTGACCCATGTATTCACAGCTTGCTGATGAGGACAAGACAGAGAACCGTTTACTTAAACAGAACAGTAAAAAATTATGTGCTAAGAATTTTACTTGAATGAATGACAAATACACTGCCAGTCAATAATCATTTTCAGATTTGAAAGTAAAGCTTCTCAAAACATTTTTAGTTGATTATGTGGTATAGTATGGCAGTAAAAATTTATTTTTTGAAGTTGAGTGTATCATTAAACACAAAAAACACAACATGTAATACTATATTAAAAAGTATGCTTTCTAATTGATGCATTTATTAACAAAAATGTTATTAAAACCTACCTTTAGTGTTGAAGAAGCATTCACCACTGTTATACACACAGAAGCACGGCAGACTGACTCCCAGGAGCAACAGTGAAGCCAAAAGTACTTCTCTTGTGTTGGCCATTTCTGGGGAAAACAAAGGTTTACAAAGGTTAATGAGAAAAAAACCCACTGAAAGCACAATAATCCAATCAAAGGTACAAACCTGGGTCAATTTTTCAGCACTCCTGATTAAATCTCTCTTCAGACCTTACAGTGTTGTCAGTTCTTCTCTTCTGTTTGCTCTTCGTTGCAGTCACCGTCGTGATGCCTTCATGTTCCCTTCTCTAATTCTATTATTTTCTTTTTAAGTCTCCCCACCTCCTCCTTGGTGCCCCAGATGAACCGATGCACTTTCTCCCTTTGGTCTCAGATATTTATACTGCACCGCTACAGACTCATCAACCCCCACTCATGTATTACCTCCTTCTATCTGCACACAAACACAGACGCATGAACACACAGGCATTATGTTCGTCATTGCTTCTCCCCTCCTGAGCATACAGTGTGGAGGCTTTCAGATAACGTTTGTCTCAATGGATCCCATTTGACCCCATCTGTTGCAGCCCTGTTCACATCGTCCGTGAGATAGTCAGCCCATAGCTGATTGTTTAAGCTAAAAAGCTGCATTTATGTGTGTAGGAAGGTAAACAACAACCTTTGACCTCCCGCTCAAAGTAAAATTTAGAAAAAGGCAAGTGTCTCTGATTGTTCAAATGCATCTTTGTAAAAGTAAGGATATTATTTTTTTTCTTAACTACTTAAAGGAAGATTTTATTCAGTTGGTTTGGTTAATAAATACTTAATTAGCAAATGTGAGTCTCAACATGGTTTCATCTGACGACGTAGCTCTATAAATAGTCCTGTGCGTCAGTGTGAGGTTTGTTTTAAGAAAAAGCAACACAATGACCTATGAGGGTTTCTTTGTTGAGTTTAAGGTTATTTTTGGCTTTCTAACATTGGTTAAAAAAATGGTGATGGTTGTGTGATGGTCAGGATCTTTTCTGCAGCAGGATGACTCACTGTAATTGGTGGAGCCTTCATTTCTGCCCTGTTTGAAAATGAAGAATATTTGACCTTCAGTTTGTGACCAAAAACTCAAGTCACTTGTGCAGTGATGCAGAAGAACAATGATCCAAAGAACACCATCATATCCATGCATAAGCATCCACAAAACAAAATGAACCTTCAGGAGTGACCAAGTAAAAGTCTGAATTTAAATCTTATTTCTGTGACATGAACTTAAACAGTCTGTTTTTGCTTGAAAACTCTCTAGTGGGGCTCATTGGTCACAACTCAGTTTGAGTCTTTCTCTTAGAATTTGGACTGTTTTCCTGCATGAATGCAATAATTTTCTTTGAATAACACAAAAAACCTAATTAATTGTTCATCTGCAGCTTTGGAAAATAATTAAGAGACCACTTTAAAATAATCAGTTTCTCTGACTATACTTCTTATAGGTATATGTTTGAGTAAAAGGAACATTGTGCTTTTATTCTATGAACTACTGACAACATGTCTCTGAAATTCCTAGTAAAAAATTCGTATTTATTTGCAGAAAATGAAAAATGGTCAAAATAACAAAAGATGCAGTTCTTTCAGACCTCAAATAATACAAAGAAAACAAGTGCATATTAATTTAGAAACAACAATACTAATGTTTTAACTCAGGAAGAGTTCAGAAATCAATATTTGCTGGAATAACGAGGAGGTTTTTAATGGGGTTCAATGGAGTGGTCTGTTATTTTTTTCCAGAGCTGTATATGAGTGGGTGCTGTGATGCACCGGCTACGTCCAACATGTACTGCACTTCTTGTGTTTTTGTATGTAGAATCTGTTTTATATGACTGTGTCATTTCTGTACACACTGCTATGAATCTGAAACACAGTGGCGCAGTGGTGGTTCCTGGAAAAACACCTTCTTACCTTCTTACCTCTTCCTTATCCCACCCATGCCACCTAAAGACACATTCTGCCAAAAATAAAGAAAAACAACTAAAACTTAAAATCACAAAGAGTTTTTCATCATATAAGTTATTAGAGAACTATAAATATTTATTGTAATGTTGTGAATTAGAAAAAAAAGTCATTTTTAGAGGAGCACCTTTTATTTTGTACTTTTCTAGTTTTTCTCAGTCTACTGCGGGTATTGTGCCAAAAACTAACCAACAAACAAAAAGCAAAAAACTGCTGGCCATTGATTGCACATGTGTGCCACCAACTCATCTCTTTTTATAATAGGAATTACTAGCGCCCAGTTTGATTATTCTATGTCAAATTGTAAATTGTTCTTGTAAGGAGCTGGATACCTGTCCATTGTGTATATGCCCCTTAAAACCTTACACAGATGGATGGATGGACGGATGGATGGATGGACGGACAGATGGATGGTCGGAAGGATGGATGGATGCATTCATCCGTCCATGAATGGGTGGATGGACGGACTAATGGATGGATGGATGGATGAATGAAGGAAACGTCTTTATATTTGACTTTATATATTTTTCACTGACCACAATTTGCAACAAAATATCAACATGTAATAGAAAACCTTTATTTAAATAAATGCATTTAAAACATACAGTAAAGGTGGGGGTTAATGAAAATAAAACAACAAACATGCATGGCATCACGAAGCAAATGTTCTGTCTTTGATGATTTTAGATCAGAGGGAGCGATGACTGATCATATGACTGATCATATTGAAACACTGTTGTCAGCCTGGTGTGATGCAGAAAGGCTTTACTTAGTTTTCTGCCCCTTTTTAATTGGATGCACCTAAATAAAATCTGATTCACCCAACACTTATTAGGGATAGCAGCAAATACCATGTTGCCATAGATCTTTTCTAAAAACATTGCAGTTGAACGTCTCATTTAATTAAAAATCACATTATTCCTCATATTAGCTCCTACAGGTTCAATAGGATGAAATTAATAGTTCCCTTAAAAATTGTCTCTTACATAATAAAATGCCCTTTGGGAAAAAAAAAAAATCTGAATTCGTTGGTAGTTGTTCTGTTTCAGCCAAAAGCCAAAAAGCATCTTATCATTATATAAGAGCAGCTGATGAAATGTTAAAATTAGTAACTGAAGCATGCACTTATCTTTTTAATTGAAGCGATACATCACGAGTCACGCATGCGAAGACATTAACAAATCATTCGCCCTGCTTCTGTTTAAGTCTTGCAGAGAATAAATGCAGAATTCATAAAACAAACACACACACAAAAAACAGTTTTTAGAAGAATAATTATGGGACCTAACAGTGAGTTTCCTGTCAATCACATGGGCTAAAAGGCCTGATTCTTGCCTGCTGTAGTAAGACAAAGATCGTTATCTGGATATCTTGTTTATTCTTTATCTCAAGAACCAGGATCCCAGCTACAGCAGCTATTTGCTCATGGAGGAGGATCTTCCTGTATACTTAGAAGATACAGTGCACATTTACAAACTAAATGTGAGTTTTGGAGGGTGTGTGTTCAAAGACAAGCACAGTGACGCTTGAAAATTATTATCTCTTTGTTTTCCATTCCAACCTTTGTTCGAAACATTAATAATTTACACAGACTTGGTCAGAGTAGGTCATGAATTTATTTAGAAAGCTTTGCTCTCATGATGTTACAAACCACTGATGTAAAGTGTAGCATCTTTTTACCTGAGCAGCCTCTCTGCAGAAGATCAGAAGTCAGTGCCGGACTCTGTAGGAATATGTCTGATATTTAGTTGATACGATGAAGCACAAGAACAACCGAATATCAAACATATCACACAGCCTCTGGCTAATTAGTGGCGGGGTCCAGCAGACTGGTAAAACCTGTTGGGAACAAAAAAAAAGAAACTCTATCATGAAAACAATTCAGCAATCTCCCCTAAAAGATATCACCGACTGCCGGGCAAAAAGACGTGAACAACCAGTTCTGTAGGAAATGACACAGGATCAGCCTTCAGGGCTCTGGGCCTCCAACGCTGGGAGTCAGAGACCCTGCTGACATTTCAGATTATGGTGCGTTTGCTTCAGGGAGTGCAGGGTCGAATATCTCTCCTGGATCATGTAGAAACACAAAATGATGATACTCACCAGCTTCGTTTATCCAAAGATGTTACTACTGTCTCTTTTGCTTAAATTCAACGGCTAAGCAGAAACATTTCAGTGAGTTATAAAAAAATTTATTTGATGGTTTGATTAAAAAAGTAAAAAAGAAAAAAGAAAAAGAAACGCCTCTCACTGATTTTGGAGTTTAAATGCTTTACATTGGAAGGGCAGCTTATATTTATACCCGTTGTTTGAGTTTAGGGGGTTGGACCCAATAATCACTCTTTTGGGAACATAGAAACTCACACTGATGTAATTAGACACGTATTGATCAGCTGCTCTGGCCTGCAGCCTTTCCTCCACGCATTAGCCTGATCAATACATGTGATCTTCATCCAACTGTGAACACGCTCATGCAGTACACACACATACACACACGCCAGCACACACATGAACGCATATGCAGAGTCAAATAACTTTCAGTTTTTGCCTGTAGGGAGGACAAATGTCAAGCAAGATGGTCACTTGATTATGTCCTTTGTTATAGAGATAAAACACTAAATGTAGGAAAAAATTAGACACATCCAGTTCAACCAACTCCCTTCAGAAGTCAACTAAGTAGTAAATAAAATCCACCTGTATGTAATTATAAATACAGCCCTTCTGTGAAGACCTTAGAGGTTTGTTAGATAACATTAGTGAACAAATCGTCATGAATACAGCAGACAGGTTAGGGTGAAGATACAACAAGCATGTGGAAGACAGGGCTGTGGTTGGATGAGACCAACTTTTCTTAAACAAACCATCCTGAGAGCGGAACATGGTGGTGGCAGCTTAATAACAGGAAGTCCTGGAACAAAAACAACTAATAAAACCAGTTGAGACTGGGGTGGATGACTAACAGCAGGATAGTAACCCTGAGCATAGAGCTACATTGAATGTAGCTTCAAAGTAGATTCATGTGTCGAATGGCCCAGTCAAAGTACAGACCCAAATGCGATCTAGACTTTTAGCAGCATCTAAAAGTGTATGCTCTCTACCTGATCTGATCAGGCTTGAGCCATTTTACAAAGAAGAACAGCCTAAAATGTAAATTTCTAGAAGTGCAAAGACACGATAGATCCATCATTTATTGTTATTTCAATATCACTGCCACCCAATATGCAGGATTCTCTAGGAGTGCAATGAGTGTTAGCTAATTATTTTCCAGGCTCTCTGCACCCTGTTATATTTGGTGACCCTTCTTTCTGACCAAATATAAAATTTTTGAGAAGGCATTTGGAAAATTTAACATCAGAAGAAAGAACCTTTTAAATAAAACTTAGTGTTTGAGATGAAAATTATGAATTTTTTTTTTTTTTTAGTGGTCAGACTCATTATCTGCAGTCTATGTTTGCTATGAACCTAAAGGAAGATGAGAGTAACATTTAATAATGTTTTGTTTTGAGTTTTACTTGTCAAGTGGTTGTGGTGATCAGTGGTGAGAAAAATGCAGCAGGCTCAGGATATGATGAGAAATGGTGTTTTAATAAAGTAAATCCAGAAATAAACACAGTCCAAAACAGTCCCAAGCCGGGCAGCATGGGCGAGCTGAAGCCAGGGCTCGACGCCGGTAGCAACCGGTAAACGAGGGACGAAAAACAGACTGGGCACACAGGAGCAGAACGACAAATGCCAAGGGCGGCAAGTAACGACAAGGACCCAACGAAGACGCAGAGACACAGGTGACATTGAATACACAGGAGGTAATAAGGGAACGAGACACACCTGGGAACAATCAAGGGGAAGACAGGACAACATGGAAACTCAGAAGACACGGAAACTCAAAATAAATACAGTACATAGAAAAACACAGATCCTGACATTACTGTTATCACAACATTCACAAATATCATATGCTTTCCTAACATTGTGCAGCTGTATTACCTGAGAGCAAATTTTCAGTACTTTGTGTTTGTCTACCATATGTAATCATATTATGAACAATATTTTTAGATTTTTTGACTTGTAAAGTCAAAAGCATTTAGAAAATAGTACGAAATATGAGCATAAGGACTATATTTTATTTGTGTTCAAGAGAGATCTTTGACTTGTACTCTGTTTTTAATGACTGTATTCAAAGGTTTCATAATGCATCAAAATTCAATTGTTTTAAATTATGTGTTAGATGTTGTTTTACATGCATTGTGCCACTTAAGCACAATTTACAACGTTTGGGATTTGCAACGGAATCAGGATAAACTCAAAGGTTGCACCGTCCTCCGTTTTCAGGCTCTCGGACGTTGGGCTAATAGTGATTGTAGGCAGGCATATGGTTGGACTCTCACGTGTGAAATCAACATCATCTGCCAGATGCCTGCCAATAACAACACAGTACTTTCACCTCTACATACACTGTAGGTCATAACTGTGTTTGCAGTTAATAATTGATGCAATTCAAAAGCGATCGCCTTTGTAAACAAATAAGACGTCTTGTAGTAATGAATTCATGGATTCATCATTAATACAGAAACAATCTATGCTCTCCGTTTTAAAATTTACAGCTAATGTAGCAGAACGAGTTTTGCATTTTTGTATGTAAAAGAAAAATCTAATTTCTCATTCATGGACAACCCAGATATCGGTCAGGCTACTGTTTCAGTCCCGCTCTATCACCTCTGCATCCTCTCCTGCTATGACCTTGACAGCCTATTGGGGCGTGATGATAGCTCCCCGATCCCTGATCGCCTGTTGTGAGCCTGGGGGTGACAATTAGGCAATCCTCCATCTGCAACAGATGAAGGACAGTGTGAGAAATAATGGACAGTGTAGAAATCAACAAAATATTGCATATCATTTAAATGACAAATACAGTGTCAGGCAAAAGCATCCACACACATTTTTGTCAACTTCAGATTGCAAATTTTAGTGAATTTAACTGGAACTTTGCAGGAGAGATCAACATAAAGTAGTGAATAACACTGAAGTGTAACAAAAGTAATACATGGTTTTCAAAGCAGAGATCACATTTTACACAGGGACTGTTTCATATGAAGGCGATGGTTTAGAGATTTGAAATAGATGAAAACCAAACATTTAAAAAACACTATATCCTTGTTCGTTCATTTCACAATGATTCACCTTGAGTTTGTTTATCAAAAGAAAAAGGAGTATGAATGCTTTTGTAAGACGCTCTTTTATTTATTTCAAGTTTAATATTTCACATTAACCATTTGGGAAATCTCTTTTAAAGACTTCAGAGGAAAATAAATGCAGACATATCCCATGTTTTATTATGGAGTGATTTATTATGAACAAACAGCAAAAAGAGAATGTTTTATTAATTTATTCAAAACTAACATCTAAATTGAGATAACCGTACTTTAAGATTAACCTGTACCCAAATCAACCTGCATTTAGTTGGACTTTCAACAGATAACAGGCTCATCAGGAGTGATAAACATTTCCAGCTACTCTTTCCCTCTGTTTCTCTCTCTGCTGTTCTCTCTCTCTATCTCTCTCTGTCTCTCTTTCTCTCTTTTTGTGTGCTACACGCTCAACAGCACACAGGCCTGAGGCAGAGTCAAAGAGGAAGAGAGATGCAGGCAAGGTTAACAGTGATTATTCAATACCTATCTCTATGTTTTGAAAATTGAAGTCAAAGGAGTTATCTAACAGAGAGAGGAATGAAAATCTGAAGCCATTGCTAACTGACGGAAACTATAGGAGCTAAAGGCCAACAGAGAAAGCACAACATAAACCGGAATAGCATATCCAAGCAAATGGTGACTCTGCAATGAATCAATAGAGTGCTGAAAACCGAGCACTGACATTCTGCCTTGTTCTTTTTTTCACTGTCAGTAATTTGTTTCGATGCCTGTCCTCTGAATTTACATAAAGTCAAATATCTGCCAACTACTAAAACAAATCAGCTCTTATGTGCATTTCTGTGTGTCCCTGTGCTCTATATGACATGCAGAGTAATATTCTTCCTGCTTTCTGAAGTTGTGTACATGCATTAATCATTACCAGCGCAGCAAAGATTCAGGTTTGACAAGTATGTATTTTACAGCCACCCATCTTTTTAACACACCCTGATTGAAGTGTATTGTGCAGTTACTGAATGTTGACGGTGCAGCAACTGTACCATTCATTCGCCAGAGAAAAACACACAAAGGGTCTCATGTTCTTGAATCATTGTGTCGTTTGTCTTTTATTTTGAAACTATTAACCATAACTTTTGCTTGATTTTGGTCAGGTTTACCACTCAGATCATGCTTATGCGATTTGCGGTATCTAGATATCTCTTTTGTAAGTTCAAAGTTCATTTGAAGTGTAATAAGTCTTTCTAAGTCTTGAGATGCCTCGCCCAAACAGGAATGTGTGGATAAGCTTGAAGGACAGCATCTTTCCCTGAACATGTCAGTCAACGACTGAACTACCCCATCAGATAATGTAGAAGACATTCCAGAAACATCCAAAGTTTCATCTTAAGCAACTTACTGAACCAGTTTACACGTAGAGACAGACACTAGCTGTTAGCCTAGCTGGTTTAGTGACTTTAAACTTGTCAATACTTAAACCTGCTAGCTTTCACATATTCCTCTGTTTCTACCTATTGTGAATTGCTTGTTATGGATGATGTCAGTTTAAAAGAATAAAGTTTTTTTTTTATTTAATTATGTCATCATGTTATGCTAAGAAAAACATTGCCAGCCTTGCTATGTTGAGCAAGCATTCGCCTTTCAAAAATGGCTAATAATTACTTTATTTTCACTTTATCTATTCAGTTTATTTCAAGGAAATTTTACTTTAATCCTTTTAAGACAAAGTTTATGGGCTGATAATTACATAATTGAACATACACTCTCTTAATGGACTGTTGTAACTGTTAATTAAATCCACAGCGGTATGCTAACATCATAAACTAGCAATCATATTAACGTTTACTGAGATTTCTTTTCAAACGAGTCCTGTGAACAAAATGTTCTGATTATTCCACTGGTTATATATAATGCTTATTCAATGAAAACTTAGTTCTTTCAAAATTGTTTTACTTTTTTGTTTCTCACCTTGCAAAGACATTGTTAGCCTATCAGACTAGTTCATAAGGCCACAATAGCTTATAAATAAATTGTGCATTTTTGCAAAATAAATGTTTCAGACTAATCAAAGTTGTACTACACTTTAATAGCATGTACATAACGTATCATGTCCATTCAGTAAATATAAAGTCATTTTAAAGTGTATCATTTCATCATTCCATGCTAACTAACACCAATCTAACTAGGACTAGGTGGTGCAACTCAAAATGAACTGAGATGTTTAAAAGCATGGCATATTGTTTTATAAACTCCTTGGGGGAATTGTGAAAGCAGTTGATTGTGTTGTATTTTATTTTATTTATTTATCAGTGTAAACAAAGAGACACTAGATTTTCACATATGTATTTTTTAAAAACGCTTGAAAACTATGCATCATTTTTCTCCATCTTCACAATTTTTAACTACATTGTATTGGCTCATGAAAAAATTCCCAACAAAATACATTTACATCCTTAAGTTACGTGACAAAATGTAAAAAAAAAAAAAAAAGTTTAAGGTGGCGTGACTAATCTAGCTGGGGACTTTAAGTCCAAGCATTTACTAACGTGTTCCAGATAAAAAAAATAAATAAACCTGAAAATCCCAATCCCTCTAGTAATTTCTTTTCAGATGTGCAATCCAAGTTTATTTTATCCATATAGCAGAATTTTTGGGAAAGTGCTTCACATCCGTTCATCCATTACCCGCTGGTATCTTTGGCGGGGTTCACCCTGGACAGGTCACCAGTCCATCACAGAGCTTCCCGTTAACAACACAAATTTAAAAAAAAACTATCATATTAAAGCTGCTCAGGATTAATTTACAACAAACCCAACAAATTTCACAAAACAAAACCTGTGCAAAACAAACCCTGCACCATGACATGCTTTAACTTTTCATTCAGTTATGAAAACAGCATCTTGACAATTCTAATGAACAGTCATAAAGTCCTACCTCTGCTACATGTAACATTTAATGTCTTGAGGCAATCACAATTCAGATGACACTTGGTGGGAAACTGAGACATACGGCAAATTAGGACATAGTATGTCAAGTTACTGGTCGCAGAGTTGGTCTTTATCTCAGAACAAAAGCTAATTTTTAAGTTTACAAAGTTTGTTTTGACTTAATGATTTAGGTGGGAGAGAACATAACACCATTAATCTATTTATTTTTAATTAGGTTGATGCGGCTGATTTAATTCACTGTTTAAGTCTACAGACTATTGCACTGACCATTTTCAAGCTGCAGCTTGAAAATTAGAGGTCAGTTTGCAGAAATGTCAAGTGACTGAAAACCAAATCCACATGTATCCCTTTTTCTTGGATATGCTTCATGTCACCAGCAACATCGTATCCCAGCCAAAATAAAAGCCGGAATAGTTGTGTCCTTGTGAACATATCTGCTGAGCTTGAGATGTAGAGGAAAAAATGGTTGTTGTGCACATTTGTATTTCAAGGCATCTGTCTTTATGTCCACTTATTTGGCAGGGTTCACCTATTGTTTGGGAGCCGCTTCCTTTTTCTCCTCTTGCTTGGGGGGCTCTTCTTTTTTCTCCTCTTGTTTTTTGGGCTCTTCTTTCTTCTCCTCTTGTTTGGGAGGCTCTTTTTTCTCTTCTTGTTTCGGGGGTTCTTCCTTTTTCTCTTCCTGTTTTGGGGGTTCTACCTTTTTCTCTTCTTGTTTCGGGGGTTCTACCTTTTTCTCTTCTTGTTTCGGGGGCTCTTTTTTCTCCTCTTGTTTGGGAGGCTCTTTTTTCTCTTCTTGTTTCGGGGGTTCTTTTTTCTCTTCTTGTTTGGGAGGCTCTTTTTTCTCTTCTTGTTTCGGGGGTTCTTTTTTCTCTTCTTGTTTGGGAGCCTCTGCCTTTGGCTCTTCTTTAATGCCGCACATAGTCCTTGAAGGAAAAATTTAAAAAAAGTAAAAGTTAGAAAATGTGATCGGTAGACTTATTCTGCAAATTCAACTGAAATACAGGTATAACATTACTTTATTTGGTCTGGGTACTCTTTCAAGAAGTTGCACACTGGACTTTTTTCTGTCAGCTGCTTTTTCAGTCGATCTAGTTCTGCGTCCCACTCTGTCTTCTCCTTCTCAGTTTGGGCTGTGGACGTTATAAAAATTAAATGTTTCAGTATACCACTTGTGAAAAAAAAAGAGTTAGGGGGTTACGCATACACCGTTTCCAACATTTAGTAAAATGAAGCATTAATTACCTTTGAGGTTGCCCAATTTTGTTTCCTCTGCTGCCTGCTGATCTGTACCAGATTTCTGCCAATGAACAAGAAAATGTAAGCATATTGCTTGTAGTTTATTATTCATTTCCATTTCCAAACCACAGTTTTGCTTCTGGCAACAGGGCCTGCCTTAAGTTGGAAAATAAGACAAAATGTGACTTCAGAACTTGCAGAAAGAATACAAACCACTATAGCTAACATAGAGCAACAGGCAAACATTTAGTCCTGCTACTGACCTGCTGTGATGTCACTCATGCAAACAGAAGTCAAGCTTGATTTTCTGGTTTGTGCTGATTGAAGAATAAGCAAGACACTGACATTCCTTCACACAAAAAAACGTGTTCTCAAGGCTTTTGTTGGAGCAAAAATAATCTTTAAGAGTTAATCCAATAAGAAAATGACTCATAAGGCTACCGGTTTAACACAGAGGTTTGAGTTTTCAAGACATATTTTTAAATGTTAAAAAATAAACATGATTGCCTTCATTGTCCTACTATTATGTTGAATATCAAACCAGCCTGTTCAGTCTGACATCACATTAGACAGGTAACATATTTGGCTCTTGGGGGTGGGGAGGAATAGATCTGATCATGTGTAGACATGTACAGTATGTCCACACATATGTCTGTTGTTAGACATATGTCTAAAAATATTGAAAAGACTGTATAGTAGAATATGACTCTTAATAGATAACTACAAATTTGTGTCAATAGTAATACGTATATCAGATTGCCAATAGTCTCTTCAGATCTGTGTTTTAAATGGACGGGTCAGAAGTACATTGTATTAAATGATTGCGCTGATTTTATTTAACCAACTATAATCACCTGGGAACTCTCGCAGCCGGTTAAATCTCCAGCCGCCTTCTCTGCTTTGGTCTTCACAACCTTCACTTCTTCCTCCATGGCCTTCTGCTCGCCCTGAACCTTTTCCAGCTGGTGCTGCATCTCGATCTTCTCCTTCTGGTACTCCTGGAGGACATCGCTGGTCACCCGCAGCTTGATGTCCTGGAACCGGCTCAGCTTCTCGTCCTTCTCGTGGTCCCTTTTGCGCATCTTTAGTAATCCCACCAAAAGAACAGACGTCAGCAACGCCAGAGGGAGCACGAGTTGCACCTTCATCCTGCGCAAGAATAGAACACTTTCTTGTTTTGTGTCCTTAAGTTTCTTAGGGTCAAGGGGGTCAAGAGTTCTTCCTACAGGTGTCCGGGTTCTTCACTCTCCATGCGCCATCCGAGAGCTCCTCAACCTGAATGTGAAAGTTCCGCGTCCTACGGTTACACCTCCTCTCTGCATGGCAAATTGAAACCAATCCGCAACTCACCTGCGGTTGACTCACCCGAGCTTTCTTTGCTCACCTGCTTGGATCGGAGCTGTAAGCAGGAAGAAACGCCCCGTTCCCTCATCGCCGCTACAGCAGGAACAGGTTGCTGCACCTGTACCTGCGATGTCCTGGTTACACGTCAGACCTGCCACCTTTTGTCTCGCCACTTAAAGGGATAGTTAAGAATTTTCCGACCTGTTGAAAATGTTGAAAGTCGGAAATGGTGAAAGTTTGCACGGAGTTATCATCTTACGTGTACTAAGCAACTCTAATCTAAAACAAAAAGCAGGTGATATTTTAAAAAATCTATAAACCATTACATTTTTGGTGTCAATAAATAAGTCAATAAGTCAATAAATTGAAATTAGAGGCTTTACGAACCACCGTCCTGAGAAACATGCTGAACAGCATATGTAAAATGCTATCAGAGTAACCATATGTGTATATAATCGATATTCAAACTGTGCCTTTTTGTTGTGACAAAATAAAAATATGAAAAATGAGGAAGAAGATGTACACAATCCATGGACATATGTATGCTGTTGTGAAGCAGTCAAAAAAATGTTGATTAAGCAGTATTTTTGCATATGTGCAGGTGAAAATATTCTCAAAGGTGTCAAAAATAAACTCAACATTCATTTAGCAGTTATTTTAAAAACAAAAAAGAACAACTATTATTGTTGTTGATACACATTTGTGAAGTATACAACATTTCACAAAAGGGAATGATCTGAGCTCTAACAGCCTGATCATCTGCCGCCTTTCAACCTCTGCAGACTGCTGGCAGCACTCATGCATCTATTTTCAAAAGACAAACTGGTGCGGAGCAAAGTAACATATCTTCAGTCCCATAAAAAGATATAGGCTAGCATATTTTTCAGAAATGTGATTGATGTACTTGCTTTGGTGAGATATTGTATAGTGTAAAACGTGTTTTAGTACAACTTTTCCTATAAGAATGCACCTCAGAAATGTATAAATATTGATATATTTCAGCACATCATGCCTTCCTTACTTTTATTTGTTTTGGTTTTTTTTGTACATCCTAAACTAGGTTAGCACTCTAAGCAAGAAATAACAAGCAAACAAATATTGTACTTTCCCTATATTCCTCCAGGCATATGTATGTTTTTCTAGATTTGTGTGATGCGAAGGCCATGGTCAAGGGTCATGGGGCAGATTACAAGAAGACACTTTAAAATAAATAAAGCTGCATTTACTTAACACATTGGCAATTTCTTACACCACTTTACTTTTGTGCCAAAAGTGTATCTGGCCAGAAATACTTTACTTGTTCCTTTCCCAGGAAGATCTTTGAATGCCACACCTTGAATAAACAACTTAGTTTTTTGGGGGTTTTTTTATGATGGAGCTGTTTTAAGATGAAGAACTCCACTTTGGTCTTTGAAGTAGTTGCCTCAGTCTAACCAGCTAACCCGGATTTTTGAGGCTAAGCCAGTAATTTACTGGTGGTAAGATGTTCCCTATTTAATACCTTAATAGAAAGTCACTTAAAAAAAACCCTGAACTATCTCTTTAAGAAATCTAATCGATTTGCCCTTTCATATTTTATATAAAATCACCTTAAAGTTTTCTGAACTTTTAACAAAAGCCACACAAAGATTTAGGTAATTTTCTTGCAAATGAACACGTTTAATTATTAATTAAATTATAATTATGTAGCTATAAGGATTTTAAAAAATTCCAACATCAACTATTTTTTTGGAAAAAACGAAAATTCAAAGGCAATTTAAATATATGCGTTTTTCTTTTTCTTTTCATTATTTTTAAAAGCCTTCTTTTCTTTAGTGCCAGGGCAAAAAAAAAAAAAAAATTGTCACCAGGAAGCAGGTGTATCGACACGCCCAGCTTGCTCGGCAGGTAGAGCCGGTTACTACGACGTTGGTGTTCCTGATCTCGGGGAGAGAGCTGGTCACATTCTTCCAGGGATGAACAAGTGACCGCCGGCAGGTTTTACCACAGCAGACGGCCCCAATCAAAGTCTACCATCGATCGAGTGAGAACAAGAACAGCAACAACAACAAAAAAAAGATGAAGCTGGTGGTTTTTTTTGTCGCCGTCAGCGTGGCGGTTATGGTAGCGATGATTTTCCAGACTCTGCGTCAGGAGCTGAGTCTGCGTAACCTGAGGGCCCGCATGGTGGAGAGCTCTGCGGAGGTCAAGAGGAGGGAAGACTCCATCATGGACATGAAAAGTAAAATCCAGGAGCTCAAAACCACAGTGGATAACGCCAACCTGAAGCTGGAGGACATGAAGAAGGAGAAGTCAGAGAAGGAGAAGGCGCTACAGGAGTCTGAGAAAAGTCTGGAGACCTGCAATGCGGGGAAGGCAAGGCACAAATACTCATAAAGTTTTCAATGTTTCAGGTCCAAGCAGAGGCGGTTGCAGCATGATTTGTACCCTGGGCAAGCCCCCCCTTTTAATCTAGATTTAGGACATATAACAACAAGTTTCTTGAATCTCAATCTGATTAAAAGAATCTCTCAATCAAACCTTAAAATGTTTACTTTCAGCATAAAAGGTTTCTTTTACTTCTAATACGGTGCAGAATACATAAGAATGCTCAATCATCATGGAGAGACATGAAGGCAACTGGACAGCCAATTTGATTGAAATATGTTTAAAAAAAATAAAAATATTAAATACACAACAACTGAGACGGATGGAAAGGGGATTCAAACTGGCAGCTCCTCAGTTACAGGATGAACTCCTACCACTGTTGCCACTGTTGTCTCTATAATATATATTGTTTTGCACATGGCCTTTTTCTTTTCCACTCCTAACAAGTGCATTTGTATTCAACACTTTAGGGAAACGCTGAAAAGAAGAAGACAGAGTTGGGGGAATCCATAAAAAAACTTCAAAGTAAGTCCAGACAGAAGAATACCGTCATTGAACTCTATAAATATGTATGTAAATAAGGGAATTATGTTTCCTGGTGCATGCTTATGAAACTTTATTAGCTCTCTCTTCAAACTTCTTATTTTGTAACATGGTATTATGCACTGAACTCTAGTGGCAATGATTTAGCAATCATTTAGACCTGTTTCTAGGCATCAAATGTAGAAATTCTCCAATTTATTTATTTATTTTTTCAGCTGATCATGAAGCAGCTAAGAATAAGGCTCAAGAGGAGATTGGGAAATTGAAACAGCAGATCTTGGACAGAGAAAAAACTATTTGTGCCCATGCAGATATGACTAAGGAAGAAGCACGGTAAGATGAGCTGCTGGTCATGGTGACATCAAAGTCTTATTATATCAAGTCCTGATTTCTGATTTTCTCTTTTTGTTTTTGTAGGAAACTGTGTGGAAAGTCCGCTCCACAACAATAAAATCAAATCTGAGTAATCTTGGTTGAACTTTTCCACGTGAGAGCACACCTAAAAAGAACCATCTATAAGTTTTGTTGGCATCTTTTTTTTTGTTTATCTTCTTATTTTTTATATATTGTGGTCATGCACATTTAGCTGACTTATGGGAAAAAGGAAATAGTTTTTCACATTTTTATTTAAATAATGTGTTGTTTTTGAAGTGATTGTTTTGGTTGAATATTGTTTGGCTTCTTGAATCTTTAAAATATCTTGAAACATATTTGCGTATTGTGGAATTCATTATTTACACTGCTAGCCTCAGAGAATTTTATTATCTGAAACATCACCATAGGCACAACAGTAAAGTAGTTAAATAATGTGGCGACCCTTCAGCTGAATGGCTTAGTCCTTTGACTCCCTCTAGTGGAGAATTTAGTTTTTTTTTCATAGTGTTAATAATGGCAAAACCTTTTGTAATACTTTGGTTGTGCTTAGTAAATATTAATTATAGAAAAATGTTTAAAAATTAGAAAAAACAATCTGATACATGAGGGGTTCAAAACAATGAAAACTTTGCACCATTTATTTTCTGGTTATGAGTTAGTTATTAAAGCTGGTCATTTTCAAACTTGTCTGCTAAAAGCTGTGTGGTTTTTGAACATGTAGGTTCATTCAGTGTTTAGTATTTATTTTCTATGCAGTTTTGCTAAATCTCTTTTTATTTTTGCCCACTTTTTTTTTTACTAACTTCCTTAACCATGTTGCCTCTGCAGTCAGACGTATAACATTTTATTTTTTTTATTTTTATCAGAATTTCAGAGACAACTTCTAAAAAATAATAAAATGACTCGCAAAAACTTTCACAACTTTTTAAAAGAGAGAAGACAGTCATTTTAAATTTGAGTAAAATATGTTCTATTGATATATGTGTACTTTGGAATACATTAAAGAAATAATTTAATTTTTTTTTGGATTTTGGATCAAAGTTGTACACAAAATATATTTAAACATCTATCTATACTGTCAATATTGACTTCATTGTCAATTTGTCTATATACCACAGTCAGTATCTATAACAACTTTTTGAAGTAAATGATTCAACAATTAATTTTCCTCTCGAATTAATAAAATATTTTTTAATTTGAATCGAATATAATTTCATTTTCAGTATTCTATCTTGTAAGTTAAAATCTACAGTACATGCCAGTGACTAAAAATGGAAATTTATTGGGTTTAAATTGTTTTTTTACTTCAAGTTAAACGGGCACATTTACGATGACTAACTCATTAATACTCAATATCCTTTTGTCTATGAAATAGACATTGAGTCTATACATAATTACATTGGTCAACTAAGTTACTTAGTCCTGCGTCCCTCATTTATATCACATTGTGAAATTGTAAACACGTGTGACAGAGACTGGGCTTCATGGAACTTGCCACGTCTCCAACACATTTAGGAAACTACAGGTTTTTTTCCGTCTTAGTCAAGAAAGTGAGCAAACGGCGTTAAATCTAACACCCGTTTGGCGGTTTATAAAACAGATCACTGGTTGCTATGACAAAGTAGGTGTTACAGGAAGCTCTGTTAATACTTCAACCAATCCTGATGCAAATGTCAAAACACGTGACACTACGTCACTGTTACGGGTGCCGGAAGTTGACAGACTGCGCGAATCATCGCGACACATGAAAGTCACCGGTAAAACTATAACACTGTTAGTTATCCGATCTAGTAGGCTTTAAAAAATATATCGCAGTGTTTAACGAAGGAGTTTTTTCAGGTTTTTATTGAAGTGGCGGTATTTTAGTCACGATGTTAGCTATGACAAAGCGTTTTAAAGCCGTTTAGAAACAAACTCGGAGCTCGTTAGAGCAACCTTACAGTTACAGTAGTATCTCATTGAATACAAAACATAGCTTTTATTTCTTTTTTCTTAGATTTTTCTTCAGATTAGAAATGGCACGAAGTGTAGGTCGAATATTCAGCGGATTTCGGTGCTTCGGTTCTCTCCCATTCGGGAATCCACTACTGAAAACACAATGTTCCGGTGTTTTATTCAGGACCACCTCAGAGCGGACCTTGGTGGTAGGTACCATAACAAGCTGGTTAATTGTGCTGAATGACGCTGTGAACCTCATGCTATTCTCACTGGATGCTGGGCCTCCTGTTTAGTGAATGCACTATCCTCAGATGAATGACAGACAACCAAACAATTACTCAGGGACTCTGTCACAGGAGGAGGACAATAATGTATTTTTAAACGAGATGGATATTTTTAAAAAATATTAATAAGTAAATGTGCTTCGGTGATGACCTAAGCTAGTTTAAAGCTACTTTTTTTTTAATCCTACTTTGCAAAAATATTCACATTTATTACGTTACAACCACAATATATTTTATTGGGATATAAATTTTGAACCAGAAGGAAGACTTTACATGGTTTTGATCAGGCCATGGATTCTGACCAGCTTGCTTGTTTCTGCTGTAAAAATACTATACACCATGAGACTGCCACCACCGCCACATTCCACTGTGGCAATAGTTCTCTCTCATGTTAATTAGAGTAGTAGTTTTCTGTCACAACTAGCATTTTGCAGGTTGTTAAAGAGAAAATTCTGCATTGGTCTCTGATCAGAGCACTTCCTATAACCTCTTTCCTGTGTTGTGACTTGTGGCAAACTACAAGCAGACCTCCTCTGGGTTTAGACACTGGCTTTCTTCTCGCCACTTTTTTGTATAGGACAGATTCGTAAAGTGTGTTACTAATAGTTGTCCTGTCAACAGATTCTTCACAGCTGTGAATCTCTTCAGAGATACTGTGTGTATTTTGGCTGCTTGTTTTGACTAACCTAGATTTACACTTAATGAAGCTTTCTAAAAAAAACAAAAAAAACAAACAAACTGTAATTTGTTTTAATGTTCAGCATGTGCTCCCAAAAATCTTTCCCCGAAAACCTCGAGACTTCAGCCTGCCCAACTCGTCATGGGGGAAAGAGATGATGGAGCTCTACAACCATTACAACAGGCTGAGTAAGGAGGCGACAGAAGGGCAAGAGGACCATGGAGAGGAGTGGACAAGACTGCCAAGCTACAATCGGACTCTAAAGTATGCAACAGGTACAGGTTCAAACTGGGGGCTTTGTTTTGAGACAACTAAGCTAGAACTACCATCCATCCATCCATCCATCCATCCATCCATCCATCCATCCATCCATCCATCCATCCATCCATCCATCCATCCATCCATCCATCCATCCATCCATCCATCCATCCATCCATTTTCTTACACCCTTGTCCCTAGTGGGGTCGGGAGGTGCTGGTGCCTATCTCCAGCTAACGTTCCGGGTGAGAGGTGGGGTCACCCTGGACAGTCTGTCGCAGGGCAACACAGGGACAGACAGGACAAACAACCACACACTGACACCTAGGGAGAATTTAGAGACCAATTAACCTGACAGTCATGTTTGTTTGGACTGTGGGAGGAAGCCGGAGGAAGCTAGAACTTGTTTGAAGAAAACCAGAATCCTACAGAAACCCTGGCTTAAGTTTGCAGCTTTGTGAATTTTACAAATACATTTGCACCTTCTTTATATTTAAATGTGAATTATGATTTAAAGCTGGGATTCTCATTTTAAGATCATGCACTCAAACTAGTTGGTATTTTTTATTATAAATGTTTTGGTCTTCAAACAAACTTGCATATAAAAACAGAATTTAAATCCTCAGAGTGTTTTGGATTGTTTATTTTGCCATCCATGTCCACTGGTTCTCTTAAAAACTCTTCAAAAGGGGAAAGACAAGAGAACATGCTGTTCAAGTACTCAGATGTGTGTTTTTGTGACTTTGTTGATGTCAGAAAGTCAAGAATATGGCTATTCCCATATACTTCACTGTATTTACAGTAAGAGCAACTACTGTATCGGCACAATAGTTATTGGGGCTGTGGTTTATGAAGGATCATTGACAATACAGTGCCTCAAAATATGTGTATATAGTAATGAAATGAATTCAAATTTTGTTGTAGTAACATATTCTTTCACTGTGACATTGTTTCTAAAAATCCTTTAAATGTTAATATATTCAGTATTTGAAGAAAGTCTAATAGGAAATTCAAAGTCAATTCAGTTCCGTTTGAAAATAATTGATTAATCCCAGAGGGACAATAACTGTTGTTGTAACTGAGGTTGTACATCCAGATCTCCCGTAGCAGTCTTAATGAACACAGTCAGTCATGGCCTTTGCTCCATCATCTCCAGTGGTTCCACCAGAACAGAACCAGCCTTCTTCATCAGGTTGTTGAGCCTTTTTAAGTGCCTAGTTTTGATGCTGCTGCCCCAACAGATGATGGCAGAAGAGATTACATTCTCCACAACAGACTTATAGAAGATTTGCATCATCTTGCTGCCTACCTCGAAGGATCTTAGCTTCATCAAGAAGTACAGCCTGCTCTAGTCTGTCCCTTCTTGTAGTTTGTCTCGCTGTTTCATTTCCAGTCTAGTCTGTTGTCCATGTGAACTCCGAGGTATTTATGCTCCTCCTCCACCTCCACTTCTTCCCCCATCATGTCTCCTGTTTTTCTTGAAATCTGTTATCAGCTCTTTTGTTTAGTTCACATTCAAGATAAGACGATTGTCTCCACATTATGACATAAAGTGGTATACAATTTCTATTTTAGCAAAAATCAACAGTCTCACCATTTGGCACCTGTTTCAATTCTTATACAAATGAATTTAACAGGCATGTTCTCAGTTGAGCAGAATCTTTTACTTGATAATCAAGGACTTTCTGCTTCCTTGGAGGTAGCATTCTTCAAAACAGGTCAGACAACAGCACAGGCCATTCAGGTTAGGCAAATGTGTGTTGAACTGGATCGGCAAGGACATCTAAACTTGTCTATATTTACAGTTGGAGGGATAATTTAAAAGTTCAAGATAGCTGGAACTGGCAGATGAGGGCCAACTGGTTTATCTTATCATCATGCAAAGTGCAGAAGGTGGTAAGGAAGGTTAAACAAAGACAAACCCAAAGCTCACTATAGCAAACATTGGCGTCACCATGTTTCTATGAGAGCCATTTTGGTGTTTTGCAAAAATTTTCAAATTAAAAGTAGTTGAAATAATTTGTTTGTAATTCCTCATTCTGGTCTTCATACACTAGTTGTGAAGCACATATATTTCAAACTAATCACTCGAGGTTAGGTGCTGATCAGTCTGTGTACTTGTGTTGTGTCTCGTCAGGGGGAGCGTATCTCAGCAAGATAATCCAGTCAAAAGCTCGCCTTTTCACCCGGAACATCAGGGACCCTGGAGCAGCGTTTGAGTACGTTTTATTTTTCAGACAAGACAAGCTCAAGTGTGTGTGCATCTTCCAAGCTGGACACCTTTTGGAGGGACCGCCAGGGTGAGTTAACATTTACTCCTGACCATGTTTATGTCTGAAGGTCTATATTTGTTTTCATTTTTGTCTGTAAACATTTGTCATATTCTTTTGCATACTTGCTTTATTTAAAGGAAATGTTCCATTTGCTTTTTGCCTCTAATAGTTTTTTGTCTCAAACTTTTTAAACAAAGTATTTCTCTAATAAAACACAATTAAACAAATCTCTTTATAGGAAGGTGTTAAAGCTTCATTTGCCATAACACTTGTAGTTAAACCATGCAATAAATGTTTGAGAGACATCATGTGTGCTTCCAGACATGTCCACGGGGGGGCAATAGCCACCATGATTGACACCGTCACAGGAACGCATGCCTCTCTGCTTTCCGCACCGGTTATGACCGCCAACCTTAACGTCAATTACCGCAGGTAAAAAAAAGATGAGTGGATGAATGGATAGATAGATCGATCGATCTGAAGTTATTTCAAAATCAGTTGAACTTATATATGTGGAGAGCAGAGGATAATTCTTTTTAGCCTAAAATTGTTGTTTTGTCTGTAGTCCCATCCCACTTGGAAGTACTGTGCTGATTGAATCCATTCTGGACAAAGAGGATGGCAGAAAAATGTATATTTCATGTAGAGTGACCAGCACGGACGGCTCCAAACTCCACACAGAGGCAACAGGTAACTGTCCTCAGTGTCACTTCCATTTCTGTCATGCTACCCTCTGCATTGTCACCCTTCTTCTACTTCTTTTTCTCCATGCAGCACTGTTTTTGTCAATCAGTGTCAGCAACCTGCTGAGAAGGTGAAGCAGCAGGCCAGGCTGGCATAACAGAGGCCAGAACAAGCCAGTGTGTTTGACTTTGTGAAAAATTGGTTTGGATTACGGACATATTTTCTAGACCGTCTTGAAGAAACCTCACTAAATATAATCTTGTAGTACATGCTAATATGTCACTACTAACAGACTGAACTTGAATGCCTTTGCATAATGGTATTAACACAAAAACACCACATATCAAAATGTTAAGGTGTTATTGACTGTATTTTGAGTTACCCAGGGGCCTTACAGTTCAACGCTTCCCCTGAGATATTTTGTATATTTTTTTCTCCAAGATCAAAGTCTCTTGTGTGGATATTATTTTTCATTGAAGAAAGAAAAAAATATCGATGTAAATAAAAACTCTTATGTTATGTGGTTTTGCTCTTTTTAAAGCCCAAATATTTATTCTGTGATGTGCTTGAATCTGGGATAGGAAGTGCTTGTCATTTTTTGGTGATTCTGCTCAAGTATTTGTCACAAAGAACTCTAAACCGCTTTATTTAAAAGAGTTTTGGTACTGCCAGTAACAGAAAAAAGTAACAGAAGAGATGAAAGAAGGATGCTTTTGAATTTGGTCGTCTTTCTAATGAGAAAGCGTGAGTTTCATGCTTCTTGTATTACACCTTTTACTCATTTTTTGAGCTTTGATTGTCAGGTGTGGGTTGTTAGCTGTTACCCCGCCATGTGGTGTCTGTGGTCGGTTTAGAATGTGAAATGTAGCTTTTTTCACCAACAGAATATCGTAACTTAGTCATGAAGACATGAGGCCTTCAAAAACAAGTTCATCACGTCGGCCAATGCCGCTCACGCTGGCACTTTGAGCGTGTGTCTGCATTTAGAAATGACTGTGGCGTGTTGCAGCGAGCCGTAAAAAGTAACGGCTTCCACATCACAGAGAGGCACGCTGCTCTGGCATCCACTGCAGACCACGAAGTTAGAAAAACTGATGATATGCAGCTGCTTTCTTTTCTTTAATGCGTGCGATGGGACTTTGAAAGGGGTATGTAATAGCAAAAATGTTCAATATCTGTTTGTTGTTAACAAAAATTGGAAGAAAAAATTTCCCAATTTGCATCATGGGGCTGATGAATGATTTCAAAAAACACAATTATTTTATTAAAGAGAAATTCTCTTACCAGGATCTACAAGACATTTTTGTGAGTTTTTTTTTCTCATCTGACACAGATTTTATTTAGCCATGTGGTCATTTTAAATATTTTTTCTCCTCTAAATGGTTTTTCTGATGCAACGAGTCAGATTCACATGCAGTCATTATGAGTATAAATAGATTAATTTGGTGATTTTATCAGTGAGTTTCATTAGTATTCTTTCCATCTGAGGATGAACAACAAGCATGATGCTACACTCAGGTTCAAAATTAAACATTCAAGCTCAATTGCATGTTGATGAAGCCACATATTTATATATTCTGGACAGAATGGCACATAAATCAGACAAAATTTCTCCTGTTTTAATTCTGTTAGGGTTACCAAGATTATTTCTGCAAGCCAGATCAATAGCAGAACAGTTTATTACTACATTCACAAGACTGCTGTAAAATTGTAAGCCTCTGATTCACTGGTGTTAAATAGAGGCCCACATCAAATACAATACTATCTAATGTATAAAAACCATAAGAAATCAGTCAGGATATCTGGAACAGAACTGTGGATCTTTACCACTTCAGCTGGCATAAACGAAGCTTTTGTCTACTGTCCACAAACGTTATGGTTCTTTCCAGAAACTTAACATTAGTCTATGTCCAAAACAAGATGTCACTCCACATATCCAACCAAAACCTGGGCGTATGCAAATATCTGAGGCTAAATGTATGAGGGACTTGGCTTGATGGGTGATTTTTATATATTTGGCATGTAATAATGACTAACTACTAGTAGAATCACTAAACTTTTAAGAGCTGCTCTACACTGATGTTAGATTTTACGTTAGCAAATAATGGTCATAACCGTAGCAGCCTCTACACTCTATTTAACGTCAGTTCTTCCACATGTTGGTCTCCTGTGTGGTTTCTGTGTATGTATGTTCATCGCAGCACAGGCCTGGTGAGTCTTCTGAGGGCCCCTCACATCTCTAACCTCGCTGAAGCATGCATGCAAATGGAAATGCTACCTAGTTTGTAAAGGGTTTCTATTGCATGAAAGTGCGGGACAAATAAACACAAGCTTCTCTTTTTTCCCCTCTCTCTCCAGTCTCATGTGGTCAAGTTGGGTTTAAAGGAAGCGGGTGAGGGGCGGCTGTTTTCCACTTTCAGTTAAACCACCTGCAGCTTGCTCTGTCCACTGCAGCGCTTCAGGCCCATCAGTCCTTTAATGTGGGGGAACACCATTTCACAATCCCTCGGCATTGGCAGCATTTACTGCAATCAAGCTGGCTTTCAGCAGAGCTATTACTGATCTGAAGAGAAGATGCAAGCTTTGTTTTACCGGGTGCTGTTGATAGAAGGTAGTAGATATGTGGAAATTATACTGTTTCATTAACAAGTTTTATTAAAAAAAAAAAAAAAACAGACAGGAAATGATTATGCTGAAACCTTTATAAGATTCTGGTAGTTTGCTTTCAATGAGTGAAACGACTAAATGAAGCACAAACTGAAGTCAATGTCAAAAGTGCAAGAAATATCGTTGAACATTTTGGGTGAAAGACTGATGGCCCAAGTTAAATCAGGCAAACTCCTTATTATAAAACACTACATGTGTATTAATTGTACATTTTACTTAAACAATTTCACTTAAGCATTAATTGAATTAATATTTATTTAAATCTATTTTTTAACCTACATTGTAAGTGGCAAATAGTAATCATGCATTGTGGGTAAGTGTTGTATTGTGAGAAACAGGTTATTTTTTATCTAAGCTAAACAACTGAAAGCCTAAAGACAACAGAGACTATAAGATGGATGGATGAAACATATCTTTAAATTTAACTTTATATCATTTTCATTGACCACACTTTGCGTGAAAATAGAACCAAAAAACATTTATCTGAATAAATGCATTTTTATATTCTCATCTGTCATTTTCCTGCGATCCAGATATATTTTTTATATTCATTTTCATAGTTTTGTAGACTTTGCTCATTGTCATTCTCCTCTGTTTTGCCTGTTAATATTGACATCACTGTGTCTGAAAGATGTAAGTCTTATTTTACAGCATTGAACTAAAATGAACCGAAACTTTAACTGAGACCTTCAACCCAACAGATTCTCCATTCCTGGTCCTGTAGGCGACAGAAGCATCCATGTTTGACTGCCTCTCTGTTCGCTGTAAAGCACCAACTTCTGCCTCCTTGAGTAAAAGTTGCAATAACACACAGTCACAACATGCCCAGATACTCAGAACCAGCTCAAGCTGGAGCTGCTCTCGGCATTAGTCTGGACCCTGCGTAAGCACTGCGTCTTACAGAAACATTTGATCATGTAAACCGAGAACACATATTGATTATTCATCGTTTTCTTTGTCTTTCTGCTGTTGTAAAAAAAAAAAAAAAAAAGCAGGGATTAGATGCCGTCGATAAGGTGAATCCCTACAGAGGTGTGCACCTCCGGGGTGTACGCCAGTTGGTCCCTGCAAAAAACAAACCATAAGAAACGCTTTATCCAAGCATGCTCCACGTTCGCATACAACATGAAATCAACAGGAATGCCACGTCTCCGCGTTTTATTTTGTCAATTGGACTTTGTGGCAGCAACATGGGATTATATTTCACAGCCGAGCACTTCAAAGCAAACCCGATCCGCTGGCGTTACGTAACAGCCGGTGACATAACTCTCTCCAGCCCGGCCTGGGACGGCCGGGGCGCGCCGGAGGGGGCTGGGGGTGAGAGCAGCGGGGCTTGAGAAGCCACGGCCCGGCCTGCTCCAGCTGCACTCTCCGCACTGCCGCTGCTGCTGCCACGGGGGTGAGAGCAATTATTTCACAACAGCCACACACAGGAGAAGAAAGAGGAGTAGGAGGAGGAGGAGGAGGAGGAGGAGGAGGAAACGCGCTGCTAGAAAGAAAAACTAAAGTGGAAGAAGAATGATGGTTGAGTTTTTGGACCTGTGAGGCCGGAAAGAGGAGAGATGGCAGTGCACGTTTTCAAATGCCTGCGCCGGCCCGGGCGCTAGAGCAGCCAACAGGTAGCATGTCTTCTGTCATCTTAATTTTCAGCTCAAATAGAGGAAAGTAAGTGGAGCTCAAGAGAGGTTCGCTGACTTCTGGCTTGCTTGTGGCTGTGTGGGTGAGAGGTGAGTGAAAGAGCGCGTAGGCCCATCCAGCGCTGTGACAGGAGCGGCATGGAATATGAGGAGTCAGACTTTCTACCTGCAGACACCCCCAGGAAAAAAGGTAAGCCAGATCTTATCCAGCATCAGGGCCGACCCGAGGCATACGCAAACACGGGGCCCCCTGTTGGCCCCAAGAGAAAATGTAATTAGCATCTGCACAAAGGCTCAAATCAGCAAATTATTATATTATCATAATCATAATAGTAGTTTATTTCATAATTTCACTCAAACAGCAAAATGTATGTTATTATACATTCACTACAGTGTGCTCTTTATTTCGAGAGTTTATTTTTGTTCATTTTTAAAAATTCAAAATGAATTTTCTCAAGAAAATATATACTACTAATGAAAAGTGTTTTCAGAATATATACAGACCGACAGAATCACAGCTGCTAACCTGAAAGTTGTCCAGCAGACAGACACATAAGCGTCCATGCATGCTAACAGAAAGTTGAGTGGAAGGACGAAGTGGGATAGTTAAGTTACGGTGCGTCTGTTAAGCCCTTCCTGAAATAATGCCAGAAATGGGTCCAAGAAGGAAAAGGACCGGACTAGTGCTCTGTGGTCCAAAGGTCCTCTGCTCAAATAAAAGTAAATTTTCTATAGATGCAAATAAAGGTTTTAAAGTCTAGAGGAAGAGAAGAGAGGGAATAAATCCAATTTCCTTGGGTTCAGTGTGAATTTTTGATTCACATCCATTATTTGAGCATTTTATGTTTCCTTTCTGGTAATAAAATCTATTTTATTGCCAGTTTAATAAACCTCTCTGAATTGAAATGAAAACTGACTGATTGTCTTATTGGGAGCCACTTGTATAAATATAAAAACCTTCAGAACTTAAAAATATACTGTATGTTCACAGAGTCATAGTGAGTTAAAACAAAATGAAGATTTTAGGGTTTTGGCTCTGAAATGATACCTTTTAAACAGCTGTTACAGATACATTTTTATTTAGTATTTTAATTAACTAATTAATTTCGCACAATGAAAGTAGCTGCCCCTTTGAAATAGCAGTGTAGTCACAGAGAGCACTTTGTTTCCACAACAGGCATTTTTTTTATATGAAAGAAAGATTTTTGTAGTTTTTGTTGCAAGAACCGATACTGCAACTAATTCATAAATAAATGAATCTTTACATTCCTGACATTACAAGCAGTTTGCTTGATCAAATAAATCCATGATCGTATTTCTCAACATGCCGTACTATATGACCTCTTCTACACACTCTTTATCTCACCTTTCCGTCACTCCCATCTCTCACTATTCTTTACCCCAGTAACCCTCTTTATCCCATTCACTGGGCAGCAGCAAGGTGCTCTGAGTGGGTAAGAATGACACTAAGACAGCATAATCCACTGGGATTAACCCTTATTTTTGCTTCTGCTTGTTGTCAATGCCTTTCTATTCTGAGCAGCCACTTGCTATAATCAAACTATTAGCTACCATGGCAAGATGAGACCGCTCGTCATTCTGCTGCAGAAACCCACTGCTCATTGTTCGCACAATGCAGGGGGGCAGTTTCTTTAGGACTTTATAGGAATAATAATGCATAAGTTCAAAGTGCACAATTCAGAAGAAGACACTTTCCATCTGTATTTGTTGGAGAAATTGCTGCTTTATCAGAACATGTAGAATGATGAGACTTCAGTAAAACTGCAATAACGTCTGAGTTCAGCATTTAGTCTTACAGTCAAATCTCAAAACATTAAATATGCTGTAATTAATTAATTCCAATTAATTAATTAAGTGAATAATTAAGGCATGCACAGTGATGCTTTTTAGATGACATAGACCTTAACTCTGTTATTTCCAGACAGATTATTTTCATTTATGGATTAATGGAAGCTTTTTGTCTTTTCAATTTATTCAATAAAATACAAACAACCACTAGCACACATACACACTATAATGGCAAATGTAGATATTAACCCTACATGCTTAATTTTGGACTATAGGAGAGAGCACACATGCACATGATCCTGGTCAGAGTTTGAGGGAAAAACATTTTTGTTGTTTGCTAACAACTGCCCCACCATGGCAAGTTGTATGAAAGCCCACCTGTGACAAATTCTGCTGACTCAACTTGATTTAGAAAGGATTACGCTTGTGTATGGAAGGTTTCATAACTGGCATTCATGTCAGAGCAGAACATAAACAATGGAGGCAGAGAGAATGTTTGCAGACCTCTGGGATGTAATTGCTTTAAAGTCAAAATCTAAGGAAGAACACTGATGAAGAAACGATCTGAATTGAATGTTATGAATAAACAGATTGAGGCAGAGAGAGGCTGAGCAGTAAGAGCTCAGGGAGGTGAATGGGAACAACGGACCCCGAGTCCACCCCCACTAAAAGGCTAAAACTTTGCCAAAAAACAACTTAGAGATTATTCAAACAGCAGAAGTTTTATTTATTGACTTTTTATATATATATAATGAGGCCCAAATAAATGGTCTTAGCTCCAGTCCTCAAGTCGGCTTGGCTGACAGCATCTCTTTTGTGAAACATAGTGATGGCAGCATCATGCTGTGGGAATAATTTTCTGTGGCAGAAACTGAGTAACTCCTTGGCATACTGGCGTGAGATGACAGCAGTGAAATGTATCGATATTCTTCAAGAAAACCTCCTGCATGACACATTGGATCTCAGACTGGCAATGATTCATCTACAACACAGGTGTCAAACTCAAGGCCCGGGGGCCAAATCTGGCCTGCCACAGCTTTTAATCTGGCCCTCTAGACTCCAAATTACATCAATAAGTCCTTCCAGTTTTTCCCAAATCTGCAAAAATTCCAACAAAATCTACAAATCTCCACATTTTCTTCCTGATTTTTCTTCAAATTTTCTCAGAATTGGTCAAAAACATTGGGTTTGAGTAACTGCTGCCTCAGCCTTACTTGATTTTATAGTCCGTAATTGATACAATGAGAAAATAAAAAGTCACATTTAACATCATACATTAAAATTCCTAACAAAATTTTAGGAACATTTTTAATTGGCACTACAAAATCTACAATTTTGATAGCAAAAAAAAACCCCTTAAGCAATCACAAAACCCTGGAGGAACAACTACTTACTGATATTTTAACAGTTTAATTGGTTTTCTCAATAAATTCTGGCACAACTAGACCTTTATGAACATTCAGATTTTTGATATGGCCCGAAATAAAAATGGGTTTGACACCAATTATCTAGAAGTCTGTGGATGTTCTATGATGTCCAAACCAGAGTTAAATCTAGTTGAATATCTCCAAAAAAAGAAGCTGTTTACTGATGAAGCCCATCTACCCTGATTGACCTTGAGAAGATCTGCAAAGACAAATGGGAAAAACACCCAAAGACAGATGTTACGCGTTTGTAAAAATACTAAAGAAGACCTAAGATTGCAATTTGTGCCAAAAATACTTCAAATAAATGACTGTAAGGACTAAATAATAATTTGCTTAAATAGTTACAAAAAAGTCTTAAATCATGTTTTTCATTTTGCTATGGTCATTATTTAAGAACTAATCAAATTAGTTTAATATAACAGCATGTTATGCTTTCTGCTCTGGATATGACCTTTGAAGCACCAAGCAATTCAACTCAGGATTTGCTTGTAGATGACACAAGACCAAATATGATTGAATTTTAGAGCAGCTGGAGGCAGAGCTGAAGCTGACACGCTGTTATGCAACACACACAGTGTTAAGTAGAAGTGGAAAAAGACAGTTTTAACAAGATCAGAGCTACTTAGAAGGAAACAAAATGTTAAAACTGGATGTTAAGGGGCTTAAGGACTTGGAGTAAAACAGCATCAGCTTACTGATCAGGTCCTGGAAACCGGTTTATTCAGGGTGAGGCGGAGAGTCGCCGTGTTTGTGCTGCTCTTGTTCGGTTTCACACTGCTGAGCCGGCTGTTCTTGGGGTGATGAGTTTGTTGGGTTTTGTGGCTGTTGTGGGTGTCTTCTCATATTTCTTAAGCAATTTTGGTGTTGCTCACACAAAGAAAAACCCTCTTCTCTTTTCAGAAATTAATTCTTTGTGTCGTCACTGCTCAGCCGCTGTGGATTCAATCCGCTTCATCAGTTCTGCAGCCGTTTGTGAATCTGACATTGGTTTCTGTTGCTGCTGCATCCGGTTGCTACCCTGCTTAAATGTTGCAGTTTAATAGTTATACTCTTCTCAGCTATTCAAGAAATTAAGCTACAATGTCTTAATTACTGTTGTCTAATTCACAAGAGAGTAAACTCTATTATTAGTCTTAACCCTTTCATGCATGAATTATGATCCTTTGTGTCAGAATTTTTTTTTCATTTTTTAAATTTTTTTTCTTAAGGCATAAAAAAGATAGGAAATTTTTTTTGTAAAAATAATTTATTTGTTATTTTTATGTGATCAATTGTAATTTTGTCCAAATACAAAGTTGTTATTTGAAAAATACATCAGTAGTATTGTTCCTTAGGGGTTATCTGATGTCACAATATTTTTTGTACTTGCAAGAGTCGTCTACAGTAGAAGGAGGGACCGGGTCGGTTCTCATGCTTTTTTGTCTGTCGGCCATATTGTATTTAACAAAAATAATTTCTTGCATTTGCAGCTGAGGCCAGTAGTTGATGGTATATTTTATGATGCATTAGTGTCCACTTCAGTGGTCTGTGTGCATTTATAACATAAAAATCCACAGGAAGCACAAGAAAATGACTTTTAGATAGCTGTCCACTGTAGTGACCACTATGCATGAAAGGGATAAATTAGAACTTTAAAAAAAAAAAAAAGAAAGAAAACAAGATTTTTACTAGAATTCAGTCTCATCATGATGCATATAAAATAAAATATTTAATACATTTTCAACAATTATTATTTTCTAAGTTCATCGCCTCTGAGCTGCCTGGCTGAACCTGGAAAGGCTTATTAGCTCTAAGGGCATGGAGTTAATGCCATTTGTTGGTCAACAGTCCAGATTAATCCTCATCATCAACTAAGTTATCCTCATCAGGCTTTTATATAGTTACAATTAGTGCCACTTTTTTGTTGCATTTTTTTATTTAATATTTTCCTATAATATGATTTTTTTTCTTTTAATCAACAATGAAATCATATGCATAAAAACAAATGTTTTTATTGTAAAAAAAAATAAAGTTTTTATTCAGGCAAACTTGTTGTCCTCCTCTCCAGGCTCAGTGGTCTCCAGTACTGTTATGTAATGCAGCAACTGTGAATTCAGCAGCGAGCCTCGATGTCAGCGCGCAGACAAGCCAGTGAAATTTTGACTGATGGGTTTCGCCAGCAGCCGCCTCCTCTGTGGAGGCTTAATGGCCACCCTGAAATCTGGATGTAGCTGAACGTGTTTTCACCTAATTTTACAGAAATACAGCTAGTTTTCATTTTTCAAAAGAAATATTCATGTTTGAGGCACAAAAAGAAAAGCAGTAATCCTAATTTTTGCTGTTTTGTGCATTTCTTTAATTGGTTAATCATCCAAGTAAATGCTAAGTTGTATTGTTAAACGATCGAATGAAAACTGACCAAAATTTAAGAAAAATGCGCCACTAAAAGTCAAAAAACAAAACCTTTTGCTAAACAATCCCTTTAAAGCACCTGCCTAGCTCGTGTCGACGTGTTTTTTAAATTTTCCGTGCGTGCACTGCTCTGCTTTCATTCCATACTTTCTGCTTATGAAGCAAAACTGATTTGATGAGGGCAAGAAAACAGAGGAAACCACAGAGGACCTGAAGTGGCGCCAGACAAAGGCCGGCAAACTCTGCGCCTTCCATTGATACTTATCTGCTATGCCTTAAAACATCTCTCTCTCTCTCTCTCTCTCTCCTTCTCTGTCTTTTTCTCTCTCTCTCTTTCTCCGACTAACACACACACACACTGATGTGTACGACTACAGAAATAAACTCTTTGGTTCAGAACCGACCCTCTCTCACACCTACTGCAACACAGACTCTCACAACTGCGGTCAAACAGGCAGACGAAAAAGGAGGACCAGTTGCTTCACAGACACCCACCTTCCTCTGCCTTTATCTCTGCTGTGTAAATGCACTGAAGTGTCACACAAACAGACACCAGCGTAAATAGGAATCTGCTAATTTAACCACTTTTACCCAGGATTCTTATCTGTCCAGTTTCTGCACCAAAAAGATTAAAGATCTTTCATCCAAACTACCCAATAGGAAGAGGATTTAATTTCAGCTTAATATGTGTAACTGAATTGCTTTCTGTCCCCCGGCTGAGTTATTTAATTGTTAGGACGTCCTAAATGTCCAGGAGACGGGCTGCTGTGTTTAATTGCATGTTTGCTCAGGATGGAGGATTTTGTGATTCTGAATTCAGACGTCTCTGCAGTTGGCACATCAGTACGTTGTCAGCCACCTCATCACAGTTAGTCATGCTGCAGTGAAGGTTTCGGTGGCAGAAGCATTTAGATTATTCATGTAGTGAAAGACAGTATCAGTGTACTGTAAGTAGGTGAAACATTAGAAGTAGATTATCACGATGTTATGGCAAGGTAGTGATTAATTTGTACCATTTTCTCCGGATGGCAGCTGATTTGGTCTTGATAACTTTAATTGTGTCGTTGTCTCCATAATTATTATCGCAAGGTACGTTATTAGTGTCAAAGTGTTTGTTGTTTATCTGTGTTATTATCTCGTGATTACAATTTAAATATATCATTTTAAATAAACTGCAGCTGTGACAACTCTTTTTGGGAAATGAGTTTAATAGTGCAATTGTCCAGAAATGACCTAATTTGTGATAACTCAGATTCTAGGATAACTCAGCTTGTGGCAAATATTTCATAATTTTAAGACTAAAGCTCATCATTGTCTTATCGTTTTACAACAACTGTCTCAGAGCACTAAAATGTGAAAAGTACAGAATATGAGATGAAATGGAAATATGAGTAATTAATCACATCTTGAAATAAGAGCTCACTGCGTCTTGAGGACATTTTACATTTTGTCTCGATCTCAAGATATTTAATTTGGGATAATAATTTAGTTATCTCGATTTAGTTATACCTAATTTTATAATAATTGTTTATTATGTCCTTTTACTCAATATGACTAATTTAGTGACATTTTGTAATAGTCCTTTGGCTACGCCCTTTTCTTGAAACAAATCATTTCGCCAATACTTGCTAGCTGTATAATTGTCATAACACGTTTTGTGACTACTGCCTCTACTGAGCTGTAATAACAGTGTAAATATTTTGAGACAGCAAAGTCGTCGTTTTTTCAGGTAAAGAGTTAATGTGGTAATCAGGAAATAAGTCAATAAGATTATAAATTATTCATTAACACGTTGCTGTTGTAGATCATCAGCTTCTGCCATGATAAGAGCGGCTCTTTCTTGGCATGCAATGGTTATCTCCTGATCTTTAGCAAACAAAGCTCCTTTTCTCAAGATATATAGAGAGATAAGCAAGCCTCTTTTTTGTTTTTCTAAGATAATGCAAGTACTGTTCTTGTGTTTTGTCTAAATTGTATTTAGTGAAAATGTTAAGCGTTTTGATGTTTGTGTTGGCAAAGGCATAGTCTGAGTTTGATGGTCATGATTTTTTTTGTGATTAAATCTCTTTACAGATGTATCAGCCTCTCAGCGGTGTTCTTACAATGTTGTTTAATTTTTTCTTTTACGTTTGATATTATTTGGAAATGTTGACAATTTGCTGTAATGTTCAACTGAGACAATGAGCAATCCATATTGTTGTTTTCTTTTAATTTCTTTATTTTGGGCTAAATAATATTTACTGTTTTCCCCAGGAGGCGCCGTGTCCAAGAAGACTCATTTGAGTAAGTCGTCTGTGTTCAAACCGTCTCTGTGCGTTAGCCTCACATGATGTGTGTGTGTGTCTGCATATGGTAATGGCATTGCTCGTGTTTGTGCTAGATATTTGTGCATGCACTGCGGTTAACTTCATAGTTTGTGAACATGCAACTTTGCACCTGTACAGCAAACACACGCACACACTCACATATTGGTGTCGCTGGGGTTGAGCTATTAGCAAACCCAGTGAGGGTTGTGTGTATTGCACCTGTGCAACCCCCCTCCTTTCTCCCATGTACAGGCACACACACATGTACACCGACACACACAAACTCCAGCTACTTTGGCATCTGAATGCAGATGAGAGCGATAGCATCTTGTCTTTTTTTAACTCGTTTGGTTTAACACTTTCTGCCACAACTTTAGCACACCTGGCCGTGTTATCAAGTGTGGGATGCTCCGCGTAACACAGCTTTTGTATTAAGTGGTGTGCTGATAAACAAGCTGAGGCTGAACGGTGATAAATTCACTAGAAATGTGAATGAAAATTAAACCCAGAGCTGTTAAAGCTTTGGTGTCCTTTTTATTCATCATTCGGCTGCTTCAGAAGGAGAAATATCAGTGTGGGGAGACAAAGAAATGTACTGAGAAAGCAGGGGTGTGTTGCCTATTTGCATATTTACCCAAACACTGTTAATATAGTTTAGAAATTCAGACTTTTTTTGTTTTAAGTGTTAAAACTTACCCCTGAGGCATTTTAATGATAGTTTAAATGTAAAAATTATTAGCTTCCTTTGAAAATATGTGATGAATCATTAAATAGATATTACACACATTATCTTCAGCAGGGCCCTCTTGTTTGCCTTTTCCAAAGTTTTACACACAGTCATGTTAATCTGTCTAACTTTTGTGATGAGAAAAAAAACCATTAGAGGTGGAAAATGTACAAAAACTGATCTCTGCTAACCTTAAACTAGAATGTTCTTTATGCTGCTTTTGACTCATCCTGCTGATGCTAACAAATGAAATCCGTCTTCATCTTGAGCTTGGCTTAATACTGACTGGCACTAATCCATACTGATACCAACCAGATCTGTCTGAAGAGAAGAAACACCAAGCATGATACTGCCGCCACCACGGGGTTCCTTTGGTGATATCCAGTCTTGTTTGTGCCAAACGATCCTTTTGGAGCTGTGACCAAAAAATGAAGACTTTGAAGAAGTTTTAGCCGAACCCGGGTGTTTTTTCTGGAAGCAAACTTCCAAACAACCCTTCCTTTCAGGCACAGCATATCTCATAAAAAACACAACTTGCCTTTCTTTACTTAATCAGTGTTATTAGGTTGTAAATAATGCTTCCAACTCGTTCCACACACCCTTGACTAATACCTTTTTTGAAAAGCTCCCTTTTGTTTCAGCTGAGAGGTGTAAACAAGAATATGTTAAGCTAATCAGATGCACAGCAAATGATGTTTGTGTGGATTAAAGTGATGCATCAAACAACCAGGTTATTGTAGCTCTCCAGTTTTTAAAACACATTTTGCCCGTAAATTAACGGAGAAACTTACCTGCAGATCTGCAAGCTAAGCTGAAAGCTTTAGAGTAAAAAGGTGTTTCCTTTTTACTCCAAAGTAAAAAGGTGTATGTATATGTTGCATTTTATATGCAACATATAAAATGCAACATATTTATATGTTGCATAAATATTTGTACAACTCCACAAGCTAACAGGAAAGTAAAAGTTTTTAACATCGTTTGCACGGTAGGAATAAAATAAAGCTTGTCGTTTCCACAACCAGCATGTTTCAGCTGCGTCGTCCAGGGACTCCTGCTAATTGAGTACAGTTTTATTCACATGGACAGCCTGAGAGGCACCAGACATTATGAGGCATTTCTTCTTCTCATGTGTGTTATAGAGTGAGGGGGTGCAGGATAACAACAAAGGCATAAGGAAAAAAAGTACCTTGAGAAAAAAAAAGTCAAGACAGGGGACAGTCCCCCCCTTTTCTTTGTCTTATGTCTCTCTCTCTCACACACAGAGAAGGAAGGTGAGGCGGTGACTGTCACTCAAAAGTCTGAATATGTGTGCTGAAGCTGCAGTGAGTACCTGACCCAGCTCTCTGAAGGACGAACAGGAAAAAAAAAAAAAGAAAGAAGGCAGATTAAAAGATATTGTTCACCAAAGACAAAAGAAAAGAGGTGATAGACGCTAGGCAAACAAAGTGAGAGGAAAGAAGAGTTTGTGAAAGTGGGACAAACGTCTGAGACGAGTGGAGGAGTGAGGATGATGCGAGGTAGGGATGAACTTCTCCGGTCCGTATCTGTGTGTGAGTGTGTGGGCAGTGCAATCAAAGATATTTTATCGGGTAAATCAATTAAAGTCGATGCTTCATGATGCTTCGAGTGCTTTTGGTTTCAAGCAGCAGTTTCTTTTCTAGCCTTCATGAAATACTTGAAATAAGTTTCCTCTCATGCAGACACCTGTCGCTTCAAACAGCTCCGTCACGCAGCTTGATTAAGCGTTTTGTTCAGTCTCTCTCTTTTATAACGCAGTTATTCTTCAAAACTTACTCTGCTACAACTCTGAGGTTCACTTGAGAAATGTTTGGTCACTCTGCTTTGGATCCTCTACAGATTGCATTTTTAATCTCATAACTGCTCTCTATGAAGCCTGGTGTTTTGAAACTTATTTGTTCTCTCCAGAGTTCTGCATTGGTTGACTGTTGGCGACGTTCACGCCGATTGATGTGTTTCACTTTTATGCTTTGGTAACATGATTCAGAGTTTGCTCCCTTTGATGGCTTTAAGATTTGAATCATTGCCACAGTTATTTCTGCCCACAGGTACTATACAGCTCACGTATGACATTTCGTTCAATTCAGAGAGCGACAATTCAAAGTGCGGCGAGAAACACACGAAAGACACTCTGTAATGCCGCGTGTCTGCCCTTGTTCCGAGTCGTTTACATATTTAGTTGTAGCATTCCACTGACTGAACTGAATTATTCATGAAAGCATAAAGTGGAGCAGGCCGAAATGAGATGTTGCAAGCCTATTTTTTGCATTCGCTTCCACTGAATACAAATCAGCGGAAAACAGGATGCAACTTGACCGCAGCGCATCAGTTTAAATGGACTAACTCCATGCAGACGCGGAAGACCCGACGCGCAGTCAAAAGTGATGATTGAACAAGAAGAATGTCGTTTTCTGGTGTTGTAGGAACAGAAAGGTGAAAAACTGAGAAGCAACAAGTTTTCCCATGCAAAGCTGCTTAAATGGTTTTGCTGTTGCAGCCTGCAGACACACACACACACACACACCCACACACGCACCCCTACAAGCACACACACCTTCGCAGCTGCTTCTTAGATGGCGCCTAGATGCAGCCTATCTTTCTCCTGCAGCTGCACTGTGGATACTGCGAAACCATAGAGCACCCTCCAACTGATGGAGATATTACTAAATATTTCTGCCTCTTAGCCGCAACAGGTTAACCTGTTTGCTCCCTGAATTTACACACACACACACCCCTACATGCCCACACACAGCTCAGTTAGTGCGTTTTGTGGGATTCTTGTGCAGATCTTAGAGTTTTTTTATCAGAAAAAGGATTTCCTTGTTCCTCCCGCTGCAGAAAACTTGCACACAGCTCTTCCAAAAGCACCAGAAGCGGTTTTTCTTCAGATCAAAGCCGACTTCACAATCGCAGGTGACACATTCTCCCCAAAATATGGTAAATGGGTATGAACAGCAGTTGAGCTGATTCATACCCACTGCTACCGTCAAAACATGACTTTTGTCTAACACCTCTGAAATCAGAAGGCACTTCAAAGTCCTAAAGGATGTCAAATGGTGCTCAGATTGGCTTTAATAATTCCCCCGTCCCTCAAAAAGGATGCCGTGGGTAGTTTTCCGTCTTTGTTGTTTATTGTCACAAAGCAGCTCTCTGATGAATGAGTTATTGATCATTTACAATCACACTTGTTTCAAAAACAAAAATCTAACTGATCATACATTTAAATATATTTAAACAAGATGTACTTCGCAATAAATCAGCCGTCATCCTAAGGTCATGCAGAGTGCTTTTAAATAACTCACTTATGATATTACTGTACTGGCAAAAATCTTCATTTACGTTTTTATAAAAAAATTTTGGCCCTTTTTTATTAAAAACAAAATTAGTTTTGCTTTAGGGTCGCTATTTAAAGTTTCAATGAAGTAAAATAACTAATTATTATTTCTCTATTTATTACGACATAATTAATTTCTTGTGCACTTTAAAACAAGTTATTTTGGTAACAAGTTATTTTGGTTTCATGTATTTCACATTAAAAAAAAAACCTCGGAAATTAATATAT
Organism: Xiphophorus maculatus; assembly: GCF_002775205.1. Classification (NCBI taxonomy): domain Eukaryota; kingdom Metazoa; phylum Chordata; class Actinopteri; order Cyprinodontiformes; family Poeciliidae; genus Xiphophorus; species Xiphophorus maculatus. The sequence goes on from NC_036445.1 coordinate 17,368,571, forward strand.
TTTCAAATGCATATTCAGAAAATAATTCACTTTCTATATGCTACCTTACTTATTTAATTTCTTGGTTAAAAATGGTCAAACAATTTTTTCTAATCTGAATATCGTTCGTACATTAGGAAACGTTTTGCTCTTCAACCCAAGTTTACCTGTAAGGCTTACCTGCATATATTTTTTGATTATTCCAATGACTTAAATAAAGAAAACAAATTCAGAAAAGTATTTAATCCTTGTTGCAAATAAAGAGATGAAGTGATTCTAAACTACATTATCTGTTTCTGGGTAAAATGTAAATAGACTCTGATTTTCTGATTGTCTTTTTGCTCTGGATAAACTCTGTTTTTGAGTGTGTGTGTGTGTGTGTGTGTGTGTGTGTGTTTATGTGTGTGTTTTGTGTACATACAAACTTTGGTTGCTGCCTTGCTTGCATTTGTTAGCTTCCGTAAGAGGAAAGCTGAGGGGTTTTTTTTGTTTTTTTTTTTACAGTGCAAAGAGCAGATTGCTGACAGGGTGATTTTAGGCGGATTGACTTTGGGGTTGTGCGTAATCAGTAAAGTGTTGTTTGTCCTCTCATATGTAAAAATAAATAAAGTAGCCTTAAATCAATTTTACACAACTGTGATGGGAAGAGTTCAATAAAACTATCTTAGGGTTAAAAGCTCTCACAAATAAAATCTTTCCGTTAGATTTCCTGAGTATTTGACTTTTTTAAATTTAAGTATTTTTTGTTTAAAATGTTTTCCATACTTTTAGCTGACTAGACCAACCTGAATCTACTTTTACCCATTCATGATTTAGTGGTTGTGATTTGTTTGTTTGTTGTTTTTTTTTTTTTAAATCGAGACTCCTCATCTTTGGCCCATTTTCTATCACATAGGAGGATATTACAGAATGCAGCCTGACACACATTTAGCTGCACAGGCTGCATCTCGGTCAAATGAACATGAAGCCAAGTAAAGTTTTAATGAGATGCAGAAATGGGATCATATTTCTGCATCACATCAGAAATGTTCCATGTTTTTTTTAATCAGATTTTTCTCCTCTTTGTCAGTTTATTTAGTAGATTGTCACAGCTTGAACTTTATAACTTTATTTGGTTGCAAAACTTTTAAAATGTAGGATTAAATGTCTTAGATTTTGTGAAATCACAGGCACACTAACCATTTCACAATGCACTGTGACCTTACTAAACTCATAAAAAGTGTGAGAATGAAAACACAAGAAACAATGACGACAAAAAATTGTTCCTGACCTCCTTTGAAATAAGAAGAAACTCTTTCTAATGTTTGCATTTGCAGACCTAAGTCATGTTTTACGTTTTTATTAACGTTGCATTATTTTCTGCAGCACCTCTGCTTTTCTAAGATGAAGCAGATTAATTATTGAGATAGCTAAACATTTATCGAAAGACACGTCTTAACATTAATTGCCCATCTTCTTTGTTCACTGACAAATCAGAACATTTCCATCACTGAAAATCCACTCAGCTCAAGACTCTTCGCTAATGTACCACCTCACAGGTGCACACTTAAACTCGTAAATGAGTCGAGTGGGTGTTTTGCTAAAGCTAACGCATGTTGTAACAGCAGCTTTCTGTGTGCAGAGCCAGTTCAGCGTCAGCAAAACAGAGCGGAAATGCTGGAAAGCAGAACTGATCTGTGCTGTTAACAAACATGAAGACAGAGAGCTGGTTAATCGACGTAAACGGAAAACTTAGTGGAAAATCTTTCATGCATCACATTTATTTACAGATTTTACAATAAAACTATACTTATATACAGAATGCACTTGTTGGGAATTTAATCTGAATGATTAAGACTTTATTTTTAAGTACCATCACACATGCAATTTGTGTAAAGTTTGTTTTAATCCAACATTTAAATGAAACAAACAGAAAAGAAATAAAACAAAGAAACATTTCTGATATCATTATCTTTATTCATCAAGGCAGATTTTTATTTGTCAAATGTTTTTATTCATTTAAAATAAAAATCATCTGGGACCATGCTTATTGTTCAGGAGTTTAACAAATGATGAAAGCTACATTCTTTGGATTTATTACAATAAATGAGTCTTCCGTTTTCAGTCTTGACTGTGGCAATAACGGCTTAAATAAAAATTAGTTGGTTTCTGTTGATTGAGTGGTGCAACATATCATATGTTAATTATTCAAGCTAAGAGAAATCAAGCCAGATGTTTAAATAACATGTTACTCAGTCTTTGCTTTTATTTAGCCCAGATAAATATGTTAACATTTGGATGTTTTCAGCCCATATCTGTCAAAATGTGGCCTCAAAAAAAAAGACATTTACAGAAGACGTCTTCTTTTCTTTTTGTTGACTTCCACAGTGCCAGGCAAAGGGATTCTTACACATTTTTTATTTGTTCTCTTTACAACTACAAACTGCAATGCATTTTTAGAATTTTATGCACTAAATCAGAAATAATTATTAACAGTAAAGGGAAAGGATGCATTGTAAAATCCAATACCTTACAAAGAGCATAATAATGTCTTGCCAATGAACGAGAAGAGATTGAAGAGAATGCAAACCTGTAGAGATAAGGACATTCATGTCTCTGACAGACCGGCTAAGGAAACATTAATCAGAGCAGCAGCCAAGAGACCAAAGGTCACCTTGGAGAAACTGCTGACCCACAACTCAGGTGGGAGAAAGTTTTTACCGGAAGAAAGTGTTTCCTTCAGATGAGGATCCAATTAAACCCTACACATCACATAACGCTTGTTGTTGTAACAAAACATTTTGAAAACCATATGTTGTAATTCTTCCACTTGTTGATGGTCTATCACGTAAAATCCCAGGAGAAACCATTGAATTCTGGGTTTTTAAACTGACATAATGCAAAAAAAGAAAAGATTTTGAGTAGTTTTGCATGGCACTGTAGCTTTCCCAGTTGACCTTGCCATTTTGCACTACCAAAAGTAGAAATAACAAATGTTTTTGTTGTTGTTTTTATTAGATTTTTCCTACAATCCCAATTTTTTGAGGAAATATCACAATATTTGCAAACCCTGCGCTGCGCTTGCTCCAGACACAATCTCTCTTTCTATGGTTAACAAAAATTACACAAATGAAAGCGGTTAAGCTGCAAAGTAATTTTATCTCGCAACCTCTGACAAACCTGCGTGCATCTGGAGATGTTGGGTTTGATTGGATTGAGCTGTGGCTGGAGATAAGAAGATGAGTCCCAAAATGCCTGAAAGTGTCGTCTTTCTGCTGCTGATGTCATGATTTTGTATAATTTTTTTGCTTGCATCTATTGCAGCTTGAGAACCACCAGAGCTGCGATTGCATGGAAACATGGTGTTGTTTGATTATTGTGTGTTTTCTGTGTGTGTGATTGAGTGCGTGAGCTGTGAAAGATTGTGGGTCACGGTGGATTTCCTGTTGTTTGAGGTTGACAATCAGAACTGAAATAGCAGAAAAAGACAGAGACCACTGATGCTCTCTCCACATATCCTGCAGCAGCTCTCAGAGAAACTTAGCTCAACTCACGGCTCTTGTTTGCAAAACTACACAATCCACAATGGATCTGAGCTCCTACATCTTGAGGTCAAAGAGTCATGGCTAACTCTGTGAAATACCTTCTTATCAGTCAGGCTTTTATTGCCTTCCTCACTGTACGAACTTCCGCTTTATGCGTTCAATTACTATTTAATCTCATCCTCTGAAGCCTTCGGGTGCTCCCTGTGGCACCAGAGAAAGAGGGCACACACTGACACACTAACACACACTTGCGACAAAACAAAATCTGACACAGTTCTGCGCGGAAACACAAATACTTTGTGAATAAAGGCAACATCCACATGCAGGCGTGAGAGCTCGTCTCGCCGGGGACAGTCACACCTTCGGAGCATGTGTGGAAGGAAGACAGGAGATGACACGACTAGATGAAAAGATTGCGGCGTGTTATGGCCTTTGCACGCTTCCAGATTTGGTACAGTAACACAGACTGAACGCGCTGAGGCTGTTCTGTGAGGAAACGCGCAGAAAACACACATTTTCTAGACGGCTTTTTCAGCTTTTCTGCTGGTTTCATATACTCTTTTGTGACAAAAACCAGCACTGAGCAAAAGACTGAGGGGTGTGAGAGTTTACAGAGATCAGGGGCACAGGGGGAGGCGAGTGGGGGACGGACATTACTGGCAGTGATGAATGAAAGACTGCATTACTGGCAGTTGTCCTTTATGAGCGAGACAGAGAAGAATCACAAAGTTAAGAAATGACATGAAAGAGGGACAGTCAGAATGAAAGAGAAGTCAGGCAACCACTTAAAAGGACTTTGAGGTTGACACCTTCACATTCGCCACCTTTCTCCATTTGCAAATATTCCACGTCCTTAGACGACACCCCTCTTATTGCATTTGATGTTATTTTGTTCATTTGTACTAAGTCAGAAGGCGCTGGAGAGGAAAAAACCTTTGGTTTGCCATGGTCGCACAACTGCTGTTTGATGTTAGAGGGGAAGTACAGCATTAGAGAAATGTTCCCACTGCTGAGTTCACCTTTCTGTCATCTTCCTTAGGTAAAATTGTGCAATTATTTCAAAGGGACTGAAGGGGTTTCCTGTCTAGAAATACATAAACAAGTTTTTTAAGTGATTTTGTTTTTATAACTGAGATAGTCATTGATTAGGCCTGGGCAATGTGGCAGAAAATGTCATATTGTGAATGTTTTGTACATTAAAAATCCCAGTTAGGGTTTTATTACTTTCTGCTATATACATTTAACAAAAATATTTTCCCCAAATAATACTTCTAACCAGATTTAATCAGTCGTGCAATTTGAGCAACTTCTGTGAAGCGTAATGAATATAGAATAAATATGGATTTGTGATTTGATGTGCACTCATTCCCACTCTATTTTATAAACTTTAAATGCTTATTTTAATTTGAAATGTAGGCAATGACAATAACACTCGGATACGATGCACTGTTGCAACATTCAGAGTGGTTTGTTAAGTGAAAGGGAAACTCGTCATTCTGAACAAGAACTCTCTACTTCGACCGATCGTCAATAATTTCTAAAAATTCAAAATATCACATTACATCATCCACCACTGCTTTTATTAAAACACAGCTTCACAGTTTGTCTAATTCTAATGGTTTAAATTCATTCCCAGCTATTTAAAAAAAAGCTTAGACATTTTCAAAATGCTACTCAAGCTCAAATTTAGTATTTTTGTTAAAATTATTTGCACGTTTTACAGATAGCATTCTTCATCTAAGCTTTATTATCACTAACAATAACAAAACCATGCTGATTTTCCCGCCGCAAAATGATGAAAAACCATATAAACATTGTTCCAACAGTCGCGTGGTAGTTTTAAAAATGTCGTGGTGCACATCAGCTTTCAAACAAGAGCAAATCCCCGACATTATTTGCATTAATCTGGTGACGAATGCTTGTTTCTGCACCCTGAGGAAACGGCAGCCTGATCTGCCTGACGTCTTCCTGATGATGAGCTTGTGCCTCAGGAGTCTGCTCCATTTTTCTGCTGAGTTGATTAAGTCGATCTTTGCAAATTGTCTATCAGTGGTTTCAAGGCATTTGGCACTTTGAGTCTTTCTACATTTCAAGTCACTGTTAATGTTAAAAGGCTTTAATGCTTTTTCAAATGCTTTTTCAAATTTGCATTAAGAAATCTTATGACTGTTTGGCCAAACAATTGTGGGGCAGAAACTGTTGCAGCTTGAAAAGGTTTCTTGTTTACTTCTTTTACAACTAATGCTGACGCACTCGCCGATAAATCTGCTGACTGTCAAATCTTCCAGACCTCAGGTTATGTCTGTCCCGGCCTCTATCAAGACTTTTTCAAGTTACTTTATTTCAGAAACTTCATAGATGGCTTGGAAATCTTTGGTTTTAATTGGAACATCAGTGTGATTAATCAGAACTGTCATATTCAGTTTTTTTGTTGAATTTTCCTTCCATCCATCTGCATGTCTGAAGTTGTGATACAAAAGAGTTTAGTGCTAAATCTAGAAAACTGTTAATTCACTTTTTGTTTTTCCTTTTTACCTCTTTTCAGCCCAGATTGAAGTTATCCCATGCAAGATTTGTGGCGATAAGTCTTCTGGAGTTCATTATGGAGTCATCACATGTGAAGGCTGCAAGGTGAGAAACAACAGAAAAAAGAAAGGTGTTAACCACAAACCGTCTGGCTTTTATTTGTCGTCTTGTGGACTTTTTAACCTCTTAACCCCCACTGGATCTGAGTTTTAAGTGTTGGAGGAAAAATAAGTGCAGCAAATTGTTCCTACAGAAGATCTAGAGCACAAATTGCACAAAGTCCTGATGCAACATAGAAAATTCCTACAAACAAATTGTTTAATCCAGCAGCTTGCCTTTTTGTTCCTCTTGTCTATTTGTGTTGTGTTTTTATTATTAAAATAATTTACTAATTGTAATAATCCGTTAACAAATATTTCAATATTTTTATGTGCCTTCATTTTCACAAGTTTTAAGTAGTTAGCTGGACTGAGACACAGGGTCTTTCAGTTCGTGAACAAAGCATTTTCACTGCTATTTACTAGCAGAAATAGAGGATATGAAGATGAAACCTGAAATTTCAAAAATCTGTATTTAATGTATTTTATAAGTGTAAGATTTTAAAATAGAGCTAATATTAACTTATTGAAAAAAGCTGTGAAATAACCATTTACCAGACTGACGAATTTCAACTCTAAACTCAGCGTTTTGGTAAAACATATATGATAAAAAAAACTCAACTTGGTCAATGTTTTGCACTAAAAAGACCTAAATGTTATGGTAAGTAGCAAATGTTTAGTGTAATCAAACATTTCAGTCAAGAAAATTAAGAAATTTTGAAATAAACATTTAAATGACGTCCTGTCTTATGGTAACTTTGTTTTACAAGTTACAGGCAACATTTCTGCAAAGCATCAGACTGCAGGCTAGCTCCTAGAGGAAATAGCATTTTTAATAACCAGCTTGTTAGACATGTAATACAATATTTCACACAATAAGTACGTGTTATTATTGATTATATATTTCTATTTGCATAAGCTTTTACAGTACAGACCAAAAGTTTGGACACACCTTTTAATCCAATGAGTTTCCTTTATTTTCATGACTATTGACATTGTAGATTCACACTGAAGGCATCAAAACTATGAATAACACATGTGGAAATATGCACTAAACAAAAAAGTGTAAAACAACTGAAAACACCCCTTATATTCTAGTTTCTTCAAAGTAGCAACCTTTTGCTGTGATCACTGCTTTGCACACACTCTGCATTTTCTTGATGAGCTTCAAGAGGTCGTCACCTGAAATGGTTTTCACTTCATAGGTGTGCCTGTCAGGTTAATAAGTGGGATTTCTTGCCTTATAAATAGTCATGAAAATAAAGAAAACCCATTGAATTAGAAGGTGTGTCCAAACCTTTGGTCTGTACTGTATATGAGACAGTAGCATCAGAAAATGATCATAATGTGATCATACCAGCCCATGCCTCCTTCAGAAAAGCCTGTTTCCTCACTATATCCAGTACAAAATAGTGTTCAGCTAAGTGTATACTCCCAGTAGTTTTTCATCAGTAGTTGACAAAATAGCATGGTCAATGTTGCCTTTGTAGCATAAATACTGCAAAAGGAAATAATTAACCATGTTGAGTTTTTGCAGTGCAACTCACCCTAACCCAGCCTTCTTCATCTCTGAAGCTCAGTTATTACAGTATCGTTCCTTGATGTTGTTTAAATTGTTATAACAGTTTTCAGTCTGACTGTACATTGACTTTGAGAGTCAACTGAGATGGTGAGATGAGCTGAAGTGATGTCACATTTGAGAACCGTGCAGCCAGAAGGCCAAGATGGGTAAATCCCAACAAGTTGTGCCGATCCTTTAAACTTCGCAGGTAGAAGTCTTTCACAGATCAGACTTAGTTTGTTGTTTTGTTCTTATGCTTATTGTCTGGCAAGTCATTTCACAAGTGAGCTCATCAAATACGTTATAAACTAGGAGCCTCGTGACCACAAAAACACTTTCATACCAAAGAAAAGCAGTCTGTCCAGGTGTATGGGTTATTGGTTTCTTGAATGTTTCTGAATCTAGAGCTGTGATGATATATTTCACTGAAGATTTATTCAGTTTTGCTCCTTTTTGTCACACTTATGTGCTTCCAGTCATCACAAAAGTTTAAATAACAAAGTGAAAATGTGGTTTTCAGCTCATGATTCTATTTATTAAGGAATGAAACTATTCAAACCAACCTGGCTCTGTTATATTAAATTAGCCCACCTTGTTATATCATAAGTGTTGGTTGTATTTCACCACATACACACAGGATTGGTTTCTGCCTGACCTGTAGAATCAGGAAATTTCATAATAAAACCTGACTGACAATATGAAGTAGACTAAAGATCTCAAAAAAAAGAAGAAAACATCATGCAGTCTAAAGAAATTCAAGAACAGATGAGGAATTATTAATCTATTAATCTGGAGAGAATTATGTAGTCATTTGCAACCCTCCCACAGTGAGAGCCACTTTCCACAAACGGAGGAAATATGACACATTGATGAACCTTTGCATGAATAGCCGGCCCACCAAAATGGCTCCAAGAGCGAATGAGCAACCAGGAGGTCACTACTGGTGACCTCCTCAGTAAGTTTTCCTCAAAATCTGCATCCAATGGAGAGTTCAAAGATTGAAACCACTCAAAAAATCCACAAAGTTTCATCTCACATTTGTTTAAAGAATATTTTGAGGACCCCATAGGATTTTGATAAATGAAATGCTTTGACAACTGCATTGTGTTATTTCACAGGGTACCTTTGTCTGAGCTGTCGTTGACTTTTTCTTCTCTGTTATTATAAAATTTATCGTTTTCTACTGAAATAATGAAATATTCAATAAGAATCTAACTCATGTATCAGTGTTTCGAATTTAAAATTCATGCCTGTGTCTTGCACTGTCACCCGAACACTCAGGGCTTTTTCCGGCGCAGCCAGCTTCCCACCGTATCCTACTCCTGCTCCAGGCAGAGTAACTGTCAGATCGACCGGGCCAGCCGGAACCGCTGCCAGCACTGCCGCTTGCAGAAGTGCTTGGCTCAGGGCATGAGCAGAGATGGTGAGGCAGAACCGGAGATGTCGACTTTCCCCTTCACTTGCAGAAGTTCCCTGATTGCTTGTTTACCAACATGTGTTCTTTGCAGCTGTGAAGTTTGGCCGCATGTCCAAACGTCAGAGGGACTCTCTTATTGCTGAAGTGGAGCGACACAGGCAGCAGCAGCAACAGCAGCAGCTTCAAGACGACACGCAGGTGGAGCTGTCCTACCCACCCAAAAACCGCCAGGACCACTCCCCACAGCTCCTTCAGCCCATCGCCACACCGTACCCCTACGTCGGTGACGCCTACGGCGCAGAGGTCCACCCCTATCTGGTTTACTCCCCGAGCGACTCGCAGGGGTACCGGGGCTCCGGTGTCTCCCCTACGTCCAGATTCCAGGGGCGGGGGGACAGCGGTGGACACCATGATATCAGAGGTGAAAAACAGCAGTGGGAGCTCTCATTAAAATCAGTTTTCTTTGTCTTACTCTTGTTGTTCATTACTATTGCTATTTTCTTCATTTTTGTCAGGATTTGACTCCAGACAGCAGCATCAGGATCTCATGACTCTTCATTCCTACAGTCCTCTCGATGACCTCTACAACCACTATCCCCACTCTCTGCGAAACATAGGTGAGCAGCCAGCACAGTGGGTTCCTTGTGCTTAATACTTCGTAGAACCAAGTCTTTGCATGTAAATCGTTACCAGTTTTCCACTTGACTTTTTCTTCTATTCTTCTTTGCAAAATAGCTATAGATCAGCCAGCCTGGATAGAAAGCGTTATTGTCATTCTCGTCCAGTTATAAGTGTTTCACAGCCTGGAACATCCATCTTCCTGAGGAACCTTTTACCCACAGCATGATTCTGCCACCTCTGTGTTTGACAGTGAGGAAGTTGTGTTCAGCATTTTTTCAGGAAAACTCAATATGGTCCCACCTGAATGAAACCTTTCTTTCACATATTTGCCGTGTCTCTACTTGGCTTGGGGTGACATTAAAATTTCTAAAAACTATTTTTCAACAGTGGCTTTCTTCTTGCCACTCTCTCATAAAGACCAGACTTGTGGAGTGAGTGACCAACAGTTTTCCAGTCAACAAATTCTCCTACCTGAGTTGTGAACCTCTGCAGCTCTTCCACTTATGTCTCTCTGATTAATGCTCTTCTTGCCCTGCCTGTCAGTTTAAGTGAACTTCTATCTCTAGCTAGGTTTGCCTTTGTGCCATACTCTTAATTTTCAGACGTGGGAACACTGAGATAATGTTTTATAACCCTGCTTGCAATTTCTCAACCTGCCTGCCATGTTCTTTGATCTTTATAATGCTGTTTGTTGCTAATGTTCTCTAACAAACAAGTGAAAAAGTGGAAAAAACTCAAACGGACTTGATGCAAATTCACGCCACACTTATCCTTTCACTTTCATTTTACAGTTGTGCACTTTGTTGTGTTGCATTAAACCCGGACACATGTGTTGAAGCAGTTGGTGCGAGGCACTATATGCCTTTAACCTGTGATCATATTTGTAACATACAGGCGTTTTCTCTCTCTTCTTCAGATGAGCTGTGTGCCAGCATTGTGCGTTCCCACAGAGAAACCAGCCAGTACAGACTGGAGGAGCTGCAGGCTCTCAGATGGAAAGTGTTCAGCAGAGAGGAGATCCAAGCCTACCAGAGCAAGGTATTGCCAAACTAAAATGATCGTATTCTACTTGTGTCTTTTATTTCTCAGGCTTCCTCTTGTGTGATTCCGACAGTCTCATATCAAAACACGTAGCTTCTCGTGTCTTCAGGTCGCCTTTGTTTGATGAATCAAACAGAAAACAGAGAAAACGTTTTTCATTGTTTTTCCCCTCCTTCTTGCTCTCTGATTGCTCGCGTTTTTGAAATATAAGGATGGGGTGATGTTGGTGGGAGTAAATTAGGTCATTAAAATTGTAGCAGCAGAAGTATTTATAGTGTCTTTAAAAAATATTCCTACCCTTTGATTGTTTTTCCATTTTGTGCTGCTGCAACCACAAATTTCAGCTGAGTGTGACAAAGTAGTGCAAGACTCAGAAGCAGGCAGATAAAGATACACAATTTAACATTTTTATACTAACAGAAATATGAAACATATGATTTGCCCAATTTACTCCAATACCCATAAATAAAATCCAGCTTTAACGCCTGCCTTCAGAAAACACATAAACAGTAAAAGGACTCCTACTGTGTGTCATTTAATCTTAATACAAATTCATCTGTTCTGTGAAGCTCAAACGTTTGTTAGAGAACGTTATGAACAAACACCAACATGAAGTCCAAGGATCATAGCAGACAGGTCAGGGGTCAAACTGTGGAGAAGTCTGAAGCAGCGCTAATGTTACAAAGGAATATCCAAAACTTTGAACATTTCACCCAGATGTTCAAAGCTTGTATATCGATACATGGCTGTCCATGTACCCACGGTAGCTCTGGGGGAGCTGCAGAGATCCACAGCTCAGGTGGGCGTTTCTGTTGGCAGACTTATAACAACTTATAGTCCTGCACTCTACAACTCTGACCTCTATGGATGAGTAACATGAAGAAATCCACATCTAGTCAAATTTGCAATTCTGCTACTCAGACACTTTATCATGTTGTTAAGCCTTAACACACAAAACATGTGGAAGATGGTGGCAATGGGTGGCAAAACATATACATTTATGCCACACCTAAGATTTTTATTTTTAAGTTGATTTTTGTCATGTATTTTTAATTTTATTAATTTGGAGAAAAATCCAATCCCAAAAATCCGAGGAACCTCTGTTGAGGTTTGTGGTTATGTGAGAAAGGGTGAAGAAGATTCAAGGAGTGTCAAGAAATTTTGCAAGGCCATCTTAGTGGAAATAGAATAAGCTTATGTGAGATTACAGAAGTTTGCAGCTCATTTATTATGCTGCAGATCAAATCTGTGATAACAAACAATCCTAACTGCGTTTTCCAGACAGTGGATGAGATGTGGCAGCACTGTGCCGTCCGACTGACTGATGCTGTTCAGTATGTGGTGGAGTTTGCAAAACACATCCCAGGTTTCCGGATGCTCAGCCAGAACGACCAGATCGCACTACTCAAAACTGGTAAGACTTCAGCAATCTCATTTTATCCCAGTGAAACTTGAATCCCTGCAGAAAAAAAGGGTTAATTCTCCATCTTTCTTATATCTCCCCGCCAGGCTCCATGGAGGTGGTTCTGGTCCGAATGTGCCGCTTCTTCAACACAGAAAACAACACTGTGTTCTTTGATGGAAAATTTGCTGGAACTGAAGTCTTCAAGTCTCTGGGTAAGAGTCTGACTCATAATCCCTTTGTGATGAAGCTGATGGAAAATTTATGGGGACTTATTGGTCATTTCTTTTCCCTGAAGCGTGCGGTGATTTAATCGCAGCGGTGTTCGACTTCGCTCACGGTATGTGTGCTCTGAAACTCACAGAGCAGCAGCTCGCCCTCTTCAGTGCTCTGGTCCTAATCAACGCTGGTAAGTCTAAAAATTTTTAAAAAAGCAAGACGTCGTTCAGTATTGACATGTTGAAGTTCAGAAGTTTATTCTTCCCCAGGAGTTTTAAACCTTTTCTAGACCATAAAGATCAACTACAAACACATCATAGTGCTCTTTCAAACCCAGATAAAGCTGAAAAATAGGTTTGCATCTGGAAAATGCAAACTTGATTTGCTATTTGATTTATTTATTCACACAAAATTAGTCTTCCTGTCACTGAATGACTCCTCACAGACAGGCACTTTTCTCGTTTATAGTGCCTTGCAAAAATATTCACACCCCTTCAGCTTTTTCACATCTTGTCACACCACAACCACAAACCTCAATGTATATTTCATCAGAATTTCATGTGACCAGCAAAAAGTGGAGCACAATTGTGAAGTCGCTGGAGGCTAACGTTTTTGGCCATTCTTTGCAAAACATGCTCGAGCTCAGTGGGAATGGATGTAGAGCTTCTGTGTTCTTAGATTTTACCAGAGTTTTTTTAGTTTAGGTCTGGACTTTGACTGGACCAGCACAGCACATGAATCTACTTTGTATGTTTAGGATTGTTGTCCTCCTTTTGTACCCCTTATTTATCTCCATCCATCCAGAACAGTTCCTGAATATTTCATGTAAAAAAAAAGAATCTAAATTTTGAAGCATGTCTCGTTACTGTTAATGCTTTCCATTCAATCTGCTTAACCTTAAGCTATTCTGGAAAGAAGAACTGGAAACAATTTTTGTCTCTGGATGTGCAAAAGACACACTTGTTACAGTAAAAGATGGTTCCTTAAAAAAAATAGTTGGAAGAGTTTAGCACAAGGCATGCAACACTTTTAAAATTTCTAATTATAACATTGCAGCATTTTCATTTGAGATCACAATTAGGCACTACTTCACGTTCACATACAGTAAAGTTTGTGGTTTGTCAAAGAACATAAATACTTTACACTTGCATGCTTTCTATCAATCAGGCAAATTTTATAATTGTTTTAAATTTCTGCAGACCGTCCCTCTCTAGAGGACAGAGTGAGAGTCCAACGAGTACACAGAAGTGTGGAGGTGGGACTCACTCACATTCTTCACCGAGACAACCACGATAGTCTGTTGCATAAGGTACATGTTTCCTCACGTATAAATATTCCCTCACACTGTCCTCACTGCTATCGCTCGTCTCACTGTCCATGTCCTCTCGGCAGCTCTACCAGAGGATGGCAGTGTTGCGTTCGCTGTGCAGCCTGCACATGGAGAAGCTGCGCTGGTTCAGCCAACGATACCCGCTCACTGCTCACTCTCTGTTCCCCCCGCTCTACAAGGAGCTGTTTGCGTCCGAGGCCGAGCTGCTGCCGGGGGCCACTCACTGAGCAACCAGCGGTAGACTCAGACATACGCACATGTCCGCAGACGAGCAGAACCTGGAGTTTTACTGGTACTTCCCAAAGGAATCTGTATTCTGAATAGGAGGAAACTGTAACTGTAATGGATTATTCAATGATTTGAGTTGAGTAATTCAAATCATTGATAGGTTGATAGATTGATTATTTCAGGGAACTGTGAATTTTGATGTTATTTGAGAGTATATTTTTAGGATTTATTTTGTCTCAGGATGTGCTGTCGTAATTCTTCCCAGCTGTAGTTACTGAGTTTGTGTCACAGTTTGTTTATGCAGTTATTCAAAGAGGCAGGATGCACTGTCAATGTACACCTAAAATGAGCCCAACATCTCTCTGCAAATGAAAATATCACTCAATGCATCTACCTTGTGTGTTTCGCATAAGCTTGGATTCAACTTGAAATTACTTTTTTTTTTTAAATTCCAGTAAAAAATTGCAGTAAAAAAAATGCTGTTACCCTTTACTTTTAGTCCGATTTAAAACCAGAGTGTTTCACTGGTGCTGTAAGGTTAGCTTTTTTAGCAGTAAATACCACACTGGTTTACAAAAAAAGAAAAAGAAGAAAAAACAAACTGTGCTTTCCGGTAAAAAACAAGCAATAAAAATAACAAACTGTAACAGATGTTGACCCCATTTCACAGGAAAAACATTACATAACCCCAATTTTTCTGCTGTCACTTTATTTTCTTTTCATGTTTCAAGTTGTGTAAAGTTTCTTTATTATTCACATCTAGAAATGTTGATGTAATGTTAAAATATTCTTGTTTGACATGTTTTCTGGTTCGACTCTTCTGCTCAGTGTTTGTTTTCCAAGCGGTTTTCGACTGCATCATTGCTTAAATAAACAATACAAAAACAGAGAAAGTTTTTGCCTCATCATAGCGTCTCCTCCCTATTGTAAGAAGATTTGTCTCATTCTAAATGTTAGGAAGTTACAACCAACCTCACTTTCTGTTTCTGTGTCTTCAGACAAGTTTTTTCTTTTTTTTTTTTTTTTTGCTCAGATTGACCATTAAAGGCAACAGAAGTGTTTCCCTTTGTTTAGGAAAACTCCTGCAGGGTTTTATAACTTTTAAGCTCTTAAAGGATTTGCATTAAATCTAAAAATGTTTTGTTACATCTAATCTTTTTCCTTTATTTTTTATCTCAAAATAATATTTGCCCTACATATCACCGAATGGCATTCAGGTAAGATTGATTTCAGCAAAAGTATTGAACTCTCGCCCAGCTTTACAAATCTACAGACTGTATTTTAATGTTTTTTTGGCTACATTTTCTTTGTAAAATATCTCAACCTCAGACAGAGTGGATGGAGAATATGTGAATGTTCAATTTCAAGTTGTGCAACAGATCTTCAGCTGGATTTAGGTCTGACTTTACTAAATCACATTAACATCCTTTCATCTGTTGCTCTGTTTGGATGTTCAGTGTTATTTTCCTGCTGTAGACGAACCTCCAGCTCAGTATTAAGTCTTTTGCAACCTTTAACAAGTTTTCTTCCAGGATTGCCCTGTACTTAGACCCTCCTTTTCTCCATTAACTCTGATAAGCTTCCTTTATGTTTTTATTGGTCCATATATACATTTGCAAAATCCCCTACGTTGCTTGTGGCAAACTACAAAATGAACTTTATATGGCTTTATCTCAGCATGGTTTTATTTTGTTCCAGTCTTCTGAAAAGGCCAGATAGAAGGAGCATCAGACTGTTTACCTCTGCAACTCTTTAATCGACCTCTAAATTACTTTCCTTGTTAATTTTCTTCCAAACTAAGTCTAAAAAGAAGAAAGGACTGTTTCAGTTAGTGAAACCATTTAAAAAGAGTTATGCGCTGCCTCAGAGAAAAAAAACTTTATACTTTTGCTTACTCTGAAAATGATTAAATGACTAAGGAGCAAAGTAAGAAAAAAAGTTGAAGCAAGTAAAGTAAAAGTTCTTCTAGAGAGAGGATAAACTCGAGGACCTTAAAGTAAAACAAGATGTTTTAGGAATGTACTCAGTTAAGAAGGGAGTTTAGAGTTTTTCCAGTTTAGTACATAAACATGCGGCAGTGTTGGTGATAAAGTCAAACAAACCGAGAAAAGTAGAAATTAATGCGTTACGTACAGCAAGCTTAGTGTAATTTGGAATACAGTGGAAGGGATTTTTCACTTCTCATTTCATTTAGAAAATTTCTTGGAAAGTCAAACTTCCAGAAAACTGCTGAAACATAGAGTTCCTTTAAATCAAAGCTAAAACCCCCATTAACTGGAACATCGTTCCTTTTACTCTGTATTCTAGCTATTTTTTACTTTCCTTTACTCTGCCACTGTGATGTAATTTTGGATGTCTCCATCAAGAAAAGTGAATTTTTGTTGCTAAAATACAAATACAAACACCAAAAATCTTCCCTTGCCTAGCAGTGTGTTTTGCACAAAAGCAACACTGCATCACCAAAAATATATATATATAAAAAAAACTTTCATATTTCCCTGACGGTGAAATATGAAGGTGGTAGCGGTCTTCAAATGGAACTCGGCTGGAGCCAAGATGAATGAAGTTATAAATACTTGAAAATGTTGACCCCATGGGTGCTGTGGTGGTGCAGTGGCAAAGCACGACCCACGTATTGAGGTCTTAGTCCTTGTGGCAGTGGTTGCGGGTTCGATTCTCAACCTGTCGACATTTGCAGCATGTCTTCCCCCTCTCTCATTCTCCTGTTTCCTGTCAAACTGCTTTCAAATAAAGAGCCAACAAAAACCTTTTAAAAACAGACATTGTTGACCCCAAACCTTCAGGCGCCAGATAGATAGAGGACTTGTCCACAGCATAGTGAGCCATTATCATTTCAAGCTGTGGTATGCGGACGGAAGATTGAATTCTGAAATTGAGTAAACAGCTGCTTGAACGGTGCAAACCTGTGCAGTGAGGTTATGATAGCTTTTTAAATGTTATGTTTTTTCCTTACTGACAGATTTGTTTTTCATTTGAATTGTACACGATATGAGGAAAAAGTAATGTTTTCCCTGAGGAGGAAAAAGAGACAGTAAATCTAAATGTCAGCTTCTAAAAATGTCCCAAACAAGTGAAGATAAAGAAAACTAAGGACCTGCAGACTTTCAGCACATCCGTGTTTTAAGAGTTGCTTATTATTTTGTACCCACCGAGCACATAAAAGGATTTCAACCCATCTGTTCAGCTTCGGGACTCTCCAACTCAACACCAAGCCAAACGTTTGATCCTGATGTCTGGAATATGTTGTGGGAGGGGCAGAAAAGGAAACAGGAACCTCCTCCCACTTTGAAATCTGCCCATCAGAACGCAAAGTGTGAGACATTTGCTAAACAACTGTTGACATCTGAAAAGGGGAGTTTTGCTTTGGTTTGACTTGTGTTATGTGGAGGTCGCAATAACCTCGGAGTCAAACTCAGGGCGTTAGAAAGGAAGGAAAGCAAATAAATAGAAGAAAGAGCCATGAAACTACCACTGCCTTTAGAATTGTAGAGATTTTTTAATAGCTGAAAAATAAACATGACCTGATGATTTTCACATTACTGCCTTCAAATAGCACACCATGTAGAGGGTGTGGGTATAAATGTACTGAATCACTGACAAACTTGTTAAACAGAAACAGAATCTGAACAGAAATGGGACATTTTTTCCCATACATCAATCAAAAAGGCTTTGATGACAACTGATTTATTATCTGTTTGGTGTTATAGTATTAATTATCTCCTAATATCCAACTTTCCTATAATTGTCTATGTATAAAGATAAATGATAATGACTAATCAGGGAATTGTGGTGCATCTGACAAAGAAGCAGATCAGGTAATCCGAAGAAAGGTAAGGATGAACGCAGAACAAAACGGGATCTACTAAGAAAAAAATGACCATAAGTGTCTAAACCAAAAACTACTATAGGGGACATGTGGAAATTGTTTTCTTTTGTGTTACATTATTGAGTTCTCTCGCAATAATGTGCTGATCACTTCATGCATCATGACTGAATACTTTAAGCCTTTCTTAAAGTGGCCATTGTACTTTCTGCTATTAATTAGGTTTTCATGAGTTTTTTTCATGTATCTTAATATCTCGTTGTGAAATATCTGAAGTTTTATATCTTTTTCTTTAGGATAGAAATGCACCACAAACCTATGATATAAACAGAAACTTTCCATAAGTAGGAAAGAAAGAAAAAAATACATCCAAACTGTTTGGACTATTTCTGAGTTATTATCATGGGGTAATGAGTCATTTGACAGTTTTGATTGTGTCTTCTTTGTGTTGCTAGTCTGAATGGTTCAAAGGGCCGTTTCCATCTCAACCTTGCACAAACAGACATAAACATGCAGTGAATAAATTGATTTTCAACACATTTTTTGCACCAAAGAATTAAGAATAAACACGTTTTACTGAGGCTCTTTATATGTGTATATATTTGACATTTTAAATCGACATTTGTGACTATATACAAAATAGGCCAGCAAATATTGCAGTAAGCTCATTGTGAGGGAATGCAAAACTATTGCCAGGTAGTGCAAAAGAAAAATTTGTCCCTAGAGGGCTCATTGCACAAAACACAACTAGTAGTAAACAAGAAAGAACTAAGGAATTACTAATATAAACACGAGGATCATGACATCTAGTTTTTCATGGTGGCTTATGGCTTCTTCCTCTCTGAGCGACTTTTCAGCACATGTTGATGTGATCTAGATAAAGAACTGTCTTAATGGCTTCACAAGGCCCTTTTGGCTTTGTTGTGAGACTTACACACACATTTCACATCAAACTGCTTTAATCTCTTGGACACAACTCAGCTGCTTCCTGAGCATCGTGATTGTCAGACATTCCCATGCAATTGTTTAAACAGAAGAAGGTATTTGGAAATTGTACCCTGGGTTAGACCAGATCGGCACAGAGCCACAGTTCTTAAAGCTTGGCTGATTTCTTTCATGATGCCACAAAAGGAAGATGTGTGTCTGATACATCCCTGCATGCCTCCGTTTAACTCGAGTGTTGTGCATGAACCTATGAGAAGCCCACAAAGCCATGACACCCTTATGATGTAGACGAGGATTTGGGATGAAGTACCTGTTGAATGCTTAATAACCATCCTGATCAAAAGGTTCAGACATGCTACCTTTTAACATAGTGGGTTCTCAGTTTTTAATCCAACCAAATCCTACATCTAAAAAAAAATTCTTATGAGTCATGCTGTAAAACTTCCCTCCCATCCCCAAGTCCTCCCCACTCCGCCTCCGCTGCTCCAGCTGCTACCGTGAAAACGTGTGTCCGGTTGCGGAAGGGTTGAGCTCTCAGACAGACAGACAGACAGACAGACAGACAGACAGACAGACAGACAGACAGACAGACAGACAGACAGACAGACAGACAGCGCAGCAGCTTCTGTCGGACCAATTAACGGACCGGGCTGTTTCCTGGGCGGCCTTTGACCTGCCAAAATAACTGGGTCAGGATATTCCTCTGCGTACAGCAGGAGACTCGCAGCGGGACGGACACGATCATGGGTTCCTCCTGGGAGTTAGTTTTCGCCGCCGCGTCGCTCTTGGTCTTACTGAGCTCAGCCTGCAAAGGTTGGTCCGGATGTTTTCCCCTCCTTTTCTTAGAGTTGTTGTGCTTCCTGGCAGGACTCCATATTTGTTCGTCACAACAGCAGAGAGAGCCTTCATGCTGGGTCGGCAATACAAAAAAAGTACATTTTAGACGTTATCTTTCCTCCAAACTTTTGTATATTTTTAGTCTTCTGAAATATATATATATATATATATATATATATATATATATATATATATATATATATATATATATATATATATACTAGGATATATTTTTTTTACAAATAAATTCTTATAATTCAGCTTTTTTGTTAGAATAATGATTTTATAATCATTCTTTTAAAAAATGTAGACTTCTTGTGTTGCCTCTGCATTTTATTCAGTGGAGAATTACAAGCAGTCTGTTATGCAGTAATTGGCATGAAAACAGCCCATGTTGCATAACTTTTTTCATTCCTTCTGTTTGCCATTTTCCAGATGCTGAAAGTTGTCTTCAGCGTGAGGTCACAATATCCCCTGACTTCCTCGATCAAGGTGTGTTTCCCTTCATTACACATGGAGTGACACAAATATTTATGATTATTTTTTGTTAATTTTGTTGATGGAAACCTAACAGTACAGATTGCCAGAAAATATCACACTGAACCAACCAATAGTAGAGAATACCCACTGAATACTTGGTTGGGGCTCTTTTTGGTTGCAGTCTGACATGAAGTTGACCAACTTGAGGTTTTCAGGGAATTCAGGTTGCTTTAATAGAAAACTTTGACTCATTTGCATTGCTGAGTTTGGTGTTTTGCATTTTCTTTTTGCCAATGTGAATCTCCCCAGAATCTCCTCAATGGTTCAGCTATCATGTTGCTGGTGCACCTTTTCCTACCACCTGTTTTCCTTCCACTCAACTTTCAACTAATGCATATTGAAGCATACCTGTCAGAACAGCAAGTTTCTTTAGCAATCTTTAGGAGGGTGTCTATGCCTGTCTGATGGACAAGTCCTCATGATTTTGTCGACCAGAACGTTGAATTTCAGTTTTAAAAGTATTTACCTTTTCCATTTTTATTTTTTGTAACAATCTTTATTCTATGAGAAACAAAATTTTAGGTTTTCATTTGCTTTAAGACATAACCTGAAATGGACAGAAACAAACAAATGAAGTATATTAGTATGGTGTATGGATTTATATAATCTATGAGTTTAACTTTTTGAATTGAAAAACTATTTGTACGCTCTGCTCATCCAGCAAGATAAAAAAATAGTTCCCTAAACTGACTGACAATCCTACCCGTGGATTTGTTTATCTGTTAGAAAAATAACTCTTTGAGTAAAGCTTTAGAAGGAGGGATCTGAACATAGGTTTGGGCTGTTTCTCTGACTCACTCATTTACCATGTCTCAACTCAAGGGAGTAAACAAGAAGAGCCACGTCTGATTGACTGCAACAGTTGCGATGGACATTAAATATGACACAAGCCAAAAAAAAAAAAAAAGAGAATACACTTTTGTATTTACAAGGTATTAGTCGACTAACTTAACCATCAATCTATTAAAATTTCAGTTTGGATGTTTACAATTGTCAAAATAGAAATTTTGACTATTTCTATTTAAATAAATAGAAATTTATTTAAATAAATAAATAAATTAAATAAAATGTAATTATTTTAAATTAATTTAAGAACCAGTTTATGTAAATGTAATTCAAAATACACATTACACCTGCAATAAAAAACAATAAAATATATTAAAAGTTGAATCAATCTTGATAAAGATGCTATAAATAACAAGAAAGCAAGTTCTTTGGGCTCCCCCTGCTGGCTTGGAGATCCTAAGCAGGAACCTTTTGGCTTACACTTCAGGCCAGGTCAGCTATGATAACAAGAATTATTTAATGGCCTAAAGAAAAATTTCGCCATCATTTCTATCATCATTTCAAGAAGCTATTAATGACCAGATATATGACTGGGGTGCTGTTTTGTGTGATCCATCTTATTTACTCATGCATTTATTTTTGTCATCTGGTGTACATTTAATCTGTGGAATTTAGTGGCTCTTTTGGAATGTGTTTTGTGTTTTTCAGCTTATGTTGTCTCTGGTCTTTTTTTTTAACCAGTTAAAATGCATTGGTATATAAAAAGTCTTTTTGAAATCAAATGTGTTTTTCAGGTCTGCAGGTACCAGATTCATTCATGCTGCAGAGAGAAGTAGATTTGTCAGAGCTTCTAAATATTGACGGTACCGTTTATCTTCTTACAGTCTTTAAAAAGCTTATGTTTTCCTGAATAACAAAATAAATACTACAATTTTCTTCCGCTTTTTATTCACAGTGCAGAGAACAGGTAAATAACCTTTGATGTCTTAATCACATGCATTCATCCAGCTTAACAGTGTATGCTTTTTTTTTTTCTTCTGGTCAAAACCTTCTGCATCAGACGGTAAACCAGGACCAAGAGGTATGAATTTTCTGCTTTGTCTGCGTGCAACACCTCCAACAACAAAACAATTAACTGCTTGCCGTTTGTCTTTTCCTAAAAGGCTTTCGGCCCCGCTCTTTCCCTCCTGTGCAAAGTTATCCTGTCCAGTTTCCCCTTGGCCGACCGACACCTGACAACATCCAGGCCATCTGTGTTCACGCCGACCATCGGCCTCGCTACCCAGACTCTTACTTTCCTCCTTCTGGTTTTAGCAAACAAAAGCGCATGGCCACAGCAGTCAATAATGCGGAGTCGTGGTTCAGCACATGCTGCAAAGGGAACCAGACATGGGGGACTGAAGGGACGCTGTGTTGTGCAACACAAGCGGTAAGTTTTTTGTAACTGCAGACTCAGCAAGTTTTTCAATCAAATGACGTGCTTTGTCTGTTGTTTTGCAATCAATCCATCTTGATGCAATTTAAAATGAAAAACATGAGATGATGTTGAACTTTACTCCTTGAATAGATTTCTTTACTCTTTGAACTTGAATTAATGTGAATATGAAAAGAAGCATAACACTTCCCTGCGATTGAGCATTTTCTTTCTGCTAAAAAATGTGGGTAAAATGTGCCTCTTATCTTCAAAATGTTTCCTGGGATGCTGTGCAACAAAATGTCTCCATGCTGCAGATTTTCCATTAGCATTTGCTTCTTACAGCATGTCAACATTCAGTATTTTGTCTGTGCTTTCTCCAGTGGGAGCATTCAGTAGAGCTGTTCTGTGAGGAGGATTCATCTGTGAAAGATCGGCTCTATGAATGCTGCAGGCAGAGAGGAATGAGCAGACTGAGCTGTTTCAATGATGATGCCCAAAATCCCAACTACAAGCCATCAGAGGAGATACCTGTGGAGGAGATTGGCTCTTCACAAAACTTCCACTTCAACCTAAACAGCTGCCCAAGGTCTGTCAACAGGATTGCCACTTACTGTATATTTTATCACCTTATAACCACAAACTTCAGCTTGATTTTTAGTAAAAACCCAACAGAAAGTAGAAAATTGATTTATTGCTTGAATTTTTTATTATTCTTTTTAGAAACAAACATCCAAATGTGGCATACATTTGTATTCATATCCTCTGAGTCAATTCTTTGTAGAACCACATTTTGCTGCAACATTTAAACTACAATAGTTGTAGTATCTAGAGAACTAGATTCAAAATGCAGAGAGGCCTGGGCACAGTGCTGAAACAAACACTTAACCTTTTGCATTCATGCTACGCAGTTCAAATTTGCTCTCTTCTGACCAGATCACCTTGTTCCACATGCTTCTTATGGCTTTCTTTCAACAATGGCCTTTTCTTTTAATAAATAAGTAAAGGTTAAGTAATGATTCTCCTGCTGACAGAGTCCTGTAAGTCTCTGCAGCTTCCCAAGAGTTACCATGATCCTCTTGACTGCTGAATGGAGATTTTCTGCTTCTGATCTTTATTTGTATTATTTCAACCTTGTATCATTTTTCTTCTGCTTCACAATTATGTGCTACACTGTGTTGGCCTATAAAGTACATTAATGTTTGTGGTT
The DNA here is from genome assembly GCF_002775205.1 of Xiphophorus maculatus. NCBI lineage: Eukaryota > Metazoa > Chordata > Actinopteri > Cyprinodontiformes > Poeciliidae > Xiphophorus > Xiphophorus maculatus. The sequence goes on from NC_036445.1 coordinate 17,392,093, forward strand.
TTAATTTGACAAAATGTTTATTTAGGCCATTAGATCTAGAATACCTCATTTTGGTGTGATTGCAGGAATAGAAACAAGACAGGCGGCCTGCACGCGTAATGAAATTAAGTGTCTTAGATAAAAAACATTCTGAAAGTTGTGCCAAATGATACGTTATCCACTAAAGCTCACAGTATAACATCTGCCTCATCAAGTAACAGATAACTCAAATGAGAAGTCTCTAGGAATAATAAGTCATATGGTAGAAAGGGAAGTGAGACAAATTGCAAAACACAGTTCTCTGTTTTATGAACTTTCTATAGCTTGAATGAAGAAATATTTGGATTTGTGCCACTTGGATTGCAGGATTCAGATGAGTCGATCTAATATGAGAGCATTACGTGGAGAAATGCCAGAACTCAACGCACCTACTTCCCAAAAAATCGACATCAACTTTCCTCCTGGAAGGCCTACAGCAGATAACATTGAGTCACTGTGTGGCAACCAGAAACGCCGGCCTCTCTACACTACCAAGTGTCTGCCGCGCTCAGGCTACGACCTGCTGGCCCGTCAGGTGAAGACCATCAACCGCCTGGAAAAGAGATTCAAGCAGTGCTGCAAAAAGAAGAAGGGAGCGCTCATCTGTGCCGAACAGAAGGTACAAGAAGCTTTCAAAATATACTTTATGTCAACTGAATGATTTTGATGGAAATTTCTGGTTTTGTTTCAGTGGCGTGAGGAGCTTAATAGGTACTGCTCGGTTAGGAATGGTGGACAGGAGTGTTGCCAGGCAGATGATCAGTACAGTTGTTTCCAGTCAATTTCTTCAGATCCACTTTATAACACGACATCTGCTGCCGAGGAATCCACACTGAGCAAGATGTGTGATACCCCGACTATCAACAACAGGTGGGACTGCAGTACATTCTGGGGGTTTTCTATGTTTGTTTTTTTCTGAATATATTTATTCCACTATTGCAGAAAATCAATATTGATGAATTTTAAATATTTAGAGTATGACAAAAAGTAAAATAATTTGAGTAATTTACTTTCTAAAACTGAAGGTCATAGAGGTTTTATGATTGGCCGATTTCAAGCGTAAATTTAAATTTTCAGAGGCATAGTTTAAAAATTCAAAATTGTGTTTCTCAGAAAATTTTGTTTTTCATGAAACTAATAAAAAGATATGTCATACAGAAATGTTCTACTATGGCCTACAAAGTCATGATAAAGATCGCTAGTTCACCAGTTGTCTACCAGAGAGTCATTTACACCGTCCACAAAGACACAAGAAACACAAGGGCATTGGTAAAAAAGCTGGTTGTTCATATAGTGCTGTATCTAAGTATATTAATAGAAAGTTGAGTGGAAGGAAACAGGGTGGTAGAAAAACATGCACCAGCAACAAGATTGAGAGGATTATAAAGCAAAATTTATTAAAGAGTTTAGGGAAAATTCACAACTGGAGTCAGGCCTTCGAGAGCGACCACAAATGTTTACAAAAGATGGACTACAACCATTGGATTCCTTGAGTTTAAGCCAGTTCTGCACCAGAGACAACGTCAGTAGTGTCTAACCTGGTCCAAGAGGGGGAAATCCAAAGTCCTCTTTTCAGGTAGAAGTACATTTTATTACCTGTTTAATTTAATTTGGAATTTAAAGTAAGTAAGTTTTAAAGAACGAAGGGAAGGCACAAAATACAAGTGTGAAGGTTTCTCTGTCAGTGATGATTTACAGTCTTGTCATGTACTGGTGTTAGTCCAGTTTGTTTTTATCAACCCCAAGGCCAGCACAGCTGCCTACAAGGAAATTGTAGAGCTTTTCATGCTTCCCTCCTCTGACAAGCTTTATAAAGATGCTGATCTTATTTTTCTTCAGGACTTGCCACCTGTCCACACTGCCATAAGTACCAAAACTTGCTTACACTGTTGCTTTACCCCTTGATTAGTCAGCAAACTGACCTGAACTTAAAATCATAGAGAATGTATATAGCATGATCTGAATGCAGAAGTTTAATACGTGCCTTGATGAAAAAGAGAAATAAATATGAGTGTGTTGAATGACAAATAAATGAATTCATTTGCTAAGATAAATTAACTTCTCAATTATATTTTTTTAGCTGTACTTGTATAAGAATTTAGTCGTATCAATAACAAAGTGACGTGTGTGCAGATTTCCTGTCGGTTTTCAACTGAAGACCCAATGCTGCCCCCTGCCGGAGCAAGACAGAAACAGTTGTTTTGAGCTAAATGTAAGTTTGAAGAATCTAATCTAAAGGGATTAGTTCAAAAACAATTCACACTAAAACGTTTTATTGTGTTAATTAATAATCTATACCTGAATTTCTTATACTTTCCATATGGACTTTTTCCCTCAATCAAATCAGCTTGCAGAAATATCCCAGAGTCTGTGTTCGTCAAACAAGTCTGGCTCTCCTGTTGTTCGCCGCTGCTGCAAGATGACTTCGCGTGAAGAGATTCCACAGTGTCTCAGCAAAAATGTCATGAAAGCCGTCACCAAAGCGACTAAGAAGGGCCAAAAGAAGAAGAAAATATGCCCCATCCCTTAAACGCATATAACACTGGCAGGAAAATATCCATTTCTGGAAATTGTAAGCTTGCTCCAGAGGTGGTTTACAGTCACTGAGCACAAACAAATACTGAAGGGATATTAAAAATGTAGATCACTCTGTAGTTTCATCTACTGCTGGTGTAAAATTATCATCACATGAAAAGCATTGCTGCAAGAACAAATAAAGCTGAATGATTTTTATTGCATAGTTTCTAATCAGACTCTTGTCTCTGTTGCTGAACCACTGATTACTCTTTGTTGCTGCTCTATGCATATTTGAATTTATTCAACTTAGATGAATGCAGTTTTGGTGAAACCTTAAAAAGATGTTGGAAACTGAATTTTATATGGATTTTTATCTGACAGTTTAATAAAAACAGATTTGAATCTTCTTCGGGTTTGTTGTGAGTGACTTGACATTTTAAATCCTGGATTGTGTGAGTGGCATAAAGTGCTGATGAGACGTTTGCATACATTCCTCATTGGGGCAAGTAGTTGGGCATTATTCATGTTTTGAACATCTTGTACTTAAAAAACTGAAAAGAAAAATTGGGTGCACAAAGCTTAAATTTATTTTGGATTTTCTCTAATCTACGCAAATAATACATACGGACTTAAATATGTCTGTATGTGTATAAATGTGTATACAGCCAGTAATTTAACAAAAAATGTCTCTTGGGCAAATATGTGTTGGCCATAGGTTTTTTGTAGCCATCAACATTGTCTAGGCATAATTGTTTTTGCACATCTGACCACTGGTCAGAAACTGACTCATTTTGATGCTTCCTAAAATAAATACTTTAGAAACATTTCCAGCACTTATTGTCTTTTATCACTTTCATTCTATGTAATATCACATTGATAGTTATAGAGTGTAACAACAGTTGGGAGGAAGAGCCTACTAACTCTCCTTTATAGCTCCTCGTTAGTACAGTGGTGAGTATCCCTGCCTGTCCCGTGGGAGACTGGGGTTTGATTCCCCGACGGGGAGTGAAGTTTGTTTCAGGTCCCTCTTGAAAATGAGATCTAGATCTCAACGGGGTTTACCTGATTAAATAAAGGAATATTATTATTATTATTTGTGCACCACGGATGCAGCAGTTACTGAAGTAGCTCTACAGCCTCTTGCACAGGGTACCAAAACAGGATCATATTAAACTTCTGGAGTCATTAATATTATTTGTTGTGTTATCATCCCACCTTGAAAGGAGGACATTTTAATAAAAATGTGACACTGACTTGCAATGATTGTGTTCAAATTTCTTATCTGCACTGTAGAAAGTTGGCGGGACTCTGAGTTAGAAACTAAAGTACTCTACATATTATTAAGGATTGAACACTGTGGTCATACACAATATTAATATCAATAAAAATAATTTATCTTTTATATTATATTTTACAGATGTGAATTTTTTTATATATTTATATAACATGTTCTGATCTAGTAATTATAAATTTCTAATACAATAATACATTATTAATCTATTAATAATGTATTATTAATACATTAGTATTAATGAAACTAACTTTATCAAAGCTATAGAGGTAAACTAGCAATTGAACTATATATTATTTCTCTAAAATAAATAATTTTTATGGGTTTAACGCAGCAAAATAAAAATATATTCCACGTCTGTCCGCTGGGGGCGCCGGTGCGCAGGGATCAGAATCCAACCGCAGCTGCAGTTTGTGATGGTCCAGGCGTAATGGCGACTGCTGAAACAGCAGACTCGGGATCAACAGTCCCGACAGGTAGCGTGTCAATTTATCTTCCTCCTTTTTGTTCCCTGAAAACTGAGATGTAAACAGAAAGAGGGAGCGTTATGTGATTATGAAAATGATTCCACAAGGTAGTTATGGCTTTTTTTTGAGTTAGCTTATAGCCAGTTAGCATGGGAGATTTCATCAGAACAAATGAACGGAGTGATAGCTAGCTTAGTTAGCTGCGTAGGTAATTAACATGAGCGAAGCGTGTTTTTGTATTCAGTATTTCCTTCCATTGTTTCAAACCCGCTTTTTTTTCTGCATGCAAAGACGCAGTATGGTTTTGATAATAAAAATAAATATTTAGGACCATTTTCACTAAGCCGGTGGTGACGTTAACCCTATAAGGGTAATGAAGCATCCTCGGCAAAAGGATAAACTCAATAATCAAGCTTCTTATAAATCAACAATAAAGGATAGTTTCTTCGTAATTTAAACATTCACGCCTCATCTTCCTCACTGGTTTTCGATCGGTGGTAAAGGAAAAATCCGCTCTACATTTGTCACGTCCTGCCTCCGGGTCCGTTATTTTCCTCTTTGAGGTTTCACAGTTGACATGGTGTATCATCTAATGGATATCGATTATTATTGATTTCCTACAACCCTTTAACTAGCATCACATGCTTATCATGCTTTCACCATTAGTACATGTATTCACTCCCCTTTTTTTTTTTTTGTTCAGCTGTTTCAAGTTTAATCCTGGATCACTGATTTCAGCACAAGTAGCTTTGACAACAAGGTTAAAGTTAAATAAATAAGGAATAAGTATTCAATATGTTTTCTCTAAAATGTTTTTAAACCGTAGCCCGCATCAGATTATGATGATTCATTCTCCCTGTCAGGAGAAGTTAGACTTTCTGAGTCCCAGTTAGTTATTTTCCCTGCGTGTTGTGGAGTCACTCTGAACTGGTATCCACCCAGTTTGAATCTGTGTTTAAAAATAGTGTCTTAAAAACACTCCATGTGGCTCCTACATGGCTTAGTCCCAAACACTGTTCAAAAACAAGATGCAGCAAACTGTCAGGCACTCAGTTTCATAACCTTGAGTGACGGTAACATAAAGTAGTTTCTCTTCCAGTACTCACTGACCTTGTTTCCTATTTTGGGCCAAGAAACACTACATTTACAGGCTCCTCATTGGCTGGAAAGGACGTTAAAAGCATGTCCTATATTATTTTTTAGCTGCAGGGTTCTTGTGATCAATGCTGGCAGACACTTTAGTAGATGGAGAGGAACAGATGGTTTGTCTTATGCCCTTAGGCTTGCCACTGATGAGCAGAATCCATTGTTAAGCAGTTGGGTTAGTTTAATTCCTTTCTCAAATCGGTTCCTCTTTGTGTATTATTAATGAATTTCACTTCGGCATTTGAGAAAAGCAGTAAAACTAGCTATGTATACAGATTACCAAAAATATAGCAATATACCTCTTTGCAGATAAATGGTAAATGGCCTGTACTTGTATAGCGCGTTATTATTCACACACGGTAGTAAGCTACTGCTGTAGCCACAGCTGCCCAGAGGCAGTCATGACTACCATGCTGGTGGTGGTGCCACCGGGCCCTCAGACCACCACCAGCAGGCAAGGCGGGTGAAGTGTCTTGCCCAAGGACTCAACAACAAAGGCGAACGGAGAGGCAATCAAACCACCTACCCACTGATTGCGGGACGAACTCTAACCACGTTTACCACCTGTGCTACAAGAAATCTAGTTGTTTTCAGCAGGCGCACATCATTTTGCCCCTTCATACTTGTGCAGTTTTGGTCATTTCACCGGTTTGATCGGTTGCTTACTCCTATACTTTTCAAACCCAAAGTGTTTTATTTTTAAATATAATCAGTATTGCCTTCCTACTCACAAGAACGAGCCAGTTTAGGCTGACTGTGTCCTGCTTCACAGATATAAGGACTCAGTTCTGGAGGAGAGCTCTGCAGCGAGGTACCGGCATGGGTGTGATTCAGTGATTCTCTGTATGTTTGAGCAGAAGATGCATTGGTACTGGTGATGCAGTGTGTTTTACATAATAATGGGGAATGTGGGCAGACTGATGCTCATTGTTTCCCACCGGATTGCAGTGTGTCCTTGATAACTGAGACAAGGAGCATGATATTCTGTGATTTGGCTTGTTTTGCTGAAATACACATTTTTGATTATTTTTCTAGCTTTGAGTGTCTGATTTTCTCAGTCATCAATGTTTTTGTATACATTTTGACCAGCGTTTGTGTAGCTTTGGAGTAGATGTTGCCATTGGTTACAGGTTACAAGGGATTGAACAGTGGGCGACGAAGTAAGTTTGCGAAACAAGTTTATGTAAGGACAAAGTTGTATGACCTCACAAACATTATGTGCTGGGATTTCACTTCTGATATCTAGTTAAAGTATGCATGTCTAAATACAGATCTTTACTAGTTGTAGGGCATAACATACAGCTTGTTTGTACTTATAGCATACAGCTTTTACACTTCTTTTATTGACTAAGTGGCTTTATTGGGGAATTTTTAAGAATTTGAAATTTATTTGCCATTATGCAGTTACTCTAAGGACGAAAGCAAGTTTTGCAGGACTCTAAAGGTAGGCAGCAGCCATTTCTCTGAAGTCGTAGTGATGCTGACACACACATCCTCCGGGAGCAGATGAATGTGGAGCAGTCATCACAGGGGAGAAGTAGCTCCAATTCACATAGATCTGACGTATCAGATGGAGCAGTCAGTAACTGTGGCCGCATTTAGGTCTGGACTCGTCATTACCCAAATAGTCATCAGCCATCACTGGAAATATCCCTCCTAATTAACAAGCAGAGGGTTTTATATTTGGCCGTTAATGGATTCTTTCATGACAAAAGCTTTTAAGAGGGTGAGTTTGTTTTTAGTCGTTCTAGAGATTGCATGTCATAAACAAACTTTCTTTTGTATCTTTTAGGGGCCAGCAGCATTCGGAAAATGGCCCCTGCAGAGGTAAGGATGCCAGAAGTTGTTTAGTAGTTGTGAGAAATGTACATTTTTAAGGCATCATTGCAATGGGAAGTGTTTTTTGTTCCTTCTTTTTATTTCAGAATTTCTTATTTTACAGCGTTACCACATTTTTTTTTTTTTTTTGCCAAAAATGCCTGTGATTACAAATATGTAGATGAGTTATATTGATTTGATGAGAAAAATTATAAAACATGCAGCTCCTTTACAGAATATGTTTTAGTCTTTTGTACATAAAATGACTTTGTAAGAAAATGTATGCACTGCACAGGAGAGTAAATAAACAGTCCTGCCTATATCAGTTCCTGACATGAATTTAAAATTTAATCATTACATGAGTATGATACGGCTACCATCACTATACATGAGCCATTTCTATCCACGAAGATGCAGTATGCCAAGGTTTTTTAAAGGTGCAATTTTAATCTATGAAAATGGTCCATTATTTTAGCAGGAAAAGCAATAATTTTTGCCTTTAAAAAATAAAATTAAATCAGTTGCATTATGTTATGCATGTTTTTAGAAATTTTTGCATAAATTTCTAAAGATTTGTAGTGAAACTCAATATGTGAGACTCTGATAGCAGCCAGTACCTGGTTTCTACATTACTATTGTGATATGGTCATGCTGACGCTCATTCCACTGTTTACGTTCAGGATGCTGCTGCCTTTCCGGTCTGTTGTTTGGTTTAAGACAACTTCTGAACATCTGTCATGTGTTACACAAACACTGACTTTGTGAAAGTTAGACAACCTGGAGAAATATCTGATTGTTTTCACATGAAGCTAAAAAGTGTTTAATAAACTCCTGCATCATTTCTGCAGATAATTACCTGGATTGTTAGACAATCTCGTCAAGACTCAAATGAAACTCAAAGTAAAGTTAAACAAAATAAGGCCTGCTTTTATGATGCAACAGAGACTTTAGACTTCTGACACCATCATTTTATTGGTGTTGAAATACAGACAACAAACGTGTTGCGTAGCTGTAGTCTTTTATTAGAGCCACAGCATTGCTTTTGTAAACCACATTTATGCTTAATGGCTCCAAAAGGCGGTATGACTGTATTAATGGTGGCCTGTTATAACTCTTAATGATACTATGTCAGACAAATAAGTCTTTATTTGGTTATTTAACTTATCGCTTTGCAGGTCTTTGTGGATTTGTAAATTATGTTTAATAAGTCTGTCCTGAAGTGTACACCCCTTAACACCTCTGTGTTTACACAGACATTTCACTGAGACCGATTTTTTTTCTTTCTCTTGCTGTACAGTTGCCTGGTTCTTCAAGCACAACTCAAAGTATGAAGAAGACCATCGGGCATCGGGGTGTTGAGACCACCACCGGAGAGACCACGTACAAAAAGGTCAATGCAATTCTGTCTATTGCCACCTGCAGCATTGAGCAAGAATAGAAAAGAAAAATTCCATAAATATATTAAATATTTATATTTGATGTTTCTGTGACTGGAAACTCATACATAGCAGTTTAAAAATAAGACTTGAGAGGGGTGAAATATTGTTTGTTCCATTGCTAACTCTGTTTTCCTTTATGACCTCTTTAGACCACGTCATCTGCCCTAAAGGGAGCAATCCAATTGGGCATTGCTCACACAGTTGGCAGCCTAAGCCAAAAGGCAGAACGAGATGTTCTCATGCAGGACTTTGTGGTTGTTGAAAGCATCTTCTTTCCCAGGTTGGCGAGAAATTTTAAGCAGGATATCTATGAAAAAATGCTTTTTTTTGTTTTTGTTTTTCTTATAATTAAAATTCTCTTTAGTTATTGGAGCTTGAATCTGATGTCATCTCTCCGTATCTCATTTGTTTTCCAGTGAAGGGAGTAACCTGACCCCTGCTCATCACTACAGCGACTTCCGCTTTAAGACCTACGCTCCTATTGCTTTCCGATACTTCAGAGAAATGTTTGGCATTCGGCCAGATGACTACCTGGTCAGTACTGGAACAAAGCTCATCCTGCCATTTTCACAGCTACAGCTTTTCTTAAGCCTTCAGCGATTCTTCTGTGGTCTTTAGCTTTTAGTTTGAAAGTACTTTTAGCTAAATCTAAATTATATGTTTAATATTTGAATTAATCATTACATTTTTTTTACTTATTCCAACATTGGCAGTATGAGGAAGAAACTCCAACATTTAGAAAACAGTTTTTATCTCTGTTACAATTGTTTGGCATAGATTAAAAGTGCTTTTCAGATAATGACAGACATTTTCATCTCTGTTAAAGTATTCCTTGTGTAATGAGCCACTAATCGAGTTGTCAAACCCGGGAGCCAGCGGATCCATCTTCTATGTTTCTAGTGACGATGAGTTCATCATCAAGACAGTTCAACACAAAGAGGCAGAATTTCTTCAGAAGCTCTTACCCGGTTATTTTATGGTGAGTCTTTACAGTGTTTACAGGATAGTGGATTATTATTATTATTGCATCAACTATTACTATTTCTAGGAACGCAGTTTGTCCAGTTGTTTTTAATTTTGGGTACAGGTGCCTCTTCTGGTACTTGCTGCCCCTGTGGCAATCTAAACAATTAGCTAGAAAATTAACACCTCTGTTAATTTTCTAGCTACCGAAAAATATTACGTTTTCTGTAGCTAGAACACTTAATATTTTCTAGCTACAGATTTTAATGTGTGCATATATAAAGGGGAAAACATCTTATTTGGTATATTTGGGTTGTACATGGTATAAAAAGATTAAAGGTATTTTTTTTTAAATCTTTTCCAGAATATAAACCAAAACAAGCGCACCCTGCTGCCTAAATTCTACGGACTGTACTGCGTTCAGGCCGGGGGGAAGAATATCCGCATTGTTGTAATGAATAACCTCCTTCCCCGGATCATTCCCATGCACCTAAAATACGACTTGAAGGGCTCCACCTATAAGAGACGAGCCTCTCCTAAGGAAAGAGAAAAAGCTGTTCCTACTTACAAAGACCTGGATTTTATCCAGGACATGCCTGACGGTTTGCTGCTGGAAGCTGACAACTACAATGCCCTATGCAAGACTATTCAGAGGGACTGCTTGGTGAGTCTCACAGAGACACTTGTTTTTGTTGACTGATTATTATTCAAGGATCGTGCTCTGAAGAATACTGACCGAGCTCACATATTGACAGCAGAATACATTATTATTATACAGACAGAGACTACAGACAGCTCCATTGCCAACATACTGTAGTTCTTTTATACCTTGGTGAACTAAAGATTTATGTTGGGCAATTATTGTGTTAATGTGCTGAGTGAGTTTTTCCAACAATTCACTTTGAATGTCAGTGTGGAAAATTGTTGGTCTGTTAAGCATGAATTACTGGAGTTGCTTGTTTTGTAGTGATTACATGTTCTATTAGATGGCTCTTTTTCCACTGCTTTTCTTTTTTTCCTTAGTTTTGTTCTGTTTCTTGTTCTTTTTTGGACAGCTTTATATAAAAAAATCCTGCAGTGAATCTCTTTCTATTCTTGGTTCAGAATTTGCTGATTTTCTGTGGAACGTGACTCCCATGTTATTCATAAAAAATCCACCTATTCATGATTTCTTTTCTATAGTTCATATCCTATATATTCTGAAGAAAATACTGCTTGGGAAATAACAGCACAGTGCTTCTTGATGTGCTATTGGTTGACGTCTGTAAAGCAGCAAACAGCTGGGGGTCCACTGTATTCCTTGATACCTATAACTGACCCATACCTGTTCCGTAGTAACTTGTAATTAGCTTTTTGAATGGTTGGGTTTTATTTAGACTTTTGACTTCCACACAGCTATTTAAATGAAGCTGGTTCAACCAGACATGATTTTTATCCTGGGGACCTTAAAAAAGAACTTAAAACATGAACACAAGCTTTATTTTCTGTGCTGTAGAGCAACTAAGATGTCAAACATATCCATTATAGTGACTTTAATACCTTTAGCTTTGGTATAAGTAAGTGGTTTATTCATCTTACGTGCTTCTAACGATGTCGTATTTTTCCTTTCTACTACTCGGAAAGACAATTTCATGTTATTTTATTTTATAACCAGACAGGGAAGTTTCTGCCCTGCATAGTTTGGCAAGTTATATTACAGCATATTTGAAGCTTTTTTAGGAACAGATGCCTTACCAGTCATAGCTCATCAGCTCATCAATTTGCAACTGTTGTTTAAGTGATTTTCTCCTCTCTTGGGGAATTTTCTTTACTGAGTACAGCTAATTCATTCTGTTGGTTCATTTCTTGCAGCTTCTGCAGAGTTTCAAGATCATGGACTACAGTTTGTTGATGGGCATCCACAACATGGAACAAGCAAGTCGTGAGCGTAGCGGAGGTAATTCAGGGGACAGCGTGGCCCTGGAAGGTCCAGTAACTCCTGATCAGCGTCGACCACAAGCCCAGAAGAGTTTGTACTGTACCGCCATGGAGTCCATCCAGGGCGAAGCTCGAGGAAAAGGAGCTCTGGATTCAGAAGACCAGTAAGTGTAGCTACCAGCAGATCTCAGCTTTTAGTCTTTTGTGGTAAAATGTGGAGTTATGAAATGATGACATGTATTGTTCTGACCCTGACTTTACAGTGTGGGAGGAATTCCGGCTCGCAATGTGAAAGGAGAGAGGTTACTCATTTACATTGGCATTATTGACATTCTCCAGTCCTACAGGTAGGTGTTGAATTCTTTTTAAATGACTAAATTATTTGTTCTTAAGAACAAGAATGCATTTAATTTATTTAAAAAGCTTCAACCAGTTTTATTATGGTAATGTTATTCAGGTTTATTAAGAAGTTGGAGCACTCCTGGAAAGCACTGGTCCATGATGGGGTAAGAACCTCAATGTGATGTACTGCAATTAAACTACCTGCATGCTAATTATAAAAGCTTCAGTATTTTTATGAATCACTTCGAGATGTGTTTACCAATGATTTAATTAAGTAAAGAAACATAATGAAAAACCTTGCAATCAGGAGCTGTGCTGCGGTACTCCAGCATCCTTTCTTTAGCACTAATTCTAGTCTACAACCCTTTGCTACAGATTAAAGGAGGAGCTTTATCACTAGGGAATTAATTGTTGAAAATATTGATTTGTTTAAATCTAAGATTTTACTGTAATAGAAAGTCAGACTGATCACTCACAGAATCAACTGGATCACTATTGGTGTGCAGTTTCCCCAATCGCCTGATGGAAAAACTGTTGGCACAAACAGCTGTTGTTTGACTGGGAGGCTGTTGGTTTTGGCACAGTTGGTTAGATGCTTTACTGGTTACTCACTTTGGATTTGGACCCACGGTATCAACGACAAGAACCCTTATTTAGGCAAGTCACTAAATGACAGAGGCACATTCAAAGAGTGGACAGTTGAACAATATCTTACAGGAACATGACACAAAATTTTGATATATGTATCAAAACATACAATGCTAATACAAATCTTTATCACAACTGAATCTTGCTTGGGGATCAAGCCTGGCTCCAGTCTGGTTGAATTTGACCAGATCTAAAAATATCCTGCAAAGTAATTTTGAAGAGCTTTGGAGAAAAACAGTTAATAGCAGAATGGTCAAATTTGATGTGTTCATTTGCTTTATGGGTTATGTCTTTCTCGTTTCAGGACACTGTTTCAGTTCACAGACCTGGTTTCTATGCGGAACGTTTCCAGCAGTTTATGTGCAACACAGTTTTCAAGAAAATTCCACGTAAGGAACTTTGTGTTTCACTAAACCTAAGTTTAGCTGTTACTTTGTTTATATTGATTCGTAATCTTGTGGCCAATCTCTCCTTCAGTTAAGCCGTCACCTTCTAAGAAGAGTCGTGGTGGAGGTCAGGGTGGGCTTAGACGAGCCCCCACCTTGGTGGGTCCCACTCCATTCTCCCACACAGCAGGACAGTCTGCTGGTGACTCCAGACTAGTCTACCACAGCCATTTTAAAAGCACAGATTCAGAGGCTGAGACCGGTAAGACTTCAGTGTTGTTATCACAGTTGCTCTATTTTCTCTCCTGTATCTACCTTCTCACTTTAATTTATACCCGTTTCTGCACCCATTGCACTAGTTTTGGAAATTGGAGTGTTTGTTCTTTCTTTGGTTGTTAGGTTTTCAGTCAGACAAACCAGATCTGGTTCCTAGAACTCCTCCGCCAGCTGACAATCCAGCTGATGCTGAGGCCAATCTATCCACCTCATCTCTAGGCAGCACAGGAGGAGGCTCTGCCTCTCCTCCGCTACGGTAGAACCTTTTTTCTATCATTGCTCTTTCACGCTCTTTCAGCTGCTTCTGGTCTGAGTGACATTTCTCTGCAGGTCCGTTGGAGTAGAAGTACACAAATCAGCAAACACCGATCATGACCAGGGAACCTCTGACAGGTATACACTCAAAGACTTACTGGCGTGGTTTGTTTATTGCATGAAAGTAAACAGATTATTAAACGATGATTAGGGACAAAGTATACCAAAGGTTGGAAGTGATTACATATATGTGATATGAAACTTCTAAATCCATGTAATACCTCGCCCTGTGTAACCATAGTAGCAAATCAAAGTCTCTTGGACTTTGATTTCAATTTAAAATGTAATTTTAAATTAAAATGTAATTTTAAATTGAACCAAACCAAATAAACCTGTGACTCAATTGAACAGAGTGCCATCACAGTATCCTAAAAATTCCTCTTGTGTCATGTTACATTGGTTCTCCTGGGAAAAAGGGATTACTGGTGAAAACTTCCTATAAATTCATCAATTCAAGAGTTTATAAGAGCAAACACATTTATGCCACAGGAGATTTTAAGCAGCACATTTCTTAACATGGGATTTTTTTTCCCCTTATTGAATAAATATTCAAATAAAGAAAATCTATATTTTAAAGAAAGATTATGCTGTAATAGTTTAAGTGGCATTTTGTTTAATGTTTGTTGTAGTCACTGTAGTATTTATCTAGTAAAGAATTTTATCTCCATCCTTCACAAGTGGTTTAGTTTTCCAGCTACTTATAGCAGGTTGTGTATCCACCTCCATCGCATTTCTACATAGCCTGCAGAGAGGAAAGTTGAGCAGTTTGTGCCAGCAAACTGTTTCCTGAAGGGTTAATACTAAGTGCTTTGCTTTTCACTTGCCTGTGTGAGTCATTTCGCCTCATTAATTACATTCTCTTTGTTCCAGTTTGGGGGCAGAAGGGGCCGCTGATAATTCAACCAACCTGTCTGGAAATGAAGAGGTAGTTTCTCTCTCCGACATCATCCCAGAGACTAACATCTGTTTTGTAAGTCTAAACTAGTGTTTTTCCACGTTTTTCTTAAAGCAGTGATAGCTTACGAAGAGGTTACTAACAGGAGTTTATATTTCACAGTGAAACAGAACAAAAAAAAGAAAAAAAAAAAAACCTGGCCACATCTATGAAGATGAGGCACTTCTGGATGCGACGAGGCGGTGGGAAGTAAGATCAACATGAATGAAAGTCATCTGTCCAAGACACCCCTCCTTAGCACCTATGTTATTTAGTCAACCTTCAGTATAGACTTGAGCCGCTCCGTGAACAACAAGGAGAGCCGTAATGAAAAGAAGTGGACGGCTTCAGGCTTCACAGGCTGTGTATTCGCGTTTGAACACACACAGCCTTGGCAGCTGTTTGTCCACAGCTGTCCCAGAGAAAAGCTTCGGTCACTTGTTTATTGTAATGAAGCAAGTTCTCCTTTCTGTTGTAGACAAAAGAGATGTGATTGTGCAGATAATCCAGCAGAAGCACACAGCTCAGAGCACATGAAGGGCAAACCTCTGTGGATGGAGGGAGCAAATGGGTTCTTAATATGTGACATCACATCCTCTGTACCTCTGATCAGTAAAGACACTCTGAACTGACAATGTAGTTAATAGAAACCATTCAATCAACACTTGCTGCTTGACTCCACAATCACATATGCATTTCTTCCCTATTGTTATCTGTGTACAGTATTTGTATGGAATCAGAGTAGGAGGCTGCAGCGGGTCCGGTCGAACCAAACCTGAGGACATAAGTTTAGCTTCATGTTTTAAATTATTCTTGTAGAAGCCTCAGTGGTACTATCAAGACATTTGCCACTGATGAATGTATTTTTACGTTCTTCTGAAGTAGAATCAGTCTTACCACATTTATAACAACCTGAAAATCCTCCCAGTTCTGATGTGGCCACTAGGGATGCACCGATTGCAGTTTTCTGGCTGGTCACCGATCTTTAAAAAGTCTGATCTCCCGATTCAGAATTTTTTTTCTTAATAGTTGCTAAATATAGCAACAAAGTTCTTAAGTAAGTAACAGTGGGTGGCTATTGTTAACCTTGCCTGTGCAAACCAGAGCTAATGGGTCGGTCTGACAGTCAGTCCTCTGTCACAGCAGAGCAAAATGGGAAAGTGGTTGATTTTCAAACCTTTGTGGAGATCGAGAAGGTTGGTGGATAAGATGGGTTTCTCATATAAACATTGGTAATAAAATTACGGCTGACGTATTGTTGCGCCCCTAGTGGCCAGATATGCTGAAGTAGGAATGACTACAGAGCAAAGTGTTTGCATCCTGGCTGGATAGTAGATGCTGGTAAATTAATGTTTTTTATATATATAGAATTGTAGTCATTTTTAAGTTATTGTCTACCTGTCATGTCTGTGCCTTGTGTGTTTTTCTTTGACTTTTTTATGTATAGCTGATATTGTTGAAGGTTAGTGCTGTAGTTGCACACAGAACCTGCCTTATCACTACTGCTGATGTTCATCAAACTGCCATTTGTATGTCCTAACTAACCAGTCAGTTGTGAGGGTTTACAAGAGTTTCAGATTTTAATGCAAACACTAACACCAGTTGCCAGTGTGGTTGATTTTTGTTTCTCCTGACTTCAAACAGGAGTCATTTCTGCTGGTTACAGAAATGACAGTGAGTCTTAGACCAATATTACTAACCGTGAGTTGATGGGAATTTGTTTAAAAGTTTTAGAAATGAGGTTCTGTCAAAAGGTTGCAAGCAGTAAATAACTTACCTGCAGTAGATAACTGTCTTGGCATCTTTATTTAGTATAAATCCAGATTAGTTGGTCGTAGAGGTTGAAGCTAAGTGCTTGTCTGAGAGGATCCAGAGGCAAAGAGGATTTCTTAAAAGGTTTTAAAACAAGTACAATCTAAAAAATATCAATAGAGACTCATCTAGACTTTGAGATTTTTCTTTGTATAGCAGAATTTGTTGGGTGTGAATTTGTAGAGGAAGCGTGCCTAGGCAATTTTAATTAGTTGTATGTTTTTCATGTCATATTATGTTAGCTCATCTACAGCTCATAGTTTCTATTACAGTTTAAACTGCAATAAAGTTTTATTAACTCGATCACAGTTTGTTATTGTCAGCAGGGGAGGATGAGGAAGTAACTCATTCAGCTTAAGTAATAGTTAAAATCCCCTTAGCTGTATTGAGACTGAAACAAAAGGTTGACACTTATTAACAACAAAATGTCTCTGGAATTTTTTACAATTACTCCATTACGTTAACATTTTAATGACTTTATATGTGATATAAAGTATTCTCATTTTATTGCTAAAAATCATGCTTTTTTTAAATGTTTTTTTTGTGCGAGAAATCCCCTGTCTCACATTCAGCTTCTGAACAAAACGTCGGTGAACAAAGGCTACACAATAAACAGCCAGGATAAAATAGACAGTAGCAGGCAGTCTGAGGGAAAATATTCTGGGTTTCAATCAAAACATCTATGTGAACGCTACTTTAATAACATTCATTAATGATACATGAAATCAGACACTAAATCACCTTTGCTGCTTGTAACATTTAAAAGAACCTGATTCAAAAATCCTAAAGATTAATGTATTTTAAAAGCCTTAGTGTTTATACACACACATTTGGTTTCCTTTATTGTTTAGGACAAAGATTTTTATTCATGTTTGGGACATGAATAAAGCTAAATTATTCATGTTAGTTTTCAGAAGGGACTTCTGTTGCATAAATTTGATTTACTACTTAGTGACTGTAGCAAAACTTGCCATCATCTCATTTCCTGTTATTGTCTGAAGCATGTGCTCTATGCAGCCGAGAGGGAGCAGGAGAAACTAATCAAGAGAAGCAAAATGGTCGTGTTCATACATGCAGAGGTGAGGGTATAGGTGTAAGTGTTTTGTATTCATGGCACCAAAGAGTGAAGCAGAGCGGACACATGAAGAGTGCGCCTGAGTTGAAGAATGTGTGACCCACTCCTACTTGGATTTATGTGTTTTTTTACATGATAACACAGAGGTAACCTGTGTTTTAAGGGTTTATGATGAAACTGGATCTGTTTGTTTTCCTCCTGAACCATTTCATTTCTGAAATGCTGAATCTATTGTGAGTCCAGTAGATTTTTTTTAACTGTTTTTCTTCATCATACAGTTGACTTTATAGTCTTGAGACATTTCAAATGATAATTCCACATTCCTGTAAAACTTCTATATACTACAGCTGTGGTAGCGCTTTAGGACCTGCTATTTCCCACCTTTGTGTTCCGTGGATGATGTGCTTCAAGTATTTATGCTGAAATGTTAAATATTAACCATTTGAAACACATCTATTTAGTTGCATTGGCTGAGAGTCAGATAGCCACCAAAATAGCACTCCAAATATCTGATTCTGATTTGAGAAGAAGTTCATATTGTGTTTTCCACAACTTTAATGTGTTGTGGGGTTTTTTTTGTTGCTGTTTCTTAAAATATGTGCTTGTTAGGCTCGGGATGAAGACCAAGTCTGAGATTTTTTACCACACTATGGCACAATAGAAACATCCTTTGGTGCTCTGAGAATACAGGCAGGTGAAGACACTACAAAGTTGAAGCAGTGCAACACAAACTACAATCTGCCACCTCTCAGCCCTGTGGGGTTTATTTATTTATGCAATCGATTGTTGTAGGCTGAGATGATGAAAGGTTATTTACTGTCGATGATTGTAAACTGACTGAAGGATGTCTGAAACTTTATAGCTTTTAATGCCTATAAAGGGAGACTATTTGACAATTTCACATTTTATATTTCATGTTTAGATTGTGATACAATATTCTCTCCATGTTTCTGGCTCTTCCATTGTTTTTCTACATGAATGTTTCAAATGGCTTACGAGCCAGTGTTGCTGGTTGTCCTATATGCTTCAATTACTATATTTTTACGGTGTATAAATGTGCATATGTACATATAAGTCACGGAAATGCCTTCTCATACAACATGAACTGCCTGTTCTCCTGCCATCTTTCAGTTTCAGTATGTGGTGGTGATGTTTTTATGTCTGATTTGAAGGATTAAACATATTTTCTAAATCTGTCGTTGGCTTAAATTGTGTTATTAATTTTAATAGGAAATAATTTTACAGCCCATCTTGTTTTAAGATTGCGATGGAATGTAGATGGTCTTGTATCTGACTTTGTTGCATAACTTCAGCTTCCTCCTCCTCCACAAAACTGTTCTCTGTGATAACAAACTCCTGGGCTCTCCAGCTGTCCGTCTGCAATCTGGAAGCTGCAAAGATGAGCAGAAAAAAGAAGAAAAACAACATTTTACCCAAAGAACATTATTTAAGCAAATTTTCATGAGCAAACTTTCAGTTTGTCTTAAATGCAACTGACATTTAAAATTGAAATGCAAATGTTTTACATTTATAGTGTTAGCATAAACACTCAGGTAGAGGTTTTTGCTACAGAAAAGCTACATGCAATAAACAGAAGGTGTAGTCTACTTTTGTAGAAATATTGTCCAGTAGTCAACTGTTTAGCCTCAATTTATTGATTCTGGAGTTCACCTGATCAATAAAACAAGCACAGTTATTATTTATGTATAATTTTTTTGCATTTCCTGGAGCTATTTTCATGATATGTATTAGCAAACATGAGTTCTAAATTAGAACTTATGTTCTAATCTAGAACATAAGTTCTAAATTAGCACCAAGGTAGCTTGGTATGATTCACCTAATTATAACTGTAAATTAACACTAATAAGAGCATAACAAATACAAGTAATCCTAAATAAGCCAGGATTGTGCCTGTTTTCAACTAAGGATCAACACCATTTAATTACTTTCTAGAAGCCAGACTTGCTTACTTTCTCTAAACTGGTTTTGAAAGTCGTTGGAAAACTATAAATAACTCATGAACTATGTACAGTTCAGTTTCTGATTCACATCTTTCACTGATTTTACCATACAAGGTACCTGGCTGAGGCAACATCTCTTTCAGATCATATATATATATATATATATATATATATATATATATATATATATATATATATATATATATATATATAGTCTTCAGCTGTTCTGATTTCATAAAAGTTTTTAACAAATTGCAGGCAGCAGAGATTTGTCGAGTTTTATGCAAGTAACATTTTTTGTTGCTGTGAAAGTAAAATATAACCAAGCTGTTATTTTATGAATGTTTCATTGATGGTTAATCAGCTTGGGAACAAATGTTTTTTTTATGATATGCTGTCTAGGGATAGAATTTAGTTTAATATGTAAGAGACTTCATTACCCAGGAGCCTTCACGTTGACGTATGAGACGTAGACGGCTTCAAGATGGTGCTCGAAAGTACTATGGTCTGGTAAGAAATTCGAAATATGTGTATAAATTCAAAAATTTGGATGTTAGCTAAGTTTGGAAGAGGTTATAACATAAGAAATTGCGTTTATAATTTTCGTAAATGTTTGTGTTACGCAGAAATGTCTCGTTTACGCGCTTTGTTTTGGGTTTTATGTCTCCACCCACTGAGTCACTCTTAGCCACAACTAGTAGCTAACCGTTTTTATTTCAAATATAGCCTTTCTACAAGTCCCTTGTTTGGTAAAAAATATTTATGTCTATATTGTTCTCACCTGGCGATTGTATAACCCAATTGAACAGGTCAGGTTGTTTCCGTCGGTGAAGGAAAATGCTTCTTTGAAACTGTTTAGCTTTAGCTAGCTAACACAACCAAAAAGCCGCTGTCATTGTTGTAAGGACGAGTTTGTACTTTTAATTCTGCCAAACAGACATGTTATTTATATGTAGAAAGGAAAATGTAAGCCGTGTTAAATAAAAGCTCATAAGTAAGTCAAATAGTTCATGTTATTGAGAACATTTGTTGCCTAAATACAAAATATCAAGAATAGCACGTTTAAATCTGGTTTCTTTACATCGATTAGCTTGTACGAGCAACTCGCCCTAAAATTCTGAAATCCTCAGTAGGATTTTGGATTTTTGCAGAAGATTTATGAGCTAACGATTCCTCAATAGAGACTTAGTCCTGTACACTGAAGAAGAAACTGAAATGGAGTCTCACGGTGACATGGTCAGACATTCTTGGGTGTTTTCTTCAAAAATATACTAATATTTACATATTATGACAACATTAACTAATGGAGCTATGGCTCCATTACTCTGAAAAGTACCTCCTGGTGCTCTGGCAGTAGTCTGGCATGTAACTAAAATAGGAGCAATATCTTGGATTTGTTTTTTGTAGACTTCATTGATATCAGAAGTTGACTCACTGCAATAGGAAAGAGGAATTAGAAAAAGATTACAAAGTATCTTGGGTTCCTGTTGATCAGGGATGGCAAGAAAAAGTATGAGATGGATAAATTGATTCTTTAGCAGCAGTAATGTAGGTGGAGGGGCTTCTTTAGCCTTTCGTCAAGCCATTGTCTTCGACTTGTCCAAGATTGGTTCATAAGAGTACAAGGAGAGCAGCACCTGCTCCATCTGTCCATCTTCCACCAACATAATTAAACATCTCCACTGTCTTTAAGAAGAAAACGGAACCACATAATATACAAAAAGCAAAGATGAGATCATGAGTTTTCCTAACCAGGTGTCTTTTTCTCTGCCTTGCAGAGTCCAGCCTGCACTTTGAAACAAGATAGACTTTGTTCCAAGATGGCAGACACAAGTTATGCTTTGGGCATAGAGCGATCAGACAGCCCTTTAAAGCGTCCCTGTCTTCCTCAGATCCACATAATACTTGTAGACTAGAGAAGTGTACTCCAATGACCCCCTCAGCAGTTCAGTGAGGGTAAAGATCTGCTTCACTGTGCCACAGCTAGTAGTGCCATGAAGTTCAACAATCAGTCAGACCCTTCCCTCAAACACCTCAGAGTAGATTTTCCCAGGATGGCAGAAAAGTGTAATATCTTAATAGCTGGAGCAAACCCTCCAAGGCTTCTTCCATCATTGAATGACATCCTCAGTTCACAGACACAGCTTACTGGCTTACTGATCATCGAGGTCTCCACCCTCACTGATGTCCTTGAGACATGGATGAATTCCAAATAAACTTAATTTCACATAGAAATGACTAAAATTAGCTTCTTTTGTCAAATAGTTGCTGAGGAAATCATTAGTTTCTTCAGTCAGAACCCGAAGAAGAGCCACTACGCCACTGAACTGAAAAGAGTCAACAGTGCTGGATCAGGTTGGAAAAAGTCAGAAACACTTAGAAAAAAAATAAATCTACTTTAAACAGAGTGGAAAGAAAAATCCTAAGCAAAGAGTTTCTGATTTAAAGGCCATAAAGAAAGCATGATTTATCAGTTATATATTAAATTATTTCTCATCACATCTAAACCTACATGAAGCATGATTTCTTATCTTTGACTTTAAACAGCGTATAGTTCCTTTTTGCCATCATCAAAACATCAAATGGGAACATCTCTTGAATAAATCATTAGTCGGAAACACTACAGCCAAAAACAGTCGCTTCATTTTTCCCTTCACACTTTACTAAGAGGTGTTAAGGACAATTTTTCTTGCTTTTTGTGTTACTTATCCATGTCTTATTAGTTTGTAGCCTTTACTCGTCTAATCTGTAATATTTAAATTATTTCTCCAACACAGTTCATGGTTTTACCTACCTTTTTTCCCCCCAGTGTGGACAACAGTGAGTACATGCGAAATGGCGACTTTCTACCCACCAGGCTGCAGGCTCAGCAGGATGCAGTTAATATCGTTTGTCACTCCAAGACCCGCAGTAACCCAGAAAATAACGTGGGCCTCATCACCATGGCAAAGTAAGGGGGACTGTGCTTTACTTTGTGCACTGACATTTAAAGTGTTACCTAACAAAGCCGCTGTTCTGTCCCCCGAACAGCAACTGTGAAGTGCTGACCACCCTGACTCCAGACACAGGGAGGATACTGTCCAAGCTGCATGCGGTGCAGCCTCGAGGAAACATTAGTTTCTGCACTGGGATCAGGGTGGCACATGTGAGTCTGGAACTGGTTTATTGAACGGTGTTTCTCTAGGAACCAGTAAAGTATAGCATATTATTCTAGTGCAATAAAATCAATACACACAGTTTAGTTTAATGTCAATATAACGACTTTTTCACTAAAGAGTTATTTTATTCATTGCTGCCTCTCTTCTCCTAAAGCACAGCAGGTGTTTTATTTATGACATTTGTCTTTTTTTTTCTGTTGATAACTGGAGATTCACTGACCAGGTTCTTCCTTCTTGATACAGATACAATTTTCTTTGTACTCTGATTGAGATTTTCTCACTAAGATCTGTAATGTATACAAACTCATTTGTGGAAATATTGATATAATCCAACAATTTAAATGTAACAAATATTGGCAAAGGAATAATTGTGCGGGTGATTTTTTTTTTTTATAGAGGTTGTAGTTTTGAAAACAATAGTCAATAAAGGAATTTGTATTTCATACACCAGTGCATCTCAATCTAAGAGCGTTAAGGAACCTGCTGTCGACTGAGGTACACTTAGAGAAAAGTGGGATGTTTTTCTTTTGTAAATTTGTTGCATTTAATAAACAGGGAAACATTCTTTTCTTAGTAATTAACTGGGCTAATAAAGGTAAAACTGTTTCAGTGCATCACTTTTTGGGACATTTCAAGATTTCCACAGTAAAAATTTCTTGCGGATGTTTCTTCTAAAACAATTTCTTTTTAAAAAACAAGAATTATCCTTCATGTGTTTTTCTGTTTTGTTGATGTGTTTTCTTTCTCTGTGCAGCTGGCGCTGAAGCACAGGCAGGGCAAAAACCACAAAATGCGCATTATTGCATTTGTGGGCAGCCCAGTGGAGGACAATGAAAAAGAAGTGAGTCAAGTCCTGACATAAACTCTCCATATCCATGTGTTATTAGATGTTTAAGGCCTCAGACACAGTATTTACACCGGTGGTTTAAAGAAAGTAGATAACTTAGTGAAACGAATTTTATGATAAATTGTGACGCCTAAAGAAGCATGATGGGCATTGAATATTTTCCTGAATGTGCTCTATTATTGCTAGATTGACTAAGGAACTAAAAAAAACGGGGAGTTACACATCTGGTGTAGATTTGCTCAGAACTTCATCTTTGATGAAGCTGTTTAATGAGATTTAAACTAAAGTGGTTTTTCTTGCAGTTGGTCAAAATGGCAAAGCGTCTGAAGAAAGAGAAAGTCAATGTGGACATTATTAACTTTGGCGAGGAGGTAAATTTAAAGCTTCAGACACTGCTTCATGCTGTTGGCCCCGTTTGGACCAGTGGCTCTTTCTGAACCATTCTATCCTCTGCAGGAGATGAACACAGAGAAGCTGACGGCTTTCATCAACACACTTAATGGCAAAGAGGGAGCTGGCTCCCACCTGGTCACAGTACCTCCAGGGCCCAGTCTGGCAGATGCCCTGCTCTCCTCACCCATCCTGGCAGGGGAAGGAGGCGCCGTGTTGGGTCTCGGTGCCAGTGACTTTGAGTTTGGAGTGGATCCCAGTGCAGACCCAGAGCTGGCCTTGGTAGGAGACAACTTAAGAAATCTAGTGAAACATTTTTTTTAAGTTTAATTGATAATCAGCTGTTTTTAAAGTATCTTGACTCTTGCAGGCTCTTCGCGTTTCCATGGAGGAACAAAGACAAAGACAGGAGGATGAAGCTCGCAGAGCTGCTGTTGCATCAGCGGCTGAAGCCAACATTTCCTCCCCTGTAGCAGATGGTGAGAAAAGTCACGTAACATCGATCGAACCAAAGATGCCGATTTCAGCTCATTTTCACTGAGTGCAACAGACAAACACGAGGGTGCAAACAACACTGCATATTTTCCTGTCTGCTCCAGAGTCGGAGGACGCCCTGTTGAAGATGTCAGTCTCGCATGCAGACTCGGCTGGACCTGCTCTGCCGGACTTCAGCCGCATGACAGAGGAGGAACAGATTGCCTATGCTCTGCAAATGTCCATGCAGGGAGCTGGAGCAGGTTCAGGAACATAAATTTTTTTTAAAAGAAAAAAAATAACTTTCAGTTTCTGATGCAATTCTTGTTCGACATTTGACAACTCTTTTTTATCAAAATTGGTAGAACTTGTTTCATTAGTTTGGAGTCCCAGCTACACATTCAACTCTAAAAAAATGGTTAGAAATCTTTAAAAGACCTAAATTAGCTTGGAATTCATGCCCACAATAAGCATGTTGACATTTCTGACTGGGACTGTACATTTCTGTTCCATTTGCAAAACTATTTTCAGTTAATTTTAGGTTATCTGACCAAGTCTAAATGTCCATCTGTTAATAGCATTCCCTTTTTGTTTTGCATAATCTTTTTTTTTTCCACCCTGCAGAGTTTGTTGGTGAGGAGATGGACACGGGCGCCGACATAGATTCCACTGAGGCAAAGGTCAGCAGCGGCTGGTTTAGTGTTCGATTAGGTATTTCGTCTGTTTGGGAAAACATGTGGTTAAAAGCTTTTGGTGTCTCTCTGCAGGATGAAGAGGACTATGATGTAATGCAGGATCCAGAGTTCCTTCAGAGTGTTTTAGAGAACCTCCCCGGGGTCGACCCCAACAATGAGGCCATCCGGAACGCCATGGGCTCTCTGGCTTCCCAAACGGGCTCCAAGTCTGACACCAAGAAGGATGAGGAGAAAAAGAAATGAGCATTTTAGAGAGAAGAGATTATGATACTGTGTGATAAATGAGACTTCTGAGAGTTGCTCTGCATGTCTTCACCGTAACATTACATTTAAACCCAGCATAAGTTTTCCCCCCTCTGTATAGAATGTAAACAGTCTTTGGCTTTTCTGTTTTTGGGCTGATTTTCATCCCTTTTTCATTTTTGTAACGTATCTCATTAACATAGACACCTTTCTTCAATAAATCTACAGAACGGAGTGTTTGAAGACCTCTTGGTTACTTGAATAACATATTTGCTCAAGCAAACTTTTTCTGTTAATAATGATTTTCATCATACATTTACATAGACTTCTTAGTATTAATTCCAGTGGTGGGGGAAGGGAAAAAAACATTGGATTTGAGTTCAAGGATTTAAAATAACATTCCAGGTAGCTTGAAGGGAGAATTGCATTTATTGTCCCTGGACAAGTTAATGTTTTGGACATGTTTGGACATCTTCAGAGGAAGGGCGGTGGACGTATTGGACTATAGATGTTGAACATGGTGAAGAATATCACAGAAAAGGTCAACGGTATCATTGAAAGAGACAAAATTAGAAAGATCCTGGAGAAACACTGGGAATGACTTGTCAAGATTAAGACTTGTGTAGATAAGACTGGCAGAACATAAAAATTGTGATGACAATATTGACAAACATATTTTCCTTTCTCTTTTCCATCATCGCAATATAATCTTAATCGGAATCTTTGTGAGTTATAACATCTTGATTAACGTACACTCAAGATATGGTAATTGAAGAGGGGTTAAAGTTCATCCAGCTGACATTATTTGCATGCAGAGCTTAAACTTGACATTGATCTACTGTACAATGCATCAATGCACTTCTTTGTGACAAATTCAACTTACTGTAGTGCAAACCTTTGCTTAAACGCATATGTCAGTCAAATGCTAAAAATAGAGCATTTATTAATGATGTATAAAAAGCATAATTCTAATATCACTTTTATATGAGTATATGATCAGCAGAAATCTTGGATTAAACACATGGTGTGTGAGTTTGAATGTATTTTTTTTTTTAATTTTAAACAAACGAAAAGAATTGCAGAAATAACTGCAGGTTTGTATATTGATAAAATCCCGTCTTTGCAAAGAATAGTACTGACATGGGAAACTTATTGCTCCTGTAACATTTCACAAGTGACGGGGCAAAAACTTTTGATTTTGCTTTAGAATTGAGCTTTTTCCATTTTTAAAAGATGACATGTAGTGGAACGGGTTAGTGATAAAACCTTTTATTTTTTTAAGTTAAAAACTTACAGTATTTGAGTATGTGGAAATGATTGCAATAGTAACAATATACCAATGATAATTGCATACTAATTAATAGCAATAACTTATTGCTATTAAACTATTACTGCAGAGTACTACTAACAATTCAATCCCAAATTATTAATAATCAAATGATCTATTATTATTATTATTATTATTATTATTATTATTTTGTATTTTATAATCTATTTGCACATAAAAAAGTAAGCTAAATACTAATATGATAATGTTGTGCCTGTTTGTGCTCAGACTCTTAACCTGCTGCTGCTGCAGCTGAAATCGACTGTCGCAGAGTTTTTGACGGAAAACTGACGGGACCAGCAGGAAAAGTCAGGAACCAACTTCGCTAACCGTCAGGTAGCAAAATTATTTGTCAGTTTGGTGATGAAGGAAAGCGCAGCGTGCATATGATGTGATGAAACCAGACCGTAATTACCTGACTGTCTTATGTGTTGAATTAAGGCGTTTTAACAGCGCAGTGGGCGCTAGCGGGGGATGCTAACAGTTAGCGGCTAACGCTGCTACTTGCTAACTCCAACTTGTTGCAAATAAAGTTTGAAAGCTCTTTTTCTGTCTGACCTTCAACTGTTTTTCATTGTTCTTGTTTTGCATATGTCAAATACATGCATGCACAGAATGCGGAGCCTGTGTTTTGGCAATACAATTGTTTTAATTCACCAGCTGCTCGGTTGTAACTCAGTATTAACTGTTAGCCGAGTTCACGCTGCTATCACTGACTCAGCTTCTGCTTCTGCAGGTTTCGGGGCTTGGCGATGGGGGACATGAAAACCCCTGATTTTGATGACTTGCTTGCGGCTTTCGACATCCCTGACATTGACGCACAAGAGGCCATTCAGTCAAACCCGGCCGAGCAGCGGGATGGAGGGGCTACTAGTGCACCTGGGGGAAACAAGAGTGGGACTTCTTCATGCTTCCCCAGCTCTGAGCCGCCTGTGGTCAGCGTCATAGTGAAGAACACGGTTCGGTCTGAGTCTCTGGAGGAGGAAGACAGGTCTGCAAGGGATAAAACTGATAATCCTCCAAGCAGTGCCTTAACCTCTCAGGTTCCAGGCAAGTTAGAGGATTTCACTTCAGAGTTGGAGCCCAAACTGCCTGCCAGCGCTGCCATGGAGCCTCAGATTACCAATGGCTTTGAAGAAGCTCAAGCTATCAACCAGAGGCAGGCCAGCGCGCAACCCTGGTCTGAGCCTCCTCCTTTCAGCTCCCCATTGAGTGATAATGAGGGCGACGAAGGAGCCGGACCCACCACTGATGTTATTAATAGTTTGTCGCCCCTTCTGTACCCGCAGTCTTCGACACCAGCTGGTACCACCCGATCATCTCCTCGCTCCCCACCTTTGTTAATCCCTTGCTCACCTCAACAGGAAAAACCTGCTAATCCTTTGTCGCATCCTTTACAACAAAACGGAAGCATGACAGATGAAACCAAATGTGATGCGGACACAGATGAAGATGAGTCCGATCCGGACTTCGGGAGTCCGCTGGTGATTCAGGAGAGCCCAGAATCGATGATGTTCTCCCCTCCAAAACGCAAACGGCGAGAAAAACTCCTTTCGGCTCATCCTCTGGCGTATGAGGACGCATCTTCTGTTTTTCCGCAGCCTCCCAGTCTTTCTGCAAAACCTAAATCCCCAAAAGAGGAAGAGGAACAGCCTTTGAAACCTAGCTCTTCCTCCACAGCTAAACAACCCCAGACCCTCTTTGCTGTTGACACAAACTCAGCTGCACTGAAGGAGGAGAAATACCCAGAGCATGTGATCGATGAGAGGGACTCGCCCGAGAGCCCCCCACCCAGTGAGACCGGGCTTCTGTTCAACAGGAACAGCAGCTCTGATTTTGATTCAACACCAGCCCCAGATCCGAATCAGGAGAAACTTCTGGAAAAAGATCCGCCTGCTGAAGCTGAGCAGCGAGAGGAGGACAGATCTCAGGAAACTGAAGATCTGGGTGAAAAGACGACAGCAGATGGAGAAAAATCAAATGAGAATTGTCATGCTGGTAGCGAGCACACAGAGACACCATCCTCCCCACCCAGACCACTCAAAGTTAAAATTAAAATGCCAACAGGCAGCATCACAAGAACTTTGACTAATCTGGCTCCTAAACGAATCGCAAAAGCCTCTACGAAAGACACAGAGAGCTCAAAGCCATCTTCAGAAGGTCAAGCCGTAAAGTCCAAAAAGGAGCTGCAACAGCAGTTGGACTTAACTACAGCGGCAACAGCAGAAAGTGTCAGTACAGTGAAGGAGAAAAAGCCCAGAGTGTCCCCTACAGCAGTCAGCATCACTAAGACTGCAACACTGCCGTCCGTCTCTTCCTCCTCCTCCTCCAGGGCCAACCCAATCAACCTCCGCAGCCTCGGTAAGAAAACTCTCAACAGTGGGATTGCCCTGCCGGCACCTCTGGCGCCTCAAACCAGCAACAGGCCGGCGTCTATAGTCAACAACACCGGGGCGATCATTTCCAAGAGCCAGACCAACCTGGTGGAAGCCTTCAACAAAATCCTCAATAACAAAAACCTTCTGCCCAGTTATAAACCAGATCTGAGCTCCCCAGTACCAGCAGAGTGGGGCATTTCCCTTCCATCACAGGTGAGCCTACACCTGTACACCAGCGGCAAAGTTAATTTATAAAGAAATGTTATTGTTTTTAGTCCTTTGTAACACTTTTTTATCTGAATAGTTAGAGCTATATTTCCCAATATTGTTCTTTGAAGTCCACGTTTATTTTTAACCTGCTTTTCTCTTGGAAAAAAATGTAAAAATCCTCCACTGCAAAAAACACAAAATTATACGGAGTATTTTTGGTCTAGTTTCTAGTGCAAATATACTTGAAATACGACAAAACTAACTTAGAAGTAACTTCTCATCTTGATTTAAATTCTTACGTTATACTTTATATTTATATTCTTATATTCTATAATATTGATGAAAAAGTACTAGTCATAGGTGAAGTTATCAGCCAGTGAAACAAAACATCATGCTATGCTCATGTTAAATCGACTTAGTATGAGCATATTATAAGATGTAATATGGGAAAAATGTCTTACTCCACCGGCAGGTTAATTCACTCATAACTAGTACTTTTTCATCAATATTAAGGAATTGCTTACTTAAAACAAGCTGAAAAGTCCCTTGTTTTGTGTCATTTCAAGTGTACTAAGATATTTGCACTAGAAACTAGACCAAAAATACTCGGTAAGATTTTGTGTTTCTGCAGTGTCCAGATCAGACGGTCAGTTTTCCCGTCTGCTTGCTTCCCTGCAGGGCTACCGGTGTCTGGAGTGCGGCGACGCCTTCGCCCTGGAGCACAGCTTGGCGCAGCACTACGACAGGCGCTCGCTCAGGATCGAGGTGACGTGCAACCACTGCGCCAAGCGGCTGGCCTTCTTCAACAAGTGCAGCTTGCTTTTGCACGCCCGAGAGCACAAAGAGAAAGGCCTGATCATGCAGTGCTCACATCTGGTCATGAAGCCTGTACCTGTGGAGCAGATGATCAGCCAGCCTGAACCTGCAGCTGCAGCAGGGGGTGAGAGGAGGATTATGCCTTCTTTCTCCTTAAAGTGGTGACTGGAATGTCTTCATGTGATCAAGTCTGGTTTTGTGATCTTTTATGTCGATTCTTTTTTTAGGCCAGGTCGCTCTAAAGCCGGCACATCACGCTGCACCATCCAAGAAAGAAACAGATATGTTGCTGTACACAAATAATAAATGCCCTGAGTGTCAGACTCAGTTTGGCAGCAAAGAGGAGGTTTCTGACCATTTTCAAGAGATCAAACCAGCTAAAAGCACTGTAAGTTTTACTTATGTATTGCTTATGTGCTCGGACAATTATATTGTAAACAAAAGTGAAGGTAATAAGATGGTGTACCAATGGAGTTCTTTTTTTGAAACCGAAAACAATCACCTTTGTATTGTTTGCATTAGACTGGAGTAAATTGTTGGTGAGAGGAGGGTTACGCCTTCTTTCCTTCTAATTAGGGTCAGAATTAGGGTTGGAAAGAGAGTTAAGAAGGTTATATTGAGAATCCTCAGAGCAAGTGGGACAGTGTTTCTTTTTTTATCTGAAGACTGAACATAATGAGAGCAAAAACACAAAGAGGAATTTTATGAAATCTGTAAAAGATACGAAAAAGCTGAAATAAACAGAAGTAGGCAAAGGATATGACTAGATTTTAAAGTTTGAACGGCGTTTCTAGCTGAAAGTACGTGGAAGTAGTTATCTGTGAAAGCGCGCAAAATTAGTAGCATACTTTTTCACAATTTATGGGATGTCTCATTCATTTCAATGACGCCAAAGATGGTCACTAAAAACTGAGTATATTTTAAACAGCAGAAGATGTTGATACCAAAAAATGTAGGGGGGGATGTCTTACATGAGCAGAACATGGTAAAAGTTGAATGGTTGAAATAGAAAAAGGAAGCAATATAAGCTGCACCCACTAACTTTGGAAAAGAAAGCCCACATAAATAGGCTGCACGTGTTTATAAGCTGCAGGTTTTAATGTTGTAACATGAGATATTTACACAGATTTTTTAACATTGTTTTACTATTAATGATATATGTACCGGTAACATGCTTGCAAAATGCAGTAGCCTACCATGAAAAGTCATTGAATGCATCTTGCTCCTGCTCATTACAGTCTCCAAAGAAACCTTTTCCGGTGTCAAAATTGAACAGCCTCACACACACTTCCTCAGTCTCACTTTCATTTTGCTCGTCTGCTTGTTCTCTCCTCTTCATCACTCAGAAGTTCAGCCTTTAGAAACTCTTTGGTAAAAAGTGGCATTTTAGTTTCATTGCTGTGTTTAAAGCATGTTTAGTGTGGCAGAATGTGTAAAAGCTAAAGGCATTTGGAAGCTTTAAACCAACCCAACATTTTAAAATGAGTATGATTGCCTCAAGTTATAGTCTGTAGGAATGTGAGCATTTTTATGTCAAATAAGTAGTTTTCACCCATTTCTCATTTATGTCCTTGCTGCTACCCATAGTCTTGCACAGAGTGCTCTCCTCCCATGCTCCTGCCCAACAGCTGCAGCGCCGCAGCCCATCAGCGAATCCACCAAGGCTCCTCGCCGTACGTCTGCCCAGAGTGCGGCGGCACCGCCAGGCAGCAGCTGCTTCAGAAACACCTACAGGAGAGCTGCTTGCACTTTTCCCGCCGCATCGGCTACAGGTGCATTAAAAGCAAACATTTCTGTGCTTCTAAATCCCCGTAAAGTCGTTTTTATTCCGGTAGAGTTGGAAGGATTCGCTTTCTTTACTGGGGTTGTTGTTGATAAAATCCTCTGCACCAGTCATGTTTCTCAGTCTGTTCCCGTTGCTCTGTACAGATGCTCCAGTTGCCTGGTGGTGTTTGGGGGGCTGAACTCTGTGAAGTCCCACATCCAGCAGGCTCATTGCGACATGTTCCATAAATGCCCCAGCTGCCCCATGGCCTTCAAATCTGCCCCCAGCATCCAGAACCACATCTCGGCTCAGCATTCAGACCTCACGGACGCAAAGGCCATGTAAATACTGTTCATTCATGTTCACGTGCTCACTAAACAAACCATATCCATTTAAGTTTTCTGACTGTTTTATAACTCCTTACAGGCTGATTTATAAATGCGTCATGTGTGACACAGTTTTCACTCACAAGCCGCTGCTGTACACCCACTTCGACACTCACTTAGCCAATCAGAAGGTGCATGTGTTCAAATGCCCTGAATGCACCAAGTTGTTTTCTCAGAGGATTTCCCTGCTGGATCATTTCAAGGTACATGTCCGTATGCGTTAAGGTAACCTCACAAAACTCTTCCCCAGCCGTTGTCTGATGGTTTATGTTTGGCTCTTTCTCTACTTCAGACACACAAAGCTCCCACATTGAAGGAAGAGCTGCCTTCACCTCCAGTGGCTGCCTCACATTTAGCTGGAAAACCGGAGAGCTCAGAGGAGGAATGGATGGGGAAGGAGAAAGTGAAGCCTGAAAGGATGAAAGCACCTACAGTGTGGAAATGTCGCTCATGCAACACCCAGTTCACAGAACGGGAGGAATA
This sequence comes from Xiphophorus maculatus, assembly GCF_002775205.1. Lineage (NCBI taxonomy): Eukaryota > Metazoa > Chordata > Actinopteri > Cyprinodontiformes > Poeciliidae > Xiphophorus > Xiphophorus maculatus. Next base: position 17,424,590 of record NC_036445.1, read on the forward strand.
CATTTCTCATATGGGCGAACAGCACGGCAAGGTCAGGGGACGCATCTCTAAAGACTTGCACTAGAAATTATTAGGCAAAAATAGAAATGATCTGATATATGCTTATTGTTTTCTACGATGTTTAGTTTCTGAAGAAGTTTCCCTGCAACAAATGTGAGAGCTCCTTCACCACCACGTCCAGCATGAGGCGCCACATCAGAGACAAACACAAAGTCATGAACCGTGGCTTCCGCTGCCAGTGAGTTTGTTCAGTCCAAACTCTGCTTCTAAAACTCTGACTTATTTAGTATTTAATTTTCCATACCAGTGGTGGAAAATGGCAAACTAGTGTACAGATCTTAGATTTTCAGAAAAGGCCTTGTCCAGGTGCATCATCAGATTAGAAACTCATCAAAAAAGAAATTTATTTCAGCAATAGAAACTAAAAATTGAAACTCGTATAAGTATAATTTTATTTTGAGAAGTGATGCATTTTGAGCTCCAATTAGGCCTGGACATTTTTTTTTACTACTATATCCTCATCATTTCAACATTGATGTGTGGAAAACTGATATAGCTAGATGGTATTTGAAAATAAATAATTGCATTCCTGGTGCCGCAGGCTGGGTTTTCTTACTAATGTGATGATTCAGCCTCTCACTGCTGTCAGTCGCCACAACCTCTAGCAGGTCAGGGACACGGATTAACTGCTCAAGATGTGCAACTAATATTGTCATCACAAACTTTGCAGATTTAAAATCGTCATCATATACAGTTTTTTAATACTTTGACATTCTTGTTCCAACACAGTGAGTGCAACTGCAACAACCTAAAACTACTTTAAGCTTTACAATAATAAAAATTACGTGCCTTGATTGCAAAGTTTACCAAAACAGCAAAAAAAACTTTTTTTTTTAAATTTATCATGCTATAATAAATGCTTTTCTTTCTTTAAACACTAAGTTTGTGTTGTTTTTAGATATTGTTCTGAGAGTAAGAAAGCGTTCAGCAGCAGGTCGATGTTGGAGCGGCACATCCAGATGAGACACAGCATGACCAGCCCGGGTCAGGACTCGCTCTTGGTGAGCTGCTTTCACTGCTGAACCTCCCAACAGGAAGCCGAAGATGGAGACAAGCTGGAAAATGCTGAATATTTGTATTTGCTCTGCACGCAGGGCGCCGACGAAGCCGAAAGCTCTTCAGAGCACGACAGCAGCTCAGCGTCCCGCAGGAGACGTCAAGCCGCTGTGAAGACGGAGCAGGACGCAGAGACGACGGACAGAGCGAGTCCAGCAAAGAAGCTGCGATCGACCGCTGCTCCGTACATCCAGCCCGAGTCTGGGTTCAGCTGCGCTCCCTGCGGCTTCACCACGGAGGACAAGCCGAGGTTCCTGGAGCACATCAGCCAGCACAGGCGAGGCGGGACGGAGGGCGGCGGTCTGCAGTGTCTGCAGTGTGGCGCCTGCTTCACATCCCCTTCCTCCCTGTCCCGCCATCGCTTCATCATCCACAAGGTCAAAGATGCTTTCAGCGACGGCCAGCAGAGCCCCATCGTGTCTCTGTCGCCCTCTGCTGGAAACACCAAGAACCACGATGACAGGAGCTCCCTGAACGGCTCCGAGCCGACTTCACCCTCCAGTCAACCTCTAGCAGGTCAGGGGAAGGACGACGACGGAGCGCTGGCCTGTAAGGTGTGCGGTAAACACTTTGAAAAAGCAACAGATCTCAACACACACTTCAGAACTCACGGGATGGCTTTTATTATCGCAAGAAACGCAGGGAAGACTATCTAGAATGAGTAACAGAAAGCAAATAGTTCATTTAAGAAAATCTGTAAGTGCCTTTTTGAATCTGTCATTCATATCTGGGCCCCTGCATCTATGCACTAATTCAACCAAAGATTGTTCATTTGAAGCTTGTAAAACAGTTTAATGTTTCTGACTGTTGGGGAAAAGCCTTAACCCTCTGATTCTCAGGATCCGCTGCTTACTTTCTGTTTCATCAGGATACTGATCTGATTTTTAACCTCCCGTTTCCTGCTTTGACTCATTCACATTAATCATGTGCCTGTAGAAAACTGTGACTGTTGTATTAACTCAATCCTGCTGTGATCATGAAAGCAATTTCACTTGACGTTTAATATTGCTGATGAAAGTTTTGTTTTGAGTCATTTTTAAGGCGACTGAGGGGATTCATCAAGAGGCGTGCTCTAAAATCTTGTTAAGAATCACTGCAGTGGTTGTAATTGTTCAGTTTCTGAAAATCATTTTCCAAAGCTTGTTCTGAATTTAGTAACTTAACTGTAGATGATTTGTTTACATTTTGTTTATATTTTTCATGATGTATTATAACTGGGTTTCTGTTCATTTTCCATTGCAAAATTCCAGACAAAGGTTTAGGTTTTCAGACATTTTTTTGTCACATTCTGGACATTTACATGCCAAATATTTCACTTTATGGGCTTCGTCGTCTCTGAACTTAGCTTCACATTTTTTTCACAATTTTATTCACCTCAGTTTCAAAACGTCAGCTCTTGTCTGAATTATTGTACACTAAATTTATTCTTTGAAGCAGTCTGTAATCTTTTGTCTGTAAACATATTTTTTGAAAGCATGTCAGAGAGTAGCAGGTCCAGTTTCAAGCCCCAATTACAAAAGGTCCAGGGGTCAAAAAAGCAGTGACAGAGGACTACAATCTAAATTGTGATGTGGCACATTGAAGAAAAAAAAAATCATTTTTCAAAAAACTCTCACTGTTTCAGACATATATATATATATATTTATGGGAATGATGAAGTCTGAAAAATTTCCAGTCTCAGTCTAGATTTCTTCAAAGTTATCAAATCAAAAATTTGTTTTTTTTTTTTTTAGATCAAATGGGAGCCTTTTTAAAATTAATTTTTTCCTCTCAGGCAGTGAAAACTCTTCTTTTCAGCTTTATGTTTTCTGTATGAAAAATAAAAATGTATTGGTGTGACAGTCGGGACAAGAGATTTATATTTTAAATGTTCATTGCAAAAAGAAAACTACAAGCTGTGTGCTCTGGAATGTGACTCGGATAAAATTTACTGTGTGAAACTTTCAAAAACAGCTTTGAACCCCTTTTTAAATTGAATGTACTTTCTGTAAAATGAACTGATTTATATCGCGACAATGAGCTGAAAATGGAAGTAAATGATGTATTTGTTACACAACCAGATGTTTCTGTAAATCTTGCTGGAACAGAGTACTGTAAAGAAAACGTATATTTGATGTTTGTCTAATTTTTATGCTTCTCTTACCAAGTGGGAGCATGCTGAGCATTGTTTTTTTTTAGTTTGAGGCATGTGTAAAACATTAAATTGATTAATATACACAAATTAAGTTGTACCTGCAGTTACTGATAAATCACATCGGTGTTCAATGTCACATGAAAGAATTTTCTGCATGGAAACCTTTACTGGGTTATGATTCAACAGATTTAGTTTTTTTATTTTATTTTTAGCCACAATATCTAATTACTATAAACATGGCCACTATAAATGTGCTGGTTTCAGTTCTTTCTCTTCAATAATTTAATTTAGTGGGTCAGGCTGATTTTTGGTTCAATAAATAAAATATTTTCTGTTCTTTCACCAAACATGTCAATGCAACTTCTCTTTTTTTGGATTTCCATCAACAAAATACTTTCCAACTTAAACAGTTTCACATGAAAATAAACCTGAAATGTTTTTTTTACTTCGGTACTTTAATGAATTTATTTACTTGCCAACATTTGATCAACAGGTGCGGTTTTCCAAACAAAATATAATTTGTACATCCAATATTTCTTTGTTCTAGTAAAATATATTCTCTTATGAATATACATTTAATAAACATTGAAAGCTTAGCAATAATCAGTACATAGCTTAAGTCATCAAATAAAACTTACTATAGCCATACCTTTACAATCATGGAGTCTAAATCTTTAAATCTTAGCTAAAAACAGGTCCAATCTGGAAGAATCACACAGTACAGAAAGTGCGTTGTGAGGATAAATCACCAAAAACACGGGCTGGTGTTTCTGCGCGATGTGATAACTTATAGCAGGAATCCAATAAGAAGAGACAGAAACGGCTTCATGAAGGTGGAGATCCCTTCTAGATCCTCTCTAGTGAAACATGCTGAAATGTTTGAAGTTTAGCCATAACCCTTAAGCAGTTTACAAGGTTGTTTTATAAATGACACTTTAACCACATCCCCACAGTTACAGTTTAAATAATCTAAGGCTTAAATACAATCAAGACAAATTCAAATATATATTGTGACCAAAGTGCTTAAGAAAGATTAACTCCTGTGGAGGTTCCAGCTAATTTTGCAGCAGGATGAGATGGATCAATTTTTACAGCAGAAAGAATCCAATAAAGAGAAACAGAACAGGCTTCATGAAGGTGGAGATTCCTTCCAGACTCGGCGCAGCAGATCCTGGACAGAAGTACGAAACGTGGTTGAAATATCTCAGACAACCTTTACCACTCAATCAGAAATCATTAATAATTCCTTAATATGATTCTGAATCAATCGAGTCTCAGTTTGAGCCTGACTGTTACTCAGATTAGTGTAGCTGAAAAAGTGCTGCGTACCTTTGTAGATGAATCAGGATTTGGACGATGTACCTTAACTTACTACACAAAACAGCAGAACCATTTCAGGATTAGCTATCTGAATCTCTTTTTTTATTTACCTGATTTTGCAGACTGGGTCTCCCTCTGGTCCTCCTGGCCACCAACGGCCGCCTTTCCAAGGACACTCAGTTGTTCAGCTGTTAGCTTTGCTTGCTGTTCACTGGTCACGATGATGGCGTTGTCAGGGCCGAGAGCCTCCAGCTGAGCCACAGAGATCACCTGAAGGGAAACCAGTAAGGCTTAATTAACATCTGCTCAGATTGTACCAATTTAAAGTTTATCTCAGAGGACCTGAAAATATATAGCACAGAAACAGCAGGATGACAATATCAAACTCTGAGTCTGAGCCTAAAGTAATTTCCAATTTAAACAACAAAAGGTAAAACTCCCCGTTATTTTTTCCATGATAAATGATTAGATATAAATAATCGGAGATAAAAGGTCAAGTAATTCTGACTTTCTGAACTGGCGTTATGTTTCTGGATTGTCCAGATTTGAAACTTAATAGCGACAATTTGTCTATTTCACTTTTGTTTTAAGTTTTACCAATCTCTGACAGAAAACACATCACTGAAAGTGTGCTTGTCCCTATGGTGGTTTTAACACATTTTAACACATTTACCAAAAACCTTTCATAGCTCTATGTTGGCTGCTCTTGGCTCTCAGCTGGTATTGGAAATACCATAATCACAGAGCCGATTAGTTGAAGCTACTTACAGCAAAGTTTTCAGGAGGAATTTGGGGGATGCAGCTCTTGCTGATGAATGGGAAGACGGCGGGGCTCAGCGAGGCTATTTCAGATCCATTCAAACCGGCTGATGGAGACAAACCGATAAGTAAGACTGCTTCGGCTTTTGAGTGGTTAGTAGGTAGATAAATAAATCTTACCAATGATAGAGTCCAGGTCAGAAACCTCAGCCTCAGTCCAGTTGCAGGGGAGTCCAAATGCAGACACAGCAACATTTTTCAGCTGCTGCAAAGCCTTAACAGGACATTGAAGACCGTCCATGGAGCCCACCGCATCGCTGTGATGAAAACACGCCAATTACTCTGCGAACCTCAGACAACAAGAACAAGTGGGCCTCAAAATATTTCACTTTGTCCACGGAAAAGCAGGTATCAGTAAAAACAAATGAACTGAAACAACGAGATGAAACAACAGAATCTTACAGATTAACACAAAGTTGTGCATAATAGTGAGGTGGAAGTAAAAGTTTTCCTAAAGGCAGACCTGAAGGCGCCCACGCTGAGCTGACTGATCTCGCTGGAGTTCAGGCCACAGATGAACCGGCTCAGCTGGACCATCTCTGTGGATCCCAGCAGCGGCGCTGTCAGGTTGTTATATTTAGCGACGCCCTTCCACACCGACGCCAGCTATTGAGACACATGCCGGGTTGTAGTTAGTACTGGTGTCGTAGTTGCAGTCAAGTGGGGCAGTTTCTATTATCCACCTGTGAATCTTTCCAGCCACAGACATTAATTCCGCTCAGACTGTCCAGAGACAAGGGAAGCTTTTCCAGCTCAGAGTTGGAGAAGCTCTGAGTTACACACCCCAGCTGAGCGATATCACTCTCAGTCATATTAGACACCGGGCCAAACACCTGCAGTACATAAACACAATTATATCGTATTTGAACGAGGTGAGTAAACAATACTTTCTTATTGCAGTAGATAAAGCCTTAAAGAGTGATAATATTTTTGAATTCTTCATTTTAAATAAAATGTTGCACTATCTGTATAATTTCTGGTAGAGAAGATTAAATGTTACAACTAGAATAAATAAGAAAATAACAAAATGAAACTTAAAATTAAGTCACAAATTCTTAAATGAACAAGACTGAGATTATTTAGATGAATTTACCTCAACTGCCTTTCTATAGAGCACTTTCAGCTGGTCTGAGCTGTAACCAGGGACAGATCCCAGTATGTCTACAGCAGCCAGGAATGTCCTGTTGGACATCAGGTCCAGATCTGCTGGTGTCCAGAACACATTGTCCACTCCCAGTTCTTCAATAACTGCTTCTGTAGGTTCTGTGCCGCTGCTGGACATACCACTGTTAACTGAGAAAAATAAATACACGAGGGCACAAGGTAATAAATAAAAATCATTGACCTTATTAGTGATTTATGTCTATGTATGAGTGGGTGATTGAAGTTTATGTCAGAACCAGGAATCCAAACTAGATTTTCAAATATAAAATTTGCTAAAAACCTTTTCAAAGCGTTTTCTTGACCTTTCTGTGTCACTGAAATGGAAAGAGTTTGGAGGGTACAGAAGTTCTTGTGGGTAATGTTAGTTTATTACCTGCTCGCCTATAACGTGCTGCGCTTGATGTGGTGGTGGTGGTGGTGAGATTAAAGATCTTCTTTTTCAAAGCATCTGAAACCTGGGTAAGCTGCGGCTTCAGGAAGACAAGAACATCCTTCATCCATGGCTAAAAACGCACAGAGAAATAGAAACAAAATAGCTCACGTTACTTTTAAGGGCCAAAATGTTAATACTGAAGCAAAGAGAACTAGAGAAGGTTAGAAAGTAAACTTTATTTATTTAACACCTTTCACAGATAAAATCACAAGCTGCTATAACGAGTGTAAGGATGTTAGGAAAACAGCAGATACATACGTTATTTGGCAAAGTGGAGGGGACGTTATCATCCAACAGAACGAGGGGACCCAGCGTCTCCATGGTTTCAGCTGACCAATTAGAAGGACTCCTGCAGGCAGCAAATGATCCTACATCAGACTCTGCTTCCTCTGAAGCAGCTCCTGCATCCGCTGACAACCGGACCTACCCAAACACCTGGTTGACCAGTTTGATCAGATCCGCCCTGTGAGGTTGAGGAATGTGTTCACAGGAAGCCACAGCCTGGAGGCTGAACTTCATCACTTCGGGGGCCATGAGGAGCAGCATGGAGGGTCTCAGCTCACACAGGAGCGGACCGAGCCTCGATACATCTGAACTGGTTAATCCAGAGACATTTGTTCCCTGAAAATCCACAGGAAGATGTCACTGAGTGACTCCTACAGTAAAAATACTGTTGAAAGTTTCAAATTGAACTATTTAAGTTTTTTTTTTTTTTTTTTTGGCAGAGCATACATTTGTGTGTGTGTGTGTGTGTGTGTGTGTGCATACATTGGGCAGGCAAAGCAGAGCTCTTTCGGCAAGTGCAAGGCGTGATGGGGCTTGAAGAGGCAGGGAGGTCAGGTTGGCTGTTCCCATCTTGTCGAGGAAGACCTGGCACACAGAGTCAGGTAGATCCGCTACCTTGGAAGGCCTGGGGTGAATAAAACAGAGAACAGAAAAAATAAATAAACAAAAGGTTTGATATTGACTAAAAAAATAACTGGGCTGTTGTCCGCTCACGGTAGGTGAAGTAGCAGCGTAGTGGGAATGCTCTCCAGCTCCTGTGCGGTGATATTCTTGAAATAATCTGTCGTTTTGTTTTCCAAAGTCTGGAAAAGCTTCTGTGCAGCACATCGTGCCTGAGAAGAAAAACAACACAGTAAGAACACTGCCATTAGTTATTAGGTATATTTATGCATGTTTCAGTTAATAAAAAAACCAAACATTTTACCTGGACTTTGGAAAGCCACTGTGGATTCTCTGCCATGGATTCAGCCATGTCCAGTGCATAGCTGCCATTAACTTCATCAATCATCTTGCATGTTATGCCCTGGAGGACTGAATTCAGCCTCCTACCACAGATACAGAACTTGTGTAAACAGTACTAAAGGTAAATACTGTAGCATGAAAGCACACCCAATTAAACACTTCACAGAATGTTTAACATTATATGCAGGAAAATCAGAAGTCAGACTTTTTGTGGTGTTAAACGTAAGACAGTTATTTTTTAAATTGGAAGACAACTAATAAGTTCTATGGCTACTATAACTGTACACTTTACCTGTACTGCAGCTTCCTTAGGCCATGCAGTTTCTTTGCCAAATATGCAGCCTAGGACATCAAGAAAAAAAAAAAAAACAGTACAAGTTGTCAACACAAAAGTGTCATTTATGATTTTTTACTAGTAGTAAATAATCACAAACTGAGGTAGTATGGCACAATAGTATTGTAAGTAGAGTAGCTAGAAAGTTTAGATGAACAAATTCTACACGTTTTCCAGACAAACTTGTTAAATATTTAAAAGATGGATGGATGGAACAGCCAGTGTGATGGGGAATGAAGCCTAGGAATCCAAATATGTCTCCTAGCTCTTTTCTCTTTTTCCTACTTCTCCACACTTGAAAGATAACATGTTACACACTTTTACACTCTCCATTGAAACTCTAGATATATGCACATTACCTGTGACAGACTCCAGGTTTTATTTTCCACTTGGTCTAAAGAGGTGATGTTTGCTTTTTGTAGGTTCTTAAGAGAAACGCTGCGAAGCAAAGGGCCAGCCAACTTCTGCACCAGCTCTGAGATATTAACTTTATCTCCCAGCTACAAGAAATAAGAACATTTATCAAATAGCTGATTGCGTGTGTAAACACTGCCTCGCTGTTTTCCTGCTCACTCACCCCCTGCAGCATGGCCTTCAGCTGCCCCTCCCTCATGTGCTCTGAGATGGTTTTCAAGGTTTCTGTGTTGCTCAGGATATCCTGCGGTTTCACATTTCTCACCGCACAGCTCGGCAAACCGACTGCGACTGACTGAAGCTCCATCAGCTGTTGGCCTGACAACGCTCCACACTAACAGCGATAACAGATCGAGATGGGTTATAGACAGAAAGCACTTTGAGTGGTCAGAATGATTGGGAAAGCGCTATACAAGTTCAGTCCATTTACGATTTACAGAGAAGAACAGTCTTCATCTTAAAAGGCTCACCTTCTTCTCCCCCAGCTGCTTCTCAACCAGAATGCGCATCTGGCTCCTGGACCATTTCACACTGTTTCCCACGTTTTGAAGAACATCTTTGAGATTTTTTGAAGAGATTTCAGACAGTTGTTTGGGTGACAGCAAAGTAACACTCCTGCCAAGGTCACGCAGCTCTTGAGCGCTACTGGAACCGGACATCAAGCTGTCCACAAGGCGCTTCTTCAGCTTTGGTGAGAGGACAAGAACAATTTTTATATCTTCTTCTTTGGTAAATGAACAGAAACACAGCAGCTTAAATAAGTGTGGGAAACTGAAAGGTACCTTAAAGACTGTGGGGCCGTCGCAGGCGTCTAGCTGAGGAAGAAGCTTCTTGCTGGCGTCAGAAGTCAAGTTTGTAACATCGTAATAACAAGCAAGAGGGCCAAGCCTGGAAGAGTCATAAGCTTAAATACAATTCTTAAAAAAAATAAAGAACAGCAATAAACAAACCATGTCATTTAAATGAATTAGAATTTTCCCAAAAATGAATAGACAATACACACTTATTGATGAGCTCTGGGACACTGGAGCACTCTTGAATTCTCTGAAGGAACTTCCTGCCCAGGCTGGGGTTCATCATGGCGGTCATGTTAGACTTAAACTGGCCTGAGAGATAATATCTACACAGCTGGGAGAGATAATAAATTAAATGAAGTAGAGGCAGGTTTTGCAAGGACTGATAGTTGCTAATCCCAGTTTTTAGAAGTGATTTAGCATCGTTTGCCTCTTACAGTTTCTTTAGGGAATGAATCTACATCGTCTGTCTTCAGGCTGGAGAGGAAAGGTCCCATCATGGTCACGGTTTCAGAATCCAGCCACTCCAGAGTTGGTTTGCAGGGTTTCACAGTCGCTGTGAAAAAAGGAAAGTTTACACAACGGATGTTTATTCTCAATGCACAGTAAACACACCAACAGAGATTTCACACATCAGGAGCTTGGTGTTTACTTTGCACCTTTCCAGTTGGTTTTAAGTTACAGCTTTCCATCTTGTTTCATAATCAGTGAAGGAAACAAGAAGCAAATGGAAATAGGACATGCTCTAAGCTTTGCATGTATTTCTTTACTGAAAGTCCATAAGAACGCACTTTTGCCAACACAAACACATCTGCATATACGCATGCATGCTGAAACTTGCAAATGCGCTGGCCAGAAAGATGAAACAAGTGAAGTGCCACACCCAGTGCTCTTTTTTTAAACACGTACACCTGTCAAACTTTCCACCTTCATGTTTTATTTAAAAATGATTTTGATTAAATATTTTTGTAACATTTTGTTTGTAACAGTTTGTTCTTGTTTTTTTTATAGAAAAAACAAGAACAAACTGTTTTTTACTGGTTATTTTCTGCTCTAGAATATTTTAGGGGAATATTTAATATGGAGCAATATCAATTTTAGAATATTTTAGAAGGAATTTACTTCTGCATTTCAAAGTACCGGTACACATTTCCTCTTTTTATTTGTCCCCTTCTATTACCATGAAAAATTGGGAGTTGTTTTAGAAAAGCAAGCTCCTCCATGTAAATCAGTAAACCTTACAGAAAGAAAGACGTCGACAGAAAGGTTATGACATTATGTAAATGGTTTGATTTCAAAACAAGAATTTATCCCAGAATTCCGTTTCTAATCAAATTCCAAAGTTCTTACTTGATTTTGGGCCAGCAGATGGCCTCATTGTGCAGCTGAAGTTGTTCTGCAGGATTTGATCTTTGGCCCAGTTGAACACCTCAGCTCTTTGCTGCTCGGTCATAGAGGTGTACACCTCCTGCAGCATGTTCATCCTGGAGGAAATGGATGTCTTAGTTTCGGGGAAAACGATGTACATGAAGAACATGGCGAGACGAAGTATTGAACCATACTCACATATTTACCATGTTGTGGGCGCCCACTCTGGAGGGGAGCATCGCTCTGGCTGACGGTATGTCTTGCAGCACAGGTTTGGCAGCCCACAGCAAAGTGTTATAGTCATTGGAGTCAAAGTAATTTTCACTTTGTGCTGTCAAAGTGGCCCAGGACAGAGGGGCCACAAAAGCATTCATGTAGCAGCAGGATGGGTCCTGTGGGAACAAACAAACAGGAAGGTCAGATTGCAACAAAGTAGAAATTATTCAAGTATACATGATAGTGTTTGGTTTTACCATGTTGACTGAGGAGTTCTTCATCATCCTAATAACAGCTGGAAGGTTACTGCAATTCCACATCTTGTTTAACAAAAGAAAGGACAAACCTTTAACCACTGACAGAAGAAAATAATTCAGTTATTTGAATGAATATGTATTAAAACTTTGAAACCAGAAGTCTACATACACTGTATTAAAAACACAACTTTTTTAAATGGTGTAACATTAAATTAGACTAAATATGTCTTTTCTTAGGTCAGTAAGGATTAATAGAATAATTGTTTTGTTTATACCTGAATAATCACTGATATAAAAAAAACAACAACAAACAATTACTTTTTTTAAAGTTAGAATTTTACATACACCACAAATACCATGGCTTCAAACAATTTGGGAGAGCCCAGATGATTAAGTCATGGCTTTGCAAGCGTCTGACAAGGTAATTCTTAAGAAAAGAGTTAAATGGAGGGACAACAGTTGATGTCAAAGTGTGCTGAGGTGTAATCTTCATATCAACCCTATATCATCGTCACATATTGGAGGAAAAATTAAAAAATCTTAAAAACACCATCCAAGCTGCGACGTACAGTGGATTCATTAGGATTCATTAGGAACTGTGTACCTCATAAAATAGATATCATCATGAAAACAAGAACATGATGTGTAACTATGGTGTGTTGCAGCGAGGAAACCTGACCTGAGTTACTCCAGTTCTATCAAGAGGAAAACACTAAAATTCCAGCAAACTACAGTGAGAAGCTTTTTAAGGTAGAAAAAATAAACAAGTCAGGGCAAGTTTAAAAGCATTTCTATCAGATCTTTATAATTGTAATCCCAAACGACTATAAACAGGAAGTGTCAAGTCTGTTTAATTTTCAGACATTGGGATAAATAAATTATTTCTCTTAATAGTCTATGTAAACTTCTGGTTTGAACAGTTTATATGTTTTGTTTTGTTTTTTTTTAAATTGAAAAACAAAAAAACAAAAACAAAGAGGTTGTGTGTTGATATTGGTGAATGACTTCATACCCTGGCCTCTGCAGCGTCCATGAGGGTTGGACTCTGTGAGTTTTTGTTTGTGGCTCCAGTAACCATGTTCAGGATATAAAGAAAGGTGGACAGGAAGTTGTTGGACTGGTCAGCAGTTCTACCTACTTCTGACAGGTTACTAAAAAAAAAAAAAAAAAACAAGATTGAAAATGAAGAGAGAGAAAAAAAACAAGTGAGCAGTAAAGGTTTCCAATTCTAAATATGTTAAAAATATATATACATTTGAGACTTTAAAAGTTTTTAATTCAATTTGAAGTAAATAGGATAGAAAATACAATTACCTGCTGTTGAAGATATTTCTCAACAGAGTCATCTTAGGTAGAGGGCATCCTGTAACAGCAAACACATGTATGTGTTAAAAGCAGTGCTTCACCTGCTGGGCAAATATTGACTGTCATCAAACGCCACAACATTATGCACATCCCTTCTCACTAATCCAGGCTCATTTGGATTTGAGGCAGATTTGCAAACATACATTTCACAAATAAATTTTTATTTTAGTTTTAAATACCAATAACAGTAAAAGAAAAGAAAAGTAGTTAATAAAAAATACAAGTGTTTTCTTACCCTGGTTGTAGCATTTCGTCATCTAATAAAAGGAAGAAAAAAGGAAAAGTTGATTGGGTATTTTCAGTAAGGCATTTGGTCTTGAATGTTGACACTGAAAATGACTGAGAGCAAACCTCTGACATGATTTTATACATTGATAATAACGAAGAAAAAAGTGTATATTTAAGATGATTAATGAAGAGAAATATATATTTAAAAATAGATTCTTTAAAAAAGTTTTCATTTCCACTAATGATAGGTCTTAAAAATGTATTTTAATAATAAAAGTCTAACACTGAATAATATTTTTAACTCAGGTTCAGGTTTAAAGACTTTACAGTCCAGCAAAGGTCAGGTCAATGATGACCTAGAATGAGTGAAAATCAGCCCAGCTAAACTAAAATTCACACTAAAACCTCTTTTCTCAAGAATTTTCTTACCAGCTTCTTAGCGATGAAGACCGTGTTATCTGCAGACATAATATCTGGAGGCCCAGCTGGGCACACAGAAGCTGTGAACCAATATAACATAGTATAATAACTTGTCAGTGCAAACTATTACGAAGAAGTGTTCTTAAAACATATCAAACCAGTAACAAGTAGGCTGGTGTGATATGATGATGATGATGATGATGGTTTGTTACTAACCAAAGGCTGTGCAGACCATAATGAGCGCAAATAGACGCGTTGCTCCATTTGGAGACATCTGGGAAAATTCGGCCCGTCTGTTTGAGACACATTTCAAGAATATCAACATTCACATATATGAAGAAATTAATCTGGCAAAATAAGATAAATAATCCTTCAGTTGCATTTTTTGCTTTCATTGCATTTCTTCAATGACGTAAAGCAGGATGCCAAGGTTTTCTGAAAGGTTCACGGTTGCTATGGAACCTGTCTCCAAGTGAGACACCTGAAGTTTACTGATAAACTTCCTCCTCTGAGGTTTTGAAATCATACCTCCCTGGTAACCGTCTTTGTTACTCACCCAGAGGGAGACTTCAGGACAATCGAGGATAACACGGAGCGAAAAACAGACTTGTTAACTCACAATGACATTTTGTCACCTTCTTTATCTTCTTTTTTTCCTATTCCCATCCTCTAAACAAATTAAACATGTTTGAGTTTTGATGAGGCCAGGATCTCTGTCCAAGAAATTTGCATCCTGCTTTTTTATTTGCATTGCAGTGATTTGACTTCCTATGTAAATGTATGACCTCAAGAAACTGTACAGAAGAACAACAAAGACAATGACTACCTGTTTACTGCAGAGTCCAAGTACTGTGTATGTTCTCCTGAAAAAGAAGCAACTGGATGTCATCACCATGTACATTTAAATCCACTGATTAATAGTGTGCAGACATCAGATCGCTTGCAGATTTCAATCCATCTGCAGTGAATATTTGCAAAAACATAACTAGTAAAGGTCTTCTTGGGTTTTTAATTAAAGATCAGTGCCTGCTGACGAATCATGTTTTGTCTTTATTGTGGCTCTTTTGAAAAAACAAAATCAGATGAAGCAATATGTAGACAAGTAAGTAAATGACCTATTGGACAGGTTGGTTTCTTTGCAAATTCATAAAACGTTAGTTGTCCATCTTTAAAAGAAACAATAAAAAGATAGACAGTATCTCTGCATACAGATTAGTTGTCTTTTTCCCCATTTCTTTGTAAAAAAAAACACTCTACTGAACTCATTCATTTCATTTTAATATAGCCATTACTTACCAAATATCAGCCCTCTTCTGTGTCGATCTTTTGGAAAAAAGGGCAAAGCGAGAATGCGTATGCTCTTCCTCTAATCTCTCATCTGATATGAGGCGGATGGGTGTCTACCTGTCCATCCTTATTCAAAGCAGGTGTGTGGCATTGTGTAATTCACGTTGGAGGAAGGGTGGGGTGGGGGGCAGAGAGCATTAACCCCCTACCCTCCCATTCCCCCAAATCAGAAGAAATCAAAACAGTTGTTTGAAATGGCAATTTTATGAACGGACTCTTGGCTAGAATTGACATTATAATAATTTAATAATGTATAAAACTGCTTCAATTACAACATTTTCAAAGATAATTCACAAAAACTGATGAGAATGAGTCACAGACACAGGACAGCAGGGAACAGAAAATTGATGGGCTCCACCCGCCACAAATCCACCACAGCGTTACCCAATTCGAGTTACTCAACTAAACAAAACAAGAGGAGGCAAACACACACGAAAAGCTCTATTCATAGAAAAAATCAAGTAAACACGGTGATGAGACGTCAGAATTACACAATGCTACAGCTGAAAGGCTTTAGATGATAGTGAAGTCTTCTTCTCTTTGTAGGAAGTAAACCTTCTCTAACAGGTATAATATTTACCAATGTTTTTTCTGTTTTATCAGAAGGATGTAAAAATAGAAATACAGATACATTTGAAGGAGATTATATTTTCATGAGAAATATATTCTGCATTTGAACTAGTAACCACATGAGACCAGACCACATTACTTTTTCTCCCCAAGTTTATTTGTGTTTTAAGTTAAGGTGCAAAGTAAAGGCAGTAGACCAACTACTACAAAATCACATTAAAATAAGGCCAATTAGTTGAACATGAGACAACATAAAGTCTGTAAACAATACTGTCTAAATGAATTGGTCAAAGTGTCAAGGAGCAATGCATAACCTTCACAGGACTTCCTCCTCTTTCACAATCACACATTAGTTTAATCTTCTGAGGCACTTCTAGGAATATTACAATGAGTAATATGAATACAAGCATAATGGATCAACACTGAAGTAAATTTAGAACCCATCCACATCCGATCTCTGTCTCAAGAAAGGATGTTGTCAGATCTTTCAATTCGTTTCACTGTTTTCGTTCGATACAGCGTCAGAAGGATCGCTTAGGGAGGAGAAGTGATCTGAAAAAGATGATCAGAATTACAAATAGCCTTAACTGAATCTCCACCAATTTTGATCTTGCTTTGTTGCTGTCTTTACTCTATTATATTAGTTCATATTCATATCTGTTCATATCTGTTCTTGAACTGTTCATTGTGACACCAGTTGTCTTCATAAACAAACTACATTTTATATTACTTGAAAAGGTTGAAGTTTGTGTCAAAAGCAACTAAGCAAAGTAATCAAAGGAAATAATATGCAACAACAATTATCTAATACAAGCAATATGAAAGAACACTTGACTCTCTCTGTGTCAGTTATGTATGTCAACTGGGATTTAACTCAGATTAGGGTGACTGTTAGCACTAGGATTAAAAATGTAACTATGAGAGGTTGGAGCAATAATCCCAAAAGTGTGTCTATGTTTATGACTCACCTGCAGCAAACTCACGAATGTCAGACGGCTTTTTAACCAGCAAATGTCTGTTGAACGAAAGAGAAACGAGACAAGGTAAACTTAATGTTTCATTTAATGTGATCATTCTAAGATATTGTAGGATTATATTACTACATTCAGTAAGATGATCAAATACAGGTCCAAAAGTACTGAGATAAAATAAGCATCAACCTTAACTGAAAACATTTGTAGCAAATGAAGCAATAGTCACAGATTATTAAACACACACTTTTGTTGATTTCACAGTGAGAAAAATGTGTCTTTTTATGTATGTAAATGTATAATGTATGTAAATGTCAGTATTCAGCTGTATGTTGATTAACTTGTAAACAATTAGTCATATCCCATATCCTACAAGAACGTTGAACTGTTGATAAATTATCACAATTTTTATTTTTTTCCATATTTATCTATCATCATATTTTGAAATTCCACATATACTTTTGAAGATTTCTTTGAAACCCCGATAGACCTACAGTTTAATATTGGCCACAGCTGATATTTATTTACCGGAGGAAAAACTAATAAAAATATTCTTTACTTCTGTGAGTTTTCCAAACCTTTGTTTATCTCTGAATCAGGAAAATTTATGGGATTGTTTTGAGCCGTAAACGCTGATCAATTGAGAGCGTTTGAAACTTTAATCATCGCTTTCTGGTAAAATAGGAGGAAATAAACCGACCTCAGAAAGTCGCCAATGATTTCATCCACTTCCGGATGGGCTCTCAAATACGTTTCGTTGTCGATTCTTGTTTGAATCTGAGGCAAAACAAACCGCAGAACCCCGGAATAAATCAAAAACAATTTAAGCAACATATTTTTGCCTATAGCTTTTCTCTTCCTCCGCGGAGAGTTACCTTAAACTGTCGCAGTTTCTCTTGCTGGTCGACATTTAAATAAGAAACGTTGAGATTCTTCTGAGCATCTTTCACAACTTCTCCCATGGCTTTGCAAAACGCGCCTAAATCTCGATCTAAATGGCGATGTCCTCTGTTGCTCCGGAAAACTGAAAACCAAACGATCACCAATGTTTGTTAACCTGTTTCCATGAAAACGTTGCTATGGACGCGGACGAATCTCACTGCTTGCCCACGAGGGGGCGCAGTTGAGTCAGGTAAAAACGTTAAAGTAAATATACATATAATTTTAATTTAAAACTATGGAGGCTCATTTATGCAATGTGATAAAAAAAAGAATATGCATTACACCATTTAAAAATAGCTCATTCATAATCCTCGTATGATATAATTAATTTGAACAACAACAAATGCATACTAAGTAATATATAAAATATCATGTTACACAGGATCATCTGTGTTAATTGGGTTTATTGATGCCTCTAAGGCCTTTGATCGTGTCAATCACTGCAAGTTATTTGGCAAATTAAAACAAAGAGGTGTTCCGGACATTATTATACGAATTTTGGTTTACTGGTATTCTAACCAGAAAATGCATGTAAAATGGGGCAATAACATCTCTGCTTCCTTTGGCGTGAGTAATGGTGTGCATCAGGGTGGGCTTCTTTCACCCGCCTTGTTTAACTTGTACATGGAGGACCTGTCAAAAGAAATGAACCTCTGTAAAACTGGATGTATGATCGGTGATACTTTGGTCAATCACTTTATGTATGCTGATGACCTGGCTGTACTCTCACCCAGCAGTGCTGGTTTTCAGCAGTTGCTGAATATCTGCTCTGATTATGGGTTGAGATTTGATGTGCAGTATAATGCTAAGAAAACAGCTGTACTAGTATGTAGGACTAAAGCAGACAAACAACTTTGCTTCCCTGATTTTTTTTCTGTCAGGGCAAAAGTTAAATGTTTGTTCCAAAACTAAATACCTGGGTCACTATATCACAGACCAGCTCTGTGATGATGATGATGATGATGATGACATTTATCGGCAGTGTCGCATGTTGTACATTCAGGCAAACATTCTGGGGAGGAAATTTCATATGTGCACTGATGAGGTAAAAATAAGCCTGTTTAAAGTTTACTGTACACCCTTGTATACAGCTCCTTTATGGTGTAAATTTAAAAAAGCTAGCAGGCAGAAGCTGAAGGTTGCGTATAACGACTCTGAGAATTCTGCTTAAGAAATCCAGGCTTAGCAGTGCAAGTGAGATGTCTTGTAACGCACATGTCACAACATTCCAGGCTCTTTTGAGAAATCTGATATACAAGTTCATGTGTCGTTTAGACAGCTGATTGAACAGTCTTATTGTAATGTTTTCACATCCCTCTTTCAGTGCGCTAAGACACCAATCGGCTCTGTGGAAACATTGGTATGCGAGTCTTTTATAAGATTCTTTTTTATTTTTATTTTATTTTGTCTTTTTGTTCTTTATATGTCGTGTTGTTGTGTATCATCTCTTTGTGGACCATGAGTCTGTTGAATAAAGTGAAAAGTGTAAGTAATCCATACCATGAGGTCTGGGTTTTCCCCAGAGGTCACCACCTAAAGGGATAAATCCAAGGGGTACCTTCAAATTTAGATGCTCCAGATGATCCAGATCAGAATCCCAAGTATTTTTAGCTGACTGTTTGAGACTGACATCCAGTCAGGCAGAGGGCTCATGTCGAAGGAACTTCCTGTAACTTTCTTTAGCCAATTGAAAGATACATTTATTTCCATAGAGCGTGGAAAGATCTTGAAATATTAAGGATTTCTTGGTTAAAATGAAGTTGACAATAAAACCCGAATCAAGCATTGTTAGCCCTTTTTGTAGCCTTTTCCCTAAAACAAGCTTTTTAGCTATATATATTTTTTTCATTTATTAGCCATACTAAATACACACTAAATGGAGGAAGTCAATGTAAGACAACATGCTAGTGATACCCCTCATGACACTAGCACCATTTAGGCCAACATTAGCATTTTGGCTCATTTTAACTTATACACTAACTTTAACGTACTGCATGGAGTAAGTCCATGTTACTCAACATGCTTGTGACTGTCCACATTCTATTGAGTACGTTGTAGCTTACTTCAGCATTTATGCAAATTTTTTAGCATAAAAAGACTTTTGCAGGCCCCATTTAAATTTCTTCAGAACTTTTCTAGTATACAACTACTACTGCTTAAATTTATTCGCAACATGGAGTTGCATGATTTAGAAAAGCACTAATAGGGCTGCTCTACTTGGAGTGTGGCATTTTGAATGTGCCTGCGTCTGGATCATATACTTAGATAAACCACAGTATGACAGCAAAGCCAAGTTTTCCACCAAGTAAAGATAGAAATAAATGTACACCATCACAATACAAATCATATAAGTTAGTTATTGATTAATCAACAACCAAAATTTATTTGAATTTAAAAACGAATCATTGTCGGATAAAAATACCATTAGTTAATTACAAAGTCTTTAATTAATTACATTATTTTTTAATCATGTCCCACCACTGTTTATTATTAATAATCAATCAATCATTATGAGATAGGCAAGCCAATGATCAGGTAGCAAAAGCAAAAAATAATGACATAGTAATTAATCGGTAATTTTCTCTTAAATATGAAATAATAGCTCATAACTTTGAGTTAGCTAATTCAAAATATCATTAATCAAAAAGTCATTTAACTTCTTGACTAATAATAGTCAAAAAGTCAAATGAATTTAAGTCACATAATGTTGACTAATGATGACTCATAATTATGAGTAAGAAAAATATTTTTAGTTCAGGATAGTTTCAAAAAGCTCTAGAAAGTCTATTTTAGTACAGAAATTCAACATCAATATCAACTTAAACTTTTCAGTAACATAAAAAAATAAAATATTTATTGTGATGAAGTCACCTCTGCAGGTGATTTCAACATTTTAACATGGTACCAGTAGACAGAAGAGAAAGAAACAAAACCACATAAAAAACATTTCAGCACAAGTTTAAGCATGGCACGTACATAAAGGAATGGATATACAATCTATACAAATCTTCTCTGGGTGTTTATCCTTCTGCTCGGTCCCTTTTCATTAATTTTCTAAAACTGGTTCGTTCATAACTACATCTGCAGGAAGAAGTAACTTTTGTTGTTGAAATTTGTGGCTTCTAATCTGTCCGTCTCAGCTTGTCCTTTCTCGATTTCCCCGTCTCCTTGTGTGTCGCTCTGTGTGTAGAGCTGCGGGCCAGAGTCAGACACCAGGGCTTCTTCTTCCGAGGACGAAGGGATGGAAGGACGAGGTGGACACAAGGCCTCGCTGTGGGTGGTACTATTTAGACTATAGAGTTTGTTCAAATACCTGTCTTTGTGTCTGAAAAGCAAAAGAAAAAGAAAAATCTGGCTAAATCTCTCAGCCAAGATATAAATCTATTGGCTACAATGCAAAAATTTTTTTTATTTAAATAAAAAATCAAATTGCTCAACCTGAAGATGTAGACAGCCAAAATGCAGCACATGATGGCAAAAACGGCAGAGATCCAAATAACATGATAGTATATGTTGCATGAAAATGAGTTCTCACATAACTCAACTGTTATGGGAGATTTATCTGCAGCAAAAGAAGAAGAAAACCACAAATTGTTATGGTTACATGTACGACGAGGTGTTGTAAAAAACGTGTTATTTCAGCAGAACCATGTCTCTTGTGGCTTGTTTAGCTGTTGAGCCTGAGTTATTATGATGCCATGGTTTCCTGTTAAAACCCAGTGGACTATAGACCAGTTTCAGGGTGTTTTCTCCCACTTCTCGTGCTTTTCTCTTAAATATGTGTACTGAGAAAATTTACTGCCAGCAAACTAACCAGGAGGGTAATCAGAAAAACCAGAACCAGTGAAGTAGTCTTCAGTGGAGGGCAAGTCGATCTGATGATGACAAATAAATTAACAAATAAAGAAAAACAGGACAGAAGAATATGTTAAGATGGAGCAATTAAAAGTGAATAAGTTTATACTTTCCAACTGAAAGTTAAAGTTCCTACCGTTGTGGTCGTCATTTCACTCTTTTCTTCTATATTAGCTGAAAGCAACAAACAGGAAGAAAATCATTTAATAAAACTTATTAAAAGTGATATTTTTTTTACAAGTAAAGACAGTAAGATTTGTGAAAAGTAAGCACAATAAAGAGCAATACAAAAAGCATCCAGGAGACATGCATGAAACAAAAACATCCCACTTACACTTATTGCTAAATTTCAGGAGTTTGAGACTAAATATTTGAAGCTATAAAAATCAGTATGTGGTTGAAGTTTAACTATAACTGTTGTTAAATGCAGAGCAGGGTCACAGACAAACAACAGAAAATAATGATAGTTCTTTGGAGAAATACAGATAGTAAAAGGAGATTAAAAAGTAAAGAAATTACAGTGTTTGCAAAAGTTACTTGAATTGTTCCACGCTTTCTCATTTCACAACCACAAACCTCTGTGTATTTTATTGGAACTGTATGCAATAGACCAACATAGATTAGCATATAAATTTGAAATACAACAAAAAAAAAATATGCAGGGTTTAAATGTTTTGCTATAAATAAAATTGGAAAGGTGTAGTTTTCTCTTTATAAGCGAGCCTACATCAGGTGTGGTGCAGCAGAGGCACATTTAAACGTTTCAGGGCAGTGGCCCTCCAGGGCTGGAGTGTCACACCTGCGCACTAAGGTGTTGTGGCCATCAGTTACTTCTTTTAACATGTATTGCTTCTTTCTGGTTACTTTTCTTGTGTGTATTTTTTTTCTACCTGTCCAACTTCTGGCAGAGACAGGTGAAGTCCACTCGCTCCAATGACCATCGTATTCTTCTCTAACTCTGAGATGAATCAGGTACTCAACACCAGGCAGAGCGTCAGTAATCAGGTACGTGCGTTTTCTAATTGTATTTTCCTGCAAGAACACATACAGACCATAAAACAAGAAATCAATCAACGGAAACATCCCAGGTTCATCGGTTTTGAGCCCATGACTGAAATATGAACTTGTCAAGCATACCTGTTCATTTGAAGAGTTTGAAGGTCTGTATCTGACCTCATAGGTTAGGTCATAAAAGTCATCCTTCTCCTTCCAGGTTATTGGTAAGTTCCAGGTCACCTTTATCATTTTCTCTCGTCTCTCCACTGGGTGGGCCATCACATTAGATGGGGGGTCTGGCATCACTTCAGTCGCAGGTAAGGGTTGAAATTATTTTTAAAAAGCCTTACTTTCATCGAAACAGTCACGTAATAACAGACTCGCTTACAAATATCCAGAGGTGTGAAATAGATCAGGGGACTGGTGGCGTTGCCCAAGAAGTTTGTAACACACAGGAAAGCCACATGGTTCAGCCTCCGCTCCTTCTCAATGTGCTCCAGAGCACACCAACAGCGGGAGTGCTGAAGTGAGTATGAGCACCGCTTTTGCTGGAAATTCTCTATTTTTACATAAGGGAAATAACTGGAAAGAAAAAAGAAAATCATGTCTTCCAGTAAGATGTAACAATGTAAAAAATAATCTTACAAACAGAAGCTCTGCATGAAAAAAGTTCAAAGATTCAGTTAATTATCCATGAGGTAACTTACTTCAATCCTGAATTATTATTAAACCAATAATGAACTTTTTTTTTTTATTCAGAACTATTTTATTTTTTTATTCTAAAAACATCAGTTTTGTTGTATGAACTTCAGATGTATCACTATTCCTCAGAGCTCCCTGAGAGCACAAAGGTTTCAGTCAGTCAGAGTTAGAGTTGGATTAAACTCTCTGCCTTCAGCTTTGTCTTTGTTTTGGCGACTATCTTGAGAGCTTTGAGGGGTTGTGTTGCAAAAATAAATAAATAAATCAAGCTTAGGTGAATTTAAAACGTAAGTGCCTTACTCTTTGCTCAGAAAAAGGTAGCAGTTAGGTTGCTTGATTACTGGTTTCTGAGGTCTCCATTCACAGCGAATTTTACTCCTGGGCGACTTCTTGTAGCAAGAGATAATTGGAGTCTCAGGAGGATCTAGGATATAGAAAACATTAAATCAGACATGTGTTTGGGGTAGCAATAGATTTTTTTCAGAAAAGTATTTTGGCAGGACGACGCCCAGCAGACCCACTTTACCATGACGTCTCCTCAAGACCGACCACCGTCCCACAGCCAGCATACCGCCTGCTAGCCAGAACCCATGACCAAAACCTTTTTCTGCTGCAGGTCATAATGCATCAGTATTCATGTGCTGACACAGTGTGTCACATTACAGTCACTGATGGTATTGAGATTATATAAATTAGTGAATCAAAGAGTGAATTTGTGTTGTTGTGTAAAACATGTCATGTCACAGAGACTGACTTTAAAGAACGCAGTTGAAAAGAGACACAATAAAATCTCACTGATGATTTTCTGCTCATCTAATTGGAATCAACCTGGTTCAATTTGGCATTTTATGTGTTTTGTGTCATTTTAATTTTTCTCTAGTTTTTGTTTGAAGATCCTACCCAGGTCAGTTTGGTCTTTCCTCCACACTTTGAGGAAAGTCTAAGTTGGACTCTTGTCAGTTCTATTGTGGCTCACTGACTTCATCTATACCTTTCAATCCCTAAACAACAGCTTAACTCAAAAATCAGATTGTAAACCCTGTCTATAAACCTTAAGTCAAGAAACCTTCATGATGTTAAACATTTAATTAGCTTGATTATTGCTCTAAATTTGCAATTCTTTTTGGGTACAAAGTTTGCTTTTCATGTTTGTATTATCTTGGCTTTGGTTGATTTACCTATTTAAGGATTAGAGGGCTGACCTTAAAATGATTAGCGAGAAACATAATCCTGAAAAACATGAAATTGATTTGATTGATTATAGAAGATCCCATCATTCCTTGCATGAAATATTTGGTAAGAAACCTCAGTGATTTGAAAGGATACCTCCCACATGTTTGATTTTTCAATGCATAAATTAGACTGATCAGTTCTTTTAATGAAACTGATAAAATTCTGCACACACTGAAGTAGTGTCAGTTGAGTGTCTATATAGGCATCGCGCCATAACTCACCTGCAACAATCACCTTAACAGCAAGTGTTTCTTCTCCCCTGTGATGACATGTGTATTTCCCAGCGTCCGTCAGTCGTACTGAACTCAGAGACAGGCCGCTCCCGTCACTCAGAAATGCAAGTCCTCCCCAGTCTCTGTTTGTACTCTCCATCAGCTGTTTGTTCCACTGCCACTGAGGCCTCATTTTAACCTCTCTGGTTGCTCTGCTGCTTTCCTCTGACTCCTTGTCTTTATATTCAGCCTGGAGTTTCATCTCTTTATCCTCCCAGTCTGACATCCCCTTTGTTGTGGTTTTGCTGGGAGGGGTTGGCTGGACCACTTGTGGAGAAGTGGCGTGTTCCACGTCTGAATATCCGCTGCTTCGGTTTTCTCCTAGCAGAGTGCTGATTCCAGTCGCCGTGGTGGGAATGCGGAATCTCTCGCTTACTGTAGAAGATTTATCACTTCTTTTTGTAAAAGCCCTGTTTCTTCTAGCTTGCTGCGTGGTGGGAGTTTGCTCTGACGAAGATCCTTTCTTATTTCCACTTGGGACATTTCTAGTTAAGGTGACTTTCACTCCATTCACCTTCACATGACCGCTGCAGGTCAGTTCCAGCCTGCTTCCTGGAGACACAACCACCACACCAGGAGGAGGGTCTGCACACACACGCACACACACACACACACACGCACACACACACACACACACACACACAAAAACAAACATTTGTTGCAAAGATACAAACGAGGCTGGATGCTTTGTGGGTTTAATCAGGGCCTTATTGTGCTGCATTGCGCTGTGACTTTAAATGTTAGGGTTGGTTCCAGATCACTAGGCACAGAACAGATAGGATGCAGCGTTGCATAACAAAAATTACCAACTCCTTCAAAACTTCCTCTTTTAATCTGTCTCTCTCTCTCGCCTACACAGTTGCTCTTCTGTCCTGAACTTTTTCTTCTCTGATAATCATTTTCATGCACTTATCTGCATGAAACGTTCCTCAAATCTTATTGATGCTTTGATTTATCTGAAAACAAATATCTCTCTCTACCACTGACTAAAAGAACAAGTGATCCAAATTAAATATATTGCCATAATTGGTCACAAGTAATCAAAATAAGTTACTTTATTACATTTGTTAAGTTGCCCAGTTAAACAAACACAAAAAAAGTTTATTTGAATATCAAGAAGAATAGTACATTAAAACATTTTTATAACTTTTGCATGGATTTGAACCCTCTACTGCAGGATAAAAATGATCTGACGGTGTCTTCTTTTTTCTCCAACCAATTTTAGTTACTTTTCGTCCAACGATATTAAAGAATCTAAGTTCTAAAAATGTAAAAAAATATCTAAAAATTATAACCTAATAAGTTTATTAGACTGAGTTCAGTAATTTGAACAGAACAACGCTAAAGATTAGCCGTTATCCTGCTGACATGATAAAAAAAAGACAATAAAAAAGACAAAACATCAGTTAAACTATACAGAATGTAGAGAAAATATAGGTAAAATATTGATTCGTTACTTTTTTTTCTATAAGAAAAAACATGAAACTAAATGTGAAATTAAACCCAGCTGTTGCAAAGAAAATTTTCTGAAATCTCAACAATGAAACAAATTCATGACAAAACAACTTAATCCTGCAGTAAAAATTCAAAAACACATTTATATTATTGACTGATGTCTCACCATTTCTGGGACAAATGCCATCAAAAATGCTCCACACTGGCAGGACGTACAAAAAGCACATCAAAAGTAGCAGAGCATCCATCTTTGGAGTTGGTCCCCCCATCGACAAGTCCTCAGACCATCACTGACACTTGAGCTACGGCTGCAGAACACCAAGTACCACTTAACTTCATGAAGTCTGAGAAGAAACTGACTGTATTCCAGTGCAAGCAGGACTATTAAAGCAGAGTTCATGTGGCCGCAGCAGCGCATTGTCCGTAAGACCCGTTATTGTGAAATCCCAGTGCTCTTCCCCCTGTTCAGCGCCGTTACACAGAGGAAATCCTCCTCAGCGTCAAAATAAAAACCCCCTTGAAAGCTGAATTCAGGTCTACAACTGTAATGTCAATTTAGTACAGTCCTTCTGTACAGTTTTGACATTTATTTTAAGTACTTTTCTGACTGATATTATAACTTGGACACCAAAATCACATAATGAGTGTATATATTTCATATAGTTTTAAAAAATTTTTTATGTCTTCTGAAGTTTGACAAAAGAATTTGAACTTAAAATCCTGTAATAAGCATCAGATATCTGTCTTTATGGCCTAACATAGAATTATTTAAAATTAATTTTTATTTTGAACATTACAGATAATAAATCCTTGTGTTCTCTGTTTTGTCTCAAATTACAGTTACATAGTAAAAGTCTGGTTATGCAAAGAAAAGAAAAGAAAACAAACAATGTGTGCCATTTTCAAAAACTAGCCAATGATTTGTTTTAGAAAGTTTTGCACAAACAAGACAAAGTTTTGAACGGATCTTGTAAATCATAAATTTGTAGAAGTATTTCCATCCTTAAACTTACTCACATTTTGTCTCATTACCACAGCATGTTGTATTCTTTTCTGATAATTTGTAATCATTTTTTAAAATTGTAATATATATACATACAGTTCTATGAAAACCTGAGAGGTTTGTTTGAAAACATTAGTTAACACCAAGCATCATGAAAACTAAAAAAATACAACAAACCGGTCGGGCCTTATGTGTTGAAGTTTGAAGCAGAATTAGGTTAGGAAGCTTTCAGAATCTCACTGAGCATTAAGTCCAAATATAAACATGGAGTGTGGGACAACTAGAAAACCAACCAACACAAGAGTCCCTTAAAGTGACAGGTTAGACAAGGAGAACATTAATTAGAGTGCCAGCAAACAGATCTATGGTAACTTTGGGAGAACTGAAAAGATCCACAACTCAGGTGGAAGAATCTGACAGGACATCTAGTAGGTCTGCAGTCCACAAATCTGGCCTTTGTGTAGAGAAAAAGCCACAAGAGGTCCACTTCACAAAACATGAGGGAAACACAGCAGACATGCAGAAGAAAGTCCTCTGGGGAGACAAAACCAAAACTTATCTTTTTGTTTCATATGCAAAACACTTTATGTGGGTGACAAACTGGGCTGCACAAAACACTGAACATATCATCCTGACAATGGAAAAAGTTTGTGGTGGCTGTATCATGATGTGGGGATGCTTTTCTTCAACAGGGACAGGCAAGCTTGTCAGATTTGATATGAAGACAGATGAAGCTAATTACTGGTAGAAAACCTGTTAGAGGCTGAAAAGGAATTGAGACTGGGGATAAGGTTCACCTTCCAACAGAGCAACGACCCTAAACATACAGCCAGAACTACAATTCAGTGGTGCTGATCAAAGCATATTTACGTGTTAAAATGGCCTAGTCAAAGTCAAGACCTAAACACAAATCAGAATCTGTGACAAGACTTGCATAAAATGAACAACATCTTATCTGAGACAGAGCAAATTGGCAAAGAAAAGATTTTAGTAATACCTCAACAGGTTTGCAGCATCAGTTACAAGTTTGTGTTTTACAAACTATTAACTTAGATGTGCTAAACGCTTAAAGCAAATGGCCTGAACAAGCCATGCTTTTCAAATTTCTTAATTACTTTTTTCAAAGTTAGTGTTTTTCTTCTACTTCACAATAAGGCTGTGGCCAATCACATAAAATCCCAATACAATGTAGTGAAACATGCTTCTAATGTGACAAAATGTGGCATAATTCAAGCAGAAATAGTACTTTTGCAATTCACTGCAGTTCCTCTTTGTAATCTGCTTCGAAATGGACTAAACTCAAAAAGGTCAGGGGTCAGCGCTTGCAAAAAAAATTCTCATGTTGACCATTTGAAAGGGAAGCAAAAAGAAAGCCCGTAATTTGGGATTATGAAGGAAAGACGTTCCAGAAATGTGATATTTTAATTTTTTTATTTACAAGTAAAAACAAGAAAACTTCACAGGAGTGTATGTTTACAACAAAAACAGGAATTTGTAAAACAACTTCAGCTATTCTTTGCACTCTGCCCAGATCTGACCTAAAGTAAACAGTCATGAGTTTGCCTGTTTATGCACTTTTATTAAAGAGGCACATGAAACTAACACAAAAAAAAGAAAAGGCTTTTGTCAAAACCAAGGCCTAACGTTAAAATCAAAGCACTAAATGCTTCATTTAAGGTGCAACTCAACCAGGCCTTTGAAAACACATCAATATGATGCAAAAAATAGAAACAGAATATTAACACAGCAGATGAAAAAAAAAAAATTAAACGTTGCGACAGACTTGTGGTTAAACTACGTTGCGTTCTCACTGAGAACTATAATAAACAGATTTTTCAACAGTGAAAGCTTTTATTGATAGTAATGCCTGCATCTTACTTCCCTCTCATTCATCTACTTGTTTTTAAGTGTAAGGCATGTGGAATATGCAGGAGAAACGTGACTAATGGCTAAATGTCTCACCATCTGCTTTCAAATCTGCAGCAACACTTGAACACATTAAACCTCATTTTAAAAAAATCAGAACTATTGATGGGAAGGTCAAGGCTATTAGAATAAGCCGCTTCCTCTTGTGAGATATTTTGAGACCAAAACTCTATCTCAGTTGTGTTTCTGTAAGAATCAGTCTTTGGATGGATCCAGAACAACCCACCATGCTTTCTGTGAGGGGAAACTATCTTGTGCATGGGTTTCACTCAATGTGGGGGGTTTCTGTGGCATCACATGGTGGGTCTTGGGTGCTAGAAGCACTGGCACAGCCCCTCCGACCAAACAGAGCTTCCTATGGAGATTAGAGAAGTCATAATATAGTTAACACGCAAAAGTGCATCACTCTATTTTTCTTTTAAGAGAAAAAGCAGCTGACCTGCACAGTCTCCAGAGAGCGTGTCCAGCCTCCAGGTGAGTCTGTCCTGGCTGCAGCAGATGTAGAGCTGTCAGCAGGAGCGACCTGAGCAGGGGCCCGAGGCTCAGCTGGTTCTGAGGCTGCTGGATGTGACAATGAAGACAAGACAACTGCTGTGTCAGTTTCCTCCTCGATTGGTGTTTCTTGTGAGCCTCCCAGAACAGAAGAAGAGTTTGACAGAGCCGGACCCATCCCAGACATGTTACTGGGCGCCGGGCTGCACTCTCCAGACGTGCTCGGTGGAGTGTGATTGTTTTTCTTCCTGCGAAGCGTTTCGATCCAGCTGGAGCTGTGTTTGGAGGCAAAATTGGCGAGGGCCAAGGAGGAGAGCCTCATGTTTTTTCCTGAGGTAATCAGCTCTCCAAAGCCTTCCTGATGGGAGAAGGCGTAGCCGGACCGCCTGGAACCCCCTCGGGCGCCGAGGCGACCCTCGGAGACGCTGCCTGTGCCGCGCCAGGTCCCTGCCATGCTGCGACCTGCCGGTTTCCGCCTCTTCTGCCTCGCCAACTGCGTGTGACGCACCTGTAGATGCACCAAAATAATGGAAAATGGCTATCACTTTTAGTTGCTGTGACATAAAAGTTGTTATGAATTACAAAAAGTATAGTGTTAATTTCATTTTGCTCTATTTTTTGCACATAATATGTGGTGTTGTGTTTTGCTTTCAGTTCCGATTTGACTCGATGGGGAATCCACAGGCTGAAACTCAACAGTCAGAAGCAAGTGTTTGTCACTATCTCATCGAAACTCCAAACTTTTTCAACTGTAGAGAAGCTAATGTCAAATTAAAGAGGGACCCTGTCACAGTGCCTTGGCAGCAGATTTGCTTGGCTGACTTTCCCCCTCCACCCTCTCCCACAGTTTCGGAAAGCAGCACTTGTCATTAGGCCACACTGATTAAGTCAATATTTGCTGGACATTTTGGCTGCATGCACATTTTTTTAGCTATGCAGTTAATGACTGGCCTAACCTGATTTCAAACTGACACACTGGGAAGACACATTAACATGCAGCATCTTTAGCTCATGTTGCAATGAGGATGAAAACATCATTTCTGAAAACTGTGTTCTTTCTCACCGTGTCTGAAAGCTGAGGCTTGAGGTCCAGCTTGAGGAAGCGGAATGCCAAAACTGGAACTACGCATATTGCTGTTGCTAGTGCAATAGTTAACCACACAACTGGCTGCAATAGTGTGTTCTGGGCACTACCTATACTCAGAAAACACACACACACAGACAAACATGAGCACGTACCCTTTGAAATTCAAAGTAATTTTGATGTAACAGGAAAGTTAGTTCTTAAAATTATAAATGGATTGCCATTACTAAGATACAGTTACAATTTAGTTATATATTAGATAATACAGAACCGTAAAAAAGTGCAAAAAATTATCTCACCTGAGATGGAAAACAAAGTACATTTTTACATGTTTTGTTTAGTTGAGTGGTTTACAAATGTAGTTTTATTCCTTGATCGTTTTTCACATTCAGCAATGTTAAATCTTTTTTTTGGGATTTTCTGTGACATACCAACACAAAGTAGCACATAAAAGTGAAGTGCAGAGAAAAGTGTATGCAGTTTCGTTGAAATAGATAAAAATCTGAAAAGGATTAAATTGATTTTATTCAGTTTAATTTACTTTCACAAATAAGACTAAGCACCAAGCAGGGCAGACCCAACACGCCACGCATGTCAGTGAGAAAGTTGTGGAGATGTTAAAATATAAAATAAAATCCTAAGGTTTGAATATCTCCTAGAGATTTATTCAAACCATCATCATGTAAATGAAAGTGCAAACATACCAACACATGGCCTTCCAAATAAACTGAAACACTTAAGCTGGGCAAGAAGAGCAGTAACTAGTCAAGGGACCATTACATTATTTTAACTCTTGAGGAGCTGCAAAGATCCACAAGAAGAAGAATCTGTTGAAAGTTCAACTATTAGGTAAACGTCCTGCAGACCTGGTCGTTGTGGAAAAATAGCAAGAAGGAAGCCATAATAAATCCTGTTTCCAGCATGGGTTATACTGGATGACACCAATATAGCTTTGGTGTCACCTTAAGTTATATTTTGGATGACACCAATATACAACTTTTCCTTCAAGATCCAAAACCATGCGTGGTATAAAACCACCCAGAACACACTATCTCCTATCAAGAAAAATTGGGGGTAGGATTTATATTCAGCAGATTTATCAAAGCCGGTCAGAGTTCATGGGAAGATGAATGAAGCTAAATACAGGGAAATGATGGAAGGAAACATTAGTCTGTGGCAAAACTTCAAAATGGTTGTTCAAAGATATTCTCCATCTGTCCTCCAGTCTGAGTTTAACTAGACAATTTTTAGTTAAAGAAGACATACATAATTTTCTTTCAAATACACAAGCAAACTACTTTGTGTTGGTTTATTACATAAAATTGAATAAATGACACTGAAGTTTGTGGTTGTGATGTGACAAAATGTAAGACTGTTGAAGGCCGTGAACATTTTTGCACGGCTTCATATGCAGCCCAAAGACGAGAGCAAGGGACCAACCTATGAATCGGAACTGATTGGGAAAGATCCTGAAGAGGGTCTGGCTGTGCAGCGCAAACATGATGGTGAAATAGGAGCCCACAGAGCCCCAAACGAACATGTGGTTAAAGACCGTCCAGAAGCCTGTATCTAGAGCGATCTGCAAATAAAGGCATCGTGATTATTTACCAGTGGAGTAAACAGCCATAAGATAAGTTAACTCCAAACAAGAGTCTCTCACCTGTACACTGACAACAATAACTAGGGCTGTCGCCGTTGTGACTGTGAATGTCTGGTAGTCGGCGAGGGGCACCCCGTTGCTCTGGGTGGCATCGGACAGCACGGCGTAGGGCACAAAGAAAAGCACCACTGAGGTGTAGATGCCTTGGGTGATGCAGATGAAGAACTCCTTCTTGTTGAAGAGGAGGTTGAGCTGCCCGGGCTCGTACAACTTAGGATACTCCAGACTTCTGTGATCTGGAACATCCTGCCGTAAAAAGGGAAACGAGAGATGTTATTTGCTAAAATAAGAGTGTGGACAAGTCAACGGCAGGGCTGTTAGCTTGGTGGTTTGAGCAAAATGCAAACATAAGCAAGTACTAACCAAAAGCAGAACAAACATAACACACATTAGACAGCCAAAGTGCCATATATGGGAACATTAAAAGATGAGTTAATGGCTTATGTGTAAAAAAAAAAAATTGGTACTGGTTTGTGCTTTTACTTCATCCTACTGAAAAAGAACACTAACATGTAACCTTGGTGTAAAGTAATAATGAAAAAGACCTGGTCAAAAACCCCCATGGCCAGCACAGGGAGGGAGGTGTACACAATGTTGTAGAGTGTGATGAAGTACTGATCATACACCGTCTACAACAAAAGAAGACAGCAGACAAACACAGACACAAGATGAAACTCTCGATCAGCTCATACCCTCCCAGCACCTTTCCGTCTTAACGCGTTGTTCTGTTTGTACCTGGGCAGAGAAGCCACAGAAGAAGCCGAACCAGAAGTGCACCATGGTGAAGGCAAAGTTCTTGTAGAAGAAGTAGCAGAGGAAACGGCACATACGCAGGTAGGACCAGCGGCCGTGGACCAGCAGGAGACGCTGGAGGAAGCGGAACTGGGCGAAAGAGTAGTCGCTGGCCAGCACGGCCTGGATCCCCTCCTGACCGGAGATACCCACTCCAATGTGAGCACCTGTAGGACGAAAGAAACAAATTAATAGATGTAGAGCTAAATCACTCTGTAGCAGTGTAAACAGTGCAAACTCCAGAGCCATAGAAAGTGTTTGGAGCACAATTCTGATCAGCAACTGTTTAATAAGCAAAATATCCCACATGTATCAACTAGACTAAAATAGGCTTCAGCTTTGTTCTATAACTGAAAGACAAGTCTTATAACTTCGCTTTCAGCTACAGTTCCAGGTGTTTCATAATAAATATGGCATCAGTACTGTTGTAATCAAAAACAAACACGGAGTCACCATGGATATGAAGGATACATTCATTTGTTCTTTTTGTGATGCTTTTTTCAGTTTGGGTTGGTTATTCAGCAAACAGCTTCAATGATTTCTGCGGCTTCTCTGCCCAGGTACAAACAGAACGACGCGTTAAGAAGGAAAGGTGCTGGGAGGGTATGAGCTGATTGAGAGTTTCATCTTGTGTCTGTGTTTGTCTACTGTCTTCTTTTGTTGTAGACGGTGTATGATCAGTACTTCATCACACTCTACAACATTGTGTACAAAGAATTTGGTACTCAAGTTTGGATTTAAAGAAGAGTTGGAATCGTTGTGCTGTCGGAATATCCAAACGTGTGCAAGTTACAATCAACGGATCCACCTCGATATGAAAGGAAATTGGTAAAGATTTTGAAGAACAACCTAGAAACCACCATCAAATCTTGCTTAAAAGAGCCAATACTAGGGTTTCTATTGTTCGGTATGAACTTTTGAGCATGGTGGCGGTGGACAGCTAAAAACCCTGTTAAGAGTCTGTTTACCTGTCAGCAGTTCTAGGACGTTATATATGGGACAATAAAATGAATTATGTCTAGTTTCCCCAATTAATCTAAAATCAACTGCCAGGTGATTGAAAAATGGACAAAATTGAGTGTTTCAATTATTTTTGTAAGACAATGATCAAAATACATATCATAAATTGTTGCAGATTATTATTCTGTAGTGACCGTGACCTCAACCTTGTTGATGATACACTGACAAAGCTTAAGAGCAAGGAATGTGACTGAAAACTAGCTAAGAAAAATAAATTCTACCAAAAAACATGGTTCTCTTAGATTTTTCAACTTTTATCCCATTAGTTTAGTGTGAAGAAAACAGATTTTTTTTTTCTCAGAAATCGACTCTAGTAATCACAGGATGGGAACAAACCACACCCGTCACTATTGCACTGATTCCATTTCTGCTTTAGGCTTGCATAAATTCATTTCATACGCATAAAGACAGACAAAAACACAAAAAGTGGTGCAACCCACAAAAAAACAAAAACAATGTTGCATTAACTACAAACTACAATGCTTCTGCATGTAATTAAAAAGACAAATTGAATTCAACATTACCCAGCAGTACTTGAGAGCTTTTGCATGAATAATTTTTTTTAACGTTTTGCACAAATATTAGTTTTAAAATAAAACTAAACCCAATCCAGACAGTGGAAACCAATGTCTAACCTCATGAAAGCATTGCAACCAGCGCAACACACATTTCAACATGACCGACGTCACGGCTAGTAACACGTAAACAACTCTTACAGCCACTTCTTCTGAATTTCAGCTGCTTCAAGGTGTAGCTGGCCGCCACACGACCAGACCTGACATCTCTCTTTTATTACCCTGCAGTAATCCTGTTACTCTCTTTACTCTCACAGATAAGACCCTTCTGCACAACTCACTTTTGATCATGCTGACGTCGTTGGCGCCATCTCCTATAGCCAGAGTCACAGCCTTCTTATGTTTCTTGATGAGCTCCACCACCTGAGCTTTCTGCAGCGGTGTGACTCTGCAGCAGATAACTGCTTTGCAGGCACATGCTGTCGACACAAACTCGGCTTCCATGTCTGCCTCAAGCGCGTGTGCCTGTCATAGAGCAGGAAAAAGAAAAATCAACAGACTAGAAGTTTCTTTTGGAAATATAAAAGGAATCACTGCAAATGCTCACTTCATGTTTTAACTTTGTTTACATTATGTAAAGGTGTGTTATTCTTACCAAACTATGACCACTGATTATGAGGGCAAACTCCCCTGAGATGCTGTCCATGTCACCAGAGGCAGACGGAGGGAAAGAGGAGCAATGCAGCTGTTTCGACCCTCTTCCTGATGTACAGTCTCCTTCTTGCCCGTCTTTCATCCCATTACCCATGAAACATGCCTCAGCCCAGGCCTCCATCCCTTCTGTTTTCCCCCCATCTTTAGCACGGGATAGTTCTATCATCCTTTCCCTCGCGCTCCTGAAGAGCAAGAGAAAAAAAGTTACTGAACTCTGGCTCATCAGTTTTTAAGGCATAAGCAACCAAAAGGGAAACAAACAAAATGGAGGAACATAACAGGCAACTTATAACATGACACATTTTAAATTGGTTAGCTGAAGGATGATGTATTGTTCAGGTTTTGTCAGAATGAATAAAATTTTTATTTGCATATTAAAGAGTTGACTTTAAGATCCTGGCATCTGCTGTTTATAGTTTTTAGGTCTAGCACTTATTTTCCCTTTGTTTATCTTCTGTCAGCCCTTTTTATGGATCCATTGAACAAGATACTGGGATGGTCAGGTAGGCTTAGCTAAACTGAGCTAAAAAAAAACCCAAACAACTAAAGCTGAAGTAAGCTAAGCAATTCAATGAAGGACAAACTAACATGAATGAAACATAATCAAAATACAGATGAACTAAAATAAGCAAAGGAGAGTAAAGTTAGACAAAACAAGCAAAACTGTACTAAACTAATGCAACTTCTGTCATATTTTCCTGAAGAAACCAGATGTACTTTGATGTCTACAGACAATAGCTGACCTGAGTTCTTGTCGTACACTCTGAACGGTGTGACCTCCTATGATGAACACCTCAGTCATGTCATCAGTCAACATTTTACAGGAGTAGCCAATGTTGACTGCTGTCTCTGTAGGAAAGAAAAAGGAGGAGATTAATTCACACTACACTCAGTTTTTATTATACAGATGTTTAGTTTTCACAACTAAATTCTCTAAACACTTCCTGCTGCAGCGCACTATATTTTGGGTGTCAATTACAATCATATACTTCTGCTAATTATATTTATCTCACTCAGTGGAAACTCTGCAGTTATCGTATCTGATTAGTTTAGTTTATGATCTGTACTGTATTAAGGCATGGCAGGGTAAAAAGAGTGTTTGGGTCAAAAAGGTCTGTCGCATTATACTTTGAGTGTTCTAAATAAAGATTAATAGGTAAGATTAATAACCAAGAATATTCCACTTTTTCTACTTTTCTGAACACCAGATGGCAAATTAACCTGAAAGCTGGTATATAGTGTGTTCATCTCACCCTGTTTGTCTCCGGTCAAAACCCAGATCTTAATGTTGGCCAGAGAGAGGAGAGCAATGGTCTCTGGGACTCCTTCCTGCAGCTTGTCCTCAATAGCTGTAGCACCTAGGAGCTGGACACAGAGACAAATGTTTATATGCAAATTAGATTATGCTCAAAATTAGAAATTTTAATCTTGTTTTGTAGGGGAGACCATGGAAGTAACTATTGACTAACCTTCATATCCTGTTCTATCTTGTCATAAGCTGCAGCCAGCCTGTCCTCCCTGCAGTCAGTGGCCTTATCTGCACAGCGGTGGCTCTCTGACCAGGCCTCCCACTCGTCCTCGGAAAGCTCCCTGTACGCCAGAGCAAGAGTCCGTAACCCATCAGCTCCATACTCCTGGAAACAAAAATATACATGCAGCATGTGTAAACGTATCAACTGTAAGCAACCTGAGGTAAGAGTACACTGCAAGTGAATACTATCTAAAGGAACGCCATGTCTTACATTTTTAACCTTCTCTGATGCTTCAGTTTAAGCAAGGAGACACTAGGTGGCACTGCAGCACCAATTATGTTCATAATCTACTGTTTACTTACATTTAGGTGGTCTGAGGTGATGCTCATCAGTTCCTGGTTGCAAGGGTGGAGTCTCTCTAATAGTACTGTGTCAGCTCCTTTACAGTACAGGCAGATCCTGCCTTCTGGGCTGCGCACTAAATTCAGATGACAAAGATGCATATAAAATATCATGAAATCATCACCTCTCCTCCGTTAACCTCAGATACATATATCTTTGCTTCATGTCTGGTTTAGCAAAACTCATTGCTTTACAAATGTGTTATGCACACTGTGTAATGCATTAGATGGTATAAATGAATGTGTTTACATTTTCTAAAATCTACGAGATTAAAAAGTAACTCAGATCAAGACTTCCTGTCATCTTGTGACAGAGGATATATTTGGGTTTCTCAGAAGTGGGGTTCTGTGGAGCTGGTTTTAGCTGTCAGTATTCATTCTGAATGAAGTTTGCATGTCTTCCTGGTTCTCTCCAGGGACTGAATGACTGGATGGATGTTTTTCTTTACTCAGGCTATTTTTGTTCGATATAAAAAAGTGTTTGTTGGTCTACAACATTTAAAAAACAACAGAAATCTATAAAACTGTAACTTTCTTTACGGTACGTTAAATAAAAAAAAGATTTTTTAAGTCACTGTTCTGCCAAAAAACACAAAGAAAAAAGAGGAAAATATTCCTTAAATATGAAAAGTTCTTTGGGGGCAGTTAGCAAAAGTAAATGGAATAACTCCTTGACAAGTTTAGCAGTATGTTAACAATCCTCCCTACCTATAACAGACATCCTCTTGCGGATGTTGTTGAAGTCCAGTATGGCGAGCAGTGAGTAGGTGACGGTTCTGCCCATCTCGATCGTAGTAATCGTTCCAGGTGTTCGAGAGCGAAACACAAATCCAAAGTTTCGAGCTGCCGTCACCAGAGCGCCCTCATCTGGAGATTGTGCCTTATAGACCAGCTCTCCTGGGTGGACAGATGAAAAACAATGAACAACACAGGAAGTCATAGACAAATGGCAAGTTGCTGTTTTTGTTTCCCTTCCTTCTGCTCACCTTCACTCTTCTCCTCACTCATAACGGTATGACAGAGAGAAAGTAGGCGGAAAAACTCGTGAGTGTGCAAATCCCCCACTTTCACTGATTCCAGCAGCTTTTCATCATAGAAACAGAAATCTGGGTTTGCCAGGGGGTTGAAAGGAGTGAAATCCAGCCTCTGAAAGGTTGACAGGAGAGAATTAGACCCCAACCCAAGGAAACAATTTACTTCCAGGTAAACAAAGAAAGGTCTACCTTTCGTTGTTTTCCTAACGGATCCACTTCACCTGGCAGAAAAACAAATCACAAGTAAGAATGTGGAATATAATTAATATGTTTAAATATACAAACTACTGTGCATGATTTGTTGATCTCTTACCATAAGTTTGCCCATTGATGGAGCACTTATTAAAGGTCATAATGTTCTGAGTTAGAGTTCCAGTCTTATCGCTGAAGATGTATTCAACCTGAATAAAAATGAGCATAAATTCAAAAATGTTGTTTTTTTAAATCATAGAGAAAAAAGGTTCAGGAACTGGATTCATTTCACTTTAAACATCACCTAAAACTGACATCACTTTAAGATTAATGCATGCTTTTGTAAAGGTTTCTTCCATTTTGTATTTGTACTTCACACATTAACAAAAGTTCAAAATAACTGAACTGAATCACCAGAGCTAGCACAAGTTATAGGCAAAGTTTGCAACAGCTTAGAGCCCCACTAAGTTCCCAGAGCACTTTAACTAACACAATCCTGGATTATAAACTCACCAGAATAGCCTAAAGAAAAGCTTCATATTTTTAGTTTATATATCAACAGCATCGTATTTTAACGTGGGCTGAATGAGTTAAACATCACTGTGACACATTTACTCTCCCAAATCCTTAATAATTAATATGGATTTAGCTGGAAATGCCACTTAAATGAAATTCTCCTCTTGTGAGCTGGCCTTGTGAGTAACATTTAGATAAGAAGGTAAGCTGTGAAGCATTAGAGACTCTCTGATGAGCCCACCTGGCCAAGCTCCTCGTTCAGAGTGGTGGTCCTGGACTCGGCCGCTGTGTTGCACCGAGAACAGAACATCTGCCGATCCCAGTTAATGAAGTAGCTGTGACCCAACCGGATCACCTCCACACTAGCAGAGCAAAAACATACATTAAAACATATTAAACTATGGATGAAGACACATATGTTTTTTTATGCATAGCTTAACTCCTATAAAAACAACCGCGATACTGATTTGCTTCAGTGACTAAATAAAGTGGTATTTTATTGTTTTTATACGAAACCTGACTGAATTCCACCCACTCTAGCTCAAAATCTTAAATATTTAGAGAACAGATAGAGGAATTGTAATCAACACAGCTCTAGCTGCAGTGGACCCCCATTTAGCCAGGATTTAGTATTCAAAGGTTCATCTGTTCATGTTGTTTTTGTGGTACATAATTGTCAATTATTCATGAAAAACTTGCTTATCTGCACATTTTTAGCTTTAATTTTGTTGTTATTGGTTCACTTTTCATGTCCAACATGTGATGCTGTCTTTCTTGGTGAAGTCATATCAATCAGTCTTTTATCTGATTAAATTAAAGTCTTAAGTACAAAACTGATTCAATCCGGTCTACCTCACATAGTTTGACCTTGTAAGTGTTATATTTAAGGCTTTTTGTAGTGCAACGCCTTTCTTAATTTAATTTTGCGTATGGTTCTATAAACATGCTTTCAGATGGAGAAAGCTGTCATGATGGGGCAGGTGTTAGTCTCAATTGTTATCTCAACAACAATATTCATAAATTTCATATCTTTTTGTCCTTTTTGATATCCTGCACCTTTTCTTACCTGACATATAGAGAAATAGGAACAACAGTGTTAAGGATGATGATGTATGACCAGAAGGAAAGGAAGGCTGAGAACATAAAGTTGTCCACAGGTGGGTCCCAGGGAAGGTAGCTCTGGAACAAGGAGCCCACCTCTCTCTCCCACACTGCATTGCCCACAGCCAGGATCACACCCATACACACCAGGAAACCAAAGATCTAACAGCGATGCACAAAAAGAAACATCACAGAGGCAGAGTTAGGCCTACTGTCTTGTAATCCAAAATTAGAACGAGTCTGTCATCAGCATGTGCAGATGTAAACAAAGCCCCTGAGATGATATTCTGAAATAGTTTGGGCTATGAAAGCGAGAGGTTTGGAGTGTCTTACCCAGAGGACCAGAGTGTTCATCAAACGATCGATGCTTGTACGCTTAAACTTGGTGCGACCGCTGTTCTGCATTAGCTTGGTATCTGGGCCTGTGGTGCCAACAGAATCAAACCTGCTTGTTATATATACACCGCATTCACCCAATCATTCACAAATACAAATACGCAAATGCAGACCTGCAAAGATAACCAGGCCATAGCACGCCTCCGTGTTGCGGAGGACACATCCTCGGAGCAGCATGTTCTGGTTGGTCAGGGGGTATTTCTTCTCTCGCCAGTAGAGAGTGCCACAGAAGCGATCTAGTTTGTTGTTGGGAGGCTCGCACACCACTTCACCTTCACACAAGAAGACATTGTAGTGTATTAAATACAAATAGCGCACACCTACATGGCAAGCAATTACCAAACCCAGTTGTTGCAAAGCATCTACATC
Organism: Xiphophorus maculatus; assembly: GCF_002775205.1. Taxonomy (NCBI): domain Eukaryota; kingdom Metazoa; phylum Chordata; class Actinopteri; order Cyprinodontiformes; family Poeciliidae; genus Xiphophorus; species Xiphophorus maculatus. The sequence goes on from NC_036445.1 coordinate 17,465,250, forward strand.
AGAACCAACATGAACTCGAGCTGAATTTATCATCCTGATGCTGCTGTCACTATAAACACACCCGGAGAGACACTTCTTTTGTAAGATGATATCAGGGAGTGTGGGTTGATTTGCTGCAGTATGGCTTTTTCCTGAGTACGTGTGTGTGCGTGTGTGTGTGTGTGTGTGTGTGCATTGGGGGCGTGCTTTGCTGACTCAAAGCTCTTTCGGTGGTGAGTGGGTGGATGGGTGATGACACCGTGTCATTCAGCCGCACCAGAGGACGTACAATGTGAGGATGTGAATGTTTCAATTATTTATTTGTCAGACTTTGAAAGGAGGAAAACATCTGACTTACACCGTTGGCTGCACACTGAAAATCGTCAGAACGATGTACCGGACGGGGAAACCGAGAGAAAATCTACTTGTTTTAACCAGTCTCACCGTCAAACGATGCCAAGTTGTTTGGATCACCGAGCTCAGCCGTCACTGACACAGACTGACGCACCTTCATGTTGGTCTCTCTGGTGGTTGACAGAAAAACATCCTTTTTAGAAGCAGTTGCCTTTGGAGGTTATAATGAACTGTGAGTGGATACTGATGCGCAGGGAGGTTTCTGACCCGTCAAGCTCGGCCGTCTCGATGTAGCACAGGCCGTGTGGTTCAGTGCTCGATAACAGGAGCAGGTCCGCCTGAAAACAGACGGCTGACGTTAGCATTAACTGCAAGGTACATGCAGAGAAACTCTGCTGTTACAGAGAGAAGTCAATAATAATTACACATGAAGAGAGTCGGAGATTAAATGCATGATTATTAGAACATCTGCTGAGGAAGCAAAAAAAAAATCCATTTGCAATCTTATCTATTAGAATAGCTTTCATAAGCAATAATAACTGAAGCTAATTAGGAAGAAACTGTTTGAAACCTGGCAATAAAGTGAATCCTGCTGAATTGGTGTTTACTGTGTTTTGGTATAGATAGATATAATCAGAAATATCAATTTCTCACAAAAAGTTTGATTTTTATTCATTAAAGCTTTTTTCGACAGAATGATGGGAATGAAGTTGGGGGCTGTAATAAATCAAGACAGAAAACAGAGGATGATGGATTTCTGAGTTACACTGCATTTTGAAAAGACAGTTGAGCTGCATGGTATCAAGGAAAGATGTAAATGATACATATTGTTGGAAATTGGTGAATAAAATGGATGTGGATTACAGTTAACTAAGTTACACCTGGCCTCTTGGTTGTTTTTCTTCTTCACATTATCTCTGCTATTCTTTAAGTGCCAATTGAGAGGCAACATATTGCACAGATTTTATGGCTTAAATGGATGTTGAAATACACCATTGAAAAAAAGACATTCATATGCAATTCAAAATAAGAGACATACCCTTTTTTATCACTGTCTGAAATAAAAAATCTTTCATGTTTTGACAAATCCATTCATCCATTATCCAACACGCTTATCCCTAGTGGGGTAAGATCAGGGCATTTTGAAAAAACTAAACAAAAAAACACTGACTTTATTGTTTTTAAGCCACTTTGTTTGTCTTCTGAGGTGAATGGATTGAATATTTATTATTGCAGCTGAATTTGTGTCAAAAAAAATTTTTTTTTAAAAACTCACTCTCACACTTACCGCCACAAACTGATTGTTTTCCAGCTTAATGACATCACCCACTTTAACGTTCATCCACTTTTCGTTCTGTAGCCTGCCACAGCAAATCAGAATAACATGTAGAGTATAAATGGGACAGTTTGAACTGCAAAAAGCAAGAGCACACGCATGTAGGTTTTCGGCTGCGATGACTTACGAGCCTCGGATGAGAACCTGAGACTGCCGATTGTTCACTTGGTTGTCGCTCTTGTGGCGAAACTGCAGGGCACAGATACAGTGGTGTTACGTCAATGAGATGAGTGTGCGCTCAACTTCAGGGTGTGGAGAACACGTGCTCACATAGTCGTCGGTGGCATCCTTTACTGCAGTGATGCTCAGCACCAGAGCCAAAGGCACAATGGTAGTGAACCAGGACAGGGAGGAAATCTGAGGTATCAACTAACAACAGGAGAAGATGAGATTTTTCACATTAGTATAAATGGGTAGCAACAATGCCATTAAAATTATTTAAACATATAACCCTCTGTGTATTTAATTGGGATTTTATGCGATGAACCATTACAAAAAGCAGTTCCTAATTTTGAACTGGACAGGAAGTGATGCAGAGTTTTCAAAGTTTCAAGGTGATACAAGTCGGACAAGTGTGGTGTGATTTTGTGTTTAGTCCCACGAGTGAAAGACTTTTATGCAATTACAGCTGCAAGTCTGTTGGGGTTTGTCTCTATTAATTGTGCCCATCTAGAGACTGAAAATGTTACCAATTCTTCTTTGAAAGAGCTCAGCCAGATTAGGATGGTAGTGTCTGCAAAAAGAAGGTTTTAAGTCTGGTTATAGATTCTTAAATGGGTTTAGGTCTGGACTTGAATGGGGCATTACAACACATGAATGCAATATGTCTGGAGTCAAAGCACTCCATTGCAGAGTTGAGTTTCTGTTTTGGGTCATTGTTCCAGTGGAAAGTGATCCTCCGCCTCAGTCTAAAGTCTGTTTCTCCTTTCAGTCTCGTTTCTTTGCGTGCTAGCCTGTTTTAACAAACTTTTTATCAACACTGACCAGCTTCTGTGTCCTTGAATAACGTCCTCACAGCATGATGCTGCCACCAATATGACTCAAGGTGAGATTTGTAAGTACAGGATGTTGATCATCCCAATAAAATATGTAGAAGTTTGCTTGTAAAAAATTTTCAACATTGGTTCATGATGGGAGCAACTAAATTTCAGAAGTTAATTCTATAAAATAAAGACTGTTTTCTGTTAAATTTGTAGCTTTAAGAAATCATTGTCCAGTTTTATATTCATGTTATGATAACATCGTGAGAAAAATAGAACATGTATGAACATAGAGAGTTTCAGATCCAACTCCCACTGTTAATTTCCCGTTTCAGAAGACAAAATCAGCAACAAAAAGGCTTTCAAAACAACACGAGACACTACAGTGGTTCCACCTATCTGTTTCATACAGCGAGAGGACAAAAACTATGTATCAGCTATGAATACAAATCTTAAATATTTACCATACTTTTTTATTAGCCAAAATGTAGCTTTAGATTTTGTTGCTCATTATTCTACATTCAGTAAACAGAACGGATTTTGGTTACTGTAACTGGCCTAAAACAGAAAACATTTAGTCTGATTGAATAGCAGCGAGTGAGAAAAAGAAGACCATCTTCACTGTAAATATAGATATTTGGTTTCAGCTCTAGATACTTTATTGCAATATGATAAGTGTCTGTCTCTTAGGCTTGTTTTTCATATGAATCGTTCTCAAGTTTTTATTTTGTCAAACAAACAATGTGGGAATGCCAAGTTTCCTAATTTCTGCCTGGCTATGCTCACCTGTAGAATGAGCAGGAAAAGGAAGTAAGTGTTGGCTACTTCCTGGAACTGCTCAAACAGATTGACAGGCAGGAAGGTGAGGATGTTGTACTTTGATGTCACGATGCAGTTGCTCTGTGTTGAGAAGAGAGAAAAGGACAAATGATTATTATAAAGGTTATCATCCGAACTTTGTAATACCTAAAAAGGAAAAAGGGATATAATCTCACCGCATATTGAAACTTTTCATTGTGTTCTCTGTCATTGGCTTTGACCTTTCTCTCCTCCTCTACAGAAATAAAATGAGGTAAAAGACGGTAAACAATGAAATTCATATAGAATAATAGAACAGATACAACAGCATTGCACAGCACTAAAGTTATTTTAATAAAGTGACTTAAATAGACTTAATCTTCTTTATTGGGTCCTGACACTCTCACCATGTGAATTAACCCTCTATGGCATGGCGTTGCCCTCAGGCAACAAACCACATAGCTGTACCTCACATTGCTCCTTTATTTTATTTTTTGGGGGGCATGATTTTTTACATATTTTTGTCCAAAAAATAGTTCTTTTATGAATATAGTTTTTGTTTGATTTGTATTTCATTTCTCATAATCAGTGTAGACAATCTTGGTGTTCTAGACCAATGTTACCCTGAGGCAACAAACCCAAATCTGGTTCCAGGAGGTGTCAGAGTCCGATTTTATGATTGACATGTAATTAGGGACCACCAAGCTCCCAAAGAATGCAGGAAAATATTTCTTCCCCACAAAAATAAAAAGTCATGCCATAGAGCAGGGGTGGGCACTCCTGGTCCTCGAGGGCCGGTGTCCTGCAACTCTTAGATGTCTCCCTGGTCCAACACACCTGAATCCAACAGCTGAATCTCCTCCTAAGTGCAGTCAAGTTCTCCAGAGTCCTGTTAACGACCTCATTATTTGACTCAGGTGTGTTGAAGTAGAGATGCATCTAAAAGTTGCAGGACACCGGCCCTCGAGGACCAGGAGTGCCCACCCCTGCCATAGAGGGTTAAGTTTTGGGAATTTGCCTTCTGCCAAAACCTTCACCTCTGGAGGAGAAAATGGAAGCCACTGGTAAAAGAAAGCCAAAGGAATTACGACTGAAAGTTGGCCACAGGTGGCATCTGGTCAGACGAGGTCATAAAATAACTCTTTAGCTAATACAGTGAGGCCGAAAACTCTGTCTCCAAGCATAGTGATGGTGGGATCATGCTGTGGGGAGGAACAAGGCAGCTTAGATGGGAAGACAAAGGGATGCAAATTCAGAGCAATCCTGGAAGAAAACCTCTGAGAGGCTGTAAAACACTTGAGACTGGATGGAGCTTCACCTTCAAGCAGGACAACAACCTAACATACAAAAATATCTACAGTGGAATAGCTTAGACCAGGGATGTGAAACTCCTAAACTCCTAAACTCAGAGGTCAGTGTACTGGTAGGTTTGAGGTGTGTTTGTGCTTCAGCTCAAACGAATCAAATAATTAGGTGATTGGCAGGACATTGTTGAACTTGACCTCCACATGATTTGGGATTGCTGAAACAAGAACACATCTGAAGGCTGCAGCACACCCTGGAAGAGTGTCTCGCCTAACGCTGGTTTTGTGCAAAAAATGTCCAGTCTCTGGACGTATAAAGCTGGTAGCTAGAGCTGTAACTGCAGCTATAGGTAGATCTACATGTTTTTAACTCGGAGTGCACTGCACACTTTTTGACAGCTGAAAACCACGTCAGTTTTACTCCACCTCAAAATTTGCATTAATTAAGATCTTCTTTGAGTGAAACGACACAGCTCCAGACATATATGCAATAAATATTATCACCAAGGCATAGTGCATGCACTGGACTGAAACATCCTCAACAAACTTTTGACATTTAAAAGAGAGTCGGTGCGGCTCTACAGGAAGGGACGTCTCACTAGAGAAGCCATTAAACCCATAATAAACACGCACACATAACACAAACAAAGACTCTGTGGTTTCCTGTGTCTTTGCAGCTCTGTGAAACTCTCTAAAACCAAGTAGAGCCCATGATCTAGATCTGCACCTCTTCTGAGATGAGTTTCAGCAAACAAACACAGGCTTAAAGAGTTCCCACAAGGACAAGCTTCTCATGTGAAGCTCTAAGACCGACCTGATGTGGAGGATGAGCACCTGATCTGTTGAAGAGATTTGGAAAAAATGGATTTATATCCTCTTTCCATACAAAACCTCCAACCCGTGGTGGAAAAGATTCTCTCAAGTAGAAACTTATTCAAAGACATTAATTATTCATTTTAATTTATGCTAATCTAAAATGAACGAAACAGGAAATTTAATATTTGCATTCGTTGTAGTATAGTTTTTCTAAAAACACTAAACATCAACAGCCTTTGTAGGATGTTTAGCAGATTTCAATAGATTTTGAGAACAAACCAAAGATCTTTTGTGTGTGTAGACTAGTTCAGATGCTACTGTCTTCTTAAATATTGCCAAATAAACTCAAACATATTAAAATTGGGAATGTGTGTAGGCTGTATCATCTCTTTGAGAACTCATTGTTTGTTATTTTTACAGAAGAAACCTGCTAGAGATATTTTTCTATGACTAAGAAATAAATCTAGAACCAAAGATGTTTTCCTGATCACTGTATGAATCTCAATTGAGGACGCCAACAATTTCTGACTAAACCCTCAACTGTGATTTCAGAAATGAAATTCCTCAAACCTTTCACCATGCACAACTGTTGGGAGCTATGCAACAACAGTGGATAGCTTTCATTTAACTACTATGACAGAATGCCATAGGTGCAATTATGAAAATATCCCACTGTCAATTGTTAGTGTTATTATAGCAAAATGGAAGAAACTGGGAAAAACAGCAACATCAAATAAAATCCCAGAGGGTTCAGGGGTCAACATGCTGAGGGGCACAAAGTGCAACTTTTAGATCAGTCCTCAACTCAACCTGAAAGAGAGTCTTCGTAATCAATTAGAGCAGAGATCAAGTCCTCTTGTCCAACATCGGTGTCCGACCTCACAAATGCACCTTTAAAAAACTGGGGAAAAAATCGCCTTATATATGAATTGTTAAATCTACTGAACACTGAAAGAACAAATACTATAGCTGACAGAGTTTGGAAGTGAACAAACTCAGCCCAGCTCTCGCCTCATGTTCTTTCAATTTCAGATAGTAATTGTGTGGGTGTCCATTCTCTTAAACGTATTCCACTTAAACCCCTACACCTCCTCCGCTTTCCGATTCTCTCTTCTGTTTTCTGACATTGTCATTTCATTGCATTTAAAGGTCATGGCGCTGATGTTTATTTGCTCAATATGCACTGCTAACACTGAGGAGAGCAAGGTGCCGCTGCCGGGTAAGCACTGAGGGTTCCAGCCGCCTTACATCCGGCCCTGGCCTGCCCCCTGTGAACTGACCACCTCAGCCTGAATGAACGATAGTCTTTACCAAACTGCGCAGTAAGTGTTTAATGTGTCTGACAAGTTCAAGGGCATCAGAAGCCCTGACACAGACAGCGTGCTGCACAGTGGGCCAACATCAATCTATGAAGCTGCAAACTTTCAGTTGCAGACATTAGAGTCTAAATAAATTTTCATCATTCCCTCATAAGCCACTGATCTGAGTCACACAACATCAGCTTTAGGGAGTGAAGTTACAGCAATAATGACCACATTAGCAGGTCAGTCTGAGTTATAGGAAATGATGGTCTAATTCTGAGCTAAACTCAGAATCATGGTCACGAGACTCTCCGGAAGAGTGCATCTTTGTTGATGATGATCTAATTAGGCAAAAAGGATTGTCTGCAGTCCTGCTCATCCACAAACCCAAAGCTAATTAGCTGGAAAACAATATTGCATGTGACAGACTGATTGGGTGGGGGGTCGAATGAAAGGGGACATCAAGTGGGATCTGTGATCGTTATGCAGAGGAATGAAGTGTCCAGGTGGAGCCTGGAGGACTGATCACTGTCAATAAACACTTTATTGCAGCCATTTATTGCAGGATTCTTGCAAAATTTACATTTAAAATTCAATAAGTTCCTTGACTGAATTATTATTATTTTGTTTATTATCTGTTATTTTCTTAAAGTTTCTGTAACGCTCTGGACATTTAAGTAATAAAAAATAAATAAATCGATATTTATATATACATATATATATATAAATATCGATTATGGCATCTGATTATTCAAAGTCAAATTATTTATTTCTGGGATTGTTGCACTTCCATATTATACCATTATAACTACAAAAATAAAAGCACATTCCTTCATTCTTATGGAGATGTGATATGAGGAGGAATGCAGATAGAAATGACTGAAACTGGTTTGGATGGAGATGGGATGAAAGTTGAACTTATCTAAAGTGATAATGATAGATGGTCTTTATTTGTAAAATGAGATGGCATTTGTACAAACAGCCGCAGCCTTTAACTCGTACCTGTCCGCTTCTTTTTCGCTTTTCCTCCCCCAAATCCTGTCTTTTTCTTTTTTTTAATGGGGAGAACCACTGGAAGCCATTTCTCCGGGATGTCTTTCAGTACTGTCATCTTTTGCTATTTCTTCTTCTGCTGCACGAAGAATAAACTGGACCGTCAAATCTCCGCGAGGAAGAGGTGACGAAGCTTCCGAACCAACTTCAGTAGAGTTGGATGGATCGGACCATCTCCACCCTGCCTCTCCTGCTGCTTCCTCGCTGCACGCCTGATGTGCGCACACGGGCTCACGCTCAGCGGCGCGCGCCTGGCTCCGGTGTCTCCCTCTCTGTCTGCACAAATGATGAGGTCATGGTTTTTCTAAAATGACCAATCCATCCCCAAGCAGTCGCAGCCCCAGACTCCCTCAGGTCTGGCCGGTGGCAGATATGACCGCTACTTCGTTGCAGAAGCTTGCATGTTGCAAGGGCGCCGATAAAGCACCGCGATGTCTCAAACTGCACCTTCAATCAATTGAGGCTCGCCTCGAGTTTCATCCCCAACATAAACACTGCCCAACGTGGAGCATTACGTAACCCCGTTGCGGTTACCATGGAAACCGCCACTGCAGGGATCCCACAGCTGAGCAAACTCGCTGATTAAGAAGGACGCGCGCCATTTTGGCTCAAGAATCACTGCGAGCACTACAGCCAGATTGAGGAGTTTGGGGGCCAAAATATTTCCTGCGAGTTGAGCAAGAGTGGGTGCGCCGCAGTGGGCGGGGCCAGGCAGGTGGCACCGCACGTGCTGTACCGCGTGCCTCGTGCCAGATATGAGACACGAACGGTTCTCCTTTCATTGGCACATCAATAGCAAAAATATCGCCCTATGAAAGATTTGGAAGAGTATTTAAAAAAATGTAACATCCATAAAGCTACCAAATGAAGTGAAACGTCACTGAAAATGAAGATGAATGATGCATTTCTGACCCTGTCTTACATGACATAACAGCCACGATTCTTGAAGCACATGTTGTACAAAATACTGTCCTGTGGAGCGCATGATGAAATACTGATTAAGATAATTTACAGAGGGGTATTTTTGACTGACTCAACAAAAACTGGGGGTTTTATTGTATGGGAGTAGATATACAATATCTGGTTCAAGATGTTATGATATATATATATATATATATATATATATATATATATATATATATATATATATATATATATATATATATATATATATATAAATAGACAGAAAAAATTAAATGTAGTTATTGACTTCACAAGAGGAACAAGAATCATGTCAGTCAGCTGCATGTTTAACTCTTGTTACTAAACATTTGATAGATTCTCACTTAGTTATAAAATATTTGAAATGAATTTAAGTTGCAGGTAGCTGAGCTTCACCTGTCTAAGAGGAAACAATTTCAGGTAGTATTAAACAAATAGATGTTAGTACAAACCAAGTCAACCTTGTGGAAAATTCAGAAGAAACCTGGAAGTTTTCATCCAAGTTATGACCACAGATATAGAATATTTTGTGTACAAACTAAAATAATTCAAAAGCTTGTTCCTGTTTCTTTCCCACTATGGCGTGACTTAACTGGGATGCTAACTGACCACTTTGCACACGCTTTGAGATTGATCTGAGCACATAGATCTATGTGAACAAATCATTTACAGCGTGGTCATTTAAATCTCTCACACGCTCACTTAATGGTGTTCTGTTACACGCTCAACTCTGACAACTCTCAGCTGTGTGCTTTCGAGAGCACAGAAACAACACTTCTGCTCTGAGAGCTCTCAGCACTTTGCAGGACATTCAGACCAAGAAGCTGTGGTTCTGGATGAACTTGAGATTGAGGCATAATCCAACAAACCACAGAAAGGGCATCATCAAGGGGAGACTGGAGACAGGTCTCCATATTTGGAGTAGATTCTGCTAGAGTAGAAATGCAACTTTGGTATTGAAAATCAACTTGCTTTTGATACTTTTATATTTTTAATATGTTGTCATTATGATGATTTTCACAAGTCAAATCTTTTGGTGTGACATACTTGTGGGCGGAGCTACAGCACTGACCAGAAGTGCCAACTCCTTTGAGTAAAACAGGTTCAAATACTCAGATGCTGGATCTTGGAGGATAGACTTTGCATCAGACAACAGAAAACAATGGGGGGAAATGTTCTAATGTGGGGCTGGTTCTGCTGTTTCTGTTTAGACAATCATATCTAAATCTAAAGTTTCGAGATGCAAATATTTCTATTTGTAAATACGTGTACAGATTTGGAAAATTCCTAAATTAAGTTCCTTTCTATTTCAGATGGCAAAGGAACCATGAGTGCGTAAATGTGCACTGTAAAACTTGTAAACAATTTTCTGTGGGCTAAATAGCACCAGATTAATTTTAGGTCAGTTTCACTTCCTATGTTTCACACAGCTTGAATACTCAGATGTTGAATGTGTTTAATATTATGCACTGACCTGGAGGAGGCCTCTTTCTGAACATCTCCGCTCTGCCGCCGTCCTTTTGCTCAGGCCCATGAGACTGTCTGCAGAGGTAGAAGAAAAAAGCAATAAGACCATTAGAAGCTCCATTATTACAACAAACCGCTCACATAAAATCAAGAGCAAAGAGTTGCACTGATTCAGAGCAGGAGGGAGAAGTGAATTAAGAACCATAGAAACAAGTAGTGTCACAAAAAGCACTTATCACCTTTCTTTGATTCAAACTAAACTATAAGTGTTATTTTTTTTATGCATAGGGTTTACTTTCAAGTGAAAAATGGATGCAAATTAGATATGCACTGAAACTGCTGCACAACAGGACCAACATACACATCCAGCAGACCATCTCTGCTCTCTGAGAGCAGTAATGAGGAAATGACATTCAGCAGATAGCTGCATCTGTCTCACTGACTCTGTCTGGGAGGCTGGTGGCGTTGGCCAGATACACCATCACTCTTTTCTCTCCGGCGGATGAGACAGAATAACAGAGCGGACGCACTGCACAATTAAACCTCTCCTTTTCCTCCCCTCTTCATTTATGCTGACTTGATTCTCTGGAATACCTCAGTGCTTTTATTCACTGTGCTTTGTCTCAGTTAAGTACAGAACCTGTGAGGCAGAGGATGACAGATGAGCCATTACACATCTTTCTCTTGGGTTTAGCAGTGCATACAATACAGCAGACGCTAAAGGCAGCAAACATCAAATCACTAATCAATACTCTTTGAGAAGGAGCTGCTCTGCTCTTCTCCATGCCAGTTGGGCAGATTAACTTTCAGCTACTGTTTCCATCTTCGCTTTCCACCCTGCTTTACATTATTTTTTTTCTGCCTGGTTTCTTGTTACTCCTTGCACTCCACAAACCCACAGAGGCATGAAAACATTTGGAAACAGCAGGCTAAAATTTGTCGTTGTGACGATTTCAGTAAGAAGTGGAGTAGAATTGTTATTTTTATCAAAACATGGTGATAAATGTTATTATTATGGCTTGTTTCAGGTAATTTAAGCCTTAGGAAATAAATCTTCAGGAAAGAAAATTGAAGAAGGCTGCAAGACAAATGCAAAATGCTTTAAGCTATCTCTTTTTTCTTGGTGCATAATGTGATTATCAAATGTCTGTTACTGGAACCGTGGAGGTCATGCAGAGGTCTGGAAACCCAAAGCGTAAATCGGTCTTGTTTGAAAGTAAAAACTTTTGATTGTGATTTAAAGGTGTTTGGAGCAACTGAATAAATTCTAATGAATATGGGTGTCAGGAAACAATACAGGCTTATAGAGCAAAAAGGTTAGATGTACTTACTGATGAAGAAAAGGTTAGAACTTTATGGATGTACTTAGAAAATAAAGATTTAAGTGTGAGGAGAAAAAACATCAATCTCTACAACATCCAAGTATCAAAGAGACAACAACTGCAAAAGCATAATCAAGCTATAGCCACAACTTGATTGTACTTTATTGTTATATTAAATGACAGACCAACACAAAGACAAGCACAAAAAGATAAACTTTTCTACATTTTCTTTCTTACAAACACCGTAAAAAATGTTTCTTCAACTGTAAGAAGTCACCAGAATAGTAAATCCAGTGCCATTGGGTGTGATGAAATGTCCTTGTATCGGTTAGAAAACATTAGTGACTAAAGAACCTCAAGAAGGCGTCAGTGATGAAGAACAAGAAACACAGCAGACAGGACAGAGAGGAAATTACTGAGACATTTGAGACTGGGTGAGTTTAGAAACATTTTTCTAAGCTTTGAACAAAGAGACGGGTTTTGCAAAAGAGAGCATTAATCAGAGAAGCAGCTGAGTGGATCCCAGCTCTTACACAATCACCTTATTGCATTTTAGAAATCACATAATTCTTTACATATATCACAGTAACAGCGGCCCTGACCTTTAGTTTCCTTCCTTCATTATGCTGCTGTGTTTTTTCATGTAGATACAACAATGTGAGAGCGAGAGCAGCTTGCCATATTCTCTCACCTCTCTTCGCTCCTCAGCCTTTGTGTTTTCAAACCTCTTCCTCTCTGCTTGTCCATCAGTGACGTCTGGTGTGAACCTTGAGACCCGCAGGTCACTTGAACCGAAACTGATTTCTTGGGGAAGTGAGAACCACTAGAGACAAACTGAATAACTGAGCCCCATTCCTGACACCTGGGTTAAATGTGTTTCATTACTTAGACAAGAGTCTGGTGGATGTTTGTGAAAATCCCCAGTGAAATCTACCACTTTGAACTGCAACACCACCTGCAAGACTCTCATCATTACTGTGAAAAGCAATGCAGGAGTCTGTCACCAAGTTATTTTACAAGACTGTCACAGGATTTCATTCACAATCAACCACCGCTTATGTTTCTGCTTCTATATATGATTTCAGCCATAAAACACTTTTTTGCAGTTGTGTAATTTCCTCTAACAACATCTGTTCATCCACCTATTCAATGATCTCTCTGGTGATTTTAGTGTTGCCCTAATCTCCTCCCAGTCTTATGTGCCTGGAAAGGTTTTAGGAATAAGGCGCCTTGGTGACATCCTGATCAGATGCCTCAACAACCTCAGCTGACTTTTTTCACTTCAGAAGAGCTTTCTGGTGGCTACCTTCAAAAGTAACCTCCTGATAGCTTCTAAATGTCCTCATCAGATGTCTGAACCTCCTCAGCTGTATACGGGGGAGTCTAGTCACCTTTCAGGTTTCAACCACATGTATCACTTTGATGTAGTTTGTACAGATTTGGACAGATCTGATTTACTTACAGTGGTGACAGTTTCAGGATCTTCTTCAGCAATAGTAACAGTTCAGGGACTGCTATGCACTTACTTTATTTATCAAACGTTTAAAATATGTTTTCCCAGAAAGGCATTTCTGTTTGAACTCCAGGCTGGGACACATTAAAATATACAGGACAGAGAATACTGAGAGCTACGGTTTAGCAAGAGAAACAACCAACAGAAGGTTCTCTGGTTAGATGAGACCAAAATACAATTTTGCGCCCTACACATGTGCTATCAGTGGCAGAAAACTAAAACTCCACATCATTTTGAAAACCCTGCCCAAACCATAAAAGATGGCGGCAGCAGCATCATGCTGTGTGGATTCTTCTATTAAACAGGAATGGGGATGCTGGTCAGAGTTGGTGGGATGAAGGATGGAGAGGAAGACAAAGCAAGATGTTTTGAATCTATAAAGACTTGAGACTGTGGCAGAGACCCTCCAGCAGGACAAGACTAAACACACAGCTACGATGTTTAAAACCATTCTTTCTTTTCCTTCCACTTCATGCCTATTTGTGACTTTGTGTTGGTTTATCACATGAAATCCTGATAAAACACAGAAAAGTTTGTGTTTGTTACAAGAGAAAATGTGGAAAGGTATGTGAATAGTACTGCAAGACGCTGTAAATAATATCCAACCTCTTGTATTTCTACTTATACTCCATATCAACACATCATGTCACATCAAATACAGCTTTAGTCAGTTTAGAGAGGTATTTATTCCACTGACATACAACAATAAATGAAAGTAAAGGCAGTCTGCAGGCACAGGAGGAACTCTGAGTTTCATAAATGTTATGACTCACAGAAAGCGACAGTGACTTTATTTGAAATCCCCTGAATCTAACCACCTCTTCTACATAAACTGCTCTATATGATTGGCAACTTTGAAAAATATATATTTTTTTAGTGTAACAACACAAACTGATCACTTTCCCATCGAGACAAACCTTTACATTTCCAGGTGATGAAGTCATAAAACATCAAAATTGAAAGCTACATACATAAAAAAGCGTGTCAACTGAAAAACATCCTACCTTTTTCAACTTTGCATCAGAAATATGTTTCTGTAGGAAACGCTGTAGAGCTGGAGGTCATGATGAGGTTCAGACTTCAGCTAGAGATGATGTGATGAAAGGAGGACTTAGTGGGGAGAGGAGAAGCAAAGGTGGAGGCTCAGCAAGCATTCAGAGGGGTCAGGATCAGGGAGGACTGGCTATGATTGGAGGAGGGACAGACAGAGAGAGAGAGAGAGAGAGAGACAGAGAGAGATGTTGATGAGCAGAGGTAGGAGGAAGGGTTTCACCTACTTCACCTTCTCCATCTGAACTTCCTGCTTCCAGGAGCTAAATCTGCTGAGTCTCACATTTCTCTCTCATTATGTCTTACATCTGCAAGACAAATATATTAACTGCTTTAAACCAATTTGCCTTTTTAATACTATTTGTATTTTATACGGTACTGTTTTACAACCTCAAACACACATCTTACCACTTATAATCTACACTACTTTTTGTCTGCGTAGTGTCATGGCGCCCTCTGCTGTTTACTATGTCCCCTACAGCTGTTCCTCACTCCTTGCTATAACCTCATTAAAATTTGTTTAAAGTATTTTTTAAAATTATATTCTATTACTGTGCCAATTAATAAATAAGTAAAAATAAATGGGTTTCATCTGTTTTTATTTTGATAACTTCCCTGTTTATTTACTTTCTTGAATCTTGACATACAAGTTTGTTCCTTTGTGTTAGTTTATTTAATTGTCAGTTTTGTTCTTCGTGCTTTTGAATTTTGTTCTTTTTGATTACTCTTATTTTTTCCCCCTCTTATGTCTAATGATTGCTTTTTTTTAAGTAGAGCATTACAGCCTTGCAGATTAGTAAATATACTTCCTCACGTTTTACAACTACTTTAATATCTTTAAAGTACGCCTACTGCTCACTGAGGCATTTCATAGAAAGTAAACAGTTTGTTGATACAATGAATCAATATCATAATGAACAACAACATTGATGTAAAAAAAACTATTTCTTTAATGAATATCCATCTCCTCTGCCTCCTCCTCTGCTGGTTGTGTTCAGGAAGCGTAAAATTCCCAGTGTAAGCAGCGCTGCTACTTTAAAGTGCAGCTGCTTTCTTCATTCTAGCACCACATTCTAGATAACAGTTTACAACATGTACAATTTTCACAGTCTAATAGCATGATGCTGTTTGTTTAAAGCAATGCACTACCGATACAAGTTTCCTACAATAAAAGATACCACTACAATAACAAACTGCAAATGTTCTCTTTAATATGTAGTACACAAACACACATTGGATCAAACTTTTCACCCACAAGAGCTCTCCTCTTACGGATCACTTCAAATTGCTTTGCTGTACTTTAGGTCGAGTCAAACCAAGTCTTACTAAAGTGCCCTGAGGTCTTAAAGCACGAGGAGTAACTTTTAAAGTGTTTTGTCTAAATGTTTGTGTAAAAAGTATATTTTTTCTTATATCATTAGGCAAGCTATCCTATTATTCATGGATGGTTGCCTGCAAATATCAGTGAATATCTGAAACTCTCTCAGAAAACACATACAACTGATTATTTGAACAGTTCAAACAGGAAATTTACCTTAATATGCATTAATATGCACCGTGGAAACCATCATAGCACCACCACAGAAGTTAACTTCAACAAACTTCCTTATTTCTGCTCTTGAGGCTATAACCAATCACTGCCAAGAAAATGAATAACACTCTTGGATTGACTAATTTAAGAATTAAATTAGCGTTATATGGCGTTATACCCCACGTGGTACCCCACACCGTTTTATATGGGCTATTAGGTCCTAGTTCGACCGGTGACTGGTGCCAGAGATTGGTCCAGAATGCAGGCAGTAAGTTGGATTTGTTTCCAGTGAGAGTTGGAAACTCTAAAGCTCAGACTTTAGACTTTCTGCTCAGACTTTAGACTAATAGCCGTTTTATATGGGCTATTAGGTCCCAGTTCGACTGGTGCCAGATAGCGGTCCAGAATGAAGGCAGTAAGTTGGATTTGTTTCCAGTGAGAGTTGGAAACTCTGAAGCTCAGACTTTAGACTTTCTGCTCAGACTTTAGACTAATAGCCGTTTTATACGGGCTATTAGGTCCCAGTTCGACTGGTGCCAAGGATTGGTCCACAATGCAGGCAGTAAGTTGGATTTGTTTCCAGTGAGAATTGGACCGCACCAAGTCTGAGCTTTGGACAGAAAGTCTAGGTGTAGCCAAAGTGTTGAAGGGATCCATTTGGTGGCCTTAGAATCGTGTATTTGCTTTTTGCAGATGATTTGGTTTTATTGGCTTCATCAGATTGTAATCTACGAGGCAGCCAGAATGAGGATCAGTGTCTCCAAATCTGAGACCATGCACAGTCTTGAGCCGGAAAAGAGCATGCAAAGTTTAAGTGGGGTTTTATTCACAAATGAGGGAAAAACAGAATGAGTGATAAGCTGATCGGTGCCGTTTCAGCAGCGACCCAACCCCGCATAAGTGGAAGACAATAGATTGTAAATATGTGGAACCTTGAAGGTGAATGTTGTGTTTTATTCAGTGGACTAATTGTATGTTTGCAATGGTTAGCTGTACAAACAGCCTCATTCCTGAGAAAGTTATTATGGCTATAGATTTATAAGTTCCATTATAAAAATAAATGCATAAATCTGTCTGAAAACTACAAGAGAAGTAAAAAAAGAAAAAAAAAGTTTTTCTGCCTATCTAACATAAGATGGTGTTCATTTTTCTCTACATCCTACCCTGCCTCCCCAGTTTTTTGTTGAGAGGCAGGATATAACCTGGACAGGTAACCTTCAATCATATCGCGACTCATTCTAGGAAACCATTTCACCAATTATATCAGGGAGGCAATGTGGGCACATGTTTTTGAAAAATTTAAATACACGGAGGTTTAATGTAGCAAACAACAGGATTCTGCTCAAATGTTTCTGCAAATGTATAGTCATAAAAAGAAATAATCATAACTCTGTTAACAGAAGCATATATAAATACCTGAACATCCTCAATTTCTAACCAGCCAGTCAGATTTACCATTTTATGATCAAAAAGGCTTATTGCACTGTAATTTTGTTACTGATCAATGACTAAAAATATGTTGACTTTAAGTTGTCTCCTGTTCCCTGTGTGGTGGCAGGCTCTTTGATGCTGTTGCTGATGGTGCAGACTGTTGTGCTCTTGTCCTGAGGAAGAAGTTCTGGAGTGGGCAGCTGCCATTCGATGAAGACCAAGTAAAGGCAAGAACCTAAAGGTCCTCCAATAAGTGGAGCCACTAGTGGGACCCAGAACCAGTAATTGTAACACCTGAGGAGAAATCACAATTAAAAACCTGAGGAAAGAGCTTCAGGATTATAGTTTCTGTTTGTGAAAAACATAACAACTTGTGAATGTTGCTTTGTAAATTTGCAGGGTCCTTAAATTCATTTGAGGAACTTTGACTGGAAGAAACAGAAGTTTGATTATCTGTTCTCTGAAAAGGTGCCAGAAAGACACAATTTTCTGAGAAACAGAAAATAATGTCTGTTTATTTCAAATGTATAAATTTGTGCTTTTCTCTCCAGTGTGAAATTACATAAGCAAAACAAGATAAGGTTCTTACGTAAAGACTTCGGTTCCCCAGCCTGCAGTCAGAGTGAAAAGGCGTGGCCCCAGGTCACGAGCGGGATTTATTGCAGCTCCACAGTTAGCTGACATGGACATGGAGATCCCGAGGACAATTGTTGCAACTATTGGAGGAATCAGATCAGAAGGAGCGGGGGTGTTCCTCTTTTCCTCCAAAGACAGGATGCATAACATCAGCATCCCAGTCCCCACTACCTGAACAGGAACATTTAAACAGTTTGCTGTAGGTTAGTGAGAAATTAACAAAGCAATGGCTTGATTATGATAAACTCGTACTTGATCAAGGAAACTCCTCCCTAACGTGAGGTACTGGGATGGATACGTTGCAAATATAGATGCTGTTTCATTTGGGCCATGAACAGTCAAAACGCCTTCACCAAACTCCATTATAGCATCTGCAACAGAAACATTTTTTGATATCTGGGAAAAAAAATTAACTGCAAACATTGTCTCAATAAAAATATTTTCTGATTTGAATGCAAACAAACCAATTCTGACATTTCAGAATTGCCTTATGTAAAGTATCTCAAGTTACTCCATGAAGTAGGAGATTGCAAAAATGTTGGTGTATTGAAAACCTCTGCCAATATTTTTCACTTTCTAATGTGTATCTTGAAATTTCTTTCATTTGTCTAATTTAGCATTTAGGCTAATTTAGGCTCTTATCACCATGGAGGGCAATGGGAGAACAATTTTCTCTAAGGCAATCTGCATTTAAAGATATTGAAATGAAATGAGAAGCAATAGACTCCTGAACAAAGCACATCCACAACATTGTGAGATGTAGGATTTCATGTCGGCTGACATGGTTCTAGTACTGTATACTTTGTAGACCTTTAAAATCACTGTTGCAGACAGATTTGGGCTGGTACAACTATTGGGCTGCACTTCAGGACGTTGGAGTAGCGTCAAAGCAGAATCTGGCCCAGTTAAACCTGTTCAGGGTTGTTGGTTCTGAGCTTGATTACAATAGACACAATCTCCCAGGCAGTGGCAGGTACCGCACATCAGATGGAGAAAGAATGAGTTCAGACTCTTTCTTTAGA
Organism: Xiphophorus maculatus; assembly: GCF_002775205.1. Taxonomy (NCBI): domain Eukaryota; kingdom Metazoa; phylum Chordata; class Actinopteri; order Cyprinodontiformes; family Poeciliidae; genus Xiphophorus; species Xiphophorus maculatus. The sequence goes on from NC_036445.1 coordinate 17,484,085, forward strand.
GATCACTGAGATTAGATTAGCCCACGTAGACATTAGAGTAACCAGAATGAAATCCAGAGTTGATTGAGCCTCTGGACAATTTTTAAATTCAAGATTTTGTTTGGTCAATCTGTTTTTTAGAATTTTTATGACAGTTTCTGTGTCCCTATTTCAACCATCTACTTCAAGAATCTATCATTTAACTATGTCAGTTACTGAATTTAGAGAATTTTCTTGAAGGACTATTTTGGTTCAGTACTGGTTTGTTGGCATTGATATTGCTTGTAATAAATCAGTTCAGGTGTGTATGAAGACATTCCAGTGATTATACAAAGACCAACCGTAGTAAACCACGTAGACCAGCGCTGATGCCACATATGCCCCCAGCACTTGGGAGAGGCAGTATGGTACCAGCCTTCCCCACTTCACCTTCCTCAAGATACAGAAACTTAGAGTCACTGCGGGGTTCAGATGGGCTCCTGAGGGTGAAATGTAGGAGAACAAAAAGTGAAAAAGAAATGTATGAGAATCTGATGGTTTATTAGATGATCTACACAAGATAAATAAGTCAATCAAAAGAAAGCTCTTAAAAACTTAATGACTCTTTTTTTAAAGATCTTCAGTGATACATTTGAGGAGTAAAAGCAAGAAATTTCTTCCTGTTGATTATCAGGTGAGGAACTTGAATTTCCACTGTGCAGCTGGTTATAGAAGTGATATTTTAATAACTTTACACATCAGCCAAGTTAAATAGTGATGGCACATGTTAGTTTGTGATATATTTTACCTGAGATCCCCTTGGTCAGGTACATTGCTGACATCACCCCCACAGAGAAGGACATGTTGATCGACAGATACTGGCCTTTGGTCTCTCGGCTGGATTTTACCTGCGCTGCTGCAGAGCAACCAAATAGCTGTATGGTACACAGAGAGAGGAGCTGAAAATGGTTGGAGGCAAAGTTATGTTTCAAAGCCCAGGTTAGGAATTATTATGAGGGGAAAACGTGATTTCAATATTACTGCTGTGCAGCTGAGATAAGTGAAATGGTTGCCTTTTACACAACATTAGGCCACCCTTAATTTAAAAAGCTGCAATAATATATCGTTTCTGACCACCATGAAGCATAAATATGTGAAGACAGATTAATGCTACAGTGAGTTTAACTTGAGCACTGAGTTTTTAAAAACAAATTATCCAAAATACTCCAGATTGGTCTGGTGTGAAACAGTACTTTGCACACTGCCAAACACAGTTGTGATGATGTGGTTCTGTGTCTTCCCCAGAAGCTCCGACATCTTGTAAAAGTGCGTGGCATTATGATCTTTAAAATACCAAGAGATATTAATAAAGGTCATGGCCCATATTCTCAAAACATCCTAATACTAAAAGTAGCGCTTAGTGACATCGTTTTAGGAAACATCTTGAAATATCTGTAATTCTAAGATTTTTCTGTAGAGAATATAAAAGTAAAATAAAAGTTATTCACAAAGTTACCCTTTAAGAGCTCCTAAAGAGACAAAATGCTAGGAGTAACGAGGAGTTTGTTTTTTTTCATGAACCTAAGAATGTCTTAAGCAGAGAAGACAGGAGAAATCACTCCAATTCTGTCCCGTTTCTTTTTCCTTCCTGTACCTCCAGATTTTAAAACGATCGTTTTGCCAGATCAAATAAGTTTGTAAAAGCAGGCAATCATGGTGAACTGCTGACAGCTGTTAATATCACATTAATATCAAATATATGATATAATAAAATGACAGACAACATGTTGATGCCGTGTGGCAATTAATTCAATTTTACATAGTTTTTTCATTATGATACACGTTTCTTAATCCAGGCTACATATATGATTGGTTAATTTCTATTAATTGCTCACTAGTCATATATATATGTGTTTTTTATGTCTCATTTTGTTTTGTGTATCAACTCAACCATTCCCTTTAAGATGGCATCACACCTACCTACAGCAAATGCTGCAATTATTGAAAGCTGTTTATGAATTAGTTACCAATTATTCTCTAGGATAAAAGCAAATGAAAGCAGCTGAATAGTTATTTAAAGATTTAAGAAATATTAATACATCTCAGGTGTTACTCACCAGCAAGACAAATGTTCCCAGGAACTCAGCCATACATTCTCGGACCAAGGGACTCCTCAGCATACGCAGCTTCATCGTGACTTGACTGTCCTGAATCGCTTGTCTCCACTTGAGAATCAGAGGATGTGCGGACTGTATCACTCGCCTCTCCTGGTTTGCCTTAAAGCCCCACTGAGTTGGATAAACACTAAGGGCTATAACTTAGTTATTAACCGCGGAGGACTCGCTGTCACAGATAATGTGATTTACTGCTTCTGTTAGAGGTTGCTCATTTGAACAGAGTCCATAAATTTTCAGATAATAGAACGGACCTCAAAGAGGCTGTTTAAGCCACATGGTGTTTATCTTGGAAAATAAAACTTTTGCTTATTTACTGGGAATAAGCAAAAGTGATAATGAATGAACTGATAATGAAGGTTTCTGAGCAAGTGTTATGGAACAGATAACGGAGTTTTCAGTGAAGATGATTTTTCTTCTCTTTCCAACCAAAAGAGAAGAAATATATATTTTATACTCCATTAATATATAAAAAATACTCCATTAATGTATAATGGAGTATATTTTTTTATTTGAACCAGGTTTGATTTAGGGACAGATGTACCAATTAACCAGAAATGGGAGAAACTTAGAGAAACTCCCTACAGGAGAGAGATGGGTGGAAGGCACTGTGTACGTGACTGATAAGATATAAAAGGAGAATAAAAGTTTCATTTCTTCTTCCTTCTTTTTTTTTGCTTTTCCTCAGACGCTGATATTTACTCTGATTTTCTAAATAAAATATCTAAAGACAAATGCATATTTCTCTGATTATCAGTGTATCGATCTTGTAAAAAAAAAAAAAAAAATCCTAAACATGTTTTACAACCTGTCAGCAAATTTCTTGATATTATAGAAGTGAGACAAAAAAATTAGTACACAGATTTTTTTCCCCTTACATCATTGAATGTGAGATAGAACTTGCAAATTTAATATATAATGGAGTATTTTCTATTTATTGACCATTTTCTTGTTAGGCATAAACTGTGCATATAAACAGGTCAGAAACACAAACATTTTAATTTGATAACTTTTATTGACTCAGGGATGTACAATATCTAAAATTCATCTTTACTTTCTTTTAAAACATATGAATACATGAATGCTTTAAATTCAGATTTTCTAAGATTATTTTAGAGCAGGAAAATGATTTACATCAATATAGTTTACATGAATTTACATCAGTGAATGTAAATTCATGTAAGGGGGGCTGCACAGTGGCACAGTTGATGGCACTGTTACCTTGCAGCAAGAATGTCCTGGGTTCGATTCCCAGCCCAGGGTCTCTCCGGGTACTCCGGCTTCCTTCCACAGTCCAAAAACATGACTGTTCCTAGGTGTGAGTGTGTATGGTTGTGTGACAGACTGGCGACCTGTCCAGGGTGACCCTGCCTCTCGCCCGGAACGTTAGCTGGAGATTGGCACCAGCACCCCTCCCGATCCCACTAGGGACAAGGGTGTTAGAAAATGGATGGATGGATGGATGTATGATAGAAACAATAACCACATAACTGTCTAGCTGAACTCTGAACTCCTCTAACACTGCTTAGTTGCTTATCTGTACAGTTTGTTCTTATCATTAGACTCTCATGATGTGGAAGACCTAAAGAGCAGCTGATTACATGCTTTTGAAATATTGATATTTTTGGCAAGTGAAGAAAAAGAAAATACACAAAATGTGCTTATAAAGCAATAAGGTAATACCAGGTAAACCTGCTCACTGTGTAAGCCCAAAGAGGGCTTTTCTGCACAATTGAAAACTGTTGGTTTCCAGCTAAATTACAAAGGATTTATGTCAAATTACAGGTAAGGTTTCTACAATACACTGACCATGATCTGACTTCTTTTGTCACTATAACCTGCATTTTGTACAGACCATAAATTAGATTAACTGAAACATCAATCAACACAATTTCTTAAAAGAAAAAAAATCTTACACATCATACAAATAAGTGCATATTAATTGTTACACCATTCTTTGTCAGCATTGTCTCCACTATTGTTAAAATCATTAGTTCCAACAAAACATCCAAATGAAATCAGTTTTCAAAACTTGAAGTGACAATGTAAAAATTTAAATTGTGAAGAATATAGCACTCTTAATTCTTTGTATACATTTATTTAACCACAGCTATCATACTTTGAATAAATCTTATGGACAAGGAAGAAAGATTATATGTGTCTTTACAAACCTGTCTTAACACAATATGCAATGGCATGTGTAATTACACAAAGGCATGCAAAAAGGTCTATAAAAAACCTTATTTGAACAAAAATCAACCTGTCAGTTGCACACATTCACAGCAACTTTAATTGTAATTTGAAAATTATATATCTTCAAGGAAGAAATGACTGGTTGTGCAAATATGATTGATTTCTCCGCGTTAAAACAAAGGAAAAACAAATGCAGCAATATAAACCTCTCAATGACCTTTAGAAAAAGTTGTACTTGTATAAAATATGCTTGTAGAAGATGAGTTCTAGTTTAGTCTTTCTCTATTTTAGACATACTAACATACAGTATGAACATCTGGGAGATGTTGGAGTGCCAATTTAAAAAACGTTTGGGATTAACCTTTAAGATCTGCTTGCAGCTGCATATTCACATTCACATTCACATATTCAGAACTGAGGGAAAATGCAGTGCCTCTCTATCAGATAACCTGCTCCCTCTGTCGGCAACAAACGTGGTGCACCTAACACAAGAGGGAACCAAGTCCTGACTTTCTGCACACACAAAGAATGCAATATAATAAACACTCCGGGCTTAACCAGGAGATAAAAAGAAACTTGTTGGTTTATGCAACTGGTGCTCTGACATGTTGGAAGAAGAGGGGGGCAACTGGGAGCATGAAATTAATTAAAATGTCTTGTTATTCGTTAAAAAAATATAAATTTTGTCACATCTAAAGAAGCTTATATGACATCTTCCAGGGAAGACTCTGTGACACAAGCTTGTATGACTCAACAAGATATTATTTCAAACAAGCCCACTATATATTTTTGCTTGAGGCAAGAAGAATCTAAGGGTCAAATTGTAGAAATTATCTTCTTCTCAGATCTACTTGTAGCCTGCAGATAGCCTCCAATGTTTGGTTTTGTTACCAAACATTGGAGGCACATAAGCCCACTCTCTATGCAGAGCTCTGTGTGAAGGTCAAAATAAGGCTTGGAGATCTGTGGTTGTTGACTTTGCAGAAACTTTCAGCTTTTTTACACCACAGCATCTGTTGACCCCACTCTACAATTTTAAGTGGCCAGCCACTTTGTGGCTGAGTTGCCATCTAACTCAACTGCTACCACTGATATTTTACTGTGGAATATGTAGTTGCAGAAAATTTAACAGCAGAACATATTGCACAGGTAGTCAATAAGAAATATTTTAGCTTTTGTTGAGTATAAAGGAACAGTGCAATCCCACATCACCATTTGTAATACTGGTTTTGTCACATAAGATCAGCCAGAGAACATAAACGTGGGGTGATGCTGTTGGCATTGAGCTGAAACATGACACTGGTCTTGTTTCTTTTAAAATAATAATAATTAAAAAAAAGATTACGAGTAAATAGCACCAAGTGGCTGCAGTTTCAAAAATGGAGCCTTGTGGTAGTCCATAGAAGTAGAGTCACTGAAGCATTTAGTACTGAAGAGTCTCAGTACCAATAATCACCACTAAACAAATGTCCTGTGCGTCTCCTGACTGGTCGGTTTTCATGTTGGTTTGAGTTCTGGTTTTGCACTATGGTTTAAATGCAGTTTAGTTTTCTTGGTTTCTGTTTTCCTCAGTGGCCTCTGGCTCCAGCTCCATTTACAGCTACAACCCAACTGTAGGATAAAACTTGTTCAACTGTGTAGAACTTTACAAATTGCAATCGGACTTCTCTGCACTTATATTGTCTAGTTTCCTCTTTCTATCCATTCTGTCTCTTTCTAGTCTGATTTTCTCAGCCGGTTTTGTTTTGTTTGACAGTAATTCTAAGAATTCAGTAATTTGTTCTAGTAACCTGTTTTCGCTTCAGATGGGATTACTTTGGTTTATGCTGGAGTGTATTTTACAGTTTTTTTTGTAAAAGACAGCAGCTTTTTGTTAACATATTACAGTAATTTACTATTATTTGTTCAGATTAAGATGAATTTTTGATGCAACCGACGCATATTGAACTGCAACTTTCAATTGTGGAGAAGTACAGAGTTAAACTGTTATGTTACCTCAGCAAATTTTCAGTAGTTTTGAAATAGGATTAACGCAGTTCATTGAGAACTCAGGAAATGATTGTGTTTAACCTGCAGAGCTAAATAATTCATCTTTATAAAATATCACCAACCAACTAGGATGAACAATTAGTAGTTATTTGCTTTGGCATGAAGGCTTAAAGGACTCTTACTAACATTTAGTAATTAAAAATATGTTTACTTTGGTTCCTCTCCTTTTTCCCACATAGCGACGGACGGCTTGATGCTCCCACTGAACAGATTTTAGGGTGACTCTCCTGCGGTTCATCAGGCAGCTGCCATTCGATGAAGATCAAATACAAAGAAGTGCCTGTAAGAGCCCCAATAATCGGAGCCACAATCGGTACCCAGAACCAGTAGTTGTAACACCTGAGGAGAAATAATAAAATTACAAATATTCAAGATTTAAATGTTTGGCAGGTGGCAAGACATTATCAGTGTTGTAAACTAAGACAAATCTAAATGTCGATGGGACAAACATTTTATTGAAAGGCTAAAGACTGAATATTGCTGTATGGGATCTAAAAAAAAATCACAATCAGCCTTTCTATAGATTTTCAAAGCATATTAGTCAATTTAAAATTGACTTTTCTGATATAACAAGACTTTTGAGACATGCTCTGAAAAATTAAATCGGCACTCCGATTTATTTTCTTTTTTTTCTTGACCTAAGAAAATTACTTTAACAATATCCATATGAAATGGATGTGTGGGCTGTCACTGGTGGAAAAGGGATAAATTGCAGTAATCATCTTCCTACATACCCTTTCCAGTCCAGGCAATAATCACTTTTTAATAATCACTTGTTAAACTGAACTACAAATAAAATGACAAGAGCAGCCGCTTCTCTTTGCAAGTGTTGTAAATAATGAGTCAGCAGTGAAAAGCCACACCTAAAAGCTTTTTGGAGTTTTGCCCTGAAACTGAAGAGTCAACGCACGCCGCCTTGAGCAGATAATATCTGCTGAGTCAGGTATTTGTGGAGCAAGGCTCTTAAAATCCTATTCACAGCTTGTGTTGTGGAACAAACAACAGATTCTTATCAGGTGTTGTGTAAAACTCATCTTTCATCTTTCTCATCTTTCATCTTTCTCATCTTTCAGATCGCAACTACAGAGCAAAGATTTCCTAGAAATTTGTTAAGATATTCAGTCATTCTTCAGTTGTCTGACTGCTGAATTAGAGGTGAATGAGCAACGCAGGACCGTGTTCTTACGTAAAGACTTCGGTTCCCCAGCCTGCAGTCAGCGTGAGGAGACGTGGCCCCAGGTCTCGAGCGGGATTTAAAGCAGCGCCACAGTTAGCCGACATGGACATGATGATGCCGAGCACGATGCCTGCAACTATGGGAGCAATCAGATCAGGAGGAGCAGGGGTGTTCCTCTTTTCGGTCAAACTCAGGAGGCACAGCAGCAGCGTTCCAGTGCCCACCACCTGATCAAATTAAGATTTTAGAATCAATAAAAGTTTCAGTCAAAGGTTATCTACTGAAGAACAGTTTTCATCTTGATAAACACTGACTTGGTCCAGAAAGCCCTTTCCTAATGGGAGGTACTCAGATGGATAAGTGGCAAATATAGATGCTGTTTCGTTTGGCCCATAGACGGTCAACACGCCTCCACTAAACTCCATTATAGCATCTGCAGAAAAAAAAGAACAGGTTTAACAAGAGACAAAATGATTAGGTTTATGTCTTACTTTTCTGAATATTATTACAACCTCTGCGCTGAATGCCTTAGTATTATTTTGAAAAATAAATTAAACATTCTTTATTATTTTAACAAATTTTTAATCTCTGCAGGTGTTTTATTTGATCCCTTAAGTCCTGTTTTAAATCCTGTAGCTCCAGTAACTATCAGATTATTTAAACCTGATCCCTTCAGACTTACTCCAGTCTGCTGCAGACGTTCACAGCACAGAAAAAACATTGTGATCAAAAAAGCAGCTAGTCCAGAAAATCCTTGCTTTATTAAAATGGCAGCCCACTTTATTGCTGAGCAACTGTCCCACGGTTTTAACTAAAGCCTTTAACATGACAAGACTCCCCAAATTTAGGAGTTTTCTTTTTTCTTCCTTTTCTATAAAGAGGTGAAGTTTGGGGTCGGCATATTTTAAACCAATTTCAAAATTGTGTCCTCGGTTTAGAAAGCAACACATTACTGTTATTGCTGCTGTTGACATTTTAAATAATATTACCCAGGCATTGTAAAAAATACAGTGCTGTCATTTTTATTGATCTGTCTAAGCAATGCCAAGCAATAAAACAATTTTAATATATTACCATGGAACCAACATTATGACTGATAATGTGGCCGATCAGATAATTTGTGGGTCACCATTTTTTAAATGTTTTCACATGATAGAGAGGCAATTATGATCTGATTTGCCTTATTTTATGTTTTTACTGAAACATATTTTCACTCTTATACAATTTTGCTAATGGTTTTTGTACATTAATCTACTGCTCATTCAGGATGGGCCCATTTTTTACTTATTTACTTGTAATCCACAATTAAGTTTATTTGTGGTGAGAAATGAGCTCATTTATTTATTTTATTTAGTAAATTATTTCAAATTTATCAAATGTTCTGCATGTTTTCTATATTATTCTATTTTTATATAACTGATTGGTTTAGCTTTATCTTTATTTCTTCTGTGCTTAAAATAAAAAGCTGTCAACATATCTGACAGGTCCTGCAGGAACACATACAGTAATAGCAGAAAGACAAACCGTAGTAGAGCAAATAGACCAGTGCTGCTCCCACATACGCCCCAAAGATCTGTGACACACAATAGGGCAACAGCTGTCCCCACCGCAGCTTCCCCAAAATACAGAAACTCAGAGACACCGCGGGGTTCAGGTGGGCACCTGGGAGAAATAAAGACATAGATACTTATAATGCAAAACCAAACTTCAAATGTCACTGATGCATTTTGAACAGAGGCTCAAATCAGTTAATGCACTAAAAGTCAATGTTCTTATCCTTCTGCTTATCAGCAATTAATTCTCACTTTCATTTTCTGTAATGCATTAACCACATGAGTTTACTCATTAAACACAGAGAACATTCTGTGAATATTGTAGCTGGCCTTCAATTTTTACCTGAGATCCCCTTGGTGAGATACGTGGCTGACATAACTCCCATGGCCCAAGACAGGTGGATCGACAGAGTTTGGCCTTTAGTCTCTCTGCTGGTTTTTACCTGCGCTGCTGCTGATAAGCCAAAGAGCTTCATAACACACACACACAAACACAAACAGAGACATCTTAGGTTTAAATTAAAAGAAACTCTCCATTCACTGTGAAGAATATGAAGGTTGTCATAGGTAGACGTACATTTTGCTGCAACATTCTTAGAAGCCATTTACTCATCTACAGGTATAAATTGATAAGAAAAAAGTAAATTCAGTTAAAATTGTTCTAGGCCAAAATGGTGTTAGAAATAGATATTTCTTGTAGGGATATATTTTTGTAAAACATTAGTATCTGCCCTCATAAATAGGATTCTGGAAGAAAAAACAACAACAAGAAAAAATGCTTGTAAACTTAATGGAAATAAGTTTACCATTAAACTTATTTTAATGTAAACTTAAATAAGTTTACATTAAAATGTAAACTTTTATGTTTACATGTTCCAAGGAGCATGTAATGTAATGTTGGAGCAGTATTCTTAGAAATACTGAAGCTGGTGTAGCTCCAGAGTGGTCTAATAAAATATTAATGACTTTGTTGTAAAAATATTACGTCCTTAAAGTTCCTGTAATAATTATTGATCTAATACATTTGGCAACCAAGTGAAGGATATCAAAAACAAGATAAGAAACACTATAAATCCAGTGATTACAGGTTGGAGATAAAATCGCCAAGGTTGGATCTGATAGAACAACAGTCCTAAATATTTTTTTAAAATTCCTTTAAAACTCAATATAAAAATAAGCATAAAAATCTGAATTCTAAACAACGAACTTTAGAATATTTATCTAAACATTTAAAGCCCTTCATATATCTAAATCTGGTGAATGCTCTATGCTTATGGAGCATTTATAGTCACATAACTACTCAGTGGTTTTACATAAGAGCCACTTTAACCCAGTCACAGTCTAAATGCTCAAACATTCACTCACCATTATGTAGATCTGGAGGCCCAAGAGCATCAGCATATGATGGGAGGAACTGCATTTTATGTGGTATTTGAACTACCAATTAAAAGAAGCAATGCACTACTGCACATAAATATACCTCTGCAAACTATCACAATTGATGCAAATACACACCAAAGTCTTTTCATGACATGTTAAGGTCTTTGTCTGAGCTTCCTGCACATTTAAAATAGATTAAATTGCTTTAACTGGTATTTTAAACTAGTAATGATCTTAGTCCAACTTATTGTTTTCTGATTTGCTTTTACAGGCCCCTGAAAAGGTTTGGAAAAGGTCGTCTGTTGATACCTAAACTAAGAATTAAAACCTATGGGGAGACACATGAAGACCTGAGGACAACTTAGACGGTCTAAAAAGCAAACTAAGGACACATCAATGTAGAGTTAGGCCTTTTTTAAATAGTGCTACATTTTCTCAATATCTCATTCTTTTAAGCCATTTCACATTTCTTTTTATTTAGTTTGGTTCCTGTCTGTTTGTAACTTTTATAAAGCACTTTAGCTAAACTCATCTGTATGAAATGTTCAGCTAGAATGCTGCTGACAATTTAGGGCTGGTGTAACAGTCATTACACCAGCCCTAAATTAACAAAACATCTATAATTTTTTGCCACAGGATATATTTCTAAATCTGATCATATGTCTACAAGGCACGGAATGGTATTGAGTTTAACTAGATATAATAGTAACTTGTCAAGTATGAACCTTACACATGACTATGTGTAAGGTTATGTAGACTAGTTTTCTCAGTTGTCTTGGGACCAAAACTAAATCAGGAAGGAAGCATTCAGGAAGTAATTACTCCATAAAACCCTGAGATGTGCAGAAACTGTCGCCTACTTTAAATGAGGACTAAAAACATGACTGGTTACTCCAGTCATCCATAGAAATTAAAAGCCTATTTTATCAATTTTTGTGTATCTGTTTTAAATGAGCAATTTCCTTATTGTTTGTTTATATTCAATACCCACATTTTAATGTAATTCTTTAGAAAGTTCTTGTGTCTAGTCTTTTTATAAGAGGATTTTTAAATGTATTTTCTCAAATCCCCTGCAAAACAAATTAAGCTACCTTGTGAAAGTTTGGATTTTAACCTTTTCAAGTCCTGATTTTTTTATTTTAAATCTTAACTTGAATTCACTTTGACAAGGAAAAATCAATAAAATGCAACAGTTAAATGTTTCATAAATTCGTTTTGCAAAGCTGCAGGAAAATGATTGGCTTTTCTCATAAATTGTACAGTTTTGGTTGAAAGCCAGACAAGCATGCTCTCATTGTTTTTAAGACGTATTTCAAGGATGAATTAAAACTTTCGTGTAACTTACAAGCAAGACGAATGTTCCCAAGAACTCAGCCATGCATTGTCGGATCAGAGCGCTCCTCACTCTCAGCGAACGTGAATTGAGCATGGTTGGATTGGAGTCACTTGGATTGGAGCACTCTTCACCTTTACTTCTGACTAAATCTGCTCAGGAGTTTGATGTGATCTGTTTTAGTGAATACAGGGTCGTGTTGGGAATAAATGAGTGCCTAACATGAGTGTCTAAAGATGCTCTCCCTCTGTGGCCTACGTCTCTTCAGGTTCACCCTGCAGCTCTGCAGAATCAGACAAACACAAGAGGATTTTCTGCCGCATATAACATGATGTGTTACATCTATTAGGGGTTGCTTACATGAAGACAGGCCATAAAAACATATAATCAGAGAGCTGTAAAAGAGTGAAATGAACCATTGGAGCATTTTTAAAACCTATCAAAGGTTTTCTTCAATTACACAGAACAAAGAAGAATTAGTACCAATCAAATCAAGCAAAATTTCAAAACCTACTAAAGATTCAAGACAATGTGCAATCCCAAAGATACAGATGGAGTGCATCATACCAAAATAAATGTTTGCATTGTGCAAGTTACATAAGCACAGAGATTTATACTATGTCCTGACTGCACTCATTATAACTCATGGTGAAAGTTTTTAATCCTTGAAATTAATTAGTTTGCTGTGATAATAGTTTGCATACAAATGGTTATTAAATACAAACATAATATCTTTAGAACAACAAATATGTCTTTATGAAGTGAATTTGACTGCACTATTGGTTCAAGTCGACATGACAGTAATATATTTGAATCTGCTCATATATGAAACAACTGCACTGACAAGATTTGATTCACGTATTTCTGTATACCTAGATATGAATGGAATTAATTTGTTCTACAAATTACCAAGAGAGACACTTCTAGGATCTGGTTGTGATCTGTTATCGTCTAGTGTGATATTAAGCTGCAGATGATAAAACACTCTCATCACAACGAACGTTGTCATCATGACCGCCTGCTGAACCCAGGACTGTTACATAACCCTAATAATTTACTTGCTTTATCAAAGTTTTATTGCTATTGATTTTCACCATCAGAGGTGCTTTAAATGAGAACAAGCAACAGATAAGATAGACGATTCTATGACGAATCAATTCGATCCTGCTTTCTGCAAGGATGAAAATGCCTGATCATACGTTTCAGTAATTTTCATCTTAATTGCAATCTTTTATTTTTTTAACAGTTAATCCTTGGCATCATGTCTGCACAACATATTTTTATTTATTTAATTCAAATTTCATAAAATTAGGTTTGCAACGGTATTCACATTGCATACCGTATGCTTACCCGGTCATATTTACCATAATCCGCTATTCTGCAGATGATACTCTGATTTGTGTCTTTTTGACTTGATAACTTGTCATTTATTACTTTCTTCCTAAGGAGAACGTATACAAGTCTTGCGTTTGAGTTTTGCATCATTGACAACTGATCTCCAGACCTAGGCACAAGTAAAACCCACTTTTAGATTTTACTTTTAATAAATATCATCTAAATCAATTCCACACATTGGTTTATTTCAACAGTTATTTCCTGTCAAATTTCATGACTGATCTACTGGTAAAGAAAACACAATATTCAGTCAAATTAGAATAAAAAGGATTGTTAATACAAAATTGTCCGCTTTCTGAAAATGTTCTGTGAAGGTTCTGCTTTTAGTACTTGTTTTGGGCTCCTTTTGCATGAATTACTGTTTCAATGAAGTTGACCTGGAGGCGGTCCACCTGCTGCACCACAACTCTGCTTTCTTTAATTTCAGCCTACAGCTGATCTACATTGTTGAATTGGATGTGTCTCATCTTTCAAGTGGCTATATCTCATAGCCGTAAGGATCTGGGTGAGGTCAGCATGCTGGCCAATCAGGCATAGTGACACTGTGGTCATTAAATCAGGTATTAATATGTGTCACATGTTTGACAATGTGATCAGGTACAAAGTCCCGTTGATAAATAGAGCATCTCCATAAAGCTCGTCACTAGGGAAGAATGAAGTGCTCTAAAATTTCCCGACTGGTGGCTCTGCTGATTTTGGACTTGACTTGATACAAGCATCTTCAGCACCGAGGGTTTGTTTGATTTCATAACCAAATCCTTCATTATGCTTCTCCACAAAACTCTCCCTAAGCTGTTTGCTGTGTTCTTCATGCTGTTGTTTGTTCACCAATTCCTCCTAACAAACCTCTGTAACCTTCACTGAATAAATGAATTTCTACACAAATTAAAGTGAAAAGGGAAGCTCTCTTTTGGGCCACTTTATCGTATTGGATTCTATTTAGAAGGATCAGAGTAAAGAGGCATGAATATAAACACGTCACACATTTTAACGTTTTTTTTATGTAAATAAAAAAAGATTCCTTTAATTATCCAGGACTCTGTTGGTCAATTACATACAATTTCATTAAAACCAGCAACCGTTTTTGTATCTTATGTCACTTTGTATGTTTTACTGGATTTGATATTTTATGGTTTATCACAGTCGTTGTCAGATACTGTTATCTTCTCTTTATTACAAAAGGAAGCCTGTGCAAATAGTCACGTCTACCTCTAAGGGTTTTACTTTAACAGAAAATAAAGCTGTTTCAAGTTCCCTTTTTTAAATAAATATGATCAGTATGAGGCCATGCCTCAGTTAATTCAGAATGTACATGAAGATTACATGCAGCGATGTTTTACAGCTTGTACTTTTTTAAAACTCCAGTTGAACTTAGTAATGTTGATATCTCTAGTATTTGTACGTTTAACGCAAAAATGTCCTTACCTTTAATTCTATCTCTGTCTTAACATTTCTCTGCCACGTTATCTTTACACAGTTCAAACAAAGACTGAGCCTCTGCCTTTCAAAGTTTTCGATCAATAAGTTGAACTATCTGATCTTAAAGGGACAGAAACTAAAACAGTGTTAAAGAGAAACAGACAAGAATACTGCAAAAATGTACAGTATAAAAATATAAAGTACTTTTTTAAAGTATCGTTTTCTCCCTTTAACAAACCCTCAAAAATTATTAAAAAGTCAGAAGAAATATTTCATAAGCATTTTAAAATTATAATTGTGTTACAAACATTAACCCATATGTCAATCAAAATAAAGCAGGTTAATAGTCCTCTCTCTCTAGTAAAACTAAGAATACTTAATTTAATGAAAATATCTATTTATTAAAAATACATCAAAATAAAAGCAGTTATTCACAATAAAACACATTGGGTAAAATACATTGTCAGATTTTTACATATTGACAACATTTTCTCTTTAAATGTTGGTTGGTTTTATAAATGTGTAACACATTGATACAATTTATTACACTAAACATCTCAGGCCTTGAGGTAGATTTACATGAAGACACATAATGGGAAAAGTTTACACCTTTGACCTGGTTTTAGGATTCCTTTGCTCATACCATCATGATGACTGTTTGTTCAACACATTCAAAGTCCCGACGGTTTTATTTTTAAAAGTTATTTTCCATGGCAGGATCCAAAGCCGTCAATTGTACAGCCTCTGAGTTTCTGGTTGGTCCACATTCTTTAAATTGTGAACAAGGTGAAGCATCAGCGCTGTCCTCATAAATGCGTAACTTTAACCGGCCGTCGTAGCACCACCTCCACAGGCCCGGAGGCAAGAGTTTTAATGAAATTCCACACTTCCAGACGTCTCCTCCCCACCACGCTGAAGCCTTGAATTTCTAAAATCTCATCACCAGGGAACATCTTGTCAATAGGACCACCTGAAAGGATAAAAAAAAAAACAACTTTACATACAATTTTATGCCAGTGGCTTTTTCAAAAAAAGATGTAATTGTGGCAATTAAAAGTTTTTTTTAAAAGCCTTACTAGCTTAGCTCATGCTATAAGCAAACAGGCATGGGACTGCTATTTCACTGAGTTTGTCTATTTAATATTTTGAATTAAAGCTGAACAGAAATTCACATATTATCTTTTATATTACACATATAGGGCAAGCTTCTAAATCATTAAAATTTTTAGACCCATATATCTACTGTTGCACAACACAAAAGAAAGAAAAACAAAATACTTCCAACATACTCAATATTTTGACATACATAAAACTGGAAAAACAAATGGTTTGATTGCAGGAGAAAACTACTGACAGATTAATTTGTGTCATCATGATTAAAATGTGAAAATGAACTTTCGCTTATGTCACTGCTCTTACACATACAGTGTAAGGACGTATTTATGTCCTCAGATATGACTACTTTCTGGCTTTTTGGCCACACTTAAATGTTTCAGACCACCAAATCGTACATCAGATAAAGATAACCAGAGTAAATGCAAAATGCAGGGTATTTTTTTTACGATTGGATTTATTAAAGGTAACACCCTCCACGTCAAAATACTTCAATCAATCAAACCACATTTATTGGACAAGTTCAGTATTAGGGGCTGCATAGTAAGTAGCACCACTGTTCCAGAACGCACATGTTCTTCCTGTGCATTTGTGGGCTCTCTTGATGGACTCTGACTTCCAAGAGTGACGGTGACATCCCGTCCAAGAAGTCACAAAAGAAACAAACATGTAAAGTTTTATTTGCATCAGTGAAGGTTAGTGTTCATGAGTTAGCACTAAAAATAGACTGGGAAATGTGTCCCTATAGAGTTTCAAGGACAAAACAACTCAAAACAAACAAAGTTCTGTCTTATTTCTTTTTTAAATATACGATTTTTCTGCACCCAAGGTTTGTAGCAAAATCCTGTGCAGACTGGTGAGGCAAACGTGGAAGTTTTAAGAAGATGTTACAACAACCTTAAAACTAACACAGTATTTCAGAAAAAGAGCATCACAGTCAAACAAGTCGGGAGCTTTATCACCTCTGAACCACGAACAGACGTTCTGTTCTCTACCATAAAAACCTGTGGGAGAATTTTGGTGCTTTGGTTAAAGACTTTCAGCTTAAGCACACTCTGTCTGCGTAGCAGGGCAATGATCAAGGTCAACACTAAATTGCAGCAATGGTTTTGAGGTCAAAGTCCAGACTTGTCCAAACTGGAATCTAATTGAGATGCTGTGGCACAAAGCAAAGCTAGAAACCTGACAAGCTGGTGTTTACTTATAAAATCACAAGGTATACCCCTCTCATAATAATGCATAAAGTTGCAAACCTTTTTAGGTTTTCTTAAAGACTTATGGATCTATAAGACATGGCTGACTGTGTCTCTTACTTCTGAAACAAATTCTTAAATAATTTGATTTATGATATCATTTTCTCCATATGACCACAACTTACAGAGAGCTGTTATACAGCAATATAATATAATATAATATAATGTAACATAATGTAATAAAATATAATGTAATGTAATATGGTATGATGAAATTGAGGAACTTGCTAATAGTTTTTATTTAATAAGTGATATTGGTCTATTCCGCATAAATGGCACATATAGTGTTTTTGTTGTTCTTACCCCGGAAGATCTTCTGGACGGTGAGTGGTTTGTTCCCTAGATTGGACCCTACACCTCCCATCAGGCTGAAACCCAGATCCACGCTGTTCTTCTCGAGTTGGATGCACACACGCTGGCCTTTAAAGTGTAAAAATTCACACATTGTACTTAACTTTAAGTTCCAATGTCAAAGACTTGCATGTTTAGACTCTTTGTAAAGCATTGCCTCTCACCTGTCTCATACTGAGTCTCTGACTGACTGAGGTCACCTTTCCTCAAGACCACCACTGCCATCTCTCTACTCTTCGCCCTTTTGAGGGTCCTCAGAGCCTCCAAGTGAGTACTTTTTGAAAAAGCAGTGCCGTTAATGGACAAAACATGGTCTCCCTCACTAATCGAACCCTCCTTGGCCGCAACGCCTGAGTTAAAAACCTTGTGAACCTGAAAGCAAAATAATGACACAGCAGAAAAATGAAGACATACAATGTCTTAACATTTACCATACGAGAAAGAGAAATGGGGGGTTTTCTTACAGTGACAGGTTTGTTTTGGTCTACACCCCCTGCCAGACTGAACCCAAGTCCTACTCCCACCTCCTTGTGCAGAACCACTACATGCACATCATCGTAGTCCTGCAAGACAGGCAAAAAAGAGAAAAAAGATTAGTGCCATGACACTTTTCATTCCAAAAACAAATGAAGTTTTGAAGAAAATTGTAAAATTTAAACGCAGAGTCCCTCAAGAAAATGTTAGTCTAACTTGAATGCACTGTCTTAACATTACACGCCTCAGAGTACATTTACACACTCACACAAGCTTTGCATGCATGCCTTGCACATGCTACTGGAATGCAGATGGATCACTTTAGCATTCAGAGCTTTTTACTACAGAGGCCAATAGTTTGGTTGGAAACAAACAAATGGGAAACAATAGTTTCACCTTTCCTTCCTGAAATACACGAGACCAAATGTTTCCTATATGAGAGTACTAGACAGAAATAGTTTAGCTTTCACCACCTAAGAAAATGAAGATTTTTTTTGCCTTAGTTACTGAAGTTGGACACAAACTGCAAATGATAACTGTTTTTTTTTCAGTTATCATTTGTTTAAATCACTGGCATAAAAAGATAATAAAACAATTCTTCAACGTCTATACCTGTAATGTTTCGTCCCCTAGGTTCTTGACTTCCTCTACCAGCTTGTCGAGCTCATCAGTAGGAAGCAGAGAGACACAGGAAAAGGCAGAGACATCTGAGCTAAATGAGGCAGATCGTCGGCCTGGCAGCTGCCAATCGTCGTTGTCATTATCTGATTCGACGTCAGTACCAGAGAAGTTGCACAAGTTTGAAAGACTGATACAGCAGGAGTGTGAGAAAAAAACAAGTAAGTCACTTTAACTACAACTTCCATGAAACAAGAAATCCAATAATTCAAACATAAGCTACCTGAGGCTGAAACTCCTGTTTTCTGACTGGCTCATGTTGCTGGTTATGGTCACCGAGGAATCCCCAGAGTCTGAGTCGTTTGAATCATCATCCTTCTGTGTGCTGTCATCATCATCCTCACACTCCCCCATGTATTCGTTCCAGTTTTTGTACTCTGGGTCCAGGCCGGCTATCCATGCATTCAGATCCAATAGCTGTTTCCTCCCTGTAGGTAATTCTGCTTTTACATTTGAATAGACGACATCCGACAAGTTGTTTTGGTAAGAAATGTCAGGAGGGAGATCTAGGGACTCATTATCTTTAGTTTTTTCTTTGTCTGTTAAGAAAACGTCCGACTTGCTGGTCTGGGAAAAATCTGGCTCACTGGTCAGGGAGAGAATGACCGGAGGAGAAAGAGTAGAGTCTGTATCTTTAGCTTTGTCTTCTTGTCCAGTGACATGAAGGCTTGTGTTATCTGCAATGGGAAAGAAATCCTCTGGTTCTTGGACAGGTGAAAGAAAAGGTGGGGTGTTCAGAGGGGTGTTTGTCGGAGTCTTGTCATCATCACTAACTGGTGAAAAAATTTGCCACTGTGGCCTTGGCTGCATGTCTGATGTATGTGTTAATGTCACAGTGTCTCTCAAGTTTGAGTCCTCGGAGAAAAGAAATCTGCTGCGCTTTTCCGCTCCTTCATTAAGAGGGATGTGCAAAGTTTTCTTGTGGCTGTAATATTGACCTAAATCTTTGGATAAGTTGTTTTTCCTTCTGTCTAATAAATTACCTGAATCTGTCTCTGACATTCTTGATTTGAATCCAAAGTCAACCAGTGATAAAGACTTCTCTGATGCAAACATCATCCTTTTTTCACTGCTTCCATCTGTCTTCGTCTCCCACTTATAGTTTCGCTCACCTATGTATTTTGCGGACCCACTCTTCTTAACCCCTTCTTGGCGTTGGCAGGGCTGTGCCTGTACAGACATACTTCGCCTTGGGATCTGGAATTCGCTTGCTGCTCTCTGTGTCAGAGCTTCAAATTGACTTATCTTATTTCTCACACTGGCTGAAGAGGGGGCCGACAGAATCTCTGGAAGTTTTTTCCACTCTGGCGATGGCAGGGTGCCCTCACTTGGATTTGCATAAAAAATGCCATCTGCAATTCCACTCCTGGGTTTACTTTGTTGTTTTGTTCCTTCATCTCTTTCTTTGTTGCCCTTCTGGGCTTTACTTATTTCAGTCACGTCTGTTTTTTTGTCTTCTTGGTTGTACCTTCTCTGTGCAAGTATGGATCCTTCAAATGTTTGGGACTGTGCCATGCCAGCTCCAGTCCTGGCAGACCTAATTCGACCTGCAACTGTATTCCTGCTCCTAGCTCTATCCAAGGACTTTGTGCCCATTTCTATCGTCTCCCTCCTGTAACCATCTTCCTCTAAATACTTGCTACTTAACTCTTCTTGCCTACGTGTCCCTGTTGATCTCTCTTTGAGTTTGATTGTCTCAATAGAAGCTAACGTCTCAGAGCTTGGATGATTTTCTTCCTTTGGAGCCCAGATGGTTGTCACTTTTCTCACCGGACTGTAGTCATCACACGATGAGAACCGCCTGGGAAAGGTTCCCCCAACTGTTGTATCACCAGCAGATTCAAAGAGTTTCTGTATGCGTTCTTTGATGCTCTGCCCACCTTGGGGCCCTGACGGACAGTCGAGCCTCGAGGCAGGCCTGGACTCGGTCTTAAATCTGACAGGAAGTGTGTTGGCCTTACCGACTCTGTCTGCAAAGTCTTTGTGATTTACTGAGTGATTGTCTTCAAAGTAAGTAGGACTTGAGGAAGAAGTCCCACCTCTCTGTATTTTCTCAATTTCTGCCCTTTGTTCCTCGAAACCTCTAATTTCTGTTTTACCAAGCAATTTGGGTTCGCCAGCTGTGGTAGTCCTAGATAGACTTCTTGACTTTGACCTCAAGTCTAAACTCATACTTCTGCTTGGCAGGTTGCCTCCCCTTCCCTCTGTCCTGCCCAAGCCATGGAGTGCCAGGCTTCCTCCAACAACAGTCCCACTCTCTTGGGGGTTTCTCTCGACTGCATCACTCTGGTTGATGTCTTTCTGGTAGACAAAACCCAAGTCCTCTTTTGTGTTTAAACAATCGGTGTCATCAGCATTCTCAGCTGTCAGTCGCTTCCTTACCCCTGACCTACGAGTGAGACTGTAGGAAGGAGAGTTAGCTGAGCGGACAGTGAATCGCATACCCGTACTCTCTGGGATATCTTCACTTGTTGAAGGTGGGAGCAAGTCCATTGTTTGAGAGTTAAAAACAGAATTGTTTTTTTTATGAAATTTTGTTTCTCAAAAAGAAAAAAGTAGAAATTGGTGTTTGACAGATCCCAGTCTTTTTGAAGGACTTTTGCAAAAAAGAAAAAAAAGGAAAAAGCTTATTTCAAAAATGAAATTCTCTGGATGTATCCCTAAATGTGGTTGACAATTAGATTGTCTTCTTTGGTTCTTCTTCTGAATTTGTTTTCTGAGACTTCAAATTTCGATTCACAGCTTCAGTGACATACTTCCAGGACCTGCCAAATATAAAAAGGTAAATTTTTAGTGTTCAGTGTTTATTATACATTTTGACGTGTATAGCAGAAACAGTCAAACAGGCTCACAGTGATCAATAAATATAGGATGTAACAGAGATGCTTTTACTAGAGAACAATTGAAGTAGCAAAAATATTGCTTTTTGTAATAGAAAATGACACTTTCCAATGTATGTTTTGGAATGTGTCATTCCAATAAAGTATATAGAATTTGATGTGACAGACCACCCAAACTTGTACATATCTAGGAAGGAGAAGGGAAACGTCTCAATTTCTTTACATTTTCATTTTTATGAATAAAAATATAAAATGCTTGGCAAGCAATTGTATCCTATTCTAAAACCCATAAATAAAATCAAGCAAGAGTCTGCAGCAGTTACCTTATTAATAATGAGAGTCTGTGTATATATAATTTGATTGCAGCACAAATAAAGATGTACTACTAAGATGAGGCTTTTTAAAAACAGTCAGCAAATAGCATCATTACTACCAAGGAGCACATCTAACAGATCCTTTCCTTTATGAAAGAGTTGGAAGACCAAGACCAGTGTTAGAGAAGTCAATACAGCAAACCTGTAGAGTAAACCAAATTTGAATATGTTCATCAACATGAAAAAACTGTGTGGCAGGAAGCATGATGATGGGGATGCTGTTCTTCAGCAGGATGACAAAAACTAGTCAGAGATGGATGGAGCTAAATACAGGGCTACTGAAAGGAAGTTGTATTTTTGTTACAGGACCATAATACAACCAGAGCTACCATTGAATGTTTTAGATTTAAGCATAATCATATGTTTGAATGGCCTAATCAAAGTTCAGATCTAAATCCAAACAGGAAATCTGTGACAAAACTTAAAAACTACTGTTACAGGCTCTCTCTTTTAAGTATGACTAAATTTGAGATATTCTGCCAACAACTTGAAGGGTTTTTTTTTTGTAGAGTTGGAAGAAACGTAACTCAAAAGCAAAAATTATTAAATACACATTAATTCCTGTGCTGGCCAAAATTTTCTGATTTGTATTTGTGAAGAAAACAAAACAACATCTTTTTTTTACTTCCGCTTCATTATTATGTGGAATAATGTGGAAACGGTGTTAGTATTTCAACAAAACTGTAATGTATGAAATTGTGTACATATTAAAGTTGTATGGATATTTTTACAGGCCACTGTAAAAAAAATCTATATCAACTGGTAGGAAAACATAAAAAAACTTAACTTACTTTGAACTTTTCAGTCTTCTAATATTACAATATTTTACTGCTTCACGACATTCTCCTCAAAGTAACATAAAACACCCAATCCTTTACCAGCTCTCTGCTTTCGACACACACCATAATATCTGTTTATACAGCCAACAAGCTCAAGATAACCTGTTGGCTAAACCTGAACCAAAAACTGGAAAAACTCACCTTACAGCAATCCTACTCAGCTAAAAACAATGTTTTGATTCACTACCATAGCACCAGTCTCTATGCAATGTGTATCGGTCTCAGTGAGACAGTCAAACTAATTGAAAAATCTTGTGCTAGTGGATTCATATACTTTAAGCAGACATAGCAACAACAGATAATGACAAAGCCACCCTAATTTCCATACAGGCCACTGAGAGAAAGATAATATTGCTGCCAGACAATGTCTTATCATTGACCTGAGTATAAAGCAGCAACATAACAGGCATTTCCAGCAGGTGAAACTATTCCAGAGCGATGACTGATAAGAAAAAAATCCAATAAATTATTCAAATATAAAGTCTAAAAACCCAAAGCACTATAACTTGTCAAGGTTTGAAGCATTTTAAGCTTATATTTCAGAATGTATTTTCTTAATAATGGACTTCAGAGGTGCTTTCCAGTGTAGGAGAGTCTGAGTGTCAGCTTACAGAAACACCTGTGCTGCAGGCTTCCTAAGCCTCCCATCTGTGTAACCTGGGATAAAACTTTAAACCTGCATTAATATAAAGAAACAAAGTTGCTTATTTACATAAACACCAACTGTACCTTCACAAAACGTGTCCTCTGATCACATCCCAAGCCATCATGTTGGTAGTTGTGGACAGCGCTCAGCGGTGACATCAGCATCTAACTCCTCTCTTTGTTGCTCTTCTCTTTGCTTTGCATGATGGACTGAGTACAGTGACGCAAACCTGCTACACTGGTTTGTCTTCCTGTCTTGGCTCTCTAGCTTCCTCTCAGCTTCTCTCTCTGTCATTCTGTCTCCTCCCACTTTGCCATTGTTTTCCACCCCTCACAGGGTAGCATTCCTAACTGCAGAGTGTAGTCCTCTGCAGAGTAGTCCAAATGCATTTGCTCCATTGCAGATTTCTTCTGATTTTCCACAAGTTATTTAAATGAACTTTGTCATCAACAAACATTTTTTTTCTTAATTGAGGGAAATAAGACATCCAAACAAACTTGAGCTTCTAACCCTAATAATTGGTTCGGAACCCTTGGCGGCAACGACTGCCATCAGCCCTTTGTGTTAAGTGCCAACCAGTTGCTGAGGAATTGATTGTTTAGCCACATTGGAGAGGTTTTAAGCATAGCAACCTGTTTCACACTATGGGATTGCAATTGGATTGAAGTCCAGACTTTAACAAGGCCACACAAATACTGAATGTTGTTATTTGAACCATCCAGAGAAGGACTGTACTTAAATTCAGGTTCAGCCTGTGTGGTTATCTCAGCCAAAATATTTTGCCAGGCAAAAACGATTGGTGTGACAAATGCTTTAAACACCTATTCACCAAAAACATCCTGCATCAAACATGAAGCATCAAGCAGTGTCTGATGCGTTCTGGGAAAATATGATTGGTGCTGTGACTAACGTCTGATTCTTGACCTGTTCAAGCCTTCAGATGTTGACATTTGCACGGGTAAATTGTGTTCTTTCCTTTTGCTTCTATACTCCTCTCCCTCTTTTAAGCACATAACTGCAATAATAAGCACATTGACAGTTACAACTGGATTTTCATTTATTGATCAACTGATATGTCTGTTGGATCGGTCTGATACAATAGTGTTCCAGCAACTTTATGTCATATAGTGTGACAGCAGCTTCTACAGCATCTCACTTGCACCGTATGACACAATCAAGTCCGACATTATTTTTGAAATTTTAAAGTCTATGCTAGGCTTGAGGTCTTTTTCTCCCTTAGGATTTTCTGAATTTATGGTTCTACCAATTGAGAAGCCATATAGATTCTAAAGTAGCAAGTAGCCCCATAATATTGTGTATCTGATATACAATATTATGATGTACTACTGTATATCATTACCACATTTGACTGTCAGCAAAATAACACTGTCTTTTGTTGAAATGCTATTCATTTTTACAACTGAAATACGACACACACCTTCCAAATGTTACACTTTGTTCTAACACTCCACATATTATTTTCTCAAAGATCTTGAGGCTCATCAAGATCCCTTATGGAAAATGTGAGCTGGACCTCACAGTGGGTTTGGCCTCTGAACTCTGCCATATTGACCAGAATATTGAGGCCTACATGTTGTTCTAGGCTCTGTTGTGACCTACCAGTTTGGAAAGTGTCACTTTGTGGATAATGGCTCTTGCTAGAGCCCCAATGCCTGAAGAGGTTTTCTAAATTATTCCACATGGGAACATGCCAATTTTTCTTTGTTTTCAACCTGTTACTGAATTTGTTTAAATTAGAAGAAGAAGAATGTTAGCCTGCTTACTGCGGTCAGGCTAGTTATATTTAAAGGACTTCTTTCTGCAGGTCAAGAAGTAATCAGGTCAGACCTAGGTACTGCTAGGGCAATTCAACCAATTAATAATTAGACTGACAATCTAAAACGTGTATCTGTCACTTTGCTGTTGTTCCACAGAAATTTCCCCATTGTGGGACAATAAAGGACATTTCTATTCTGTGTTTCTTTGATTTCTACTATACTCTATGTAGAGTATAGTAGAGTTTAGCAATTTTTAAATCTGCTCTTAAGACTTACCTTATTCGGTTGGCCTTTGATTCAGTTTGAGATGCTGCTTTTCTGTATTTATCTGGGTATGTTTATGTATTATATAGAGTGTTTTACGTTACTGCATTGTTGGTTTTTATGTGTTTTAATTTTGATTTTTATTTGTTTAATCTTGTGATTGTACAGCACTTTGGTCAGTGGTACTGTTTTAAAGTGCTATATAAATAAACTTGCCTTGCCTTGCCTTGCCTCTATGTACACTTGACAAAGAAGGGTGAACTGTATTTAACCGTGCAAACAACCTTTAAATCTTTAAGGGGCAAATACTTCTTCAAAGGACTGTTTGTGCACACACACCTACCAACTAACTCAGTTCGGTTTGCTATGTTTACTTACAATCTACACATTCTTTAGACACCTTCAACCTATGAAATGTGACATCAGCATTTTAGCCTCCAGAGAAAGGAGAAGCAATTGTGACACTTGTGTGAAATGTGCATGATTGGCATTTCCCACAAGACGATGATAATTACATCCACCTCGACACAATGTGAACAAAAGCAGAATCAATATATGAAAACACATCAACAGAGTACTCTTAAACTGAGCCAAAAGAACCAACAGGAATATTAATGTTTTATATGTAACTCTGATGTCAGAGCTTCAACATAACCGTGTGTATAACAGACATATTGGTTGAAAAGCTGAGGCAGAGCAATGTTGATAAGATAGAAAGCACTACATTGCAGCTTATTAATATCCAGTTAGTAGGGTAGTGAGCAAACATGTTTTCTACAGAATCAAACACAAAACATCGATAGATTTAACATTAAATGTACTTACAGGATTTGTTGTAGACTTGGGGTGCGTCATCCTCCTGGGGCTGCTGTTTTGCATGCACCTGTTTCTCGAATTGTCTTCCGTTTAAACAAAGGAAACTGTGGTTGCTGCTGCTCTAAATATGAGAAGGCTTAATTTCTCTCAGAGTCTGTCAAACTAAGCTGAATTAAACTCGGTAATTTCAAGAAACCCTCAGTGTGTCTGCAGATGGATGCAAATGAAGGTCTGCCTTACTCAGGGCCACTGCTGCTTTAAATAGATTTTTTGATTTATGGTGTAGGACTCTGTAAATGTCAGAAGGATTGGAATTGGCTTTTTGAACAAAATAGAGCAAAACAAGGAAACATGGAGACTAAAAGGCAAAACAGTGAATGCTAGAAAATTAGATGAAGCATTTTTACAATATGATACATAAAAAGGGTTTCTTAATGTTTCCTAAAAGATTTCAGTCGTTTGAATGTGATTTGTCTGTTTCTTCAGTGAAGTGAAATCATCAGGAGGTGGCAGCAGACGTCACACAGACAGAATACTGGACTAGGACAAATCACACGTCAGAGCCACATTGTGAGTGGCACTTTCTTTGAGCCAAAAGATGTGCCAGACGTTTGAGTATCAATGGTGTCATGTGAAACTGTGGGAATGAGTGATCTGGCATGTGTGCCTTATTGTTTCACATTAGATATAATCAGTGATGGCATAGCTACTTTGAAAAAGTAACTTTAATCGAATTACTGATTACTTGATTTGGAAAGTAAAGTTACATTAAAAGTAACTTTTTTAGTTACTTTCAGCAGCTGTTGACAATGTTTCACCACCTGTGAAAATTACACAGATGCCAATATGTAATTGCAAGTTATTGTATGATGGTAGCATCAACTATGTGTCTCTACTTATAAGGTTGAACTGAAGGGAAGATTGTTTAATGGTTACAACAGTACAAAAAAAAAAAAACGAGGAGGCCGCTCAATCAGAAAGCGTGGATTTCCCGCCGTGCTATCTGAGGGGAAATTACAGAGGGAAATCCCAAAATAACTGCGTGTGAAGCCAACGGGCAACTGATGGGATGGCACAATTGGTTCACAACTCCTCAGTCTCAAGTCTAAACATTTACTTTAAGCTGTCTTTACTGTCACTGGTGGAAAAAAAAATCACCATTTAAAATAACCCATAGCCTAATGAGGGCGGGGGGAAATAAAGCCTGGTAGCCCACCAGGCTGATAAAACACTGGGAGAAACTCTGACTTCTGTCTATAGCTCTGGTTGTAAGCGGGACCCTGTCCACATCACCATTTATAAATAGAAACATTCTGTGTTTATATTTCTAAGCGATCTTTGGGCTGCTCTTGGTCCTATCCCTCACCTAGGACCCGTTTGCCCCGGCAGACCCGACCCAAATGGAGGCACCAGGCCTCCGATGGTTCCTAGGATCACTGGGACACTCAAACCCCTCCACCACGATAAGGTGGCAGCCCACGGAGGGGAAAAAACAAAGCCAGAAACAGTTCCCTGCTCTGAACTGAACTGATCTGGAGAGAGGCCAGAAGGTGGCGCTCTGGTGTTTCTAACTAAACAATGAGTTTAGTTAGAAACTAAACCTTTTCTAACTAAAAAGTTTAGTTAGAAACTAAGCTTTCTAATAACTGAGAAAAATAGAGAGAAGAGAGAAAAATAACTGAGAAAACAAAAGCAGTTGAAATAAATAATGTAGTAGAAACAGAAAATGACAAACAGCAGCATAAATACAGACAGATCACAATAAACCAGTCTAAGCCTTCTCATAATAAATGCCATAACCATGGTAACGCTAAAATAATGCAAGAACATTCTCAAAAATCAATATATATTAAATTCTAACATTTAACACTGAAATTGGAAATCATTTTACATGTCTAAAATAAATAAAAACAAAACTTATTATGAAGTCTCTAAACAAAATTAACCATAAAACAAGAAAATAAAACAATGGCTGCTTGAGGTCAAAAAACCAGACTGAAGACTTATCCAGTTTTTGGTAAAAAAGAAAAAAAAAAAAAGAAAAAAGATAAACTGAAGTCGCTTTGATTAATGTCTTAAGTTCAGTCATTTTCCTCTGTGTGCTGATGGGGGAGATGAATGACAAAATCCAAGACAAAAACAGAGATGATCCAGGAGGATTCCTGCAGCACAACAGGACAGAAGAACAGGACAGAAAGACAACAAGTCGGGTGCAGTTTTACGGTCAAACCGCATAACTCTGAAATCATCACTTTTCAAAAACTCAAAAGACCTCTTAAATGACTTTGTTAATAATCTTTATAATGGATTCCATACACATATTTGACTAAAGAATCCAAGTTTGGTTGGTTAGTTTTCACACCTTTACCCGTCGGTAGGGTTCATTTTCGCACAAACCTGACCGAAGGGCAATTAACCTCTTGCCCGTCAGTAAGATTCGTTTTCGCACAAACCTGACCGAAGGGCAACAATTCCCTTACCCGTCGGGAGGGTTCGTTTTTGCACAAACCCGACCGAAGGGCAACTAATCCCTTACCCGTCGGTAGGGTTTGTTTTCGCACAAACCTGACCGAAGGGCAACTAATCCCTTACCCATCGGTAGGGTTTGTTTTCGCACAAACCTGACCGAAGGGCAACTAAATCCCTTACCCCTCGGTAGGGTTCGTTTTCACACAAACCCAACCGAAGGGTATCTCTTAACCCTTTGGTACCCTGTTGGGTTTGTTTTCGCACACCCGGCCGAATTGTGTGTGGAAACAAATACCGAACCCACAACCTTTTATTACGTTTTGGTTACCCCTTTTTGGTAACCAAAAGGATTTTGGTTACCCTTTTTTTAACCAAGACCACAACTCCTACATTTCAAATATCCTACCGTGTTTTTCTTGCGTGAAGCTTTGTGCATGGAATGCATCGACCCCTTCGTTGTACTCGCTTGTTGCTAAAGTCCTTGAACTCATCCGATGACTTCATAGTCTTGAGGAGTGGCTACCGGAAGTACCAAACCACATTTCCTGGCGTCGTATTCACATTCCTACCTTTCACAGTCCGAGGCCATCTGGTGTCTTCAGAGTCGTCGTTCCATCTCAACAAAAGCTGTTGATCGGCTTCCATATCTTCCCGGTCCATATACCATAGCTTCCTGGTCCATATACCATGTCCATATACCATAGCTTCCCGGTTTATATACCATGTGGTGTTAAGAAGGCCTTAAATTCTCAACCATGAGCTCAAAACTATCATTCACCACCATAGACACTGAAGATGCATGTGGTGACAGGGGAGAAAAAACTTCCCTTTAACAGGAAGATTTACCAAAAAACCAAACTGCAGTTATCAAACATTGATTAAAAGTTATGCGAGCTGAAGCAGAGATTCACACTGAAGACATATGCTGTGTCAGTGGATAGGAAAAACTTCCCTTTAACAGGAAGAGTTTCCAAAAAAGACTTCCCTTTAACAGGAAGACTTTCCAAGAGAAAACAAGTGAACAATGCACTAGGTAAGTAAGCTTAAGCAATGCCTCCTACTAAGGATTCATGTGAAAAGACTTTCCAAAATAAGGTTAATATTGAACCAATTATTTAAATTGGTTAAAAGTTAAGCTAATGCAACAAGTCGTACTGAGGATCCCATCTGGTGACAGTGGAGAGGAAAAACTTTCCTTTACAGGAAGACTTTCCAAAAAAACTAAACACTGCACCAATTTAAATTTGTTAAGTAAGCTCAGTCAATGCCTCATAATCAACATGCATGTTGTGAAAAGAGAAAGGACAGACTTCCCTTTAACAAGAAGACGTTCCAAAAAAAATAAAATAAATACCGGTTATCAAACATTGGCTAAAAGTTATGAAAGTTTAAGCAATGCCTCACGTTGAGAATACATGTGGTGACAGTGGAGATGAAAAACTTCCCTTTAACAGGAAGACTTTCTGAAAATAAAACCTTCCCTTTAACAGGAAGACTTCATGAAAAAATAACACTGCACCAATTAAATAAATTCATTATAAATAAGCTTAAGCAATGCCTCCTACTGAGGATCCACGTGGTAACAAGAAAGGAAAAACTGCCCTTTAAGAGGAAGATTTTCAAAAAGAAAGGCTTCCCTTTAACAGGAAGACTTTTAGAATAAGGTTGATACTAGACCAATTATTTAAATTGGTTAATAGTTAAGCTAAAGCAATGACTTTTACTGAAGATCCACCTGGTGACAGTGGAGAGGAAACACTTCCCTTTAACAGGAAGACTTTCCAAAAATGAAGACTACCCTTTAACAGGATGAACCCTCCAGCAGAGCCAGACGTTGGCTCTGTATGAAAGACCATCTGTCACTACCCCCAGGGGATTTGAAAGGACAGAATAAAGAGAGAGACAGAAAAAAAGAGCTGCTCCAGTGTTTCTATAGGAGAAAAGAGCATTAGATGTAGTAGAAGCTGTTTTGGTTTCTTTATCAAGGAGAAAAAAAAAAGTTATTTGCAACAAAAGGTCCGCCAGTTGCTTAGTCTAGGAGAAAAAAATGGGTTAAAACAAACTTAAACGCTGAAGGTTAGGTCCAACTCGATCCTCTTCAGAAGGAAAACATGGAGTTCAGCTGAAAAGCTGCAAATAAAAGATGGTGGATTACAGTGTGACCATTACCTCTGTGACCTCTGGCCTGCAGCTCCAGGAGATCTGTCTGTTGTCCGTCATCATCGACGTCCAGAAAAAATGAAGTCAAATGACGAAATTGCACGAGGCCACACGTTGTTTCGGCATAAAAACGAATCGGTTTTCACGTTTAAATTGAACGTAAATTAAATTTGTTTGAGTTATTGAATTATTAAAAGTATGGACAATAAATTTCAAACTATATATTAAATAGGTACAAAAAATAAAAAATGTATGTATGTCGAAATAAAAAGACCTCATCTTCACCCAAAAAGACATTTGATATTCATTGGAAAGATAAATATTATCCTAATGCAGCTATACTAATGTCATAATAGACACATTATATTAGTACTAATAAGTAGGTATGGTATAAACTTCTATTAGTGATATTTACAAAGCCTAAGCTGAATCACTTCTTACAGCCTCTAAACTGTATTTGCCAAATCCTTGGCCTTCTTTCTTTCACATCATAACTGAACTTTAAGCCAGGAACTTCAGATTGTAGATATCAGATTCTAGTTACACCTAAACCTCCACAGGTCAAAAGACCACAGCAAAAGCTTCAAACAATACTAAAAACCCCATAGACTGGAGGATTTGCAGCAGCAGATTCCTTCTCAGCTCATTGACTCTCAGCAGAGAATAAAACCAAACCAGCACACCAAGAGGCCTAGCGTTGGCCTTCAACAAACAACATTAGCATTAGCAGCGTAGCAAAACCCGCAACAGCTCCTACCCTGAGTTGTCTTCTGGATCCGCCATTGGAACAGTTCTTTGACTTAACCAACCTTTGATGGGTCGGGCGGATCCGCCAGGCACCTTGTAGGGATTCCTCAGCTTGACGGAAGGGATCCTCAACTTCATTGAAGAGAATCCTCAGCTTGATTGTAGTAAATCCATAATCGATCAACTGCTAGCGATCCTCAACTTGATTGTAGTACATCCATAATCGATCAACTGGTAGCTCCAGATGCCATTATATCTCATTCAAATGTTTCAGGGACGCCAGCAACCAAACAAACCGCCGCCGAGAGGCCATGGTCGGGTCTCTCCTTGTGTGCTGCTCTGTTTAGACACAAAAAATGGCTTCACTAACGTCATCGGTGGAAAAAGACAAACAACTTACAACAAGGTTTCCGAAAAATAACTTACCGTATAACCAACAAAGCGATTTCAAGTATAGCGCTCCTGCGGCCTACTTGCCATCACTGCGGTCTGCTAGTAGGTCAAGTACAAGGCCTCAGACCAGGCCTCGATAAACACTGACACGATTTCAATTGGATCCAAAAGTTCAGTCATAAGACTGGGCGTCCACTCGCATTCCGCTTCTTGGGAGATCATAAAATATCATTTTTAATCCAGGTCCCAAAGTTCATGAGTATCAGA
Source organism: Xiphophorus maculatus (assembly GCF_002775205.1). Lineage (NCBI taxonomy): Eukaryota > Metazoa > Chordata > Actinopteri > Cyprinodontiformes > Poeciliidae > Xiphophorus > Xiphophorus maculatus. Next base: position 17,516,178 of record NC_036445.1, read on the forward strand.
CCGAGAGTTTCGTGTCTCCGTGCAGCCAGGTGCTAGCAGGATCTTTTTAAAACGCTCAGGTAGAAGGTGCGACATATTTTTATCCAGGATGGCGCATGCGCGTCACTCTCATTAATAACAAATATGGCGCCATAGCCACTGTTGCCAGATTTGAAATTTTCCAGTCCAAACACAAGGTAAAACTAAACCTGTAAAACCTGCCCAACTACAAACATGCAGTACGAAGCTAAACCTCTAATAAAACTCATGTTAATAGCACTATCTATTTTATTCATAATCTATCCCTAATATATTTTTAGAATAATTTAGAGAAACAGCAAAATGTTATATTTATTTTTTTTATAATGTAGGACTGACGATTTTTTTTTTTTGAGTTTTCAAAATGTACATTTTTTTCAGAACTAATACAGTTCAATTTAGAGAAACGGTAAAAATGTATACATATATATATATATAACAATTATTTACTTTAATTATTTACGCGTTAGCGACATCACTGGATATAAAGCGAAGAAAAATATGGTGTTACGAAGGACACAAATATTGTTTTCCAAATCATCAGAGGTTTTGCGAACTGCCTCCCATAAATAAGAAATGTCTACAAAATACATTTGTGTTCTTAACAAATGAAACCAATGTACTGTTTTTTTATAGTTTAAATTCTAAGTAGCTTAAGACGATGTAAAACTAAAAGCATAAAGTACACACTTTTACTAGCAGTTCGTTTTAATAGAAGTTGGGTAGATTTGCCTGATATAAAAGCTATATAATCTTCAGGATTAGCTAAGTAAAGAAATTAATCTTTTATTTTTCTAGTAAACAATGTATTTAAGAGTTAAACTTGGTCATCTGAAGCTATCCCTTTTTCGTCAGGCAGCGTCTACGTCGGTAGACGAATTTAATTTACTTCAAGAATGGGCGAGGGCTTTTGAAATGAAAAGGTTATTCTTATGTTGTTCCACAAAAAATGGGCACTATTGCCGTGAAAAGCAATAGTGAAATGCATTTGAGTACCTGAGCGAATAAAGACACAAACTGTTTTAGGTTAGCTTGAAATGATCAACATTGGCATAATTTTAATATTCAGTATAGCCCTGGAGTTGGATTTTCTGTCAGAATCTTTCTCTTTACGGTACAACGTCAGTCACGTGACCATTGCGGAAGTCAACAAAGGAGGCAGGGAGTGTAGCAAGACCGGAACCTTCCTGATGTTTGTTACTTTTTAGACATTTCATAATGTATTTTTTAAGCGGAAACCTAGAGGAAGCCTCAGATCGAATGAAGATCAAAGTATTAATTTACTGAGAGACGATTTTTAGCTGCTTAATCTGAAGAAAAACAAATTTTAATAATGGATAAAGACAATTATGGAGCCTCAAAAGTGAACGTGTTCCTTGTTTTGACTTACGGCATTTTGGTGAGTTTCCTGATTTCTGTTGGTTTGTTTAAGTTTTAACCAGATAAAACATATCTGGTTCTAAAAGGTCTGAATGAAAACATGAACATGATCTAGTTGCATTTATTTATTCCGAATCTGCTGCTACTACTTTAGTCAGCTGCTTAGCAAACATGTTGCTTGTGACTTGTTAACTGGATCTCCTTTAGTTTGCACAACAAACTAAAGGCTGTTTTTGGCTGCAGGAAGTATTTCTGATCTAGCAGATTTTACTTCTCAATAAGAAGTGCGCAACAACAGGTTACTATATACTTTAATGCAGCCAGGAAAAATTGTTGCATCTCATTAGAATGACTCCAAATTTTAGGAGCAGTGTAACACAATATTTTATCAGTTTTCAAGCTAACTTTTTAAAACCGTGGTTTATCATACCGGCATTTGGCCCATGCTTTGTGTCAGGTCTAATATCAGTGTTGTTTCATTTGCTAATGTTAGTCAATATCAATTATTTAATTTATGTTGCTGTAATACCACCTCCGTTTAAGTTAAATTATCTTCTGAAAAGAAAACTTATAATACAAATAACTGGCTCAAAATTCTTTATTTTATGTCTTGTTATGAGACAGTTTTCTGCTGGGAAACTCCCATTACTACAGACAGACTGATAGGGTCAGCTGCCCACATCAAGAAAAGGAAAGTCCATAGTTTCTGTGTCCCAGCAGGACAAACCTGTTCAACTGTCAAATAAGGTGGACCTGCATGTCTCGAGGCAGATGGTTTTATTGTTCTGGCTAAGCATTGTATATCCATACATTTGTAAGAAGAGTTTAAAACGACTGTTTTATTCTTCTACTTTGTGTTTAGGTGTTTGTTTTGCTGTTCATCTTTATAAAAAGACAAATTATGCACTTTGCCATTAAGTCTCGAAGAGGACCACATGCTCCCATTGGCCACAACGCTCCAAAGGTGGAACACCCACACACACACATCACAAGCTTGATCCTGTAAAGTATTTTAGTTGTTAATCTACCAGTTTAATGTGTTTTGTTGGTCTTGTAGGAGCTGAAACAAGTAATTGAAGCCAAATTGTGCGAGGTCCAGAAAATCCACTTTGAGCCCCGTCTGTTGTCGCCAGCTGATGACCGACTAACACAGAGACGACAGTCTGGTCAGAGCGTACAGAGCCTGCACACAAGCACTGCAACCATCAGGAATAATACCACTGATAGAAATGTGTTTTGTGTGTTTATGTTTATAGGTTCTGATGACTATCTGTACAGGATGAAAGCACTAGATGCTGTCCGGGACACTGGTAATATCAGTTCTTTCTGTACTTGCAAGAGAAATAATCCCATCTCAAATCAACATATTTCCGTTGATTTCTTTAGATTTTCCTTTCCGTGAACTGGGTGGCACTCCCACCGCTGTGACGGGAAAAACATTTCGGACCTGGCTGCTGCAGCTGCGAAATTCCCACTGCATGCTTAGAGACAAGCAGAGCTCTCTGATAGACACAGTGTTAGATGGCTACAACAAAGCACGCCATGGGGCCGAGGTCAGCAGTTTCTCTCATCTACTACATTAATCTGGATTGTGTTACCATCAATGATATGATGCAGTGTGTTTTGCTACAACAGGAAACCAAATGATAAGTATTTTGTCTGGATTTATAGAAAAGACATGTAGAAACTTTTCATGCTTTACATTGTTCCTGATATAATCATTGTACTTTTATCAGGCTGAAAATTTATGGTTGAATGCAGTGGTGGGTAAAGTATGCAAAAATTGTACTTGAGTAAGAACTACTTCAACATATTTTTCCTCAGGTTAAAATAAGTAAAAAAAAAAAAAATTGTAAAAATGCTATAGAAGTACTCAGTAATTGATTATAACATTTAATTCAAATTTTTAAAATGTCAGACCAAAATATAAAGTTATGTTCAAGTTCTAGTATTTTCAAGACTAAAATGAAAAACATAAACCAAATAAATCCAAAATATTAAAATTTTCCAAATATTTTTTTTCCAGTATAAAACTTTGAAACTAGTGGGTAATAGAGCTGCACAATATTAGAAAATGTTGCCATAGTGATGGTAAAAAGCGTGACAACTACACACACCACCTCTTGTTAAATGTGCACATAATGCGCTTGGTTCTCATCCACAATCATCCTTTGTTAAACCAGAGTTTTCTCATAGTTCTGCAAAAGCCAAACCTTTGTTTTCTTCCTACTGTGTTTTTAGTAGTTTTAATCAAATGTGAAGCATTGTGACTTCTTCAAGGTGCTCTGATAATTCCTTCAATCTGTTTGGAGTTGTGCAGCAGTTATGGTGAAACACATTCACAAAGTGCTGTCATAGAAGCATTTTGTGCAAACCTCACTTATCAAACTACAGTGAATTTCTGTCCGTAACGTTGAGGACCGAGTAGTACATGATGGATTCAGTTTTCTCTGATGTTCTACCTGTTTGTGTCCTCAGGCTTTTGGAGAAGCAGAGTTCATCAAGTACCAGGAAGCTCTAACTGAGCTAGCCGCTATGTAAGGAATCACGACCCTTTCCCACACTGCTCCTTCCCAGATTTTGTGTTAATCCCAACACGGAATGTCAATTATGCAGTAAGCAATCTGCTTTTCTGTTCTGTTGCTTCAGCGTGAAGTCTCGCGGCAACACACTGAGCCAACACCACCAGACTGCAGCCAGAGACCTGACCGGCACCACCGAGCCCAGCAGCCCTTCCTCCTGCTCCTCGTCCCCCACCCAAACCACCTACCTCACATCTGCAGCGCTGCAGCGCAGCAAGAGGCCCAGGAACTTCCTGGAGCTGAAGAACTTCAAAGATAACTACAACACGCTAGACAGCACGTTCTGAAATAATTATGGATCTGTTCAAAGGAAAAAGTTTTAAGTCATATACTACTGCCTGTAATCCCAGTGCCTCGCTCACTGTCACCTGACAGTATCAGATTAAACACACTGCCTTCCTATTATGACGTGCACTGCAGAACACTGCATATCAGACTACTGATTCAAACACTGCTATTTGCCTACGTGTGGCACCTTTTCTATTACTGCATGTAAACTGTAAGTGCTAGAATATAACTGATAGTTAGCAGGGTTGACTTGACCAAAACAAAAAAAATTATAATGCTTATGCAACAGCATAGGACAATCAGTATTTATTGCACAATGTATTCACCTATGCAGATATGTTCAAATTAACCACCTAAGTGTATAAAATAATAGTTAATAGCTATGAAATAAACTACTGTATGTGCATTTTTCTATCATGAAAGAAAACACTGTTTATGCCAGTCATTTTTATGTTTATGTATGTTTCTATGTTGTTCCTTTGAGCCATATATATATATTTTTTACTTCCTTTAAGCCTTGTCTTACAAAAGCCATATAATTCAGGAACTGTATTGATTAAGTGCCTCTTTTTTGATCAATTATCTTTATTGACCAGTATTTTAGTGTTTTAATATGTGATGGGGTTGAGGTATGACTTCAGGGGAAGACTGTTAACTGTTTAGTCTTACAAATTATCCTGCTGATATGAGAAGCATCTATTTTTTAATTGTTAGACTTATCTAAGTTTGAGTACTTTTTATTTCTTGTGGTGCTTATGAATACATGCTGCCATGCAAAAAAGGCAATACTGTCATGTTGCATAATATGCTTAACATAATAAACAGTAAATTCTTAACTGAAATATTCATTTCTTGCCATCTTCTTTTGTTATAGAGTCTGCACAATTTCAAAATGCAGAATGACACATTTCTCTCAAACACAAACATCGTTACAAAGACTTTAAAGTCGTTCAGTGAATTTGTTGTTATAGAGGCAGCAGCTTTCTACTTGTCACAGCAAGTAGGAAGCAACTTCCTGCCTCAGAAAAGATGTAGTTTTGTAATTAATCCGTGTATGTATTCTTAAAGACATTTCTATTCAAAAATAAATGTCGTTTATAAAGTGTCTGAAAAGATTTTAATCAAAAAGTATTTATAAATACTACTTCCAATTGCATGTAATTTACTACTTTAAAATATTCCAATATAAACATTTTTATCTATATTGAAAATGAATAGAAAGAGTAAATAAGACACAGATCCGGGTTAATTTATCCTCAAATTTTACTCCCAATTCGCACTAGAAATCATTAAACATGTGCAGAGGTATTTTTGCAATGTTTGAGTTTGTCATAGTAGCATTTTGTAGTGAGAGAAGTGTCCAGCAGAGGTCGCCCTCATCATTTTAATCTACCAGTGTGACTGGAATGAAATAGGAGCATCGCCACAAACTCCGATTCCTCACAGGAAGTTTTCATTTTATCTGTAGGACGTCTCTTTGAGGAATTTAAATATTTTCTTTTGCCAGGATTTTTTTTAGTTTCTAGCTAACAGGTATTTCCAAGAAATTACCGAAGCAGTTGTTTACGTGTCTCTTCACAGTGACCTATCAAGTGTATATTTCCTGTCAAGCTCTAATAATTATAAAGCATGCACTTTGTAAAGTGTTTATTCTGAAAATTACAGAGATAACAGATCAAGACATATACTTCATACAAAAGCTCTTCTATCAAACAGGTTTTATTTTAGCATAAATAAATAAAAAGCAGAACGTTGTTTGAATTTTAAACATCTAATTACATTCACTGAAATATGTACAAGGTGAAGATTCAGACAATGACATGGAAGTGAAATGAACATTATGTTTAGAGGAAAAATGCAAATTAAGACACCTTCAGTTTTCCTTCTGTGTGCTCACAGTTTCATAAAGTGCCTTGCTGTTTTAGGGGACCAAACAAATTCTGAAAATGTGAAAGACCCAAATAGTAATTAGAAATTTTTTTTTTTGTATTTCTACAAAATTTGTATTTTGTATTTTTTTGTATTAAATTTCTACTCGCATATGGCTGTGTATATATGAAAGGGTCATATATTCGTAAATGACAAACCTGTACAAAGACACAGTTTAGATAATGTCAATGCTTTTTACGTGATCTATCAGGACAGTGTGAGTAAGCAACATTACATCAATGCTACATTACCTTAGTTGAGCGTTATGTTGTCATGAATAGGGAATAAACTGCACAGTCAACGCTATAAAGTCAAAGTTCAAATGTGTGATAAGAATGAAAACAGGTCAGTAAAAGGAGAGATATCACTCTACTAATAGCAAAAGCACAAAATGCACATCTGAGTCACTAACGTATCTACGTAAAGCTGACTTGCACACAGTCATGAGGCAAATACACAGCGGGTGCTGCTGATCACTCCACTGTTTCCTTCAAACATTGTTTAGTCGGGACGCGGCTTTAGAGGAGCTGTTAAAGTTGCAGTTTGGGAAGGCTCAGCTCTGATTCTCCTTTCGATCTGACGTGGTCACCAGCAGAGCTGCTGTCTGAATTCAGTCTGGAAAAAAGTCTGCTGCTTCTGCTTGTCAGGTTCTTCTGTTTTCTCATGACCGGATCTCGATAACTTTGATGAAGGGCAGTGGCTTGTTGGAGGAGGTGGATGGCTTCAGTGGTTTACTGCAACAACAAGGGCACAGCGAATTAATCACTTCTACTGAAAACAGCAGGAGTCACACATTTAGGATATAAAATAAATGAAAAGACACTCACATTAAATTAGAATAATTTAATTTAATCTCCCTCTGTTTTAGTTCAGTTAGGATTAGCCAAATTATTAACATTTTTCTAAATGCCGGAATAATGAGTTTTTAGATGGATTTTGCAACTTCCTTCAGATTCAGAACATATTTGGAAAAATTGGGTCACATTCTTTGGGCTTATTGTTCTCCATGGTTATGCCTGAATTTTGATCCATTTCTCTTGACAGAAAGAATGAGGTCAGATTGTTGTGATGGTCCAAATCATCCACTTTATTGTGTGGAAGTTACTTTTTAACTAATTTAACTGTACGCTAAGAGTCATTGCTTATTTGCTCTTAAGTTTTAACTTCCTGGCTGATGTCTTTAGATGTTGCACCAGTTTTTCCACATAATGCTTTTTCCTCGTGATGCTATCAGTTTTATGATTCAGTGTTTCCCAACCCTGGTCCTCAAGGCACACTGTCCTACATATTTTAGAGGTTTCCCTGCTTTAATGTGCCCGATTCAACTGATTGCAGTTAAACAAACGCCTGTTAATCAGTCATCAATTGAAATGGACTGAAGCAAGGAAATACCTAAAACATGCAGGGCAGTGTGCCTTGAGGACCAGCAAAACAGCCCCACAACATAATGCTGCCACTCCCCTGCTGCTCAGTTTGAATGGTGTTTTCATTTTTGCAAAAAAAAAAAAAAAAATGAAAGAAAATTTGGACTTTTTTTCCTTTGTGTCATTTGCAAACTGCAATCTGGTTTGTTGCTGTTTTTGATTAACGGCCTTGTCTTCGCTGATTTAGTGATAATACTAAGGAAATGTACATAAATATGGTACTAAAAAAATATTTTATTTGAATGGTAGTTCTTTTGTCTTTGCTAATTTAGTAGTGGCTTGTCAAAATGGTTCTTTGTTACATAAGATGTGTACCGTAGAAAATCAGAAAGTCACAGACTACTATAAGTTTAAAGATATTATAATCCCCTTAAAAATATTTATCAATTAGAAACATTTTTCCCCACTACTCAAAGATAAATTTCCTAAATTTCTAGTGTTAGATTATGTTACTACAGTACAAGATGAATTTATTTGAAGTTTTTTGGTCAGATAATTCACATCCTTACACAGGGGTGCCATAAATTATGGAAAGTGCTGCTTTTGCAGAAAAAAAAAACAAGGAAAAACATAGGTTACCTGTACACAATCTGTGGATTGCGCTCTGTGGAGAGATAGGAACTTGACCTTTGTCCTCCCAGGAAGTAGTCCATCTGGTCACGCATTTCTCGATTCTGCACAAACAAAATGGTTTAAGGGTTATTTACAGTATTACCAAGCATTGCATTTTCTTTCTCTTTCCAGAACAAGGTTCTTCTTTTTAAATTTACTCCCACAGTCCAGAAATTTTTCTTTTCTTTACTACAGCAGAGGCCAGGAGCACTTCTCACCTCAGCCTCCAAGAATGCCACTTTCTCCTCCAGCTCTTGGATCACGCGGTCCCGCTCCTGGATCACCATGCGAGAGTTCTGGAGCTAAAGACGAGCAAACAGAGGAACCAAACAGTGAGCAAACCCTGCACAAATATGAGCCTGGAGTCGATGTGTTTGCCTAACAGAGTCTGGCGTATGTGCTTCTCACCTGCTCAATCATGTGTCTGACTTTCCTCTGTTGGCTTTTCAGCATGTCATCCAGATGGTGGATCTTTTCTTTGAGAATAGCCACCTCCCTCTCCAACTGCTCAGCCCTAAAAATACACACAGACTGTTACGGCACGCTGTAACTCTCAGGAAGTAGTAGATATCAAAATACCGGCCTGCAAAGGAATTCAGACTCTGTGAATTTTTTATGTCTTTGTCATGTTGCAAACACAAGCCAAAGGAAGGGAAATGAAAGGCAATTAAACATAACTTTTAGGGTTTCTATGGGGTTTTTTTTTTGTTCATTTTTTTCCATTGTACAGAATAAAGAACCTATCAACTGTTTGTCATTTACTAGAACCAGGGAGAAATCTACGGTCTAAATAAAACTATAAGGTGTCCAGTTTGCTGCACTGAACGGGACACAAGACACATGTAGAGGAAGGTTTTCTGGTGAAATGAGGCCAGAACTGAATTTTACAGTCTTCGTTCAGAACACTAACTCTTAGTGGTGAAACACACAAAGAAAATGACATCGTTCAGAGGAGATGGCAAAGATTGTTGCCATTAGATTTCTGTCAGGGAATCATTGTAAAAAAAGGAAGTTTTCAGATTTTAATTTGTGAAAATGTTCCATTTTCTTCTGCTTTTCAGTTATGCACTACTTTATTTTCATCTACTAGATAATTTCCCATCAACTACACAGAAGTTTGAGGTTGAAACATGTCAAAATGTGGAAAAAGTTCAGTGATGCAGTTGGTGTTGTGTGACTTTAAAGGCTGACCTCTGCTCCCCCTGGTGGCCTTCCTCTCTCATCTTCCGCAGCTCACGCAGTTCGTCCTCGCGGCTGCGGATGGTCTCCCTCAGGGTGGCGCTCTCATGCTCCATTCCTCCCAGCAGCCTCTGCAGCTCTTCAATGCGCTTGTCTTTCTTCTCGCCGGCTTCTTCTGTGACCCTCAGCTTCTCCTCCTTGTCGCTCAGACAGTCTCTAAGCCTGCTGCCTTCAGCCTAAATAAGACAGAGAGTCGAGCTTCTTTAGAAGATGAGGTAAATAATGGAAGGTAAGGGTTATAACCTCTGTGTGTATACATTACCTGCAGTTTCTCTTTCTCCTCCTGGTGCTTCTTTTCTGCCTCTTGCAACTGTGCATACAAACGCTTGCTGACCTCTCTCAGCTTGTCTCTCTCTGCTTCTTCATCTGCATCCTGTAGATAAACAGCAAAGCGTCAGCTTTGCAACTTTACAGTTGGGCACATATTTTTATGATGACCTAATAAAAACTGTTTTGTTTCGCCTAAGCTCTGAGGGTTTGCCTATCATAAACACAAAGGGTGTGTCTGCGTGCGTCACTGGAACATTTAGGTTGCAGGAGTTTCCTTGTTTGTGCAGCATGCAATGCATACGTTGGAGATGTAGTGTGACTCAGATACGAGTATAATTGAGACGTAAACACAGGGAGCTTTGTTGTGTTTGTACAAAACTGATGGCACACAGACGGTTGTGGAGGTGAGGAAATGTGTGGATCGAAGACCAAACAGGAAAACTATTTTAGTTTCAAGCATCTGTGGAATGAGGAGGGTCTGAAAACAGAACATGTGCAGTGGGAGGAACAACAAAGGGTGTTCCAACGATATTTTTCACCCCTTCCCCCTCCCAGAGGAATATAAGAAACATTGACGCTTTGACATCATTTCTTTATGTTCTTTTTCCCACATAACCTTTCTGTTTGTGCCTCTGGGAGCGGATTGCTTTACACAATGTTCTGTGAGCTGACGCTACAAACGTGAGATTCAATATGTTCTCTAAAAGCCTCACACGGATGAAAAAACCCCCACCAACAGCAGCTTGAAGCAGAGCCTGTTCATGTGTTTTTCTGCTCACCTGCCCGTCGGTTTTGGGAGCAGACAATCCGTTCTTTCGGAATGGGATTCCGACCTTCCACCCGTTTGTGTGCGGCTGCATAAAGAAAGACAGGAAGTCAGCAGAAAAAAAAAAAGAACCATGGCAGGAATGATAATAGAGGTGAAAGGAAATGCCATAAAGCCCACAGGATGAGCGGTAGAAAATAAATTCAGTGAGCGACAAATTTCGGGTACCTTTGTTTTGGCCGCCATCTGCTCTCTCAGGTTCTTCAGACAGTACCTCACCTGCAACAAACACAGACACGTTGTGAGTGTTTCAAATGCTATTCAGGCATTTTAATGAATTAAAACAAACTACTTCCCAACTTTAAATACTCAGCATGATGCATTTAAAATTATTCCATTTCATAGTTATCATCAACTTTCAGTAATCAGATGTGATAAACATGAAAATACAATCATGCTAGGCTGTTGCTGGATTAACCTACAAGAACATACCGGTAGCTGTAACTACAAGCTTCTGCAGAAACCAAATAGGAAACTGTCAGATTTTTCTTGTGTTAGTTTACAACCACTAACTTATTTTTACTTTTGAGACATTAGTTATATTTTTAGAATTCACTTTTTATACATGTCCAAATATATTTGGTTACACTATGTTATATGCATTTCTTGGATAAATTAGTCTTAAATTAGAACTTAGTAAGCTGAGATAAAACAAGGAGGAAGAGAGCAGCATGTTAGCCAGAAGGATTATTTACATGATCCAAAGATGCAAATGCTTCATAATCCAGGAAACATTCTGACTGACACGACAGGAAACATTCTGACTGACACGAGCGTCGTTGTGTCAGCAATAATCATAGTTCAGCCACTGACCTCCTGTATCTGTGAAACTTCATCTGACAGCATCTTCAGGTTCTCTTGTTGTTTCTGCTGCTCTTGTCTGCGAGCCTCCAGATAAACCTAAAGCAAAGAGCCACATCAATACTGGAGCAAAGTCAAATGCTTTCACAAGAACCAGACATCCATATCTGCTACACACACCTTGATGATCTCCACCTGCTCCTCCTTTGACTTCACTGGTTCAGGGTACGAAGTGGTCCTATCGCTGGCCGGCTGCACCAGGGCGAAAGCTCGTCCAATTGGCTGCAGATCAGTGACGAGAGGAGTTGTTTGTGATCGACTTTACAACACAGAATTTGCAGGAGCAGCTTGGATGTTAAATAATTGTTATGAAACATCGCTCTGGAATGTCGGCAGCAATGATGCAATTAAACTGTTAGCTAGTAGAGGAAAGGGGGACGTACTGTCCCTTCATGAGCAAGATATTCCTGTGTTGCATGTCATTACTGTGAGCCTGCATCACAAGAGACATTTAGTAGAAATCTCTATGGAGACCAGCCCTTCAACATCTGCTGGTTTCCTGAGAATGGGTGGACATGAGACCTTAAGCACAGAGAGAGAATGTTACGCAACCTCACTGCAGCGGACTTCCCCTCAGTGCTGGTAGAACAAAACGAGGTGCACGGCATCCAGATGCGTAAAAACTACTGTAATAAAAACCTGATGGCTGCTGTGACATGATTATACTGACATGATACCTACAGTTGATGTGAAAGAATGCTGCATGATCCATTACCCTCACTCTGAGCTAATTCCTCAGTCACTGAGAACGTCACGTAAAGTGTCAGGTTTTAAATAGAGACTTCATGACTAATTTCTTGGAATATTTATCAGTGAGTGTGTGGACATTCTGGCTTGGATGTGCAAATAATTAATACACAAGTGAACACAACTTTCTTTTTACTCCTATTAAGTTCTAGAATAAAAAAATTTAAAATTCTGTATGATTCCTCAACTCTGGGTCTGCCCTGTTTAGGTACAGTCAACTTTGACGCATTAGCAAACCTAACCCAACTCAGTAAAAGATTGTAAAACCTTTGTAAATATAAAAACTTAATATTTTAGACAATCAGCATCACCAGACCCATTTTACTAGGGCATGAGACAGAATATCTCTTCCACACCCCAGAAAAATTCATAATCAAACTTTATGACCTTTAAAGAGCAAAGCATCTCAACATTCACTTTAAAAGATTACCAGAAAACCCAGACAGTTGTAAGTTAGCCTAAAAGTCTATATCACCTTAAACAGGACTAAAACATAATGTTGAGGTGAAGAAGACTTGTGTTGTTGTCTATTTTTAATGTGTTCCTAGAATATCAAAGTAAAGCCTTTAGAGTAAGTCTTTATATTCAAAAGATTGATAAAAATATAAAAATGTAAATATTATTCTGGACAACAAGTGCTAATCACAGTCAGTATATCCACAGCACTTCTCCTCACTGCTGCAATCACATAGTTTTCTTCTACATGGTGGGTTCTGCTTTTTATCACTTATCCAAAGTGTTTCTCATCTGCAGGAAATGTCTTACCTTATCTCTGTGCTGGTCTGCGCTCCGGTTCGCCTCTCTCTGGTCGTGGAGAGTGAGTCGCAGTCGTCTACAACCGTCCTGAAAATTGAGGCAAAACGAAATGATTCAGAAGAGTCCGTTATGTGATAAAGAGTCTGTTTGAGGGCTATTTTGAGGAGGAGAAGAGGGGGGGAGGACAGAATGAGTCATAGGGTGGGAGAAAGTGGGCAGCAACCACTACAAGACTGGGAACAAACGTCAGAAAGAAAGCGAAACTTTTTCCAGCCCTGCACAGAGACAGATTGTTTGGTTTAAATTGTGCGCTGTGGACGTCAGAGGGACTTAGGAGAAAAACCCTCCAGAAGCTTGCAGCCAGCTGGAAGCCGAGGCTGGATTTCAGGGAAAAACTGTTATGTGGAGTAAAACAGAGCCTTTCCATGGCAACAAATCCTCCCAGTAGCCATAAACAATCTGGCGGAGGAATAAAATAAGTGTGACCATGAAGACTGAGAGTGAAAAAAGTTATAGAAAACACTGAAGAAAACTACCATTATCACCAGCTTGACAATGATTTTATGCTATTTTCTAAAAGCCAAAGTACAGAGTTTTACTTGGAGTCTTTTTAATCTACCAGAATCTAAATAACCAGTGATTTACTGCAGACGGTGGACTCCAATTACTGTGAAGTTTTATTATAGTTGGATCTAAGTGCAACCATGAACTTCTTAAAGCATTTTGAGTTCAGCACTCAAATAGTTTGCATCTTCTTCAAAGTCTCAGACTGCTTCAGTGCACATTAATGAAGCGACTCTCTTTATTACCCATTTTATATTTGCACTGTACATCCTACGTATTCATAGTAAAGCACTGTCACAGATGATCTGCAACTAAACCCTAAAAATTAAGCAAGTCAAGGTTTAACTGAACTGAAAAGGTGGATGGAAGACAGCTTTTTCAATTTAAATGAAAGCAAGTCAGAAATCTAAAAATATTTGGAATCTATTGATGCTGCAGTTCATTTAGCTCTCAGTTTGGACCCTCTGGAAAACTACGTAAAGCTACCTGTCCTTATGCCTGGACTACGATGCTCTGGATTTTGAGGTAAGCCATCTTTCCTGTTTCATGTGCAAACACTAACCCGACTGAGGTGTTGTTACACTACATGGATTTAAGAGTCAAATTTCATAATTCTATCATGTTTTGAGAAGACATTCCCTGGAGGAGAAGCAACCTTTATCGCTGATCTCCTTCCTCGATAGAGAGCTGCGAGCCACAGCTTCTCTCTGGTCAAACCAGCCGTTTGAGGTGGAAAAGTAGCCAAGCCCTTTTGAGGCACAGCCCAAAGCACACACTTTTTATTTGATTTCAGCTTGTTGTTTCTCTGTATGGTACAGTATGAAATAAAAAGACTTAGATAATCACGTATTTTGAGAAAAATTCTGGACATGCATTAAAAGGAATGTGAAAGTAGCTTCTGTAGCGGGAAATCTCTGGAACAGGATGTTACGGGGAGTGTGTTTCCCAGCACAAGGGAAGCCCCCCTGAAAGAGCGGCTCAGTAAAATGTCAAGGGTAAACTCTGCGGATGTGAGGGAAGAGGTCACAGACATTAAGTAATCGTAACGTCCCAAATCAATATAGCATGTTCTGTTAATTTGGTCATCTTTTGCTCAACTCATAATCAGAGATAAATACAATAGTGCAATAAATTTTGTCATAACTTTAAAATACAAACACAGACGCAGAGCTTCGTTCACAGCATCACTCATGTGCAAAAGGAAAATCTGAGCATCATTCTGCTTTAGTCTCCTTCTATGTGAAACTCACAGTTAAACTATGATGGATCTTCTGCTGGTCGTGGTTAAGTAGTTATGATTTGCCGTTTGTTTTTCAGAGCCTTAGCTTTCTTTCAGCAGGTGACCTGCCAAGCTCCGACTTGTTTCCATTTTTGTAACAGATTTAAAGACAATGCTTCATCAGCTGAAAAACAATAGCGTCCAGAGGTGGGGTTGTTATATAGAGTCCTGCTTTTAGCTTCAAGAAGATTAGATCAAGGATCAACAATGTCTTTCACATCAAAACAGAAATTATTTTAGTGGCAGTAATAACCAGACGATGAATCAGTTTGAAGTGTTGGTTCAATTACTCATTAAGAAACATATTAAATCAGCTAACTACATGGCAGCAACTCAAAGCATTTAGGGGTTTAGTAAAGCTTGCTGAAGTTCAATCTGAGCATCCATGAGGGGGAAACGGGGATTTAGGTGATTTTCTTATTTGTTTTTAGAGACCTCTGTTGGTAGGGGTGTCTGTTGTTGTGCACAAGCTGTAGTAAAAAACAAAATAAGAATTTGCTTTGTATTCTGTTAAGAGTAAAGTGTGATTATCAGGCAGGCTTTGCAAAGAAACCCTGCTGTCTCTTAATTTGACCAAATAAATTAGCTCTTGTTGCGTAATGTAACGATAAGAAGTTGTCATAAAAGAGAAGCTTTGTTTGCAGAGTCTTTGAATTTGCTGCTTATCTTTTCAGGGTTAACAGCAATAAAAGAACAGGCACTAAGAGGTGGATTTAAATGGGGAAATTAGAAGGCAAGACATGAAAAGCAAAAAAAAAAAAAAAACACTCTCTAAATGACTCAAGTCCAAGTAAACCAACAAAAATCCAACTACAAAAGGGAAAAATTCTCCTATTGTTCAACAGGCTTTCCTCTCGGATTGCAGACTGAGAGGAAAAGCCGTCTCTGAAAGCTCTAGTGCACCCCGATGAGGCCAGGAGCAGAGAGGAAGGGTTTTGAGAAACAGGGAACAGTGGGAGAGTTGTTAAGCAGGAATGCTTCATTGTACAACTTCCCCGGCTCCTCGCACACAGCACTCTGTTCCGGTAATCCTCATTCTGGGGCCAGCTATTTACACGGTAGCCTCCCTGTCTGCTGGAAAAATGCTGTCCATCCCTCAGCTGTAATACTAGCCTTCCTGTGAACTCAGACAAAAGAGAGCAGTTGGACGGGACCTGCAAACAGCCACTTTAACGCGAACACAAGCACAGAGCATTAGCTTCTGGCCACTGACAGAAACATGAGCCTGAGCTCACACACAACCCACGGTGCCTCAGTGAGGACAAAAGATCAGGACACACCGAAAGGGCATGGGGACGCTTTTGTTTTGGATTCAAACATGAGGAGGGATGTAAATTATAGGAGATAAACATGCTGAGGGGTAAAGAGACACCTGGGAATTCACCTGGTAAACAACATTTTTGAAGATCTCTGTTACACACAAAAACAGGGTTTAGATTTCTGACTTTGTGCCTTCAGGTGTGGTCCCTGCATACCACAAAGGATACCACAAGATGTTTTGTGTGCACACATCATCATGCATTAAATGTTTTGTTTCTCCTGTGCACTCAGGCTGAACAGCTGTCATTTATGTCTTTAGTCCAACAGCAATATAAACCTCAGCTCTGAGAGGACAGGTGTGACCCGACAGGTCAGCAGCGGGTGAATTAATTATCAGTCCAGATTCATCCATCCCTGCACCGATCCTTTACCAAAGGTTCAGTAAGATACTTGAACCAGGGAAACAACAATGCAAAGACTGTTCCTCTGTGAGCATCAGGAAATGCTTTTCGTCCAAATAAAAGATAATCTCACCTCTAAGTTATTTCTAAGATCAGGAAATATTTGACTAAAGAGTAAGTCAACAAAGCTCTTGCACCAACTTTAAAGGCCTGACAGAAACTTAGGCTTTATTCGGGGAACATTAATCTTCTCAGTAAAATAAATACTGCGGCTAACACACCCAGCCTGAGTTGACAAGGTGCACTTATAGGTAAGCTTAAGGCTTTGAGGGTCCAAAATCTCTCAAAGGTTGATCGGAATCAACCAGTTTCAACTTGATCAGCCAGTCAGAAAATCAGAAATCCAAACAATGAGGTAACAAGCTTTTTATAAAGAAAACTGCACTTTCTTTTTCGTATTGAGAAATACTTGCATTTCCTTCAGACTACATGAGAGTGAGAAAGACCAAGACTTTCAGTAGATAACAAGAAGACAAAACGAGTACAAAAATGTGTTGTTTTGTCCTTTTGAGCTGCCAATATCTACCTACTATGGACATGTTAGATTTGGAAATTGGCAGCAATTTATTTGGTAATGGTCTACACATTCTGCTTGTGGTTTTCAATGTTAGCTAAGCTAACTGTGCTAATTAGTAATATGAAATATTAAAGCCAGTTAATTTGTACTCAATTGTGCTTATTTTAAAGTATTAGTGCAAGTTTTTTTTTCACATGAAGTCTTCTGTGACATTGTCTGTGCTTAAAAATTAATTTATTATGTTAGAATGAAAAGTTTTTTTTCTACAAAACATATTTTTGCGATATCTTTTCATAATATAGATTTTAAAATCAAAAGAGAGTAAGTTGAAATTGGGACTAGCAGGTCAGACTTCACAAAAACCAGAATGGTAATCTGATTGGTGCTCCTCTAAAATATATAAAAGGTTTTTGGACATTTTGTTTATTTGTAGCACCACTTTCTGATTTGAGAAGTCACAATAGTTATGCCTTAAACAAGGAAACGTTTCCCAATCACAAAAATGCACACTAAAGCACTGGATGAAAGGTTATGTTTTAGAATCGGGGCAGAAAGCTGGGTTGTTCCAGCATTGCCGTCATGTGACACTTTATAGGGCTGACAACACAAATAAAAGTATTCCCATGGAACTAAGTCACAGAGTGAGAGTTGTTGGATCAGGACAAACTCCACACTGACATGGAGATACTTAACAACCTTAACAACCCTCCTAAAATCCATACTTTCTACATAAACCAGGTGTGCTCTGGCATATTTCAGATACGTGTGTAAGTCATGTCTCGTCCATTCCCTGCCACTGATGTAAGCCTCTCCAGACGAATAGTGAGGAAAGACATGAGGAATGTGCTCAACGGGGAAGTTACATCATCTGAAGGGATACTTGTGTCATTATTTAAAAAGTGCCTTACCAGACAAAAAAGGGAATTTGTAAGCAGTAGTTTTAAATTACAAAATATCACATACTGATAACAGGTCTATAGACGATTTTAGAACATGTTTTAGGATATTTAATTTTAAAGTCTGTGTTAGTTTTTCTGTTTTGGTTGTATGCCTCCTGGGTACAAAACAATGCGACACTCGCTGAACAAAATTGTCTCTTGTACATAAAAATTCCCTCTCATCACCATTTATCTACATTTTAGTTCCGCGTAGCCTTTTTGGCACGCTAGGAGGTGAGACTGCATTCATTCACCTTACCTTGAATAAACATATCAGACACCAGATATGTAAATACTGAAGGTAGGAGATGATTTGCCTGCTGAATTTAACTTTGATAAGGGCGGACCGGTCTTCTGTGTGACACTGATGCAAAGTTCCCTTTTTCAAAAAGTAATGGCTGATAGATTAAATGCGGCCTGGATAAACAGAGGGTTTATTGTAGCTGTACACATTCTTCAGTTATCGGTTTAATAGGTATGTGAGAGCTGCTGCCCTTGTTACACTTTGACCTTTCTGTTGGATATACTTTGCACGGAGAGGAGCGATAGATTATAAGTCTAGACCGCAGGGCAGAAATGTGCAACTTTATCTTTTAGTGGGTTACATCTTTCAGCTCAAGCTTAGCTGGTAGGGTTTATGAAGTGTGGCCTGAAGGGAGCTCAGCAGGAGAGCACCGAAGTGGAAGACAGAGGGTGAAAGTGTCATGTTGCTCCGCAACCTTGTAAAACAGAGTGCTGGTGAACAGTTTGCCTTTTCAGGGAAGGTCAATGATTAAACCAAGAGAATCACACATAGATAACCCCAATCAGCGCAAGTCATTTTATGAAATGTTGCCCCGGGTTGCTCTCATGTTGCCCCGGGTTACTCTCATGTTGCATTAACACAAAAAAACCCCAAACCAAAATACTCTCTTTTGTGTTTTTACACATAAATCATGTCTTAATGTCTTAAGGAATCCCTGTTTAGTTCAGATTAAACCACATCTGATCAGTCTCAGTATCAGTGAAATTTAAAAGAGGGAATTTCAAATGTAGTCCAGATTTTTTTTTTTTAAAAAAACAAGAACAAAAAAAAAAACAGGCCTATAACAGCCATATGTTTTTCAATACAAGGAGGCCCCTACTCCCATCTAGGTGGACTTGCAAAAATAAAAAATAAAAAACTTGCTTGGGCACCCCTTGTGCAAAGGGTGCCCTGGGTAAAGAATCATATCACCTTTGTTAAAAACATTTTTTTGCACAAATGTGCCAAACCATACGTTGCAAATTAATAAAGAGGGCTTGTGATTCCCCCAGACGAGGTGAAAAGCACATCACCCCTACTGAAGTCAATCAAGCCCATAGAATTTAAAATATCCTCCTTTGGATGAATGTCGCAAAGCAAAAAGCTGGGAAAAAAAGACCACTTTTTAATCTGTCTTTGCCCAGGTGGCAGACAAAGTGCACAACCTGGGCTGCCTTCTCTGTCTGTCACAACTGCTTGGAAGTGTAAGCCTTTACATGATGTGACCAGAAGGCACCTGTCACAGACACAGATGTTATCTGGACTAATTCTGACCTGGTCTCTATGTGAGTCTGTTCAGGAGCCGAAGGGGGAGGATAATGCTTTAATTACTTTAGAGATTTAAGTAAATACAGCACTTAGAGCAGATGAAGGCGTTTGCCTTCACGAACCATCACAAGGGTATGCAATTAAGAAGAAACCAAAAGACATGTAGAAGCAGCAAAAGGAGAAAAATTAAAGGGAACAAAAGTTTCCCAAGTTTTCCACAAACATACAGAGATATAGTTGGAAATGAACCCAAATGTATGAAGATTTGAAGGAACTTACAGGATATTCATTGTTCCTGATGTGTTCAATGGTGCAAAGACTCCTAGTCACTCCGTTCATCTTCTTCTCGGATTCAATAAATACCCCACACACAAAGAAATAAATAGATGAATAAATAAATGAACTGCGCGGTGTCTCCCGGCGGACCGTCCACAGTAGCTGCTCAGTGTCTCTCTGTCCAACCCACGCTGACTGGCTGGCACCTCTCTTTGGGAATAACTTTTCTCGGTGCGTCACTGTGGGAGTGAACAACAAAACCAAACAGAGCCGCCCACAAAACGGACCGAAACAGCCAAAATAGGGAGCAGGAGGGAAAGAAACAACACGGACTGTAAGGGGAGTTGTCGTGGCCATTTATGTAAAAGTTTTGTAGATTATAATTTTTACCAATTTTGTTTTGTTCTTTGTGTAGTGGAAATATATTTAAGTTAATTTAGATTCAAAATTTGCAATTCATTTTTATATTTGGAATTATTTAGATTACATTGTTAATTGTTAGACCCGCCCACAAATTTGAGCGATTAAGAACACACCGGGTGCGGGGTGGATTGTTTGGTGAATGTCTGGTGTGGACGGGAGGCTTTGGTAGAATGATTTTTTGACCACTTGAACACTTGAACACTTGAACACTGGAACAGTTGAACATTAAATCGAGACTATTTTTTTATTTCAACTAAGTTACAAGACTTTTTATTTCAACTTTAACAATAAATGAATGAGTAAAAGTGCGTACAAAGCCCAAACCACCCGTTACCACCCACAGCCTTTATTGGAGTTTATTTTTGCTTTTTTGGAACCGAAGGCTGCGACATTTAAGTCAAAAAATCATTATATTTTTATTTTTCTTGGACTGGCTTGGAACGTTTGGATGATCGAACTTGGAGGACTGAATCTTCACGTAATGGACTTGGAGAAGACGCAAAGTTCGTGAGTAAATGCGGTGCTTTGTTGGAAAGAGCAGAGCCTGAACTGCAAAGTGAAAAGTTTGTTTTGGACAATTTTCCTTTGGATTTGGAGAAACGAAATTTGTGTTGAAAATGGATGAACAAGATGAAGGATTTCAAAAGGAAAAAGAACTCTTTAATTTAATTAAAAGGCGCAGAGCCAAACTCAGCGTGCTGACAAGAAAAAGAAATGACATTCATGCTTTAATTGATGCGGGAGAATCAAAATCCTCCATAGAGGAGCATATGAAAACTTTTAATAATTATTTAGCGGAGTTTATGGACTTGCAATCTTCAGTTCAAAGGCTGCTTAGCGATGAAGAAAAAGAAACTGATCACGGCGATTGGTACGAACCAAAGCTGATAAGTTTTAAAGAGTTCTTGGATGACATCGAAAATTGGATGGATGGCGATCGAGATGCACAGAAGAGCGAAGTATGTTCAGCATTGAACGTTGAATCAAAGGCGGCATCTCATCACCGTAACGTTGAGCCGGATGACAGCGTCTCACAGACTGCGCAACAAAGGATCGGCAAAGACTCTGAAAGGCTATCTGGGTCCGCAGCTAAACCAGTCAGCACAGCGCCCAGTATAGTGAGTAAGGCTTCTAGTTCGCGGAGTAAAAGTTCCCGTGCGGCTTCAATGGCGCTGATGGAAGCCGAGGTGGAAAGAGCCGCTCTGAAGGCGGAGGTGGATGCGCTGCAAGAAAAGCATGCGCTTGAGCTGGAAGAACTTCAGTTAAAAACAAGAAAAGAAGCATTGGTTTTGAGAACCAAGCTGGTGAAGGCGGATGCAAAGATGAAAATCTACAACTCTACGCAAGATCAGAAAAGTCATGTTTCCAGCTCTGGTGTCATAAATCAGGATACATCAGTTTCTGCGATATCTACTGAGTTCATACCCGCTGCTACAGCTCAAAAGGCTCCAAGAACACAGAAACAATTGTCTACTCTTGTACCCTTGCCAATGCCCCAAGATACACCTATTAATGAAACATTAAAAGTGAAACCAGAAGGGGAAAGCCCAAGACAAATATCTTCTCAGGTTGATGTTCATAGTAGTGCATTAACAGAGATTATGATGAAGCAGAATGAAATCACTGAGATGCTTGTAAAACAACAAAGACTGTCACTCCTGCCATCTGTAGAAATCCCTGTTTTTAGTGGAGATCCTTTGCATTTTAGGTCCTTTCTTAAGGCATTTGAGCAAGGAATAGAAACTAAGACAGATAACATGCAGGACAAGCTTTATTACTTAGAACAGTTTACCACAGGTCAGCCTAGAGCTTTAGTGAGAAGTTGTATGCACATGAGTCCACAAACTGCTTACTTGGAAGCAAAAAGACAGCTTGAGTGGAACTTTGGTAACAGATCAAAAATAACATCTGCATTTATAGACAAAGCTCTGAATTGGTCAGTCTTAAAGTCTGATGATGCTGCAGCTTTAAGAGCTTATACATTCTTTTTAAGAAGTTGTTTCAACACAATGGATGAAGCTGGGTTTATTGAAGAGCTTGAAAACTCAACCAATATGAGAATTCTTGTTTCAAAGTTGCCATTTAGACTTCGTGATACATGGCGACTAATTGTGGTTGACATAGCAGAAAAGTATGATCGTAGAGCAAAGTTTAAAGATCTTCTTGATTTTCTGGAAAAACAAACAAAAGCTGCATTAGATCCTGTTTATGGAGAAGGTCAAACTGCAAAAGAAAAGATGGCTTTAAAACCATCAAAGGTTCCTTTTAAAACTAAAAGCAGCAGTTTTGCCACTTCTGTTGCTGTGGTTTCTAAACAGAACAATGACAAACAGGTCCAGTTTAACCATGAGGTTACAAAGCTGGTTCAAGCTCGGTGCTTATTTTGTGATGGAAATCATTGCATGGAAAAATGCGACTCATTTAAGCAGAAAGCCAACAAAGAAAAGGTGACATTCCTTAAAAGTAAAGGTTTATGCTTTGGTTGCTTACAGAAGGGACATATGAGTAAGACCTGTCCACAACGTCTAACATGCCTCACCTGTAATAAAAGTCACCCTACTGTTCTGCATATTAAACCAACAGAGCAGCAGTACCAAGCATTTAAGGCTGAGGGTAAAGAGTCACCAATCTCAAATGCTCTTGTATCTTTGAATGTTGGTAGCTACACTGGGGCCGGGTCTAATGAGTGTGTTCTGTCAGTCGTCCCAGTAAAAGTAAAGTTGGAAAAGGGGACAAAGATTGTGGAGACTTATGCCTTTCTAGATCCAGGCAGCTCTGCAACATTTTGTACAGAGGCTTTGATGATGCAGTTAAATGCATCTGGAAAGAAAGTGGAAATCATGCTAAAAACCATGGGTCAGGAAAAACCTGCAAGTAGCTATAGATTATCTGGTTTGGAAGTAGCTGCTTTAAAAGAAAATGAGTACTTGAAGTTGCCTGATGTTTATACTCAACAGTCCATTCCTGTCACTAAAGAAAACATCCCTAAAGAAGAAGACTTAAGAAAATGGTCTTATTTGAAAGTTGTTGAGTTGACACCAATAGATGCTGGCATTGGGCTGCTCATTGGTGTAAATTCTCCCAAAGCATTGGAACCTTGGAAAGTAGTTAACAGTGAAGGTAGTGGGCCTTATGCTGTGCTAACACGCCTTGGTTGGGTTGTTAATGGTCCACTCAATCAGGGTAGTGAAGGAAATGGACATGTTGCTAATTCTATTCAGGTGAACCGTATCTCAATAAGCAGTTTGGAAGAAATGCTGGTCAGTCAGTATAATCAGGATTTTATAGAGCACAAGTGCAATGAGCGAACTGAAATGTCTGTAGAAGACAAACAGTTCATGGATATCATGTCAGAGTCAGCGGTGCTTAAAGATGGTCATTATCACCTGAAGTTACCCTTTCGTAATGCTGAAGTAAAAATGCCCAACAACAAACAGGTGGCCCAGCAGAGGGCGCAATGTCTGTTAAAACGATTTCAGAAGGATAAGTTATTCTTTGAAGAGTACAAAGAATTTATGCATAATGTTAGTGTGGAAGGACATTCAGAAATCGTACCACAAGATCAAATGGAACATGAGGAAGGAAAGGTGTGGTACGTACCTCATCATGGGGTCTACCACCCCCGTAAGAAAACACTGCGGGTTGTTTATGATTGTGCTGCAATGTTTGCTGGAACATCACTGAACAAAGAGCTGTTACAGGGACCAGATTTGACTAGCACCTTATTAGGTGTACTCATTCGTTTTCGGCAAGGTCCAATAGCCCTTATGACAGACATTAAAGGGATGTTCCACCAAGTCAAAGTTGCTCAGGAACATGTAAATTACTTACGTTTTCTCTGGTGGCCCCACGGTGACATCACAAAAGAGCTTGTTGAACATAGAATGTTGGTCCATATTTTTGGTGCAGTCTCTTCCCCTAGTTGTGCCACATATGCACTTTTAAAGACTGCTGATGACAACCAACATCTGTACCCAGAAGAGGTTATTAATACAATCAGACACAGCTTCTATGTAGATGACTGTCTCAGGTCTGTACAGACAGTTGAGCAGGCCATTTCTCTTTATCAACAGCTCACTGAGGTGTGTGCCAAGGGGGGATTTAGGCTCAATAAATGGGTGTGTAGTGAGCGCTCTGTCCTCTCGCAGATCCCTGAGGAAAACAGAGCAACAGGTGTAAGGATGCTAGATCTTAGCCGGGACCAGCTTCCCACTGAAAGAGCCCTGGGGGTACAATGGGATGTTGACCAAGATGTTTTCACCTTTAGCATTGTAAACAAGCACAAACCACTAACAAGACGTGGTATTTTGTCCATTGTCAGCTCTATTTATGACCCTTTGGGTTTCTTAGCTCCAGTTATTCTCCCTGCTAAACAGATTCTTCAACATTTATGTAAACTGAAGTTTGGCTGGGATGAGACAATTCCACCAGAAATGGCACAAGTTTGGAAAAAATGGATCAAAGATTTAGTTCTTCTTGACAACTTTAGTGTCAGACGATGCATCACACCCAAAAGATTTGGGGAAATAAGAAGTGCACAACTGCATCACTTTTGTGATGCCAGTGAAACTGGGTTTGGTGCCGTGTCTTATCTTAGGCTAACTAATAGCAAACAGGAAGTGTGCGTTACCTTTGTTATTGGTAAAGCAAGGGTAGTACCATTAAAACAAATCACTATACCACGACTTGAACTTGCTGCTGCAGTTTTAGCTGTATGTCTGGACAAAATGCTGTTAGTTCAACTTGGACTCAATCTGAGTGAATCAGTCTTTTGGTCTGATAGCACAACCGTCCTGCAGTACATTGCAAACACAACAACACGGTTCAAAACTTATGTAGCTAATAGAGTTTCCACCATTCGTGATCTTACAAAGGTTACTCAGTGGAGATACATCAGCTCAAAGTTGAATCCAGCTGATGCAGCCTCTCGAGGCATGAAGGTTGGCTCTTTTTTAAAGTCTTCCACCTGGATCAGTGGGCCAGAATTCCTCACAAAACCTGAGATCCAATGGCCAGCAGTGATTAAAGAATTACCTGTCCATTTGGAAGCTGATCCAGAGGTTAAAGATCAAGTCCTGACATGTGCAGCTGTGCTGGAAGAAGTGTGTCCCACCACCAAGCTGCTAATGTACTTTTCCAGTTGGACAAAGCTAAAAAGATGTGTAGCATGGCTCCTGAAACTAAAAGAAATGCTACAAACAAAGAAGTTGCTAACTGCACACTGTGGAAATCAAATGTGTGATAAACAGGACAATAAAACAGATGTTCAGCTCACAACTGATGATCTGTCCAAAGCAGAGGAAGCCATAGTGAGAGTTGTGCAGAGAAAACACTATAGCAATGAAATGGCTGCTCTGAGCTCTGGTGCAGTGAAGAAGTCAAGTCATCTGTACAAGCTTGATCCTGTTGTTAATGATGGTGTGTTGAGAGTGGGAGGCAGACTGAGCAAAGCAGCCTTACCTGAAGAAACAAAACATCCTGCAATATTGCCTAAAGGAAGTCATGTTTCAAAGCTCATTCTTCAACATATCCATGAAAAGGTTGGACACAGAGGAAGAAATCACATGCTTTCTACCCTTCGACGACAGTACTGGATCCCTCATGCTAATTCAGCAGCCAGAAAGATCATCAGAGACTGTATGGTGTGTCAAAGGCAACGACAAAAGCCAGGTGAGCAAAAAATGTCAGATCTTCCTATTGACAGAATCTCAACTGATCTTCCACCATTTACTTATGTTGGTACTGATTACTTTGGACCAATAGAAGTGAAGAGAGGGAGAACTATTGTAAAAAGATATGGAGTTCTCTTCACATGCCTAACCTGTCGTGCAGTTCACCTTGAGGTGGCACATTCTCTTGATACAGATTCCTGCATAAACGCCATCAGGAGATTAATCTGCCGCAGAGGACAAGTCAAGGAAATCCGGTCGGACAACGGAACCAACTTTGTCAGCTCAAATCGTGAGTTGAAGCAAGCCATGTTAGAGCTAAAGCAAAGTAAAATCCAAAAATGCTTAGCACAAGATGGCATAAAGTGGACTTTTAACCCTCCTTATGGAGCCCATCATGGTGGTGTATGGGAGCGCCTGGTGCAGGAAATAAAGAAAATACTGTGCTCCATCACAAACCAGCAAGTACTAGATGATGAAGGCTTGCACACAGTTTTATGTGAAGTAGAGGCTATATTAAATGATCGCCCGATTACACCTTCTTCTGAAGATCCCAATGATTTAGAGGCTCTTACTCCAAATCATTTGCTCCAGTTAAAAGGTAAGCCTGTGCTGCCACCAGGTTTGTTCAAAAAGGAGGACCTGTACATGCGGAGACGTTGGAGGCAAGCCCAATACATTGTGGACCTGTTCTGGAAACGGTGGGTGAAAGAATATCTCCCTATGTTGCAAGAGCGACGGAAATGGAACAAGACTCGCAGGAACTTTGCCATTGATGATGTGGTGTTTGTTGTTGACGAGGCTGCACCAAGAAATTCTTGGCCTATTGGACGCATCACAGAAACCATGGCAGATGCAAGTGGATTGGTTCGACGTGTTCGAGTCAAGACGAAAACAAATGAGCTGGAGAAGCCGATCAACAAGATATGTCTCCTGCTGGAGGCTGTGTAAAGACGACAGCAAATGTTTGTCTCCAACTGAGCTAAGTTCTGGAACCTCTGGCTCTACATTTACACTGATACTCATTTACTGACATGCTGAACATCTCATTCTACTACCTACACTTTTATACACACACAGACCATGCACATGGACAATAGAAGAACGTGGAAGTCATGGAACATTGACTGTTTTTACCTTTTTTAATTTTTTCACTAAGAAGACATATGAACTTAAAAAAAAAAAAAAAAAAAAAAAATTGTATACTGCATAAGTTAATGTTTAAAATGAAGTATTTGTTAATAGAAAATATTGTTGAAGAGCTAAGTCTGCTAATGATATTAATTTTGCATTTATTAATGGCCACTTATGCAGATGTTAGATGTAATTCTTGTACATGAATTAGGGGCCGGGATGTCGTGGCCATTTATGTAAAAGTTTTGTAGATTATAATTTTTACCAATTTTGTTTTGTTCTTTGTGTAGTGGAAATATATTTAAGTTAATTTAGATTCAAAATTTGCAATTCATTTTTATATTTGGAATTATTTAGATTACATTGTTAATTGTTAGACCCGCCCACAAATTTGAGCGATTAAGAACACACCGGGTGCGGGGTGGATTGTTTGGTGAATGTCTGGTGTGGACGGGAGGCTTTGGTAGAATGATTTTTTGACCACTTGAACACTTGAACACTTGAACACTGGAACAGTTGAACATTAAATCGAGACTATTTTTTTATTTCAACTAAGTTACAAGACTTTTTATTTCAACTTTAACAATAAATGAATGAGTAAAAGTGCGTACAAAGCCCAAACCACCCGTTACCACCCACAGCCTTTATTGGAGTTTATTTTTGCTTTTTTGGAACCGAAGGCTGCGACAGGAGTGTCAGAAACACATTGTTGGACAGAAGCTGCAGCCACCGGTACAGCAACTTCTGGAACAATGACCTCCTGCAGCTTCACCTCATCTGAGGAGAAATAATAAAGCATGAAGCATTACAATATGGCCATTCTCATTATATAAGACAAATGGTCAACCCTACATTAAACGCTGCCGTGAGGGCAGCAGCCCAGTTTCCGTGTAAATTATTAAGTGAGAAAACTTAAACGCCTGACTGACTGAGCCTCTTTAAAAAAAGAGTCTCCTCACATTACAGAGCAGTGGAAACAAACTGGGATTTCGGGAGCTCTGAAAATATAGCTAGTACGTAAACAAAGTTACAAAGTTCAAACAATTTTTTTTATTAACGAGTTTAATTTAAAAAAAAATTGATTAATTTTGCTGAAATCAATCAATTTAATCAAGACCGGGTACTGCTGGTTGGTCGCACTAGGCGAGGGGGATGACGTCACGTTTAGCGCCTTTTTGTTTTGACGCTAACTAACATACAAGCCAGTAGAGCTCAGAAATATGAGGTAAAACACAAAAGGAAGATACAAATCTGGTTCAACAATTTCAAATATACAAACTAGAAAACAATTCATTGAATGCAGCCCCAGTTAACTGGATAATATAGATAAATGCAGAAACACAAATGGTAGCAAAGCCTAACTGCGAAAACCTGGGCGGACAGGATGTATCTACTAATGGTTGCTAAGAACAGTGTGTTTTTAGCAACCTCCAGATACTGTTTTTGGGACTTCCTCATGTTCACTTTTTATTTTATTACTATATGTTCTCCTTTATTCAGTTTACCAATCCTTGAAAGATTTTATTTTTTATTTTTCCCAAAAAGTATGATGATTTGCCATAAATTTTCTGCAGGGATAACAGATGAATGAGTGACAACCATTTTTGAGGCTTTAAGACTCCAGTGTACCACAGGAAGATTCATTATCCACAAATGGACAAAACATGACCAGCCTACCAAAATTACTCCAAGTTTATCGAAAGAACCCAGAACAATATTTGAACTAAAGCATGACAGACCTCACAGTCAGGGTCAGTGCTAAAGATTAAGCAATAACAAAAAGACTGTGAATAAATATCATGGGAGAGTTTCATGACCAAACCACAGCTGAACACACACACCCATCTCATCCCAACTTCACAAATGCTAATGAACTGAATTTATATAGTCATACTGAGAATTTTTTTAGTCATACTGATCACTCAAAACGCTTTGCACTACAGGCATATTCACTCATTTGCATACACATTTATACGCTGATACACTGACAGCTTGGCGCTAGGTGCAAGAGGAAGCTGGAATCAAAACAACAACCTTTTGATTGCAAGATGAGGCCCCTCCAATAATACCTAAACTGAATTATTTAGGTAAATATTCAGTGGACTGATGAGACAAAAGTGAAACATCAGGGAAGACGTGTGTCTGGTTGCATATAGATTTAGCTTTTAAAAACTACAATTACACCTATAGTGAGGCATGATGGTGGTAATGTAATGTTGTGAGGATGAATTGGATCTTCATAACCTGGACGACTCGCTGTAATGGATGGATAACAAATTCAGCTCTCTAGCAGAAAACTCAGAAGAAGATAGTCTGGGCCTCAGTCTGTGACCTTAGATTTTGTATGAGAGCAAAACCAGTTATTAGGATTAGGGGTCAGTTACTTTGAGACCTTCTCCCCAATGACTAAAATCCAAATTTAGAAACTGCTTATTGTATTAACTGAAGTTATCACCATCAGAAGAAATCTATAAAGGTACAAAAATAATGTAAAATGTCTCAAAAGTAAAACATGTTCATGTATCACTTCTTTGTTATTTAATTGCTGTTGTACAGTATGCATGTTCTCAGTAAAATGACCTGCTAACTCAGGTTAACAGGTCATCTAAAAAACCGGACCTGAACTGGTCCTAACATTGGCCAGCTTGCTGCACAAACATCAAGGGCAGTGTGTGTGGCAGAAGTGGCAACAGGTGTAAAATCAGTAAAATGACCAACAGGTCATTTTCCTGGAACAAGATGACAGTGCAAAGTAGCAAACAAAGCATTCCTCTGGCAGCATGTAGCTGACTGACCGAGGTCACAGCACAAAGACTAAAACAATTAATGGCACTGGGAGGACAAACACAAACACAGAGTGGCACAAAATATAAAACTGGATGTATTTAACAAAGGAGGGAGACTAAAACAGAGATTCGCACTGAAATAAAGTGAATTTGCCTTTCATTCATCTGCTCAGTTGCAGTTTTGAGTCTTTAATTAGTAAACCTTTTACCCTAATGAATCACCAGGTAAGAATGTGGTTATTTTTAAAGTCACACTGGGAGGTGTTTTTTTTAATGGTTGAATTATCTTGTGGAATGACAATCCTCCACATACACAATATCCTCAAAACCGCAGCACACCCAAACCTCAGAGCTGCGTGTTGAGATGTGTCCCACAAACAAAGGAGACGTGAGGCTGCATCCGACCATTTTCAGACACATTGATCCAGAGATTAGACACCAGACTGTTTTGGGAATCCAACTTTATGTGCATCCAAGTCTGGGATTGAAAATATAATGGGGGACTCGAACTGGTTATGTCAGTATTATGTCTGCCTTTCTGGTTGACAGCAAAATCGTAGAGTGTAAAAGTTTGACTTGAAGGATTTTCCAAAAAAATCAGAAGCTGTTACTCAACCCATGTAAAAATAAATACATGGGTTTTTCCAGTGCAAGGCTTCATCTCTACCTCAGCAGAGAAGCTTACATTTAAGTGTCTTGTTCAAAAGTGATGATAGGCAGGAGCAGCAGATGGTTAGGCGGGTTGGTGTGGTAATATAGATCACTCTATCGGCTGAAAACGATAATCAGATCAGAATCAGTTGATTTGCCAATATTGTCCACACAAACAAGAAATCTGACTTCAATTCATTCTGACTTTTCTCTCAATAAAGATATTTATATATGTAGAATGTTTTCACAAAAGTGAACAACCAGGTTGAATTAGTGCAAATATACGTGGTATTGATCCGAGTGCTGATAAAAGCCTAGATATGGATCTTGACTGAAAAAAAGAGATCTGCTCTACAAGCAGCTCAAATGCGCTCGACCTGCAGGGTGGCTGGACTCAACGGCCTTGGAGACGAGGTGAGGAGCTCAGAGTAGAGTCACCGCTCCTCTGAATAGAAAGATGTATCCTGTCACCTGCTTTAGTAAGACGACTTCCTGACAGGTTTGGTATATTTGCTTGGCCTTTCAAAAGCTTAAATCTTTTTCTCCTATGAAGTCATTCTTTCATTGAAATGTGTGTAAGCTTGGACTTTTAATCTTCAAGTTTTCAGCTGTTACCTGAAGGTTTTGGGTCGTGTTTATAACTTCATTCACCTTGACAAAAACTTAATTTACAATTGAAGAAACATAATCCAAGTGCATAATGCTGCCACCACCATATTGAACTGTGGGTTTGGTGTCTTTCCATGATGTGATTTTGGGCCAAATACAATTATGGCCAAACACCTTATCAATGTGGGAAAAATGTTCACAGACTTATTTTCTTTTGAAGAAAAGGCAGCTATTGTCCAAAAACGTGATGAATACAGTCATATTTAGTTTATTGAATGTGGCTAAAATAAATAATACGCATTCTCATTATGCCCATTTGTCAGATTAAACATGCTATTTGAAAACAACAACATTTACGCCTTTAATAAAAATGTTTTCTTTTTTTTTTGGTAAGATTCAAACCTTAAAAGCTGTGTTTTTATTAGATTGAGGTGGAAAATCCATGTAGTTAACAAAAATAAAAGGCTTTAAGACATCAGTCTGTGTGTAACTAATCTAGAAAACATAATTCACAAAATGGGCCAATATAAATATACTGTATATACAGGAATGACCTGGATCAAAAAGTGTTTTAATAAAATATTAGTTTAAGGGTGTGCACTCTTATGCAACAGGCACCTTGTTATGTTTCACATTTTCCACTCTACTGCCGTTTGTTTGTGTTTAGTTCAGTTGTACAAGCTAGATGCCACACATTTGTGGGAAAAGTTTGAAGTCAAAATTCTTGACATCACAAAATTCTGTCTTTTTAACGGTGGTGTGATGTGAGTGAATGTTTACGTCACATGTTAAATAGAGATGAAATACAGATTAGAGTTACAAAACTGTGGGTTGAAATGCCGAGGTGGATGCCTCACCTGGATTATGAAAGGTTAGAATCACTACTTCAGCAGCTAGAGAATTATGAGAATAAATACTTTAGATGTCAAATGGACGATGTGGGAGTGGTTCTAAACTACATGAGTTTCCATGAGTCGGGCCACAACAGTGATGAAATTTAAAAGAAAAAATAATTATGACAGATGCTTTAACTGATGTCATTTGTTCTTTGTCAGAAAGGTGAGTCTGGTGAAAAACAAAGTGTTTTCTCATCATTTTCACTCCTTTTTCATCACCAGGGCTGTGGCTACTTTTCAAATTTTGACCTCTGTATTTTTGCAGTGAACTCAGAAAATTTCTGTTTCTTCTATTATATAACAGGACTAAAGTAAGCCTGACTGCGACGGTTTGTTAATTTTTCCACCAAAACATTACTTCACCTTTTCTCTGTCTGTTTTCGTCACTACATGTTGTTCACAAGGATCGGTATTTATAGCACTGACGTGTTGGAATGATGACAGAGTTGCTCTCCACTCCTCAGCTATACGAGTTTCTCAAAGGGCAGGTGGCAACACGCCATTTTGTCCAGGCCTGAAAGACTTGTGTTTCTTTATGTGGAAGCCCTGCAGGCAGGTGGAAACACTTCACACTTAGATGACAAAGGCAGCCATTTGTAAGAGCAAACCCAGAACAGTTTCAAAACTGGACACACACCCAGTTCTTGGCCAATAAGCTCTCAGGTACAACAGTTGTGTCTCGAAAGCTGCAATATGGAAACCCAGTCCTGCCCATGGAAAGTATGTACCAGTTTAGTCTATAGTCTTACAAAACAGGTCATGTACACAACATGTTGACGCTGTGCAGGTTTGGTCACTCCAGCGTAGTGAGAGCTGGATCTGGTCTCATAGTAAATACTGAAGGTGTGACTGTATGCCAATAAATTATTATTGAACAAAACCTTTGAAGGTCAGCTCCTCCTAAGCAGGACCAAGGGTTTCTCTTGTGTCTCTTTTGAACATCAATCACACAATAAAACCCCAGGTTATGAAAGTACACTAACTTTGTTCATTTTCAATGAGCAGATGCAGCGATAAACTGCACAAACAGTCCAAAACACACTGTTCTGTGAACCAAGGTGCCAGACAGGATGTAAACACTTCTGTCACCCGAGTAGAAGCTGGAGCTGAAGCTTCAGGGTGCCGACTTTCATCGCTTTTCAAACAAATTCCTCACCTAATGAAAATGTTTTGTGTTTAAGAATAGGATCACAAATTTCAAAAAGATTTTTCTGATGTTACACTGAGTTACGTCAACATTTATTACAGAAAATCAGATCTGGTTTCACAAAAACATCTTACAGTTGCGAAAAAAAAAATTCCTCTGAAGGTGTTTTCACGCTGACTCTGCACATTCCAGGCGCGCTTTGGCCAACAGAGCAACGACCCATCTGTCATCTACTGTACCAACTTCTCTCTGTCACACAACCCCTCTAATATTTGGACTAAAAGTATCTGAGCAAGTTGCCTCATGGAATCGGTAGCTTGTTTACGTTGTTTGGTATCAGACGCAGTGGCAGCTTAAGCATGGTCTACAAATATTCAATGGGGTTGAGATCAAATAAGTTTGTTTAATTCTGTTTTATCTACTTTTATGGGTATTTTGGGATCATTATCCTGGTGGAAGGTGGAGTTTAACATTGACTTAGGAATAGCCCTAGAGCATGATGCTGCCACCACCATGTTTGACTGTTAATATTGTTTCATAGTCTGACCTTGACTGTATTAAAAATACTCTTAACTTTAGGCAAAAATAGCCACATTATTGTCTGTGAATTTATTTTCCAGATGTTTTCTTTCTTATCCATGGGAATAATGCCTAACATTTGCTGAAGGTAAATTATGTGGTTGCAAAGGAACAATTAATCTAAAACTGGAGGGAAAGTACATGTACATTTGAGCCTAAATGTTTTGAACCAGTTTGGATTGTAGAAAATCTCGCAACAAATTCAAACTTTCAGCCAGTTCTTTATGTCCTCACCAACATTTAGAACTCAGACAACAAAGAAAACTGAGGTTTTCAGGGAACTATTCACTGACATAGATATGTAAGATCTGTCTTCCTGCCCTGCATGGTGAACAATAAAAATTTTGCAACAATAGATAAGACAAAAAACAACAACAATGTGATATTTGTTGCTTCTGCAGCGATGCCAATCTAGTCTGGATTTTACATCTCTCCGTGAAGCTACTATTTAGTTACAATTCAAATATTTTTTCCCCATTATCTTGTAGCTTCAGTAAACCTAATCTCCATCTGGTTGCTCAGAGGTATTTCTCAACTGCTTTTGGATAAAAAAAAAAATTGCGCCTTGCCGTTAGTGTCCGTAAAATACCCTCACAGCATTCAGTTGTGTTCTAGTCACGCAACATTCCTGGGAACTTCATAGTTTTCAGTTTATTGCCTGCTTTACCGGCAGTTTTGTTTGTGATGCCTTCAAGCAGGAATATTCCTTTCTCGTCAAGCGTGTCATATCTTCAGGTCACTTCTTTGTCTCCAGCTTTAGCTTGTATAACAGAGCAAGTTTTCCACATCACTGTTGTTTACGTTCTGCTAGTTTAAAAATGTTTGTTTTTCTCCAGTGGAAGAGTCATTCTTTTACTGTCTCACCTCATCAGGAAAAGAAGGTTGTATTGACAAAGACGTTGCTGTTGCCATGATGAAACCACAACAATTCAGTAGCTTTTAATGTCAAGACAGAAAAATAACCTAGAGAGGTCACACATCACAGATACAGTATATGTTTATTATATATGATAGGATGCCTGCGGAGACTTTCCTCCTTGCTATGATATCTTCTAGTCTTCATTCCTTCTGTTTTTACCCTTTTAGTTATTGCAGACTTCATGCACATCTGCCTCAATTGGAGTGTATTTTCTCTTGTTTTTCCTCTTTAGAAGACTGGCTGTGAGAAAACGGCCTCTGCCTCAAATCATATTTATATTCTATGGAAGTCATTAATAATAATAATAAAATGTGTTTATACCCTTAACCATCCTTGAAATTTGAAGTACTTATGACTACAGAAATGCATCAGTATTAAAT
This sequence comes from Xiphophorus maculatus, assembly GCF_002775205.1. Lineage (NCBI taxonomy): Eukaryota > Metazoa > Chordata > Actinopteri > Cyprinodontiformes > Poeciliidae > Xiphophorus > Xiphophorus maculatus. Next base: position 17,551,150 of record NC_036445.1, read on the forward strand.
GTATCAGGTTCGGCTTGAGAAAGTCCAGTTTCAATCTCACTTCCCTGAACAGTCTGAGGTTTAATAACAATTGTTTCTTTATTTTGTTCAGTAAATGATGGGACTAACTTCCAGTAAGCTGTATCATTTTAGGAGAACTGCTGCTGTTCTGAATAAAACTCAAACTGTGTCATTTGGATTTAAAACTTACTACATTTTTACTTTTTTTTTAACAATTTGTATCTGCGTGAAGACATGGTGATCACATTATGATGTTTACATGGTAATTTCTGAATAAATATCCAATTTAAAACTGTTACTCTTCCATAAAAGGATAATCACTTCTATTAACTAAACATTAACTGTGGAAGATAACTGAACTCCCTCAGTCCCTTAGGTGTAGGTGCTGAACAAGAACAATACCCGTCTTAAATATCTTCTTATCAATATAGTCTTGTATTTATATCATCAATTTTGTTAATTATAATTTCTCTACTATTCGCTGTTGGATTCTGAAGGATGTTAGTTTATTGCTCATTGAGATTCATTTAATTGTGTGATTTTGAATCTTATTGACAAATGAATGCTCTTGTTTGCAGCCCTGGGTTTGTGTGCAACAGAGTCATTTATGAACGTTGTGCTTAAAACAACAAAAAATGCTGTCAAAACACAAACATGATCTGTTTCATTATCTGGGTCTTCTAAAAAGAGAGCAGATCTCTTTCCAGTGTCGTCATGCTTCACTTCAATCCCCTAAAGGCTTAATGTTTCCTTTATGTTTTTATCATATGATAAGTTGCTGCAGTAGTTTTTGGCTTTTGCACAAAGCAATGTGACAAACTGAAGTAGTCCTGACAAGTCTTTCTGGAGACTTTTGTTGACACTCTGGCTATAATCTCTTTCGCAGAAGTCATCCGTCTTCCTGAGAAGTTTGCTGAAACATGAAGCTAAACTTTCCAAAGGTCAATCGTATTGTAGCTGGCAGCGAGTTATTGTTTGAGAAAAAAAAAAAAAAGAGAAAAGGTCTGAATGTTTGTGTGTGTGCTCTGAAACAAAAGAGAATGTGTTAATTTAACATAACATATTTATTGTAGCTAGACAGATAAAAGAAAACTAAAATATCTATTTTGTAAAGTACAGTAAGTGGAAAATGTTTACAGCTAATTACAGTACAAACTAGAATTGTTTAATTCTTCTGCACAGAACAAATCATTCAGTACCGTTTTCCACATGAACCGAAAATGCAAATATAAACATTACATTTTATTTTATTTATGTAAAGCCAATCACTTAAAAGTGTAAACAAAATAATAATAATAATAACAATAAAAAAAAACCATAAACATTGATTTATTTATTTTTTTTATAATTGAAAGGCATTGTAATAAATTGACAGTAAATACAAGTTTCACTGACTTAATACAAAGAAATGCATAGTAATTAGGCCATCTTTATAAATACCTGGCAGAAGAATGTTTTGGCCTTTATTTTCTATTGCAAGAGAAAAAAATACTTTAATTAGATTTCACTCCAATGAAAGTCGTTTCCAACAGCATATCAACCTGCTGCACTTTGAGCTGCAAACCGTCTCGAGGGCAGCAAGCAAAGACGCACCAGGTGGGTTCAACCTAAACGACTGCAGGGCAATTCTTACACATTTACACGATTATACAACAGTACAATATAACACCAGGCAGTATTTTTGTTGCTCCACAAAATTCTGCTAGGGATTAGGTTATCAATATTTTGTGCAGATTAAAATAGAAATGTGGAGTAAATTCTTATTCCTAACTACTCTAAAATAACAGGCATTGTTCATTGCAAAGCATTTATACAAACAATATGTTACTTGTCTCAGTGAACAAAATGCAGCAGCTCATTCAAATGTGATTTTATAAATTTATTATATTTGATTAGGTTAATAGGAAAGAAGTGTACATAAACTCCTCTGCTGTGGCCTCGTGCGTCACAATCACAAGTATTACTGACGAATCCCTACAAAGTGACCGAATGATTATAGCTGTTTGAGTGGAAAGTCATTCAGCTCTTCGACTGGTACCACCTCGTTTATGATGCCGAGTGAACTACTATGAAGAAAAGCTGAGAAAACAAGAAAGGCAAGGTGCAGTTACAGGTATCAGCAAACTCAGGTTTTAAAAAAATTACGACTTTAAAATGGCAACAATTCCCGATCATGTCGTTCCTATGGTGTTACAAAGAACCTATGTTTGGCTTTGTCAAAATATTTCTAAAGAGGAAGTGGAAACTGACGGACAGTCCACAGGCACACAGTTTTAAAGCTCCTTTACAAGTCACAAGTGCCATGTCTGTAAAGCAGCTGACTGGCTGGCCAGATCATACAGGTGTGTTATACCCAGTCTTTCTTCTTAAAGAGCAGAACAGCGAAAAAAAAAAAAAAAAAAAGATGTGATAAAAATTCCAAAGACTCAAATTTCTGGGGTTTTTTTTTTTGGCCCAGAGCTTTATGACATTCTGGACATTTGAGAACAAATCATGAAACAAAAATCTTCATAGTGTGTTACAGGCCGACTTCACTGCCTTCTAAGGCATCTTAACTACAATAAATCCACTTGTAAAAAAAGGACTGAAGTACGCTACACTAAATGCAGATTATCCAAACGTGATGGAAGTGAGCTTTGGCCCCTTTATTCTGCTTGTATAAAAAAAATGTAGTCTATCGCTTTGTTTTAAGACCCAGTTTAAAAAGTATAAGTCCAGCTCAATCTGATCCTAAAATGTTGGTTTTTATGGATCCTGAAGGCATTCAATCAGCAAATTAAACACTGAAAGACTCACAGACAAATCTGTAAACCCAAAATGTGATGTGAAAAATCAAATTTGAATCAATGAAAAATCTACTAACTCATTAGGTGTTTTGACCTTCAGAAAATAGAAGAAGGATTTAAGTCTGGAAAACTAAGCATTTTCATACTCAAAAAACACATGAAAACTATTCATTTAATGGGTCTTTATTCCATACTCTTTGTTCAAACTCAAACTCAAAATAATAAACTAATAATCAACATTAGTAAGACACATTTGGTCCTTTTCTGCTTTATTATATTATATTGTTTTGTTCAAATAATCTGTTGTGGTTTTTCTTTAGGTGATCACAGCACAGGAATCTCATGACTTCCTCATGGACAACGATCTCTGCAGCTGCTGAAAGCTTTTGCAAGCTGTTGTGAAGCTTCAGACGAACAATCTCTACAGTCTGACGGTCGGCCTCTTTTTCAAATGTAAACTATGACAGCTTATGGTTGTTTGATCCACTGCTTCTGTGGTAACGTCTATATAATTTAGCCAGGTTTGACCTGATGACATCTGCACTGGAAACTGTTACAGAAAAACTTTTTAGTGGTAGTAAAGAAAGAAAAAAAAAAATAGCTGAGCTACTCAAAGTGAAGCAGCTCTGAAATGATCCGACACATTAAATTTGTTCCAAAAAGTGCAGTAAAGTCTGCTTCAGCAGTACTTTGTCGGGTCATGTATTGTGTGCAAGAGACAGAGGGGGAAATTCCTTTAAATGGTGGGAATGTTTTGTTTCCTTACATTCATGCTGGTGTGGAAAAATTAGTCCCCATGTTCAGCTCTACAATGAGTCGTTAAGGTCCTCGCTGCCTGCCCTCATTGTCTGCTGTGTTTACCATTACCTTCTAGCTTTTCCTCCAGTCTACACAAGCCTCCCCTTTATTTATAGTTCTCAGCAGAACCTCTTGTTCTGTTCTAACCCAGAAGTTGATCCTTAGCAGGAGCTGGTCTGGAGGTTGCTCTCGGTGAGGAACGAGGTGATGGTGGACGGGTCGTACAGGCTGTCGTCGTCGTCGTCGTCTGAGCTGAGGGCGGACGAATCCAGAGCCGGCCTCATCGATGCTTGAGTTTTCCTCCTGTCAGACACAGACAGCAATGGCTGATTTTTAAATGTTCAGCTTAAAACATTATGAAGGGTTCTTTTACTTGGTCAAAGGCATTCTGGAGAGCAGAGCTCCCTCCACTGGCTGGTTAAAGTAACAACATGTCACTCTGTTTTTTCGCCAGCATGTTTGTGAAGTAACTTTGCCTGTAGTAAATGAGTAATGTACAACTTTAGCCTAATACAGAAAATATGGCATTCCAAGGAGGTTGTGTAAGCCTCCTCCTCAGTCTACACGTCACAGCTGAGCGATCTGCTTTCACTAATCATGGTGTCATCTTTACGAGCGGTTTTATTCGTCTCGTGACGTAAAGAGAAGGAGGAGACACTGTTCTTCTGTTAGTGACTCAGAAAAACGGTTATGATGATCTCAGCTGTACAAAGTGTGTAACAAACCCAAAAAGAAAAACGTACTTGAGCTCCGTTTCCAGAGCGGTGACTCTGGCCTGCAGAGCGTCCTTCAGCTCCGTTTGCTCCTCCATGTCTCTCTGGGCTTTCCTCCTCAGAGTCTCAATCCTCTCCAGCTCCGTCTCTCCCTCGTCCACCTGCCGCTTCAGGGCCTTCACCCTCAGGGTAAGCTGCAACACGCGTTAAGTCTTAAATCTGATGCAGTGTGCTCCAGTGTGTCAAACACCGATTTCATCACCGTAATTATACCTGATCTCTCTGTTCGGTGTGCGTTTGTCTCTCCTCATCCAGCGTCATGTTGAGCTCTTTCAGCTTCCTCTCCAGGCGACGTTGTGATGACAACATGGTGTTCTTCTCTCTTTATGGTAGAGAAAAAAAACACTGTAAATAAAAACTAACCAACTTCTCACACTTGCCTTTCTCTTGGATTAGTGTCTGTTGCTTGTTTTTTAAACAAGAAAAAGGCACATTTTTCTCTGCATGTTGTGCTTACCTCTCCTCAGCTCGCAGGCGGTCCTCCAGCTCCTGGATCTTGTTTTCCAGCTGAGAAACTCCCGCTGACGAGCGAGACTGACCCTCCATCTCGGCCACACGGTTCCTCAGCTCCTTCAGCTGCAGACACACAAAAATCACATGCATTTATTTTCTACTCTCTTTCTTGCTTATTTGAATGGGGACAAGTATTATGTATAAACAAATACTGAACACTATAACTTTTATAACCCTAGCTAGTTTGCAATGCTTGTCCTGGTGGACTTTAACAATTACTGAGTTTGTTGCCAAGTCCAAACTAGACAAGTGTTGTCTTTCTTCTTGCTACTCTTCCATAAAAAACAGATTTTTGAAAGGATCTCTGCAGCTCCTCCAGAGTCATCTCTTGGCCTTCTATCTGATTAATGCCCAGTTTGTCATAGTAGGAGTACAACAATATCTTTGCAGGTTTGCAGTGGTACTATACTCTAATTTTAAATCAAGGATTGAACTGAGTTCTGTGTGACGTTCAAAGCTTGAGATATTATTTTATAATCTAACCCTGCTTTAAGCTTCTCCACAGCTTTCTCCCTGGTCCTTGGTCTTCATGAAGATGTTTGCTCACTAAACAGTTAGATTCATACTTGATTAAAATCACACAGAGATGGATTGTGTTTACTAATTCCTTTGGTGACAAAGATTTTATTTAGGCGTCTCAAATTAAAGGTGGCTGAACACGAATGCACATCCACCATTTCAGACTTTTAATGCTTAAACTATGCATCATTTTTCTTCCATTTGTGCTGGTATGTCTCATAACATACACTAAAGTTTGTAACAAATGTGAAAACGTTCAAGTGGCATGACTACTATCTCAATGTACTGTATTACTCTTCATTGCTAAAGCAGGTGGACATACGTGTCTCTCCATGGCGTTCTTGTCCAGCTCCAGGTCCTGTTTGGAGGATCTCTCCTGCATGAGCTCAGAGCGGAGCTGGTCGATCTGGTCTCTGCTCCTGGACACTCGGTCCGTCAGCATCTCCACTGAGCTTTTCTCCTCCTCCAGCTCCAACTCCACACGCTTCAGCTTGTCCTGGTGGACAGAAGAAGACATCAACAAGCTCTCTACAAAACATTGTCACCCAACAGTATCCAGTTTCTGTATTATTGTTCTAGAACAGACACTAAAAGTGAGCATCATACCTCGAGGATGCGAATCTCGCGCGTTTTCTCATTAAGGCTGTTTTTGCTGGTCTCTACCTCTCCCTCTAGGTGGCGCAGTCTGTTGGTGAGGAGCTCCTTGTCCAGCTGGTGGTTGTCCCTCTCTTCGCATGCAAGTTGAAGCTCCTTCTTCTGTCGCAACATCTAGTTAAACAGAGAAAATACCCATGTGTTATATTGCGTTTTCTTATGAATTAGTTACTGCATAAATTCACTTGTTTGAAAAATGCAGTTTAAAAAGTGCAACTCATAGATTCACAGCAAGTGCCACACTGCATTTCTCCTTCCACTCAACTGTCCAGTATACCAATGATGCGCTTGACCCCTGGAACAACACCACTCTGTGCAATGAATCTTTATGATGCATTTTATTTTTTTGAACAAAATTACTGAAATAACTTAATATTTAAATGATATTCTAAATTACACAAATGTTACTGTATGTAAGCCATTCCTCCCCAACAAAGACAACTTGATCATTAAAACGTTTATAAATGAAAATAATTTGAACAGCTTCATACTTCTTCCTCCAGTCTCCTTAAGCTTTGTTGGTTTCGATCCAGCTCGGATTTTGTATCGTTTCCATGACGCTGTGCGTCCTGCACCTCCTTCCGTGTTCGCTCTCTCTGCTCCTCCAGCTGAGCCTTCAGAGCCTGGATCCCTTCTTTTGAGGTCACATTCAGAGACTCGTACTGAGAGAGAGAGAGAGAGAAAGCGAAGTGTGAGAAATACATATAAATGGACTGAACTTATTGAACCATTTCCTTCTAAGAAGCGAGGATGAACTGTGAAATCAGCTTCTCTTACTTCTTTGTTGAGTTTCTCCATGGTTTTCTCCTGCTGCCGTTTGCTGTCCTCCAGCTGGGTGATTGTCTGCTTGAGCATCTCTCTGTCCCTCTCTGTGTCCTCCAGACGCAGGCTGAGTTCACGGTGTTCCTGGCTCAGTCTGGAAGCTTTTCTCTTCCCCTCATCCAGCTCGGATCGGAGGCTTCTGACCTCGGAGTGCAGGGCGAGCTCCGCCTCAGAGCTCTCGCTGGCGTTGCTCTGCAGCTGAGCCTGAGTAAATCACAAAGCAGATCAGTTATTCTTTTATGTCTGATGGTTTTAGAGCGTCTCTGAATAGGATAATGTTTCAGCTTCACCTCTAATCGAGAGAGTTTCTCTTTGAGGCGGGTGTTAGCCGCCTCCTGATCCTTCTGAGCATCTCGGAGGGAGTTAACGTCCATCTCAGCTTTACTGAGACCTGTTCTAGCAGTTTCCAGTTCTTCCTCGGTTGTAGAGAGTTTCACTTTAAGCTGGCTGGCTTCTCTTTGAGCCTCACTGAGCTTCTGCTCCAGCTCCGAAATGGTTACTGGACTTGGGAGCTATTTGGAGGAGGGGAAAAAAAAAGAAAATGAGATGTTTTTCAAGTGCAAATCTTAATATCGTAGTATAATTTTATGATGAGAGTGAACTGGCCTGTTTATTTTTCTCTTGTGCCTTTACACAGTCATCTTTGGTCCTCTGTAACTGGTCCTTCAGCCTGTCGATCTCATACTTTAGCTCTGCCTCCTGGCTCTGGTGAGACTTTTTCAGGGAAATGGTTTCCATGACCTTCTTGTCATACTCAGTCCTCTGCTTCTCCAGCTCTAACCTGGTCTTGTGTAGATCAGCGCTGCACCGCTGGAGCTCCTGGAAACATTCAGTTTATACAGTCTGATGATTACACTTCCTGTACAGGTCATCATAAGACTGATGACTTACATATACCAAACATAGGCAGGAGTGTCAGTTTAATTTTGTGTTTTTGATGATGCATTTGAACTGTTCTTTCTTTTTTAGGGTGGAATGATAATACAGCCAACAGCAATGATTGTTTAAGAAGAAAGAATGAAGAACTTTGAATTTTATGTGGAATTAGAGTTCTCTGTTTCGTTTAGGCCCATTTGAAAATTAAAACGTAAAAATTCACTATGTATTTGCATGAGGCATTTCTAAACTTCTGATGCTTTAAATATGGAATCTGTAAAAACAGAGACTGCAGTGGTGAAAGGAAAAAAGGACATAAGTAAAGTCAAGTACAAGGGAAAGTGTGACACAAGAACAGGAGGTAAGACTTTTATAGAAAGATCTGAAGGATGGAAAAACAGAAGAACAAAGTGATGGAAGAAAGACCTGAGAAAAGAACGACTAGGCAAGGAAGGAAGTGATGGGGGGAAGGATGAAAAGACAGAAAGAAGACCGTCAAGAAAGAAGCTACACAAATAAGGAGACAAAAAATGGAGAAAAGAAGGGAAGGAAGAAAATACATACTCAAATCAAACAACATAGTTTTCAAGTTTTCCAGACTTCATAAGGACCCTGTTTTAAAATTGGGCTTTGTTTGGACCCTGTCTTCTAAAATTGAACATTTTAAACAGAAAAAGCTCTTTAAGAGCTCCCAGGAACCCTGGAGTAATGCCAGTAAATTTACTGCACCTGGTTGAGAGCTTCTGACTGGCTGGAGTCTGCTGCCTGCTGCTTCACTGTGCTCATTCTCTCCTTAAGCTCCTTCAGCTCATCCTCAGATTCCTCTTTCTCCAGACGGATTTGCAGAAGCCTGAAAAATGTTCAAAAGCAACCAATCACAAAACATCGCACCGTGTTCTGCTATTTTAAGAACCATTTAATCACCTCATCAGAAGCTGCTGGATTGAATGGGTTAATGAGCAAATAAATGCTGCAGCTTGAGTTATTGCATCACAGAGATATATTCACAGGAACACATTATGTTTTGACTAAACACAGACTATCCACACCACTCCTGTGTTTTAATGTTTCTGCTAACACAGCAAGTCACAGATTTTAATAAATAACTTTAGGAAATAATCATAACCCCACTTGTACTAGAATAATTATGATCTATAATTTGTATTTGGTCATCTTGGACCCTGTGGTTAAGGCAAAGCATCATGAATGAATGACCTGTGTGTGGATAGTCTTAACACAATGGTGAGAAAGCTGTTAGCACAGTTAGCCAAATCTAAACTTCCACATGTCAACACATAAACGCTGTGAAATATGTGACCCTCACTGTGTTTCAGGGTTGCTGGGCAGCTCTCTGACAAAGAGAGGAAGAAGCAGTGACCAGGAAGAATGAGAAAGGAAAAAAAAACAGAAACACATTAATAGAAACAAAAGCGAAAAGAAGCATGGAAAATCCATGTGCAGGTGAAGAGTCCCGTAGAGAAACCTTGCGAACCATCTGTACTCTTGGCATGACTCACTCTTGTTTGGTGCTTCGAAGCTCGTCCCTGGTGGAGTGAAACTGCTCCATCCAGTGGTTGCTCTCGTCTCTGCAATCCTCCAGCTGCTGCTGCAAGGTGCGGACGGACGAGTTCACGCGCAGCCGCTCGGCCTCGATCCCAGCGTGAGACTTTAGCAGAGGGCAGAAGAAGCAAGAACAGATTGAATGTGATGCTCAACATTTTTCTGTTTAAACTCAGATGAACAGCAGAATTACATAAAACCAAACTAACCACTTTTTGAACCATATCAAATAATGTCGGTATTGACAAAGTTAAGTGAGTCCTTGGCCTTAACGATAGTGAAGCTCAGTCTAGTTTAATATGTTACATCACTCAGATGCAAAAAAACATAAATATAAATGTATGCCACGTCAATCACTTTTTCAGGCTCAAATTATTTGATGATTTAATGCATGTTCTAAAAAAACACTTAGACCATGGTCAGGCAGCTGTTATCTCCATCCTTCATTAACCTTAAAATCTAATAAAGTTGTTGTTAAATGGCTATTAGCTCTAGACTATCCGTAGATGTTCTAGCTAAAAATGACATTTGCTCAGAGGTTAAAGAACAGACACAGTGCCTTGTAAAAGATCACATACACCCAAAACTTCAGATTTTGTCATAAATAATAATGATAAACCAGGAAGTGAATGATTGTGAAGTGCACTGAAAATACAGCATGGTTTTAAAATTCTCTTACAAATATAAATAAATAGGAAGTGTATTCACATTTAACCCCAAGGAGTCAATACTTAGTAGGACAATCTTCCAGACGTGTCCATGTGTTCTTTGGTCTTCATCAAGCCGTTTGTTCAATAATGTTCTCTAACAAACCTCTGAGGTTTGAGAATACAAATTATATAACTTTTAGACACAACTTGTTACAGGGTACATTTATGTGCATGACAACAAAGAGGGGCACACTTTTCCAACTTTTACTGGCCAAACAAATTTCATGTAAAACTTTCCTTCCACTGAAAAACGATGTCCTACTTTCTGCCCCTAATAAAGTCCAAATAAAATCCACTGAAGTTTTGTATTTTAACAGGACAAAATGTAGGAAACTTCCAGGTGGTGAATCCTTTTGCAAAGCACTTGTGCATACACACTATTGTTGACCTCAAGACCCTTGTGGTCATTTAGCCAGTTTGTCGCCACTCAGGGTTACTCTCAACATTTTGGCTTCATGTCTAAGTGGCTGCTATCTGCTCTGCACACCTGGGACACCTGCTCCATGCTGCTGCGCAGTTTCTCCATGTCAGCGCTGTACTGCTCTCGCAGCACCTCGATCTCTCTGTCATGTGATGCCACCTCTTCCTTCAGAGCGCCTTTCAGAGCAGTGAGCTCCCTCTCTCGTTGTCTGAGTGTCTCCTCTAGCTTGTGCTTCAGCTGGGAGAGCTCCATCAGCTGTGCTTGACTAGACATCAGGTCCTATAAACAGTAAAGGTACAGTGAGTACAGACAGGGCTTTTAGTAAAAGAATCCCCCTGAAGGACAATGTTGTACCGTCTTGCTGCCGTTTTCTCTTCGTAGCTCATCTTGAAGCTCTGCCAGGTGGTCCTCCATCTCTCTCACCCGACTTTCTGCTTTCTCTCTTTCCATGCGGAGCTGAGTCAGCCTGCAACAAAAACGAAACCCGACTTATATCTGCAAATGATTCTTTTAATAGAAAGAACAAACTGTTTTGTATGTGGTGCAAATAAGCAACAATAACGCCTTGTTTCATTAAACTGTTTGAGTCATGACCCAACCAGTGGCAATAAGCCCTCATGTGAGTGTGTGTGTGGGCGTGTGTGTGTGTGTTTCTGTATCCTCACTCTGATTGTGTTTCATTCAGCTCCTTCGCCTTCCGGTCCAGAATCTCCTGGAGCTGCAGATTTTCATCCAGACACGACTCGAGCTCGGCTTTCAGAACGGGGTCAGAATTGCTGGCCGAGTCCTTCACACAAGCAGACGCGATAAATAAATAAGAGCGCTGAAACACGAGGCGTCAGGCGGTGCTGGCTGAATAAACAACTCGCTTTTAGGAAACGCTTCAGCAGGTTTGCTTTTACCCAATAATCAATATGCATAAGAGCTCAAGTTCTTAACAGCTATTTGAACTTAGGATTTGTAAGCTACTTTAAACCAATGTATAATGAGTCATTATAGAAGATGGATTTTTTTGTGAGTATTTGTGTACATCTCTGACAAAGCCTGAAGGCTTTAAGGATTAATCTAAGGATTAATCTGAAACACCCTCCCACAGAACCCCATTAGCCCTTCTGGTTAGATTAGTTAAACAGCTGAAGAAAACCGGAAACTCTTTCCTCTTCTCAGGCAAACTAAATATTAGGCGAACCCGCTTCTCATGACCAGGCAGCTTAAAACGAGTGTTAGACTGGAAGTGAGCTATATAATTACAGCCAAGTTGCTCTATGAATGCCAAACCCTTAATGAAAAACTCTTTATGTAATCCAAAATGCAAAAACTACTGTAAATCCTCACAAAGTCCAGCATACCTTTACGGAACCATAAGAAAATTGGTCCAGATCTGATCAGATGTTTACATTCATCAAAAACTATTTTTCAAGGAAGGTGATACAAAAAGCTCAATCTCTCTCTTGTCTGACTGAAACTTTTCAACAGAGGACATGTAGCTTGTTCATGTGAACAGCTATAAAATTCAGTCATGACTTAAATGTGGCCTTTTTCTTGAATTCAGTTCATGTTGATGTTAAACTGGCTTCAGCAGCGGCATTTCTTGACATTCATAACCAATTTCCACTTGTCTGATGGTGGCATTTTAGACAAACTATCAACAGATAGTTGAACGTTTGTCTGACCCTGAACTCAATTATATGTTGGACATGTGAACTTAAAAGCCAAGTTTTTGCAAAAATACCAAGCAGTTTAATAGAACTGAACCGCTCTGTCAAGAACTGTCATCAAACATTCTGCCTAAATAAAGTGCAAAAAAATGTGCAATTTCTCTGCAAGTATAAATATATACACTCATTTGTATGCTTTCCTGTCAGTACATATGAGTGGTGTAAAGTAAATCATCAATAAATCCTAAAAAATACCTATTGTTCTATGTTGTATCATAGGTCCACCCTAAATGCAGAGTGTATCAAATACAGAATTAAATATGTCAAATTAATGAACAACCTAACATGCCTGATGTATGAAAACATCAGACTGAAGTTGTATTGAACTGAGAATATTCCAACTTGGGTTTTGTTGAAAGAAAGCAGGAAGAACCAGGACGAGTCTTACCTTGTGCCTGAAGGTCACAAGAAATCTCCAAAACCTTTTCACATTTTTCTCTCTGTTCCACTTACCCTCCTTTCTTCGTGCAGGGCAGTCTGCAGTTGAGCCACCTTTGTCTCCAACTCCCTTTTTTCTCTTATCCACTCCTCCCGAGGGCTTTCCTTAGGCTGCCCAGAGAAAGAGTAAAGGAGACAGAACTGTAAGTGTTCCTGCATTGAACACTAGGAGGGATAATTCCTAAAAAAAATAGTGTTGCTTCAGGAAGAACAAACCATTATGCTCTGAAAATTCAGAAAAATACTCCTGACTTTGTGTCTGATGACATCATCACTCTCAGAAGAACTAAGGAACGTAAAAAGGGACAAGTTAACTTCAACACTCTGATCAGCTCAGTCTAATGTAATCTAAAGGTATGCGGAGGTCTGTACCCCTGTCTCAGGATGTTGTACACAGTCTTCATCACCTGGTCCTCCTCAAAACTTATCTCAGCACTCTGAACCTGGTCCAGCAAAAGGTCAGGGGTCACCTTAAGACATAGACCAGAAAACTACTCTTGCAATGTTTCATGCTTTGTTTTGTTTATAGCTCACAGAAGAGCCTGCTGTGGTGCCCAACCAGAACACAGCTGGGTTCTTACCTGCGACTCAGTCCGATCCACATGTCGGGGTTCCTCCGAGGTCCATAGATTAGCTGAGAGTCCAGCGACTCTGGAGCCCAAAGTCTGGCCATGTCCCAAGCTGCTGTGAGCTGAGGATGGAGGCGAGATATAAGGTTTGGGGTGGAGGAGAGGAGACGTAGCTCTGGGATGCTGTTGAGTAGGGGCAAGTCCTCTCTGTTGGTTTCCAGGTGCTACACCATCATATCTGGTAACCAGTCTGTTGACAGGGGTCTGTCTCTGATAGGGGGGAGGCCCGTTAGCCTGTTGGCGAGAGTCAGGGTACGAGTCATTGTTCCTAACTGATTCCAATGACCTGTTAGACCCTATATGGTGAGAACGATCTGACAAAGTGCTTTCTGCAACCCTTCCTCTGTCACTGGTACCCCACACCTCCTCTCTGCCTCTCCTTACTCCAATCCCTCCATCCAAATTCCCATAACTCCCAGACTTCCCATCCCCAGGGGGTCTAGACAGCTGAAAATCCTCACTACTGCCACCTCCATCCTTGTCTAGCAGTGAGCCGTGAGACTGAACCCGGCGGAGCAGTCCCAGCTGGCCTCCCACTCCCCCAGCATCGCTCCTCTCTGCTTGAACCTCTGCCTTCTCTTTCCTCCGGGGAAGGCTGCCGTAGCTAGAGGAGTAGTCGGTCCTGAGCTGGACCCCGTACGAGTCTCCCCTCTGTCCATCCTTCAGGACCACATACGGCTGCCCGGCGATGCCCTGCACTCTGACCGCTACGCCATATTTGGAGGTGCTCTGAGGTTTGGGCCTCAGCTTGGGTAGCTCTTCTCCAGAGTCACCGAGGTTGTTGACGTGGACCTGGGCGTCGTAGTCCGCCGGGTGCCTTCTGCCAAAAGACCGTGTGGTCATACTACAACAAAGAAAAGGAAGAAAAATCAGATTCGTTTGCAAAAAAAAAAAATGTAAGAGGGTGGACATGGAAAAGAAATCCACAATAACTTAGCTTGATCTGCCCACAAACAGGTGCTCTGTTTCATCCATTCATATTTCCAACTTTGTTGTGGAAAATTTGATTCTGCATTTTAGAATATAAAAGAAACAGAGGTCCTCATAATGCTATTTGCTAATATAGGATTAAAATTTGAATTCTAATCACTTTATCATTATTAATAGAAAAAAGCATGTCACATCAACCCCTCTCAGATATCATCTCTAAATAATTCATAACTGTTTATTGAAGGAATAATATGAGAAAAGTATTCAGAATTATGTTGTGATATTTTATACAGTTCTTGAAGAGAAAATCAGCCTTAGTAGGTCAAAGTTCTACAAAAGAAACAGATCAATGCTTCTTCACATAAAGCATATTTTTCAACTGCTGACTATAAAGCAGTAACATTCGCGTTGCTAAAATTATTTAAGGGCAATCTCCACCAGAGATCTTAACCTGAACTAATGATAACAAAGTGCATGTTTACTGGTAAACAATAGTGCTTTGTAAACACTGAGGCTGATGTCATACTGTAGTTAGGCCCAGAAAAATACTGCAGATGACCTTTTACTGTAGGAAAGCACAAAAAGCGGAAACGCAAACCATATCTAGACGAATGGAGGTTGTTGGGTAAAATTCAACAGAGACACGTTTTTTAGAGGAACCATCAGCTACTGTCTATGGAAGACCATGTTTATTTTTTTATGTAATCCCAAGTTAAATAATCCTTGTAATTATGAAAAAGCATGTGAGGAAATAATTTTATAATTTCAGCCAATCATTTAAAATACGTAGTTTAGATAATAAAGGGGACCAGTTTTCTTCCACAGCTCAAACAGAAAGTCAGAAACAAAGCAACATAAACTTAAAGCACTTGATTTGACTTTTTAGTTTTCTTACATTAAAACAAAATTATACAAATTATGAAAAGAGCTTGTTTTTTGAACACAATATTTAAACCCAATGAGAAAAGTGATGGGATATCAGATATGTTCAAACTGGTTTACAGCTTTTATTATTGTTATTTTAAAAAATATTCTAAACATGACCCCAACCATTACATTTTACAACATCTTTGATTGTACAGACAGACTGAATGAGATTGGAAACAACTTATTTTTGTTCACAGTATACATACATACATTTTTCCAAATGCACACCAATTTAGTAGTTTAGCCGACATCTGAAAAGTGAATTATTTGACATTCACTCAAAATGAACAGTTCAAGTTATAAATGAACTGATTCACAAACCACAGGAATAGTTCAAGTTAAAAGGAAAAAAAAAGATCATGATGCAAATGCTGTGATCCACATTAGATTCCAGCTTTCTGATTTAAATATGCCAGGGTGATAAGATTTTTTATCAACTTTTTTTATCAAAAAGTTTTTTACATGGATAGCAAAGTTAACAGTTTGCATAGTTTGTGGATGAACTGTACACTGTCTGAGAAATTCAACATCTGATGAAATGATGATGCACATATTTTTCTCCACAAAGGAAAAAAATGTGCACACACATCTTAAATAAGCAGGAGGAGCATTTAGCAGGATGAATGAGCAAAACTGTTCCAAAGAAACATAAAAGAACAGAGAAATGATACGAGGTTGTTGAAGGTCAAACTTTTTTAAACTAAAAGAAAAGAAAAAACAAATACGACAATTAAAGTACTTTTTGTTTCGTTGTATATATTTTTTGTTTGTTTCATAGTAGAAAAACTACAATTAAAAGCTGTATCGTTTGAAATTTTAATGACAGCATTACTGTGCACTCTAGAGCCTTGTAAAAGTATTAATACCCCATGAACATTTTGACAACTCGTCACATAAGTTTCAGTGCATTGAATTACAATTTTATATGGCAGACCAACACAAAGTAGCACATAACCGTGAAGGAGAAGCAGAAAGATAGATGGTTTTCACATAAGGCTGAACATTTTAGTGAGTGTAGGAAGACCAATAATGCACAACAAAGTAAAGACAGCATCTTCACAGTGACACATGCAGGAGGCAGCATCATGCTCCAGGGTTGCTTGTCTTTGACAGGGATATGGAAGCTAATCAGAGTTGATGAATGGAGATAAATATGGACCAATAATGACAAAAAAAACTGTTAAAAGGCTTGAGAATATTTGAGCCTGGGGTGAAGGTTCACATTCCAGCAGGACAGCAACACTAAAACAGCCAAAGCTACAATAGAGTGGTATAAATCAAATGACATTTATGTGTTAGAATGGCCCAGTCAAAGCTTAGACCTAAATTGAATTCAAATTCTGTGGTAAAACTAGAGAACACACTGCATCCAATCTGGCTGAGCTTGAGCTACATCTGATTGAGACAAATCCCAAAATACCTCCAAATGAAACCGTTCAGGTTAAATATATAAGGAACTCTGAATCCTTATGTGTCTTAGTTTGTTAAAGTCTGTCACATAAAAACATGATAGTTTGTGGCTGTAGAGTTCAAGGAGTTCTAATACTTTTTTAAGTTACTGTAACTGGTTTAGTAGAGTAACCAATTTGACGATGGGTAAGCTTTATCTTTCAGAAACATGTTTGTCTTTGAGAGGCAGAGATAGACTTCTAGCCAAGTAGACTGAGCTGAAGCCGTGACCCTCTTGCAGACTCTCCACCTCAACATCTTAACACAAAATGGCATGATAAAGTTTTACTTTCATATCGCTGATTCCATTCTGAATACTTTCAGCTGCTTAAAAACTCCAGAGACAATTTAAAATCCCAGAACTCTTAACTACAAAATAAAACTTGTTATAAAATGAACACATATTTACTTCTCCTGGTATAAAGCAGGTACGAATGAGTGGGAGAGATTTACAGACAGTTTCTGATCCTTGACTGTCTGTGTGAACTTTGTTCCTGTTGCTCCCTATTAGTCATTAACCTGAAAGCACACACCCAGACATGACGCTCCCTTCGAGAGGAGCAACACAAAAACTTTAGGAAGTTTCTGTGGCTCATGTCAGAGTGAATTCCTTTTCTAACCCTGAACAGCCAGAAGGCAGACAGGTGCCGTATTTGACTGGTTCAACTCAACACACTAATAATGCCTGGCAATGCTTTTCAGTTCTACTCACTAAAAGTAGTGAATTAAGCATTCCAGGTATTGTCTCATAATAATGCCCTGTGTTATGTAACAATACAAGATACAACATTACAAAGCTACGGTTAATAATTGTGACTGCGAAACCAAAACACTCCCTCCTAACCTAGCTGCCATGCTCCTTCCATCCCACTTCATATCTCAGGGGCTGAGAAACAGAAAGTGGGCAGGGAAAAAGAGAGGGAGGGTGAGTTGAAAGACAGAAAACAGCCAACTTTTCTTCTCTTATCAGCGCTTCATGCAATAAAATCCAGCCAAGCTGATACAGTGAGTGAGCAACCCTCCCTTCTATTCACACAGAGGGACTGACTGTAAAAGCAAGCATCAAAAACGCAACCCTGCTTCGCACTGAAACATCAATTCAACCACTAAACAAAGGATATCCTGTTTAGGAGACCCTTTGGGGGTTTTTTTCTTACAAAGAATGCTTTAATCCACTTCAAGAAAATGTAAAAGCTAGCCAATAGGGTGAGCTCTTGCTTTTTGCGCAATACCAACAAATAAAAGAGGAAGAACGTGAAGATAGCACTTGTGCTGTCATTAAAGATGACACAAACAGGTTTCAAGGATATTAGAGATGCATGGGAATTATCTGTAGGTGGATACAATTGTCAGGATGGTGCAGTTTGTGCAGTTTTCCCAGCGTCCAAACCGGAGGAAGCGTTGTGTCAAAAGAAATATGTGAAGTCATGCATGAAGTCTGTGACCTAGTGAGACTTGCACAGAACCCAGGCATACCTGTTTGACATCGTTTCACACACGAATTATGTAAAACATAAAGAATAGCATATGTTCACGGAAGTAGTATTGACTTACAGGAATGTGGAAAATGGTAAATGGCCTTTATTTGTGTAGCGCTTTATGAAGTCCATAGAACTCCAAAGCGCTTCATGCGACATTCAATCAGTCACACGCTGATGGTGACAAGCCATCCGCAAGTGAGGAACATGGAGTTGGAGCTGAAGTTGTTTTTACTGTCTAAATATTTGATCCATTGTGCCTTTTCCATGAGTTTCACTTTATATGTGTCAGAGGAAAAATGAAATCCAGTTCATGGGGATGGGGATGATGCCAGGGCAACTCATGCCATTGTCTGTCTGATGTAGGGCGGAAAACAAGGACAGCGATTTTGAGAATGCAAAGAACTGCCCCCCTTCAGACCCTTCCCTCTCTGGTCTAATTTCAAAATGCTGCCTTCAATAACTTCTCTATCCCCAAACTCCACTTTGAAAGTTTTATTTAGTTTTAAAAGAAATTTAGGAAACAATTGATCACTGCTTGCTGAATAATCATCAACCTTTTAATCCAGCTTCTTAGCTTTAAATATTACGACAAGATGACTTTTGGAGAAACACCATTAATTATTTCATAACGCATCTGAACCAAACATAATGGTTAGTTATGGACCAATCAACTGAGGGGTAACTGAAGTCAACTATACATTTCCTAGATCGGCTCTGACCACTGACCTGCAGGTCAAACACAAAGGTTTTTTTCCTTTGTGGGTATCATCATATCTTACAAAGGTTTTTTCACCTGCTCACTGAACAAAACAAAAAAAGTCCTTTAATTGTCGTATTTGTTTTTTTCCTTTTCAAAGTTTTAAAAAGTTTGACCACATTAGACAACCTCGTATCATTTCTCTGTTCTTTTGTTTCTTTGGAACATTTTTGCTAAGTCATCCTGCTAAATGCTCCTCCTGCTTATTTAAGATTTTAAGATGTGTGCGCACATTTTTTTTCCTATGTGGGGAAAAATATGTGCATCATCATATCATCAGAGGTGATATGATGGTATCATATCATCAGAGGTGATATGATGGTATCATATCATCAGAGGTGATATGATGATACCATCATATCTTACAAAGGTTCTTACAAAGGTTTTTTCACCTGCTCACTGAACAAAACAAAAAAAGTCCTATAATTGTCGTATTTTTTTCTTTAGTTTTAAAAAGTTTAACCTTCCTAGACAACCTTGTATCATTTCTCTGTTCTTTTATGTTTCTTTGGAACATTTTTCCTAATTCATCCTGCTAAATGCTCCTCCTGCTTATTTAAGATGTGTGCGCACATTTTTTTCCTTTGTGGGAAAAATATGTGCATCATCATATCATCAGTGGTGATATGATGATATCATCATATCTTACAAAGGTTTTTTCACCTGCTCACTGAATGCATCAATACTGGGAAGTCAAACAATTTTTGGATCTGTAAATGAATCCAAATGTAGCATGTTCTTTGATATACTTTGTTCTGAGAAAATAAGATTTAGATGAAGAACGTACATTTTGATGAATAAAGGAAGATAATCTTCGTTGTTTCTTACTACCCTTATTATAGAATCTGCAACATTTTTCCTTCTTCTGTCAATGTTTGTTACATTCATTTGTAGAAATTAATCATTTTTATGTGTGTTACAGACAGAATGAAGATTTAACATTTAAAATCTTCTTAAATGTTAAATGGGTCGTTCAGACTTGAAAGAAATAGAAAGATACAGTACAGACCAAAAGTTTGGATACACCTTTCTAATTCAATGGGTTTTCTTTATTTTCATGACTATTTAAAAGGCGAGAAATCCCACTTATTAACCTGACAGGGCAGGTTGACCTATGAAGTGAAAACCATTTCAGGTGACGACCTCTTGAAGCTCATCAAGAAAATGCAGAGTGTGAGCAAAGCAGTAATCACAGCAAAAGGTTGCTACTTTGAAGAAACTAGAATATAAGGGGCATTTTCAGTTGTTTTACACTTTTATGTTTAGTGCATATTTCCACATGTGTTATTCATAGTTTTGATGCCTTCAGTGTGAATCTACAATGTCAATAGTCATGAAAATAAAGGAAACTCATTGAATTAAAAGGTGTGTCCAAACTTTTGGTCTGTACTGTATATTGGCCAATAAAAGGCTGGTTGATGCTTTAATATTTCCATTCATTTTATTTTTTTTATAAGTTTAAAGATGTACTTCTTTTTGGTAATTCACATTTTAAAGCAAGATCAGAACAAAAGTAAACATAGTACCATTTAGTAGAAATATAAATTTATGTCCATTCTTGCAGAGATTCCAGGTCTGTTTAGCTATTACTGAAAAACTTAACTTTAATGCAATAAGATATAAACATCAGTCTGTTTCTATTTCCATTTATCCTCCATCACTGACCAATAACACTAAAGATCCCATAAAACACAGGTATACGTTTTCAGGTCAGCTTGCTCAGCGCTTACAAGTCA
Organism: Xiphophorus maculatus; assembly: GCF_002775205.1. Taxonomy (NCBI): domain Eukaryota; kingdom Metazoa; phylum Chordata; class Actinopteri; order Cyprinodontiformes; family Poeciliidae; genus Xiphophorus; species Xiphophorus maculatus. The sequence goes on from NC_036445.1 coordinate 17,571,647, forward strand.
TTATCCTGCAGTTATGCTGACATGATCTCTGCCTCTGATCGCTAATTTAATTTTCATACAGTAAATTGAATTGGAGCCACCCTGCTATTAGGAGGGAAAGGAAAATAGAATAAGGGGAAGACTGTCAACAAGAGGAGAGACCCAGAGTGTTGAATGATGCTGAAGCATACAGTCAAAGCATCACTCCTCTGATCTATCATTTTCATTTTTCTCTTATCAGTCTGTCATATTTTTGTACATGTTAATTGTGCCAAAGTTTTATTATCAAGGTGATTTGTCGACATCCAACTCAACAATATTTGGAGCAGAAAAAAATCTATGAACTATCATACTGAAGTGTTAATTTGTACCATGTAAAAGGTCATAAAGGCAAACATATGCGACTGAACCCCCACCAATTTTATTGATTAGTTTTTAATAATCAGAGTAGAGTAGGGATTACTCCTGTCTGATCAAGATTTTTTTTGTCCCGATGCCAAGTTGAGTCATTAAGTATTAGGCATTTCATCAACACATAAGATCAGTCTGATTTATCAAAGATAACTAAATGAATGCCACGATAACGCTGGTCAACTGAGTAGCTTTAAAGTGCAGTAAATTAACACTCTTAATTCCAACAGCTTTAAACGCAAAAACGCTTTTTATTGTGCTGCAGTCACTGGTTTTCTAACAGCAATATATTTAGTCTTGATCCAAAATTTTATCTGGAAATCTTAAACGGGTTGATCCACCACAAACTAGGAAAAAAGCTACTACAATGTTCTGATTAAAACTAAAACCGATATTAATGAACACATGTTTTGTTCTGAATTCTTATGTTTTTATGTTGAGAAATTTCTCAATAACTTAAGATCGTGTTTGCTAAGGCTGAGAAACTGAGAAAATCCTGCGATGTCAATTATATTGGTAAATATTGCAATGGCAATATCATTTGCAATTCACCTTCTGCCTTCTTTCCTCACTTTCTGTGATTTCATCGCTCCATTACCAGGACTTCGAGAAATGTGTATGGGGAATGAGCAAAGCAGGTCACATACCATAAAAAGAGAGGTGCAAGACAGCCAATACAGTCTTTCACTGTAACGAGTGAAAAACTGCCAAAATAAAAGATAAACTTTCTCTAAGTGATTTTCCTTTTTCTTCTGAGCGAAATATTAATGACTTGAAACGTCAATGACTGGTTAAAAGTAACAGAACTCCCTCTCTGCTCCTAGTGAACGGTTATCCACTTACTGCAGAGGAATATTCTTCTTCTCAATTACACCCTTGACATAAAACCAAACCCTTGTCCTCTCTCCAAACTAGTTACTACTCCTCTTTCACACACACACACACACACACACACACAAATGTCCATTTATTCCTCTTTTCACATCCAAAGTAGTTCATTGGCATGACAAAGCCTGACTTCAGTGTTGCCACACAGTACACAAATGACACCATATTAGAAGCTCACAAGTATGGCCCTCCCTTCCCTCACATTCCTGACACTTGTGCCTCTGTACCAAGAGGCTGATTTGTGGGATTTTTAGACGCATCTACTGCTTGTCATGTTAGACCAGTTTGATTTGTGCCAACATAGGTGTGGATTAAAAGATGTGTCAGGATCTTGCCAGGATCAGAAGCTTTTTCAGTGAAATGTGTGACACCAATTCGTGAGCCCTTCCGTACTTCAAAAGTATAATCTGCTGAGATTTACTGCATCAGTTTCATCTGAGCTCTCTTTTCTATTACAGAGGAGCAGACAGTGACTGGTGTTTTAATTAATGACTGTAAAACCAGATAAACTGCAACTGCACAATAACAGCTCATATCGGTTAGCATTTCCACCTCATGGAAAACTCAGAGTACCTAACTTTTAAAACTGTCAGCCCACAAAATATCAGAGAAATACTAGCTGGGAATATAAGCCTTCCTGCTAAATCAGTTTAACACCTGCACTCATGACTGGCTAAAACAAGACCGGGCTTCTTCACAGGTTCATACGCCCATGGGCGACATTTATCAGTACTATACTCAAGTATAACTTGTAGACAAGATTTATGTAAATTAAATTAAATGTAAAGCAATGAAGTCCAAATGCCATTAGTAAATCTCAATGTCTTTTTCACATCCTCCAAAACGTCTACTAAATTACACTACTTATATAACTTTTTATGCGATTTTAGTTATATTTTGGTTTCATTTAGGGATAAAATGACAATAAATCACCAGTCCATTATACACTCGCCATTCATTCTTTCATTCAAGCTGTATTAAAGACACAGAAGCCAATTGCATGAAAATACAAAATATTGAAGTCATTTGTTTTCTGACCATCTAATTCAGTATCCTAAGGAAAATCTCTGACTGTTTTCAGGTGGTTTTACTATAGTATTTTTACCTTAATGTAATAAAATGGGATTAAAAGCAACTACTTTTAAAAATGAATAATAAAAAAAACAATCAAAAAAAAAAAATCTTTTTAAAATACCATAGAATAACAAAATCAAACATTTTGATTAGCCCAATCTGGATTTACCCATCTTGAATGTCTAAATTTAATTCAGATTTGCATTTTAAATCTAGCTTCATTTAATGATATAAAATATAAAATACAGCAGTCAGTACTGTTAAATAAAACCAATATAGAACCGTAAAGCCACTTGAACTTTGTCACAGATGTTCTTTAGGATAGAATAAAAATAAGTTGAAAACTTTTTTCTGACAGGATTTTGATTTTATTATTTTATAGTGTTGTAAAAGTTGGCCATTGTAAAACTGACTGTGTGAAACTGTCTTTTAATTTTTTTAACTGTCTTTTAACCCATACACAACATTGTACGGGTTCCATTGAATGATATATTGACATATATAATGATATATTGTCACATAAATCATTGGCTGAATAAGTATGCAATGTAGTTTCCCAGTAACTATGATATTTTATTTTTTATTGCTTTTTCAGAACATAGGTAGTTTAGTGTAATTAAAGGAACCTTTAAGTAATTGAAGTTTTTACCATTTTATGTCGACCATAAAATGGAGAGCAGAAACACAATCTATTGTTTAAATAGGTAGAAGTAGCTGTGTGAACATTTGATTAAACAGCAGTATAACAAACCTACATGCAGCATCAAGAGCCAATTCATTGTTTTTACTCATGTTGTTTATTTCACAATTTATTTTAGCATTTCTAGATTTACTTGCCACTTTCTGAAATTCTTAGGACCCCACACTTGTTGAGTTGTGACCCCCCGGTGTGACCCCGACCCTAACTTTTAGAACCGCTCATCTAAAAGCACAGGTGTGCAGGTGTGTGTTTGTTTTTTTTCCATACTCCTCGTATGTGTACAAATACAGTGAATATTCACACTCCTTTCATTTTAAAAAACGGAATCTTTTACATTTATACGGTTATAATCACTCTTTCAGCTTCAACTTAACCGTTCAAGGTTGATTGTTTCACTTCACAGAATTAATAGTGATCAAAAGGCTACTTCAGTTTACTTTTTTTTCCCAATAGCTAACAAGTTGAACTTGTAAATAAGTAAAAACGTAGCATCGTTGTAAATCTACTGTATTCGTCTAAAGAAGGAACAAGCCAGATAAAATCCGTGCTAAAGCGCATAACTGTCGGGAAGTCACACTGACTGGTGGAGCCGTCTGGCGCTTCGAGAAGATCCAGTTCCAACCGAAACTTACCTTTTTTTTCTTCAAAGTATCTCCTCTGTTTCTCTTCTTATGCTTTGTTTCGTCTCGTCGCCGAAGATTCCTTAGATATCTTCCCAGACATCCATCAAAGGCCACACAAAAGGCGTGTGGAAAAGCAACTCCTTCGCAAACGACCGCAGAAACAAGTTCATTACGTTGCTGTTGGAACTGCAACCTGTTACCTTTTTTCTCGGGAAAAAGACGCACCGCCCACTCCCGTCGAATCCAGTTCTCTGATTGGCCCGATCCTCTGGAATAGGCGGGGCTTTGCATGTTAGCCATCTCTTCATTCGCAAACCTTTACGTCAGTCATCCAGCTCGTTCTAATCAATTTTTTTGGACATTTACTTTGAAAGCTTGAAAAATGACCACAAGTGAACTAAAATGGACAATATCTGTTGCAGGATGAACTGCAACATCGATGATTTTCAAGGTGGACAGGACACAATTTAACTTTAGAATGGCTGCTTCTTCAATTTGTCCGCTAGATGGCGCAAATATTCTCATATACGCACCACTGTCCCAATACATCACACAGATTAGATTTACAATTAAGTGAACAGCAGTTAAAACAAATTTGAAGCCTAAAAGATTTTTTTTTGGACAGCAAAAATACATAAACACAAAACCTGTCCCATCACACAATTATATATTTGAAAACACAACAGAGGGAATTTCAATAAATGGGCAGTGTATAAAATAATATTCCAACTACTACTACACATGTAATCTTCTTCTTAAGAGTTTCACATCTACAGGTTTTGTTGCCATTACCTAATGCTAAAGAACATGGGATAAACAAACTTTCAGGTGCCTCAAGATAAATTAATATATCATGTAAAAGGTAATGTATTTCATCAATTAATTCAAAACGTGAAGCTCATTCAGAATAAAGTCTCTTAGAATTATACATTTAACAAACATTGAGCGTCCACAGAAATGCTATTACTATACTTAGTGGAAGGAAATTATGCCGAAGTTGTTGCTTCCTGGGCAGCGAGTCATTTCTGAAGAAAGACAATTTCAGAAGAGTCTTCTCTGGGTGACAAGAGGCCAGGAAAGGATTGCTGCAGAATCCCATAGTAAATTCTCATAGGCCTTCAGCAGTCTGAGGCTGACACTATCTTAATTGGTTATTATTACACTTTTTTTTTTTTTACAATATCAATATCAATACACAGCCTGACTGTGGATTCTATCCCACATCCTTTGAAGACTTTCACTCCCACACCGCCCCTTCCACACAGCTCCTCCCCACGACTCTAGCTTTCTCCGTTCACAGCAGCTTGTCTCTCCATCTCATCACTTCTTTTGACTGGCTGACTGGACGCACTCGCATCTCACGGTCTGGGAATGGGATCTTTACTGAGTTCAAAGAAAAACTTCCAGTTCTTTCGGGTGTTCGCTCTGCAAAAGCTGCTTTTCAAACTACAGGGATAGTTGTCGCTGCAGGTGCAGAGTGACCACAGAACAGCCTCTGACGAGAAAACCTGTCCAAGACGCACCAGAGCCTCAGGAAGTGTCCAGCGCAAGAAACCGTCACACTATCAAAAACCTCGCTTGGTACAGTTGGATTCGCTAGATATAACTGCATACCAAAGTCATCTCGACGTCAAAGTAGGCGAAATAAGTGTGCGTAAAAGTTGGAGCTGTTACGCACGGGCAAAGCTTAGCCTAATGCAAGAAAAAGTTGAAGAACACGGATCTATTGGCGTTTAAAACCTAGGAAAAGTGCAATCATGGCAAAATGGTTCCGAGATTTCCCCATCAACCTGAAAAATGGAACTGAGAGAGTCCGTTCTGCCTCTGAGTCTGGTTCACAAACTAGACCCAAGCCTACATTTTCACGGGACAGTTTGAAGGGAAATCAACGCAAAGATGGAGGAGTGGGGAGTTTGTTAGCTGGGAGAAACAGGAAAAACTCTGCCACAGAGCTGGGTAGCAAAAACGCAGGTTATGGAGGAACTGTCTGGGACAGCCTGACCACTGGGAAAGGTCGAAAAAACTCCAAAACTGAGAATGGGGCACCAGATGAAAACCGTCCGGTGAGGAGCTCCAGTCTGGCACAGGCGTACATCAGCAGGATGATCAAAGTGGACAAGCAGGACAAGACCCCCAAACTCGATGGGATAAGTGAACAGAAGTTATCCGAGAACGAGAAGGGAAAGTCAGACATAAAAACTACGGTAAGTCACTTCAAACTGAACTAAAAGCTACTAGAATTGCAAGTGGAAATTAAAGATTTATTATTATAGGTTTGACTTTGAAATAAATCTGTAGCAGAGAAAAATGCACTATTTTTTCTCTTTCTTTAAAAAACTGAACCAAAACAGAAGGAAGTTGCATGAAATGTTGCTTTAAAAAAAACAACCTATAGATATTTTTAAAATTTCCTACGTTTTCTTTGCAAATAAAACGGAAACAATGAGAAAAAAGTGAACCAAATGTGATTTTAAATGTACCAAAAATAATTCCTATTGACTTTGCTTTGCAAATAGAACCAAAATGGATACACACGTCTTTTTTTATATAATTGTTTCTTCTTATCAGTATTTTTTTTTTAAATAATCCAAACAAACAGAAATCCAAGGTGTTTTTTTTCCGTTTTACAATGTTCTTTATTTAAAGCACAAAAAAAAAAGAACATAAAGTTCTACCAAATACATTTCTTTTAATTTACATTTTTGAAGTTAGTTAAGGGACATTTGTTCAAGTAAATTATTATTTGTCGTTGTTATTTTTAGATCTTAAAGTTAAAATAAAACGAAAGCAAACACAAAAAGAGATTGTTTTTTACAAATGGAAACAAAGGAGCATTAGATTGAAAGGCATCAGTTCATAAAGTTTTGAGTGTTTGTCTTTGTGTTTTCCCTCCTCACCTCAGTTCATATTCAATTTCCATCCCTCTCAAAAGAACACAATGTAGTCTCACTACATTGTGGCACATCAAACAGGCAAACACAATGCACTGACCTCTTTGCACAAACATTTCCGCTTGTCCCTCTATTACTTGTCACTCAATTATGGACACCACACACAAATGCACACGCCTCTACACACACCTGCACACACACAATCACACACACTCATTGGGTCCTGGATTCCTAATGTCCTCTTCTGAAAAGCTTCATCAGAAAAATAGCAGGCCTTCATTTTGATTCTTCCTTTACACAGTTGATAATACTGGAGGATTATGCAGATCCTTTTGATGCAGAGAAGACCAAAGAGCAGCGAGAGGCGGAAAGAGCAGGGGTGAATGATGGTTACATGGAGCCATATGACGCCCAGGTCATCATCACAGGTGAGTTCAAGTTAAGACATCTTTTAAAGCGATTATAACTTATCTCAGAGTATAAGGTAGCATCCTGACTAAATAAGTGTGCAACTCATTAATCATCATTAAATTTGTGAAAATGATTCAATACTCACATGAAAACAGTGCATTGTTTACATGTTCCTCTGTTCACCCTGTCTCACCGTCATTTTAAATAATGACTTTAAAGGGACCTGGAGCCAAACTATACTCTCTGTCTGTGCAAAGACTTTCCTCCTGGCCGGCGGCTGCTATAGTAACACTGTTGTGCAGGGACAATGGGTGCAGCTTCCTCTTCCAGCTTCCTGTCTCCTGCCTCTGTTTCCTTTGCCCCATTCTCTTGATAGAGCATTGGCTCTAAATGTGCCCCTGCACTCCAACTACCCTGCACACATACAAACACACACAAGCAGACACATCTAACACTTCACGGTCCCCTGTGTGTGTGACAACAATCCAAAGAGCCCCCCCACCCCCACTCCTCACATCCCACCACAACTTCTCTCCTGGTCCCGGTCCTAAACCCAATCACTTCCCAGCAGTCAGGAAGTGGTGCGGTCACCCAGCCAATCAGCAACGGCGCTGACCTTTTCTTCCTGTAACTCCATTGTTTGGTCACACAATAGTGCAGACACACAGGCTACCTGTCAGGCTGCGAGGAAATATAAGTAAAATCCCCCCGAACAAGATGCATGCAAGCAATGCCCAATTAATACACTTTCGTAAAAGAAAGAAGATAATTGTCCTCAGATGAATATCAAAATAATCATATTGCTCTGCTTATGTAATTGAAAAAATGTAACAAGAAAGTCAGACATAAATTTATTCCTAATCAGGCACACTTTACCTTATTTTTTGTACCCCTTCAGGGGGTCTTTTGTGGGCTCTAGTGTCCCTTATATGAAAGTAGGCTGACAGGAAAGGGGGGGAAGACATGCGGCAAATATCGTCGGGTCCGGGAGTCGAACCCGCAACGGCCGCATCGAGGACTCAAGGCCTCCAAACATGGGTAGCACTATCCCCTACACCACCACAGCACACCACCACTTTACCTTATTTGATCTTATTTACAAATATATAGTGTTTTGGAAATTTTATATGCACTTATCATGGACATGGATATCATGTGGATTTTGGGTCTTTGATAATCTATTGGAACTGTTTCCTTATTTAACTGGAATGATCACAGTTAACAGGCAACACTGATACAGCTCCAAAACAAGAATTAAGTGATCAAATATGAATTTTGGAGGGTATTTTTTGGACTAATTCAGACATGACCTATGCTTTACATAAATGCTTAAAAATATACATGAATCTTCACTAATACTTGAACAGATATCCCTTAACTAACTTCAAAAACTTGAAACCTGCCTCTGACCGAAAACTACCATGACTGGAGCAGCAGTGCCATTCTCTGCTGAGATTTCTAAACCTTATTGTTCTTAACACACTGCTGCAAAATGTACATTTGTAGGCCTAATTGAAATTTGCAACTCCCCACCTGGACAGTAAAGCTATTCTCTTTCGGAGAATAGCTTTACTGTCAAGCAAGACAATCATTGGTCTATTTGGCTATAATAACAAGAAGAATGTTTGGTGAAGTCAATGTGAGTTCAGTCATGATGTATCGTGCAAAAGCATTCCTGGTCAAATATTACTAGCGAATAGAGATGTTTATGATTGAGCACATACTTATAAGTTTGACTCAGTTTGGAGAAGAGAAAATCTATCTTCCTATACCGATAACCATTTATCCTTGGAAGGTTTCAGGGATCTGCGACAGACTGGCGACCTGCTCAGGGTGAACCCCACCTCTCGCCTGAAACGTTCGCTGGAGATAGACACCAGCACCCCTACCGACCCAACTAGGGACAACAGTGTTAGAAAATGGATGGATGGATGGAGATGCAACCTCTGGCCGTCAGCAGATGAATGGATGGATGGATGGAGGTTTCAGGGATGCTGGTGCCTATTTTCAGTCCGAAGATACCATGGACAAGTCACCAATCTCACTGAACAGGATTAGTGAAAATTAATGATTGTGATTGAAGTTATTTGTTGTACAAACATCCCACCACGCTGAAAGGACAGTTCAAACGCACCCTGATACTGAACAGAAACTTTAAGAATGAGTTTGCACATAACCCTATATTACAGCGTTGTTAAATACAAATTCTTGACTCTGTTCCATGACAGAGGTTCGTCGGCGGGGCTCCAAAGACCTCCTGAAAGTGTGCGTCCTGTTGGACCGAGGTCAGAAAGAGGAGAAGGGGGAGGACGGGACACCTTCGCCCCCTAACATCTACGACACGCCCTATGAAGGCGGACTGGAGGGCGACAGCGAGGGCGTGTGGATCCCTGTCACACGACCAGAGTCTGATGTCCGTCCGGCTGGGGAGTATGAACTGCCATGGGAGTGGAGAAAGGAGGACATTGTCAGAGCATTGTCAGGTAGAGAAAGGAGGCAGGGGATGATAGGAAGGGTGGAGGACCAGGGCGTGGGGGAAGAATGCCATTTATACAGCAGTTTTATACAACAGCTTTGTGTTTGCTTTAGAGAGGAAACAAAACTATGTTTCTGAATGGACTTCCAGGGAAATGTTTACTTAGTATCCCTGGCATGCTTTGATAGGACTTGTTATGAAATGTTGATATTATCTGTCCTGCTTCGTTTCAGCTCAGTTTGAGGGAGTGGAATGCTCTTCCAGTAAAGAGAATACTGCAACCTCTGGCCGTCAGCAGCAGCAGCAGCAGACACTGAAGGCGAGGAATTGGAGCCACAAGACTCTTGTCTCAACTTCTGCATCAACTTCCTCCTCCACGTCTTTTCCATCTTCTCCAATTCTTAAACTCTCCCCTCTGACCTCACCATCTCCTTCTTACCCCACTCTCAAGTTGTCTCCCCTCTCACCCTCGTCCAGTCCAACTAAACTGTCCCCTCCATCACCTACTTTGCCCTGTTCCCCTCTGGATGGGGAGATGTCCAAAATGGACTGCAGTCTGCCCCTGGAGAAGCAGAAGTAAGACAATAACGTCCTCCATCTCCTTGCTAGACTTCTCTTGTCACAGCTTTGTCTCTCCAAATAAAAATATGAAAATCTTGCTTTAGAGCTGTCATTTTGCACCTGCAAGTAAATATGACACGTTCTGCATAACAGGACTTCAGCATTCTCTGGTGCTCCTGAAACAAATGTAAAAAGCCCAAGAAGCCTCATTTTTATCAGTCTTTTTTGCCCAATACGCCAACATTCCTGGGTCATCTTCTATGTTCTCATATCTTCACCTTAGTCCAGGATTTTCTTTTTTGCAGTATTTGAGTCTGACGTTTGAGATGGCCAAGGAGGAAGGCTAATTTTATATATTTTATAATTTTTGAGACTTTTCTCATTTTCATCATCCACATGAACACGTCATGTACTTTATGCCAGAAGCACATCGTGTCCATTACCAAAATGTTTCATCTTACTCTTATCTGAACAAAACACATGGTTCCAGTTTAGGGCAAGATGTAAATCCTTATCACTAAAAAAGACTCAAAGACAATTTTTGTCTGGTAAAGGGAGTTAATTTCTACATAAAGTCTTGCAGTGTTTCAGACTCTTTATGATACTATGCCCCCTAACAAGGGCCTTCAGAAGAGAAGCAAACATCACAGATTCCTCACTTTTCGAAACAGTGGGCATGACATGTTTTTCCACATATTAATATTTGGTTTTATACCAGAAACAGTTAAGGTGTTTGTGATATAAAATATTTTACCAAAGAACCCAGTTCCAGCAAAGGTTCAATTATTGGTACTTGTTTATGTTGTGATGGCTGGACAAAGAAGGCTTTTTCCTGGCTTGTCTACCTGGTTGTTATAGATACTTAACAACCACAAGATGGCATTCTTTACTGCTGGTCTTCAACTGTGACTATATAACCATTAGTTTTACCTTTATTTACAGTCTGCTCACTGTGTGTAGTACGAACATGAACTTGGGTCACTTCCCAGGCCTGTTTGTAATTATTTCTTTTTTAATTGTTATGGACAAGTTTAAGGAAATGACTGTTTTCTTGTAGCCATGTCATAACTTATTAAGTAAGCCTACATTTGCCATATGGATGTGGATACAGCAAATTTCCATTGTCATCTACCAAGGGAAGTCATGAGGTCATATGTAGTGGAGGGAGAGTAAAAAGACTAAATGTATATGTTACCCTGCAAAAAGTTTGTGATTTTAGCTGTTTGTTACCAGAAGCAAAGGTCTCTCTCATGGAATGGTGCTAAATGTAAATAAAGAATTCAGGGTGAAACCTTCAGGTGAACATTAATGAGGGCAGGCAGAAAAGTGTTATTTTACTTGTAAACCTGTCAAGCTGTCCTTATATGGTTAAGCGTGGCCTTTCTTTAAATGCTTTGAGCCTGTTTGAATTTATTTTTTTCATGCTATGTTTGAATATCTTTAGTGTTTATATAGGTCGCTTGCCTTCAGCTACTGTCAGCAACACTATGGATCTGAACACACTGCACAGCCACTTATGTTGTCACAGTCACTTTACCCTTTTATTACATCTACATTTATGATTATCACCTTTATCTGCCAAACTGTAAACAGTTAATCAAGCTGACAGTAAATTACAGCTGACTTTTGTCCTTCATTTCCCCCTGTTTCTGCCTTTTTTGTGTTTACATATACGTTTGACAGATGACTGATGACTGCATGTCACTGTGCTATATGATAGTGATCTACTCTCTCTACTCTCGTCCCCTTCTCTTCCACCTCGTTCACCCACTTCTTCAAGCTGGTACCATGGCAGCGTGAGTCGACAGCAGGCTGAGGCTCAGCTGCAGCGCTGCAGGGAAGCCAGCTTCTTGGTCAGAGACAGCGAATCAGGGACTAGTAAATACTCCATCGCTCTAAAGTAAGTAAATGAATGTATGTAAGTGCAGTGCACGCAGGATGTTTAGTTTCTAAGTGATTATTTCCGATGATTTTAATCCCTTTTAATCTTTTTGCAATATTTTAAGTAGAGATGAACTGATCAGAATTTTGTGGCCAACTTCCAATCTCCAGTTTTCCTAATCTGACCTTCTGATACAGATTTCAGCTGAGTTAGATGTTTCTTTATTACAAGATGAACAATATTCAAAATATGGTTTTCTTGTATATTTTCTGCTAGTGGGTATTATTTGTTTTAGAAAAAAGGGTAGCAACAGTTGCAGTAGAACAGTTTTTATTGTTTTAAAATTATTTATCTTTTGCAGAGTTGACATTTTAAACTGTTTTCAGTATTTCTTTTATGTGAAATTTCTTTTACATCCCAATTAGGAGTAATTAAAAAGCAGTCTTTGGGTGGATATCCTAGAAAAGCTACAGTTTGTTGCTTTAACTTGAAGATACTAACATTTGCAAAAATATTGTGTTCAATGACAGACATTTTTTGTGACCTCAAAAGTATAAAATAGAGCAATGTTGCTGTATTGTATTCAGTTTTCCTGGTTTATCCTGTTCTCTTTTGTGTCTCAAAGCCTGAAGAAACTGCAGACATGTCTCCATATCACAGTTTTCTTTTAAATAGTTTGCAACATTTATGAGACTGAAAACAACAAACTTTGTATCCGTTTATTTCAGTAACTGTGTCTTCATTAAAGAGAGCAATAGTTAATAGATTTAGTTGTGCGTTCACTAATTGGAGAAAACATTGGACTGCTTTAGTTTTCCACCAGCTGGTCAATGATAAGGACTGATTAAACTGAAAATTGGCCGATTTAAGTAAAAAGTTGAGTTCTCAGTGTATATATATAAAAATACTATATATTCAGAGTTTAACTTGGCTTTTTTTAAAAACTCTTTTCTGGAGTTGAAAAGACCTGTGTCTGTATTGACAATGTAGCAATGCGTTTTCATTGAGTGATAGCGTCCACTGCAAAAATGTCGTCGTTGATGTGATCTCGTAATTCCTAGGTGTGATGCACTTACTGCTCAGAAAACAAAAAGAGTCACAGATCAGGGCTGATCAAGCTGAAACATGACTGATTTCAGTCACCAGCAGATTTCTCTCATAAGTTGTTATCCTCAGATGAAATATAAGGGGAACAATTATTAATGTTTTTTTCCCCTTTTACCAGAGTTATACCAAGACTATATAGTGCAGTGACAATGAGAGGATGTGTGTGATTTGAGTAATAGTGTGTCTTCATGCGCGTCAGTGCCCATTTGTTGTACACTGCTCATGCACTTGGGAGTTCACATCATTAACCCCATTTAACCATTCACTGAACTCAGGAGATACACAGCCTCATTAGGGGAGTGATGGTGTTTCCAGTTTACAACATCAGTAGTTTCAGGACCCCTGCTTGTAAAATTGTCTTTTTTTGTGAGAGTGTAGTCATAAATATGTATTATTTATATGTTTCTCTTTTCTGTTTTTGTTTGGCTCCATCAGGACCAGTCAAAGTTGTGTTCACATCATTGTGGCCCAGACTAAGAGCAGCAAGGGATTGGGCTACACCTTGGATCAGAGCAGCTGTGTGTTTTCCAGCATCCCTGAGCTGGTCTATCACTACTGCTCTCACAGGCTGCCTTTCACAGGAGCAGAACATATGACCCTACAGCATCCAGTGCCGCGGCAGCACTAAAACATGAATAGACCAAGGAATACAAAGAAATGCATTAGCAGGCCACTGCACAGGACTCTCCAATAAAACATTTTAATAAATCTGTGCACAGACTTCAGGATATTCTCCTTTAAAAGTGATCTAGTTTACCTCCTGGGGTTGTATTGCCTCAATACACCACCTAGTGGTCAATGTTAGACACTTATATTCAGTTCATCTTACTGTGGTGCTATCTTCTATAAAATTGCCAAGAAGTAAAACCGTGACCTGAACAAGAAGATAACCAATTTATTGTCACACTGTGTTGCATCTAACTCATTGTTTTGTCTATAGGTTCACAGAAAATCTTCACATCGCATTACCTGACCACCCTAATGATGCATACAAACCTCTATGTCAAATTGAATCGTATATAATGTAGTCACTATAAGATCTGTGTAATATCCTCAAGGAGTGTTCTAAAAAGAGTGACAACATAATTAATTAGCTTGATTATATCCAGTTAGGCCCCATCTGCAAGATCAATATGCCTGATTAGAGTATGCACAGGTATCCTGACTTGTGAATGAGCCTATTGATCTGCCCTGAAACTCCTTTACCAGCCTCTTTGTCTGACAGGAGAATGAGCATTATTGATTGGGTGATTAGAGTGAGTGTAACTGAGGAGTTCTCATTAAACTGCAGAACACAGTCAGAAGGGGTGTTTTGGCATGTGTAACTCTGCAAACACGTCTGGAGTAAAGTCTCTGCAGTTTAGGCTAAAAAGGAAGTTGCTTATATGGGAGCCCTGTGGTTGGAAATAACAGGCAAAACACTGGAAAACTGAGAAAAAGAAATATACAAAAAAAAACTGTTCTGAATGCAAAATAACAGCAAGCACAACTAAAAGAAAAAAGGTAGGCTACAACCAAACCCTAAACATTAACACTTTATACTCGTGATGTTTTTGTATCTAAGATGCTGTTATTAAATTTCTATCATGTGTTGTTTTTATTTTCTCATTTCTTAACATTCTTTTCCCATTTTGTTGTTTGTCTTTGTGTTGATGTGTTTTGTCTAATAAAGTTTCTGTAACTCAGAGCCTCTGTACTTTATATTGCACTGTATGTTGTAACTTGACACCCCCCATACCCATGCATCATATAAGAATCTATTCCTCCTCCTCTGGACCTCTGGAAAGTCATGGATCCCTTTAGTGTTTCTAGCAAGTGCCACCTGGATCCCACTGAAAACTGTGTGGACAAACCTCTGTAGGGACATGATGGAAACAGTGGAAAAACCTTTTTGGGACTCATATTGGTTGCTCTTATTTATATATGAGGCCCACATATGTATGCTGGCTGACAACACCCTAGGTGAACAGTGAATAACTTTAGGTGCAAAAGTACCAAAGAGATATTTTCTAATAAGACTTTTTACTGAGGTTCACGTTCAACCAACACTAACAAACTTCAGCGCACACAGACTGAATTGTCCACCCTCTAGTGGATGCTGTTTCAATCCTCACCAACACACACACAGATGAACAGTCAGCAAGAATACTCAACAATTATCAAAGTCATGGGCTTGTGGTAATATGTATTTAACCAGTAAACACCAGTGTGCTGGGTTGCATGACCATCTCTAACGGAGCGTGTGCATGACTGTGCAGGCGTGACTCTGTGCACCCATGTGTAAGTGAGTGTGTGTGAACATGTTGTTCCTTTTTCTCTGTGTTTCAAAAAAAGAGAGTAAGGCAGTGAGAATATTTCTGTTCAGGGATTACCATGTTGCCATGGTGAGGAGTTGGAGTGACGTAGCACCATCTCTACAGGGAATGATGAGAGGGAGGAGAAAGTGGGAGGAGAGACAGGCTGCGGTATAAAAAGAGCTATGAATAATTGTAGTCATAGTAGCAATGTAGGTCCCACACAGTAAAACCTGGATGGTTTGTGAATGAAGCGCTGCAATATGAGATGTGAGTGTTAGAAATCGTCCAGAAAGACATGGCTCACTCCTGTCAATGTCAGCTCTTTGAGTCGCTTCATTGGTTGTGCAACACCTCCTTGGTGGGTCAGAGTGCAAGACTGCCTCCAGAACATACACGTCTGAAGCGGCTTGTTTTAGCTCCAGTTTAAGCCAAATCTTTTACAGTCAGGAAGAGACTCTAAATCTTTGGTATTCTGCTTGTCAGTTGGTCACAGATTGCAAGGTTACACAACACTGACTTGTTCTGAGTACGTTCTCTTAATTAAATTATAAAGTAGGCCAAAACCAAAATGAAGCTTGGGGTGTTGGACACATAATTCTTACAGCACCTCCTTGTGGTGCCTGAAAGTGATAGCAACTTAAGAGCAAGCATACAAAACTTATCTAGGGAAAGTCAAGCCCCAGTTGTTGGTCCTATTTGTATGCAATGTAGCATTAGCACCGAAGCATATTGTGAAATATGCTATGCCACAATATTAGTGCAGGAAGCAGGAAGTTTCAAGAGTTGTAGCCTTATTATTGTTTCTTTTTAAGTAATATTAAGTTGGATCCAAAAGGAAGTTAGAGAAGTAGCACTTTAAAGCTCCACTCATCCACCGCTCTAAAGGTTTTGCCAAACAAAACAGATTTTAGGCTGATATCTGCTGTTGTTAGTGTCTAAAACGGTTTTTAATAATGGCTTGCTTTAATTGCAACAAATTATAGCAAATACTCACAACAGTGAGTTTTTTTTTTTTTTGTACAATGGTAATATTGTAAAATAAAAATGGCATTCTCTCTCTAGTCTATCACTGTCTTAACTATTATTATTATCTTGAACATCATTCCCTAAGTGTAGTGTTGTTTCCCTGCAAAAATTTGGTAAGCATGTAACCTGGGGTCAGACTTCCAAACTTACACAGTGGACCGTGTGCTATATTTTAGCATTATCACACACCAATGCTGTTTTATTCTGGAGCAGTTCTGGGTCATTTCACCCAGCGCGTCTTCATTCCTAATGATACTTATGATACTTGACCCCCACAACCCAGGTCAGCAACTTCATGGAGGGAATGGGGCGTCGGATAGGTGGTTTGCCCATGGTGCCAAACAGGGTAGGACCGCCTCTGATTAAAGAAAATGGCTTAAGTCACTTTCCAATCCTGGTACAAAACCTGCAGCGAGTATGAATTGATGTCTGGTTTGTCTAATTATCTCTGTCTATTAAGTGTCAGATGCAAAACAACCAAAACTACCAAATGACCAAAATTAAGTAAGCAAACAAACAAATAAATAAATAGTTTTTAAGATGATGCTTCAAATGTCAAACTGTGGCCCTGCCGCCAGGAAAACATTTTATTTAATTTCATTTTGCCAGTGTGAAGAACTACTACTGAGGAACATTCCAGATTTGGCAGCAACTGAGCTCAAGATTAAAATTAACCATATATATATATATATATATAAACATAAATGAGAAACAATAAACTGTCCTGAAAATAAAAATCAGTTTTCTATCTTTCTATTCGTTTGCTTCATTTATCCCACTCCAATAATTAGTCTGTGACCTACGATGAAATTTGTGTGTTGTGTTTCCCAGCTGTGACAGAATCACAGGAAGTAATCGCAGCAACCCGAAGACAGAATGACAGCAGGGCAGGAAGGCAAGGAGAAAAAAAAGCAAAGAGAGAAGGAGGCTGAGTGGGTGTTAGGGGAAGACAAGCACTTGTGGGGGTCCCAGCTTCTAAATAATTCACGGGGAGACTAGCTGCACTCGGTGCAGGGGAGGAGCACTGTCAGGTCAGCTCATTCACTGCAGAGCGGAGGCGGGGAAAGGATGAGATTGTAAGAAGAGGGTTTGAAGATGAATCCATGGAAGAGTTTTCCTCTGTGCACATGTGTGTGAATATATTATGGGAATAATTGTGCATGGTGTGCTAGTTGTACATGCCTCTGCTCTGTGTGTGTGATGAAAATAGATATGATAAAGAAACAGGCTGCTTCTTGGTGGACCTTTTCTTAGTCACCACAGCAACTGCCTCCGCCCTCTATCTTGCTTTTTACTTTGTTTATTCATCCCTTAAGTCCTTTCCTACATTCCTCCAACACACTGTTGACTTCCTGTGTCTTCTCTGGCCGTTTTATGTCCGGCAAATTTGATGACATTTCACCCCCGGCCTCATTCTTTCAATATTACCTGACCATTAAGTCTCATTCTCAGCAGGAAGGCACAGAGAAAAAAAGCAAAGAGAGAAGAGTAGGTGTTAGGGGAAGACAAGCGCTTGTGGGGTCCTAGCATTTCTTCCTCCTGAATAATATTTAAAATTTTTCTACCTTTCTGTGTAAATTCTTTACATGTTACTTTGAATCAGAAGCCTTAGACAAGAGGAACAGGAAATGCGACAGTAATACTTGATCAAGCACAAAGCAGTGCATGTTGGTGAGATGGAAAAGGACACGTGGTTTTTCCAAAACCTTTAACAAAAAAATTAATAAATAAAAAAATTAGAAAACAAAATTTATATTCACCCTCTTTAATTTAATACCCCTAAATAAAATCCAGTAAAATTTCTTCAGATATTCTATTTACCTAATCTGTAAATAGAGTCCCAACAGATTAAATAGAATAAATAATCTCAGTTCATGACAGAGGTTTGTTGAAGAACAGAAAACTTTTTAAACTACTTTGACTGCTGAACTCACAGCGAGTCTCCAGCCAGTCTGACTGAGTTATTTTGTGAAGAATAATTGGAAAATGTTTTGTAGTTGTGCAAAACTAACGGAGAAATGCTGTGGTGGTTTCTAATGGGGTGACATGGGCATCAGCATCTCATCAGGGGGCGACATGGGAGGTATAAAAGAAGTTTAAACTTAAACATAAAGCTTAAATATGTTATACAATATTTAGATTCATATAATATATATGGAAAACGCCTGTTTTCCATTCCAAGCCGATTAGAAAAAAGAAAGATCATTTATAGATGATAACATTTAAAAAGATATTTGGCCAAGGGCTGATATTAAAGTTGAAGCAGCCAGAAAAACAGGAAAGATGCCATCTAGTTTGACAAGGTCACTGGAAAGTCAATATTGGACATTCTGTTCGTGCCTGCCAGTGCTTAATATTATATGGAGATGAGTGAGCAAAGACGCTGGCATGGCTGGCTGATGTGGAGCTCTGAGGTGCATCCTCCCCTCCCTGCTGCTCCATGGTGCCCGGCGCCCCGCCCCCGCCTGTCCAGAGCGTCGCATCTCTAAGCGGCGTTCGGCGCGGTCAGCAGCAGCAGCAGCAGCACCCGCACCCCACAGCCCAGCGCACAGCTCACCTGGCTTCACCGAGAACACATTTCTGGTTTTTTAAATTCCCTCCCTGACAGGCGTGGAAGGAAAGGAGCAGATACCCCCGGAGAGACGTCACCATGTCAGGTAGAGAGTGAAGAGGAGGTTCGGAGCCGTGAGGAGGTGGGGGAGCAACACTGCGGGGTGCGCTTGGAGTGGCCTCTCCATCCGGGTGAACACCTTTCCGGGCTCAAAGCGCGCACGATGATGCACCGCTGGCAGCTGCTGCCGCCGCGGCTGCTGCTGGCTTGCTTCGCCATTGTGGGAGGTGAGTACTTTCTCCATCCATTGCCTGCGTTCATCGATGCGCCTGTGCGACAATAATCACCTTGTCAAGCCATAAAAACCCTCGACGCTTTTGGCCATGGTGGGGAATCCTGGAAGTAAAGATGGAGCGAGCCTAAAAATAAACAAACATGAGCGGTGTGATGTTGGAGAGGAGGCAGGTGGAGAAAACGACTCTTTCATTGCCGTGTCACCATCTTTCCTGTAACAGCAGCGAGCGCGATGATGTAGAGAAATAATCCTCACACTCCATATCTGAGCGCAATCCAGCAAATGCACACCATTGTGCCGTTTTGTTTGTTATATAATACGTTTTTACAGACTTATTATAATGAAAGTCGTGCTTTTTCATGTTTTTTTTTTAAAGAAAGTAATTTTTTTTTGTTTCTTTATATTTTTGGAACAGCAGTTAAGCCTGTTGTGTTAAATACAATGTCTGTACTCTAAGTAGCAGATAATCTAAATTTTTTCTATAAAAGATACTGGATCCAGCTGAAGCAGTGCACATGAATGTTAAAGGGAGTTTGAGTGAAAGAAATTGTGTCATCACTCACCTCTCTGTGTCTCTTTCCCTCTCACTCATTAACACTGAGGTCTTGATTTGAGTGGGTAGGTTAATGAGAGGCATGGAGCTAAAACAGCTTCCACACCCTGTCTGCCAAGGACAAATTACTTATCATTCATCCACTGGAAAATATGTCTTCCTCCTGGTTTTATGGAAGGCACACTCTGGGTGCATACTCTCATCATGTACACCTGTTCAGGTGCTTGTTAGCACGTTGTGAATCCATCAGTCACATGGGAGCAACTCAGACATGTGGATGTGGTTTGCTGAAACACCAGTTTGAGGAAGAAAGGGGATTGAGGCGACTTTCAATGTGGAGTCGGTGCCAGATTGGCTGAGTATTTCAGAATTTGCTCTGGGTTTTCACACTTAACATCCTCTATAGTTTATAGAGGACAGTATAAAGAGGAATAAAGGTCTAAAGAGGAAATATGTCGTTTAAATGACACCTACGTTCAGAGAAAATCAAGATAATGGAAACATATCGTTCCAGCTAAGCCATTCTCGTAGCACACGCGGTACCTTGAAGCAGCTGGGCTGTAGTGGCAGAAGACCACAGAATGGGACACAGAGATTGCAATTCACACAGACTGACTGCAAAAAATGTTGCCTGGTCTGTGTATCAGTTTCATCGTTGCATAATTTGGTGTAAACAGGATAAAATCATGGATCTATCCTGCCTTCCATCAACGGCTCAGACTGGTGGTGGAGTAATGGTGTGAAGAATATATTTTTGCACACTTTGAGCCTCTTGATAATAATTGAACATTGTTTAAACACTTCAGCTTACCTGAGTATGGCAGCTGATCATGTTCAGCCCGTTTTGACCACAGTGCATCCCTTTAACAAATGCACCACATCACAAAGCTCAAATCATTTCAGTTAAGTTTTGTGAGCACGACAGTGAGTTTACTGTATTCCCCAGATCTCAGCCCAGTGGAGCATCTTTGGTAGATTCACATCATGGATGTGCAGGCTTTGCTTCCCAGGCATAAATTTTCTGCCTCTGTGTAACGCTGTCATGCCAATAGGGAACTGAAAGCTGCTAAAATAATTAAGGTTCTCTACAAGCAGAAGGGGGTCCAACCTGGTAAAAGCAAGGCGTACTGTAAAGGTGTAAAGTCAATACATTGGCTCGTTACAAGACATCTTTTACACAATTGTCTGTAGTCTCAGTGTGTTTGTGGATGACATTTACCCTTATTTCTCTCTGCTTACATCTGCTGTCTGCTCAAATGTTCCCCATCTGACATCAGCTGGCTGAATTACAATAGCCTCAGTAGAGACACAGCAGAGGACAGCTCAGATTGTCCATCCATCCATCCATCCATCCATCCATCCATCCATCCATCCATCCATCCATCCATCCATCCATCCATCCATCCATCCATCCATCCATCCATCCATCCATCCATCCATCCATCCATCCATCCATCCATCCATCCATCCATCCATCCATCCATCCATCCATCCATCCATCCACACAAACCTAAGTGTAATCTAGGATCTCCACGTCACCTAACAAGCATATTTTTGTAATGTGCAATAAGAGTAGCAGGAAGTGCATAACAAAAACCAATGAATGCTCAAGCATAACATTCAAACTTCACACAGACTGTGTGAAGACTCCCCATATGAGAGCCTTCACACAGAAAAGCTGCCATATGACACTCCTTCTTTCTCAGTGCATACACACAATGCCCAGGTTTATCCCAGTAAACTCAGATGTGATCACACATGTAACACAAGACCGTGTCTTTAAACAATGTGTTTACTGTCACACTTTTAATCGTTGGTGGCAGATTTAAAAATACAACTATGCCAGTTAGGATGTAGACATTTTATTTCTATTCTAATGCATCCCCTTCTGAACTTGTAAGTGAAGTAAGCATTAACTTAAGGCATGTCCTGGTTTTCATAATCAAATTTGGATAGTTTTGTTGTATTAACATAAAGATTTTAATAAAAATTCTGACAGTAAAATATTATTTATTAGATGTAGCTATTGTTGTCTTGATTTATATAAAAGAATAAAAAATGTAGGATAAACACCCACTACATTAGGTAACTGTTTTCAAATAAATGTGCTCATTGCACAGACTATAAGATTAGTCAGGCTGTCTGCTCACATGGTCAGACATGCTGCTCATAGCTTGCCAGCTATATTTTTAAAACAGTGTTATATGAATAACAATGTTTGCCAACACTCTTAGTTTCCAGTTTGTGGCTGTCCTTTCCTTAAGGCCAAGGAAGTGGTATTCGTTTTCTTTTAAACAGCTGACCGGCAGTGCACAGCAGTAGGTGCAGTAAGGGGAAAAAATTTGAAAGAGTGACTGGAAATAACTCCATCCACTCTGGCATCTCCATTAAAGGATTTCAATCCATACAAACATCTGACTGATTTTTTATTTATTTTTATTTTTACCATATTTGAAACTCGTGGTATGCTGTAATATACTGTAGATCCTCACACAAAGTTGATTTTTTTTTAGTTTAATTATTTAAATTATTAATTCATAGTAATAATTGTGATTCTTGTATGATAAACTTGAATAAATAATGGTGCTTACACAAACATTTAAAACAAAAATGTACAACATAATTTAATTGCTTTAATTAAATTTAATTGCAGAAAATCTGCTACCTAACTGATAGTGTGCAGCAACAGGTCAGAGTGGGCACAATTTAATATATCTGGTACTGTGGCTGTAGCATTGCAGATGCAACAATTTCATCAAAGATAAAACATAAAGACCTAAAACAAAACTGAGTCACAGTTTCTGACCAGCCCTGTTAAACACAGGGGCATTTGACCTGATGGAGAAAATGCAGCCATTGTGAAACTTCACTTGAAGGAGCCTGAGAAGCGCTGGGCTACTAATGAGTCGTCTTGCCTTAAGGGAGAAAATCTGATTAGCAAAAGCCTCAGGGACCATTAACTTTGTCCACACACTAACGCTCAGACACATATTTGAATGATCATGCAATTAGACAGGCTCACAGCGTGAGCTTAGAATAACGCAGTTTATTTTTTTCCCACTACAAAGTGAGAAGATGCACATTCACTGTTGGGGAGAATTATTTTTCCCCTACAGATTTTTTTGGTTTCATCAATTAAGTGAAAAAGGTAGTCAAACCAATCTGGTCCTGTCTGAATAGTAATTTCCCACTAAATCTAAAACTAGTTGTACCAACCAGCAGTAATTCAATTACAAGCAGTGAAACTTTTACACCACAATGGGCGAATTGCGGCAGTCTCTTCTTTGAAAAAATGTTTTAATTCAGCCACATTGAACTGAATGTGCTTCAGCTTTAGATCACAAGGCCAATTAGGCCAATTACAACTTAGGGTCAGGTTGATTTGGAACCTTTTTCCTTCCTAAATGAGTAAATGAAAAATGCAGTTTTTAACTTAAGTTTTCAAATTGTTCTTGTTTGACATTCAAATGTATTTGATCATCTGATAAATGCAAGTTTGACAAAAAAGGATCTTTTTCTCTGCCCTGTCGTTGTAAAACACAAACTCTGGGAGTGCAACTTAGATCAGTTGTTGTCTACGGAAGCCTTAGTGAAAGCAGTGACTGTGCGTGCAAGGATGCTCAAGGACATTTCAGCACCTGTCACAGACACTGCAGAGACGATGCAGCCATCCGCTGGTGTGAGGAGGATGTCTCTTGTCATTTCCCCAGCAGGCCATGCATAATAAAAACAGTTGTGGTGCTGAGTTGACCTGATGCAGGAGTTACTGAGTGGGGAGCACAGTGTGAGGCTGTTTCTGTCGTCCTTATTTTCTGCTTTGTAACGCGGTAGGAAGTTTAGCTGCACATTCCTGCTTCATTGTTCAGGCTGTCTTGTCTGTGTCTCTTCTCCACTTGAACATGACACCCTTTGGTCCCTTTTTTCCCTAACAGCCTACCACTTTCTGCCGTTAGCTTGCTTATTTCTTCTCCCTTTATTTTTCTCGAGGAAACAGCAGCTATAGGATCAGATTAGCCAGGAGGATTCACGATTAGAGAACGCTGTGAAAGTGCCCAAAAGGGGGTTGGATTTGTACCGGAGAATGTTAACGCTTGAATTCATGGCCCTGCAGATTATGAAAGCAAAGAAGGTTTACTAAAAAAAGAAGTAGGAAAGGCAGATTAGATATATTTGTAAGTTAGGAGCTTTACTTTTGACCTGGTCGGTGTATATTTAGGAAAATGAGGGCTCACACTGAGGCAAGATTTTTCCATCTTTTCTAGCTTCTTCTCGATGATTAATTGTAGCTACTGGCTCAGAGGATAAGATAAAAGAAACACAGAATAAAGCAGTTTCCAGAGAGCATGAGTTATTAAATAGGACTGACTCCAAACTCTTAACTTGAATCATGTCCCGCACTTTGCCCCCTCTTGCTTTTCCTTTTCCCGCCTTCTTATGTACACACATCATCAGTCTCAGATTTATACGTATCCAAATGATAGCACATAATAATAGCTGCCAAGAGCGGCATAATAAGGGATGTATTTTATTGCAATCCTTGAAATAAGCCCTGCTGTTTGAAAGCTATAGGCCAATCATCAAACCACTGAGCTTCTCTCACAAATAAAACACCGTACTAATGCACTCTGCACATGCAGCAAGATTTACAGGCCTTTTAGAGCAGACCTTTCAGCTTCAGATTCACCTTGTGTTGCTGCTGATGCAGTTTCAGGTGAAGCGGTGCACTTTGAATTTGTTCTGATTCATCCCAGTGATTCACAGCTGTAGCGTCGCTCAAACCGTGAACTTAATTACTTTCGTGAACAAACAGATCTGATGGCAAAGAAAGCCATTTTCTTGATGGAGTGTCTGGAGGAGGCCTTTTATTCTGTTAAAGTCTGATGAATGAAAGCGGCTCAGATGTGTGGTGGTATGCGTTGCTTACTAAATTGCAATAAAATGAGACTCCGTGTCTCTGTGAGTTTAATCCTATTGTATCACTAGAATATGGTGCAGGCTATAAGAAATGATGCTGTCTCATAGATCCAGGAGTATTTGTACCCCAAGCAGAAGAGCCAGTGGTTGATGACACATAACAGAAAAAGTACTTTATAATTGATAACTTTTTACTGGCATTGTAATCATTACTTGGCATTTGATGATTAACTGAATTTAAAGACGTTATTGGATTTTTCCTGACCTTAATGTAGCAAAGAGAAGCATAGGGTTGCCCCTCCCCTGCTTGTAGCTGCACACTGCTGCTCAGCTGGCTGAAAGAAGGCTGTTTAATGTTTCGTTTGCTTTCAAATAAAACAGAATCACCGCCGATCACTCTTACTAAAGTAGTGCTTTTTAAAACTGCAGTCGGATAGTTGCGAGGGGTATGTCTGTTTAGCAGCTGTGTGCAAGCTCTACCTGTGCAGATAGTCTGAAAGAGTAGAAAGAAAAAAGTGTAGTATTTAGTGAAAAAAAATGTCTGTTGCTTCTAAGTTTTAACTTAAATATTGGTGTCAAATTCAAAAATACCAAGAAATTAATATTTAATAATCATTAGTTTTGACTATTTTTGCACTTCATAAGAATAGGTGAACATAAAAAATAAAAGTTCTTATTATAAACACAGCTTGCAGAAGGCTGTCACACTTTAAGATTTAAAGAAATATGTTACTCCTCCCCATTGCTGAAACTTAGTACATTTGTAAATGCTTCTCAGGTTTGTTATTTTAAATTAACTGTCTTAATAAAATGTAGCCCTTATGCATTTGCATATTTACAGTTTTTATTCCCAAATTGTTTAAGGGTTCATGCTAAAATCTCCTCCATATTCTGTTTTTATTTTTTGCAATATCCTACTGAGTATTTCTCAGTAGGATATTGAGAAATCTTCATGAAAAGTTATTCACTACCAACTCATTGTAACAAGGGCTGGCTTAAGATGGCCTCATGAATGCAGCAATACAAGAGTTTGAACTGTTTATGCTTCTATAAAAAGGTAACTTCAGACTAAGTGGAAGGAAGTGCATTGAACCAACAGCCATCTGCAGTAGTGTAGACGCAGTTATAGCTCAGGCTGTGCTCTTCCTGCCTGCGGAGTTTAGTAAGACCATATAGCTTCTGCTTCCAGTTAGTCCAACGTGGGATGACTTTGTTTCTGAGTGCTGTGATGTGGAAGCAAGATGGTGAATCAATATTAATATATCTGTTCTCTGGCCACTACAGAGCCAAATTGGGTGTTGTCAGGCGATCAATCTCTTTTATTCATTTAAGAATAGTTCAGCTTCAAACATCTCAGCCAAAAAGCCTCTTTGGCAGTCCACAGAAAGGAACAAGAAACCGTTTTCCTCACTCAACCTTTTTTGTATGTACGAGTTGAATGTATAAATAGAGATTATCACTGTAAATAGTCTTTGATTCACTTTCTCAACACATTTCCCTTTGTTGTGTCTGTACAATCTGGTTTAGATCCAATCAAATGAATCCATCTCAACACAAAGATTAGTAAAACCCAGACTTACGTAGTCATGATGCAACCGTCTCGTCTGATTCACCGGATCTTTGAGGTAGGCGTCTGGGTTTGCACGCGCCCTCTGGTGTGTCACTTCCGTTGCTCCGCGCTCTAATGGGGAGCCCTGCTGAAAAATTCATCGTGTCACATTAAGTTTGCAATATTTGCACTTGAAAACAACCAGAATACAACTTGAGTGACGAGCAGCATTACAACCTCTCAGGGTCAGCGTTTTGCATGCAGACAGAGAAAGAGCAGAAGCTTTAATAAACACATGAGAAGAGCCACATAGATAACATGATGGCGACCGGGTCAGAGCGTACAGACATTTTTTGCACCCTTGTTTCGTAGATAAAAGACTCTCTGTTTGGCTCTCGGTGCTGGAGCCATAAAATATTAGTCTGGACTCTCATCTTGAGCCCACGTGAAGCTTAAACCATGAAGTATCGAAGCTAAAAGTTAAATAACACTTCAAATGTAACCCAAGTAATTAAAATGGCATGATGTGAATGGAAAGTACGTCTTATCACCCCTTTAACAGTACATGGGCAAAATACATCAAAAAGCAGCATATCAGAAAAATGCTACAAAGCTATTTCTAAGGTTTCTAAGGTTCACTTTAGTGAACAATCGTGACATTAAGTATTTGGAAATATAAAAAAAACATGTAACAGTGGGAAACCTTCAGAGGAGTAGCCAGACTACCTAAATTACTCCAAGAGTGCAACGACCCACGCAGGCGTTCTTACACAGTCATGATTGCCGAAAGAAAAGAGACTGACCAACAGGAATGACAACACAAGTCTCTTTCTTTTTGAAAGTGGAAAGAACAACATCAGTGGATATTGATGGAACTGTGAATTTTGCTCTATTGCTGAAAACCCTGAGAGATAATCCATAAACCATCGGTTTGTGACCTTGAGCTCAGTGTCATGCAGCAGGACATTGGTTCACATCACACCAGCAAGTCCACATCCAAATGGCTCAAATAATTATAATAATAATAAAAAATAAACTTTGGAGTGGCCTGGTCAAAGTCTAGCCGTAAATCCGATTAGGATGTTGTGGCATGACCTTAAACAGACTATTCTTGTTCAAAAACACCTTTAATTTAGCTGAATCAAAACAATTCTGCAAAGAAGAGGAGGCTAAAATTGAAAAATGCAAAAAAATTACAAATGCTTCATGGCTGTTTTTGTTTAAAACATTTATTACATGTGGCCAGGTTGATGTGAATACCTTTTCCCCCCTCCTGCAGTAAATAAACCTATTATTTAAAAACAAGATTTTATTCTCAAATTATCACATCTGATCGTAATTTGTTTGATGATCGGAACCATTAAAGTATCTCAAAAAAGTAAATCTATAAGGATGTAAATATTCATAACACTGTCCAAGCCATTTGGAGGAACAGTGAGAAAGCAGTTTTGTTTTGTACAGTAAGCCTTTTTATTTTAGAACAAAGAAAATTTATTCAGCACTTATTCTGGACTTTCAAGCAGGTTTTTCATCACTGGGTACATCTGCTTTTTTAAAAAAAAAAAACTCATCCTGCTGACTCTGGTGTTTCACCTCAACACTTTGAAACTGAACTGAGATTTAAACTTTGATCTTTATATTCTCCATCGCTAAAATCTATTTCAAACAAATTGAAGGTAGCATACAATAACAAACAGACATGTTTTTTTGTTCTTACTCCATGAAAATCTTTTTGCTGGCATTTTTCAAACTATTAGAATCACACACATCCTACCATTATGTTCAACACAACACACGTTTTTCCCTGAAAAATATTAAATATGAATATAAATCTTACTGCTCCACATTGAGGACAACACTACCTTTAGCAAATATGAGCTTACTGAGATGTGAACCTCTCTGCTTCCATCTTTGTTTAAGTGAACTGCATTTGCTTCCTGTCTCTCATTCTTTTAAGTTATTGCCTTGAGCTTCTGGGAGTAATATACATAACTCATATAGTTCAGACACAGACAGTCATGCTTATTTCCCCCCTGATCATATGCAGACAAACAGGCTCATATAAAAGAGCCTAGCCGACATTCATGCACAATAAGCAACGTTAGTGCTACAAGCAGCTACTGACAGGAGCTGTATTGATGACAGTGGATCACTGAAGGAAGAGCTAATAAACGGACAGCGGCTGTCACTGACAGCAAGATGGAGATAGCATGAAGGGAAGGCAGGGAGGGAGACTATCAGCTCAGTGAGAGATCAAGAAGTGGGCTGACTCCAGTGATGGAAAGATTAGGGGTAAAAAAAAAAACACTGTAGAGAGAGAAAGGAGAGAGGGAGGAGTTGCATGTTGGCGGAGAATGAAGAGAGTGGTCATTGATCTACAGACAGAGGCCATCATTCCAGCTCAGTGAACATAGGAGTACAGCAGGGGAGGGCAGGGAGACAGATGAGGAGGTTTTAGTTTCTGTTTCTGTCTTTTAGTTCATTTAGGTTTATCTCAAGTTGTCCATTTGCTCATTTGGTTTGCATGGTTAATTTTGCTTTGATCGCTGCTGTCCACTTTACATATTTTCATTTGTGTCACTTATTTCCATGTGTTTTCTTCAGTTCTACGTCATGTAAAGTTTATTTATTCGATGTTTTGTTTTTGGGTTTTTTATCTGGTCAAAAGTCTTAATCTAATGTTTGTACATACACTCGTCATCCGAATGATAAGTGTTTTACAAATAATGTCTGATTTGATTTAAATTTGACTTGTGTGGCGAACAAAAATGTAGTCAGTGTCTTACCTGAAGTCCACCGCAGCCAGACTAATTATTACCTCATTATTTTTGCATGAAAATGCTATTTACATACATTTACATGTCACTTTTTGATTAATAACTGATAGCCACTTGTAACAACAGCAGATTCTAAATAAAACAAAGAGAATAAAAAAAGTTATACAACAATGAAAGCATTAAAATATGAAACATTGTGTGTTTTAATAACTATTTATGCGAAGGCCCTTCTAGGGATCGTCATTGCAAATTTGCCAAGTCTGCTACATATAAAATGTATATACTTATCCCTACCAAATGAATGAAATGAGAAATAATAAAGCTAATAATAATAAACATCAAAATAAAAGCATCCAACCCCAGAAGCCTTTGCAGATAGCATTTTGCCATCAACACGATGCACTCTTAGTTATCTGGAAAAGAGCATGTGTGAATATGCTGAGTTCACAGCGAGCAGCCTGTGTTTATCTTCGATAGGAACGTGTGAGGTAATGTGCAGCGAGCAGATGCCAAACAGGCAGGGAATGAAAAAAGGACGGAATCACAGAGGAAGAAGGAAAGACACAACAGTTGTTTCTCCTATTCATTGTGTCCTGACTCAAAAAAACAAAACAGCCCTCATCATTTGTGAGCGTTTGTCTGACAGCTCTGTTTAAATTTGACCTCTCGCAGCTGCAGATGGAGGGATGGCAGACAGAAGGGAGGGATGGAGTGACAAAAATCCCAAAGCTAAACCAGAGTTGGCAGTTGGGGAGACGTTCACCACCGTACAGGAATAGATGGAGACAGAGTCGAGGCAACTAGGAGAGCGATAGAGACAGGATGGACAGCGATAGAGACAGTCAGACCGGTTGACTCATTCTTATGATGTCAGATCTTGTAAGAAGTCTCCACCGAGCCGTACCGACACGCTCGAGCTGGCAGCGATCCGTAACGCCATGCTAAAATCTTTGCTCTCTCAGTGAACATGTGCAGCCATGAAGCTCCGAATGCTGGCAGCGAGAGCATGGGCTAAACAGAGAAACTCGGCAGCACAGCTGATTTTCTGCTCCGCATGCTTGTAACATATTCCAGCATGAGAAATATCTTGGAAAAGGAAAACGCTGAGAGACACACAGATGGGTGCAGCTTTCTTTGATGACGATGGCGTGCTCTCATTGCAGTTGGCCTCGGGGCAGACACAGAGGAGCGGCTGGTGGAGCATCTCCTAAACCCGGCACATTACAACAAGCTGATCCGACCCGCCACTAATGGCTCTGAGCTGGTTACCGTGCAGCTGATGGTGTCGTTGGCCCAACTCATCAGTGTGGTGAGTATCAGTGTGACTTTGTCTCAGTGTGTCCTACGTTTTGTAGAGTTACATGCACAGGTTGTGTTTCATTTCCTTGGGGAAATGAAACACAAGTAATCTACTTAATGTGGGAAGAAGAAGGGAAACACTGCTTTTGTCACTTTTTTCTGACAAAGACTGATAATCATGCACATATTGTCAGGACTAAAACCAAGCAGTGCTGATGATACATGACTAAATGAAAGCGTTTCCTTCTACACAAAACCCTGAAAAGTGTGGTGTACATTTTTGTTTAACCTCAGGGCCTTCTAACAGATCAGATTGTGTCAGGTTTTCTTTAAAAATTTCTCTGTATTTAGCTTCATCCATCTTCCCATGAGCTCACCTGTCCCCACACCAGAATGCAGCCACCGCCATGTCTCAATGTGAGGAAGGTGAAGGCCTTTCTAATCCTTAACATACTGTACAGAGTTAGACCCAGATGTTTTTTGACTAAAAACTGCACAGAGTTGTCTAAAAGCATAAACATGCGAGGATACAGGTGTGCAAAATCTTGAGTCATCTTAATTTCTTGACAGCTGAACTCTAACGCTTTTAAAATGGTCTTGATTAAGTTTTCTTGAGACTTTTTTTTTTATCTCCGAACTTTTGGTGCTTCTAACACTCAGACTTAAGAATTTTACTCAAGTGGCATAATGCATCTCTTAGGTCATCTGCTGGTTCTTTGCTTTTTTGTAGCAAGAGGTCTGCTAAATATGCTATAATGAATCTAACATAATTATTCAAGCTCCTCATGTATTCTTTTCCCCTAAATTGAAAGCATATAATTCAGAAAGTTTGGGAAACTGTTAAACAAAAACACCTTAAAAGATTACAAAAATGTCTGGTTCACTGGAGGAAAACCTAAAAAAAAAAACCTTTGCACACAATTTGAAAAGCTCCCTCAATCACAGAAGGATGACAATGGGTTCATTGTTTAAATGTGATTTTGTGTTGTCTTTCAGCATGAAAGAGAGCAGGTGATGACCACCAATGTCTGGCTGACCCAGGTGAGACTTCACACGCCTCATCACATCCAGCCACCTCACCAAACATGGGACATGCAAATAAAGCCTCACCGTGAGATTAGCAGTAAAAACAACAAAGGCAAACAAGTTATTTGAGATTTTAAACTGTGAAGAACTTCATTGCTACTGAATATGGTGCAAAGTAACAATGATTAAACCTTTCTCTATAATGAGATTCAGTCATCTTACCCATACAGCATAGTGCAGTGGAGCCAGGTTGCTCTAGATATATAATGTTAGTTCTTTCAATAAATTAAGTCATCATTTGAGAAACAAAATACTTCTTAACTGTACGTTTACAAATGAAGTGGTAGATGCTGTAGAGCGCTACGTCATGTCTTCGTCTGTGCAGTCCATCCTGATCCACTTTGTGTGTCGCAAAGTGGATCTGCTCTCCACCCAGCAGTCCACAGTGGAAGGTTTTGCGTGCCATCTGTGTTCGCTCTGCTGAGGATAAAGTAAATTAAACTTGGGTGCAGAGCTCTGTGAAAATTTGTTTGCAGTTACTTTCAGACAGACATGCTGGGGGGTTTGTTTATGTACACTGATCAGGACAGTTCTGATTGTAGCACTATTTTTTTAAATACTGCTAGTAGGATGAATAAACTACGACTCTGTAGAACAGAGCAGATCAAACAATTTCAAAGTTTTTTTTTATTTTCATTTGAAATGTGTAAATTCGGTGTGTGTTCATATTATATGATTGCTAAAATCTGCATCAATATCAAAATAACATTAACAAAACATTATTTTTGCAGCAATCTGAAGAATTTTTGGCTTTTTTGTTTTAATAAACGAAACTAGATCAGGGATGCGTATGTCCAGTCATGGAGAGCTTCTACCCTACAACTTTTAGATGCATTACTCCTCGAACACATCTGAGTCAAATCACAGCAGCAGCTCTGCAGAGGCCTAGCAACAAGCCAGTCATTTGATTCAGGTGTGTTGGAGAAGGGATTCACCTAAAAGCTGCAGGACAGTTGTTTTTCTGGACTTGGGCACCTCCGAATTAGAGGAGGATGCTGAGGAAAAATGATTCGTTGTGACTCAAATCAAGAAAGTATATTCTGTTGTGTTGAAAGCACTTTTATATCAAGGAGAAAAAAACATCCCGTGGTTTCTACATTTCAGTTTGTGCTGTCTGCCTCATAGTGAGAGACACACACACACAAACGCTTGCAACCTGAGCAGGCGCAGATTTATGACTGGTAGCCAAGCGTAGAATGACTATGAGGGCTCGATACATTTCTCACCATCAGAAAGTCGGAAAACCGAGGACAGCCATACTGAGCCCAAACAAACTAATGATTATAGTGTTTCACGGCTGCTGCAGACAGTATAGCATGGACCAAATCTCGGTGTCGTAGCGACTGCCTAGGTTTCAGTGTTGGGACATCAATAACAGCACAGCAGAGAATAGTCTTTTACATAGTCTAACAAAGAGGATAGGTTTGCTGATATTCACTCAAACATCAATTTGAATATATTTTAACATGAAAATTGGTAAGGCGTGTGCAAACCAGGGCGTATGCACATTTTTTCCAACGACTTGTAAGAAATGAAAAGCAAATTCTCTGTTCCCTGCTGTCTTCTTGCTGCTGTGTGATTAGCAAATGAGTGACTAAGCATGTTGTTTCCGTTGGCCCTCAGGAGTGGCAGGACTATCGGCTGACTTGGGTCCCCGAGGAGTTCGATGGAATGTTGAAGGTCAGGCTGCCCTCAAAACACATCTGGCTTCCTGACGTGGTCCTCTACAACAAGTGAGTCACCCTCTCATGCTCTCGGCCTCACTTAGAAAAGATAAACTGACACATGAATGCCCTGCAAGATACCCAGTGAAGACATGTGGATTTCCTTTTTCTGACCATGTTCCAAGCCGGTTCTCTGGTCAGGGTCATGCAGCCGCTATCATGAGATTCTTAACGTGAAAGCGGCAATTAAATAGTAATTTTAAGCGGGTGATACATGGAAGCTCGCAACACATGACTGAATATGTCAACTAGAATCTGCTCTTGTTGCTCATGCTACCATACTGCTCCACCACCGCAGACATGTCTGAAAGATTTAATCATCTTCACTGCACACTGACTTCCTGTGGAGGAACAAACATGCAGCAGATGTCACATACAATCATGTGAAAGTATTCACACTCCTCAAAACGTTGCACATATTGTCAGGTTGTAACAAGTTTCAGAAAAGAAGGCTTAACATTCGGGCCCCTTTTCGGTGTTACCCCTAAATAAAGTTCAATGCACCCGATTGCCTTCAGAGTCCATCTCTGTGTAGTTCAGTCTCAGCCTACATACGGCTGTTCTGTGAAGTTTGATAGAGAGCATAGTTGAACAAACAAGTGAGGATGACCCTGGAGAGGTCAACGATAAGGTTGTGGCAAGAAGAACATAAAGTAGAGAAGCAGTCAAGAGGCTTTTGGTTACTCTGGAGGAGCTGCAGAAATCCACAGCTCAGTAGGGAGAAACCATCAATTGGTTGTGTATGTCACTAATCTGGCTTTAAAGGAAGAGTAACAAGAAGAAAGACATTGATGTGAGAGGGCATTCGGAAAGTCTTGTTTGCAGTTTACAAACCATGAAGGGACAAAGTAAATATGTGGAAGAAGTTGTTACAGTTAAAGCATAACGTGTAGCTAGAAAGCGACACTGCAGCTAACACCGTGAAGCACAGAGGTGGTAAAATAATGCTGTGGAGATTATTTGTTTTGTTTCTTAGCAGTGTCAAGGAAACTAGCTAGAAAAGCTAAATACAGGGTAAATATGGAAGAAAAGCTAATCGAGTCTCCACAGACTGGAGACTGGGCCGAATATAGAGTCCAAAGAAGAGAAATGGGGAAAAAAGAAAGTTTGTTTTTCAATGTGGAAAGCTGGTAGAGAAATACCTCCAAAGATGGGTTTCACAAAGGAGTTGCACAAGGGCACTATATATGTCTGAAGATGTTTTGTTATATTTTTTTCTAAGGCTCTGTATCGTCTAATATTTACCTTAAGCTGCAGCTGTGCTGTAAAGGCTTTCATAAAGCCAGAACATATTAAAGTGTACAAAGACACTTGAAGAGTACATACATTCTCAGATCTTATGAGTGAACACTGTATTTTTGTGTTTTTATAATATATTGATTAAACAAGTTTAATTGTGGCTATATCTCAGAGTAATCTACTTAATGTGGGAAGAAGAAGGGAAACACTGCTTTTGTCACTTTTTTCGGACAAAGATTGATAATCATGCATATTGATAATCATGCATATTGATGTGCAGTGCATCAGAGCTGCATTGCTGTGGATGAAACTAACCTCATCAGATTTCATTCATCATCAAAACCATGCGCCGGAAGAGGGTTTGCTTGCGTGTCTGAAGACATTTAGGATGTCGCAGACGGCTTGTCTCAGTGTAGTGGAAACTCCGTGTCAGCCTATGGTTTGCAAATCAGCTCATCAGAGAACAGTGATCTGTGTGACCTGCTCTTCTTTCGTTACTGTAGTGAAGATTAAAAGATCACTGACCCACCTCACTCTGGATAAAGTGATCCTGATAATCCTATGTACCCCAGGCCAGCATGCTAATCCCCAATTCTCAGCTGCTGTCGCTATCTTGAGCAAAGGGATTATTTCATTGTATAACAGCATCAGAGATATTGTTTGCAAATTCAGAATTATTTTTGAGTTAGCACTCTTGACAGAACAGGAAAATAACTACTGGTTACTTTTCTTGCGTCACATTTATCCCCAAATCTGAGTTTAAATGTTTTTAGGTCACTCCAAACTAAAGAGTTTGTCTTAAGCAGATCTTTTTAAATCCATCCCATCAATGAACTTTGTTTCCTGTCTGAACCATCTATTCATTTAATACCTGTATCCTTTTCTTTAAGTACCCAGGCACTTGTGTGAAATGTATTCACACTAAAAAAAATATTTTACATTTTCAGCTGAGAGTGTTTCTCTATGTTTATTATGTATTTTGCTTTAAAATTAGAAATGTGCTGCTCTTCATAAAGAACACGGCGCATCAGTTCACTTAAAAATGATGACAATTTTATTCTTTTGAAGTGGAGGAGTCAAGTGGAGCAATTATGAGTAGACAACAGCTGGTATAATGTTGTCTATGACATTTATTAACTTAAGATTTTTATGCATACAATATATGGAGTGAGAATAGTGTTGGCAGTTAAATCTGAGACAAGATAACCAGTGTAAATATAAAAGCTACCCAAACCCACTTGTAACTGAATTGTCTTCTCTCCCATAGTGCTGACGGGGTCTATGAGGTATCCTTCTACTCTAACGCGGTGGTGTCCTATGATGGCAGCATCTTCTGGTTGCCTCCAGCCATCTACAAATCAGCCTGCAAGATTGAGGTGAAGCACTTCCCTTTCGACCAGCAGAACTGCACGCTGAGGTTTCGTTCCTGGACCTACGACCGCACAGAAATAGATCTTGTGCTTCGCGCCGACGTGGCCAGCATGGATGACTTCACGCCCAGCGGAGAATGGGACATCATTGCCCTGCCGGGTCGACGAAACGAGAACCCGGCTGACCCCACCTACGTGGACATCACATACGACTTCATCATTCGCAGGAAGCCGCTATTTTACACCATCAACCTCATCATACCTTGTGTGCTCATCACTTCGCTGGCCATCCTGGTCTTCTACTTGCCATCCGACTGCGGAGAGAAGATGACGTTGTGCATCTCCGTGCTGCTCGCGCTCACCGTCTTCCTGCTGCTGATCTCCAAGATCGTCCCACCAACGTCACTGGACGTTCCTCTGGTGGGGAAGTACTTGATGTTCACCATGGTTCTGGTCACTTTTTCCATAGTTACCAGTGTGTGTGTGCTCAACGTCCACCACCGCTCACCCACCACGCACACCATGCCTCCCTGGGTTAAACTGGTGTTCCTGAACAAGCTTCCCGCCCTGCTCTTCATGCGACAGCCAAGGAACAGCAGCGAGCGCCAGCGGCTACGCCAGCGAAGGCGAGCACAGGAGCAGAAGGAGGGTGGGCGCAGCGGGGAGCCAGCGGCCCTGATGGTTGGCCTCGGGCTTGGTGGCGGTGGTGGAAGCGGAGGGGGGACCTCATCGTCTGTTTTTGGGAAGGACGACGGGGACCCTTGCACGTGCTACGTGAACCGGGCATCCGTCAAACAGTTTGGAGGGGAACTGGTGGGTGCCGGAGGGGGATCAATGGATGGTCTGAACAGAGTGAGGGAGAGTCGGGAGGGCAGTTCTGGAAACCTGCCCCGGGGGAAGCAGGCAGCTGGAGGTCCGGCTTTGACTCAGGCCTTGCTGGCTCAAGCCTGTCCAGGATTTGATGAGGCAGTGGAAGGAGTTCGCTTCATCGCCAACCACATGAAGAGCGAAGATGACGATCAGAGTGTAAGTATTACATTGTCATACCTGTTTTCCACATCCTTTTGAATATAAATGGGCATGGGATTTTTCAGTTTCAAGTATTGTCTTTGTTTCTTTTACTTTTTCTTTTTATTTAAAACATCACTGTTTTAACCCCTCCTAAAAATTGCATCAGACCAGTATTCCACTTCAAATTCTCGTTGGTGAGAGGACTACACAGTAAAGTGTTGCTTTGCCCAATCCCGATCCGTAGCGGTCAGTCAGCTGTGCAAAATGGTTAAAAGCAATGGATAGACCATTCACAACCTTAATACCAGAGAAGCATCACCCGTCAAAATATTGCAGTTTCCGAACATTAAAAGACTGTGTTGGTAAGAAACGTTAAAACAACAGCCTGTGTGTCATTAACACACTGTGGGGAAAATGAAAAGGAAAGCTTTTTCACATTTTTTCACATTTTACATCAATTTCTGCTGTTATGATTTTGTAATATAGAACCAAACAGTGACTAGTTGTTGAGTGGTAAGACGTTTACAACCACAATGTGGTTATTTTTTACACATAAAAATCAGAAACGTTTGACACCTGGTTATGGTTTTCCTCCATAACCTCCAAGATGCAACCATCTTTCACTGCAGAGTCTTTCAATGTGTCTACCAGCATCTAGAGACTGAAATCTAAGTCAGATTATCAAGGTTGTAGGCAGTAAAAATGGGATTGTCATGGAATTAATAATTTGAGGAAGGTAAGGAAAATACTTACAAAAGGTGAAACAGCAATGCTATGGGATGACATGGAGACAATAGAAGTGCAATGGAAGGATTCTGTGGAGAATAAAGGAAACCAGGGAGCAGATATATACTGAGGAAGTGAAGTCAGTGGCAAGGAAGCAGAGGGACGAATCAGAGGCAAATGAAGGCAGCTGGAGAACTAAGAGATGTGAAGCTGGTGGGCAGAGGAGCAAGATACCAGGAAGACGGAAAGACGAAATATGAACCAAGCAGAGAGAAAGACAAGGGGAGAAGAGACCTGAAACCAATATAGACAGTAAACAAAGAAGAAGACTAATCTAAAGTAACAACTCCGAAGCACAAATGCTGAAAAACAAGGAAGGAGAATAAGGGATAAATTAAAACATATCAGCAAACTGCTGTGTTGGTGTTCAGGACCTCTTACATCGTTGGCATCCTAAAGTGGCCCATGCCTCATCAATACAGTTTTAGCATGATTATCATTTTCATCCCAACATAAACAGGAGGTTCCTAATCTGCTCAATAATTCATAAATATTTCATAAAACCTGTAGAAGAGACTACTGAAGTTAAATATTTCATTATATCATTTGTTCAAATGAATAAAATCGTTATTCTTTATGTTCAGCTTTAAGAACCTGTAGCTTTGCTGTCTCTCTCGCCTCCTGAGTAAGCTGATTTTCGGATAAGCTGCTTCTTGGTGCCATGCAAATTTCCTCCGGCTAATTGCTTTGCCAACACATGGCCTGTGATGACAGTTTTTGCCGTTGCTGTCAGCTCGCCTGAGTGTTACTCTGATTTAACTCCTCGTGGCTGTGTGTGGATCGGCTTAGCAGTGAGTCATTGTCTTTTATCCAAGTACATTACCAGCCATTATGGTTTCCCGAGCTGCTCAGATGAGTGCCATATCATGTTGTGTGGCTGCTCAGCTCCGTCATTTAACTCTGCCTTCTGAAAATGCACGGGTTGCTGGAACAGACCAGCAGCAGAGCAGACAGATCTGATGATGCAGCCGTAGCCCAGCGACTATCCAGCGCAGTATGTAATAATAGCAGCAGCATGACGTGTGCATAAAGAAGTGGGAAAAAGCTGAGGCACTGAGATGGAGGAGTGAGGGTGTAGTGTTTTTTAAAAAAAAATTTTTTTACTGCTTTTTACCTGGAAATATAGAAAAGAATACAGGAGTTTACAATTTGTTCTGATTCGGTCCATCACAAACATTGGGTTTTTTTTCTGTAGCCATGAAAACTGAGTTCAAATCCTTCCTCTCTTGGCCCAGTGTGTAATTTTTCAGTTTCCCTTTCCCCACTTCGCTTTTCCTCTCTCCTTTGCTCCCCTCCTCAAGTTATCATCGCAGGGTTCAAATGTCAGCACCCTCTCTGTGTCCTCCATTTCCTGGGTCTCTTACCTTCCTCTCCTCCTCGACTCGAGTCGAACCTCATCAGAGCTGTGTGCCAGAAAGAGTCTCAACTCACATTAACCACTCACCTCCATTAACCCTGCGCCTGACTGCAGGAAGGGGAGCCGATAGACAGAGACGACAGAACGCTGGATTCTGTTTTTTTACTTAGTGTTGATAGACACTAATTAAACACAGCAACAAAGCAACATCCCACATCAGGAGCAGTAAATACATTACCTAACAGATAAAGTGGCTCCATAAAGCCTTCTTGCCTCTCAAACCTTTTCTGATTTTTAACACGCACAAATGTAAATTTATTTAATAAATGACTAATGTTTTCATATACAAAATGAATCAGTATTGGGGTTTTCTTTTTTAGCGCCATTTCTACATTTGTCAAAGTTGTACAAACGAAAAAAAATAGCATCTTCTGTAGAAAGGTGCTAGTTGAGTGAGTCCTTCCCATATTTATAGAACACAAAGAGAAAAAAACGATCACTCTTTACAACTGAAACTCATAATTTGCAGCTAAACTGATACGGCTTTTAAAAAGCCTTGTACAATTCATGTCATTCTGTCGGAGACATTATATTCTGACGTTGCATAAAAAACACAGACGAACTGCCACGGACTCCAAATCTAAACTAGCTGATCACTATAGAGAGCCACAGCTCAGGAGGGGAAATCTATGAGAATATTTACTAATCGTTTGTACCTGGATTTTATGAAAGAGCGCCAAGGACCAATAATAGGTAAGAATCCCCACTTGCAGTTTCCCACAAGCCATCTAAGATACATGGCAAATGTGAAAGAAGATGAGAAACTAAACTGAAACTCACAAAAAAAAAAATGTGTGGAGAAAAATCTAACACCTCAAATCCCCTTGAACACACCATTCCCATGGTGAATCATGGTGCAGGTAGTTTCATGCTATTGTGATGCATTTCTTTGGGAAGGATGTCAGAAGCTGCAGAAGACTGGGAGGGAGGTTCCACTTCCAGCAGGCATTAACCCCAAACACACAACTGGAGCGACGATGGAGAGGTTTAGATCAAAGCATGTTTAGTGTCTTAATGTGGTTTTGTCCAAACCTTAATCCAATTGGGAATCCGTGGTCAGACTTGAAAACTGCCGTGCAGAGGCTCTCGCCAACCCATCTGTCTGAGCTTGAGCTGTTTTAGAAAGAATAATGTGCAAAGATTTTACTCTCCAGATGAGCAAAGCTGGTAGAGACAATAAAAAACACTGGCTGCTGTAATTGTAGCAAGAAGTTCTACAAAATACTACTTCATAAAGGGTAATACAAAGCATGACCTGGTCTTTTCCTCTGTGCATCATTGTGGATTGCTCTGTCATATAAACTAATACATTCAAGTGTGTGTTATAATATGACAAAATGTAAAAAAGTTGAAAGGTTATGAATACTTTTGCAATTAAAATTTCAGATTTGCATTTTAGAAAGGTCAAACATTTCCTCTGGCTTTTGCCAAAGGCTGTTGAGCTGGCTGTCACATTTATCATCCTGTTCTTAAAGCCAGCAGATAAACCCAGAGGGGATTTCAGTGTGAAGAAATGTAATAGAAGTGGGAAAAGCGAAAGGAAAAAGTCAAAAAAGAAAAGAGTGAAGTCGCTTTCCGTACAGTGTAAAGGTCACAGAGTAAAATATGGAGCACTTATGTAATGGATCAAATTGCAATGTGGTAGGTGAGTATATAAAAGTTGAAGATGTGAAAGATATGTCAGGAAAAGAATCCCAGACCTCTAGACAAGTTGTCATTTTGGAAGGTTCCTACACAATCTGTAGAAGTCAAAAAAGGGAAATATTTATATTTAGGGATTTCACTGTAAATGTTCTGTCCTCCTTCCTCTTTATTTATTTATTTATTTATTTATTTATTTATTTTATCTTCCTTTCTTGCTTCTTTCTTTCTTGTTTTCTTTGCTTTTTCTATTTCTCTATGCTGCAAATTTAGATTGAACACTAATATTTTATTTTTTGATGTAAACAAAGTTACTGAAAACTGTAAATTATAGCACATGCTGCTCTATATATGCAACACATTTATCTTCTCACTCTACAATGCTGACATTAATCTTTCTGTCTGCCCCACTCCTCACACCTTCTTATGCTCCGTCCCCCTTCCCATCTGATCCACAGGTGAGCGAGGACTGGAAGTATGTTGCTATGGTGATCGATCGCCTCTTTCTCTGGATCTTTGTGTTTGTTTGCGTGTTCGGCACGATGGGCATGTTTATGCAGCCCCTTTTCCAGAATTACACAGTGAAAACCATCAACACGCCAGGCTGATTGTTTCCGCCAACAGACAGTGCCCCTGACCAATCAGAACAGCAGGACAAATGACAGAGGTGTGGTGGTGTGTGAATGAGCGTGGGGGTGCGTGTGCGTGTGTGGGGGTGTACTTTGGGGCAGTTGGGGATCTTAGTTTTATCGTGTCTATGGAACTGGAATCAAAGATGCTGCTGAAGAGCTATCCCGTCCATTAACTTTATAATAACATTTTTGCAACAAACAACCATTTTTCTTGTATGAGGATAAAGTAAAAGACAGTGACACACTTTTTCCTGCATTTTTTTGTTGTTGTTGGAGAATTAAAACAGACTGACCGCCCCTCTCCAGTGTAAAGATCCACCCTTGTTCCTGTCCTCAGCCTTTCAGGGAGTGAGGACGCTGATTTTCTCCTTGTTGCACCCAGCCAGACAACACCGACTGCTTCACAGCAACGCCGCCACAGATGAGACTCCATGGTAGTGTTGGCTGACACTGAGCATCAGAGAGGGAAGGAAGGTTCAAGTTGAGTGTCTTGCTTTTTTTTTTTTCTTTTTTCCCCAAGAAATCCATTTTTTTTCTTTTTTCCCAAGAAATCCATAATGTCAGTGAACCGATTCAGTGTTTTTCATCATAGCGTAGCGGCTTGCCACAAGCATATTGCATCGAGTAAATAATATTTCTATATACCAGTTCATCCAAAGGTTTGTTGATGATGGAGAGATTTCAGTGTGTTGTATGATTGTATAGCTATAAAAGGAATGTGATTTAAACTACTGCACAGCCTGCGTCCTGCACGCTAACACTAGACGTGTAAGACCTGCAGATTAAAGGGAAACATAAAGAAGATGCATATACTGAAAGGAAAACAAGGGGGCAATATTACTGAAAAGTCATGCATGGACATTTTTTGGGGTGTTTTTTTTTTTTTTTGC
Source organism: Xiphophorus maculatus (assembly GCF_002775205.1). Lineage (NCBI taxonomy): Eukaryota > Metazoa > Chordata > Actinopteri > Cyprinodontiformes > Poeciliidae > Xiphophorus > Xiphophorus maculatus. Next base: position 17,613,707 of record NC_036445.1, read on the forward strand.
TTATAGTGTTGCAGATTGCCATACCAGAGGGCGCAGCTGCAGACGAGTCCTGAGAAGTGGATTAAACTGAGCCAAAATGTTGCAACAGAACGGTAAACGTTCTGGACACTGGAATGTGATTTCTATTTTTAACCGAGGAGGCACTTACTCGGTTGTGCAAACAGTTATGTGTAAATTGAATTATCGATAAACTGATGGAGGTATTTTCAAAGGCTTTGGGATAATTATGTGTGTTAACATGGTTTCACACCTGTTTACTTCATGTTGTTGCCCTAATCAGACTGAGGTGGTGTGTTTTAGCTCCTCTGTCCTCATTAGAAATGCACCAAGAAAAAAAGAATTGGCTGGTGACCTGAATTTGTCAAACCAGCCTGAAACCAGACAGACACTTCAAAATCCAGATATTTTTCCGGTTCAGGACACACGTCACATCTGGAGGTACCCAAAGCTACCTAAATATTGCATCATTAAGGCACTTAAAATCATAGTCAGAGGAAGCACAGATATGTGAGAAGGTATTTTGAATAAACAGGCTTGTCCCTGACATCTGGAGAAGGTTAATTCAGGCAGTCAGAGAGCAACAGTTTCACCAGAGAGCAGGAATGCTGAACGTATTTGGAAATCTCAGATTAAGGAGATAGATTCTCTAAGGAATACATGCTAATTTTGCTGGTTTTGTAATACAAGCATGCTAATCGTTACCATAGCATTCTTAAGATAGTTTAAAATCTGAATTCATTAATATTTCTCTTTTTAAAATGATAGTAAAACCTTGTTGGTGACACAATTAGTCATTTTGATCAGGTCTGATCCTGCTGGATTCTTGGTGCAATAAACAAAAAAAAAAGATTTGCGTTTGATACGCCAGTTCATTTATTACCAGACAAAGTCATAGAAATTTCAGGTTGTCTTTCATCTTACATTATTTCCTAAATACAAATCATTGCACCATAGCGTAATCTCATGAGGAAGATTAAATTGCAAAAGATTTCCAGTGCCATTTGGTCATCCTTTAATAGTGTTGTTCCTAAGGAGAAATCAGAGCCAACTTCATGATTTCCAAAAGTGAAAAATCAGAATCGCTGCATGATTCTGACAGGTGCATCTCTAATCCAACGCCTGAACTTTAATGTGTAAATGTGAACACCCTTCTGTATTGTCACCTCTGAGGGTTGCAGCATAAAGAATATGTGTCTTCCAACCCCTTCTTCAATTAATCTCTGCCAAATTCCAGCCCCTTATATTTGCTCTTCCAAACTCACAAATGTCTGGAAGTTAGTCTTAGTATTTCCAGAATCTTATCGGGGTCTTTGACAGTCATGGTAGATGCAAAAGGGCCTTTGCAATCACATGCGCAATTAAAATCTTAATAAATAAAGAAGGAGCTCAAGAGGTTCAACTGTCCTTGTAAGTGGAAAATGCCTAAACAATTGAGTGGAAATCAGAAAAGAGCAAGGACTCCCAATGTTTCACTTTAAAGGAAAAGGACTAAAAACACACAAATAAATGCTATTTCATCCCTGATATTGTCATCGTCTGTGAGTTTCTCCAGATTTCTACAGTCATGTGCCCAGGTCTGCAGCTTCACTCGCTGGGAGCCGTCTCCCTTTCTGCCTCTCGACGATGGGATCACCCGTGGGGATCCCTGGCAGATCTCATACAAGTGTGAAAAACCTTTCAGAGACCCATGAATATTGTTGGCTGCATGGCTCTGCACAGAGAAAGTACCGCTGCCCACTCTCTGTTTGCTCCCCTCGACCTTTTCGCTCTCCTTCCTTTTTCCACTCACTTCCTCTCTGATGATTATGCTCCACCATCCTTCACCTTCCCCCATTCCTGACTCTGAAATCTGCTCACCTTAACCGTTCCAATAAAGGTTGTAGGTTCAGATTAATCGTTTGTGGCTCTTGTCGTCGTCCTTCACTCTTACACATGTACACAAAGCTTTCGTGTGTTGCTAATCAGTTCATTTCAGTTTTTCCATTGCTCTTACACCACTGGATTAGGAAAGAAGCATCTCCTGGCTTTCAAGTTTGGAAACTTGCAGCAACCTTTTTGCAAACAAACATGCTTTCTTTCAGGAAGCTTTAATCATACGGGGGAAGTGGTAGGCTGAATCTGGCACATTAACAGGATATATCTATATTCATTATTGTACACTCTCCCTTTAAACCAATAAATACACACACGAGCCTTTCTACTATTTTAATGAACCCTCAAACCACTGCAAGTGATAACACCATAATAATAACAGTAATAATTTACACTTTATTGGTACTGTATTAACATTTTCTAAATCTCAGTGCTAAAATGATTTCAAACACAATGATTAAAATAAAAATAAAAGTTGAAATATACTATTACAGGGTAAAATGCATCGATGATGATTACTGCAACTGGAGCTATACACATTCTTTTATGATAACAGGAATATGTCTTAAATCTGTGTATAAACCTGTTTGAGCTCTTCTGCTCCTATATTGCTTTTTTGATAAACCAGGGAGTAATGCTGCCCCCTGGTGTCTATTTGCTCTCCTTTTTATTTTGTAAGACAGAGCCGACAATGCACGGTTTAAATTAATGTTTATTCTTTCCAGGGGAAGAAACATTTAGCTTGAAGGTGTATCAAAAAGTAACTCAAGACAAAGAAATGCAGGAAATGAAATGAGAAATAATATTCACTTTTACAGTTACAATGAGGCAAGAAGAACAAAATAAACAAACAAGTTACTATTACAGCTCAGGTCAGTGTGTTTTTGTGTGTTTTTGCACTTCAGCTTTATGACAGGATGTCTGTTACCATTTCCTCGCTGGTGCGTAGGGGTTTTGTGTTTGCAAGAGTGGATTTCTATGAGCCGCTCACTTCTTCTCTGCCTTATCATTGAACTCCAGGAAGAAGTCGTTGCAGGCTACAGTTAGAGCTCCAACCAAGATGACAAACTCAGTGAAATCGACCTCTCCGTCGTTGTTTGAATCGAGATCATTCATGACCTTATCCACAGCCTCTTTGTCCTGGGCATTCTGGATTTGTGAGAAAAAGGGAGTCAAATATGCATCAACTGTTTTTCAGCTGTAATATACAGTATGAATGTATGCGTGCATGTGTGTGTGTGTGTGTGTGGCTTCATGTGCTTTCTTACCCCCAGGTAGGTGCCAAGCTCCGTGGTGAGCAGCTCTTTGAGTTCGGCCCTGCTCAGCGTGTATTTATCCCCCTCATTTCCAGAGTATTTGTGGAAGGTCTGGATCATCAGCTGCATGGCATTCTCCAGGGTGGAGGCATTCTCTGAGTTGGGCAAAGACATTCTGGAAAGGAACAAAGAGGAACAGGTTGGAGATGTAGCAAAGATGGTCTAAGTGGTGCTCTCTCAGGTAGAAAAAAAAGTCAAAAGCGGCTAAAGCTTCTGCCTGCAGCGCGCAGTCTTTGCTTTCTCAATCTTACTCAGAGATTTAAAAAAAAAAGCCAAACTGATGAAGGAGTAAGAGTATTCTGTCACTGAATAAGCTAACCTGATACGAGTTGGAAACAATACCTAGAAGTTAGGCCTGTTTCATCTCTGACAGTTTTCCTGAGAAAAAAAAACTGTCCTCACTTAATGTGCTGCAGTGTATGGACCTCTAAGAGTTTGCGGCAGCCAGTTGATATGGGTGAAATCAAACTCTGGCCAAACAACAAGAGGAGGAGATGCACTCAGAGGCAACCTGATCCACCTTTTACTTTAGCTTAAAACAGCAGATACAAGTGTAAGGTCTTGCCTTTCTCCGACCCGCATCACCTCTAACCCGTAAGAGACTCATTCCGACTACTGCATCAGTTTTTTGCTTACCGATGCATTTTCTTTTTGTGGGAAGCGTGAGTCTGCTGCGTCAGAGATGAATAAAGAAGCATTTTTCAGCAGCTTCGGAGACATTGTTGTCCATGACATGAGGATTACAGGCTTTTCAGTAAATGGAAAAACTGTGAAAGCTAATTCTGGGCTTGTTTTTGCTTTGCATCGGAAAAAAAAACAGTGCACTATATCCATAAAATGCATTTCTAAAAATGAACTTTTCGTCATATGAAGGGAGATCTCTAATGCCAGGGACCTTCTTTGGTTCTTACCTGAATGAAGATGAAGCTCTGGCTTGATGGCGAGGTGCAGACAGAGGAGGCGATAGCGGCTGATAGAGAGGCTCTGGACGACGGCGCCTTAAATACAACCCATTTACTCCACCCAAACCACCTCTCTCCCTCCTTCCACCTGTTGCCCCATTGCATCTTCTCCACTCTGACTTCTCTGTTTACGCACCAGACACCTGTCATTGACACGCATACTTCAAAGATCCACCTGCCGCTTGTTCCTGAGCTACTTGGACATGACATTTTCAGTGAAATACTGAAAACATACATTTCAGAAAATTAGAATATAATTTAAATGGGTGCGTATTTCAGCTATTAAAAAAGTAAAGTATTATATAGATTTCTTAGATCAAATGTTTTTTAGATGATTTTGTAATTATGCCCTACAGATTATGAAAATCCAAAATGAAGTTTTTCATAAGATTCAAATATTAAATAAGACCAATTGGGGGAAAAACAACAACATTTCTTAGACTACCTTGGTGAAAAGTCCTGACAACACAGTTGCCCTCAGCCAGCCACCCTCCACACTGAGGTCATTACTAAAGAACCTGGCTGTTCACAGAGTGTTTTTAGAAACCATATTAATGGAAGGTAGAAGGAAAATGCGTGTTTAAGTTCTTCACAGAATAGCGACGTAAAGCCGGTCAAGAGTTCTGGGGAGATTCACAAATTGTGGACTTTAGCTGCTGGAGCTTCAGCACTTAAGCGATCACATTCTGTTACACTATTCCTGAATCAGGGACAACAGATGTGAAAAAGCACTGGAGTATTGCAAAGTGGTACAAAATCCTTTTTATTAAAACCAAAAAAACCAAAACACATAATCAAAGTTGATCAAGGTAGAGTGTGAAGTTTCCACAATCAGTGAGGGCTTGAGGTCATAAAGTAGTTTTTTCTGAAGTGCACGGTCAATTCAGTCATCTGGACCCTTCTAGTGTTTCATGCATCCCTCTGCTGAAAAAACCTGGACTTCCTGCAGATCACAACAGAGCCATAGGCTGAGCACCTCAATGGCACGTCGCATTTATGCAGCAAGTCATGCAAAGCAATCGTGAGTTCCGGGGAGCAGATACTGCACATCATTGGGACACAGTGTTTTGGCAGGTTGACGCTTCTGTTAAAAATCTCCTTTTTGTTTGGTTTTAGGTAATATTCAAATTTTTTTAGACTTAGACATTGTTTTTGTGTGGTTTTTATTAGCAGTATGTTAGAATCACCAAAATTAATAGACAACATGTAAATAACACTATCTCTTTAACATACGTGTTGCTTTTAGAGTTTAGTTACTGAAGTAAATAAACTAATCCATCATATTTTAATCTATGATGCACCTGTTATATAAGTGAATTTGTATTTTGAGTTTAAACAGATATTAGTCCAAGCAGTGAATTTAATTGTTTGCAGGTGGCAACTTGGTTTCAATATGCAAGTCTGAAGCATATATTTGCAATATTTACACCTTGGCTTATGATAACCTGTTAGTCCAAGAAGATTTTCTGAACACAGTTGGCTTTTGTCTTCAGATGACATGTCAACCTTTCTCTGATGATTTATAATAAACACAGTGGTTTATCCTGTTGTGTTGTGCAACCCATTTGAATTTCATGCCAAAACAATGAAGGGAGTGCGAAGCTAAGCAGTGAGCCAAGATCAAGATAAATAACTTCATAACCTCTGTGTGTGGACGAGGTGTTCGCAGAGGAAAAGGGGGGCGGGGAGTACAATATCATGCCTGATATAGTATCCAGCTGGATTAGTGCAGCACTGGTGAACAGAGCCATTGCACCTGGCAGCCATACAGAGAAATCCCCATACAAAACCTTCACACAAAGAGAGGACATAACACACATGAATACTTTAACAAACGCCTCCAAGGCGCTTTATGTTTGAGCAAACAGCATGAAAATAAAAGCTTAACCACAGTCACTTTTGAACAGGAACAGAAACATTCTCCAAATAGTCCACTGATGGCACATTTCAGCACGAACAGAAACATACTCTTAAACGGTTCAGATCGCGAATCCTCCTCACTTCATGTGTTTGTGTTAAAGATAGCCGACAGCATGCAATGCATGCAAGGTCGAACCCTTTATGCTGAGGTGCTTTTGTTTTAAACAAGCCGTGAAATTTATCTTTGATTGTGCAGTTTTGGTAGGAGCGTCATCTTGCTTATGCGTCTTTGCCGAAGTATATTGTGTCAGTGAGTGGGGTGGCATGGTGTGAGCGCACGCTCCTACACGCCATATATGTGGATAGTGTTGCAAAGAGGCAGGATGGGGCACAATGGGAAGCATACTGTGTGTCAGGATCTGGTTGCAGCAGTACATGCATCTAACGGCCGGTGAGTCCGGCTTGTTAGGGAATTCACAGCTATATTTAGCAAGTGCGGCAGGTAAGGAGAGGGGAAGGAACGCAACGCTGCATTTTTATCTATCGGACAATGTGGCGAGAAACTACAGTGCATACAGCATCCTCAGTGTTTTCCTGCATCCCTGGTACTAATGTGTGAAAGGCCCTAAAATAAGTTAATCTTTTAGTGCAGCATAACGTCACTCTGAAACATTCAGAAAAAAAAAATACTACCTCCAATTTGAGAGTGAAACGCTCTAGTGTTAGCAAATCACCAATTCTTGTTTTCTGGTTAACAAATATGACTGAAAGTGAAGGAACCATTTCTCTTTAGCAGTCCTGAAGATGGGAAAGACAAGAAAACATGTTCCATTAAAGCACAGATGTGATGATCTAAATAAGTCAGGGAACGGGTACAAGAAAGGCAGAGTGAAACGTTTTAAGCAACAGACAGGTTTATGTTCCCATCACCTACTGTGAGCAGGATGGTGAGGGATAAGAGGACTGTGGAAAAGAGTGACATCTTGGGCTTTACATTTCTCCGTAATAGCCAGAAAAGGTAATGTATGTTTGGGAAACATACAGAAAAAAAGACGCATATCCCACCATCACACCATGACGTGGATTTTCTAGCTGATGCTGGGATTTGACCCAGAAATGTGAGTTTTGGTCAGATGAGATACAGAGTGGTGAAGGATAAACCATCTAAATAATCTCTCAGAAGACAAGAGTACAGAGACTAGATAGATGTCTTGGCAAGAAATAAGTTTTTTTCTTTTCTGTTCTTTTTTTCTAAGTAGCTGCATATCAGCCTGTTCATTATAAGGCAGGGAGATGAAAATAATATAAACATAGGTATGGTTTATCATATGAAGGAACAAACACATTTTTTATTTCTTATATAATCCATAGCATGTCGATTATTTTATTAAGATATTTATTCATTCATTAAGCAATTTACTTGTTGCTGTATTTTTGACCTCGAATTCATGGTAGAAAAAGATAAAGTGTAAAAAAAAAAAAAAATACATTCCACTCCAGTTTTGATATAAAGTGTTTATTTTTTACTCATGTTTTCTTTACACGGTTATACAAAAGGACCAACTGAGAGAACTTTAATGTATAAAACTGTGAAGATGAATTTAAAAAAAAACATTGCAATTCAGTAAAATGACTGTTGACTTCTAATGAAGAAAAAAGTATACATAATGGCTGGAATGTTTCGACTTTAGAAAGAAGAGGATGCGCTTTTGTTTGACGATCTTGTGAAGACCTCTGTTCCTATGATGAGTTTGCTGTTGGTTCACTCTTGCTCTGACTCATACTGTTGGCAATGTAGCCAATCAGAGAGAGATATTCCTTGAAGTCGACTTTTCCGTCGCTGTCGCTGTCCAGGCCCTGCTGCATCTCCTTGATAGCAGAAGAACTGTTTGTGTCCTGCCATGTGGGACGCAAAGAAACAATCTGGGTTAAATGGGTTCAGCTGTGATGCATAAGAGCCACCGATTGTACGTGCTCTCACCTCCATGACGCCACTGAGCTGGTTCTTGACCATTTTCTGGAAGGTTTTACTGTCGAGGCTCTCTTTCCCTCTGGCAGAACTAAGAAACGTTGTCACTATGGTCTTAATGGCTGACTCCATATCTCTAAAATTAGGAAAGACAAGAGCAGAGGAGGACAGCTGAGTGTGGAGAAGTGACAAAGGAAGATACGGTCATATCTTAGACTCCCAGACTCTCAAACATTATGCCTTTAAGTGGAGCTCTTGGGAATTTAATTAAAAGAGGCTATTTTTACAGTGTCTTTTTTTGCACATTGCCACATTCTAATGATAAACGTGTATTTTACTGGATTTTATGAGACAAACCAACACCAAGAAGTGCAGAATAGTTAAGTGGAAAGATAATTTCACATAGTTATTAAACATTTTTGCAAGTAAAAAACCCCTTTCTGTGTTGCCTCCAAATAAAATCCACTGCAACCCGTTGTACTCTGCATGAATAAAAAGCTACAGTTTATACACATAAATCCAGCTGTTCTTTGAAGGCCTAAGAGATTTTTTTAAGAGAACCTCAGTGAACAAACATCATCTTGAAGACCAAGAAAACACAGCAGGCAGATCAGAGACGCAACTGAGGAGAAGGGCAAAACAGGTCCACCAAGACTTAAAGACAAAACAATGAGAAGCAGTCAAGCGACCCATGGTAGCTCTGTGGGAGCTACAGAGATCCATAGCTGAGGCGGGACAATTTCTTAACAGACAACGATTACTTACAAGCTCCACTAAAGTATTTTTGAGGGAGGATTGGCGAAAAGAAAATAAGTGATTTGTACCTATAATAGGATTTGTACTTGGACAGACATGTAGAGGAGGAACCAATTTGCTAAAGAAGGTGGTCTGGTCTGATGGCATCCAAGCTGATTTTTTTGGCTTACATGCAAAACAATATGTGTGGCAGAAACACTACATGACGCCCTAAACACACCATTCTTACCATTAGACATGATGGTGGACGTGTCATGCTGTGGGAATACTTTTCTTTAGCTCAAGATATTGATGCTGGCCAGAACTGATGGGGAGATAGATGGAGTAAAATACAGGGCAATTCAAGACAATCTTTTCAAGACTGTAAAGCAGGAGTTTTCAACTGCAAACATGCAGCAATTTAAAAGCCCACAAGAACCAGGGCTACACATCCTCTGCTTAGATCACAGCATATTTATGTCAAATGGTCCAGATTAAGGCCCGACCTAGATCCAGTTGAGAATCTGCCACTGGATAACTTAATAATCATTTTGTAAAGGCCTACTTTGAATGTGACTGACCTACTTTACATAGAAATGGGAAACTAGACGTGCAAAACTGGTAGACGGAAAAGATATGCAGCTGTAATTGCAGTGAACAATGGTCCGACCAAAATTGACTTATTGGGACTTGATGAAAAAGCATGCCAGACACCTTTCGCATTTTTATGTAAAAAGAGAATTCGAAAGCCAGGCATTTTCTTTACACTTCAGATGATATCACCAAATACGTGATAACGTTCAAAAAAGTTTTTGTTGTACCGATTATGCTCTTCCTGTTAGAGCTGAAAATGTTTAATTTCTCACCTTCATTAAAGTAAGTTTTCAGTAGGTTTTCATTTAAAAAAACATCAGGTGAGAAGTGAAATAAAAAGAAAACTCAATATAGACTCAAATAGAATCAAATGACAAACAGACACGCTGGCAAAATGGCACGATGTCAAACAGCTGATTGAACTTTTTATTCTGTACAGTTACGCAACACTTTTTCATAATGCGTGCACATCCTTAAGCACTTATAACTAACAGAAACAGTTAGAAGAATACAAAACAAAATAAGGTTGCACAACTGTGTCACAGCTAAGCTTTGCTTTACATAAGAAAGATGGGAAACACAAATTACGTCAGCACAAAGAAAACAGTGAGTGAAGTGGGAGTCAGTGAAGGTAAAGCCATGATCTCTGGCAGGAGAAATCTGATCCTAAAAAAAAAAAATAAAACACTCCAGGCTCTGAAAGTTCAGATTACTCCTCCCTAATACCCATCTGCTGCAGCACACCTCCACATACTCTGCAGCAAGACGTAACTCACCCTGGTCATTTACGATCCATGAAACATCACTCAAGTGGTCAAGCAAGCGACCTGAACACAAACCCATTGCTCTATTTGAAGGAAACTAAACCAATCCTTGGATACCAAGCTTTCCATGAAGCTGCTGAGCTATAATAAATAAGATTTTGACCCAAATTTTAACCGTTTTGAACACAGAAATGTTGATTCCAGCATGCCACTGCACTAAAAGAATGGGTGTCTCCAATTAAGATAACTATGATGAAATCTCATCCATCTCCTACAAGATCAGGATCTTTGTGTTGCTCATGCTGGTGCACTGCTGTGGTTTTCTGGGACACCTGAGCAGAGCAAATTATTACCAACACCTGTGCAACCCCCCACCCTCACCACAGTGACTAATAGCAGCTGGAAACAGTAGCTCCTGTTTCACAACACTCTGCACAAATGAAGGCAGTAATGAGAATATTTCAGCAAGACTGCTGACAGCAAATAAAAAGGTACGTTGAACCTCTGCGAACTTTACCAGTGAAGTAAAAACGATATTCTACAGAAGCAAGCAGGGGCACAGATCTGTCTCGTATTACAGATGGCGCGTTGCTGGTGTTAATTTATGAAGGTGACCCAAAACATCATGTGGTTCACCCACAAGATGCAAATAAACCAAAAGAAACGTCAGTGAAGCTAATGAGATGGAATTATAACTTTTTTTTGCTCTTATCTGCAGAGCAGCCCTTCATGTCGTCATCATGGAAATTGGTATTGTCTTTTGAAGGGAAATGCATATAAACTCTTTCCGGATGTTGCATTATGACTCCAAAAATTCATTTTTCTATTAAGTATTTCAATCAAAGCTTGAAAATGTATAGGATAAACGTCTTGCAGAGAAATCCAGGGTTTTTGTTTTTCCAACATTGTCATGCAGGCCAAATTTAATCTCATGTGTCAATAAAAACTCCTTTATTTCAAAAATAATACACACATCACTGCTGAAGCTCACACAACTTTCTGGTAAACCTCCACAATTTTTTTTAAAAAACCCCAAAGTCTAAACATGATATTTTTGTCCCACTTGATTATTTAAGTTGTGACTCATCTTGTTTTCTTTTAGAAAATGTGTTGACGTTTTAGCGTATTTCTGTTAAAAAGAGGCTTGACTGTTAGGTTTAATGTGGATGTGGGAGTTTCCTTCACAAAAACTGAGCAACAGAAAAAGGAGCTGCTCACAGCTGCAATCAATTAAAACTAACTGCTGTTGGCGAAGTCGACTTGAGTGACTTTAGAAAATAACAAACAAATCAAAGCCATAAACCTCTGATGTCTTGCATGGAATCTGACTGAAACAACATCATGATGATGATGTCGTATTTAGCATCGTATCATGCTAAATACGATCTGTGGCTTTTTCTTAGCAACGGCTTGTTAGAACGGCTTGTTTGACAGTAATCATCATTACACACAAAGCTTCATTTCCTGTTGCTTAAAAGCCGTTTCCCAAATAGAAACTGCAAAAATGGAAAGACAAAGAATGTTGAAATACTGCATGTTGTTTAGCATGGCACTGAAAGTGTACGTTTTTATATAGGATAGTTGATTAGGAAGACTTCCTGCCTTATGAAAGCACCTTAAGAAGAACTTTATGCCAACTGCTCAGTTTCAAATGTGTTTTAATTATTGCATTCATGAATGATGACAATATTTCTGGTTAAAATTTCACTTAATGGCTTTTGCTTTTAACCCAACAAAGTCAAACTAAATGTCAAAGTGAGAGATAAGTTTTGTTTTCTTTTTTTTTTTAGTAAATACAACCTGTTTCATAAGAGTAGCAATATGTTTGTCTTCGTCTGTGTGTTTAGTGTCATTACTGAAACGTTAACCTCCACCTGTCTTAATCTGTGACAGGCTTCCCAGGTTGTTTTTGTTTTGTTTTGTTTTGTTTTAAATGCAAGCCATTTCACTTCAGGGCAGTTAACTAAGTTCATGCTTTTCATGGTGAACTATGAACATTACTATAGTTTTAGTCCTTGTAAAATAAACCTCAAGCTAATTCTTGAACAACACAAGCCTGGAAAAATGCTGGAGACACTTGAGTCGAGTTGATCAGTATCAGCAGAGTGGAGTGAGGCTGCTCTGCAGGATTTCCAGTGTGTATCGGAAACTACCCAGAGGCCGCGGCTTGAGTGATGGTGACGGATTCCTGGGGCGACGGCGTTGGGAGTAACTGTAGAAGCTGCTAGATCCTCTATCTGACACAGATGCCACACCTTAATACTTACACTAGACCTACATTGATACACATACACAAATAGACAATAACACACACACACACACGCACATAATTAGAAGGTCAGCTTGGACTTCTGCTGCATTAACCTAATTAGCAGGTGAATGAGAGGCAGCACCAAACCCTGGGTTTAGTTTCACCTCGACATACAACGAGCACACAGCTAACCAACCAGCAAGTAAACATCTATCATCAGCATGCTGCTCATTATTATTTAATAAGCTGCTATGAATGTCCCGACACCTTCTTTACATCCTTCACAACCCAAACAGCAAAGATGACTGCACACTGGAGTGTGCGCATCAGCGTCAGAGCAAATAAAACCGTCCAGCACACCGCCATCCGTCAGCGTTGCTTTTCAGCACCATGGGGAAAATTTAACAGCAAGACGTTTTGAGTCGAGGCAGCAGGATGACAGGAAAAAAAAAAAGAAAGAGAGGAAATGTTGGGAGAAAAAAGTGACCTGCAGTGGTCAGTGTTTGTTCTAAATGCATAAGGGGAAATTCTGAAGATTCCCCTCGGCACATATTCGCTCCGATTCAGAGTGTGTGAGGATCAGAATGACTCATGTGGAATAAATGCTGGTGTGAAGCTACACTCTTTGTTTTATTTGTACCAGTGATTCTGTTTAGGGGGAGTTTGACTCTTTTGTGTCGGCTTAGTGGACATTTCCAGCACGTTAGTTCCGAGATTCACAGTCTACGCTGGTCCTTCTGTGACTTCAGACTGCAAATATACATGTTTTCCTACACTCAATTTATTTCAGAGACATAGAGTTGAAGAACAGACAAAAATATACATTCTCAAAACCAAACTAATTTTAATATCTTAATATCTGCATTAATATAGCCTTTGGTACTTGCTGTAACTGATGGATCAAAGACTTTTGCTCCCTACCAAACAATCCTGAAGGAGCATTTTTGGCACCGAGTTTGTGTTCAATGTAAAAGGGCAATGATCTGAAGCACACCAGCAAGTTCACTTCTGAATGGCTCTAACAAAACAAAATAAACATTTAGGAGTAACCAAAGTTCAGACGTAATTTAAAGGCAGATGTAGAACCTTAAGGAAACTAGAAAATCCTCCAAAATGGCCGAATTGGTACAAATCTGCAATAAGTAGGTGGCCAAAACTCCTTCACAGTGATGTGGCAGAATCGTTGCTAGTTATGCTTAACAGTTAACAACAGATGCTGTTGCCAAGGTAAAATGAAGTAATTAGGTGTGGCGGGAAATTATATTTTCACATAGGGACATGTTTGTATCAAACAATTCACAGTATTGACTATTGACTACCTATTTATAAGTCACATTAAAGGTTTGCAATTTTACAAAAATATATTGCTGAATTTTGAATTAACTCCAAATTTTCCTGTTTCCTTTCTTTCTCCTCTTTAATGACAACGTCTATTGGTTGTGAGCATGTTGGCCAAATATACAAGGCACAACTTGATGTGGCAATAAACACTGTGATTTGATATACTGTGCAACTCCAATTCACATCAATTGTGCCAACTTGTGTTTCCAAAGCTCTATTATATTATAATGAGTAGATGATTTCTTACATTTGCACGCAGATCGCGTGCAAGGCAATAAAATTTTCAGAAGTAACCTGTTATTCTGAAAAGCTCAGATTGCTATATTTATGTAAGCAGTCTGAGCTGATTTATTGTTTCTTGATTGATGTATTACAGTGTCACATTAGACACTCATAAAAAGTGCAGCAGGTGATGACTTACTATGTACATAAGAGGTGCCATGTTCAAACTGGTTCAGTGACTCATGTAGGTCCATCTTGTGCGTCTATTAGCAGCCACACTTAATGGGCTAAGTTAAGCTGAATGAAAAATGTAACTTTTTTTCAGATATCTCTGAAAATCTTAAACCTCCACCGAACCTTCGCAACTTTTCTTGGGGGGGTGGTGGTCAGTCACTGGGATCAGTCACTGGGATCAGTCAATCCCAGTGACTGACCACTGTCAATCCCAGTGACTGACCACAGTCAATCCCAGTGACTGATCCGCTCCACCCAGTTCAGGTCTGTTTCATTAAGGTGTGACCGCCCCACCTCCTCCCTGTCAGCAGTCAGGTCACTGGCCTCCTCCGCGTCATTAACTACACCAGACCCGGCCTATACGAGTTTCAGTACCGGGATCTTATCAAAAGCTAAATAATTCAGGCTGATAAGAGACTACGCGGATCTAGACTGAAGACAATATGAGCGTTTTCAGGAACTGGGCGCACGTGTGCCAAAAAAAACCCCAAACAAACCAAAAAACACGGTTCTGATAAAGCTGCCGCGCTTAACGGTGACGGTGGAGGGTGTCTCTCGTTTAAATTTAGCCTCGAACTAATCTTGACAATTTGTCAAGCGATTGGAGGAAGAAGTGACACACGCAGGCAGCAAATGAATAAATAAAAAAAGGGTGAGTGGAGAGTCCGGTTTCTGTGGAAGTGTAAAGGGATTGGAGTTGAATTACTAACGAGGGGAAAACAACCCTAGCGGTCACCACAACAGACACTCCCAAAGAAGATGGTCTACAGTTTTTAAGAAAGAGGGGAGAAAAAAGCAGCCTGGAATCTCCCGGAAAAGTTGCTTTAATTAGATAAGGTTTTGCGCGGCATGAAAACCCCAAAAGAAAGCAGGACTCACCTAAAGCGCAGGAAACAAGAAGTGAACAGAAACTCTCAGGAACGGCTCTCTTTCCTTCTTTCAGATCCTCCTCACCAGATTAACCAACAGCGCATATCTTTTCCGTGATTTAACCTCCACTCCAGCCAACTTTTTTTTTTTTCTCGTTGTCACAGGGCGTGTGCCTGAGAGAGGAGGAATGTGGAAAGAGGCGAAGCTTGAACTCCTGTTTCAAGCAACACTTTCGTAAAAAAAAAGAAAGAAGAAAACTAGTATAATTCACGGAATATTCTCTGCCTTATAAATCCAAAGCAACCTATGTAATTTTTTATCATTGCATATCTATTTAAATGTAAAACCAAGTGCGCGCTCATGTTTGAGGTTCGCGCACAGATGTTCGAGCCACACCGACTTACATAAACAAGCGGGTTTTATTATTATTATTTATTTATTTGAATTGTTTTTTCGAGTTTCAAACATGAAGACCTCGTCTCATTCCGTCACCACCGCACCTCTCGGCCCCGGAGAGGCAGAGAGGGAGGTGATGTTTTCCAGGAATCGACCGAGCCAAGAGCGCTCACACACAGAGCTTTTTCAGACAATGCTTTCCCACCCAGTTACTTTAATGACTGGCTTGTGAGCACATGTAGCTGGGAGTGAGTGCGTGCGTGTGTGCGTGTGTGTGTGCGTGTGTGTGTGTTGGTAAATGGTAAAGGCTGATTCTGGTACAACTGAAACTGTCTCAGCAGCGGCCCATGCCCTCCCTTCTGTCTACTAGTACACAGACAGAGAGTGAAGACTTGGCAGTTTCATGTTTCTCACTTGGCTCTCCATCTGTAGGCTGTTAGTGTTTTCACAAATGAAACACAGAAAGGTTCAAATTGAAATAAATTGTATCTGAGAGAGTCAATAATCCAGTTAAGTTTAAATACGTCTACATTTAAGAGTTTGAACCATATTTGGTCAATACAGTCCAGACTTCTACAAAGAAAACATCAAACTAAATCATATAACTCAAATAAGATCTCAAAATCATTTC
Organism: Xiphophorus maculatus; assembly: GCF_002775205.1. Lineage (NCBI taxonomy): Eukaryota > Metazoa > Chordata > Actinopteri > Cyprinodontiformes > Poeciliidae > Xiphophorus > Xiphophorus maculatus. The sequence goes on from NC_036445.1 coordinate 17,629,724, forward strand.
AATCCCCATATTAAAAAGTGGTATCGAAACGTGTTACGCCTTCTGATTCATTTAGATTTTGCACAGTATATTGGAGGGCAATAATAAACATCAACCAATAAAACTATGTTTTTTTTTTTTTTTCAAAACAGATACATTTGTGAATCTAATGCTGGCTAACATGTAGCCTGTTTGTTTTTGCAACAAATCCCACCCAAACATTTTGATTTAAATTTAACAGAAGATGTTGCTTCACTCAAACATATTCTCTCTTGTCAAATCTCCTGCAGAGAAGAAAGACTCATATGTTCACATGGGATGTTTAATTTATCAACTTCGTAATAGTTAAGAAGTGCAAATTGTGGCCAACAAGGTTTTTGTACTGAAGCAAGAATTTTCAGTTTGTAGTTATCTAGCTTTAAAATTAAAAGTCAAACATACTAGCAAGTGAGTTTAACTTTGAGTCTTTAAAAGTTTGCATTCAGTTTTAGTTTGATGACACAATTTGAGTGACATATTCCTTGACCACTACATTTTTTTTTGTTTGTTTCTTTTAATGTGGGAGGACAAACCACACAAACACAATTTTCTTAATCTTTAAAATTGTATTAACTTTTAAGCTTTTTAAAAATTTCAGTTTTAGCTGGCAGTTTTACATATGTTCAACATCAAGACATCACTAGAAATGTACCCTTAAAATGTTTTTGCAAAATGTTAAAAATCAATTTTACTGAGTAAATTTAAACAGTTTCTTTTGTTAGTGCAGTCAGTAAACTCACTGGCCTCTTAAGCTGAGGAAACTGGCTGAGGTGATTTCCATTTTGGAGGGTTTCCCTTTTCTTCCATGGCACACAGAAAGTTCAGTAGCACACATTAAACTTAAAAAAAAAAAGTATTTGAAGACACTCTATTGGCTGAACCCCCCATGCTTGCTCACAAGATGCCCAATCGGCTGCCAGAACTCCAGGAAGCTTAACACTCCATCATTGTTCTGGTCCAATGAACTCAGGAGCTGGTCAATGGCAGCAGGGTCGCCAGCATTCTTCAGAAAAAAACAGGAAAACACATGTGTGAGTCACTACAAAACACAACCTTGACAGCCAACAGATGACCTTGTAAAAAAAATCTCACAAGTAGAAAAGTGTCAGAGGTAAGGCGATGCCACTGGCACAAGCAATCAGGATGAGAAAAGCCTTTAAACATGCTGCATCAGCAGAGTTGGTTTGGCACAGGATTCCCTGGCTCTGTCACCACCGTGTGGCTGCTCTGGATGATCTCAGCCTTGCACGGAGAGGAAACCCATGGAATTTTCCACACTTGGAAAAGGCAGCCCTGTATCCTCTGTTAGGCCTCACGAAGAGCTACTTTCTGTCAGTGGGCATTCTTGTTAGGAATGCAAAGCGAAAGGAACAGAAAGTCTTACAGCACGAGTGGCTGCAATGAGCGGAGCCAGTTCTTTCTGTATGAAATTCATTGTTTTGCTTGTTTTTATAGATGAGAATAATTTTTTCCTTTCATGGAAATTGTGCAGCATTGCATGAAATGTCATGGCTAGGATTCACATAATTGATGACGTGCACAGCAGTCAGATGATGCCCATTAAGACTTAACTTCCCCACCATGAAATAACTGTTATACATACAATCTTCCTCTCATGTGTTTTATTTTATTAAACTGCAAAGTAGACGTTCAAAATACATGGACATGGATGCATGTTTTGAAGAATGAAGCCAATATACAATGTAATTTCTCAAATATTATTACGGTAAGTGTAGAGTTCAAAACACACAGACAAGATGCAGCTGCAGGGGAAGAAGAAGTCTTATGATCAACTTTATTAAAAGCTCACTGCCTTCAATGAAAAGCCAGACAACTCAAAACATAACACACATTGTGTCAATACTTTATTTGTACATGAGTTGACATCTGAATATCTAGTCAGCTCAAAAACAAAAACACAAAGAATTGACTAGTTGAAAGAGAACACGCACATTTTTCACCAATATTTTTTTTTTGACTAAGCATGAATAAGAAGGGAAGAAAAATCTCTAAAAGTATCAAGAAGCAATGCAGCCTGGAAAAGCTTTCCACCTTAATTTTTTGAGGTTGTTGTTTTGGACTATGGTGATAAAACTATTTGGACCTTCACGGATACATTCTGCCTTTGCTTTTAATCATGCCTACTTGTTTCAAAACATTTTTGCCTACCCAAATCAACTTTGCCTTTTTGAAAAGTAATCGCTCCCTTCTTCAAATCCAAAAACCTTTCGTTCTGTCAAACACAGCCGTGCTTATTATCCAGTCTGTAGAGTCAACAAATCACATGTTTACTGTTGAAAAAAATGAAGTAGGCACAAAGATCTCAAAAACAAATCACACTGAGATCCATTTCCAACAAAAGGAGAAAATGTGAAACAATAGTGAACCTTCTCAGGATTAGCTGGCAAAAGTTACCACAACTCATTTCAAACATCATTAAATAACCCAAACAGCATCTAAAGCACTAAGACATCATATTCTTTATTTAAGGCCAGTGTTCATCAACAGTAATAAGAAAGAGACTCAACAATTCATGGAAAAGCTCCAAGGTAAAAGCCACCAATAACCCCCCCCCTGGCTTATCAAAGGCCTATCTCACAATTGCTGAAAACTATCTTGAGGATCCTCAATACTTTTGGGAAAATATTCTGTGGTCTGACACAGACAAAAGGGAAACTTTGTGGAGGCTGTGTTTTCCACTATGTCTGGCCTGAAACTAGTTGTTGCAATTCACAGAACAATACATTCTGCTCTCAAGTAAAAAAAAAAAACCTAAAGCAGAATATCCAGACATCAGTTTGCAAACAACAAGTTAACCTCTGAACGGCTAAGAAAACACAAAATGTATGTTTTGGAGTCGTCTAGTCAAACTGAGCGTACATCTGACTGAGAGGCAGAGGCAGCATAAACATGCCCTTCATGCAGGAAAACCTTACAATGTGTTTGAATTAAAATAAATCTACAAAGAGAGATGGACAAAAAGTCATTCATAGAAATATTTGATGGCCAAAGGTAGAACGACCATTTTTTCAGTTGGCTTAAATAAAAAAATTTCCTAATAAATAAAATAATCATTTGAAAATTGAATTTGTATTAATACCAGATCAATATATCATTATATTCCAGCTTCAAGAAGAAATGAGCCATCTGACTTGACTTGATCCATTGATCCCTTTTAGGGAAAAATTTGAAGTTAAGCAGATCAAATCAGACTTTACAAAGCAGTCACACAAAAATTCCTTACATCTCAGCTGCTCCTCTCCTACCTTCACAAAGCTTGAAAGCTCTGACTTGACCAGTTTTTGAAACTCGTCCCTGCTCAGCATGTCAGAGGAACCATCTCTACCAGCATACGCCTTGAACTGGGACAGCAGCACACCAATGGCAGTCTCCATTATGGGCTGAATGTCAGACAGATGGATCTGTTTTTAGGAAAACAAAGAGAAATGCTCTCAGTGATAATAGTAAAACATTTTGAAAACTAGCAAATGATACAAATGTAGCAAATGTACATTGAGTCCAACAAAAAAAAAAGTTAGCCTCCATAAAACAGGTAAACACTCACCTCCTCAAGAGTGTGTTTGGTGTGTTGAACCAAAGCTTCTCAGTCTTTTTAAAGCCCAGCTTTCAAGGTAAAGAAGTTAAATCATTGCCTTTTAACTTTTAACTAATGACAAGTCACACTTTCCTGTATTGCACAACTAAAATTCGTAACCAGTCTCTGGTTTCTGTAATTATTAATTATATGTAGTGACATGAACCATTGGAAATATGACCTTATGCACACATTTTACAGTGAGACTTTTGTAGAAGGCCTTCATTATGACATTAGTCTGCTTTTTCCCCACAGATGATGTTTTAGAGCTTGTTAAACCATTTCCTAATGTGAGGTTTATGATGCAGAAGATTTTGTCATCCACCATGTAATGTACCATGAACACACACTTTCCTAAATTCCTATTTTGTCCTTGTGCTCAGCACATGATAGCATACGAATGGGCGACTTCTGAGTAGAGTATGAACCAATCCAATAAATTCAACCCAATAAGATTTACCAAGCCTGATCAACTTGTTGAAGATTTGATTGTGAGTTTTTATTCATTACTTTTTGTTTTCTTCTGCCAAATCTCCTTTAGAGTTCCTGCAACTTTCTTTCTTTTTCTTTTTACACACCTAAGGTGTAGATAAAACCTACTTATCCAACAAGATTTCCTTTTGCACCGCTAACAGTTCGGTTCTCAGTCCAAACGAGGACATTTAAAGGCCAGCTAGGAGAGGCTCAAGAGTGATCTGAGAGCGACAAGATATTTCTCTTCGTCAGCATCAGAGTGTGTGCAGCACTGCATCTGCTGAGGTCCAAATTTGGCTTCCACAGAGAGGTGGCGCTACAGTCTCACGTCAGATCTTAGTAACAAGTCCTTCCTCAGTTTTATTGTGAGAGCAATGGTGCCTCACTTGAAGTCCATGCCTCTTTTTTCTATCTATCCTTATTTTGATTGTGAATTTAAATGTTATTCTTTATTTATAGTCCTTTAAATTTCTGATATTGTCACAATTTAGCCATCTGCAGTCATTTTGGTGGTAGTCGAGTAAATTTACTGTCACAAAAATCAGAGTTTGAAAAGTGTGTAGGTGTAGTGAATAATGGGTCCTTATAATGGTTTTATTAATGACCTTAACGTCCTGAAGTCCCTATTAAATTCTGATCGCAACTTATAATTCTGATTCTTTCAAAAGCTGGTTGGACAGAAAGTAGAATATCTTTAAGCAACAGGAGAACTCTAGTTTCCTTCTACTTAAACATTTAGGATTTTATGTCTAGGATGACTGGAAATCTACACCAATATTTATTCTACAAGCAGGCCGTAAATAAGCATTGAAATACAAAAGTTAAATGAGCAAAAATGTGTGCAAGCACATAGGGTAGTTTTTAAGAGAACTCACACAGTTAAAGCAAAACAAGTTTCTTTTTATGTCCACAAAACTGTGAGCAGAATGCAGCAGAGCAAACCAGAAGCAGTTTATCACTGATGATCACATAGTCTGGGCTCCAGAAACTGTTGAGAATGAGGCACTTGGGTTTCACCTTAGAAAAGAGGATGTGCACAACTGGCATATTAGGGAAGCAACTTTGTCCTAACAAGCACATTGGCTTTGTCATCCACATATCCCCAAACATCGCTTTCAAAGCTCAGTGGAATGGCTGTTACACAGACATGCACATCTATATCACTTTTTACCTAAAATAGCAGCGTACGGCCCTCGTTACATTCCCATAGCTGCTGTAGAGGAAGAGGAAAGCAGTAGCTAACAAAACTAAATGGTTTATCAAGATATTTCCACTGGGCAAACATGAGAGCTGCTTTGTTATTAATATTTTCCAGCTGGGGCTGAATTTAGAGTTCTTTAAAAAAAAAAAAAGTAACAGTACATTGCAAAGGTATTCATATCCCTTAAACATTTCCCGTATTTTTCATCTAAAAGCTAAAATGTATTTACTGTAAACGTAAGAGAACATTAGTGAATCAGCTGCATCATGAAAACCGAGGGACCGAGCAGGGAGAACGTTTTGGAGAAGTTTGAAGCAGGGTAAAGATATAAAATATCTCAGACTTTAAACATCCCGAAGAGCTGTGTTCAATCTATCACACAACTGCAAACCTACTGACTCACTGTTTCAACTTCCAGCAAGCCATGTCAGGGCCACAATAACCATGTGAAAGAAGCTGACTAACTCTAATATACTGTCTATATATCAACCTGAACACACCTTGAATGGTGTCAGCAGTATCATGCTGTGAATATGTTCTTTTTTTTACAAAGAGGAACAACTAAGCTGGTCAGTTGATGGGAAGATGGAAGGACTAAATACTCACAATCCTGGAAGACTTTTTGGAGGCTGCAAAAGGCTTGAGTCTAAGTCTGAACCCTTTTGCAAAAATTAATGATAAAAATCTGTCTCCATGTGCAAAGAGAAATATACTATTGCACGGTAATGTGCCTCTATACTGACTCAAAGGCAGTTTACAAATGTACACAAATCTGATCATATTTGTAGGTGGGAAAAATCATGTATCTTCTCCCCTTTACTATGCAATTACACGCTATTTTGTGCTGCTCCTGAGCATAAAATACCACTACTGGTATTTGGTTGGAATCTGACAAAATAGAAAAAGAACTACAAAGGGTGTGCATGCTTTTGCAAATAAACTGTAGGTTTCTAAAAGTTCAACCAGGACAGAGATAGGACGACTTCCTGGACCGATGGATATTCCATCACAGAGACAAAAGGCTGCTCATTCATACACAATGGGAAATTAATAATTAACCTGACACATGTGTTGTTAATATGTGAGTGGAAACCAAAGTAACTGGAGCAGAACACAAGAAGTTCACCGCTGACATTTGAACCACAGGCTAAAAAGCTGCAAGGCAACACAGGCAACTATCACAGGCAACTATCCCACTACTGGTTCTATTTCTTCAGAAATATTTAACCTCTTTGTGTTTCATAATGAAAGCTACATATTTACTACAGGCAACATTTTCCTCATCTCAAACAAATGCAATGATCAACAGGCTGGAAAGGTCCTGACTTAACATGCAGTCTGTCTGGTTTCTTTCACCTACTCAATCAGTTTCTTATTCCACCCGAGTATTTTCTCGGACATCTTAATATCCATTGCTTAAAATGAAGTAGGAACAAAATGAACATCCTTGACAGAAAGTTTAACCAAACATCAACAACATATGGACCAGATATGACTGAAACTTGTAAAACATTTTCTACAGTAATGTTAAATGTGGCAGCCAAGTTATAATTTTTCCACACACTCTACAAATCTGGACTTGATGGAAGAGCAGCAGGAAGCCATTTGAAGTTCAGCTTCCAGTTTTTGACAAACTAGAAGGTGCTCTGGTCAGGCAAGACAAATAGATAACGCTCTAGCTAATGTGGTGGAAAAGTAACTGGTAAATGCAGGAAAATCCTAAAAGCTTAAGAGGTAGAAACATCAGACTGGTTAGCAAGAACTCTCAATGTTTCCTCCATCTGACCCGAAAATCCTTTTTAACCCATGTGTCTGTGGAGAAATGCCTCGGTTCTGAAACACAAAGGCCACCCCTTCTCCAAACTGCTATCCTCCAGTCCACTCAGACTGTCAGACCAACTTTACTTATGAAGCGCTTTAAAACTATGGCAGCTGAATCAAAGTGCTGCACAAGGCAACAAACTGTAAAAACACAAAAATATCAGAAGACAAAGGAATAAGAAAGATTAAACAATGCAATCAGTTCAAATGAACAAGGTCAAACTACATATCACCAACTAAAAAGCAGACGGTCAAGCAGTCTCTCTAGTGTTCAGATGTAGATTATTCCACAATTGAGCAGCAGCAGTAGAGAAAGCACTGGCCCCTCTGAGTGTAAGATTAAGATCTCACCTTGGCCAAAGTTAATGTGAGGAGGATGACTGCAATCTTCTGTGTACAGCAAGAAAGTTGAGTCAGGAATTTTTGAAGGGTCAAAAAGATAAGGGAAGGTTTATTTACTAAAAGTCACAATTGATCAATTTAAATGAATATTTTGGGGGAAGTTCAAACCTTATGCTTATGGATCACATAGGGAGCTGATTTACATATCACTTTTATAGAGGAAAATTAAATGGCAAAGCTTATGAAAGCAAGGTTGATTTTAACAGATCTCAAAAGGCAGAAAATTCATCATCAAGATTTTTAGACTTCCCTCCACAATTATCAAAACTAATGAGCACATTCTTCACTTATTGGGACCTAAAATTTCAAACACATTTTTGGTTGGTTGTATTTATTGTTCCGTAGAGAAAATATTTTAACTGATGAGTTAAAACCCAAAGATCACAAAAAAACAGTTTATTTTCTTTGAAGTTACAGAAGCAACAAGAAACATCTGAACTCAAACTCTCCACATGACAAAAGAACCACAATGAGAGAGTGTGCAAACATACAGAAATTAACAAAAATTTTAAAGTGACAACCTATTTAAATTAAAGACATAAAAAACAAGCAAACTTGCTGAACATGCCCATACTTAAGTGCCCAACATTTGTTTTCCACACAGTGCCTGTTGTAAGAATACAATTAAATACGTTTCTAGACAAAACATGTTGGATGCAACATTTACAAACAATACAAATTAATGCCAAATTCTCAAACATAAATTATCCAGCTTTCTTAAATAACCCATGTTGAAGCCTGCTTTAATATTAATGGTTTAGTAACCCACAAAACAGTGATGAATAAATATGACAACCTGTATCTCCAATAAGTGGAGCTTTAGTAAACATTAACAGAGCACAGTGCCGTGTAAGCAGGAAGTGTTTAAATAATAATAAAAAAAATATTAAATTCTAGAAACTAAGTTCAAAACATCCAAACTGCTCCAGCAGGTTTAAGTTTCAACATTACTAAACAGGATATTTGAACACCAGTGAATGTTTACATAATCTGAAGTATCTCGATACAAAAACCTGGACCCAGCTTTTGATTTTAAAGACGTTACTGAATGAAAAGAGCAATGTTTCAAAGTAAACATTAAGTTCAGTGTACGTACACATTACAAAAAGCCATGTAGAGGACACAGCAAAGATGTGGGGCCCTGTTAAGATGAAACCAAAACATAACTTTTGACCTACATGCAAAATTCTAAGTGAAAAACTGAAAACACCATGAACACAATTGGTGGTGGCAGTTTCATGGTGTGGGGCTGCCTGATTCAGCAGGGAAAGAAAACTGAGTTGATGGGGAAAGAGATGCAATGCAATTCTGGGGAAAAAAAAATCTATTTAAAGGCAGCAGATGGAGGTTCACCTTCCAGCAGAATGACCCTAAAATGTACAGCTGGATCTACAAGAATTGACTTAGAGCAGAGCATCTTAAAAAATGTTTATATCCAATTGAGAATCCAATTGTTTGGGAATTGGAAATTGATGTTAACAGATGTTCTCCATCCAAACAGGTGTGGCCTGAGCTATTTGGAAAGCAGAATAAGCAAAAAAATATCAGCCTGTAGACGTTAAAATCATTAGAACTTGTAAGCTTGGCCAGCCTGTGTGACACAGTGAATATATGAGCAAGAGTAAAATTTTAAAATTTACTGAAATGTATTAACAGATGGTAGTGGCACAAAGAAGGGTTGGTTGACTGCCTGATAAACACATTGAAGTAATTGTGGTCCTAAAGAAAGTGTGTCCTCCAGCCTATCAAATCATACTCAGCCACGTTCTTGTCTGTTCTCCTTCCTCCATTCACCTTTAATCCTCTTCTCCTTCTCCCTGCCTCCTGGAAGTGAAAACATTTTCAGGACTTCCTTTTCAAACCCTTCCATTTCATCCTCCAGGTCACTATCTTCCTCATCACCATCCTCCACCATGTCTTCCAAAATATCCGACAGATCATCCACAAAGTCCTGGAAGCTCCTCTGGTTGTGCACAAACATCCCATCCTTGAAAAACTCCAAGGCGATCTTTCTGAGCTCTGATGTTTTGGATCCATCTACTCCGGCCTCCTCTATCTTGGTTAGATAGGTTTGCAGTACAGAGTCGAACTCTGATAACGAGACGGGGAGGAGCCCCTCCGCCTGGGCGCAGGTTTCCAGCGTGTCGCACTGCTGCAGTGGTTTGAGGTCGTGTTGGAGGCGTTGTCTCTGTTGGAACCAGTATTCTGGTTGTCCTACGGCAGGTTTGGGGTGGGTGTGATGGGGCTTTCGCTCACCATACAAGTGCTCTTCTTTGTGGCCATGGTTACCTGGAAATTCATGTTCGTTGTTTCTCTTTTTCAGGGAGTGTGACTGGTCTTTTTCCCAGTCTACATTATGCTTTTTCTCTTTCAGTTTCATCTCTTTGATCTTAAACTGTTCCGAAGTCTCATCCTTCCTCCTGAATTTCTTCTCTTCTTTCCCGTTTTTGCTCTTCCTCTCATACTCATTCCACTGTTTCCTCTCATCTGTCCCTGTCCTTTCTTTACCCTGACTTTTGCTATTGTCCCACTGCTTCCTCTCACCCTTTCCTTTCCCTTCCTTACCAATTTTATCTTTCCACTCAGGGTCTTTCTTATCTCCTTTCTCCTTCCAATCTTTTCTCTCCTGCTTTTCTTTGCCTCCATGTTTCCCTTTCTTCCACTCCATCTCTCCTTTCAGCTTCTGATTGCGATTCTTCCCTCCTCGCCACTCGTCTTTCTCTTTACCTTTCCATTCTTTCTGTTCATGTACTTTCTCAAAGTTTCCCTTTTTCCTTTCTCTGTCTTCCTTCAACTCTTTCCTACCTTCCTTGTCCTCCAACTGTCTACCATCATCTCCTCTTCCTCCCTTCTCTTTCTTTAACTCTTTCTGCTTCCAAGGACTTGCCTCATCACTTTGCCTCTTTTTCTTACCTGGCTTATCTTTGTCATTCTCAAGCTTCCCATGTTCATGTTTTCCCTTCTTCCACTCCATTTTGTCTCCCCTTTCTCCATCTCCTTCCTTCCTAACAGACTTATCTTTCCCCTTCTGCTGTTTTTTGTCATTTATTTCATATTTAACCTTATTTGGATCTTTCTTCTGCCTCTGATCTCCCCAAGTCTTCCATGGCTGTTTTCCAGGTGGTCCAGCTGAATCCTGCCTGCCATCTTCTGTTTGGTCACTAGGTGGTGATGTAGAGTGCTTCATGCTGGCTTGATCAGCATCACTGGTTGCTGGAAGAGATACAAAAGTCAATAAAGCAACACAATGTCTGCAACAAAAGTAAAAGAAAGAATAAACTTGCTTTGCTTTCCCTTCCTGTTTTTAGTAACTAATCCCCTTCGCCTCCTAACTCTTGTACCTGGGGAGAGTTTTAAGTTTGTCACAGTGGATCTCAGGGTTTCTAGCTCTTTCTGTAGGACCGGGACAGACTCCAGCTCTTTCTTCATCCTGTCGTTCTCTTTCTGAAGGACAGGGAGAGATGCAATCTCTGTCTTCAACCTACTGTTTTCCTTCTCCACCTCCTCCCAGAGCAGCCGCTGCTCCTCTCCCTCTGCTGCCTGCTCCTTGGCTACTTTTAGCTCCTCTTTCTGTGCCTGGTTGGAAGGAAAAAAAAGGAAAGGTAAAGAAGCTCCCATGAGCATGTTATGCACTCGCTGACACATTTACGCAAAGACACACATTTGTTTTACACATATATAAATAAAATGAACTAAGGAGAAATGAAGCACTGGACAGAATGGAGTCACACCTGAAGCTGAGCTTGTAGTGCAGAAATCTGCTGGTTCCCTTCAGCTAACTTATTCAGGAGCTGGGGGCTGTTGTGATCTAAACCTGGAGCTACTTCGGGACTAAGCCACTCCTGTCAACAAATTGCAAACAGAGAAAAACAGTCTGAATTCAAAATGCCTTGTCATACCGAAAACATTTCTAAGGAAGCAGAAGTTTGAGGTGAACTGCTGCTATTCAAAGCTGCCCATGTTGGTCTTCCAACAAGCACAGCACAGAAAATGCTAGTGTTTTTAAAAGTCATTATTTATGACTTTCATGATGTTACAGAATGCATGTAGTATGTTGTTGATAATGGATAAAAGCGATTAAAAGTGACGCCAATAAAAACAGAGAAGGAGAACATCAGTCTGACCTGTTTCCCTGGTGCCTCTGTATCCTTCAGTTCCCTTGTTGTATAGTCACTTTCTGCAAATGATTATGGAAAGTGTCAGGTCAGTGTGGATGATTGCTTTCAAATCAGCATCGTATTTTTAGCAAACAAGCCAACTTGCACAAGTAATAACCCCTCAACCCCAAGTTACCAATCCAACATCAAGTTTTCTAAAATGGCGAAAAGAGGGCAGTCTGCAGATTTCTGGATACAAATGTGCAAATCTTGTTTTTCTGTATACCAAGTCTTCACATATACATCTTTTTCTATTTTACCTGAAAGTGTATACGATTTTTAAAGTCCTTTTGCCAGTGACAATAAGCATGATGTGAAGGGCCCGGGATCCTTTACAATTCAGTGTGGTTAATTTATGCATAATTTTAATATCAATGTCAGTATAAAACAAACATCCCTCTTCCAAAAGCAAAACGGACTTTTAAAGTGAATTTTAAAAAGCATCCCATGCAAAGTCCTTTAATTCTGCGTGCATGTTCACAAACATGTTGTGGCCAAGAAAAGCTGAATTATTTTACTTAGATGCAAACACAATAGGACTAAAACAACCTACCCTCATCGAAGTCCATGAAGACACCTGCAGGCATAATACACCTCAGTCTCAGAGCCTCCTTTAGTCTCGTTAGTCATTGCTTCTGACATAAACACAAGTCTAAAATACCATAGCAACAGGTTCACAGATGATGCTCACCAGAGAAAAAGACGGTGCCGAGCCCCAACAGAATGAGAGCAGCCAGGATGCATTTGTTAAGAGAGAACACGCCGTCATTCTCTCGCTGTGGCACCTGAAATTCTTCTTCCACTTCTTCTTCCTCCTCCTCTTCTTTTCTTCCAATCTGCTCCAGGAGAGACTTTCTCCTCCTCTCCACTGACTCTCCCTCCTCTGTCCTTTCACCAATTCCTAAACAGACAACAGAAAGGAATCTTTAAGGAGGCTAAATTTAGACACCTATTAAATGACGTTTCTGTGCTTTACTACAAACTACACAATCTTTAGATGCTTAAACTCAACTTTGATATAAATGTCATACAAACAGCCACTGTAATATTAGGTACGCCTTGTCGAAAGGGTTGCTCCCGCTTTTACCATCAGAACTGCTTTCATTCTTTGTGACATGGACTCAACAAGATGTTGGAAACATTAGTCAGATATTTTGTTTCATACTGACATGATGGCATCACACAGCTGCAGTAGATTTGTCAGCTGAACATCTATGATGTGAATTTCCTGCTTTACCACATCCAAACGTTCTCCCTTAGACTGAGATCATGTGACTGTAGAGGTCACTGGAGGACAATGAACTCATGGTCATTTTCAAGAAAGAAGTTTGGGATTCGTTCTTTAGGACATGGGAAATTATTCGGCTGGAAGTACTTGGAAGTAGTAAAAGCAATTCTTGCTGTTGAGTATGAACTAGGATCTGTAGTGCTGTGGGCCTGTTTTTCCCCTTCAAAGACTCCAGGAACCTTGTAAGAGTTCCTGGCATTATGTATTATTTGAAAGATAAAAATTTGAATAAAAAATAAATAAATAAATAAAATGAAACAGGTAGTCAAAGCTTGATTTGTCAAGAGGTTGGAGCATTCTAGCAGAAATTTAATATAAACAGGCAGTTGCAAATAACTGTGGTGGATAACTGCCATTATCTTACCGGACTGCTGTCCCTCTTGGTGTGGCTCCTCTTTATTTTGCAGATGAAGCGTTTCTTCTTGTCGAAGTTCCTCTTCTGCGGGTGAAAACTCTGCACCTCCAAGAGTCTCTGTGCTGAGCAGTGAGTCTGGGGGCCCATCTAGGGAAGGCGTCAGGAGGGTGTAGGAGTCAGAGGACGAATCCGGGTCAGGGGAAGACCTCGTCAGTCCCTCAGTTTTGCTCTCAATGTTACCATGGTCCAAGGTGCCAGAGGCATCCACAGATGGAGGATTTGAGTTGGAATCTGCATTTTGATCTTCAGAAACCTAGAGAAAAGAATGATTGTTTTTAAAAAGTTCAAAACTCTTGAGTCAGTGTTTAGTGAACAAAATAAAAATAAGTGACCCTCTAAACAGGAATATTACTAAATAGCAAGAATCAGAAGATGATTACTGGCTAGTTAGAAATGCATAGAAATAAAGCCATGCATTATTGCACACAGTACTGAAAGATAATGCGGTGTTATGAGTTATGGTGTCTTACTAGGTAACCCTCCTCTGGGAGCCTTTCTTCTGCAGACTCGGCGCTATTTGGAGGCTGATTTTTCTCTCCAGGTCCTGGTTCATCAAAAACACAGAGGAGAGGAAGCATTTAAAGAAGCACTTCAACATTTTCTAACAGTCAGTTCTTGAAAGGGAACCATTCAGACTGTTGTAAAACTTTAGCACCTCAAGCACCTTTGGCCAAAATGATTGTGGATATGGGTTTAGTTTTATTAACAGAGGAAACTGATGCTCAAATAGTATAAAGTTTGACTGGTCTTTATCATCATTAAAGAGTGGGAAATGTATTTATGTAAACAGACTGAGGCAATAAAATAAAACAGAGCCCTCAACTAAACGATTGCAGAACAATGTTGTGTTTACAATGACCTGAAGCAGTAGTCTCTTTCTCCATCACCTCATCAATCTCATTATTGTTAGGAACATGATTTAGCTGATGCAGGTTTATGGGTGAACAAGTTTTGTACATCTCTCAATGGAGCCGAGATTAAGTAGTTTCATCAACTTTTTCTGTTGAAATTAAGTTACAAATTATTAAGTAATTTTATTTAACCGATTACACTAAAATGTAATTTCTTTGAAGCAAATTAATGGTTACGCAAGTTTTTTGAAGTGACAGTTTGTTATGTTAAAAATTCATATCAGGTAAATAAGCAGGCTGTGTTTCATTGAGAAAAACAATGATGTTTGTGTCCAACACCTTATCCTGAGTTAGTCATATGCAAATTTTACCTCTTCATAAAAAAAAAGGATATTTGAACTGTTAAAGTGAGAGAGAATAACACGAGTGAAAGAGTTGCCTGAGGCCTTCGGAAGAAAAGCTCATTAAAGAAAAAAGTCTATAAGTGGAGGACACCAGAAACTGCAGCCAACATCTCAAAGACAAAACACCCACAAAACTTTGCTCTGTAAAATGACTGAAACATGCTGAAAAAATGTCTTCCAAAACCTTAGAAGTTCTTCATGGACACCTAAGTGTATAGCTAATTAGACACTGAAACAAAAGACTTATTTGGACATGAACTAAAACTAACTAAAGAAAGAGAACCAGATACTATTTGAAGTATCGTTGTTTGGGAATGCTTTGCTGCACCAGAACTATGCCAGCTCATCATCACAGAATCCATTATAAATTATACTTATCGTCAGAGCTGCCTGAGGAAAATCTCAGCACATCTGTAAAAATAGGGTGACCATATTTTACTTTGGGCGCACTCTAAAAGCGGGGAAACTCCATACATTTGCGCTTTGTTGTTGGCGTACTGATAGCCACGCTATCTATCTTCTGATTAAGAACAGGGCTGCCCGCACTGTCGCGGCTCAGGGATTACGTGACACGCAGCGTCGTGCGCAGTGCCCTAGTGCCTGTAAATTGAATGGTCCAATGAAGGAAATTTAAAAAAACAGGACATTTCCTCACTTTCTAAAAAAAACCCGGGACGCCCGGGACAGGACGTGAAATACGGACATGTCCCGGGAAATACGGACGTTTGGTCACCCTAGTAAAAATATTAACCCTGAAGTAGAACTGGACCCTGCAGCATGACAATGACCCAACACATACCAATGAAATCAACACAAATCTACTGAAAATTAAAAAGTAAGAAAGTCTTGGGCACATTAAAAACCCAAATCCTGATCTCACAAGACGCTGCAGGGTTACTAAAACCAGGCTGCGCATTTGCAAGAAAATGCGCAGCCTGCTGCTGGACACACTGTCCTCTGAGATTGGTAAATGGCTACTAGAAGTGTCTTAGTGAAGCGATTTTAGACAAAGGAAGAAACAAAGGATTTTATGGGGAGGGAGAGTTAGGGTTAAAAGGTTAAACGTTTTGGGGTGTTCAAACCTTTTCTTTAGTCACGTTTATAATTCTCTAGAAATGAGAAAAACACAGGGTTTATTTTTTAAAGTTTATATATATCTCCATCACTTCATCTTCTAGAGAGTAATGACAGAAAAACTATTCCAGGTTAATCAGATTCTCTAATAACTGGAATGAGCTCAAGCAGCCTGATTGAGAAAAAATTTGACTGGACTTATTAGGGTCTACTTTTCAGATTGTATTCAGATTTCTATGAGAGGAAGGGAGGGGTCAGTTAATTTGTTGATCACAAAACCTGACATTTCACCAATATATTGTACACCTCAGAAACCTATTAACGTTTCTGTGGGACATTAAAAAAAATGGTCACATAAATGAAGCATACTGTAACCAGACCTGTGGCAGATGTGTGGCTTTCTTCATGCTGCTTTGTTCCCTCTGCAAGGGGCCTCAGGGTTTCAGCAACTGTCTCCTATGATGACGGAGGCAGAGTCATTACCACTTGATTAAAGACCTACCAAAAAATTGCTATGTTAAAAGTTGAATTTAATATTCAGAAACGATTTTTATCGATACTAAATAACCTTTTATTGACATAATTAATAACACAGAATGTCCCTCTTTTTTTTTTTTTTACAACTTTCACATTAAAAATGTTTTACAAACATTATGACACAAACCTAATTCATATTCAGGTGACCTGAAAGAGAAAAACTGGGACAAAGCTCTCTTTTTTCAGAGACGTGTTTAATAAGGTCAGGCATGGCTGCTTAACATTTCAAAGTGATCATACCTCAGATGTGAGGATGGTCCAACTGTTGTTGGCAGCACCGCCCCCAGACATGGCCCCCCCAGAGGCTTCACCTGTCTCCTGCAACACAACACCAGCATTGAAAACAAATGTCGTGATTAGTAATAGTTCCACGAAATGTAGTGAGTGGAGAGTGAGGAAAGCCTGTGCTCTTCTGTTAATAGTGTCTGTGTCAGGAGTTCAGCCTTTCTCCCTCCACTTGTAGGTACAAGAAAAAGCTGGCCCACTCTAGTTACGGACAAAACCATAGTGAGACATGATTTCCAACACATTCAAATTTTATACCTTTCCAGATCCGTTTTATTCGTCTCTGTCTAAAAACCTACAAATTCAAGCCAGTTGAAGGAAAATGAATAATAATGGATAGATGGATGGACAGTAGATTTGATGGACAGAAGAAATGATGGATAGGCAGACACAATTATGACAAAAAATATGTAACAATAAATATTCAGATGTTTCAATGATATGAAAAGACAATAAAACATGGAAATACAAGTGTTTTTCATTTTATTCTTCCATCCTTATTTAGATCTGTAAAACAGTGAAATATTTTTTTCCAAGCCAGTACAGGAACCTTGATATATAAAAAAATAATAATAATGTCAAAAGTTTTATTAGCTCTCCTCTACAGAAAGAAAATCCTTTCAAAACAGCCTGATGGTAACCTTGAGATTGCATACCTCTGGTCAAGAGTTATATGGCAGCTGTGACATTAATAATAACCGGGTGTTTTTTTTTTTTTCCGTTTCACTTTTACAGGAGTGACGAAGAAAAATAAGCTGGAAATAAGAGTTTGGCCAGTCTCGGCACAAATGTGTGTCCTTGGAAAACATAAAAGTTTTTACTAAAAAACAAAAAAGAAATAAAAAAAGTATGTAGTTCTGAGTCCACTTAAAGGCTGAGCAAATACATCTCCACAAAGGGAGCTTTTAAATAGCTCCCTTTGCTGAAATGCTAATAATGCAAAAGTCCATTTCTTCTGATTCTTTAGGTAAATATGAATCCCATTCATTAAAATATGAGATCATTTTTCTCTACAGTAAGTCATCATGCTAAATTGTACAGAGTCAGAGTGGGTGTTTTTGTCCCACTGGATCATTACACCTGCTGTGAAAATGATTGTAGCTTCTCATTTGACCTTTTCCCTCCACTTTGAACATGACGAGCAATTCTGTTCTCTCTACAACAGAACATTTGATGAAGTGATTTCCAGCTCAAAAGGTGAGAGACGCTCAGGTGGTTTTTTTGTTAAGATAAACTCAACAGTTAAACACACAAAAACTCAACTCGACATTTGTTAAGGGAATATTTAATGCACAACTCTCATTTGATAAGCTTTTTGGGCAACAATGAAATGATTAGATTTTCTCTGGGCATCAGTAACTCAGAATTTCCAAACTTAAAAAAGGGCAGTGCTGATGTTTGTTGAACTGTTTCCTAAACAGTCCAAACATATAACCTGGTATTTCGTAAAGCTGGGATCTCATTTTTGTTTAGATACAGTATTTATTAATATGTGAATGTCAAGAAATTATCAAATTAGTAATTCAACTGAAACTGTATACACACATTACACATAGTGCAATATCTTTTTCAGCATTTATACAGTAAATTAATGAAGAAAATAAGTCATATTTCCATGTGTTCTCAGAAAATAGAACATAAGATCAATTAAAAAAAAGAAAAAAAACATTACTAAAACATTAATGGTTCAACCGGCCCACAGTATTATTGGGAAAACTGCTGACGTGTCATCCTAACAACAAGTATGGCTGCATGATACCAAGAAAACAAATAACATACAATAGTATATGTAAATGTTGCAATGAATGTGATTAATAAATAAATACTTAAGTGTGTTAATGTCTGTCTGCTTAGGGGTCTGTATAAAAATGGAACCAAAACAGAAAGTAGCTTATCCAGCTACTGAAAATTAAATGAGAAATTCTGTTTTTTTCCATAACACACGGTTTACCATCCATCTGACTTAGCTGTAGCATCTTAAAACACCCAAACATCCTTTTCTGTAGAAGAAAATGAAAAACTGATTGGAAGGAAAAGTAGGATAGTACAAGGTGCAAAAGAAACGTAGTTAGCTAGATATGAGATCAGAGAACCTCTGACGCATCGTCAACAGGAAGATGAGAGGAACCAGAACCCACAATGAAGATGACCTGAAGGGTGGCATCAAAGCAACCTGGGCTTCCTGAGCACCTCAGCTGAACCACAATGCCTCCATGCCATGCTGCACTGATGCAGAACTGAAAGAAGTAAATTAACTTTTCAATGTTATCCTAATACACAAACACATCTGTAAGAGTGAATGGATTAACAACAAAACGTTAAGCTAAGAAAACAGTGTGTGTGTGCAAGCAATCAAACCAATTAAAAGATTATTTATCAAACTCAAAAGGGCAAAAAGCCTGTCTGAAGAGGAATCACTTCAGAGTTTTTGTTTATTTATTATAGTCTACAGGAGATCTCTCTTTGTGTATTATTATTCATAAACAAACTGCTGAGCTACAAAATGAAAATAATCGACAAGTAGGACAATCCCTGTGTGGCCTGCAGCTTTAAGACATTTACATCTGTTTACACAAGCATAGGATTTGGATGCCAGCATTTGCTATTCAGCCTCACCCATTCTACTAACATAGAACCTACTGTAAACTGTTACAAACATTTAGTGAAACTGGGCCTGTCTGTCTGTGTGTGTGCAGGAAGTCTTATTGCTTTAGGAGAATTCAGTTCTTCATTAGTAGTTTGTGAGCACAGGAGGCCTTGTGGGCATCCTGGCTTTTGGCTAGCAGAGAAATGTTTTGGCACAGACTCGGGTAACTAAGGCCTGCAGTATTCTGAAGATAGAGGCTCAAGACGCCTTTCGTTTCAAAGTTATTAGTTTGTTCAATAAATGTCCTCTAAGCAGCACAATTTAAATGTCTGCCGTATTTTTAAGAACACAGAGAGAATATAATTTCAACAGATAACGCTCAGAATACATTCTGGAAGAATATTGTTATGTTACGCAGTCATTTCTTTAACCCATGTCATCTGACTGTGATCTATAAATGAAGAGACACCTCACTTATGCCCACAATAGCAAGATAATGACACAAATTCAATTTTCTCCCAGCGCAATTTAGGTCTCCTAATCCAGTTCCTCCCGAGAGAAGTCTGCCGGATCTAGCCTCGGGCCCCACAAGGAGCATTGTGGAGCATATAGTGGAATGGTTTAAATAGATGGCAGCTAAATTTAGCCTCTATGAGATTGACTAGAGACAGAAAAGAAGGGGGAGCATGCAGAAGATTGCCACAGGGAATGCAAGAGAGGCAGCAGTCTAGTCTAAGGACAGGTTTAAAAGGATTACATGCACCATAAAGCTTGATGCTTTTCAGAGAAAATGCATATTTAATCTAGAATTTCAAGAGTTAAAACTCAAATGTATTCCCTATGCACAGAAGGAGCCTTCCTTTTGCTTTTCAGTAAACTTCCAGCTCCGTCTGACGTCCCTTTACTTCTTCAAATAAACATAACTCAGTACTTTTCCTTGCGTGCATCATATGCAACGTGCACAGATGACAATATATTTATTTTTCCCTTTGACTAAAACATACAAACACGAAAACTGTCGCAGCACTGGATCTTATCTGATCTCTCCTGGGAAAATAAATGACCAAAAAAGGTCAAGAGATTAAACGACACAACAGGATGTGTCTTTAAGAGTAACAGTGAAGCAAAAACTAAAGGAGCTTGTGCTTAGAGGCTCCCATGCAAAGCAGCCACGATATGCATTCATAATACGCAAATATAATAGTCTGAATGTGCGGATGAGACAGGAAATGTCAACTGAGGATGGCTAAAGTTGAATAAAAGCTAAAAAAATATAAATAAATATAAATCGAGGATATTTTTTGGAATGTGACAAAGACTTGTATACCTTCAATATATTGGATGACTATCAAAAGTAACCATATTGTTCCTCTAATGCGGTGACATCAAAACATTACAAACAAGTTTTCCTTTTGAAGCGAGCGACCAGGAAAACGTGAAACGACGTAGGCGGTGCCGTGTGAAGAGGAATAATGCACAACTGCTCTTTAGAGGTTAAAATAAAGAAACAACAGAATATGAGTAAGAAACATTCAAATTCAGGTTGTTCTTACCGTGTTGGGGAACTTTACTCCAGACCCGGGAGAATGTGAGAGATACGGCAGGCTATTCGGTCTCTTTCTAACCAACTTGGGAACTTTGAAGGTGAAGTCTGAACTCAATGAGTTACACGCCACTTGACCAATCACACTCTGAGGTCGTTCTAGTCCCGCCCCTTTGTCGTACCACGGAACCAATGAAAGCCCAGTTTCAGTTTTCCTCGAAAAACACTCTCATAGGTTGTTTGACAAATTGGTGTGGACGCTGTGAAACTTATTTTAAACTGTGTCACGTTACTACCGCAAACCCAAAGATGTGTGATTAAGATTTATTTGGTGTGCAAAGAAAAACGAGCACATAATTGTGAAATGAAATGAAAATTACACGTTTTTCAAAATGTTTTTTAAAAGTGTGTCAGCATTTAGTTGGGGATAAAACTGTTGGGTTAGGTTACAGAACAATATCCTAAGCTTTGGGCATAACATGGAGCACTGTTCAATTTATTGATCATCCAAATATGGAAAGAGTAGGACACAACCCAACACCTGCCAACACTCTGCACCTTAACACACAGGCCTGTCAAAAAGAGAATTAATTTACAAAGCAGCGAAGAGGACCCTTGGTATCTCTGGAGGAGGTGCAGAGATTCATGGCTAAGGTGGGACAATCTGTTGATATGAAGAAAGCCATTGGCAGAAGACAGCAATGACAATTTCAGATTGCGGTTGTCACAAGCCATGCGGAAAAAGTCTTGGTCTTGTCTGTTTAGGAAGGCAAGATTTTCTTTGCTGTGCTTGTCAGTCAATCTTAAATCAAAATCAAATAGGCTACATCAACTTGAACACACCATCTTTACACTGAAACAAGGTGGGAGCAGCATCACGCTGTGGCCTTTACTTCAGTCGGGACAGGGAAGCTGATCAGAGTAGCACAACTCTTGAGGATTGGGTGAGAGGGTTACTTACACTCCACAATGCAACAATTCAAAACATACAAACAAATCAACAATAGAACAGTTTAAATCAAATCATTTTCATGGATAAGACTGACTTATCAAAAACTCCAGAGTTGAATACATTTGAAACGTACAAACTGATATTCACAGACATTGTCCCGTCAATCTGAGCTTTGCTGTAAAGTAAATGTGTAAAACATCAGGCAAAGCAAAACTATAAAATGTTAGAGGCACTCTACAAGAAGTTCATAATAGTTTTATATTTTTTACAAGGCCCAAAAAAGCACTGTGCCTTCTGTTGAATCTATTAACATTATTTTATGTGTTACTTTTGGTTATATTTTTAAGTAGTCAGTATGAAGAAATTAGGTTGATTAATATTACTTTTACTTCTGGGTTGCAATGATTACCTGTCTCTTATTGAGCATTAGTTTCTCACAATATTTTCATTTTGAGTGTTAAATATTTGAATTCAATATTTAATCCTGACAAATACAGATAAATCTTAATTTGTATCTTACTTGTATAGGGTTGTACTGATTTTTTAAATTTTTTTAAATGAAATATTAGACTTCTTACCACCACAATGTTTTTGACACACAAACCGGGACTTAGTTGTTCCACATGAAGTTCCAGACATTCGTCCAGCATCTTTTAACGATCAAATAATAAATAAACAAAAAGAAAAAAACATATGAAGGTAGAAATATTTTGTTTATTTATTGGCACATCAAGGAAGAGCAGGTTAGATCAGTCCAAAAACTCCAGGATCTTCAGAGCGATGCTCTAAAATGTTGATCCCAGTCAAATAGCATTGAAGAATGATTCCTCAAACCTCAAAATGGACATCCTGTGGACACTAAAAAAAAAAACGGAATATTGTCATCAGGAAAAAACGGTTTGCTTAGTGATCTAAATATAAAGAAAGTATATAATTTAGCTTGGTAAGAGCACAATTGTACAAGAGATCACTCACCACAGCTTTTCCAAGAACGTTCTTCATATGCTCCAAAGAAATGCAGACTAAAACTGCATTCTACAGAGCAAATGTTCAATACGTCAAATGTTTGCAGCTTGTACTTTCTTTCGGTTCTTCAGTCAAGGATCTCCTTTATACACCAGCAGCAGAGGAGGAAATAAAGACACTCCTTAACCGACTGGATGAAACCATAGGAAAAATTCCCTCCCAGAAAGTTCTTGCCCCGTCCGAGACCCATGGTCATGTCCCGCAGGTGCTGCCCTAAGGAGGACGAAGGCATGGCCTGGGGAAGAGGACGCTGGGGGTGCATGGCTTAGGAAGCAGAATCAATGCAGAGGCAAAGGTGACCCGTCAGTAACAGTGTATGCAGAAGGATGCCGGTCAGGTCAGGCCAGTCTTTTGGTAGCCTCTACTGTCCAAATTGCAGCTGCCTCCATTCACATCCAGGATTTTCTCTTCTCCTTTCAATCATCTGCTGATTTTTTTAAAAGCTTTGTTTGTCACACTCGTCTGTGTTCAATCCCCACACAAAAACTGCTTAGGACACCCCACTGTCACAGCTTCTGCTAACAAATAGGAGAGTTCCAGAAGGTCCCCACCCACATCGTACCCTTTGTTTAGGACAGTATATGTTGGACCTTCACACATTTCTAGCAGTGTATTGTAGTGCATAAACACCTCAGATTTGACCCTTCACCCACAAGAACAAATTTTCTCTCGGTTCTTCAAAATGTCCCTACTGGACCACGGGTGTCCCCAAAATACGGTAACCCTTTATTTTTGGCAGAGGGCTTCAAGTGATCTTCAAAATAAGAGAAGCATTTAACCTTGTGCTCAAAAGGTTTTCTTTGAAATAATTCGTTAGTAGTTGTAATTTCAAGTACTGTACTGATTTATTTAAATCTTGAATGTGAGCCCGAATTGTGAGATACACACTCTACAGAATCTTAATACATTTGCTGTCTCAGTGTGAAAGTGTGTAAAAGAAATGACGAAATCTGTTTTTATTGAAAATTGCTGCCTTACTCCAAGTCCATCTCTGATTGGGTGATTAGCTCTTGCTCTTGGTGAGGACCTACTCCTGTCCCAGGAGCACATGCTGCTGAGAGCTGAGCTTGGAAACCGACCAAACCTTGAACCTCATCAAGAAGGTTTTGCCTGACAGAATCAGTGATCTGGACTTTTTTATGTTACTGTCAAAATGCTACATTTGTCTAACTTTGTCTCATTCCAGTCTGAGGCTTATTATCAGTAAAGTAATCCAGATTAAGAAAGTCCAGATATCCAAAAGTCTGCCTTTTCAGAATGAACCGTTGTAGCAGAAAAACAAACTAGAGCATCAGCAGGGATGAAAGTGGGCAAACCACTTAAGCAGAAATGCAAGCTACTTCCACAAGTGCCTCATATGACTAAAGTAAAGCATTTAAAGTAAAGCTTTTTCCTTTTTAATTTGTGGTTGTTCTGGTACATTAAGTTCATACTTCATACCAAATCTCAATCAATAATTTTACTAGTGAATCCCCTCATCATAACACTTTATTTTCTTAGTAATAGGAAAGCAGAATTTGTGTAGCATCTTTGCTTCATTATTTTGCTTGCATAATTAACTAGGGAATAAACAAAATTTTTGATTGGACTGATTACAATCCCGATAGTTCTCCCTCGATTGATCCTGAAAGACAAAAATCTCTGAGCTTTTGTATCTGTCAGATTACCAAGACGAGACTAAAAGAGTTGGACAAGGCTTTGGTAGATAGGACTGGTTAATACAGTCCTATCTACTCTAGGACTGTAGATAGATAGCTTAAATAGATAGATAAAATTTATTTTGTTAATTCATTTGAGCTAAATTAACAAAATCAGCTAAAATGCAACTAAAACCCACAAAAATGAGTGATATATATGCAATCTATATTTTCAGTTACAGGTGTAAACAGACATGTTTCCCTATAAAGGAAAACAGAATGAAAAGAAAATATAAAGTACAAATTAATATCTTTGCACACAATTCAAAAAGAACCTTTGGCTTAAAATCATAAACAGCATCAACGACACTATTACTACCGCGAACAACAAAACATCTTTTTAAAACATATTTCCATGCAACAAAGGCAACTGTGATGAACAACAGCACAGGACCAGTTCACTAATGATACAGAGGGTCAGCTGAATCTATTCCAGCACAACATGCACACACAAAGTAACGACGGAGCTCCTTTCTGGTTTTCCTATTTCTGACTCATCTGAACAGTTGCCACTCTGGTATGTGCGCATGTTTGATCACATGTGACTGAAAGGTCCCTTCTCACATTTCAACAATTTTTGGTTTCAACCTCTCTTACATTCTAAAATGAACAACCTTAATGCTGTACAGACTGCGTTCCTCATTGAATAAGTCATTAAATACACAATAGAAACAATATTTAAGCGGATCACTCTAAAATTAATGTTATTTACAGGTGATCAAGAAATATATCCTCCCTCTCGCCCCCCTCCCCAATGGTGACATCAAGTATCTGTGACTAGAAGCTGAATGCAGGAATGTGCATCAGAGGAGATTGCCATCACTGGAGCCGCATGTTGTCGTCATCAGGGTGTTACTTTTGCAGAGTTTTTGCTAAACTGAGAGATTCCCTGCAGTTGACTACATCTGAATTAAGTACATAAGGTGACTGCATTGAAAAAACATGACTGCATTGAGGAAACAAGGCACAATTGAAAAGATATAAAACGTGTCATGAACTGAGGGGAGAAGAAAACAACAGCATTAACTTCCCCCCTTTTTGAAATCCTTGTATGTTTGAAAATAGCACACTGAAGATCGAAACCGCTTCAAAAAATGATATATAGTCATGTAGAGCCACTTTGTTTCATAAAAGGGTTTTGTTTTTTTGTTAAAAAGATGATTTCATCTTATTAAACAACACAATGACAGAATACACTGCATTAGTTTTTGCAAGCAGAACGCTCTTATTTAAAGACTGCTGAGCATTTCTCACCTTTGCTTTTACTCTGACGCTATAACTCATAGATTGTCAATGCAAACACACACTACAGTGCTATTGAAAATCAACCTTCATGCTTCTCAAAATGCACCATTTTTTCCCTCTGTGGCTGACATCAGTGTACTTTAAAAATCTCCTCTTTGACGCAGGATTCAGGCACAATCACCTCAAGTTATTTCTCCACTAAAAAACAAGCCCATTTAGAAATGAATATGATGCAACTAGGCATGGGCCAGTTACCAGTACTCATGTGTACCAAGGTTTTAAACATGAGTGGAACAGAATGTTTTTACATGAGACGAGAGTAGAGTAGCAAAATGCCACTGACCGTTTACTTGTTGCTGCCCATTACAGGTCAGCTGGTGACTTTAAAAAAAAAAGGTACAACACTTTACAAATTCGGTTGCATGTTTGGAAAGTATCTGACTGTGCCATCTACCTGACTAATTATGTAGCTTCAGTTTAAAATATCACAGTTTAGTAGTAAAATAAATATTTTCACATCATTTTAACTGTAACAACCAATATTGTGTAATTTTAGCAGCAGCAGCAATAACTGTTGGTATTCTGTGTCAAATAAAGGGAATTACATCACGTCACTAATTTGTTTAGTAGATTTTGACATCATGAGAATATAATACCAGCCCATGCCTAGAGACAACAGCTAATAGTCATGGCTTCTCTTTTTTTTCTGTCTTGCAAATAGCAACCAAGTTTATGATCTTTGGCATGACATGAGAGTGTGTATGGCATGTAAAGGTGTGTATATACATTTGCATGTGTGTTTAAAAGGTTTGGGGAGATACAGCTGTTTTGATCTTCCTGTACTCCACATGTCCAGTAAGTTATTTGACACATGATAACAGAACAAAATATACAAAACACAATGAAGGATATGATGGTCTTTAGCGTAGCTTTTGCATACAGGCTTTCCTCTAAGGTCCAAAGTCCTCAAACCGGAGTGACTGAAGGTGGGGCAGCGCTCCTCATAAGATGGGCTGCGCATTCGTGTATGCATATTTGCCCGTCTTGTCACGTTTACTTCTCCGGTGAGACTTGAAGGGTGAACTGAACTCGGTCAAGTCCCTGAAACCGCCCGTTTTTTTTTTATTCAAACATAAATGCTCCAGCGATGCTCTGAGGAGGAAATATTTCCCCTCCTAAATAAAGACACTAACCATCTCAAACCAAGTCTGTTCACGTTCCTCCACAGTTCAACCATTTTAGAAAACAATTCCTTGTATTCATTAGCAGTTCTGTTTTTTTCCTCAAACGAATAAAAAAAAAAAGAAAAAGAATTGCATCTGTTTTCTGCCCTTTTGTGATGTTGGTGAAGGGCTCCTCCCTGCTTCACAGTTGGTTCAGAAAATGCAGCAGTGCCTCTCTGTGGTGGGTGGGTGAGTCCAATGGGTTTCTAGGAGACTGCAGGTCACAGATTGGGAGAAGATGTGGCAACAGCAGTAAGAAAGTTTTTTTTGTTTTTTTTTTGCTGAGAAACAGGTGATGTGTTTTAATTATTTTGGCTTGTAGTCATGTGTCGTTTCATGGGAGTGCTGTGTGCACTACTACACGGGAGTAGTGTTGTGTGTATTAAAGCATATGATTTTGGGAGTGTGCTGTGTGGATTTGGAGAGGGAGTGAGAGTCTATTTTTGGTGGAGTATTTCATTGGCGTGTGTGGCTTCAGGCCCTGCGCTCCACTGGCTGCTGCAGGAACACTTCGCTCCCGGCTGACACAATGGGCAGTCTGTTGTCCATGTGGTAGCTGATTAGGTGGCTGACGCTTCCAAACCGGTGGTCTTTTGTGCGTACCTAATGGGGGAAAAACATCATGTGTTACCATCAACACCACTATGTCCAACTAAAATGTAATGCTTCTTCAACTCCCCCAACTTACCACTCCCTCTGGGTCGACAAGAAGCAGGTGCTTGGGCTGACCCCCCTGCTGTCCCGTAAGGACGTACTGCCCGGGAGTGGTCCCAGATTCCCGCACAAGGAAGTCTCCGTCTCGGGTCAACAGTCTCTCCGCCTCTTTTCGACTCAGGCTACCGTGGAACCAGATTTCGTTCTGCAACTGTTGCACCAGCGACGGCGGTACGACCACTGATGTTGGGCCAGCGTGTCCAGAAACTCCCAAGGCATCATCGAGCGGTTCTTGAAAATAACAAATGAAAACACATTGTAACATTATAGCCTGGTTTAGAGGACATGATGCAAGATAAACACAATGGGAGGTAGAGAAATGGGTAGAAAGAATAAACAGATTGAGGGTTTGTTGGACAGACAAACTGATGGACAGCTTGAAGAATAGATGAACAACAAATGAATGGATGAACTGAGAAATTAACAGATGGATGAAAAACAAATGGATAAAAGTTTAAATGTATGTATAAATTGTACGTATAACTGGATAGAGGATCAACCTGATGGATAAACAGGAGAATGATCGAAAAATTAATTAATTAATGGTTGGACAGGCAGACAAATGTGTAACTATGAACAATATTGAAATTAAATGACTCCACTTAAATTTTGAACGATTCACTTGCTGTGGTCTGAACGCACAACCTAATAACTTCCTTCTGGTTTCCATCCTACCTGACCTGGGCCGAGCTCATAGGCATTGTGTCCAAGCCAGATCCAACTTTAATTAACTTTAATTAGAGGCCTGAGGCTGAATTAAACCCAACATATTTTAATTGAGCTTTTGCTGCTATTGTTTTTATTGCACCATTTGCTGCATTGTTACATTTCCCATTTTTATTGACAGGAGCAGAGCAGGGCGGAGCTGCGTAACGCATTTAGTTGTACAGTGTGCTGCGACTGTAACAGTCTGCACTTTACCTTCTTTCCTCAACAAGGTAAACTGCTTCCTCCTCTATTCTATATCTATAGATCTATCTATGTAAATAGATTCCTCCTCTATTCTATATCTATAGATCTATCTATGTAAATAGATTCCTCCTCTATTCTATATCTATAGATCTATCTATGTAAATAGATTAACACAACATGGTACTTGATTAGGGTTCTCTGTCCTGAATGTTCTGGCACAATGGAGAATGGAATTAAGAGTACCAATTCAGTGGACAAATGATCAAGTTTGAATACTGTTGGATGGATTGAAGGATCGACAGGTACAATCTTTAGCTGTGGAAATAATTTCTGGAAATAAAATTGATTATCTTTCATACTTGTTCATATTTTCTACAACAGAAAAATACTCAAAACAAACACATGCAAATCATTAAAAACATACATTTCAATATCTTCCAAACTGCATCATAATTCTGCAGACAATGCAAATTTAATGCGGAAAACTCTGTGAAGCTCGGCAATAATGTTTTATAAAATGCAAATTTAGTCCCATATCTTTCCTCATGGCTTCTCTTTGCAGAAGCTTCTGTTTTTAGTTTGAATCTGCTGGAATGACAGCTTTTTTCCACTGTTAATGTACAACCTTTATTTTCTGCACACAGTAATTACCAGTTATTTTTCTGTTTTGATTACAACCCACACATCCCATTTACAGCAATTCATATCAGTGTGTCATAATTTCACAGCAAATTGCTTTATTGTGGCACCTCTGTATTTCACACAACTGTGCATTTGAGCTCAGAAAGTTAAGAAATTACATTTTAAACTAAGCTGAGCTATCGAGAGACACTCACTCATGTCAAAAACGTCTCTGTGAGCATTTCCATTAGCTGCTACAGAAGGTCTGGGTTTTTCCACATTCACGTATGATGGGTCGTCAAACAGCTCCCGGCCTCCTTCTTTGGCACCCACTAAAAAACACAAAAAAATTATAAAAAGGTGTACAAAGTCATTTTCTACTTTCAAGTAAAAGAACAGGAAGAAAATAAGACAGCATTTTCCTATTATTAGGGCTAAACTATACATCATCAATTTAAACACAGTTTGAAAAAAACACTTTTTCTTTCTGAATTTCCAAAAAATAACAGGCACAAAGAGGCAAAGACGCAGCTCACCTGGTAGAGGAGGCACAGGCAATTTGTGAATGTCGCTCTGACCTGGCTGCCCGTAGGGCTGCAAACAAAAAACAATCAGAAGATCAAAATAATGTAGATATTCTAGGATTACTAAAAGGATTACAACGGTCAAAAATTATATGAAGCAGATCTAGTCCTTCTGGGTTACAGTAATATTTGCCACAGCTTCCAATACTACAACATGAAAATGCACTAAAATACAAGTTAATAACCAGCATATTGTAACCAGGCCAGTGGTGAATTTAGGAATAAGCAGATCTTCTTCCCTCTCTAATCCATTCATTCTCACCAGTGTTGCTCCTGGACGAGTCCTCATGTCAATCAGTCCACCAGGGGGAGGCTGCTTATCAGGAAAGTTATTATAGTAAGGAACCTCAGTAGAAGGAGGAGGAGGAGGAGGGACAGCCTCGTCATCTTCTTCCTCCCATGCAGAGCCATCAAATGGAGCCATTCTGACAAAGACAAGATGTTTAGAAAATGAAATACAGAAAAAAGTGAAAGAAAGAAAGCAGTGGCTGAGAAATTACAAAAGAAAGCTGCAGCTTATTTGTGAGCTGTACCTGTCGTGAGGTGTGACCAGTTTGGGGGGGTTCTTCAGGTACTGTTTGAAACGCAGCTCAAAGGCCTGGCCGATGGTGCTGATGACTTCCTGTGCCAAGCCCTCGGAGCACTCCAGGATGTGACATGCTGCAGTCGAGGAGGTTCACATAAAAGATAAGAAGTCTGCAGCAACATATCCTTGAATTAAATGCAGCACTCAGACAGGCAACACCATTCAAACGGAGGCAGCACAAGAAAGAGAGCAATAGAGAAAAGGGAAGGAGAAATAAGAAGAAGAGAGAAGAAAGGGAGAAGAACAAATAAAAAAAGAGAACAGAAAAGCAAAGAGTCAGGAAAGAAAAAGCACAACAAAAAAGGATTAAAACAGACAAAAGCAAAAAAGGAAAAGAGCAAAGAGAGAAAAAAGAAGAAAAAGGAGAGAAGACAGAATGAGAATGCATAAAAAGAAATGTATGCATTTACAAAGCACCTTTTCAGCAATATTTTCAAAGTACTTTACAGAGAAAAAATATAAAAAACGGAAATAAAGTTCAATCAACTTATACCAACAGCAAATAAAAATCTGAAATGTGTTAAATTCTTTAAATAAAGTAAAAGTAATTGGTTTGGAGACAAAACAAGTATAACAAAAAAAAGCAGACCAAATGAAGATTTAAATACAATAAAGTAACTTGAACAGTGAAACAGTTCATTCTAAGATACTTTTTAAAAGTATTAAAATAGTCAACTACTCTCAAAGTGTTTGGGGGAAAAATAATCTCTTCCCTTGTCATAAGAGTCTTATGTATGAACAGTAGATTACTTAAAACAAAGCAGGTATTAAAGATACTTTTAATTAAGCCTACATTTCGGTGTTAAAAATGTATTTTTATTGTTCTTTTAATCTAAAGTATTGTGTTTTAATTAATTTAAAGAAAAAAAAGACTTGAAAACCTTTGATGAATTTATATAATGTGTCCCACTAAGTGAACCAACTTACTGAAATAAATGAACTTTTCAATAATATGCTAATTTAATTAATATGATTGCACATGGCAATCATATTTATAAGATAAGGGGGGAAGGAGTTTAATCAAGTAAAAGCCTAAAAAACAAATAAATCCTAAAGTCATTACTAAAAGCAACAAGAAGCCTGCAGAGGTATTTAGATCCATGAGTAATTTGCTCCTTCCTGACGCTGTTCTGAACTCCTCTGCATTCATTACTGATGTGGCAGAAGAACAGATTACTGTCAGAACCTACTCAAACGTTTCTAACCTCTTTTTATTCTTTAAGCAAAGAGAATAAAAAAAACAAAAACAAACATCTGTTATCTTTTTCTGCATCTTATTTTCAATAACAAGAATCTCAGTTTTGCTCTTTTAGTTATAAATACTTACATTTATATTATCTACTCCAATGGTTCTCAGTCTTTTCTAACCCTAGTAAGTATATATTTTTATAACCCAAATGTTATCAGTAGTAACTGAATAACAGGAACGTTGGATCAATTCGACATAACAAATGCAGGAACAACTGGGGATAAAGAGAAATATAACTGCATATCATCTACTTACTGATAAAAGCTCATAAGTTACTTTATCACGTTGCCCAGGGAACACGGAGTAACAAGAAAAGGACAGGGCTATGTTTAGAGCTACGTAGGAGCCCACAAGTAATAGGTAATAAATGCAACAAAAGAACTACTGTTCAGTTAGCAATGAGCTAAATCATTTTAATATTGAAGCCCAAAAGGTCAAACTGGTTTTGAATCCTGTTCTGTAAGATTTTATGGTGAATAGAAACAGAAGCAGGACTTCAGTCGTTAAGCATTTTCAGGACAGCTGTTTCAGTGCTGCCATGTAACTGAAGGATTACATGATGAGGATTGTCAGAGAAGATTGTTGGTTAAAGAACCTAAAATGTAAACTCAATCAGCTTGGGTCTGGATGGATGGCTATGTTTCTGACACAAAGCCAAATATTTAATATAAGCTAACATATGCAGCATTTATTGACGCCCTACATAGTATGCTTATTTGATATGTTGTGTATTATTTCTTCCTGTGCCGTGTGTATTTAATGTCTCAGCTGTGGTAGGCGGCATTTTAAATACAAACCCTAATGAAGCAGATAAGCTTTTTCATGCACCTAATGGGATTAATTTATATTTCAATGGAAATGTTGGGCAAAAATAATGGCTGTATAATCAAAGTGTGCAATTTCAGGCTCCATTTCCGTGTGTTGTACAATTCAACACAGAAATCAGGTGACTCATGTAAAATTCCCCACAAAGGAGTCAAAGCTGTGGCTTCGGACAGAGGCAGCTGCTGTTTTTACTCACCTCTCTGGTTGACTGGATCTTTGGCCACATATGCTACGTACTCAGCTGTATCCTGTGGGAACGAGACAGGGGAAACACAGTTAGAGGAGGAAGGGAAAGGGAAAAATCAATAGCAGGAAAAAGTGAAGGGCAGATTTAAGATCGGAAGACTGAGATAAAGACAACCAGACGGGTAAAGCAGCAGCTGTAGTCTCTAAGTTGCAACAAGGGTTAAAATCGTAAAGCAAGCTGAAAAGGAGAAGACAGGAAGTGATGTGGTCAGAGACTCTGAGCTAATAAGGCAACAATGAGGTAAGTGGAATTCATAGGAATAGACAATGACTTAAGATAGGAAGGAAGCACATGCAGGCTGAAGAGACATGGAAAAAAGCCAGAGTCAGGTCTGAGCTTAAAGAGATAGACAGAGAGCTGGGCGACTCACTGGGTCTCCTCCAGAAGCAAAGGAGATGGACTGCATGTGATGGTTGGCGATAATCTGTGGAGAAAAACAGGGGAAGAACACAGGACAAAGAAAAAAAAGGAGAACACATGGGTGAGATGAAGTATGCGGGGAGTGAAATGAAAGCGTCTGGATGGGACACAAAGGAGTCATTACTGAGAAAAGGCCTTTTTCCTCTACTGAACACCATCATCTGCAGCAGACACTTCTAAGATGGGAAGGAGCACTTTTGTAAACAGTCTGCAACAATCATCCAAGATGAATCAATATCAACATTAAACCGTATTAATGCTCCTCAGCCTGTATCTGTTCCTATGCCTGGATGGATACATGTGCAGAACAACATGCGTCGTTGTCCTGTATGCTGATATACATGACTGTACGCCATCTCCAAGCAGATTGACCACTTTGTATCTATTAACACATTAGAGGTCTTAGAGGAGCATCACATCCTGTCCAGTGGCAAGAATAAAGCCAGGAGGAATCAGTCCAGTGAATGAGGCTCACAAAGTGGAGTAACTAATGTATCTGCATTAATGGCCCAGAAAATCCCACAGCTGATCAAAACAGTGAATTGAATTGTAAACCCTTAAGAATTGTGTTTACCATACAAGGAAGGTGGTGTGTGTATTGCAAGCAAGGATCTTATAAAAATTATTTCCATAAATAACTACAAGACCTCTGTCAGAGATGGCAAATACTGAATGGACACTTAAACAGGATTTGAATTTTTCTTGTTGTTTATTAGTCTTTTTAAAAAGGTATCCCTGTTTGAATGCTCAATTCTTTTTGCTTTCTTTCCCAGAGAAAGCACTCCGGGCTTATGAATCTGTGTTTTTTCCTGTCGTCTTCCTGTCCTTTCAACCACAGGTTAGCTGCGACAAAGGGATGCTAACACTTAAACTGAGTCTGCAGGAAGTTTCTTCTATTCATACTGGGGTTGTTCCCCTGAACTCCAACACATGCTTGCTCTGTAGAAACAATTGCTGCAAAATCAGAGACTTCACCCAACTGGCTGGGCTTACTACTTACATAGCATTTATAAATGTTCAACAACAATTACTATTGTTTAATGTACTGAATTTTGATTTTACTGAAATGAACTGATTTAAAAGTCTGATCTGCCAATTCTAATTTTGGCCAATACCAATTTTTTTTTGTCTGAAATTTTGCTAAAAATAGTAAGAAAGTCGTTGAGATGGCAACAGTGGGGTTACTGTTGGTAAATGCAAACATGAAGACTTGATCTGGTGAGCTGATCTATCAGTCAATAAAGTCGGTCATAAAACAGAAACTTAAAGATGAGGAGTAGAGGGGTCTCTCTGAACTAGCTGAAACCGGTTTCTCCAAGAACAGCATGGTCCACCTCACCTTGTTTCCAGCTTAGAGTAGAGAGACAAACTTATTCATGAGATAACTACAGTATTTGCAAAACTCTGACAAGCCACTTGCAGTACCCGTATTGCTGCAGTTCCTGTTAAACAATGCATCACTCTTGTGGCATTTATGAAGTGAAACTAAGAGATGAAGCCAGCTGAAACAACACGGAAAATGTGCCAAAACTAACACAAAAGGACCAACCTTTCAAAATATTTCTAAAAACACTTTCAGCCTAACCTGCTTGCAATCAGAGGCCAGTAGATTGAGGCTGCTGGTCGAGATAGTGAGGCTGATTGTCATGCCTGCGAACTGCAAGTTACTTTTCCCCAGAATGGACGTCAGAGAGCGAGAAGAAGGCTGCAAAAGAGAGGCATACATGGTTATGAGTTGTAAACAAAACACTTCAAACACACCAGAAACAACTAGTGTTTGTTTTTTACTCACCCACTTCTATAAGGCATAATAATATCTACAAGGTGCTTCTTTTGTAAAGTCCAGTACTTGGCTGAATGTGTGAACATGCATGCATGTGTGGGAGTGACAAAACAGCTGCAATTGTTAATCTGCTCTCCATGGCCAACTGTGACCAACAGAGGAGCCTTGGCCAAGACTGTCACAGAAACCTCTACAGTAACAATGTGTCAGTCCAATCTTCTTGTTCCAATGTCTTTCATTCATGACTATCTCCAAGTGTGTAGAATATGTGATAAGAAAAGCACCATCAGGACTGAATGAGCATGCCATACCACATTAACCTCAGTCCTGCCAAATAAGAGAGCCTAGACCAGTATAATCTATTCTAGTATAAGTACTACCACTGTATTTTGTCTGGGGTGCTTCCCTGCCAGACATTCCTTGGTCAAACCCTGCAATGGCAGCAGGCAGCTGGATTTAGCCACCTGTTTTATGGATGTTTTCAGTTTCATTTGTGCACAGACACTCAAAATCTTTAAACAGCAGACTGGTGGCTGTGTCTGCTAATCTAAAGTACTTTAAGAACATCATTGGCTCCACATAAGCGTCCCTCGTGGCAGGGGGGAAACAGGAGAGAGACTAAACAGCAATATCGAGTTTACAGTCAGCTCAAATGAATATCTGTGCATTTCTGTCTCCTTCTACCAGCATACAGTTTAGACAATAGGATTCACATTTTTGGGCTAAAAGTACAGATAACCTTTGGACAAATGGGATTCTTTAATTCCATCATTGCCATGCCTGCACATGGCAATGATGGAATCATTGTGCATTAATTACACAAATTACTTTTTCAAATTTTGTCCATTGTGCAGCAATTTACAGTATGTGCTACAACAAAACATAATGGTTAACAATTGTGAACAGGAAGATAAATGATAAACAAGTTCCAGCAGTTTTCTTTTTATATAAAATAAGTTTTGAACTGTGTTTTGATGCATTTGTATCTGAGTGCACTTAGAGGAACAACTTGACCAGATTTCTACAGCAGAGGCCAATTTCTGCCCATGCGAAAATAATTCAAGCTCAATCAGATTGGATGCAGAATGACTGTGTATATACATTTTTCAAGTCTTGCCAAAGATTCTAAGTTACATTAAGGTCTGGACAGTGAATAGACAATTCCATTATATTTCTGGTTCTCTGTTTAGAATCACGTTCCTGATGGAAGGTGATCGACTGCCCCAAATTAAAGTCTTTTGCAACCTCTAACAGGATTTCAATTCAGATCACTAAACTGATCCATGGCACCTTCTTCCACATGTCTGCTGTGTCCCTATGAAGATCAATGTGAGTCTGTGAGACAGAACCTGGCCGAACAGCCAACTGACCACAGGGTGGACAGTCTAGCTAAACAGAGATTTCATCCAGAAAACCCTTCCTCCGGCTGTCCACTTAAGCTGTATAAATAAATAATGTTCTGAGTAAGGGTGTGGTCGAGTGTAAGCTGTATGTACCTTTCTCCTGCGGGATCCTTTGGCTCCAGGTACCGCCTCACAAACCACAGCTATAGCCTCTCTGACAGGGTAATAAACACAAACACAAAGATATATATGTATATATACAGGTCAGGCAAGTTACTTTCTATTTTCTGGATTCACGTTTAGGCAAATTAAAACGAAATCTGGCAGAGGGTAGGAGAATTTATCTTCCCTGACAACTGTGCTGCTCTTTACCAGTGAGACAAATATCACTCCGGAAACCACAAGGAAACCAACAGTATTCCAGAGTGTTCTAATTTAAGGCTTCAGGGAACAGCAGGGGTGAATACATGCACACACACACACACACACACACGACGGCGTGCACAGAAACAGACACTGACAGAGTAAAAAAAACAGTAAGCAAAACAGACCAAAAGCAGGACAGAAAGAGAAGTGGTAGAAAAAGACTTGAGAGGTAAGCAGAGCGTGGCAGCGTACAAACCCAATATGTCTTTAAGACTAACCACTGCCACTTTTCTTATATTCTCACCCTCTTACAATGCTCTATGTTGAAACATGGAGAAGGAAAAAACAGCTGACGCACATGAGCTGTGCACATGCTCACCTGGTGACCTGAGTTCTGGTGCTGAAGTCAAGAGCTCTCATTGACTGTAGCACCTCCACACAACCCATGTACTGTTTAGGAAACAGGAAGGCAACAAGTTAACAAGAAACATTTCCTTTGTTGCTGTAACATGAAACACACAGGAAGCAAACTAAAGAAAATCACGAACACATGCCAGCCTGGCCAGAGAAACCTTTACAGTTGTGCTCATAAGTGAAAAGTCAAATGTTTGGGTCTTTTTAAAAACAAAATATGAATGATACAAAGACTCTCTTTCATCCACAGTTAGTTGTTGGATGAAGCCATTTAGTATGCAACAATTGTGTTTGCTCCTTTGAATTCCAGGGTTCCTACACTTTTCATGTAAATATTCTAGACTTTGCAGATCTCAGGGATTTTATGATCCTCTTAAAATGTAAATTACATAAATACACTGCAAATTTAGGACCAATATTTCTGCAACAGAAAGGCTTTAAACATTGAAGCTGCAAAATCCAGAAACTGAAAGAAAGGAGGGACACAAGGAAAGATGGAAGAATAGATACCAGAAGAGGAAGGACACAAATAAGGTAGGGTTGATGGAATCAAAAAAGGATACACAAGGAAGACAGGGCAAAAGGAAGGAAGGAATAAAGGAACAATGGAAACAAGGAAGGATATAAGTTAAGGAGGAAAGAATATTTACACAACAGGACAGAGAATGAAGTTCGGAAAATCAGTTGAAAATATTTTTATTATTCAGACCAGGAACATAATAATAAAAATAACATTTTTCAAAAAAAGTGTAGGACAACTGTATAATATATAGACAACAGAAACTACACAGGACACCCTGATCACAAATTCACAGAGCCTGGAAGTTTTGTTTTGATTACATACCTTACAAGCTGAAACACATCGCTTAAATAGCTCCTGAAGGCAACAATCCTCACCTCTGGTATTGCTTGTGATTAGTGTGTGTGTAAAAAAAGGCAGTGAATCTTTGGGCTCCTCTATGTTTCATGTAAATTTAGTTTCATCTATGTTCTCTGAAAAATGCTTTAACAAAACCAGAAATTTTAACATGGTATGTAAACATATGAGCAAAACTATATTGAGATCCCGTGGCATGAGATCTCACAACATTAAAAACTCACAACACTTCAAAGTGAAGACTATGCATTAAAGTACTATTTCTAACTGTGTCAGTATTAGACATTGTTCAGTTAACGTTAAGCTTTCAAAAGAACTAAGAATATCGTTGGCAGTGGTAACCAACCCATGCCTAATGAAAGCTGCAAACTTGACACCCTGTCTTTGTGTTTATTTTTACGTTTTTTAACGTCCCTGTTATATAGCTCTTCAAAGTGTTTATGATTTGTGAACCTTTACATATATATATAAAAAAAACAATAAATAATGGTTCTTATCCTTAAAATACTGTTAATATCTCAGATTGTTCTCTGACTGGCTGCATGTTTTCATACCTTATGTATCCAAAGAGAGTGATAATATAA
Organism: Xiphophorus maculatus; assembly: GCF_002775205.1. Lineage (NCBI taxonomy): Eukaryota > Metazoa > Chordata > Actinopteri > Cyprinodontiformes > Poeciliidae > Xiphophorus > Xiphophorus maculatus. Next base: position 17,668,044 of record NC_036445.1, read on the forward strand.
GAGTGCTAGCTTACCCGTACTGTATAGCAAACGCCACTGGTGCTGACCACATTGTCTGAATGCAGCCAGCCACGGATGGGCTTGTTGACAAAGGAGCCATGGCGTGTCCATTCATCTCCTCCCAGCTGACCTCCTTCCACCCGTGCCCTTCTGGAGGCCCCTGCAAGCCGGTTCATGTCCTGCAGAGGAGGTCGGGGAGGGGGACAGGGAGCAGTTAGGAGGGCAACGTGTTGATGAAGAGGAGGAGAGGAGCTGGAATTGCTCCTGTCATCTCCAGAGGACTCAACAGGCGCCTGAGCCGGATGTGACCTGCTAGCAGCCCTGGGTCCTGGGAGAAGGGTAGCGGAGACACCCAGACGAAGGGATCTCATACTGGGGAAGAAGGAGCAGAGAGTGGTAGGGCTGTTTTCAGCCTGTCTGGGAGATGTGGGGGGCAAGATGGGAGTGAGCGACGAGGAGGAGAGAGAAGACGGTAAACCAGGGGAGGGGGTAAGTGGGGTGACTGGGCTGGAAGGCGGAAACGACGATGGGTTGGAGTTTGTTTCATCGGTTGAGCTCAACGACTCACTCCGAATGTGGGTGTACTTGGCTTTCTGCACAAGCTCCATAATTATGCAGGGCGAGATTTTAAGTCCACACTGGCTGCAGGGATTTAAAGTCTTTTTGTCTCACAATTCAAAGTTTCCCTTTGAAAGGAGATACAACCATCTGTCCTTCTTGCTCACTGCAAGAGCTCTACATCCATCTGTCTGGTTGTCTGTCCTCCACTCGTTACCAAGCAGCCGAAAACAAACTGCAATAAAATTGGCTTTATCCACAATGAGTGCAAGATGGGAGACGGTGCGTTGGAGAAGCTGGGCCTCCACCATAAAGTTGGAATACAGATGAAAATAGTTTATTAGTGCACAAGTACAGCTCATGTTGTCCTCAGTTCTTTTGTAAAGTTTTTGTTTGTCCAGTTCCCCTGAATAGATGAAGACAAGCTTTTAGCTCTCCACAGAGGTTTCCTTTTGGTGTTTGCACTCAATGTAAAAAGACATCCGTGAGTGCCTCAACCCGACGTAATCGGCAAAGAGTAAGTGTTATTCAGCTGTCACCAGCACCATGAAGAATCAACACAAGTGATTGTCTCTCTAAGCACCCCTTCACCCCCTCCTGTTTGTCTTAGGGGTGCACACTTGTTAATGATCTGTCTACATGTGTGGGGCAGTACATATCTTCATGTGTGTGTTGGCGTGCACGTGTGAAGCAGTTCCCTTTGCCGAATCTACCTTGCTTGATGTAGGCCTATAAAAATTCTATTAGTGGCCAACATGGGGTTTCTAAAAGACGCTGTGCACACCAACTAAACAGCACCAACACATGCATAATATACAACTTCAACTGGTCGATAACACAGCAAACACCTGCAGAGCTGCTAAAGAAAAGAGAGAGGAGGCTTACTGATGTACGACTACTGCCAAACTCTTTGTACAGTCTTCTGAACACTTGTTTCAAAAGCAATGCGAATCCGTCACTGGCTGCCTTTTTCACTCCCTCTCCCTCTTCCTCCAAATGCTTTCATGTCCTCTCTGAATGGCATTTGCTCTATCCCTCCCTGCTTCCCCTTCTTCTTCTTCTTCTCTCCTCTTCCAGATCACTTCTGGTGAAGCCTCCTTCCCTTTCTCAGAGCCCTTTCCTCCCTTCTCTTGGTCTCCTTTTTTATCTTGGAAGTCCTCTCTCTTCCTCCACACAATATACTCTGCCAACCTCTGTCTCTCCAATGCCTCTGCCTTCTCGCGAGCCACCACGTCCTCTCGCCTCTTCCAGATGATCTCTCGCTCCCCCTCACCCCCTCCCGCGATTGCTCGCCCGTTCTCCAGACTGCCTAGTTTAACAGTTCGTTATTTGAATATATTAAAGTTGAACCATGCTTTTTTCCTTTCTACGCAAGGATTGTGGATAACTAGAGGCTAGACATGGTGGCTTTAGAAAAACTGACAGATGAAAAGTTTGTAATTAAGACTGGGCTGGCAGAGTTGAGCCCATTCCTGAATTAGGTTACTGATATGGCTAAAACAACAGATCCGGCCTTGGTTCAAGTTTGTTCCCTATAACTGGCCACCTAGGTAAGGATGCATTTTTTTGTTTTCTGAAGCACCATTTGATAGTGGTACGTTGAGTCTGAGATCCTGCCAGTGTCTGGTACACTAACACACACTGCAGTAGCACGGCGGTGATGTAACACTGCAGAATGTAGGTCACAGGATGATGGTGCCTACCAGGGAGCTTGTAGTGATGATGACGAGACCTGACAGGTCTGGTTTAGACTTCCTCACTTAGGGTTCCCTGAATGGAGGCTCACTGATGTTTAACATGAACCCAATGCACTTCGCACCAACTTGCTTTAGCACTTCCTAGTTCAAACAGCAAGCCCAGATTACCTGAGAGAAGAGTGTCGATGCAGACATTTTTAACATGCGCAAACCCATATTTATATTCACTCCCTATCTAAGGCAAATCTTCCAGTGCACAAACACCCTTAAACATCTCATGTTCTGCATAGTCCAACCTAGAAAAGACAGTCTGATTGCATTAACAGTCTCCTTAAACTCCAAATCAATCCAATAATTCAGTCTGAAAACAGTTCAACCTCAGAAGGAGGCAGTGCTACACCAACAGTCCCACCTCATGAGGCACTATTCATCCATGCCTATTTAAGGTGGCCTATTTATCCAAACAACATGCACCAAAGGTTTTAATTTGGCACCAAAGTTTCAATAATTGCAAGCAAGCGGCTTATTTTATGCCTTCCTTCCACACTAACATTTAAATGATCTACTAGGCCTGAAGTGACACCACTCAAGATTGTAGTGGGCGCTGGATTCATGGCAGAGGAACAGTCGCCTACACAAGTCTAGCACCTCAGAGGGATTGTCTAGCAACTCTAGCTAGCCATCCATCTGGTGTTGGACAAAAAGCACCATGGAGGATCCAGTCATACTAAAGCACTGCCAGTTGGAAAGGCTGGGATGAGTTCCAGAAAGCTGTAAAGAATTATGGCTGGACAAACATACCCAGGCAAATATTATCCAGAACAACTAAAACTCCAGAAAAAAGATTAGCACTTTAAAAAGGCAACAGATCCAGTATGCAAGGATAAGCAAGTATTACAGAGAAAACTACAAGTATTCTTTAACAAAGGCGTAGCAGACCTGGTATATTATTTTTAGTGCACTGAACACAGTGTAGGTCAAGTGACAAAGATGACAACCCTCAAAATGGACAGAAATCCTGAGTCACCAACACACCATGAAGCACAGCCTTGAGGCCAAGCAGCTGTACTCGCCGATATGTACAAGAGAAATCAGAATGATAATTCATTTATCCAGTAATGCCTGATAGCAGCACATCAAGCTTGACAGATAAACTGGACAACCCTACAGAAAGGGTAAGAGGGTATAGATGACCTGAAACAACCCTGAATCAAAGACTAGAGAATAAAGTAAAATCTAGTTAAAAAGAAACAAGATGCAACTATAACTAGTTATCTATAAAATGCGTACAAATACCAAATGGAACAGCACCAGTTTTAAAAAGACAAGGACAAAAAGAAAAGATTTTTACATCATGTTCTGTCTGCAGCTGCCGCCCGTTGCGATGGCAACAGACATTAGGAGAAATGCCTGCAGAGGATTTATGCCAAGAAGTCCCAACAACAGCAGAAATCTTCAAAGAGATAACTGCTTTGGCAAGCAATTATCTACTAGCTGTTGCATCAAAGACTCTACATTAGAGCTTTTTTTTAAATCCAATGGCAGGAAAAAAAGAACTACAGACTCTTAGATCAATACAGTTCAGGAAATGACCAAAGTTTGACCAACATCACACCAGCCATAAAACCCAATCAATGTTGACATCTCCACTGGCTGAATGCACCGACTCCAGTTGGAGTGATAAACTTAACAAAATTGCAAGAACAGAAACAAAATTCAGATTAACAGTATGCTGTAAAGAACAACATCGTTATGCTTGACTTTAGAAGACAACTAATGCTAAGAAAAGTTGCATAAAAAACACCTGAATATTCTCTGCAGCAGTTAAAGATGATTGTATAACATAACTCCTGCTGCTGAGTAGATCTTATTCTGATAGAAAAATCTGAAAAGTAATAAAACTTCTCTGTATAAATTAAGTCTAACAAATCTGCCTTTTTTAAAAGAAATGGCAAAACATTAGTAGTTCATTTTTTGGTTTATAAAGCATGCAGTTGATAAGTAACAGCCATTTATCTAAAGCCAAGTTCCATATTAATCTGAAAGCCACATTAATGTTTAAACATCCCCGGACTGTCCGAACATCCGTCCTCTCCCTCTGTCTGGCTTTCCTTCCCTCCACTCCCTGACATAGAAAAAAAAAACCGTGCTTCTCCTCTGATCCACTCTTCTGCTTGATCAATTCACAAAGTCATTGCCGGTAGCTTTTCTCCATCTATCCTCTCCTCCTCCGTGTTCTCTTCTTTTTCTTGTCCCCTCCTCCGTCTCTTTCTGTCTTTCAGCAGATGGTGAAACAGCAATGCTGCCAGGATGGACAATGGCACTCCTTCATTGTGCTCCCCTTCTGTCTCTCATGCCCACTTCCCTTCCACCTCTGTCTGTTGGAGGGACGAGCATGCTGTCTGCCCTCCCCTCCTCTCTTCCCGGTCTGGGTGGGTGATGCTGCCTCCCATTTTCTCTCTTACCGTCTCTCTCCTCTTCCTCTCTTTCTCCCTCTCAGACACACATGCATGCGCCGCTGTATGTGCCCTCCCCACCTTCTTTTCTCCCATGCTACCTCCTTCCTGTTTCCTCCCCCATCTCCTCTCTGCAGCCAGTCATTTAACAGAGTACATGTGCATGCACTGCGAGATGCTGCACTCCTGCACGTTAATGCACACACTCCAGGGAGAGATGGGGATGTGGAAGAAGGAAGGAATAGAAGAGAGGGTGGTTGTGTGTGTGGGGGGGGGAGGGTGTGCAGGGCTGTGGGGTTTACACGTGTGTGTGTGTGTGTGTGTTAGACTGGGCTTCATGATGTTTGTTGGTCACAACTCCTCCCTTATTCATGTTTGGTAACCTGAGAAACAGTTAAAGTGCGAAAAGAAGTGCAGCCCCTCCATTCACATGGTGGACAGTGTGACAGAAGGTCACACTACTTAACCTTGATGAAAGCAGACAGAAGGGAAAAAACTTACATCTACAGTAGATGTGAGACTAATCATTTCAGAACTCTATCTGCCTTTAAGGTGACCTAACACCTTTTCCACTCAATTCAGAGAGAAACTGAAATCTTTCAGGTGGAGGATAAAATTAAATAAAATATAAAAAGACTAAAACCATGTAGTTGCAAGAGTGTGCACTTCCCCTTGCATTTGTGGATGTGCTCAAAATTAACAACCACATTCAAACTGATGTTAAATAAGAGACAGTCCTCGACTGCTATCAGTTGCTCTGAAAACCCGACATAAATTTCAGCTGATCTAGTATAAGCCAGGTTCCACTGAGAGCATCCAACATCCTTTTCTGAAAGGTATCAGTCAGGAGAAAGGCACAAATGAATTTCTAAAGCATTAAAGCCCTTACGTACTTCATCCTAAGCACTAAAATCAGCTCTCATTTATGTAGATATATTCCGTCAGTGCTCTGTGAAAAAGTGTCTGATTGGTCAGAAGTTACTTGCCATGTTTTATGCGGAAATGCACTCAGACAGCAATGCTAATATTTCTCTTCTACTAGTCTGCTTTCACTATCCGGTTTTTGTACCTGCAAGAGACATGAATACTTTTGGGTAACGCTGAACTAATGCAGTGAGGAGTTATGTACATTTGTATGGTTCTTCACTAAATAACTACTATGTCACCAAGACTGGAAGATGGTTAATAACTCCTGAAAGGAATAGGAACATGTAATGTCGTTGTTCAAGGGGGAGGCTGTCTGCAGGAAAGTGTGGCGTGTAGATCTGTGACAATTTGTAACCAAAACAGAGGATGCAGGGAGGAAAAGAGGGATGTGGGAACTCCCGGGGGTACAGGAATGACGTATAAAAAAGTGGGAGAGATGTCCCTTAGGTGGTCTGTGCCATTGTATGAAAGGTTTGTGCAAATACGAATGGTCAGTCACCACTTGACTATACGTTGACTATTTGGCTTGGAGTGAAGTATGTTGGGGTCCTTAGATGTACAACTGAACAAAGTGAGAGCAGTCATCATGAAGTGGAGAAAACATGGAGCAACGGTGATATTACCAAGAAGTGAATGTCACTCCACAACAGATTAAGAGGAAACTGGTTAGGGAGGCTGCAATGAGGTCTACAGGAACATTTCAAAAAGCTGCAGCAATTTCAAGCAACTACTATGGCTATGTTGTAAACTCATCAGCAATCCTTATTTTTTAAATTTCACTGCTATGGTGTAAGGTGGCAAGAAAGAAGCAGTCTTAAAAGCAAACATTTAACCACATGTGGAATAAATGTGTTTTAAGGTTTGAAAAGAAAAAAAGTTATTATTCCCACAAGTATATTTGGCACCAAATCAGCCATGAACATCACTAAAAGAACATGTTGTTCAAAGTGAAGCATGGTGCTGGCTGCAACACTAAAATTGTGCATCCTCTAACAAACAATGGCTAAATTAAGTGCTGCATAACTAAGGGACACTAAACCTAAATCTGACATAACACTTTGGATTGAAACATAAAATTTGGACAGTAGAACTGAAAATTGATCTGTCGGCAAGATAAACTTTGGTGCTGCTTTTCTTCACCTGGAACTGGAGCCTTAGTTTGATAGAATGACTGGTACTTTCTCAGAAAGTACCAGTCAATGCTAGCACAAAATCTTGAGACTCCAATGCTTCAAATCTAGAGCAGGTTTAGGGTTGGTTAGGACAGCCTATTATGACTGACACTGCTGCAATACAATGAAATGCTACTCAACAAAGTATTAGTGTATGGGTGTGCACACCAATGCAAGCACTTTTCTGTGTCCTGCTTATTACTTTTCTGTGTAGTGTTTTCCAAGAATGTTTTTTCTTGGAAAACATTTGTTTTTTGTTGAGTTCTACAGGCTACAGATCATTAAAGGGGAAAAAAGCTCTGAAATGATCTTGGCCTAATTTTTGCATCACAAGAAGCTGGCAATTAAAAAAAAAAGACTGCTGATTTCTTTTTCATATCCGCTACACATAATACATAACATGACTACAGCTACAGGGGAAAGTACAAAAAGACAAGGTATCCAAGAGATTGGCCCCAATATTCAAGCATATCTGATAAGACGTCAGTGCTGCAGAAAAGCAGAAAGCTGCCGCAGATGCTCAGCAGAGTGTTCCTGCAACACACAAGAATCAAGCAACTACACATGTTCAGAATTACGTCCATTATGACACACAGTGATACGACTGGTAGAGGTGAATGGTGAGATAGTTAGCCTGCACCCTACCCACAACCAGTGAAACACAAGAAACAGTGGCAGACAAAAGAACCCTCTTCAGTTCCTCAGAAATGCTGCATTTTAAAAAAAGATATCCTGACGGGGTTTTGAATTTCTTAAACAGTTTTGATTCTCAGCTGTAGCTTATAAAGAGTAGACACCTTGTTTTAAGACTTAGCACAAAAGCAAATGAGGAACTAGTTTAGCCCTTTGCCTACATGTTGATAAAACAGTTCCCTTCCATGTAAAAATACAGGAAAACCTCAAAGTTGGTTAAATACACCACAGTGTCTCAGAAAAGTGTCAATAAAACCTAAGACTTTAATGCACAAGACATTGTAAAGTGTATGAATACTGATGTGTTTCACTTTTCTTAAGTCAAATCTGAAAAATGTGATGTGAATTTGCATTTTACTGTTATATTCTTGAATAAGATTTCAGTGTAACCAGTCTCTTTCAGAAATCACTTAAGTAAACCAAGTTCCCTTGTGTGGAATTTAATGTTAATATAAATCCAGCTGATCTGTTAAGGACTCAAGGTCTCAGAGGTTTGTTAGAGAACATCAGTGAACAGAAAACATAATGAAGACTAAACCTAAAACTGGAATGAGTGTGACAACTGCAAACTAGAGATGTTCCATATATCAACATTAAATCAAGGATGCGCACATATGAAAATGTGTGCTATTATTAATATCTGATATTAATAGAGCAGTTATGGCCAATCACATATATACATATGATATTGCAGCCAAATAAATCCCTACATTTCATTCACACAGCCTTAGTCACTGATTTATCTCCTCCGTTGTACGTGCCTCTGATAGATGTCTTTTGTAAAATGTGGCTCAATTCTAATTCTTAACTTGAGGGTGCTCTTTGTGCCTTTTAGCTCTTTACTTAAATGTACACTACACTGATGGCCTGCGTTCTTTTCCTCTAAGTCACCAACAAAATATTGCTGGAAAAAAACAGACTGTCTTTATGAAGGTAGGATTTATGGCTTGGCTACTATAGACTGCATCAGTTTGACGTAGCTGAGACTAATAAACTGACCAGTGAGTACAATTTGTGCAATCCCATGATAATTTTTTTTATAAGCCGGGCTCCATGAGTTTATGCTGGCTTTAGTTTTATGCTTCAGGCAAAAATAAAGGACAACTCATACTGAAACACCCTTTAAGACTGTGTAACTAGTAAATTTCTAAATACATTTAAAAGATGTGCAGTAAATATGCCCTCCAGGTTTACCAATATTTAGCCGTTTTTAAGTAAGCTACTGAATTTTGCTGTTTCATGCTAAAAAGCTATTCATCATATTTTAAAGCCAGAAAACCTAAAAATCTTCAAAACATCTCTCATTTGGCTTTCTTTTGGTTTTACAAAGCAGAAATTCAATGCTAAAATCCACTTATTTGACACTTTTTGAATAATGCTGACTAAAATCATTGACTAGTTCATTAACTGCAGGGTTGGGTATAGTGATGTAATAGCAATGTTTTTGATAGTATTGAGGTGCACCCAACAGGTAATTTTGTGAATAATCAGCAAATAATCAACCACTGTGGTATATTCTGTTTACCACTAGCTTGTTGTATAATTTGAATATCTTATCACATATTCAATCTGCCAACAAAGGCTGATTGTGAGACTGCAACACTAAAAACACATCAGCAGATGAAGACACAGACAAACCCCAGCTGCAACATGCTCCGATGATGCCCTTGCAGCTACTCAACCCCCAGCATGCTTTGCTCCCAGGATCAACAGTAGAGAAAATCATGAGACTGCCTTGATACCACTGGCGCAGACACAAACAGAGCAATAACTGAGGGGGGAGAAAGTAATGGAAGTCAGGACAACCAAGGAGAAACAGTGACAAAAAAAGGCAAAAATCCACACAACATGTTAAAACACACCTTGTGGAATGAAAGGAATTACCTGCAAAGAAGCCAGGAGTAAAATATTTCTGTTTCAGCTTGCCCGGTGCAAGAGAACAATGGCTTGATTTGATTTGTAGATTTTTTGAATGACTCTTTAAACACAGCATTAAATCAGTATTTATTGAGTCAAACAATGAAAATAAACTAAGCAAAGTGGTCTGCATTTCATACACACTTTGCATCAACTGCCTGAAGACTAACTCAACCCTTTTAATACACCAGGCAAAAAATAAATGCAGATGAGCTGATAAGTTTTGACAGTCGCTTGGCCGTTCTCATAGACTTTTATCCTCTGAGGCACAGTTAGCTTCTAGAACTCATTAAAAACAAAACGACGTCGTCCAGAGAAGAGAAAGAACAGAGAATTTGTGTAGCTGAGAAAAGACATGACTGCATGCAAAAGCAGCTGAAAAAAGGCAATTACATTAGCAAAAATCAGGCTGAGACATTAGATTAGCAAGACATTCAACAGGACGTCTCTCTCTGCTTGTTTCACAGCTCACTACACACACAGCAAACATGTGAGATGGCTATTTTTGGTTGACCCACCCCCTCCCACTATCACCCCACTAGCCACAATCCCTCATCTCTACCTCCTTCCATCCTTCCCGTCCTGCTACACTAAACCTCACTTCATTTACTCTACAACTTCCAGTTACAATTTCCCAGTTGCGGCAATAGTTTGTTTGACCACTTAATTTAAACTGACTAGATATCAAGTACGTTCGTATTTAATCAAGAGGAAGCCAAAACTTATGATATTCTGTCCGCATCATCTTGTTTTATTTAAACACGCTTCGATTAAATAGTTGTATGTCAAACATAACATTTAAGAACTTTAAACTATTTTCCAACCTAAAAAGTAAAAACAAAAATGCATCAAGTTTTTAGCTTCTTTTTCCATCAGGAAATTAGGTTTAAATAGATTATATAAATGTTGTTACTGAAACTAGTTAAAATACCAACCCACAAATAAATGCCACTTATCAACTGAATAAGAATATGTGTATTAAATCCCAGACATTGTGCCATTTGTTGATCTTCATCTATTCAGTTATCTTTGATATGTTCAGTGGTACTTTTTCCAACCTTGTATGATCTCATTGCAAAATCTATACTGAGGCACAATATTTTTTTAATTTAAAATTTGTAAATTACAAAGAACAAAATCAAGAAGTGAAAGCAGTGTTTCTACAAGATTGTCATGACTCTCTTCTTTAAAAATACAGTTTAAAACTTTTAATACACAGTTTAAAATTATCTGTGAATAACCACAGCATGCTATTTAATATTTACCCAAATAATTCTAACAGTCATTTTGAACACACTTGTGAAGTCTCAGCTTTCTCATCCATTCTCTACCCTTGCAGGGTCATGGGGTGAGTTGGTGCCCATGTCTAACTGTCATTGGGAAGAGATAGACCCTGGACAGCTTGCCAGTCCATCACAGGGCAAAATACAGACACACAGGATGTAGAAACATGCACACACTCACACCTATAGACAATTTTAGAGACCAGTTAATCTAACAGTCATGTATTTCTACTGCGTGAGGAAGCTAGAGCACCCAGAGAGAATCTGCAAACTCTATACAGAACGACCTCAGGTCTGGATTTGTACCCAGTACCTTCTTGATGTAAGGTGTAGAATGTAGTGCTACTAACTCCTCCACTGTGCAGCCCAGTTATAGGCGATAAACAAGTGTGTACGATAAACAATGATATGGAACCAAGGACTGATCCCTGCTGAACACCATAAGACCAATAAGTGAGTTAAATTATTCAGAGTGGTGATACATTGCTAGAAAGCCAATGCTATTGTTAAATATTTTGACAACAGCATTAGTTAAGAGAAATTAACATTTTCCTCACATCTCTCTTGCTGCTACTTTACCTGGAATACCTCTCTTTGATCTTTAGCATCTTGAGTACTATTGTCTGTAACGAGAGAGTGAAGCTACCAAATTACTACTGTACATTTAAAAAGGTCAAATATTTGCATGAAGGATTTTCAATACAAGAAATCTAAATTTTATAAACATATTTCACCATCCAAATAGATGTTTGTTATATTTATATTGAGCTTATATTGGAATGCCAACATATTTTCAGTGTATTGCGACATCCCAACTGATAACTGATATTACAGGGATCGGTTGTCATTTGATTCCACATCTACTAACATTGTGCTTTCTCCTTCACAATGATTCAGTAGGTCAACATTTTATTATTTAATCATGTGTTCTACTGAGTGACAGACTATAAACTAAGTGAAATCCAACATCTTGGTTGACCAGTATATTTAATATTTTGATAGCTAAAAGCCAAACTGAATTAGGCTACCAGATATAAGGAGTAGCCCATTATGATGATATACAGTAGTTACATTAAGCAAAATCTACAGATAAGTCAGCTATACTTACTTCTGGGGTTCATCACCTTCCACATCAAGCTTTGGTCAAACCTGTAGCTCACACTGTGCACTCAACCATGAGCTTGCATCACTGAGCCATTACCCACAGGAGGAAACATGGCTGAGCTTCAGGCCCATTGTGTATGGCAAAGACGGACAACCACATGCTATGAGCTCAAAAACAAACTCCCACGTTTCTTTCCCACAACACACACACACATAAGAGTATGTGTGTGTAACAACACCAGTATAAAAAGACAGAAGAATTTATCTTCACAGCGTCACACACTAACAATACTGAATGTCCCGTCAGGAAACAGTAAACTTTCTATTATTGAAAGACTCAATTATTCTGAATAATATGCACATCATCACACAAGAATATCTAAGATTATTGGTGGGACAGCGTTGTGTTGCAGAGTTTGTAGCCGTCTGCACAACCTATGTTAGTGAAATAATAATAATTAAAGCTGCAAGCAGCCTCGGGCGGCCCTCGCAGCAAGCGCCGCTCCGGCCTATTGGCCACCGCGGGGGTTCCAGCCACCGCAGAAGCTCTCGCACGATTTCCAGAGCCGCAGCCAACTCCCCACCGCAGAAGCTCCGCCGCAGTTTCCAGCACCGCCGCCCGCTAGCCACCGCAGAAGCTGTCGCGCATTTTCCACACCCCTCCACCAGGCGACACGCGTGAATGCGTTCGGCAGCGCTCCCCGACGACTGTCAAAAAATCTGGTGCAGATCGGTCGATGCGTCGAGGAGATACAGCCCATGTATTAACTTAGGGGGCGCAGTGGAGCCAAATTACATTTCAAACCCGTCGGGCTCTTTAGAGGTGAACAAAGGTCATACATATCCAGTTTGGCGCCAATCGGATGATCTATGCCTGAATAAGAGCCAAACGTATGTATATGGCGAGGGACTGATATTCGCCATTTGGCCACGCCCACACGGTTCAGCCACCAGCGAGCATTGACAGAGTTTATCATCCGAATCATCTTGATTAGGTCAAGAGAGCCATAAACAGAGCTTTCCAAGTAAAAAAATAGCACTTCCTGTTCCGAGGGGGCGGGGCCTAAGTGATGTCATCATTTGACCATTGGATATTATTGGACACTGGATTATGATCAATCACTGAACGTTTGGTGTCTCTGTGAGTTTTTGTGTTAGAATTACTAATTATTTAATTTTTTCCTCCATTACAACATTGAACTTTCATTCCGTAGGGCAATGCTGCCCTCTGGTGTCGAATTACTGAAATAATGAAACTATTTCAGTGGGCAGCAGAGGGCAGCATTGCCCTACAAACAACGAACATGGACTGTTTATTATGTAATTACACAGAAGATCTCTCTAATTCATTCTGAGGGGGCGGGGCTTAGATGACGTCATAATATGATGACATAGCATTGTCAGGCATCAGACCAGGATGAGTCAGGCCAAGTTTGGTGCAGCTCGGTCGAAACATGTGGAATCTAGAAGCAAACGTATGGCATCGGCGTTACAGGTCACTTCGCCACGCCGCCACACCCAGCTGCTTCATCGCAGCCGGTCAGGGCTTGGATCCACAACACACCAACATGTCTTCTGTCTCTGGACACAGTTTCATGTTGATTAGGTCAAAGGGCTAAGATAGCGACCGTTCACAGTAAAACATGACACTTCCTGTTCTCAGGGGGCGTGGCTTAAGTGATGTCATCATTTCACCACAGGGTATTTTAGGACATCCGATGCCGATCAATCACTGAAAGTTTGGTCCCTCTATGTGTTTTTTTATAGGAAATATCAGAGTTTCGTGTTTCATGGCGAGTAGCTGAACTTTGACCCCTGGTAACCCCCCTTCAGCAAGCTCATACAGTCACCAATTTGATAACTTTAAATCAGACATGCCTTATGATCAGACTGACCGAGTTTGAAGCCGATCAATCGAAAACCCTAGGAGGAGTTCGATCAAATGCAAAGGCTGTAAACGTCAAAATGGAGGTCAAATGAACTTCAATCTAAAATGGCCGACTTCCTGTTGGATTTAGAGCATGGCTCTATGAGACTTTTTTGTACGTCCCGACAAGATACACATGTGTACCAAGTTTCGTAATTCTAGGTTTAAGCATGGCTTGGGGCTGTTCATTTAAAATACTCTAGGGGTCGCTATAGAAAAATTAGGCCACGCCCACCAAATATGGCTATGGATTCCTGTTCGGGGATGGATAAGGATCCATCCTAGTGAGTTTGGAGCAGCTCACCCCGAAACTGTGGAATTCAGAGCCAAACGAAATTCGATGGCGTTCGCAACGCCGCCACGCCCACCTGCTTGATCGCAGCCGGTCGGGGTTGGAATCCACAACACACCAACATGTCTTCTGTCTCTGGACACAGTTTCATGTTGATTAGGTCAAAGGGCTAAGATAGCGACCGTTCACAGTAAAACATTACACTTCCTGCTCTCAGGGGGCGTGGCCTACGTAAAAAAAAAATTTCACTGCAGGGTATTATAGGACACCCGATGCCGATCAATCACTGAAAGTTTGGTCCCTCTATGTGTTTTTGTATAGGAAATATAAGAGGTTTTTGTTTCATGGCGTGTAGGTGAACTTTGACCCCTGCTAACCCCCCTTCAACATGCTCCAAAACTCACCAATTTGATAACTTTAAATCAGACATGCCTTATGATCAGACTGACCGAGTTTGAAGCCGATCAATCGAAATCCCTAGGAGGAGTTCGATCAAATACGAAGGCTGTAAACGTCAAACTCGAGGTAAAAATTGGACCTTCAATACAAAATGGCCGACTTCCTGTGATAGTTGCACTATGACATTACTTGTAAATTCTGAGCGTCTTAGTGCGCTCTACAACTGTACCGAATTTCAAGTCTCTACGATGAAGTAAGTGAATAGCAATGGGTCTGTTGAAAATTGCTAGTTGCCGCCGTTGAGCAATTTTTTTTGCAATTTTTGCGACGACCTTAAAATACGTAAATTTGAGCGTCGCTGTATGCGTCCGCCAAGTTTGGTGAGTTTTTGAATATGATAAAGCCCCCAAAAGGGCGATTCATTTGTAGGGAAGAAAAATAATAATAAACAGTACAGATACAATAGGCCTTCGCAGCGCTTTGCTGCTCGGGCCTAATAACCAAATGTCACTCTCTCCTGTCAATCAGCTCTAAAGTTCTTACTTGTGACTGATGGGATTCAAGCAGAACTGGACAGATCCCACTTTAATCAAATGGATTTTAGACTGAGGGGGTGTTGTGACAGTGTGACCATGACGCTCCTCTCTGACTGACAGTTCACGTCTCGGACTGTCCTTCTCTCTGTGCCACGTTTGCCCTTGTATGTTTATGTGTGTGTGTGTTATTTGTTGGGCTCCTGTCATGTGTCTGAATCAGAGTTTTTTTTAGGGGGGATCTCTGGCTGATTGCACCTTCTCTTTGCCTGCATTTCATCAGTGATGATAACTTCCACCATTTAATATCATGTCACAGGCTGCTGGCCTGAGCCTTGTGGCTGACCCTGATAAGAGTGCCAAGCATGCTGGTTTCAGTCACCTCAATCATCCTGCATTGCCTTCAGTCTGTTTCCATAATAGTGTGTCTACCCTTCATTCGTTCACTCTGAACTTCAACTCTGTCACAGTGACCCTGTTTCAGCGCATCTGAGGTGTGTTTATGCTGGCTGGTCTCCACAGATAATAATTATAAGACATAGTGGAGCATAGCTCTAACTTTTTTTGTCTGATTGTGTGCAGATTTGTGCCCATGTGTGCACTGACTGACTCTATGCCTTATCTCTCTGACAATTTAGCAGAGCCTGGAGCATCATAGCTTGACTCTGACAATACATAGAAGGTTTGCCCTAGATGCTAGTGTAGAGAAGGTTGCTTTTGAAATGTGAGACGTTATAAATATGAGTCAATAAAAAGGGGCACACAGAAAGTTATCAGCAAAAGTCCAAAGCCAGGGTATGTGTTCCTACAGGGTTGTATCATTGTCCTTTGCAAATCTAATTTAAACTTATGTAATGACAGCATGTGTGTGAAAAACAGAACCTTTAAAGCAATAGAAGCATTTCTTAAACAGGACAATGCAAATGATCTTTCTGCACACATCATTGCTCAAGGTGAAGTGTTGCTGCAAAGTCAAAGACTCCATGAACTTAGCTAGGCTTTCTTAGATTCCCATTTACCAACTGGCTCAATGATGAGTATCTGAGTGCAACTGGTATATATTAATTAAAATCTGTTTACATGGTTGGACTGACTGGATGATGCATTTGTGGATGTGAATTTACATGAATAAGGTAAAATGAATTTCAGAAGGATGGCTACCGCAGTTTAAGGGGAAATGCACCATTGCCTTGACGTGTCCTTTAAAGAGTAAATGTCTTCAGAGAACTCACCAATCTTACACAACCTAAAATTTCATTGCAGAAAGACAAATGATATCTCAATTATGTTGGCAATGTGCAATGGTGCTTCCGCAACAAATAATATGTATACTTCAACCATGGTTCCAAGCAATTGTATAACAAAAATGTGTATTCAATCATTTTGTCAAAATATTCAGTTTTGCAAGTTAACTTAGTTTTTTTTTTTTACACCATGTGCAATGTGTTTCCAAATGCAATGAGTAATTGTGTTAAGCAATATTTCTTTGGAACTGTAGCAACTATCAGCCTTTGTAAGTGACTTTAAATTTATAACTTTACCCACTAATTGGCTATACATAAAAAAACTATAATCAGTCATAGCAGATCGATGAAATTTATGTTATGTGAAGATGAATTCTCAACTTATCTACAGAGTTTTAAGCAACCACACTCTAAAAATGAGGAACAATAGTGTGCTTTTTATAATATACTCTCTAGCCATCAGAAAACACAAAACAACACAAAGTATCTGCCTCATCTCTTTACTTTCTTAGCCTTAATGCAGCTACTTGATGGACTCAGACTTCCATGTTTAACAGTTTAGTTAAAGCCTGCTGTAAGGATGACACTTGGACAGCTACACAGGTTCTGGATCGTGTCCTAAAGCTGAGGTAGACAATTTAAACCCAAGGGTCACATCCGCATCTTAACACGTCTTAAACTGGATCATTGTGAAGATCTTGATTTAAACACCCAAAAAGTGTCATTTCCAGACAATCTGAATGCATTATTTTTAATCTACGCACCTTCCAAGGCGCACTGTCAGCATGTGCAAAACTGGGGATGGATACAAAATGTTGTTAAATTAGTTTTTAATAATACATTGATTATCAAAAACTGCACAATATATTATAATTGCATCAATCTGTGCATGAAAAAGTACCGCAAGAACTTGTTGGTTGGATTGCAGTTGTCCTGCATGCACACCTTGCACGCCATTAAGTTATTTAGCATGTTAGAATGGAGTCCCACAACAGCAGATGCAGATCATATTGCCCAAAATAGTAAAGGTCATGGGGATTGCTGGAATCATGATTATTACACAAAAATATTAAAATATCTTGCAACCCAAAAGCATTTAGTGAAGCGAGAGGTTTTATTTGATCTTTCCAAATAAAAATATTTTTGACCAGCCTCTTTGTCTCTGTTGAATCGTGAACATTGACATAAACTGGAGTGAGTAGATTTTGGTTCACTGGCTACTTATTCGAAGGTTCACCGCTGTTCCATAGTTTCTCTATTTGTGTAAAGCAGCTCTTAGTACTGTTCATATAAGTACCAAAACCTTAAAACGGCTTTTTAAATCTTTCTAAATTGATGTGGTTCAGTAACTTGAATATTACATCAGGGCATTGTGTTTTGCTTTTTGAGAACTTTTAGTCCACTTCATGTTGTCAGGCAGGTTCTATTTACATTATTCATTGATTCTATAGTTCTGGCAGTAATAAGCACCAGTAGTTGCGGGCGAAACCAAACTCATCTCACATCATTAGTTGGCATTAGTGTATGGCTTAACATGGAAACAGCTACAGCAATCTGCTTTTTGTATTTACACATGTTAGCTTTGTTTCATATTAAACTGAATGCATAATACTTCTTCTGCTTTTCCTTTCAGGGGTCACCAGGGCAAACCATTTGTCTCCATTTTGTCCTATCCTCTGCATCTAAACTCACCAACTAACTTCATGTGCTCTTTCACTGCATCCATAAATCTCCTCTAGGGAAATGTTACAACATAATTAGATGTGGGGGCAAGGGGAACTAAGATGGGAGAAATCTGTAAATCAGGTGAAAGCAAGTGAAAATTCCAGTCACAGTTTTTACACCATCAGATTTTGTACAATAATATTCGCTAAACAGTTTGATAACTAAATGAAAGTGGGTGAGATTAAAAAACAATTAGATTTTTTTTTCTCACAAATTCTATATACTGTACTCTGTATTGTTTACATGTTAAATAAAGTTTTGCAGATTGCTGTTCTCAGGGATTACGTCTAACAACATTCAATATACAATGTGCAAATTATTCTTTTCCGATTATTTCTCATTAAAAGAGTTTTTACAGTAAGATAACAAAAGGCTTCAGCTGTCTTAATGGCATAGCACTTTTTGCAGTAACTACAAGCAGTAGGTTGAAGATCGTTTACTGAGTCCTGCTCTCATGTATCCATTTGGGAATAAAATAGCTGCCCACCTTCTTCTATACAGCGTTGTCAAACACCTGAAGTTAAACATTTTGATCCGATGTGTGAACATACTACACTGTTCGAAAAGCACCAATACAAAAGCATTTCTCAGCGCACATTACAGACTCTAAAGTGTCCCAGAAACTTTTCGCATGCATGAAAAGTGCGAGAGCTTGACTCACAGCGTCCGAGCCGTGACCCAAAAAGAGTGCGGTCAGTTAAACTTTTAACGAGAAACTTACCAGCTCTCTTCCTCCCCTTTCCGCAGCTGCTCCTCCTGCCTCACAGCCTGCTGTTGCTGCACAAACTTGAGCTTAAAGTCATGTAAACAGCGCGCAGCGTCGAGAGGGTTTTATGTCGACACACTACTTCTAAGTTACTTTAACTTCAGAAAAGGTTATTCTAAACTTCTTTTTCTTCTTTGTCAGCTTCTTCTTCTCCTTCTTCTTTCCCCTGCCTTTCCTTTTTCCTCCCCCCTTCAGCAAAAGCTCCCCCTCCTCAACAGTCACGACAGAAGCCACTTCCGCGAACAAATGGCAACGTCATCTGGCCGCGGTTCCTGTGTGTGTGTGTGTGTGTGTGTGTGTGTGTGTGTGTGTGTGTGTGTGTATGTGTGTGTGTGTGTGTGTGTGTGTGTGTGTGTGTGTGTGAGTGTGTGTTTGGCTGCTTCGTTGCACCTGGTCCTGGACCGGTCTGCAGGTTGCGTAAAATAGAAATAGAGGCCAAACGTTGTTTTACTTGAACAGTTGGACGATTTCTGTTCCCTACTTTAAGTTTTTCCTTCCGTTTTCGTTCAGTTTCGTCAACTAAAAACAAGTTAAAAGTTTAATATAGCAGCATCAATGCATCTGCTAAGGAAACCCTTTACAGTTCCTTTAAAAATGAGCATTGGCGGTTTTAGTATAAATGCTTGTCATCCATCCATTATTTGTCTATACCCACTTTTCCTGGCACTCATTTGGCAAAATGCAGGGTGCACCATGGACAGGTCACCAGTTCATCACAGTGCATTATAGAGATACACAGGACAATTTGGAGAGACCAGTTAACCATCCAGATTGAAACAGTGCCTCAACGTATTTTCCTCAAGCATTTTATTCATTTTAAATAAATTATTTTGCTTATGCGTTTCACTTGATTTTCAATGTGTTTTTATATCAGTTGTTTTATATAAAAAAATATGTTTTATTCATGTGATATTGATGCCTGTTTAGCTACTGACAAAAAAAAACATATAGTAACACTAGTAAATTTCCTTTAACTGTTCTAATATTCATTAATGCCCCAGTATAATGATTTATGTAACAAATAATGTACTTATGGTTTTATGAAGTTATTTTGGAACTTCTTGCTCTTTTTAAATATTTTTATATGATAAAATGTATGCACCACCATCGTGTACTTATGATTTTATGATTTTCATTTTATTATTTATAAAACTAAGGTTTACGACTGCAGGTCCAAATATTAAGACTTTAGGGCGAGAAAGGTTTGACAAGATGGTTCAGTCCTGACTTTTTTCGCCACTGGGGGCGCACATGGTGAAGAACTCATTTAGAACTCAAGAGAAGAAGCGGGTGCAGCATTTAGGATCTGTAGCATTTTATAGCATTCTCTCGTATCCGTTATGACGGAGAAAGTAGGCGCTCGACGTGCCTGGATACCGGTAATTTAGATGTTTATTGAGTTTAATAGCATTCTATATATAGGATGTATTAGTTGAAGCAAAACAACGGTTTCCGCGTACATGAAATTGCTAACTGCTAAAGCACGCCTCCATAATAATGATAGCTTGTCAATTGACGCTTTCCTGATTGTGATTGGTCGCTTTCACTTGAACGACATGTCGTCACAACTGTAAGGATACGTACGTAAGAAGGACATGTCATGTTCAGGGGTAAGTTCCCTAGATTTTAAATGTTAATTTCAGCGTTGTAACTGTTAAATCCTAACAAAACTGCAGCGAGCGTGTCTCTGGAATTAACTAATGGATGTAAGTAGAGTTCATTGTTGAAAGGCAGTTAAATACATGTGTTAAAACAGCATGTTAGCGTACTTATTGCTTGCTGTTTGTTCTACTTAACAGGAGGTGAATTAGTCATCTAACAGTGAGGCTTATCTCAGGTAACTCAGATTTGTGATTAAACTACGAAACTGTTGATTTTAAGACTGTGGTAGTTTATAGCTAAACTAAACTGTATGCGTTAGTTCAAGTGCATTCTTGATTTCAAAGATACTGCAAGAACAAGTTTGTTAATTGTTGATCTAAATCATGAAATTATTGTTGGTTAAGTCATTGCGAAAATAACTGAAGTATATGCGATAAAGATGCAGGCTAATATCCAGTGAAACATCCATGCTGTATCAGTTTCTTTACAACAGTTTTACATGAAAAAGTAAAAATAACACATAATGTTTTACAACAAGATTCAGGAACTTTGCTTTGACACAGACAGAAGATAAATATTTGATTAAGTGAAAATCTATTTGTTGACTGTAGATCTGAAATGCCTTCCTGAATCACAATATGTCTTGCTTGTTTCTTTCTTGTTTTTTTCTCTCTTTGCTATTCTCTATTAAAATCTTTCCACCAAGATACTCCTTAGCAGGTGACAATTTATGAAGAACAAGAGGGCCTGAGCTTCATTGGAATAATTTTAGATGCTCCATGTGGATCCATGTTGATGTAAGCATAATTTTCTTACATCAATGGGGTCACCGTGTGATTATTATAAAGTATTAGTACTTATGGACAGCTTGGTAAAGTGTACATTGAGATGACATGCAGTGCCTTGCAAAAGTATTCATAATCCCTTTTTACATTTTAACTCCCATCAGGAATTTCTTACAGCTTTCTTGCTACTCTTCCGTGAAGGACAAATTTGTGGAATGTATACCAGTGGACGGATAATCACAGCTGAGCTGTAGTCCTCTGCAGCTCCTCCAGAGTTACCACAGGCCTCTTTATAATAAATTGAGCAGCACTCTGTTATATTTTCAAAGCTTGGGATATTGTTTTATAATGCATTTCTGCTTCTCAACTGTTTTGTCACTGACCTTTCCTTTTTGCTGCTTGGTCTTCATGATGCTATTTGTTCGGTAATGTTCTGCAACAAATTTCTGAGTCCTTCACAGAACCACTGGAAATTAATACACAGGTAGAGTCTGTTTACTAAAAAGGTGACTTCTAAAAGTAGTTTTCTGCACTAGATTTTATTTAGATGCATTAGAGTAAAGCGGTCTGAATACCCATATCTCACTTTGTCGTATATTATAGTATCAGAAATACAAAATTCATGTATGATTTTCTTTCAACTACTATTGCTGTTCCATCCCATAAAATCCCGGTAAAATAAACGTAAATTTTGTGACAACATTTTGAGATGTTGAAGAGGTCTGAATATCTTTGGATGGCACTGTACATCTTATATTTTTCCTCATTAATTTTAGTTGACCCGACAAGCTTTCTAGCTTTATTTAATGTCGGTATTCCCATACCTTCTTCTGTATTTTTGCTCTGTCCTTCTTAGCTTTTCACTACCTGGTCTGAACAGAGCAGTGGTGCGTGTGAGGAGACTGGCAGCACAGCTCAGCAAAGCAACCATGTCCACTAACAGCCAGGGCGCCAGTTCGTCCTCTGCAGTCAACGCTGACGCTCCTACAGCCGCCATTCTTATCATAGGAGATGAGATACTCAAGGTAGTTTTTTTTTGTTTTGTTTTTTTTGTTGGGTTTACACAATTGAGAGTAACATTTTTGACATGTTTTGGATGTTTTCCCTGAATAAATCTATAGGCTTTGATGTACTTGATATTCTAAACATAAACTCTGTCAACCTCTGCACTGTTGGCTTGTCATAACTCTGAGAAAACCTTGTAAAACTTGTTTGATGAGCCAGTGATGCTTTGTCTTAAAACGACGAGCCTGCCACGACTTGAAACAATAATGATTTAAACATGAAGTCTTTGATTCAGTCAATGTCAGGGCTGACCCTCCAGACAGTCCTACTGTGGGTCCTTGAATTTCATCAGACGGGACTTCCTTTTTTTTTTTTTTTTTGAAAAGTCCTTGAATTTGTTGTTGAAGTTGGGTTGGGAACTAACTTATGCGTCTCTTTCAGGGTCACACAGTGGACACCAACAGCACCTTCCTAACTCGAGTTCTCAGAAGACTCGGAGTGTCAGTGCAGCGCATAACGGTCATACCGGATATACATGAGGTCATAGCTAAGGAGGTTGTCGTCCTCTCCTCTCAGTACACCCACCTTATAACATCAGGAGGTGTGGGCCCCACTCATGATGATATCACCTTTGAAAGCATTGCCGCAGCATTCCAGGAGGAGGTGTATCCCCATCCTGATCTCACCCAGCTGGTTGAAGAATACTTTGGAGTGACGGCCACAGACAGCCCGGCCATGAAGCTAGCTATGGTGCCTCGGTCAGCTAAACTTAACTATGGGATCGACCCTCAGACTGGAAAACGGCAGCGCTACCCAGTGGTAAGTGAGCTCAGAATAAAAAAATAACATCATAACAATCAAATGAAGAAAACACAGCTGTAAATGATTAGTATCAGTAGAATATCACTTGGTCTTCTCCTGTAAGATTTTACGAAATTGGAGCATGTAGAGAGAGAGGTAGAGAGAGATCATTGTCTTTCCCTCTTTGCTCAGCGTTTATAGATTATCCAGAGTCCTGGGGACTCGTTCCTGCTCTCTTTTCTTATTCTTCTCTCACAGATATTTGGTCTTGTAGGTCCAGGGTTGAGATCACCACAACCCCAGATGTGTCTTGTGAACAATTTCTGTGCTGATCATATGTTTTGAAAACATTTTCCTCCTGAAAGACCTAGTGTGGAGTTCGTCATGGTCTGCACTCTTACAATGTTCCTTGGATTGTTGAAAGAGTAGCATGCAGCACTCCACATCCTCCACTGTACTTTACAGTGGGTATTCGGGTATCTTTCCCCACATTCATCCTCTGTTTTACACTACATCCTCCTGGAGTATGTTAGTGAAGTGATTTGTGCTATCAAACATAAAGCTCCACCAAAATTGGCTGCATTAGTTAGGCACTGAAGCCATTGATTTAAAAAGCATTTAGGTTACATATAGAAATAAAGCCTTAGTATAATATTAATGTTTCCATAACCCATTTTCTAAAATATATATTTTAAGTACAAACTTTAAATGTTTCATAAATAGATGACACTAAGATATAGGTTGGTTAAAAAATGTTCTTAAAAAAAGTGAATGAATTTTTAAAAAACTTAAGTCTGGAAAAAGTCTTGAATTTGAAATGATAAACTCTGCATCTAAACTGTGTGCAGTCAGAGATTTTTGCATAATCCTGTTTCCAGGGAGACAACCTGCCAGCTCTGTCAGCACTAAAATATCTTTTAAGGAAATATCTTTAACAGAAGAAAGTAAGACAACAGGTTGTTGCTGGAGAGGCAGAAGTTATTTTGCATTATAACTCTCCAGAAATTGCTTTTAAAATTGGACTGAGAATAATCATAATTATAAATATGTATATTTGGTTTTAAATGTACCTTTTGACTCTAAATTAGTTGCAGCCATTGCCGCAAGTATTTTTCCTTATAACATTTTGCTCGTCTTTTTACAGGTCAGTGTGCGTAATGTGTACGTGTTTCCAGGGACCCCGTCTTTCATGGAGTTGGCCTTCACAGGGCTGGAGCACCTCTTTGCTAGTTCAGGAACCACATTCCACTCTCGTGAGGTAACATCACCTCACAGCTGTTAATTACAAAAAAAGGAACCCTGGTGTTTCCCTGCGACTGAACTGACTAAATGTGCCCATTTCAGGTGTTTGTAGATGCAGATGAAACAGAGATTGCGCCCGTGCTCACCAAACTGCAGGCCAGTTGGGGCCGAAGGGTGGCTCTTGGTTCTTACCCTGAATGGTTGAGTAATTATTGCAAAGTCAGACTGGTCCTGGACTCGGACAGCCAGGAGGAGGTGGACAAAGCTCGAGCTCAGTTGGTTGACCAGCTGCCCAAAGGAAGTGTTGTGTCCTTAATCAAAGACCCAGTGACTATTGCTCCTGCAGAGGTCTACAGACTGGCCAACAGTGGTGAGGCCTGCAAAGCTAAACTCCAGAGAAGGACAATAGCTTTAGCACTTTAAATGTTTAACACCTGTATCACTATTTTACTTTTTTGCATTTATGTCTATTATTAGTATATATAATTCATGCTTAGCCCTGCGACAGACTGGCGACCTGTCCAGGGTGAACCCCGCCTCTCGCCTGAAACATTCACTGGAGATAGGCACCAGCACCTCCCGACCCCACTAGGGACAAGGGTGTACAGAAAATGGATGGATGGATTCATGCTTATTATCATTTTTTAAATGTGCAGATGTGCACAGGTGAAAAATACCTTAAAATACATACAAAGTTTATAGTACTAACAAAATCTCATTGAAAAAGTGGGGGAAAAATCTAATGTTAAGTACATTTACTTTCCAAATGGTAACCTTTAGTTCTGGCCCAGACCTACCTGGAGAATTTAAAAGTTAATAGAAATTATGGTAAATATGGCAAATAAAGTAATAATAAGTATGAATACAAATACTTCCATTAATTTCATTTTATATAAATTTTTAGCTGTACCAATAAGTGTGCCACAATTATTTGAAATGATCTGTGATTGTTTTTTTCCCCTACTGAATAAACGTTCTCAAATTAAAGGTTGGATTTTTCAGATTTATTTTTACCAGAGGCAACATATTTGTGCACATCTGCATAGCAACAGGCTAGATGTTTAGAGACCAGTAAATGAAGAAAAAAATATTAAGAATGTAATAGTGGATTATTACAAAAATTATATTCTATGAAACCAAGTGATAAAGTAAGTTAAACAACCTGCAGTTAACTTTAGGAATTACGAATGACTTATGCCTATTTACTTTTGATTATGAACCATAATCTCACCGTGGAGTTCTTTCCTCAGGCACAGCGTTGGGCGAGAAAGTGAAGTGTGCACTGAAAACAATAGAGACGGCACTGGATCAGTATGCAACTGAGCAGGTCTGCGTTGGCTTCAATGGAGGCAAAGACTGCACGGCTCTGCTCCATCTATACTACTCTACACTGAAACGGTAACTGAAAAGGAAAGGAGCAAAAGGAGGAGGTTTTTTTTAAAATACACATCACCTGAGAGAAGAGAGACAGAGGGGAGAATTAAAATGAACAACATAGTAGCACCACTGATCTAAAAAGACTCAGATAAGCTTCGAGACAGAAAATCTTTTTACGGGGTTATTTTTCTTTACATTCTTGACTGTATTTGACAGATTGTCTTATCTAATCTTTCGTTGTCGTCCTGATGTTTATCTTTAATGTCCGATTTCTCTCTTCCTTCCACTCTCAGGCGGTATCCAGACGGGAAAGACAAGGTTAAAGCTCTGTACATCCGTAACGTTTCCCCATTCCCAGAGATGGAGCGATTCCTCCAAGGCACAACAAAAAAGTGAGTCGGCAGATTAGTCCATTCTCTCTGGGGCAATTTCAATTTTTACCCTTTTGCAGATTTTAAAGTGCTTTGCTGCACAATTCATGTCCGCTGAACTTTTTCACGTGTTGTGACGTTAAAATGGCAACTTTTATTTTATGTTGTTTGGATTTGGTTTTCATATTCATCCCCTTTTACTCTAATACACATGAACAAAATACAGTCTCCTAATTAGTAACCGGAGTCAATCAGAGTGCAGTTTAATTTAAGTATGAATACAAAAGAGTGGTGGATGGGCTGAAAATTCACCTTAACACTGAACACCAAACTTACAGCCAGAACCTAAAAGGATTTAAAGCACATATTGGAGTCCCTCCACTTCATAATGCTCTACTGAAAATCCCTAATAAAATACATTAAAGATTTTGGTAGTAATGTGACAGAATGTGAAGGCACAGTGTATTTGGACAAGCAATGCTTCTGGTCCAAATATTTATATCAGTCTTTTACAGATATGACCTAGAGTTGATCTCGGTGGAGGGAAGTATCCGGCAGGCTCTTAACGAGCTGCATGACAAAAGGCCGGAGCTGAAAGCCGTCCTGATGGGAACCAGGAGAAGTGACCCCTATTCCCACACCCTCACACCGATGTGCCCCACTGATCCTGGCTGGCCGGAATACATGAGAGTCAACCCGCTACTGGTAAGCCATGTTCATGTCAATTCCAGCTGTTTAATTTCTATTCATTGTACATTTGTATTTTTATTTACTTATTTTTTTGTACAATCATAACACAGCCTGTTGCACAAAAGTGTCCTTGTGTTTTTAAAAGTAATTATTTTGTTTTCCATGAGCAAAAGAAAGAAACAAAGAAAGAATTCTCTTCCCTCAAGGAGGTTAGTTTTATTACTTCAGTCATAAAAAAGGCACTTAGTGGTGGACCATTATTTAGCATCCAAGTTTTCAGTTTTGTTCCAGCTCATGCAGAGTAGTTGTAGCTTTTCTTCTGTGTTTACAGGAATAACCTAAATATTTAAAGACAAATTAAATAGTTTGATAGAAACTATTATGTTTCTTTATACAAATATGTTCCAATAGTGTTTAAATGTTGAGTCCTACAATATTAATGCAGAAGTGTATCTTGTTAAGGTTTGCAATTCCCAGTGCTCGTTACCACAGGTCCTACGTTTGGAAAGCATGAAATTAGATTTCACTTTCCAAGTCAGAATAAGTGTCTAGAATTAAGTATCAAAATCTGAGTTTTTATTCTGTTTTCTAGAAAAATCAACTTTTCTGGAAAAAAAAGTTGGTTTTTTTTACAGATATTGTCTTTAAAAGATGTCCTTTATCAACAAAATTGTATAGCTTTGAGCCATTGAATGAAATTCACAAACAAATGAATCTTAATTGAGCTGTAAAAAAGGCAGCCTCATCTCTTTTTTTGGCCCGTAGACTCTGTTAGACCAGAGTTTTTAACTGGACTGGTAGTTCTTAAACTGGATGCTCTTTAGGTGCCCAAAGATGCATTAGCTATTTTGGGGAGAGCTTTTACAAAGAATAAATATATCATATATCACAAGCTGTTATTTAAAGAATCTGCATTTAATAAAAGATAATTCTAAGTTTGACAATAGATTTCACATATTTCAAAATAAAGTTGATCTAAGATATTCTAGAAGACTTTAAATAATCTGAAAACATTATGTTGTTTCATGGATCCTGGAATTTATAGATAATATGCAGGTGTGGATTTTGGCATGTGTAAAGGAAAATGATTATTTGTTGGCGTTTAATACAGCTAATATACGACATGTGTAATAGTTATATACAATACTCTTATTTGGAACAGGTCTCGTCTGAGATGCGGTAAGCAGACAGAGCAGGGCCCTTTTTTCCTCCCCCTTTTGACAGACACAGCAATAAAATTTACAATTCCGATAGAGCAGAAGAGACTTCTTGGCGCCAGGGATCTTCCGTATCAGGCAGAGATGACCACGGGGTAGTCCGCCCTTTGCTTAGATAAAAAACAGACACCTTTGCTATAAATCAGGAAGTCCCAACTTTCTTTGGGGGCCTGAGGGAGTTCTAATTGGTCGAAGAGCAGAACGCCTTCTTTGCATATATTAAATAGGGAAACACCCTTTTAGTTTATAATTTCAGGTCCGTACCCGAGAGTTCTGAGTTTTTTCATCTTTTCTCCACGTGGGCGCCTTTGTCTGTCTCTGTGTTCGTTTGTCTTCCCTTGTGTGTCTTATTTTGTGATATAATGCATATCTCTGTTCCTCTGCAGCTTTGTTGTCGATTGCTTTGTATGAGATTAAACTCTGTGATCTGTGACGTCAACACGTTTTGTTGTTGTTTCGTTTTAGCAGCACGCGGTTGCAGGACGCTCACGGAGAACGCCGCTCGAAGATCCCGGGCAAAATTAAAAGAGGAAGCAGGAGCCAAACGTTTTGTCCAAAGCTAGCATTAAATTGATCCTCTTTTTTAATACATGGAAAATTTT
Organism: Xiphophorus maculatus; assembly: GCF_002775205.1. NCBI lineage: Eukaryota > Metazoa > Chordata > Actinopteri > Cyprinodontiformes > Poeciliidae > Xiphophorus > Xiphophorus maculatus. Next base: position 17,696,429 of record NC_036445.1, read on the forward strand.
TTTTGTTTCCAGTGTTGCACTAACACAGAATAAAATATGAATAGTTAACCAGCATGAGTATGTTAAGTAAATCTGCAACATTTTGCCATACAGACTGATTTTTATTAGTGTCTTTTCTTTTTTTGCATGCTGATATAAAAAGAGCATAGCGTATGAACAAATGAATTCGTAATAAAGTTATATTTAGATCCAATTAATCAAACTTAGTATAATTATTAACATTTTATCTAATACAGCACCCTAAGCAGTTTGATTAATAAGTAATCATATTTGTGAAGATTTAGAGAACAAACTGTAGGATGCAGTGTACTATGAGCTGCCTTGTTCCTGAGAAAGTTGACAGCTTAAAGACAATATTCCTACATGGAATGTTACTATAATCTTTTTAAGCATTTAGCCTTGTAGATAAGTCTTGATTTTGTTCTGTGAATGAAAAATGAACACCATCCATCCATCTTCTAACACCCTTGTCCCTAGTTGGGCCGGGAGGGGTGCTGGTGCCTATCTCCAGCTAACGTTCTAGGCGAGAGGCGGAGTTCACCCTGGACACGTCGCCAGTCTGTCGCATTGCAACACAGAGACAGACAGGACAAACAACCATGCACACACACACACACACACACACACCTAGGAGAATTTAGAGAGACCAATCAACCTAACAGTCATGTTTTTGGACTGTGGGAGGAAGCCGGAGTACCCGGAGAGAACCCACGCGTGCACAAGGAGAACAAGCAAACTCCATGCAGAAAAACCCCGGGCCGGAAATCATACCCAGGACCTTCTTGCTGCAAGGCAACAGTGCTACCAACTGTGCAGCTGAAAAACATTAAAATTAACACAATCAACATATATAATTTTTGTGTCCTGTGTGAGCTTAGAATATGAGTTTGAAGTTTTCTCCGTATGTTTTCTAGACATTCTAGAAAAGTCTGAAACCAGATTTTCCAGGTCTGGTTAAGTGTGGAACAAGAAAATAAGAGTATGAAAAATGTTTCCATTGCCAAAATGAATTTCCGATCCCAAGTATTACTGAAATAATTAAAACCAATTTAGAAGATGGTTTCCCATAGACTAAAGCAGCATAATCAAGTTGGATGTTTAATCAAATGTCTCCTTCACTCTACAGGACTGGACATATCATGACATCTGGTCATTCTTGAGGACGTTACACGTGCCCTACTGTATCCTGTATGATAAAGGGTAGAGATATCTCTTATTTCTTCTTGGTTTTTCAGGTTTGAGCAACATTTCCGAGTTATTTTTTTTCTTCCCCCATAACTTGTTTTTGTCCATCTGCAGGTATACATCACTCGGCAGTATGGACAACTCCTACCGAAACAAAGCCCTCCAGGTGGTGGACGAGAGGGGGGTGACGCGCTACAAGCCAGCCTACCTCCTGGAGAATGAAGAAGAGGAACGAAACTCCCGTGCCTGAAATCGTCCCTGTTCTTAGTTGTTTTATTACTGTAATTATTCAGATGTCTGATTAACATTCACAATATTCTCATATACAGCATTTTGGATTTTATGACTATTAGAAAACTCCACACAATGTTTATGTGACTGAACAGAAAGTGTGTAATACATTAATGTGTTTTTGAAGCTGCTGAATAAAACATCAGTTCATGTGTCTTTTTGGCCTTTGTCATATTTCACACAGATCTGCAGGATATCCAGAGCACCCCAGCAGGGTGTTTTATTCATTGATCCATTTGTCTTGTTTCTAAATCAAATAATCTGCTCAGACAGACAGCTGTTATCGGAGTGCATTTGTGAATAATGTGAAAAGGTGAGGAAAATCAGGTTTTAAGACACTGTGTGTGCAGCAGCATGGACACAGAGCTGAAGGTCACCCAGCAGGCTCATAATAATCTATGTTTTATATCCAGAGACGGGCCAGCTGCTGCGTGTTTAACCGAGCGTCCCTCCGGGATGCCCCCACTCCCTCCTCACATGTTGTAGTTCTTCAGGCGGACCTCACGGGCGCGTTGTTCTCACGTTTTCCAATTTAGCCAGCCGTGATTACAATAAATTACCTTCTCTGTTTCCAGACATGATTGAATCCAGGCTCATCGATCCACTCTCTCTCTCTGCTCCGCCTGGAGATTAGTCAACGCGGCGCAGCGACGATCGATACCGGCCGATCTAATAAAGCGGGTCGCTTACGAGGCCACCGCGGGGCTGCACACACTGTTACACCGGCAATTACCACTTTTAGGTCGGTCCTTCTCTCTCTTTCCCCCTATAACCCTTCTGACTTTCTGTCCTGGCTTCACGGACCTGCTTGATTTATTAATAATAACAGTAATATAAGAGGCAATAAACAGGGGCTTCATAATCACAGCACAAATGTCATGGGGTGGCTTGTGGTGGTGCGACAAACACGCCGGGACATTGCCTGAAATGATTCGTGTGGCTGAAAAATGATGTAGTATTAGACTTCCAGTGTGTTTGTTACAACCAAACTTGGTTACAGTGTAGAAATTAACAATGTGAGTACATTTACTGGAATTAAATTGGTTGTGCCTCTACCAGCTGGCACATCTAGTTACTGTTTTTACCCATTCTTCTTAAAATAGCTCAAGTTCATTCAGGTAGGATGGAAAACCTCTGTGAGCATCAATGGTTCTCGACTGGATTTTGGTCTCTACTTTGACTAGGTCATTTCAATTGAACACATAAATGCCTTGGTCTAAATCACAATTCAGCAACCTTCACAAAGAGCAAATTTTTTGTGCCCACTTTAGCTTTTTTAAAACATTCCAAGTAAGAAACCACTGAACTTGTTCATAAAGTGTGTTAAATTTTATTTGATGGAGTGTACAATATAAAGTCGAGGTCAGAGGTCAGAGTTAAAGCTGTGGAGTATCTATATAAATAGATACTACTGATATTGTGAAAATGCTATGCAAATATAGAAAAATAGTTTATTACCTCTAGATTAAGAAAAAACCTGGACTCATTTATAGATTAATATATTTCTATTTGTATTCTTATTTTTTATACTTCATATTTAGTCATATTTAAATTACTTAAAATTTCACCCTTATGTGTGTAGATATTTTTTATAAATTTGATGTTGCTTTTGGCTATATTTGTATTTACTAATACTTAAGTAGTAGCTTGTCAGCAAACATGCCATTTCCACCTTGGGGACTAATAAAGTCTATTATATGTTATTCTAAGAAAAAATCTTACCCCCAGCATGATGCTGCTTCCACTCTATGTGGGAATGAAACAGGATGATAAACTGGACAAGGCCACATACAATCGTTTTGTCAATATATTTTCTTACCTGAGCTGTGGATCTGTGCACCTCCTCTGGCATTATGAATGACATTTGCAATTTGTACTTAACCCCTTCCATTTTCACTGGACTTAATAGTTCTCTGTGAGATGTTCAGAGTTTGGTATCTGGTTGTATCACCTAACCCTGCTTGAAATCTCTCCACAGCTTTAACTCTGACCTCTGACCTCGACCGTGTCCGTTAGGGTGCATTCACACCAGCCTAGAATTAGTCTTGAATCAGACTCAAGACTGTAAGTCAGATTCGTTTGAGAGGTGAGAATACAAATTTGAATTTCAAAACAGACTAAAAATGTGAACTCTGATCCGTCTAATAACCTAAGTCTCGATCCGGTTGAATTGAACTCTTGCACAGTTGAAAACATTTCTGAATGCAACCTGACTAGAGACTGTTCCAAAAGCAGGAAATGGACTACAGAGCAGGGTATTCTGGGTCAATGCAAACATAATAAATGCGTGTTTCCACCATTAGCGAAAAAAAAAATGGCTCGTGGTCTGACGTGGAGGAAAGAGAAGGTAAAGGCCCCTCATACAAATATGGTCAGAAGAAAATATATCGCAGCTACTTGTAACCACTCACAAAAACAACAAGGTTTTTAAACTAATTAGTGTGAAAATGGAGGCATTGGGATTCCCTCGTACAGTTGCACAGTGTCAATTGTACAGTTGCACAGAAGTCTTTTTACCTCGGTAAAAAGACTTCGCCATCAATACATCAAAATACGTGACATGCTAAAGACAAGTGGAAATTCAGGAGATGTGAAGGACAAGCTTCTTTGGTATGATGCTGCTAGATGCTATTCTTGGCACTTGACCCAAGAGCAGTCCGCAACATGTTGTGGAGTCCTACCAAAGCCTCCACCGCCATCCACACCGGCTCCACAGAGAATCAAAACTCTGACAGAAGTGGTGAGTGGGTGACTATGTAATAATGCTTGCTCCATTTTTGTTTACATTTACAGAACAAGTACTTGCGCTTTATGTCTTCTTCAGAGGTTTTTGTGTCGATTCCTTCAGCAGTTTTTGGTGCAGTGCCACCACAGGTGCTGCACCAAACCTGTTCCCCTGCAGTAGGGGAACAGGTTTTTCAGTTAGCCTGTGTCGTTTGACACAGTGTATTGTGAATGCGAACTACAGTTCTGAAAATGTGACGAATGTTGCAATCTTGGCCCCCAATTGAACAGAGTCTGCCAGACTATCAGGTGTGAAAATACTCATAGTCTCCATGATGTTGACTTCTTTTCCTTTCACTCCATAATTCTGTATGTTTTAGATCATGATTTCTACATAAAAGATGATGTCAGCTATTTTACAATATGGAAGACTTCCTTCATTGAAAAGATTCATTTGAACATGTTTCCATTAGCTTGTATTCTTTAATTAGCCTCTCTAGTTTTAGGACCACGTTTCCATTAGGGGCTGTTCACTTCTTCCCCTTTTCCATTATTACACTTTTCTGACCTCTTTTGTGAGCTTGTTGCTGCTGCATGAGACTCTAAAACAGTGGACTCTGCAGTGTGGCCCAGCTCCATTTAAATAAAGAGGTGATTTCTGCTTCATTACTGCCACCTGGCACGTAATTGGCTGATTTAGCAGATGGCATAAAATTTCCACAGAAAGACATTTCTGGAATATGAGAGCATGCCTGGTGGGTTCTGATACCTGAATGGATTGCTTTACCTGTGAAAGCTCAAACAAGTGAAGTGATGTTTGATAATTATGGAAACTGAAAATTCATCTGGTCATTACTATCAGAAAACTGTGCTTATTCTTTTACTTAAAATCAGATGCAGTTTGCATGACTGAGTACTAGAATAACATACAAGGAGAACAACATATTTGTTTAGTTTTTGTCAGAATTGATTAATCTGAAATATGCTCTTTCTCTGTTGTGCTTGCACGACCTTCCACTCTGCAGCCTCTCTTCTCTTCCTCCCAGCAGTCGACTGTGGTCATTTCCCGTCCGTCACCAGTTTGTCATCAGACATCCTCCTTCATTAGAGAAAATCAAAATTCACCTGAGAACAAATCACTGGAGTAGGACATAAACAAGCGAATAGGGAGTGTGCTTAAGCGATAATGAGAACCGGTTCGACCAATTTGCATGTAATGACATTGTGCAGCAGAGTAATGCAGAGATGTTTTGTAGGGTAAATATCAGAGAGAACCAGCGCTACGTTGTCAAATCGAAAAGTCCATAAAAAGCATAAATTTGAATGTAATCATGTGCAAAAATGTTTTGAATAATCCAAAAAAAATATTCAAAAGAACATTAAGTTGATTTCATGATGTGTAGAAGATCAGATTGGCACAACTTATTTAAAGTATTTCAGGTCTAATCTTAAGTACAGCAAACTAATGATGGGAGAATTTGAGTTTTTAAGCAAAATCTCATGTTACACAAATCAGTAAAGAAAGGGTATTAATGCACTAAGCACCTTCATGCAGGACCTTGGATACAAAATTACAAAATTAATTTTGATAACATGAGATTTCACATAAAATTAAGTCATTGCAAAAAAATATTTTTCGTGACAATAAGCTGCAGATTATATCTTATGTTTAGTCAGTGATGTATCTGTGTCAGATAAAGCAGCAGTACAGTCTTCTTGCTTGAGATATTCAGCTGTGCAAATCATTAACAACCCATCAAAGGCCACAAATGTTTCTGTTTAACATTTTAACAAGCATTAAGCAATGATGGAACAACTATTATCTACATCTCAATATGGACCCAACAGAAACTTCAGTTGTTGCGCTGGATAGTGACATCTTTGCCTTTAAAAGGCAACTGGGTGATTCAAGATTCAGGCAAAGATTCCATCACATACAGGTGCATTTTTGATGAACATTTGTCTGTGGAAAATCACTGGAAGCAGTTAGTAGCAAACTGCTATTTTCAAATAAGAAACATCCCCCACTCGGATAAGTGACATCAACAAGTAAACTTGAGATGACAGCTAACGCTTTTTAGTAATCTGTTCACATGTGACAACTACAAGTTTTCTGTAGGCTTTGTCCATTGGCTACAAAATTCCTGAAACACAGGAACAGTGGTTAATATTGGTTTTCCCATCAGCTCTGAGCAGCGTCCCTGTCCTGATGCATTAAAGAACTCCCACAGCATGATTCTGCCGTCACCATGTTATGTCAGCCACCCATATTGTTTTGGAAGTAGGTTAAAAAGTTCAAATTTGACCAGAGCACATTTTTCCACATCTCTGCACCTCTACATTAGTGATTCTCAACTCTGTTCATTCATACTTAGATGTGTCTTTACTCCAGCACACCTGAATCAAATGATTGCATTACCTCCTTATCAAGTGGTACAGAAACCGAACTATTATCCATTTATTTAGGTCAGGTGGTTGTTTCCTGTTTACTTTTTTTTTTTTTTTTACTCTTTCTGCAGATCTAGAGGCAGTCGTCCTGGGTGTTGACTTATGTTTTCTTTATGCTTCTTCCCATCTCCTTCTTCCCCTCTAACAATTTTCCCCTCTTTTCTCCCTTTCTTTTCTCCTTTCTTATTTCTCTCTGTGTCCAGTACATTTGAAATAAACCCAAAGCAATTTCTAATAGTTTCAATATATCAAGTGAAGCATCATGGCTTATGCCATGATGCTCTGCTTGTGAAAGTAAACCTGCTGGGCCTCACCTTGACACTCAGACAGCAGTTCTGAGTACCACACTGTCTGACAGGACGCTTAAAAAAATGTCAGGTGGGTCACAGAAGGAAAACACCAAAAACAAGCAGGACAGTGGGCCTTAAGGATCAGGGCTGAAAATACCTTCTTTACGTGACTTCTAACGATATTATTTTAGCTATTCTTTCACAAAGGTCATATGGAATATGACCTTTGTGAAAGAAAGACTTTCATGGGTCTCCATGAAAGTCTTTTGAAAAAGAAAAAGTACAGATATTGTACAGTACAGATAAGTACCTCTATCCACAGTAAAGGGAACAACAAAAACAAAACAAAAAACATGATTCTTTATTTTTGTACTTATAAAGACTCAAAACAGTTTAATATCCCCTTTTTATATATGTATAAAAAAGAAGAGCAAATAAATATTTTTCTAAAATTCTGATGGTCTAGAAGGAAAAGCTGGAACACAATGGAATAAAAATATCATTTTTTGATCTAATTGGTTCTCCGAAGATGGGCTTTAGGTCGGCAGGTGGACGTGTGGTAAAAGCAGCCACTTAAGGTGCTGTGAGGACAAAGAGCTAATCTTGCTGCAGTCTCTGTAAACCTCAGACTTTCTCTCTATATTCCTCCCAGGCGGGACTGACTTTTATAAAAGACTCCACAGAGCTAACAGCTCCTGTGATATGGACACAGCATGACTTAAAATTGCACTTGGCGTGACTTTGTGCCAAAAACATGCGACGAGCTTTGATATCAGAGCGAACTATCCATCAGATGCCGCTGACTGTGAAGCTTTTCTCTGAAGGAATGTGTCCTTAATCCAATTCCTCGGGAGCTTCTGCGGTGTAAAACGAGACTTGAAGCACCATGAGACAGCAATTCAGGCGATGTCCCAGGAGTGATGCTTAACACCGAGGATGAAAAGACGCCGCGTTGTCAGAAAGCATCAGGAGAAAAGGGAGACCTTTGAGTCTATGCAAATTAGCAACCCATCTGCATGTAAAGCCAACAGACCAGAACACGGGAAATAGGATGTTCACTATCAAAGTTTTGCACATTAAAAGTGGATAAAAGTGAGAGAGAGAGAAAGAAAAGGGGAAGGATTGGGAGGAGGGGATGTAAGGAACAGAGGCAGCTTTGCTTTCTGCAATGTGAAGTGTGACTGACTTGGCTCATTTGTGCCAGGTTTTGGTGCGTTCAAATAAAAGCCTCGGCTCATAATCCTGAGTTTGTCACAGCTCTCGGGCCAGTACACAAACGCAGGACCCCCTGCTCATATCCACACACACACACCCCCACACACGCCCACACCCCTACGGGATGCATTCAGAAATGCCTTTCATTCTGCAGACGAACTTCGGTGCAAAGGGCCAGGGTCTGTGAAGCTTCAGCCTGCGTGCTGCAAACCTGATGAGAAAAATATCGGCTCTGCTCAAGTCAGCTGGAGCACATTTGCACTCAACAAGCATAACTTAAACATGGGGTGGAGTGTCAGAAGGATCAAAGATGCCTTACACCACAAAGTCTTGCCACTGTCTGCTGAATCCTGATTTTTTTTTTTTTTTTTTTAGATTAAAACTGGATTTTTAACACTCTGTAAAACCTTCCATTCATTTATACACCAATTTAGAACACCATTAAAATTATTCCATGTCTGGAAAGAAAATAATACTTCTATCTGTTTACCTGGAGATGATAGGCCTATCTTGTTCTTCTATTAGTAGAAAAATGACTGTGACCAGGCAGCTCGCTGCACATATTGAGAAAATAATGGATGTGAACAAGAAAAAACTTGATTGTCTTTGAAACAACGTCAAGATATCAATCCGAAAAACTCAAACAGAAGCAATTATACAACTTATAATTTCAGTACATTTAGTGTGTAAATTAGACCCCACGTTAAGAAATGATTGTAAAAAATCGCATTAACTGAATGTAACTGAAATATTTCAGTCATCTCTACTTTAATTTTCTAAGCTGATTATTCTCTAGAGACATTTTCCTAGTACTGTGAAAAAGTTCTTGCCCCCTCGTAGATGCAGTTGCTAACAACAGCAGTCAAGTGTTTGCAAAAATTGCCTATGAGCCTTTTATATTGCAGTAGAAACATTTTATACCAATTTTCTTTGCAGAATTGTTTTAATTCTGCGACATTTGAGAACTTTTGAGCATAAAGAGCTCCTATAAAGTCATGCTGCAGCATCGCAACCTCATTTAAGTGCAGAGTTTGACAAGACCCATTCCTTAACCTTAATTTTGTTTTTTGATTTTTTTTTTTCTTTTTTTAACCCTTCAGGTGGAAACCAGATGATGTGCTTTGGGATCATTTTCCTGCTATATATCTGTGTGCTGGCATTTAAGGTCATAACCTAATTGACAGATATTCTCCTGCATGACCTTCTGCTATAAAGCAGGATTCACGATTCCATTAACTATAGCAAGCTATCCAAGTTCTGCAATGGTAAAACAGTAACACACACTACCAATATACAAATATAAAAATAATTTCTTATAAATGTATTTTAAGCAAAACACTCCTGCTTCACATCAGTTAAAAGATTGCTAAAAAAAAAAGCTATATTAAGAAACTGGAAGTTGTTTAAAACCTTTGTGCAATAAAAACTTCCAAATAGTTTCTTATTTGTGATAATTTGTTTACTACAGTAAAAAAAAATATATCATAAAAAATCATCTGCAGCTTTCTACAAGTTTATTAAAATTTTAAGTTTTGAAAATCTGATTTTTTAAACAAAACATTAATTTGTAAACACCTATCTCTCCATTTATTTGCACAGCAGAACAGAAATACTAAAGATATTGCAACTTGACATTCTGTGAAGTCTAGGCAGCAACAGTTTGTGCATTTATGGCACCCAGGGAATGCCCCTCTTTCTCCTGCCACCAAGCCATTCAAAATACAGGAAGCAAAATGAGATTCTGGGGCAAAATAAAAATGCAGTGCAGTTCTGCGCAAAGCATCTAACCTACAGTCTCTTAATTTTGAGCATCAAACAGGGGGGCTCCAATTCTCCCTTGGTCATCATAAAAATAACAGAAAACAGATGAGGTACATTTTTTTTATCTGTTGCTTTTGCATCCCTTCTTTATAATGCTGCCCTGGGGAATTTACCTTTTGATCCATAGCAAAAATCTCCACGGCTTATATTCAAGCTGAAAGTGGCCTAAACACAGAGAGAAAAGTGAGATAATTGTTACAATAACAATCAGGGCTCCCTGGTAATTGTGTGCTTTTCTCAAGATGAGTGTCAGTCTGATCTTACAAATGAGGACAGGGGTCAAACCCAGTGTGATTAAGGTCAAGTTCCCTTTATTATACTTCAACAACAATTTTCTGTCTCACTGGGCATGATGTAATCCGTTTAATGGATATAAGTGTCAGATTCCTCTGTGAATAGACTACACAAATCTAAATTTAATGCTTTCCTGCTGACATTTTGAATCTTTGATTACAAAAGCGAAATAATTGGTTTCAATAGTGTTTTTAATTAGCTGGTGCCTTCAGCATAACGATTTAATAATCACATCCCTGCAACTTTGTTCTGTGTTTTTATATCTGTAAACTGATATAACAAGTTGACGTTGTAAAAGTTGTCATACCCCTTGAACTTTATTCACATCTTGTCCCATTTTAGAGCAAACTTTTACAGGAACTACAGGTCCAAATATTTTTGTGTATGTTTCATTTGTTCTTTTTTGCATTTTCACAGATTCAATATAGACCTGGGCGTTGACTAGGTCATTCTAACACGAGTTTTTGGTCTAAATTATTCCATTGCACCTTTGGCTGTTCGGCTTCAGCCTCTTGTCTTTCACAGTCTCTCTTTCAGAATTGTCCTGTTTAGCATCATCCATTCTCTGTCCCTGCTGAGAGAAAAATATCTCCAAAACATGATGCTACCACCACCATATTTCACAGTCACAATGCTGTGCTCAGAGTGTTAGGCTTCCATCACACATAGTGTTTAGTAAAATTTTGAACCAGAGAGCATATGCTCAAAAATTTTGATTTTATGACTGCTGCCATTTTAGCTTTATGTACTCAGGTATGAGAAAACAACTCCCAAAAACCTTTCTGTTATTTATAGATGCGTTTTTATACCCCCGTCTATGCATTTCACTTCAGGTTTGGAGTCTTTTTATGAGAGCTAAGCAGTGGTTAGCACATTTTTAAAAAGTATGGTTTCCGATGCAACAATATATTCATGTCTTCTAAATATTTTCATGGTTTCTTCTGCATAGATTTTACTAAAAAGTTTAGAGTTTCACTCTGACCTCCACATTCCTCTTTCAAACCTTTTCTCATGAAGACATGTCAGGCAGTGGGAAAAGTTAGTCAGAAGCACCGTGATATCTATTTTTAGCAGCCCTTCCTTCACTTTGTAGACATGAATTAGTTTAATTTTCACATCCCCTGTCATTTTCTCAACCATTTTTCCCCCGACCTGCCTTACAAGCTTTAATGAGTTACTTAGGGATACCTATAGGCTGCATGAGAGTTTGAAGTCTGGTAGGTTTGAAGATGCCAAAAGATTTTAACATGAACAGACCCACTGGAGCACAAAATGGGGTGCCAACTCTGACTTAGAAATAGCAAAAGTTTATTATAAAAGAGGTCATCTAATAAAAATAAAATCCAAAAGAGATGGAATATGATAAATATGGTGTGTGACAAGCCATCTATAAACTAAAAGCAAATATTTGCAGCTGAAATAAACTCAAGTTAGTTGGTCAAAATTAGCCAAAGTCTAACATCAATGGATGACCCAAATATCCACCCAAGAAGAAGGTAGTGATAGAAAAGTCTCCAGCTCAAAATTGAGTTCATGATGCAAAAATGTATTTGTAAATTTGCTCAGAGAAATGGTGAATGTCAGGAGAAAGGGGGTTATAGAGCAGAAGGCTAGAAATCTAAAAGATTAGCACCCTCTTTAGCTAAATGTGCTCAAAGATGAGCCCAGTCTGACTGCAACTCATCACAGAGGTAAATGACTGCTTGTGACAAAAATTCAAATTCTGTTGATGTTGAGGCAGAAGTAATTTGTTCTCCAATTCAAAGTGCTGTTGTGCTGATGCAGATGAACTTAATAAGGCCTGCTTTGTTTACATAAAACATATTGACAGTGAATGGAAGCAGCTGTAAGTCTAATTTTTAAAATTACAGTGGCTTCATTCCTGACATGAATTCATTTTCAAGTTTGCAGCAATCTTTGATCAGAATTTTTCATATGAACAAAATGAAACAAAATAAACAAAAGGGGAAAAAAACGTATTTGCAGCACAGTGATGTTGTCAGCCATTCATGTAACTATGTATAAGAAGTAGCATGGTGTAATTATTAGTCAGCGCTGATGGTCATAATGATACTTTCATTCTATAGCTAATAGAATAAAAATGGAGAAAATTTGAAAAACATCACAGCTGAACTTTTTTTTGTTTTGCCTCAGAATTTGCATTGTCACACTTTTACTCTCTTCTGCATGATATTACAAAGTACTGAGACCATACACTCAGAAATTGCACAAGATGTGACATTTCTGTGATTTCGGAGATTTGTAATCTCTGAACCTAGCATTGAAAATTTGCATGATAATAAGGAATTCACAGCTAAGTCTATACATCTCAATGCTCCATGCAGACTCTAGCAGTAATAAATCTCTTCCTCCGGACAGTGTCTACATTTCCAACCTTAAGAAATAAGCTCTACGTCCCGAGAGATGAACTACAGAGCAGTAACACCAAGAACGGGACATTTTAAACTGTGATCCGTCTCCACTTCCTGATGCAAAATGTGATTTCGTTTGGAAACCTGCAGATGAAAGCAGGGATGACGACTGAAGACGCTCACGGACTGGTGAACTGGAGAGACTGGTGGAGCTTAAGTTTTAACATCTTCTCTAACTGGTTCCACCCATAAGTAATTTTTCTGACCACATCATGCTGAAACCTTTGAAAAGACTACAGTATTTGTTAAGAAATGGGGGAATAGTAACTTTAGAAAGTTCTCTAAAATTAGAACATCAGTCTGGCAGAAGCATAAGGTTCAACTACTAAACTTCCTCCATGACTGTAAAGTTATATAATTTATTTGCTTACAACACTTTATTCTTTTGTTTAATCCTGGATGTACTACACAGATTTTTGTGACAAATAAACTGGTACATATTACCCACAACAAACACAAGTTGCTGAACTTCATTAGTTTCAAAAAGCTGGACATTGTTTAATGCCATTTCCTAAGCAGATGGGAAAATATTTAACCTCAAATGATTTTGTAGTAGGTCATCCAAACTGGACTTTTTCACTGCTCTCACATTTGCTGTATGCATCTGCATAAACGTTTATGAATAGTGGGTTGACGTATTTGAGACTTTGTTGATCAGTGATCCATTACGATTAATGTTTCATGTAAAACACGGTTTGCAAAACCTCATAAACTGTCAGAGAAGCTGTCTTTTGCAAAGTGGAAAAATTAAAAAGATGAGAAACCACCTTTCCATCAGGGGTTTACTCTGTCTGAATATGTGTTATAGGTTTATTTGTGCTGCATGTGTTCCTAAAGAAACTGATGCAAATATAAAGCAGATCAAGTAAACCGCCATAAACCTGTATGCAAATCATCAAACTGAATTCGAAGGCTTTTATAATAATGTTTGCAAGAACCACTGACTTTTTTTGAGATTGGAGCTGATCCAAGACGATAAAACAGTCCCACTCTAATAAGCTGTTAGCTTAAGCCTCTGGGTAAATACTGTTTTTTAAATAAAAATTAAAGCTCTTCATGCCACTTAGAATTTTAAATGTAGGAATAAATCAAGTAAATATACCTGATTAAATAAAGATTGTTTTCAACTGTGAAGTTTTGTATGTAGTTGGAAAATAAACACTGAAATGAAATATAACTGCAAAGAAAACCAGCCAATTTCTATTGATAGTTGTTTTTTGCATGTAATTGACACCAAAAAAGCTAGGAAAAAAAAACAGCCCAAGTATCAAAACATAATCTGCTGGTTTGGCTCCAGACAGAGTAATTACAAGGTAGTTTGTGGACAACTATAGATGGAATGTGGAAGAAGTTTTTATTTTACTCAGATGCACAGCAAAAACCTAAATTTGTCATTGCAGAAAAACCTTTACGATTCCTGTAATCCCAGTAAAACCTCAGAGGAAACTTTGACCCAGGATTTTTATGATACTCTAAGTTTATCTAATATGGCAGCCTGTGTGTGTAATTATGAAGCGTATGCTTGAGACTTCCAACTCTGGTATATTATGCATAGCAAACTTTACATACCCAGAGAAAAATGGCAGATCCAAAACTTGTGACACAACCGATCCCGCGATTCCTGTCTGTGGCGAAGGACAAAAACAAAATCCTGCATCAAATGACTCGCGTAAAAAGATCTGCATGCTTCAGCTCAAAAAGAAGCACACTCAAAGTTGAACAGGGACATAAAGGAAAGTGGAGTACTGCTGCTGCCTTAAAAGTCCCCCGTCGTTATACAGCAATTTTAAAAGGACCCATCTATTCCTGCATGTTCACAATAGAAGAAGAATGAAAACATGGGCTTTAGACATTTATATGCGGAGGTCAGAACGAAAGCAGCTCTGCGACGGCACGCATCAACAGTGACAAACATGTCATCAGAAGAGATCATAAACCATGAAATAGGAGCATTAGCCCCATTATCCAGGAAATTGCCTCTGTGGCTTCACAAGACGTTCTACATTACAGCCTATATAAATGGAAATACACTTACAGCTTATTTGGATATACACTTCTATATTTAAGACACAAAGATCTTCTTTTGGAGGGTTATTATTGAACTTCAGTCCAGCGTTGTCAGAAAAATAACTTTAAGGTCGTCTTATTGGGAATAATGTTCTAGAGTCTATTAAAAGCAGGAGTCCACTGGGTATCCGGGTCTTATCAGTCTTTAGCCACCCATAGATAAAAATGCAGCTCAATATTCCACTGGGTTACTCACATTACAATGGCCTCCCACACCACAAGGTCATTTTAAGTCCCTGTAGTCCCCTTATCTTCATGCTGCTGTGTATAACATTTAATGTGTGTGTTCCGCAAATAAACTCATGTGTGTTTGTGTGCAAACTGTCACCGAGACCTGCAGCTGCGTCCAATAAATCGATGCATTTTAGACCCAAAGTAATAAAAATAAATAAATAACTGACCGAGCTTTTTGGAATGCAACCGTATTTTATTTGTTGTCCTGCCACAGAAAACGGCTCAGATTGCAGTTGGCTCTTCACAGAAGACGCTACGTCCTTCACTAAAATGTGAAAGCAGAAACGCAATAAAAAAAAAAAAAAAATCCATAAATCCTACCATTACATGACTGTAAAACTCACACTGTACAGAAGAGAAACCAAATCTTAAGAGAACCATTTTTTTGGGAAGTAAGCCTGACAAAAAAAGGAAAAGCTAATAACATTTTGACACCCAACTGTTTGAAAGACCTAAAAAATGTAAATGATGAGATTATTTCACCATAAAAAAAGAGAATAGTAAGTGCTAACAATTATATTTTTAAAGCAAGAAAACAATGTATGAAAATTTTTTACATTTTCTGACAGTAAGCCAATCCAATAATGTAGCAAGATGATTATGTAACGTTAAATTATATACTTAGCTCCTAAGGAAAAATAAAGAGCTCTGTTCTCACCAATTTCAATGTAAAAATATATTGGGGAGGCTAAGTTTATTTATTCATTCTTGCCAAACTTTTCAGCTGCGAATATAAATTCAATAATCAACTTAATAACTTGGTAAATTCAGTTTAGCACAGCATATAAAATAATATACAAGTAATTTGTAAGTATGAAAATCTGTTATTTTCTTTACATAAAAATCAAGTTTGTGTTATTTTTACGATTAACTTATACAGACTGATTGTTACTGTAGTAAACAACTGATTTAAATAGACCCAACACATTTTTATGTAATTTTACAAACTATCCACATGAAACCAAAAATCATGTGACGATAAAAATAAAATCATAAAGCTCAG
Source organism: Xiphophorus maculatus (assembly GCF_002775205.1). Classification (NCBI taxonomy): domain Eukaryota; kingdom Metazoa; phylum Chordata; class Actinopteri; order Cyprinodontiformes; family Poeciliidae; genus Xiphophorus; species Xiphophorus maculatus. The sequence goes on from NC_036445.1 coordinate 17,712,433, forward strand.
ATGTGCACACCGTTTATCTTTCTAACTCCAATCCGTTCACCCATAAATCCGTCGTTTTCTCAGGCGGTTCTGAAGCAGAAAGCAGGTTGTAAACCTAACGTAGAGCTGGTTGCCCAAATAGGAACAACTCCCATGTCCCGTAAAAACCAAAGTCCGGCATCCAGTCTCCTCTTGTATGTCCAGTCCAGTTCAACCAGTAAAAACCAGTTTGATCCCAGCAGGGGGCGCAGGAGCCCAGTCTCACTTTTCTACCAGAGTTGCCCTTTCCAGATTTAAAATGCCTTTCCTTTGAGATGGAAGTAGAGCAGATTTGTTTTTGCTGTGATTATAATGAGGCATTAATGTGCGAGGTTGAGTCCATGTCCAGAAAATTAGAGGAGAAACAGAAAACCTCCAACCTGAGCCAGTCCTTACACTAGTATGTTTATTTGGCCACTTTTTAAACTGGAGGCTTCCACTCAAAAGGAAGTAAACAACAGAAGAAGTAAAAAAAAAAAACCCAACAAGACACAAAAATAAAAATAAACTTCACAGGAGGACCTGATTCTTTCATTGTTCTTCTGGCTTCGAAGTGAGATAGGAGTCTTAAGATGGCTCCCGTATGGAGAACATTTTGTCTGAGTAGTTGCACAACAGGCAACAGGTAGAGCAAGAAAACAGGAAGAAATGCTTTGCTGCACTTCGGCGTCATTTCCCTGAGTCACTGTGGTCCGGAGAAACCATCGTCCTGCCTGGATTTTTAACCAGTCATTAATGTCGCTGGCTTAGTCTGGCAGAGATTGCACTTTGCCATTTGTTGTCAGCACAGTTTTATTCTTCCTTTAGATGTCAGAGACTGCACCCATGGAGCGCAGGCAGACACTGAGGACAGATGAGTCAGGTGATCAGCAGTAAGAGGATGGAGATGAAGAGCGGAAGAGAAGTGGTCCTCAGTGAGACAACACTGCTGCGAGGTTTTGTTCCTGGAACAGAGAAGAACATTTTGTATGAATATTTGTTTCTATAAGAAGTACAACCAAAAATGCTTGAATACGAGTTTCCTTCTTCTGAATCCATCTGGGGATTTAGAATCATGTATAGACTTTTTTGTTTTTTTGCCACAGGACATTATTATTCTTCATAAGTTTAAATTTGACACGAATTTAAAGCACAACATTGTTTTTGTGTTTTGGCTGGAAAATGTGATTGATTTAAACAGTCTGTTAACTATCTCACACTGGAGCTCCAGTCTGAGCTCCCATGTGACTGCACTCATTTGGGGCTCAGCAAGTAGATGACTAACAGTGACTTTCAAAGTGATTTGTACACCTTTATCTAAACCACATTTGTCATGTTACAACCATAAACCTCAGCATGCTTATTGAAACTTGCCAACATTGATATAGCGGATAATTAAAGTGGAGAGCATCCAGTCTTCCTAATGAATTCCCATTTGGATCTGGATATGCTGCTGGCAGGTGAATATCTGCAGCAGTCTCAAATCTTTTGCAGCCCCTTAAACGAGTTTTCTTCCTGGATTGTTCTGCATTTAGTTCTATCCATATTCCCATCACCGTTGACCACCTCCATTATCCCAGCTGAAGTGAAGCACCCCCACAGCACGATGACTGCACCATCTGAACAACATGTTTGTAACAGACCTGTGTCTGAATTGTGGTTCTACAAACAACTTATGAATTTCTTTCAACAACAGACTTATTCTTGCTGCGGCTCCTTGAAAGACAACATTTTAAAAGTGTGAAATAAATTGTTGATCTATAAACATATTCTGGGGCTTAAGTTGTAGATCTTTGTGGATTTGGGTTACCGTGGACCTCTCAACGGCTTTGGATGTCCCAAAAATCAAAATAAAATACACTGAAGTTTTTGATGCTAAAGTGATAAAATATTTTAAAGGCAGTGCAAATAACTCTGCAGAGAAGGGGTACAATTCAAGGACACTACGAAGGACACTAATGTTCAAAATAAACATTCAGTGATTACAAAATCATGCACAAATTTGACATGCAGGTTTTAGCTCGATACAGAAGAATATAGACATTCAGATATGTTACACTGATCCACAAGCTACAAAAAAACGTATCACAAGAATTTGCATCTCACCTTGTATTTGTTTTGAGCCCTCTGATGCTGTAATAAGCAAGAAGAGAAGAAAGATAGAGTTTAGATAAGTTGAGGCATGAAAACAAGATGCTGATTAGTCATTTTTGCATGTGTAACCTTCTCAATAAACGTGCTGCTTTGTGCAACAAAAAGAACAAGAAACAGACAAATGACCAGGGGAAGGTATTTACCATTACTCAAAGACCAATGCCATGAAAAATGGGTACTGACTGGCTGTGCAACCCTAAATATGTCCCCTATGCAAATTTTCTTAAAGGTCGTACAGAAAAAAAAAGAGCTTGGAAAGCATGGCAACAGGAAAAAGATAGTGTTATGTAAATTAGAATGACTAAGAATGATGGAGATTATACCGAGAGGGATACAGGAAACGGAAAAGGATGGAAAAATGCAAGAAAATTCAAAATGACAGCCGAAACCAAGAAGTGGACAGAAGATGAAAGGTAGAGCGGTGAAGACTCGAGTGAGAAAGTAAGGTGAAATAAGAAAAGAAGATTCGAAAGACTGAAACAAGGTCAGATGGGGAAAAGGGAGGGAAAGAATAAGACGGGATAAGGGGGCATTTGTGTCTGGGCGTCACTTTCTCAGCAGGTGGGTAGAGGGTACTGAAAGGAAATAATGGAGGGAGACGTGGAGGACTGCTATAATGGAGGAATAGGGAGCTGTTAAGAATGAAAATGGAAAAAAAAGACCAAAAAAATACTGGTAGCAAGGAAAAAAAAACATGAAGCAGAAAACTGCCTAATATTCCAAAGAGCAACGATGGACGGGTCAGAAGACACGGATAAGACGGCACAACTGATTCTTAAATCAATCTGTGGCCTTGAACTCATCTCTGACAACCCATAAGTCAAACCCAAACACATAACCGTGTACACACAAACACACTAAAAAAAACATAGCCTGGAAAATAAGGTGTGTATCAATGACCTCGGAGAACCAACCGCTGATCCATAAACCGATAAGCCTTCCTCAGCGCGTGGCTGAGGAAGGAACAACACGTGGCTCCGCCCGACATGAAACCAAATTACTCTCAAGTAGATATAACTAACAGCCATCGAGGGGTTAACGAAGCATTAAATTGAATGCTATGTCACAGCTTACTACTGAGCTTCTGCAAGTGTGCATTGAGGTGAGCAAGAGTATTTGTAAGGTGAAGCAAACTGTGCCAGAAAACAGTTACAATATAATTGTTAAAAAAACAACAACACACATCCGTCTATATGCAATTAACACCATGCTAAACACAGAAAAATTGTGAATATTTTAGATAGTCAACGTTGCACAATTTATCAATACAATTAGCAACATAGAAAAAAAACATTACATTAATAAAAAATATCTGCATTATTTGTATTCACCATCTACCACATGAAATTACGGGAAACATTTTTAATTTTAAATTTTTCAGCTGATGATGATGCGTCTTAAAAAAAAACAAAAAAGAAAAAAATTGCACAGTTTACAAATAGAATATAAGTGAGACACTCATAAACTGAAAGTCTGTATTTATACTGACACAAATACAATAACTGTGTAACACTTTCAATCAAGAAAAAAAAATCTTTGGAGAAATGCGTCTTCTGTCGACAATTTATCGGTGCCACTGATTAAATAAGACAATATAAAAATAAGTAAGAAAAAAGCCAAGTAATTGCTACATTTAATACAAAACTAAACAGACATACTCACAGTATCCCACAAACAATCTCTAGTAAAAACATTATAGCCATATCCAATAAGTTACATTTTACAGAAAGTACGTCTTAATCAATGTGATGTTTTAAGAACGAAGTAAAGAAAAACAAGGCAAACTAAACAGTTCCTAAATTAAAATACTGCAAAAAAGGTAAAAAAAGAGGTAAAAAATAAGTAATATGTTGAAAATGTTTAACTTATTAATTTTTTCTCTTTTTTTCTACTCAAAACATATCTCAAGCTCACAAATTCTAAACAATATTTGTAGAATTTTTAGAGAATTTATTTGGACTTTGATAATAATAATAAAAAAAAAACACTTAAAAAACAAAATTGAAGGTCGTATGTCTGGAAAATAGTGATACAAATAAAACCGGAACAGTTTTAGAATTTGCTGTGATTTAAAATTAAACAAATAATTTAAAACTTCTGAGTAACTTTACGTTTTTAATTAAATCGCTGTGAAATTAACGAGCGTTTCATTCGCCGTCGAGTCGAAAACATGAAAATTTGCCGTTTTCAGATGCCTTGTGTTTACTCGGCTGTGGGTGATATGCGTGTTTTGATCCGGCTTTAATCACATCATTTGCGCAAATAGCTGAACATCGACGGCTCTCGTTTCTGTGTTAACATCATCATCTTAGTCATGGCAAACTCTCACACAAAATGGAGTCCACGGGGGCGTGACTGCAGAATTAAAAAAAAAGCACGCTCTCCGCAGTGCAGTCTGAGGCATGCTGCATGCGTAACCGCACATGGACAGCCATGGCAAAGTGCGCATGTGCCTCAGCGAGTGTGTGTGTGTGGCGGCGTTTATGTGGGTGTATGCAGAATGCCCCACTGCAGAGACAATGTTCCACCATTCCACCTCTCCTCGTGCCGCCATTTTACACACATAGGTACTAGTGCTAACTAACGTAAATAAAATCGTTTTGCAAAAATCGTGGAAAAAAAAACAACAAAAACAGCAGGGAATTTCAGATGCGAATCGCTAAAAACGGTAAAAAAGTTAAAATTTGGGTCTTGAGGTTCAGTTTGAGTTTTGTCCACTGGGTTTCAGACGTACAAAGAGTGACTTGGATGAGAGCAGAGGGCGGTGAGGAGGGCAAGGATTCAAGAAATTAAAGAGAACCAACCGCCACCCCCCCCCCAGACCTCCCAAAAAAGGAAAAAAGAAAATCCCCGAAAAAGAATGCAAGGAAAATGGTGACGCTCTGCAAACTGAAATAAATGTAATGGACTGCTCACAGCGGGACAATGACTAGAAAAAAAAAAGGAAGTGAGACGAAGTGGGAAGGGGAATCAATTAGGGAGAGATGGAAGTTGGTCTGTAATGGTTTCTCACAGTGGGACGGCAGGGAAAGAGGAAGCAGGAGAGAGGCAGAGCAACTCGAGGAGCGAGAGAGATAAACACACCGAGAGGGGGTTTTAAGGAGAAGATGCAGAGTAAAAAGGTAAGTATGGAGTAGGAGGTGAAGCGAGTTTGAGGAAGATGCAATAGAAGGCTGTGGGGTATCCGAAATTTCACGACAACAATTCAGGGCTTCATTTTTATGATGCAACAAGAGCTTGAGAACCTATCAGACATTGTTTTTTGTTTTCCAAGCGCGATTGGTGATAGCGTTCCATTACAAAAAACAAACTCACTCCCATGTAAACATCAAGCAGTCGTGTTTCACGATATTTCAGAAAATTTTTTTTTAAAAACGGATCCGTCATCTGTATTACTGCTAAATTAAATACCAGAGAAATCGAGAAACAGTTTAGAACCCACTGACCTTGGAGCAATGACAACACACCTGATGGACTCTCTCATCGTCACCTCTGTCCTTTACACTAACTGCTAATTAATTTAAACCCCTCACGACAGGGTTATTCCCACGTGGAAATGCACACAAGCTGGTTTTCTGAAGAAGATGGAGAAAAAAAAAGTGAGGAAGGGAGGAGCACGGTTTGAAGTCTAGATAAGAGGCGTTTGCTGAAGGACAGGAGCTGCCATCACCGACGGCCACACAGGCGTCTAATGGCATGCCCTGCTGCCACGCTACCTGTCAGATAAAAGGGAACCAAGTCAGGAAGGAAGCTGGGAATAAGCGGGAGCTTTTACCACAGGGATACAACACAACAACAGCAAGTGGACAGACTGCAATACATCGCCTCCAACTCTCCTTCATCCCCGCTCTCATCCATCTACTTCACTTTCTTCTCGCCGGCCTCGTACACGTTTATCCCAACGAGGCTCGCCGCACAGCCGGCGCGCGACAGAGATGGAGCGAAGCGGGGGAAAGGGAAAAAGGGAGTTGGTGGAAAGCGGTATGGCGGATGCAGAGGTTCGACAAAGGGAAGGTGTAACGAGGAAGGTGGCAAGGCGGAGTCTGAGGGCACGGAGGAGGATGTCTGAAAGACTGCTACGGATGGGGCCTAGATTAGTTTTGCTCCAGTAGCGAAAGATCATAAAAAAACGAGGAAGGGAGGAGAGAGCTGAAGAGACAGAGAGAAGGGGGGGATTAGTGCCACTTCAAGAATGACAGAAGAGTGAAGAAAGAATGAAAGCGAGGAGGTTGGAGATGAAGAGGAGGTGGGTGGAAGGGAGGTGGGGAGTTAAAAGACAAGGAGACGCAGATCCTGAAATTTAGTCGGGATTAGTTTTGGTTAAGGAATAGGATGAGAAGCAGAAAGAAGAAAAAAGATGAGGCAAGGAAACAGAACACAGATGTGTGCATGTCTTTGTACGTAGAACTGGTTCTACTCTGAAGTCAAAGTGATTTTAGAACTGAAAATGCAATGCATGTGTGCATCCTGTGCCAAGAATGCAGAACTCGAGTGATTTCTACAATTTCTTTATTATTTTTGCCACAGATGAGCTGATTGGGGAATACAGTCAGAAGGTCAGGAATACATTAGCCTTTCCTCACAGAAGTGAGCTATCTGATGTAGTTGTAATTAATGGGAGCCAGATAATTAACAAACTTTAAAAAAAAAAAAAATCCATCAGATTTTACTCTGGTAATAAAGTAGCAAATTACCTCCCAACTGACGTCGCGCCTATGATGACATTTAGAAGTTTATCCGAGATTAAGGACATGGCGTGATCTCGTTTCTTGTCAAAGTGTGTTTCGCGAAGCGTCACGCAGTTGCTGTCTGTCTGTGTCTCTAGTGAAATAAGTTTAAGCCAAGACTCATAATTTGAAGAATTAAACAAAGCAGTTCTTGAGTTGCTGCCCTGTTGTGTTGATGAAGTCAGTCAGGAACAAAAGTTGTCAGGCTGCCCGATAATACACTTTTAAATCATTATCTGGCAGTATTCTGCTTCTTTTGTGAATAAAACAATTGGTGACAAAGTGACAGAAATGATACGACACAGTAAGCTCAATGAGACTAAATAGCTGCCAAGAACACAAAAGTTGCCATCTGGCACCCTGACAACATACAACGGCACTGAAAAAGTGTTCACTACTTTTCTTTTCTTTGTCAAGATTGCGTGCCACTAGTTGTCGTTATCCACATTATCCTGGCAAGAAAATGGCAGAGATGGAAAGTGGGAGGACATGCAGCGAAGGTCCCGGAGGTTTGGGACTGAACCTGGGGTAGCTGTGTCGAGAACTAATTGCCTCTGAATATGGGGCGCCTGCTGCACCACACCTTCACTACCTTTAAGAAATATATAGGAGCATTTTTGGTAAATGGTAGAAGAAGAAACTGTGCCAGACAAAATAAAAATTCCATATTAACAATTACAACACTGCAACAGACAAACCATGAGCTCCTACTGATGCTAAAATGACCGTCTGCTAGAAAGCTTTATATCCTTGCTAAACTAAATAGCCATTTCGTGAGAAAAATCAAAATCTAAAATACTTCTATAGTCATGGACATTTGTAGCCATGCTTTAAGCTTGGTAACTAATTTATAAAGCTGATTTTGAATTGCAAAGAAAGAAAGAAAATACATGTTCTTGTCCTGTCTGCTAATAAAGATGGGTAACACTTTATTTGAGAGGTTGTGAATAAGACTGTCATGACACCGTCATAAACATGACATAACACCTGTCATGAACATGAGTAAGTCTTCATGAATATTTATTACTGTTGTCATAAAGTGTTATTCGGTAAATCATGACACTTTTAATACAAAGTTGACATTATTCAAAATGTCTTTGTTATGACAACTTGACATTAACCAAGAAATCACGACTAGCTAATAGTTCGTCACTAATGAAGGTAAAGTTGGCGTCAGGCTGCCTGACAACAATCGGTTACAAAAGCAATGAAGAAGCCTCCAAAACTTGAGTCTGTCAGAAGTTGGGCTAAAAGAAAATGACAGAGAGAAGTAGATGAGACAAAGAAAGCACTGTGAGAGTACTGCGAGAGATTATCCAATAATTATGCTAAAGCTGCTGCACACTGATCAAACTTCTACCAGATAATTCTATGCTGGCCAGAGATTTTAGGAGATTTGTGAAAACAAAATTGCTACACTTTCTAAGCTTTGTTGGGCTTTAGGGCCACATTAGAATTAGACAAGCAAAAATACAAAATTTGGACTAATCAAATCCGAGCGAGATACTGATTACTTTCTTTGAAACGCAGGTTGAGATTAGCAAAACTTTTACTATAAAAATTAAATTGTTTACCCAAAATTATTGCTAAAATCTTTTCTGGTTCATCACATTCAATGTAAGATAAATTAATCATTTTTTCCAGTTTGTATCCAACTATATCTGAAAATAAGAAAGTTGGGATTTTACATTCTCACTAAAATTTAGGTAAAATTTCCTATTGTTCTCATAACCAGGATGTATTCTACATCCCTATTGGCATTAGCCAGAGCTTAATTATTGCAACTATCAATGGTAAAGTTGGCATTTGCCATTATTTGCTATCCCTATCAGGATTACCTACCGACATTGTTTAGCTACACATTAATCCTGTAAATTCAAAAAATTCAATAAAAAAAATGTTGGTGAACTTTGAATAAAGACAAGAGTAAATACCGCAACATACAATTAGTATATTGTATACTAATTAAAATATTTACTGCAAAGTGACACTGATAATCTTTATTTTACCTGTAAAAATAAATATTATTTTTATTTCCTGAAAAATATTGCTAAATTGTCAGCTTGTTCCAATCAGATCAATTTTGTGTTTGGTCTCATGAAGGGAGGTTTATTTTTTGTTCACAGTTTGCATTTTTTTCCCCCCCCATTTATTTAAACTGTATCAGTGTTTGTTAAACAACTTTCCAGCCAGTTTCACTGAAGAGAGAGAGAGAAAAAAGTGCGTTAGTTCAGTCTGGGACAGCACAACAAGCCCCCCTGCAGATAACGCAGGGATGGGAACTGGGACAGACGTCTCAGACACGCATGTGATGCTACGTACACACTCGGATACGAGTCCAACTGCCAAAGATCGCACGCAAAGGCCCATAGACTCGCACACAAAGTGCAACAACAGCAACAGAAAGAAAAATGGTCCACACACACACACACACACACACCGAGCACCGTACAGGGATTCCCACAGTGACTGGGCAACATTCCCAACCGGAATGGGCAGCTCACTGGACTGGAAGACTAACATTACTCCAGGCGGGCTCTGGATTAGATCAACTCTGGGAATTTCACACTGAGAAAGGGCGATGGGGAGTGGGTGGATGAGGATGACAAGCAGGTAGGGAAAAAAAAAGAAAGACCACTGGTTGGATAAGATTTAAACGAATGTGATGCTAAAAAAATCCATAACAAAATATTCATTGAATTAGTTCTAAATACAGAATAGGCATGATGAAAATGCTACATGGGCTTATGCTCATAATGTTTTGAACAAATTTGCTTTAAGACAAACACCACGTTACAGCTGTTGTAAAACTAACAAGTACATTCAGTTATAATATTATATGTGATGCTTATTTACTGGATTTTTGATTTTGATACACAGACCTAGGCAATATTATTACAATAAAAAACTGAAGCTTTACGGAGTTAAAATTTACAACTCACATTTCTTTGCCGTTCTGCTGCTTATCGATCCTGCTATTTATCTGACTTATTTATAGCTGATATTGGCTAGTAAATTAGTCAGGCTATCTGCTGAGGTAGCCAACCTGCAGTCATGTTCTTAACAGGCTGCTGTACTAAAATTGTACATTCAAAACTGAGTTATTAAGATAACAGTTTAGTTCCCACACCATGACTGTTTGCTTTCTTCAGCTGCAAATACTTCCAAATTGACAAATTTGACTTTGTTGTAAGAAAAAGGAAAAAAGGTGTTGCAGCTGCATAAACTCCAGTTACCAGTTTTTGCTCATCAAGTTAAAAGAACTTAAATCATAAAGATGGTATAGTGGAAAAGTTTAGGCATTTCAAAAATAGATTTTTTTTGGTTACAAGCTGTAACTTGGTGTGGATTGATACAGGAAAGTAGCTAATGCTCAGCAAAGAGTTAACTTCATAGTAGTTTTCATTTAGAAAAAAAAGAATACTACAAGGTTAAAGATAGAAAGCAGCAAAAAGCTCAGTAGTGAGTGGCAGTCTGAACATCATTCTATACTCCAAGACGTGATAGTAAAGATGTGAGAGGCAGAAAGAAGAGTCTGTTGGTGTACAAAGAGGAAAGCATAAAAGAACAGATGAAAGGATGAGTGTACTCACTGGGCTCACAGCATATTGTGACACGCATCTTCATGCATGGCAGAGGAGGGCCTTCATCTGTCGGCAGAGCTGCAGAGAACAATAGTAAAAATAAAGTGTAAATAAGGTACTTACTCATCAAACCCAACAAACAGTTTTGAATTCAGGATGCCAACATGTGGAATATTAAAAGAAAAATTCTTGCATGGAGCAAAAATGATTCCAGAAAGTCTATTTAAAGGATTTCTTGCTATAATACATTTCGTGCAGAAAAGCTTAAGAGCAGACAACAAGTTTTCCCACTTCAACATTATCCGAGTAAGGATTTACATCATCTTTCTGTTGCAGACCAAATATCGCACTTATCCTCACAGCTAAGTAAAAACAACAAAATGAACTACAGAGATGTGCCACCATTAGAGAGGAGCTGCTCCCATATCGATGCTGATCATGGCTCACTCGGGAATAAAAGGATCCTAATGGCTGTTTTATCCATCACCGCGTTGTTGATTTTGGTAAGCAGATTTGTATGAAACCCCCAGTTAATGTGCTTTATCTTAAAACTATTCTCAAAACAGCTGCTAACTCAGAGACACGTAATAAGAAACAGTCCAGATAATTTGTTTCCCTGTTGCATTCGTGTCAACTATTAGGATGACTCCAGAATATGGTAATATGTAAAGTAGTTCAAAATATATAATCAACACTATTAGAGCACAATATTCAAGGGAGAAATTTGCATGATACCATGTTTGGTGTTTAATGATTAGACAAGGTGTCTTAATACCTTAAGACACTTTGTGTCTTAAGACCAGAGTTTTGCAATTCTCTGGTTTTTAAAAAAGATTTTGTGATACTGATGTCTGCATTCACAGTATTCAAACAGGAAACAGGCAGACAAAGAGAAGAGGGGATGACATGCAACAAAACGTTCCAAGGTCAGGAATCAAATCCAGACGGTTGCATTGAGGTTGAATAGCCTCCTTATACGAAGCGTTCGATCTACGACTAGAACACGCACCGCTCCACACAATGTGCTTTTCTGACAAACATGTTAGTGAAGTAAGCCGAAATAACCGTTGAAATGTATAAATTCAAAAGGAGCTGCAATATATTTGGAACATATGATATTGTGCAGTATAGTCAAAGATCGAAAACGGTTTGTTCCTTTACTTTTGTATCTCCCCACCATTTTTTAAAAGCTTTTAAATCCTGACAACTAAAGCTACTACCACAGCATCACTTCCTATGCAGTTTGGTGAATTACATTTTTTTTTGTGGATCCAAATGTGAAGAAATTAAGCTTTTCATGAATACAAAATGGGTGTATCATTCAACATCTATATATCACTTGTTTATTTGGATGGAGGACATCTAACTGACAAATAGGGAGGAGCGATGTGGAATTAAAATCTAATTACATTACTTTGGGGTATTTATGGCAGTACCAAGAGAAGTGAGGATAAAATGTAATTAAAGAATTCATCACCATCTTTTGTTTGTGAATCTATCAATCAGAGCCATACACAAAGAAAACAAATGTGTAAATATATAAACACCTTAAATAAGCCATTTCTCTACAAATGTTGCATTACAACTATGTATTAAAAATACAACATCCTCAAAGTTTTTGTTGCCACAATCATTCTGACATTTTTGATACCCGAGTGTGAATAACTTACACCATCTAGCCAGCAATCCATTTTCTACTTATCAAAAGGAAACCAAGATATCACTCTCCCCATTAACATTCTTCAGCGGTTCTGCAGATCTCAAGGTGTTTTCAAATCCAGATGAGATCGATAGTCCCTTCAGTGTGTTCTGGGCCTGCCCCAGAGGTGTCCCCCCAGTGGGATGTGACTAGAAAATCTCACATGTGTAGGCAGGGTAACTGGGAGGCATCCTCTTCAAATACCTGATGAGGATGCCTCCCAGTTACCCAGCTCCTTTGAGGAGCAGCAACTTTACTCTGAGCGCCCTCAAGATGTCGGCGCTTCAAGTCAAAGCGCGGTCAATTCACAAAAAAGAAGAAGCTAATTTTAACCATCTGTATCCAGGATCTCACTCTTTCAGTTGTGATCCATATCTCATAACAGTAGCTGAGGGTGAAAAAAGTAGACAAACTGGTGAATGATGAGCTTGAGTTATACCTGCATTACTGTGAACCTTTCTGGATCCACTTCCTGTTCTTCCTACCTTCACTCACGCCCAAGGAACCAAGGCTCAACAGAGTTTGCAGGTAAATTCTCCCGGCTTCATTCCCATCTACCTTTTCAAGGTGGGGTTTGATAACAAATGTGGTCTATTTTCATTGAGGCATTTGATTTACTCTTATTTTGACTCCTGAGATCAAATTGCCTTTCGAGACACTACCAGAGCCCGAAACCCCGAATAACGTACACATGAAACCAACATTTAGTTTTATACCTCACTAACCGAGAAACTCCTGTTAGATTATGCATTTTGGAGTACTAAGCATCCCAGAACAAGAATCAAACATGGAGAACCAACATTTAGTGGCTACCCTTACCTTTTGTCTCTTTTGGCTTTATTGTTTTGTTTGTATTTTCTTCTAGTTCATGTAAAGAACGTTGAACTGCCTTGCTACTGAAAACTTGCTATATAAATAAAATTACCCTTACATGTTGAAAAATAGGAGCCTAACAAGTATTGTAGCTAAGCAGTACTATTTAATTGAGGCAATGCACAAATACATTTTCAGATGGTGTGATTCATTATATTGTGCAATTCTAAAACAAGTTCATACAAAGAACTTAAACTAGCTTGCAAAATATTTTTGCGGCCAATCCAGTACCACTAATTGAACCCAAATAGTATGAATATCAGCCTCAGGGGATCCACATGAAAATGGTTCAAATTTTTTTTTAAAGCCTCAAAGAAGCTCAGGAGAAAGGTGGAATGTAAGTGGAGTTTGAGCAACAAAAAGCTATACATGGAAGGTATAGGGTTTCCAACATCCTTCTATCTCTCAAGTAGTTATATTTAATAACAGAGAAAATCTTTGCAAGCTATTAGACTCATAGATGACAATGGACTCACACAGAGATGATTGATGAGATGGGTCTTTCTCTGACACACACCACTTAAACGAGTTCATTTAATCAAAAAGTGAAGATCTGATCAATTTAATTTGCAAAGTCATGTCATGCCCCTTCTTTATGGCTTAAATGAAACTTCTGCCTGAAGTCAAACGGCAGCCTTTCCTGCTGTGACCTGAAGGATCCACCCCAAGTAACCTCTTCAAAAACTGGCTCTTACTCAGTTGCATCAGTCACCAGGAATGACGCACTGAAAGCTATAGACACTTCTGACAGCACATTGGGAATTACTTTTATGCAAGGCTGTAAATATTAGACATTTCTCCACATTATTTACAGCCACACTCATGAATTTATGCATGACACCAGAACATGTGGCGTTCCTGTTGTCTGTACCCATCTATCTTTTCCATCTCAGCCTTTTCCCTTACAAGATACTGCACATTGAAATATAAGAGCATTAATTGAAAACCTTCCGCAACTTTACAATCACTTCAGTTTAAATAGCCCAGAAAGCCACAGTGAGACCCCTGCTGTCAGCCTGAACAACACTACATCACTGAAACCAAGCACTTACAGCAAAGACACTTCAGCTATAATAAAAACTCATTACATCAATGTGCTTTTTACCTAGTGTAGTCACTAGATTGTTTAATTTTCCGTCATAATCAAATAATCTCACACATACTCAGAAAAAAAAAAACCTAGGAAAAAGTTTTTTTTTCTTCCCTTTTTTTTTTTTTAAATCACAAATCTTGGTCTAAGAAAAGAAGTAGCCTGAAAAGCTAATGTGTGTTGTTATTAATGTGTTTGTATTGGGAAAAACACTTTTAAACGTTGAAAATGACATGTCTTAGCCTGTTTTTATGTATATACAGTATATTCTATACTGTTGCTGCTGCAAGTTTCTTCATGTTAAAAAATAGCTGTTTTTCATCGCTGGCACCTACTGCTTGTTTAGGACTAAGGATTATATTAAGGAAAGATTCAATGCAACCAGCTGATCTTCTATTGAAAGCATTTTACTAATTTATTAATCAATTTATCTCTTTTTTTAAATCAAAGTCCTGGTGTCTAGAGGAAACGTGCAGGGGTGCCTAGTGTGAAGTTTTCACAGTCAGTGATGATTTGTGGAACAGTTTTATAGCTGCTGTTGTCGGTTCATGAAGTCCAAAGTCAGCACTTTATGTTTCCATCTGCTGATAAACTTTATGAAGATGGTGATTGAATTTTTCAGCAGTATTCTCAATAGCAAGATTAGACAATCGAGAGCCAACAACACAGAAGAGCTAAAGGTTGGTGTTAAATGCTTCAATGATGCAATAAATCATGCAAAAGGAGCCCCAACCAAGTAGGAAATAAATTACTTTTCCATAGCGTTTTGTTTTATCCAGATACATCTCTAGATATTAGACTCGTTTGTCTTGAATGACATTCCATGGTGGTTAATTGGTGCCATATATATGTACAAACCGATTTGACCATTCAATGAATCGAGCTCCCTTGCTGTTCTTACTGTTCTCTGAAGTTGATCTATGCAGCGAACAGCTGACCAGTAGAGGACCTCAAGCTGTTTCCTGTTTTTGGTGACCCAGACATGGAGAACTTGTGGGTTTCTGTCAACTCATTGGAGTCTGTGACATTGGGCTGTAAAAGTGTCATAGTCTTTTGGCACAGAAGGGCTGAGCTCAGCTCAGACTGAACAAACTAATGCCATTAGTGTCTCTAATATCATTGTACTGTCCTCCCAGGCTAACCCCATTATGCAGCTTCAGGACTGCAGAGCCATTATGAGCAAAAACCCCAGAGCCAGACATTTGGACCAACTTTACGCCTTATCTTTGATGTGGACAAAACACACACAATCACCCTGAGCCTGCTGCAGCCTGACCAGGGGGGGGGACCTATTGTTGCTTTTCTATGAACTGGCATGAACACCGACAATGGCCCAGTGTGCATGTATGCATGCGTGTGTGTGTGAAGACACTCTCTCATGCCTTCACAATACACCATTGTCCTGTGAACCTCAACAGTAATTTATGTAAAGATTCTCTCTCTTCCTTCGTCCCTCTTCTCCAATGCTTTTGTTGTACTTCTGTTTCTTTCTCTCCAAGGTGGATTCTTCTCGTCCCTTTTCCACTCCTCCATTACAGTAACGTCACAGCTCTGAGTTTCCCTCTCGTCTTCTAGTTTCCCAGCTACCGATCTTATAAAAATCACACCAATCACACCATGCTGGGTTGATGTCAAAAAATGCAAACTGAACAATGATGGCATTAAACTATCTACAGTGTTATGGGTGTAGGGAAGCTGATCAGAGCTGAATGGAGTTATATGTCACCTTTCCTGCTCAGAATAATTTTGAAAGTGATCTCCACAAAAATAGAGTAAAAAAACAAACATGAAATACAAGAAAAAATAGGAATCATGACATAAAAGCAGAAAAAGAAAAATTAGAAAGAAAGAC
This sequence comes from Xiphophorus maculatus, assembly GCF_002775205.1. Classification (NCBI taxonomy): domain Eukaryota; kingdom Metazoa; phylum Chordata; class Actinopteri; order Cyprinodontiformes; family Poeciliidae; genus Xiphophorus; species Xiphophorus maculatus. The sequence goes on from NC_036445.1 coordinate 17,728,409, forward strand.
CTAAGATATGAAGAGTAATTTTGAGGAACATAAACCTGTTAGACACAGAGAAAGGTGGTGGTTTTGATGAAAGCATATTAATTTGTTACAGAGGCCTAGTCCAATTCCTAAACCACAAAATATTAGCAGTTGTAAATACAGTGAAAGTGGGTTTGCAAACAAATGAATAGCACATGTTTCGGTACTTTTATCTCTAAAACAATTAAAAAGTAATAAATTATTTTACTTATTATTTAAAGGTTGTGGGACAAAATGTAAAACAGTTTAGAGGGAACACATACTGTATTTTCAAGCACAATTCTCTTTCAGAAATATCAACCATTTAAGTTAACTTGATAACATGAGACCCTCTTCCTGCCACCAACCCCTCTACTTACAGCTGTAGTAGTAGTGTCTCCCTGGCAGGAATTCAAAGCCAAGCGAGAATGGGGTGAACCTTTGGATCTTTTCAGAGAAGCGGACTGGTCCAAACGGAGCAAACGGGGTGTTGCATTCCCACCTCTTGACGGCCTTTTTGGTTTCCACGCAGCCTTTGAAAGCCTCCTCCTCCACCAGGTAAAGGACCAGAGTCTCCGGCTGCTCTGGAACCAAACTCCCTGATTCAGGATAGCTGGGGCAGTAGATGTCCAGGTAATCATTGAGATTCAACTGGACAGACAGATCTCCCGCTGTCAACCTGAAAGAAAGAACGATAGGGACATTAATATTTCACAGAAGTATTACTGAGTGATTGAAGACAGCGGTGGTGATTAGACATGAACGGTACATGGAGGAACATGTGCAGTTTCAGAAGACCGATTGTTCGTCAATAACGTAATAAATGCAGATGATAAAGGAAAAGTTTGGCAAGCATAAAAAACATTTTTATATAAAATTTTGGGGGAATTTTACGTATTCACAACTCCATTTTTATTCCCAAACCACCGAGGGAGAGCTGCTCTGGTAGAGATACGAGAAAAAACAATTTTCCGTATGCTAATTACACCACTGAGGGGAGACGAGTGTGAAATAAACTCCACTCGCTCCCTTTTCACCTTCTACAATGCGATGCAAGCACACACTACAGTGCACGGGCCTAAACAAATGTGCATGTGCATACACAGTCGAGTCAGTCAAGGCTGACTAGCTTTTGGCACAACAACAACTTTGGACAAGACAGCATCATTAGAACAGAGGAGCTGCATAATGTATGCTCCTTCAGACTGAGGGTTCTGACTTCCTGTCAGCTTGAGTATAAAGAGCTACCCATGTACAAAGTAATATAAGAAACAGGAAGGGAGGAGTAGGAATACATGTAAATATGTTATTAAATACTGTGAACAGCTGAGGAGAAAAAAAAGCAGGGTTTCTACATGTTTTCATGGAAAATATCCAGACTTTTCCAGACTGTAATTTCCAGAACTGTTTGCCAATTTCACTCATTTCACTACAAACAGTGTATTGTGTCAACACAATGGTGATGGCGACGCATGCACATGTAGCCATCTTGCTCTAGCAGTTGTTTGGTTGTATGCTTGTGTTTAATCCACACGAGAAAAATGTTTTCATGGTATGTAAAATGTATGATGACGGTGTAAGTTAATTGATCTTTAATATTATAATTTCATATAAAGAGCAACCCAAGGCAGAAAAAAATTTAACTGCAAAAACCACAGACAGGAAGGACATAAATGACAAAAGGATGGAGGAAGCAGAAAAGATATAAGGAAGGAAAAATTTGATGAAAAGGAAGGGGGTAAGGAATGATAAAAGAAAGAGAAATGCCAGGACAGCGACAGTGAAAGGGTGCATGGAAGGTCATAAAGAAGGATGGGAGGAAGGACAAAGAAATTTTGTAGGACAGAAAAACTGCAGGAACACATGGTAGCACAAAAGAAAGAAAGGAGTTGGAATAAAAAAATAAGCGAAAAAGTAAAGCACTGGAAAGGACAGCAAGGACAAGGAGTGAATGATGGAAAGAAAGACTCATGGAAAAAATGAAAAAGTGACACGGAAAGAATGAAAAAGTCAAATGAAAAAAGAAAAAGTGAAGGAAAAATAGAAATTCAAAGAAGGGCAGAAGGAAGGAATTGAGAAAAGGACAAGGAAGAAGCTTGGAAGTAAGGACACAAGGGAAGAAGTGGGGGAAGAGGGAGGGCAAAGGACAAAGGCAAAACGGACCAAAGAAGGCCAGTGGAAAGCATATTAGGAAGTATGCAAGCAAGGAAGAACACCAGGAATGAATCAGTGAAGTAGAGAGACTAGAAAGAAAGTGGGTAAGGACAGTAGGAGGTACAGGAAGGCAGAAGGAGGTAAGAAAGAAGGCGAAAAGGGAAGGACACGGGGACAAAAGGGTGAAAATACACTAGGAAGTAAATAAAGAAAACCACAAGAAAAGACAGGAGGAAAGAATTAAAGGCAAGAAATAAAGTTATAAAAAGACAGAGGAACACAAGGACGCAATAGTTAAAGGATACAAGAATGGAAGAGTTGCAGGGTACAAGTAAAGAAAGGTGGGTACAAAGAATGCACTTGTGGAAGGACACAAGTAAAAAACGATGAAAGATACTACATACTGGAATAAGAGATACAGACTTTTTTTTTCCTTTTTCTGTAAATATGTTGATTCGGAAAATTTCTAAGTACAATTCCAAAATTTCCGACAGGAATTAAAAATTCGATACTTGTGACAGGAGACAGATGAAGAGCTGTAAAGAGAAAAACTACGGCAAAGGAAAAAGTTGGATGAATAGGTGAATAAAGTGGAGTAAAGAGAAAAGAAAGTGTTTTAATTAGTGACCCCAGAGAGTCTGAGTGCAGACACTCAGCGCGCAGAACAACGGCATGGAGGAGGAGAGAAGACAGACTTTAATTGGCCTCCTCTTCTCATGGAGCAGCAAGAGAGAAGAATGAGGGGCAGAATGTGGCTCGAGCAGAAGGTTCAGGTCCGTCAGTGGGAGTCTTTATAGAGGGGTGACAGACCGGAGGAGAGAGGAAGAGGAGTGCTGGGGCTCACTGAAGAGGAACATGGGAGGGAAGACGAGCGTAGAGTTGGGGGAAAGGGAGGTGGAGGTGGTGGTGCACAGCAGATCGCTCTTAAGTTAAGTAGGCGAACAAAAAAGAGAGCAAAAGAATGAGTGCGGAAAAATGAGTGCAGAGCAGCAGTAGGAAGAGGTACTCGGAGAAACTGATGAAAGCAGAAGTGGAGCGGATAGATATGAAAGGAAGCAGGAGTCTGAGATGGTACAGTACATTTACAGTGTATCAAAGATGGATGGAGCAATGAGAGGAGAAATGACATGAGACTCTCTGGGACCATGACTAAAAAAGCTGAAAGAGATGAAGGTGTTCCCCTCCTGAAACTTGTGTGAATCTCTCAGTAGAATCATGGAGCAGAAGGGTCATCATGTAAGCTTGCTTTAGAGTCAGACATGTTCACGAGTCATTTTTCTCAAGCTCCCTGAGAGAACTGGTCTCTGAAATGAAATCAGCATTGTTTCATTAAAGGCATACCGCCTTACACTACATTGCTGCACCTTATGGAAACAAACATTATGCTGTGACCCAATTAACTTATTAATATCTCATAGCTTTACCTTTTGTACAACATTATGTCAAACATTTTTAACTATTAACATTCAATAAAACCTAGAAATAGCACCAGTAATTTATTTTAATAAATCAAACAGCCAGTTATTTTATTTTGAAGAATCAGATACATCTGATTGTAATAATACTAGCATTCCATAACGAGATTAAAATGTTTGATATGAGAGAAACAGATTATTTAAAAGACTACAGTCCCACACTCTTGAGCTGCAGTCAGGTCTCATGGCTAGTTAAAAAATTTGCATTATGCTACTTTATGTTTGTACTTTAGTCTGTCAGAGATACGAGTACCCCATCTCTCGTCTGTAGTTCGATTATGACTGGTAAAAATAACACATCATCTTCTGCAAACATAATTTTCTGAGTCTCCTGAAAACATTTCCAAAGCGATTAGATTGCATGTGTTGGTCAGATAACTGATGTAAAGGGGAATCTGTATGAGTTCTGTTGGATAAGTTTAATGTTTTTTTGAGATACTTATTTGCAGTAAGATTAAGTTTCTTATACAAAGCAATATCTTTCCCACTTTGAATACCCTGACATATACACCATCACCCTTCAGCTCTAATGTGTGTTAAAGTGTGTGTGTTTGGGATGAGTGAGATCCCAGAGACAAGCCTTACAGAGGCTACTTCCTGCCACCATGTGGAAATTGATGATCCATCAAAAAAGACAGGACCCAATCGATCAGGATTCCTCGCTCAGGACCCACAAAAGCGACTTTGCCTGGTCAATACCCCTTCTGACATGGTGTGTGTGTGGGAGTGTGTGTCCGCATGTAGATGTTGACGCCTGTCCAATAACTCTATTACCTGTCTGCACTAATTACAGGACAAAAGGTGCTTGATTTTTGTGGCAAGAGGAAAAGAAAAACATGTAAACCAAGGTAGATACACACTCTGGTGCATAAATACAAAGACGATCTTTTTCTCTTCTTACCACCTGTGGAGCTTTTAAGACACCTCAGGCAGAGAAAGGTTTCTTGTTGAACCGTGAGTGGGTGTGTGTGTGCGTGTGTGTGTGTGTGCATTCAATAATAGGCCTGTGCTGTGTCAATAAGCTGCACTCTCCGCTATACATGTCACTCACTTCAAGATTTCCTCTTCAGGTTCTCCTCTCTCCCACCCCTCACCTAAAAACCCCTCTCTGAATCTCCCTTTCACTCTCTTCTTCCTCCCTACTCCATCTACTCCCTCATCCCCCCCCACACACACACTTTGGGTGACATGCACTCATTCTCCATCTGTTGCTTTCAGAGACTGCACATTCTTATATTACCTGACCCCCTACCTCCCACAAGCCTCCACCCTCAGCCCGCACCATATGCACGCCAGCAATTACAGAGTCGGTGTGTGCTGTACTCATGTCAACCTGTCATCCCTCTCTTTCCTCTCTCTTCTCTTCTCTTTCCTTCCTTCCTTCTTTCCTCTTCCTCCTTTCTGGACCTGGTAGGCCTGGGAACGCCCTAATTACACTCGGCATCCTCCTCCTCCTGGCAGACTCCAAGCGACACAGCGGTGACAGCAGAGGGGAATCATGGGAGAAGCTTTGAGAGGCTACTGGTGTCGGGGAGGGGTGTGCTGGTGCAGCCTGGCAGAGGGAGAATCCTCTGGATGTGGCAAAGAGGACTGGTTACGTGCAGTTTGCCAGAGCAAAGGCAGAGGGGTAAAATAGAAACTCACACAAACACCGCAGGACACACTTCATCCCTTCTGCCACTGCACTGAAGCTCACGGTTGATAAGGAGCTGAAACCAAAATAACAAGCTTGGGTCTTCAGTAAAATGCCAACATTTATCCCTTAATAATCACTGAACACTGCAATACAAATCCAGGAACTCCGCAAAGCCAATATCCTGCAGATGTGTCCATGTTGCTGTGCGGCACACACACAGCCATGAGTGTGTGTGTGCAGTTTTAATGAAATGCAGGGGGATGACTGTGGCAGAGACCTTTGATCCTTTAATATGAGAGAATAATTAAAGGAGCAACAATCTTGCAACACAGCCTCAGGAATACAGAACAGACTCTCAACTATGCACAGCAGCTGCATATGCCCCAATACACAGCACATAAATATCTGGGAGAAAAAAAAAATCATACTACAATAAAAATGCTGAAAAACACAATTACACTTCCTGCCATTATGACTGAAAGCATGCGATCGTTTTAATACACTTGCTATTGGCTATGTGACTGGTTTCTGGTTCCTTTCAGCGATAGTAGGAGGCCAGAATGCTTGGTTGAGTAGCAGTTCTTCTGTGGTCAGTCGCAGCAGGGCGACCGCTAACTCTGCTTACTACGCTGGCTGGGCACAGCACTCTGTGGTCGTACTGCCTTGGCTGGATGAACTACCAACTCTGTGGTGGGCCCTAAAACAACACTTGTAGTCACATGGGTGGATCTATGTGCTCTCTTTAATATTTGGAGTTGGGTTTTATTTCTACACTCCTTCTACTGGAAACAAATGAAGATCACCGTTTAAAAGAAGAATTAACAAAAGGTGCGGCATTAATCTCAGAGAACAAAACAAGGCTATTGTTAGCGGCATCAGTATTTTTGACGTGGCGTCGATTAATCCCACATGTCATCATACAAAACATGTCAAACCTGCATTAACAATAACATCTCAACTCATTCAAAAGAGTTTGTTTGGTGACTTCATGGCTAGCTAATCTGTGGAAACCAGTCAAAAGAAGATTCTCACGTTATGCTTAATTTTAGTAAAAAAGAAACCAAAAGTATGACTAACTATACTTTTTCTGTTCTACTCCTAATAGTTTAAAATAAGTATGGTTATATACTTTATATATATACCTTACATAAAGGTGTGGCTGCCATGCGTGCAGTAGATTATCTGATTTACTAAAAGAAGCTGAAATGAAGCAGATACACACAAAGAATACCTTTTAAAAGAAATTATTGGTGTTGAAATATATGCTTCTTTGTCAAAAATCCATAGTTTACTTTGTTTACTGTAATGTGGTTTGTTTAATGTGGTTGTGTGACTAGAATAACTGTTTTTAATAATGGAGGCCGCTTTTGAACATTTTTGTTTGATTAGGGGTCTTACTCACTAATAGTTAAAAAAGAGCCAGCTAATCCCAACAGGGGATCAAATTTACATTCAATAAAAGTAAATTCTAGTATAAAATCTCCAGAGAGAAAAATCTACAATTACGTTTCATATTTACAAATTTTAGGATTTTTTTTTTTTTACAGTTATCTTCACAAATTATGTAAATACATTACCAAATAAAAAACTGAGGAAAAAAATAACAATTCATGGGTATAAAATGAGGGTCGAAATTAATGAAGAAGCAAATTGACTCCAACCTGCTTAATTGTTAGTAGTGTTTGTTAACTTTAATCAGCTGAGCGAGTGTAGTTAGGGTCACTAGTTTGTGCAGCAAAGGAGTTTGTGGCTTGAAAGCTGAAAAGTTTGGAGACTATTACTGAATTCTGCCAGAGCACAAGCAGTCCTATTAGCCAAATCGTTAGCAGTCAAGTGTGGAGATGAGCTGATGGTAAAAGCAGCCATACAAAAAAAAAGAAAGAAATGCTTTACTTTTTGTTAGCTACTCATTTGGGATGGCAGGGTAGCTTTTGCAGGTTGAGCTATCAACATATTCTCCCATGACTCATGGCTTTCCAATTAGTGCTGCTCATTATTTTTATCCCCATCATCATGATAGTTCCAGAGTAGAGTCAGCACACGCTCACATTTCACAAAGTTTGAGTGCTGAACGCTATACAGCAACTCAGTGTGGTAGTTTGGCCTGAATTTTACTGAGATGTCTTGAAGAAAAAAAAAAAAAAAAATCGGTAGCAGATTTTTGAGGCTACCACCATCAGTTACCCAATTTCTTTTAAAGAAGGGGAGACTTATTCAATAGATTCATAACACCCAGGGGGATATGCTTCAAGTGTTTGTTTGTGGTGACTTCTATGGTTATGGTTTACAACAAATTACAGCCCAAACTTTTAGATAATATATAAAAATTAAACTTGTGTTATGGTCTTATAGTGGCTAACACAATCATGAGGAAGACTGCTGACATGATTGTTTTCCACCAGACAGTCACTGACATCCTTCACAAGGAGGTTCAACCACGAAAAGAAATGCACCCATTCCAGTCTCACCAGTTCTTCCTTTGATGATGTCTACACACCAAATCTCAGAGGTTTGACCGGTCAAAATGACTGCACCACAACACATTTTTGTGACTGAAGAGAAAAACAGGCATAGCAACATTGAGCAGCTGTTACTTCCACTTGGGAAGCCTTTTGTGGGGACAGCAGCATTTTCACAATCAGAAATAACCGAGGGGAGGTATGAGCGAGCTCCTGATAAAATGAGCCTAAAGATAAAGGAAGGAGGAGAAAGTCGGCAGTTCATCAAAGAGAGAAGAGTGCTTCCTTCAGGTCGGCAAAACTTCCTCTTACTCCACAGGCTTACCCGAGTTCAGAGCCAGAAAAAGACAAGTGGAATTGAACAAGTTAGAAAAAGTGGAAAACAGGCTTCATTTGCTTTATACTCCAGGAGATTACAGCACTGAAACATTTCCCTCACCGTCTTGTTCTTCCTACATGCACACACACTGCTTCTCCACATGGGTGAAGAACACAACAAAATGAGGACAAGCCCACCCTCCTAACCAAATCACATAGCTATGTCCCCCTTCCTTCAACACGACGCTATGCTATGTCCAAAGCCTAGAACCTAGTGTTGTGTCTATCATGATCCTTACTCCCCTCTATGAAGACAAACAAGGATGTCGCCTCCCAATCCACAGCCATCTGTCCCCCCCTCCACTATCTCGCCTTTCCAGCTGGCTCAATAAAAAAAAAAATCTTTTGTAAGCCCCTCTTTCCACCTAACATCCAATGTACAGACTCCGCCTCTTTGGACCCAAATAGGGGACAAACACATGATCAACACCTCATCATAGAAAGGAATGAGGAAAAGTGCTTATCTACACTTTCCTGTTTTGAATGTGACTGCAGGAGAGTGTGTGTGCATGTGTGTGTGTTCCTTCAGGGCCAGCAGGATGCGTTTCTGTGCTTTACACCACAGACCCTTTGCTTTTATTTCCTGGACTCGAGTGACTCGAATGACTTGAATGGTTGGTATGTGAACTTTGGAACATGTCCCACTGTCTTCCGTCTCCATCTGTATGTCGTTTCCTTTCTGCGTCTAAGCACTCGCATTATCCTGCATTCACATGTGCAAAGCCTATACCTCCTCTCTATCATCAAACAAAATTCTTTTGTCCTGAAAACAATATCGGCACATTTCAATCAGTTCTGCAATACATGTTGAGTGAAATGGGTTTGGGTTTACAATGCCCTGGATAAGGCTTTTGCTGGTGGACTGCATATGCATAAACACAAAACACTGTGAATAATAGGGAAATTGATACGCAGTACTTTCATAAATAAAAATCTGAAAAGTGTGGTGCATATTTGGATCTGCATCCCCAAATTCATTCTTGGTAGAACCATTAGTTAAATTAATTTCTGTAATGTGTCTACCAACATCTAGAGAGGACCTAGTGACAAATGTATTTTTTTAATATAAATACATATCTATATTATATATCTATATATTTATTTGTACTTCAGATAAAGAGGTATATAAAGTCTTGAAGCATTTTTTTAGCACTAGTGTCACACTAAAAGCAAACATATTTTGAATCAGTTGTTTATAAATTAGCCCTGCGACAGACTGGCGACCTGTCCGAAGTGAACCCCGCCTCTCGCCCGAAACGTTCGCTGGAGATAGACACCAGCACCCCTTCCGACCTCACTAGGCACAAAGGTGTACAGAAAATGGATGGATGAATGTTTATAAATGACTCAACAGCAACACTGACACCCCCTACAACATAAATGTATCTTAAGAATTTCTTGATGTGACGGAGTCGCTGTTCAAAACGCGAGGGACAGGACAACAAGTCGTTCAAGTAAAGCGTTCATAAGCTCTGGAACGGCTGTAAGAAATTACCCATTCGTGTAAAGTTGATTACATCTCCAGTTTGAGCAACAATTATAAAATTCAAAACAACTGATGATATTGTTGAAAGCTGAGTAGTGACTGTTTCAGTTCATCTCTCCAACAAGCAGAGTGAAAAAATAGTGAAGAAGGTAGAGAAAAAAATCTCTGGTAGAAAAATGCTGAAAATTTTCAACTGCTTTTACATTGCTGCAAAAAATAAGAAACATATTTACTTCAAGTCTTTTCATTCATAGTTACCAGGTATGCCAATAAATGCAGAGGACAGCATACATATATCAACTCAATAAAATGACTGGTTGCACTTTCCTATCCCTACAGGCTCAATTAAATGACCAGAAGACATCAGCCAGTCACACCACTCCTTATTCAAACTGTGTGGATCAGCAGGCTGTCTCGGCCCACATTCCCCACCAATTTACAGAAACAGATGGGGATGAAAGCATGCAGATATATAGATGCACCTGCTGTTTGAGGCCTAAAGGAATCCCAGTCTCAAGTAAAGACAGACCCTATTTTCTGCCTGTTACGGCAAAGGTCCGCTCAGCCGGAATGTGTGCGGATTCTGCGGGACTCAGCAGCACCACAGGACGGGTAGTTACAGCCGACAGAGCTGAGGAGAATTGGTCGATTTAGGCCCAGAGGACCGACGTGTATGGAAACCAATTCATCTGAGTCATTTTGTTGCAGCTTTAGGTCGGCAGAAGCCATCATCTCATCCTGTGGCAGAGCTCCCTCATGCATAGGCACCGCTCTCCCCGTCTGGCCTAGTCTAATCCTAAAAAAAAAAAGATAAAAAAAATAAAAGCCTTCCTGTAACTTTTCTAGGAGGTATGAAATTACTGCCCCCAACATACAGTGAATGGACCACAGTGCAAGAGGATTTTGCACTTCTCTGACGAAAAGCGGTGCATGGCAAAATGTTGCCTCACCATGCCCGTCAGCACTGCGGCAGCATGGAGCTTACGTTCGAGTGGAGATGGCCCCACTTTAAAAAGGGAGAGAAGAGTGATGGGGAAGTCGTGAGCGGCGCAAGAATTGTACAAGGGCGAAAGCAAAGTGCTCGTTCGGCAAGGAGTGTACAAGGGGCTAAATAAGGTCAGATGTGCCGTTGCCAGGACAACGGCCAATCCGTAGCTGGGACTGGTGCCAAGCCAATGCCCCACCCATCCATCCATCGTTTGCTCCTTCCGTCTTTTTCCCCTGCATCACGTCTGTTGGACAGCCTAAACCTCAGAGTAATGAGTGCTCTCCATGTTTTCAGCGATCTAAATGGAGCTGCTGTGTAAATACACTGCTGATTTGTGTAGGTGCCTGGCTCGTATACATAAACTTGAACACAGCAGCGGTAGCTCACCGCTCAGACTTTGACAGGGCCAACCTATAAGACGGGAAGGGGATCTTACTGTGACAGCTATGATAGGTGGCTTCAAAGCAGGGATTCAAACTATTTATAAAATCCATCAAACAGCTTTTTCTGCAAAGTGACAGGCAACCTGATCCACTGCGTCAACATCATTTGTCTTAGGCATATGTACTACCATAGTTGATGGCGATGTATGTAGATCTCAGAGCCTGCAGACAAATTACTGTTAACTTTAAGGAGGAGAGCACGGATTTTGAGAAGGCTCTTCATTTAGGTTTCCGCCGCAATGAATGGCACAAATGAAAAAAAAAAAAAAACAGAGTGGAAATTTTAATCACACATTACAGAGAACTGACTTTATTTCAAATTCAACAAAACTGAATTTTCAGAAATACTTAAACTGTTCCAGGGGAGCAGAAACATGAAATAAACATTTGGATAGTTAGTTTGTGTTCTTGTAAACACATTTTATTTATTAAAAGGAATAAAGCTATCTCTATCAACCAGGCTCCATGGTAGAAAGTAATTGCTTCCTAAATCTTAACTTGAAGTATTTCTGACAACTGGCAATGAATCTGAAGAACTTTGGCCCACTGTTCTTTACAGAATTACAGCAACATTGGAGCATTTCAAGCAATCTGATAATAGTCCACTCAAAAACATTGGGGACATTTTTTTATGAGTCATTGTCTGACTGCATAACCAAAGCGTTCTTAATCTTAAGGTCAGAACTGATGCCTAAAGATCATCCTCCAGGAGTTTTTGCAAAAGCACAGAATTCATGGATCCATCAAACACAGAAAGTCAACCAGTTCCTAAAGCAGCAAACTGCCCCAGACCATCACACATCCCCCTCCATACTTAGTTGCTGGAATTATGTTTTCCTAAAAAAAAGTTTCACCACTCTTGCACATTTTCTCATAAAAGTGGAAACCAACTATTTAAACTTGTACTTTGCAAGGAAGATATGAAAAACAACGTTTTTTACCTGTGTTTGGTGCAATTTATGCAGATAGCAACACAGCAGTTTCTTTGTTTTTTCCTAGAGATGAGTAAAACATTGCCTTTAATTAAAAAAATGAGCAGTCTGGCTGCATTCCATTTGGCCTTCCTGTTATCTATTGAAAATCTGTTGCTCTCTCTCTCTCTCTCTCTCTCACAGCCTGAACGAAACACATTTAAGTCTCAACATGTTGTAGAGAGAACAGGTAAATTTTAAATATATTATTATAGACCTGCGTTTCTTCTGACACCTTACCAACACAGAACATGTACATTTTAAGCATTTTTTGCTTAGTGTCGACACCAAGAGGGTTGTTTTTCCCAGGGTCTAGTAGTAGCTAGGCAAGATCTGTTCATTGATCAAAATAAAAAATTTAAAAAAATGAAAGAAATATTTTTTATTTTCTTAAACTTTCCTCATCAGTTTGGGCTGATTAAGTTACATTTTTTTTAAAGAGGCAAATTATTTCTGTGAGAATTTCTCTGTTTATCTCTTATGAATAATCCTTTTAACATCATACAATTTGTGCTTTTTGGCACCATTAATTTTTCATCTCCTCCCTCTGGAGCTCACTTTAAGACATATATTCTACACTTTTAACTGCATTAACCTGGACTGATCAGTGGCCCAAGTCTGTCAGCCCACCTGTTTAAGTAGGCTAAGAGGAACACAGAAACATAAAACCTTTAAAACACACACACACACGTACCCAGATAGTCACTACTTTGAAAAGGGCACTTGCAAAGCATATACACTCAGCCAATAAATCAGACCTGGCTTTGAAAATCCATCATTTTCAAACTAGGTCAGCCTCCTGACGGTGAAACCTCTATCCAATTTGTGTATACCATTTTTTTGTCTTGTTACCCCCGATGTTAGGGTCGATGCTGGATAGGCAGCGTACACTTGTCTTTGTAATCTCAGGTGAGCATTCCCCCTCGCTTTTCCCGACTCTTGATTTTGTGGTGGTTGTTCACCCAGGACTGGGTGGTTGGTGGGCTAGGGCTGTCCTGCCGTTTGTCAGTCAAACACGCACGTACAAAACATGTCTAGGAGACATGCTCAAATACATCCAACTGGCCTGAATAATTTAAAGTGTGGGAGGGAGAGGAAAAGAGAAGAAAAGCAGAGGCCACTGTAGAAGAGCTGAGGAGTAAATAGGGTAAGCTTGCCACTTTCAGTGCTTTAGTCTTGGTCAACTTACTTAAAAACTTCTATTCTTCGTTTTACTCCCCATCTACCTCAAGTCTCATTTCCTTCTCCAGTTTGTGTGCCTGCACCATACCACCCTCTCTTTCCACCTCCCTCCCCTCAGTCTCTCTGTTTATCTAAGCACTTTCACGGTCACTGCCTTAGAATCCCAGGAGCCTAAACTGCCTGCTTCCCCTCTCCCACCCTCTTCGCAGCGGATCCATGGTCTCCATCTTTTTCCATCACATCGGTTGAGAGTCATATCGCTCTGTGTGTCGGGTGTATGGAAGGTCCACTTAATTCCCCCTCAAGGCATCCAACTTTCGCCTGTTCTAGTCACGCAGAGCTGTACCAACCCACACCTCGTGAATATGAGCAGAAATCAAAAGGGGAAAGACAAAAACTAAAAGTTGTTCACTTAATCATTTTCTATTGTTTGGTTCTAGGAAAGTTAATGATTTTATACAACAAAAAACAAAACAAAACCCCAAACAACTATAACTTTAGTTTGAGGTTGTGCTTTAAAATACATTTCTGTTCCTTCTGGTTGGCCTGGCAGCTGCTGGTTTTCTTGGAAAGGCCAGTTGAGGCCAAAGTTCCACAACACGGATGAAAGGTTCAGACACAATAAGACGGGAAGGAGGAGGGGGCGACTGCTGGATGGATTTAGGAGTAGAAAGGAAGGAAGTGGTGAGGGTCATGAGGAGAGGTGCAGACAGGATTAACTGATTAATTTGGGATTAGAGATGACTGCTCGGCGTTTTAGGTAATGAACCACAATGACCCAAAAAAATTAAAAGATTACCACATAGGAGGTAAGGTATGTAAGACTGTTTTTTGCTCCAATTAAAAGGTCTGTTGTAAATCTGAGGCAAGAACTTTTTAAAAATCTGTCTATAACTTTCTGTTTTCCTAACAAGTCCATCTGGAAATATGTTTTAAAACATTAATGAGTGGAGATTTCATGATGAGGCTTTTGTCACCGAGTGTTTTAGATGAACTCTCCATACTCATAAACATCAAGCGACCGCTCTGGTGTTTGGAGAAGACCGCTGCAAACAATGACTCCATTTGCAACTGAATGCAGGAGCAATGAGATTCATGAGTTCTCCTGCTATAAGGTCATATCTGTGCAGATTGGCAACAGGATATTTTTCTCCATTTCCATTCAGCAAGAATAAAAAAACATTATACAAATCAACTTCTGCTCTGGATCCTGTCAGACTATAAATGACAGTTATCTGATTTGTTCTGATTAGTCTAAAATAGTTTCATGTTGTCAAAGGAATCGCCTGATGCTTGTTAATTGATGAGATGCACAGCAGCGCTCCCAGTGTGTGTTCCCTTCTTAAAGGTTTCACTCGCAATTTTACTTTTGAGCTTGTGAATCTCAATTAAAAACAAACCTACATTAAAACTTCTAATAAATGTAAAAAAAAAAAAAAGCTTTCACTTTTAGACTAAATATATATTAATTTAAGTCTAGATGCCTATGCAATATCTAAGCACAGTTTAGATGGAATAATAATAATTTTGTTTTAAAAAAAAATAATCCAATCATCATGTTATGTCAAAATATCTTGTTACACACTTAATTTAACAATATCAAAAATCATGGCACCAATAAGAAAATTAAAATGGTGGTAAATAATTATTAAAATTATTCCCTTGTAAAACTGTTGTCTATGGTTGTTTGTATGACATCAGAGAAAGTAGTGGGTGAAAACAACACAGGAAGATCAAACAATGTCTCAGAAATTGAGTAAAACAACTCAATTTGCTGCATAATAGCCTAAAAATATTTAAATAGAAAAAGATAAAACAGGAATAAAAAAAGATCATCAAGAGGCTTGGATCAAATTGTGCATTTCTTTTTTTAGTGAAAAGAAATATTTCATATCTTGATCTACCAAGGCACCAACTTGAATCTGATTTCTTGCCAGCTTAAATGGGCTTCTGATACAGTCAGTCTCTTGTTCTTTTTTTTTAGTCATGTGACTCCACCACTTTGCAAGCCAGGAAAGCTCCGTCAGCTCTAAATGAAGTGTGGTTCCTCCTTGGGCTCTCCCCAGAGTCTGAGCAGCCACGTGTGTTCACAGGCAGGCCGATGGTACTATTGGTATCACGTGCGCCTCTCCGTACGACACCTGTACGCAAGCCTGCGTCATGAACTAGGAGGTGGAGGAAGGGTTCGCCCTCACTCCTTTACTCTGACGGTTACTGTAATGCTTTCCAACACCCCCTCTTCTCTCCTCTCCCATCCTTTCATCCCTGGGGGCCTTCCTTTGCCGTTTGGGGAGTTGAAATCTGTTGACTCTTTCTCCACCATCCTCTCCTTAACACATTCTTCATCTCTCACTTCCTCCACTGTGGGTCTAATGTTTTTACTTTCTCTGGGGGCTTAAAAATATGAGGCAGTGAGGCAGCATGCATGTTCATTTGTGTGCTGTGTGTGGTACGGGTGTCTCGGTGCAAAACCAAAATGAGGCAAAAATTTGTGTGCCGCGCATCACTGTGGGCTGAAAGTAAGCTGTGTTGCATTATACTTCTGGGAGGCAAAGCCAAAATATTAGTTTTTGTTCTACCACAAGAAAAAAAAAATTCTAACATTTCCAGAAGTTTACTTTATGCTCTTGCAAAAATACAGTAGACAATACATAAATTTACAATTGTTTTGACCATATTCAGGGTTCTCACATATTTTACACTGTGAATTTATGGGAGATATTTCTAAGTTGGTGCAAGATTTAAAAACAGAAACTCCAAAAATTCCTCGACAGATGGAATTTTTTTTTATAGATGACTAATAAAAGTACGACTAGAAGGAAAAATGGACAACTTGGATAGATGGACAAATGACCTATTAACAAAAAGCTGGCTGCATGGTTGAGAGATTTGACAAGGTTAATGGGTGGGTAATAGAAACAGACAGATGGAGAAAATAATATATATAGAAAGAATAACATTTAGTGTTTAACTCACTGTTTTCCAAATTCTTGAGTATTTGTCAAGACCTGGATAAAAACTGACATTCCTACTATTCCAGTTCACAAACAAACCACTTTCTTGTAGGTTTAGTAGTGTACAAAGATTTTTTTCTGCAAAGTTTACTGCCACTAATGCATTTCCCGCAAACTCACTAAAGACACGGTAGTGCAAAGTGTACAAAGCATGACGTGTGGTCAGACACAACCAGATTTATGGCCAACGGAGGATGTAATGAGATCTAAATCAATAAGTGAAGTAGAAAGTGATGAGCTCT
Organism: Xiphophorus maculatus; assembly: GCF_002775205.1. NCBI lineage: Eukaryota > Metazoa > Chordata > Actinopteri > Cyprinodontiformes > Poeciliidae > Xiphophorus > Xiphophorus maculatus. The sequence continues at coordinate 17,744,834 of NC_036445.1, forward strand.
GCAGGTCAAAGAAAAACACTTCATGCAGATTTGCTTTTTTTTTTATTTTTGAAGCATTTTTTGCTTTTTCTTCCTTAAGGAGTACAACCTAAAGATAATTTTATTTTAAATTATCTATGTTTATCTTTTACTGTAATATCCCAGGGCAGAATACATTATCATATTTTGTCATTGCTCTCTGATACAGCAGGGACCAATTACCATTTTTAAAAACTTTGTTTCAAACCTGCAACAACTTAACATTATACTGTCATGCCTCTACATTTCCTAGGACTTTTAATGTGATGCCAGAGAAAGTTATTGAGTTCTCCTGGTTTTATGAAGTACACATAAAATATAAGAGTGCTTCCTACCACACCTTTTCTGCAACTGATGGTCAGCTGACTGCAAAAAAATGGGCTCTTAAGACTTTATCTTCACTCACAAGAAAACACAAATTTGACTGTATGGAAACATTTTCAGCTGTTAAAAGCATAGCTAGCCATAATATAAAAATCGAAGGAGTGGCACCCATTTCTCTTACCAAAGTAATACAGTTTTAAATCTTCAGTTTGCGGTATAAAAGCTTCATGTTTGTGAGAAAGCAAGGTTTTAGCTTAAGTTATAAAAACCAGATAATGTTGCAACATAATTATTATATTTTTGTGAATCCCATGATATAGTGAAACTAGTGTTTTTATTTAACAGTACCATACCGTAAAAATCTAATACTTCATTCCTACATTTGCCACTTTGAATGTTAAGTTGAAATTTAAGTTAATGAAGGGCACTTGAAACCTCCTTTTTGTCATTTTAAGAGACTTTCTGGCTCATAAGATCAAGAGCAGTAAAGGCCTATAATCTATCTTTAAAATGTTGCTTCTATTCTTCACGCAGGAGGCAATACCATGATTATGATCACAACAGACTTAGATAAACAAAATGCCTAATCGGAGAAAAAAAGGATTTATCACAAAAATGAAACACAAGTTTCTGCCCCTTAGCACCTAACATCAGTGGAGGTATGATGTCTCTGTGTCCTTCTGGCAGTCAGAACCTTGTCTTGTACAATAATCCAAGCTCCTGCTACAGCCTTTTTCTCTGCCTGGCTCAATACTAATTCAATTTCTGTCTCTGGGAATTCCCAGGCTGCCTTTTTGGTAGGATTTCTGAGCTGAGTGCAAGAGGATTGTGCGAGGCTATGTGCACTTGAGTGCATTTCTGCGTGCACACGTGTGAGAGAAATTCTACAACCTTCGTGTTGGCTAAACAAGCGTCACATTGTTGTGTTTTATCCTGGATTAGATTGACAGTGTTTCCCACATTTCTTGTCTAAGCATTCTTTACCTCCCCCCAGTTTAATTGCTGTTTTGTACCAAATATCTTTGTATCAAATGAGTACACAGCTCGTTTGACACCAGTAACAGTGACAGCTCATTGTAAGCCATGAATGAATACGTTCACACTCTGCATTCACCAGCAGCTCTTAAGCCACCATAACCTCCTTCTTCACACGCACGCGGCACAGCATGCCGTCAGCAGCCATTTTGTGCCAAACAGGCTGCACCGTGCCAACAGTGCACCTCATTTCATTTCGCAGCTGTTCCGGCTCACTTGGAGACATTCGCACGATGCAACTTATTACACGTTAATGCGCCCTAATATTGATGCATGTGTGTACACAGAGAAACAGGCGGACGTGGAGAGAGAAATTGGGAATGCGATGGGTCCATATGCAGTCTGGCGATAATGCGAGAAGGCGATGATAATATCTTCCTGGTAAATTGGTATCGATTGACTAAATATCCTGACCAGGAGGAGAGAGGCGGCCGTCCTTTTATGCCTCTACACCATGTCTGCTCGGAGCTGCACTGTGACTATCTGATCCATTTTAATACAGACATCCTCACTGCTGCCAGGCCTCTGCCTCAAATCTCATTTTTAATACAGTATGCCCCGACTCTTCCTGTGCACAGGCATCTCAGTGTTACCTTCAGCCGGAAAGATAATTTTTATTGTGCAACCATTATATTTGTGTTGCATGCATTCTGGGGTGTAATATATCACTTACCAGCAGAATGGAGGAATACAGGTTACATACTGATGCGCACCACAGAGAGAAACAAACATAATCATAGGCTGATATCAAGTTATATCAAAGTTTTATGAGGTTTCTAAACTGCAAAAATCTTCAAACAAAATATTCCTAAGGTGTAAGCTCTTAAAAGATGCCAGGAAATGTGAAATAGAGCCCTGAGTTCTTTCCAGCTATATGAAACAAGCAATCAAACGCTGCCACTCCCCCACTTGTTGCTGTGCACCACAGGTCAGCTGGCTAAAAGAAGTCACCTACATAATCACTGACTTACAAGAAAGAAATGCATCTTCAAATCTTTCATTTGAGGAAAAAAGTCGTATGAGCTCCACCCATAAGTCTTATGAGGGTAATATTTAAACCTGTTGACAAGCTACAAGCAGTTGACTGTTAAGCAGCTGACTGAAAGCTGGCCACCTAAACAGACAGCTACACATCTAGTTGAAAACTACTGTAAAGTTTTAGAGGGTGTTTGTAAAGGTGCAACCTGTTCAATCACATTTTCATTTCACATAGACATATTCCAAGTATTTATTTATTTAATATGACTTGTGGCCATATTTCAGTTGTCCAGCAAAAAGTCGTTGATACTCCCCGCTAAGGAGGATGAGGCACAAGTTCAGTTCACAAAAAACTGTATGCTTGCTCATTGGAAGTTAAGGAGAAGGAAAAAATATGGGGCAGCAACAGAGAAAAGTGCAGCATAGAGGTTTGTGAAGCAAAGACCATTTAGTTTGGGGAACATTCACAACTGGAACACTGCTTATAGTCATTCTGTGTTTAACAAATCTATGCAAGTATCACTTTTTGAATTCATTTAGTGAAAGAAGTCATTTTGTTTTAGAAAATATTCTAATGTATTGAGACAAGCTGCACGAGAAATATGCATATCTATTTATCCAAATCAAAACGTTTAAAAACAGTGCTGTGTTAAAAGCAAGAAACTTGATACTAGCAACCGTTTCGATATTCTTGCTTAAAATATAGCAACAAGTTATACATTTTTATTTTAAGATTTTGTGTAAACAAAATAAACAGGAATATTTTCACTCAAGGGTCTCATACTGTGAGTATCTTATACCAGTACATACCTTACCAGTATTAAGCAACAACATTGAATGCACAATGCCCTTACTATATGCCCCACATATACAAGTAGAGCCATCCAAAGGCAACAATTCACCTTTTCCTTGAACACTTAAGTCGCACCTAAAATCAACTAACAAGTGGAAACAAAACAATAACTCATTTAGTTGAGAGGCCAGCGCAGTGGTTGGTAAATGTTCTCACAGCCGTACACTGCTGGCTAGAAGAGGCTTTTTCTCAGTAAAAGCCACTTTCACAGCTTGTTCTGAGGAGGAGAGAAGTTTGAAAACTTGAGAAAGAAGAATGATGAAAAAGATTGCAGCAGAATTTGAATGTTTTTGATGCATGGCAGGTACATTTCGAGACTGTAAAATTAATCACAGCTCCAACTATTTATCAAGAAAACAAAGACTTTCCCTTTTACCCAAACGAGCAAGTGGTCCATAAGCACACACACACACCCCTTCTCTCCTACAAACACACCTCTGACGGAGCCATTGTTCCTCTTGAAACAAACTTCAGCCGACAACAATGCTACCAAATGTCAATTCTCAAGCTTTTACAAGCCGCTAAAAATCACTGCCCCGCATTGTTTCCTGACAGAGATGAAGCAGCTCAAGAGTGCACACAAAGAGATAATACACTCAAATCCACAAACAAACAGACAACACATGCTTACAAAAGACAGACAAGGTACGCAAATGCATCTCTGAATCTACACAGGTCGTAGCCCAGCAGTTACTGAGACAATGGAGAGAAACAAGGTAAAAGGGAAGAGAGAGACACTGATACAGCTACATGACAGATGAGGAGAGGAGGGGCGGAGCGGAGGAGGGAAGAGAAATTGCTTTGTTAGCAGGACAGGGAATAAAGTGTAATTACCTCACTGTGGGTTTGTTGATTATAGTTCTGCCAGGTTCTCCATGTTAATCATTTACCAGGGGAAGACAGAGATTAGTAGAGACAGACACAGAGAAGGGAGATAGCAGACAGTATGAAAAATACTTTCACTTAAGCCCACCCGTGCAAAGGAAAAGCGATGGGTGCTCAATGACTGCTACATGATTAAGCAAAAATATAAAAATAAAAGAATCTCCTCCTGCCGAGACATGATTACAAACACTGTCTGCTTTCACTTCAGCGTGTGGCATGTTTGTCTGCTGCTCGTGACACTGACCAGATCGGGATGTGGGTGCGCATGTGTGTGTGATGAAGGTGTGGCATGCAAGACGTGATTTACTTTGGTATTTAAAGCAGATCATTCATGAGCGCACAGAGAAAGAAACAACGCCTAAACACGGCCAAGATTACACGGGAGACTTACGAGGGCCTCTTTCAATACAGATACAGAAAAACCAATACAACTATTCACCTTCACGCACTGTTTAAATATGCTCCACTGGCTCACAGCTCCAGCTTGGAGTTTGTCTAAGGGATGAAGGATAGAGGCAGAAAGAAAGAGGGGGCTCACAGAGAGCATCTGTTTTATGTTATTATTTTTTTTTGTTTTGTTTTTACACTTTAAGCACTATGTCCAAACTTGAAAAGTGGGTTCAAGTGGGGAAACTGCTGGTAAAAGCATGTTAAATTTTTCTTGCTACGCCAGTACATGCTAAATAATCTGTTTCATCCCATTTCCCCAAGTACTTGTTTCTTCATCCAGTGTTTGGCGGATTAAGCCCAGGGAATGCCGGTTTCCCAACACGTTTAGTAATGTAATGGGAGAGCCGACAATGTTCAAGCTGAGATTTTTCTGGCGAATACTTTAAATGAAGTCTCTCCTAAATGTGAGTAATTTCTAAATCAAAAAGAACCATTACTGCTGAGCATCACTATAAATGCAAGTTTTCATTCACTGGAAACCTCCCATTTAGAAACTGTCCACAAGTTCTCAATTGGGTTCAGGTTAGGTGGGGAAGGGGGCCATGTCAGAAGTTTTTCATCCCTTACTGGCTAGCCGATGGAAGGAGTAGTTGGATGCACCTGATAGAGCATTGTCCTACAAAAAAAATCTTTGCCATCTAAATCTAAAAACTGAAAGAAGCTTCAAGAGTTGATTTTAAGATAATCTTTCACCTGAAAATGTCCAACCAGCTTATATTAAGTAATACCAACCTATAACAGTATCCCACCTCCATCTTCCTGACGTCAAACTTGAAGTGGAGCTCTGTGCCCATCACTCATTTAGTCAAGGACAAATCTATCTGGTTCGTCAAGAGTCACTCTCATTTCATCATACAGCTTTTGAAAAATAGGTCTTCAGATATTTCTTTGCTCAGTCTAGATACTTCAGCTTGATTTGTCTTGTTGAGTGGTGGTTGGGTTTCAGCCTTCCTCACCTTGGGCACATCTCTGAGATCTGAACATCTTGTACTTCTAGGTGCTGCAGGTAGTTCACACTGATGAAATATGACAGAACTGGAAGATAATTCCTGGTAGATTCATGATCGATTCTCTTCAAATCGGCATCTTCAGTTCGTAATACATTTTTTGCTACCCTGTTAACTATTTGTAACAAAATGTGCAATGGTTCTGTGATCACGCCCCTACATCTTTGCAATTTAAACAGAGCTGCATCCCCAAACGACTCTCTTTTTTTGGTGCATTTCACTTAAAGAATAGAAGCTACCTAATAATTATGTAGACCTTGACATAAGGCATTGACCTCCTTAGGCCAAATCCTAAACAGATGTACATCTCCTGCTATGATTAAATCCATTTAGCATTCAAGTTTATCTGCTGGGAGTTAGTAAAAAGATCATATGGACAAAATACTCACTTGCCTATTAATTGTGCACTCTGATGTTGAGTCAGCCAGTAAAAGAAAATATACTGATGTTTTGGAAGTTTAATATTAAAACCATGACTCTTTGTGACTTCAGTTATGAGGATCTTGGGGATAGTAATAAAGTCACATTTCAAGAAAAGCAGCAAACATTCAAAGAAGAAATGCAAAGAATAAATCAAAAAATGAAGTGAAAAAAAATTGTTTAAGCGGCTGCTGGAACAAGCTCACCTCTTTTGAGGAATCTTAGAATGAAAAGAACAGGAAAAAGGATAAGCCAAAGAATGAGGAATTGAAGTAGCTTATTTTTGGTTCAGATGAGGGTAAAATTTGTTCTCATTACAGATGTATGGGACGCTCATATACAACATCTCCAAAATCATATCTCGCTAGTGTAATTCAATAGGTGAAGTTTTGGTCCTTTGAGAAAACATCCCGACAGATTCCTGAGTGGATTTTATTAGGATGAATGTAGGTCCAAAGATAAAATAAAAAAAGACACGGCTGCATCAGCAAAATGGCTGGTCAAAGTGTTTGACTCAACAGGTTTTAAAGGACACCAAGGTGCTACAAGAAAAGTATGAATACTATTTTAAAAGTGTTAGAGCTTCTTGCTCAGGAGAGAGGTAACAAATATTGCTCGCACTCACAAATACTCTGAGAAGTGTGGTTATATAATTTTACCGACCTTTAACTGCTCCAGGAAGTATATAATAATTTCCCATCTAATAAGAGACTATTGCTCTAAAGGAGGCACAGCTGTAAAACCAAGCGCGATCGTAAACTCTCTTCTTAAAAAGAAAAAAGAAATCATAAAAGAGGGGGAATACTTGAGCACCACAAAGATAGAGGCCATCGTATCTGATCCCACAGCATTGGCCGCTGACCCCCATCACTTCCATTTCAGAGCTCCAGTTTTCAATCAGGAGGGTGCTAAATGTGCGCCCGTTAAAAGTGTTTTACTGAGCCTTTGTTACAGGCATATTAGCAAGCAAAGGGCAGAGCGTCGAGGCTCCTCTGTCTCCACTCCACTGCCCCCGCTTCATTAAAACCATAAATCTAGATGTCGAAGGAATGGTGGCAGCGAGAGACCGTCTCCTGTCAACCACACTAAAGAGAGCATGTCCTCCAACAATCTACGGTAACCTAACATGATCTTATTTGGTAGCCTTTGTGTGTTCGGTCAGTGTTGTTTTTTTTGTGCAAAGATGTTTTAAAGATTAGTGGGTGTGAACAAGTTACGCATTTCTCAAACTAAAGTCTGTTCTGTAAAGCACTGTCTAATAGCTATACCAATCTAAGCTGCCATTATGTACCACAGATCAGTGTTTTACCCTTGACATATTGTAGCTTTGTATTAAAGAATTATCAGGTAATAAAGACTGATTATGTCACTGTTGAAAAAGCCCACCCCCATCATTGTTAAACTATTGATCTGGCAGCATTTTGGGTAATCATTTGAAAGAAAAAAAAAAAACATTGCCAAGAGACTGATAAGATACAAAAAAATTGTAAGCACTGTGGGAAAACAATGAATGGCTGTTAGCTGCTGCAGTTAGCTTGTTCTTGACAAAAAACAGAAGGGTCTGTTCCTTAAGATGTAAACAGATGTGGCACAACATCTTGCAATATTAAAATGCCACACTATTTCTGACAACAAAAAAACATCATCTAATTTTTGTAAGCTCAGGTAATAAATGTGAAGATGTCTATGTTTTTAGGAACGTAGAAATTTCATGTCTTACCGTTATTAGCCGCTAATAATGCCTCAGTTGGCTTCTGCTTGTTCTCATTGCAAAGCTAGTAAGCAATTTTACTGATTTTTTTATAATAATCTCTCATTTAAAAAAAACAAACATCTGCCATCAATGTTGAAATAGTACTGTGTCACAAAGTTATATCTAGTTTCGAAATCAATAATATTGCTAAATCAAATCAAACTATAATTATGAGCCAATAATGTGAGAGAGGAAAGGCTTAAGTCCAGATACACTGTTTCTATTTTTTAAGATTCAGTTATACTTGAGTTGCCCTGTTTCATTGCCAGATTCATCTAACAGTTAAAGAAGCAATAAATAGGTAAATGTGACAGTCTAGATAAAGTTCTTACAAAGAAATCTTTTGCACTCTTAAGAATACTTTAAGTGGCTAACTGCTAATGTTAGCATTTGAATTGTGACTTAATTTTGGCACTAAAATCTAGGATTGTGCTTTGTGGTGATAATAGCTCTCAAGAGATGAAGATGACAAATTTTTACATTAAAAAGAAGTGTTTCTAGCATTTCAAGCCCAGATTTCTGACATGTGCATACGAGGATAATGGCCACATGGTTAACACCCTGCATTGGTGTTTAAAAAAATATTTTTGATGCAACTATGAGTTTTTTAGATGCCCTTTTATGTCGATGAGTCAAGGAGTAATTAGTCAAGTGCTAATTACTCCATGAAGGGCAGGCTGACAAACACGTTCACGTGTTTTAACGAAGCACTTCCTGCTTTACTATTTTTTTGAGGTTACATTTTAGGTACTCATGAGAAACATTGGCATGAGCTATACTGAAGGCGTAAAAAAGCCTGACAGAACAGTGAGAATACCTCAACTGGCTAACTGTTCACTACACACAATGCTACAGTTAGCATGCGCTTCATAACTTATTGTCAGTACTAAAATAAGCAGCGATTTTCACGGGTGGGATGAGATCTTGGAAGAAAAAAATTAAAATGCTATAATGTTTTTTTAGTATTTGTTGCTACACTAAAGTCTGCGCTTTGATTGCTGTGATATTGCATGCACTGATACTGCAATAATTGTGATTCAATATTTTGATGAGTTCTACTTTCCACTTGGACACCAAGCAGGTGGGATAGAATTTATGCATTTATTTCAAGAAATGTTTGACAGAAAGATGAATGCAAATCCAAAACTATTCTGTCCTGAATCAATATTTGGCTTGCTGTTTCCTCCACCATCTCCTGAGGGAAGTAAGACTGCAAAGCAACTACATGCTCTGCCATAGACACTGTGGAGCCTTGTGGTGATCAGATAATTAATTAGCTGAACTGAATAATAAGGGATCAATCTGTTTAAACATATTAGTTGAACAATGCTAAAAAAAGTGTAATGAATGGCACACAAAAATAGATAACATTATTATTACTACAAATATCACAATACAAATCATTTAAACAACATTCTACTACTTTAGCTAAAGTCCAAAAAGTGAATATGTCGGAGCTTTGAATCCTACAGAGGCACAAAAGGCATGGCACCCGTGTTCCTGTGCTCCTCTCCCCTCTGCCTCACTGCATTTACAGGCCTCAAGACAACCTGGCTGGCTGGCAGGCAGCTAATAGAAAATATGAGATGGGAAAATGACTGAAGCTCAACTAATCACACTGCCAATAACCATCACAGGACAGGAGGGAGTCGTGAGACATAAAGGAGGGGGAGCACAGACAAAAAAAATTAAATGGAGAGCAGGATGTAACAAGGGAACTAATGAAGAAGATGGGGAGAAAGAAGAGGAGAGGAGAGTGAGTCTAGGGGGTTCTGGACATCACTGCTCCACTGATAGCTTTGTGATTGGGTGGTGTTGCTGATGAGAGTGATTCTCTGCCACAGTGGGTCACCCTCCACCTGATGGCATTGTGATTGTGTGCTGTGCAGCAGAGTGTGCGTGGCACCGTCGCCGACTGTGACCATTCATCCCCAAATCTCTGGGGGACATGAAGGGGTTTCCTAATCCTTGCAGAGGTCCTCCTAAAACACGTTTCTGTTGGATCCCAATTTGCGGTTCTGGGTTTTACTTGCCTGGATAGAAACGCTGGCTGGCTCTAATACACAAGATAAGAACTGCAGCAATGACAACAAGTCTCAGGAAAGACATTATTGGCCTCGAGAATCATGTTTAGATCCTCTGTATGTACATGGGCAAAAAAAAAGATGTACATGAAAATTAGACATGTAATAAAAATCTTAGTGTTTGGCAGAATTTGTACAAATAAAAAAATATGGCAGAATTTTTAGTGTATAAATAAATCAACCAACAAAATGCACATTGACTGAAATTTAGGTAAATAAAAATAAGGTGAGTTACAAATATATGCTTTGAGCCACAAAAAGGGATAAGTTTTTTTAATGCCTGAATTTTCTGTTTTACTAAAAGTACTTCCCTTATAATGCCTACTTTATTCATATAGGACTTTATAACAAGTTGCACTAAAATACTGCACAGCAAGAACTATCAAAATTTTGAAGAACATGTAATGAATATGTTATGCAACATGAATTTGTATTTAACCTTTCTTTTCCCCAGGATAAATTAATATCAAAAACCTCTTTTTTGAGGAAAGTGCACTTATATCTATAAATAAAAATTGGCAGTCCAAATTTAAAAAGAAAAACAGAAATCCATGTTAGCCAAGAAAATGCCATTCAGTGCAGCCCTAACATTAATATTATAGTCATAGTCTTGTACAGTAAAACATTTGAGAAATTCTGATTTATTGCAGCCACAGAAAACATCGTCATTTATATTCCTTTCTTGTGCATTTAATGAACATTTGACTACAAATATGAAAAGGAAATATGCATACATAGCTCTGCTGCTCTCTGCAAGTATCTCTCAAATTACAGGGGCAAATTGTTCTGCAATCTTTACTCCCTGAAACTAACCAGTTTCACCAATCTAAAAAGAGACTGTCATACCTTTCCTGGTTTAAAGTCCTTTTCATCAGAGGTCAGAAAAAATTTAGGAGTAGCACATTTTTTATTGAGCTGCTAAGAACAACATAGCGTAGCCCCAACTCTTACATGGTGCTCCACATTGCCAGTCAGCTGACTAAAGAAAGGATAAAAGACATTCCCTTTATTCTACAGGTAATTTATATTCATCAGTTTGGAAATATGGAGACTAGACTGATCTCTGCAGTCTGGGTGGACTCCAGCTACTGCTCACACCTTGTGAATCTCCCCCAAACTCTTATATGAGCTTTGCTCCATAATACTCTCAAGGCTGCTTGACGCGCCTTTTCACACCACCATTTTTCCTTTCACTAAACTTTTGGATACTATGCTTCTATGCATCTCTCTGAAAAGCAATATTCTTTAATATTGGCCATATTTAGCTTAGTCTTCTTGTGGAAAATCAACAACTGCCTGTTTGACAACTGTAAACCAGTTTCTCTTACAATTATGTTAGCCTTAAAAGTTTATTTATGTAAAACATTACTTTCATTTTCATTGTAAAGAGCCTCCTTGTAGAGTGAGTCTCTGAACAAGCCTGTAAGACAATAGTTGACGTGTTTTTGAGTCTCTGCAAGTTTCACACCTCAAACTCCCAATTAGACCACCCTGGAACACCTCTGACAAACCTAATGGCCCCAATCAACTCATTACATGCATATCTTCTCATCACCAAACCAATGCACAAAAGCACATAAGACTATAATGAACACCTAAGCCATGAGAACGTCATAAGTGTCATTAATGACAACAAACATTTCAACAGAAACCTATATTTCAGACTTTGTTTAAACAGAATAATAAGTAACTGCAGAATGGTTATTATGAGGAAGATAAGAGGCTGGCTGGAGAAGGTGTGAGCAGATAACTGGGTCTTAGGTGAACCCAGTTTTCCACTGTATCAACTTTAGTTGTTTTTCTTATTACTTTTACTCCAGCAGCCTTATAGCCTGAAGACTTCGAACAATGATACCTGCTCTACGCCCCTCTTTAATTAAGCACACAAACACGGGATCTGCTGCATAGCTGACATTCTTGAAAACAAACTAAGCTCTGAGTCATGCTCAAGGAGCTCAGATTGTTGTGCAACAGCGTGGCAGGACGAGCTCAGGCCGGCTCTGTTTGTTTTACACACAGGCCCGGAGACTGAATCAGCCTGACAAGTCTCAGCTCTAACCCTATCTGCTACTGCTCCGTGTCTGTCCTGAGGGGAAGCATCCCTGGCTGTCCAGTAAGGTTTCTCACCTTGTGTTCGTAGAGTTCCAGTAAACCACGTGTCTCTTCGCCACCACAGCGGAGATAATGTTGAGGAGGAAAACTGTTGCTTTAAGGGCGCCCGCAGCTCCCGGTGCGCGCAGGCAGACCATCCTGGAGAGGTTGTTCTGCAGCCGGTTGAGAGGGTGGGAGTCAGGCTGGGAGACCTGACAGAAGAGGCGCGGTGATCAGCTGTTCTTGTTGCACATTAAAGTTTCACCAACTCATGCACACGGTGCCGCACTTTCGCTAGACCGGTTCCTGCTCCGAAATGCATGATGTACCAGGAAGAACTCATTCAAATCGCGCAGGAAAAAAAAAATAATATCTGTATATATATATGTGTGTATCAAAACAAAAATCACACCAGAGGTTGAAGAAGGTGCGCCGCCCCCAAAACAGTGCTCCTGAGAATTTACTCAAATCCAGAAATCTAGTTTAAAGCAGAAGTCTCTCTAAACGATGATTGTCACCTGAGTTCAAAAAGGCTTTCTAATCAATTAAATCAGATAGCCTGCCAACTGGTTTGGCAGCAACAGGCTGCACAGAGTAGAGAGGGCGGATGCACCGAGCTCAGGGCGGTGCCGGGCAAACTTCGAGCCAATCGGTCCATAAGGGTGTGGTTATATGTGACACCAGAGTGCAACAGTTAAATCCTTGAGAGGTGCGCCCACTGGTGTGGGGTTCCGCCTGCGACAGTTTCGCTATGCAGGAAAACCCAGAAAGACTATCTGATTTTTCTTTTTTTTTTTTAACCTGAAGTCACCAGAGACAGAGCGTGGGAAACCGGGTCCTGGGCAGAAGCAGGAGAAATTGTCCCCTAAGAAACCTCAGGGGCTTAAAATACCTTAGTCTGTCTGTCTTTCAGGTAGACTGTATTTTACTGCATTTTATGGCACTTATTTTTGACATTTCATACATAGAATGCAATATATTTTTACTTTTACTTAATTTTTTCCCCAGTATTTTTTTTATACTTAAATGTACACAATTTTACTCAACATTAGTTTCTTTAATGTGTGCTGTATAGGTACGTTGAATATCAGCTTTGTGGTCTGCTTGTCTAACATTTGTGATGCATACTTCTTGCAATATTATATTATGTGTGTATATGTTTTATTTTGGCATTTTTCCTTGTATGATTTAGATTTTTTTTTCTTTTTCATTTCTTTTTACACATTTAATGTGGGAGAGGTTTGTGCAGAAGCTGCGTGATTTCTACGGAAGAGCTGTACAAATGAAAGCAGAATTTTACCTCTATTTTACTAACCTTGAAATCTGAAAAAAATCAGAGCGAGCGTCGTAATTGCTTCCATTCTTCTCCGTCAGAAATTTACATACAATGGCTGTATCCATGGTTTAAAAAAGTACTCAGGTTAATTCACGACATTTAGGTTAAGTGGAGGACACTTCTTCCTTCACGTTGTGAAGTAAAAAAAACCGAAAATAATCAGCAAAGATATCAAGAAGAGAACGGAACATGTCTGGTTCATCATTGGGTGCAATTTCCAGATACCAGAAGATACCCAGTTCATCTATACCATTATATGTAAAAACAGTATGAGAATGCCCAGCCATCATGACATTCAAGAAGAAGATGGTTGTGTATTACAGGTGATGTATTTCGAAGCATTATATGTGAGTTGACCTCCGAACAGAACCAAAGAGCTTGTGAAAATGGTGGCTGAAGCTTTTAGACCGTGCCATTATCCACAATAAAACATGTCCTTTTGGGCACAGCTGAAAGGTGTGCCACAATCATGGCTCAGTTACACTTGTTCTGTGGGAATGGGAGCGAATTCAAGCAAACTATTGTGAGGAGCTTTTAGAAAGATACCCAAAATGGTTAATCAACGTCATGCAGTTTAAAAGATAAATCTGCTGATCCATTAAAAGTTTACATACAACTTTGTCTGAATATATTTCAGACAATGACAAAAATGTGTTATTTGTTTTCTTAAGTTGTCCATTTAAATATCTTTTGTCTACGCTACAAAGTGAATTGTATACACTTCAACTAATGACATTTATGGCATACGCACTTCCAGAAGTACCAAATATGACAGACCTGAAAGGTTTGTTGAAAAATACAGTTTGGACCTCAGAACCTGTAGACTGTCCGTGAGCAGCTCCTTTGAGTTAAAGAAGGTATACATGGGGTATTGAGTGATACAGTAGAAAGAGCAGGAGTGACATTGAAGCAGATGATTCGGCTTGTGTGTGTTCTGTTTTTTTTAATAATTCTGTTAGCCACCCCAAGGGAGGATGTAGCCACTGTAATCACTATACCTCCATGGGTGAAAGCCACTGGTGGTCTTCTGTAATTATCTGATTTCATAACATATGTGCATCTGTGAGATCACTAACCCTGCCATTTCTCTGCCACTATCACCCATCAAAGACTTTGAGTTATTAGCAGCTGTGGCTGCGTATTAGGCGTCTTCCTCACCACAGGACCTCCTCCTTATCTCGGTTTCTCTGTCTTTCATTACATGAGTGTGTGGCTCGCCGTGTTTGTGCGCACGGGACAAGGACTCATTAGCTTACTTCCTGGAGGTCCTGATCATTAATTTCCCATGATGCCTCAGTGCTCCCGTGTAGCTAATTTGTCCCTGGTGAGTTGATGCTCCCTCTGCAAACATGAAATGGACTGTGGTGGACTTTTTCCCTCTGCAGGGTTCTCTTTTTCAATCATTTTGATAGATCTATAAGACTAGACCTTTCCTTACAAAGTTGTATGACAAAAAAAAAAAATCTTTTTTGTTTAACTCATTTTTATTCTCCCTCTCAGAAAAAAAAACCCTTTTAAACCTCAATTTGGGACTGTCTTGAGAGAATAGCAGTTAAACTATTCAGTAACCCTGCAGCTAACTCCTTATAAATTGACCCGGTTTTCCTCTCGACTCAGATTAAATTGCAGAGAAAAAGGCTTTCATTTACCTCAAGGGAATGGCAATTGATATGTAGTCATGATGCACAAAAGTGGGAGCAAAGCTGATAAATTTTGCACATTGAAATGTTGTTTTAGCTGAACAAAGAAAGGAGAATGTCTTAGCAGTAATTTGAAATCATTAATTTCTCTCTCTGAAATCGTTGTTGCCTCTCCTTTCTCTTCTTTAATATGTGCTCCATCTTCTGTATGTCTATTCATCATTATCAGCAGTCTGTCCAAAACATCTTTTCTCAGTCTTGATCCATCATCCGTCCCAATCTTTACTTTCATTGATCTTCTCACTGCTGGTCAGATGTGTTTTTTCCACCCTGTGGTCCCTTGAAAGAGTTTATTTCAGCAACGCTCGCTAGCATTCCACAGTTCTGGTCAGACATTTATACACACCCATCATCATGCGCATGAATATGGTATTCATTTTGATCAGGCTATGATGTGTTTCAACATTTTTCAACAGTGAAGTTATTATAAAATGTACAATTTCAACGAGTTTTGAAAACAAGAATTTGGTTTGCAAGTTTGAATTCATTGTGAATTATCAATAGATCACCAAGTACAAGGCCTACCATTATGTTAGCAAGATTTTTCCCCCCCTTTCTTTCACAACACTTTAATGAGGCCAGACACTGATGCTGGACAAGACGGCCTGGTCTTTGCTATATTTCTGTGTGGTTGAGATGGGAAAACTGATCAGACTCTAACTTGTCTCTCATGTGCAGTTTTATTGGAATTTAAAGGGGCATTCTCCAAAAAATCTTGGTATACACATTAACAGTTCGTTTTACTGGAGGTACAGAGCTGAGTTCAGCTCTTGCAAAACTGCAAACAGCACCAGAATAAATGGTTATGGAGAATTGGAAGATTACTATCAATATCTTACCACTATTCTTCTCTGAATAGTGGTAAGATTAATAGTGCAAACCCATATTATTAGTGGTAATATGGGTTTGCATCCACCCTTGTTTATCACAGCTCCATTTGTTTGTAAATGTTTAAACATTCAAATCAAATATAGTCCAATTCAATTTAAATTGCAATGCTATACAGTTATGTTCAATCCATCATATAATGTCAACTGTTGCATTCATCTCCTTTGCAGCAATCTCTTTTCCTGAGCGAACATGTGGTGACAATAAGGAGGAACTGCTACATGTGTAAGGATTTGAGTTTTTCTGTGTGTTTACTTTAGGTTCGTGTTGTCCTGTCTTCTCCTTGATTGTTCCCAGGTGTGTCTCGTTCCCTGATTACCCTCTGTGTATTTAATGTCACCTGTGTTTCTGTGTCTTTGTCGGGTCCTTGTCAAAACTGTCTGGTCTTACGTCTAGTCGGATGGTCTTGTTTGTTTTGTCCATTGTGTTTTCCAGTTGAGGAGCTTTAGCCTTCTGCTCTCTCTCTCTCTATGCTGCCTGGATTATTGGACTTTATATTTCTGGAATTCATCATTAAAATCTTCATTTCTTCATTTCAACCTGGGTCCTCAGCGTCTGCCTTACCACCTCATCCAACCGCACTTCATGACAACATGTGGTGGTGACTACCAGGTCTGTTCCAAGAGACCAACTGATTTGTATGAATGATGCCAATTACATCAGCAAAAGTGCTCAAATATCCTGTCAGATATTTTTCCCGTCAAATAGGAGAGACAAACTCAATGACAATCAGCTTGGAGTCAAAAGTTAAGGAGGAGCTTCAGAAAAGTAAAAATGTTCTTTTGACTTTAAAAAAAAATCAGGGAGCACATGTTTCCCATATAAAATATACTGTATGCATTACA
Organism: Xiphophorus maculatus; assembly: GCF_002775205.1. Lineage (NCBI taxonomy): Eukaryota > Metazoa > Chordata > Actinopteri > Cyprinodontiformes > Poeciliidae > Xiphophorus > Xiphophorus maculatus. The sequence goes on from NC_036445.1 coordinate 17,761,501, forward strand.
ATTGGGTTCAAGCATGAAGTTATATAGTACAAAGTACATCAATGTTATATTTACAGATAAACTGTTAGATGAAAAACAACAGTTTTAAGTCATGAGGCACTTTTCAGCCATGTTGCTTTTTAAAATCAGCGTTGGTAAGAAACTGTGAAATATTGTAGTCAAATGGTCAAAATAGATGAACAAAAAAAAGCATCAGCCACCAGTTCCAGGTTCTTCTGGTGAATTTTGTTGTTTTGGGTTTTTTACACTCTGACACCCATCTCAACCATTTCAAACATTACTGGTCTTACACCAAATTGGCAGCATGTCAGTAAATGGTAAACACAAATTAAACCACTTTGTCACAGAAACTTTTGATTTTTCAAGCCAGACTTTCAAATTAGAGGGGGGATTCCTGTGGATTTTTACGGAAGGAAACTACAAAGATTCAACTTTGGATTTTAAATACAATGCCGATTCCTTGGTGCAGCTCTTAACACGGTGCACATTAAGAGACTCCCAAAAAACCCCTAGGCTGCAACCAAGTACATCTTCTCTTGATTTCTCACACTTTCTATTTCCAACTTATCAAGCATGAACATGTGCCTACCCCCACTGGTTAACAACAACAGAGATTATATGCATATGTATGTGTATTTAGAGCAGAAAACAAATTTTTTTTTAATCACTAGAGGCAACTTGCAATGTATATCTAGACTCTTTCTAATGTCAAGTGTTCAGTTCAGCAGTTTATCACTTAACCCGTGAAATGCATGGTTAGATGTGAGCACAGCTAATATAACAACACTGTAAAAGACTCCAGGATAAATGCTATTTTTGATTTTGCTCTATCTGAAGCTTTGTCCTTGTTAGGAATCTTTGTTGTGTCCTGAATTGAATAATCTGCATTATACTATAGCTTTTGTTTGCACTCTTGTGTAAAGAGAAATCTATTTCTCAACGTCAAACTGCTGTTTTAAAGAACATTTCATATTTGAATGAGTTCTTTCTAAAATATGCTGGACTCACAAAGTGAAGATCCATCTGAAAGGCATTACCCTGACATTGTTTTAGGGTTGCAGAAAAGACATCTGTTGCCAGCATATTACTCTCATTTTCTGTTCAGTCAGACTTGTTCTACTTACTGTCACTCTTCCTCCCGTTGCTGCATCTCTAAACAGAAGCTCAGTAGTGCCCTATTCTTCTTATTGAAACCTTGATAGACATTAAGGGATGCATAGGAGTTGGCTTCGTTCTCCATTTCTGCATCATTAGATTCAATAGATTCAATCTAGAATAAACATATGTCTGCATATTTCATCAAACGTCAAGATGGCACTGGCTGCCTGCAGACGCAGCTCCCGTCGTGTGTGTTTGTCTGTGTATATTTGCTGTAACCGATTAAGGATCCGTGCTTGAAGAACCCATGGATCATCAGTTGGGCTGTCCACAATGGCTGGATGTGGTTCTGTCAATATTCTCCGCGTTCTTCTGCTACTTTTTCTGCTCTTGGTTGTGGAGAACCTCGCTGAGCGGAGTAGCGGCATTGTTTGCTCTCGTGAACGGCTGATTGCGCTGTGTGGGCCTCTGCTGCGGCCCGGAGACGGGCCTGTGGTCCCGGAGGAGTTACGGAGGAGACGACGGGGCTGCGGGTCTGGAGTTAAATGGAGGTAGAAGAGGAGACGGCGCAGGCCAGTGGTACCGGCGATTATTGTGGGGAACGTGAGGTGTTTGGGAAATAGGACAGACAAACTCACGGCGCTGGTTAGGACCCAGAAGGAGTACTGGGAGTGCAGTATCTTCTGCTTTACGGAAATCTGGCTGCACTCGCTTATTCCGGAATACAGCGTGGAGGTCCCTGGATTTTCCTTGGTGCGCGGGGACAGGGACTATTCCAAGAGTCGGAAGAAGAGGGGCGGCGGGATTGCACTTTATGTGAGTGAGAGGTGGTGTAATCCCAGTCATGTTAACGTGAAGGAACAGATTTGTAGTCCGGACATTGAACCTCTGGCTGTGGGAATGCGGCCGTGTTATTTACCGAGGGAGTTTACGTCCGCCATTTTGATCGCTGTTTACATTCCCCCATCAGCTGATGCAGCGGTGGCCTGTGATGTCATCAGCTCTACCACAGCCAAACTCCAGACTCAACACCCGGACGTTGTTATTGTGTCTTGTCTTGTCTTGTCTCTATGCTGTAACTGCGAAGTAATTTCCCTGCTGGGATGAATAAAGTACTTCTATTCTATTCATCCACATCTTGGTCTTGTGTCAGCCTTCTCTACAGTTTTGATCAGCCTTACCCCTGGACCAACCAGGAATACAGTAGCATCATCCTACTTTTTGGTGAAACTTTTGGCTGCATTCAACTACAACAAAGTTTCCTACTCTGAAAATTTAGATTTTCTTTAAACATTGTAAAGCAATCTAAACTTGTTTTTTTTTTTTGGTCTCAATTGTACAACAGCTGCTATTCTCAGGTCTTTAGTTAAACTTGAAGATTACAGTCAGCGTTTGTCTTTATGAACTTTTAGCTTCACATCTACCTCTTAAATACTTTACAATAGATCATTGTCCCGTCCTTTATTTTATTTTTTTCTTTTTGGTTTAGCAATCAGTCTATATTTTTAACTTTTCTTTCTCTGAACACAGATTTAGTCAGACATACATTTATAAAAGAAGTCCTCTTTGTCTTTATCTTTTCTATTTTGTTCTCTCCTGAATTGTATTTTTTTTCCCTTGCCTTTATTCTGCACACCCACTCCACTTACTTGCACTGGGGCCAATTTTATGGGGTCGCCACTTTGCCTGTGTGTGTTTTTTCCCTTCTCACCTTTTTTTTCCTTTTGTTAATGGCACATTGTGTGTTGCTCTTATATTTTTGCTGTGTGTACCTCCGCTCTTTTCCTCCCCTTTTTGCCGCTGCTTCTCAGTTCCATAATTACAGCTCTGGACTCAAGCCGTGATGGTAAATGCTTTTCTATTCCCCTCTCTCCATCACTCACACTCAATCTCTGTCGTTCTCTTTTTCCCACCAAGCAAATTACATCTAGGTTACTATAGAGACGTGTTTATTAAATGGTTTTTACCACACTTTCTTAGTTCCTCTAGGCCCCATCGCCCACTCCCCCCAGCCTCTCTTCTTTGTGTTCATTCCAACCTGCTTTTCTCCGTGTTTACTTTTTTCTTGCACTCTCATGTATTGATGGCCATTTCTTCTTTTTGTTGTCTGGAGAGCATCTTTGGCATCTTCTTTGGTGACTAATAGTTGCTATTTGTAAAGAAAAGATGAGAAGTGAGTGCGCTGGATAGATTTTCAATGCAGCCGTTGCGCCCATTGTTACTGCCGGTACAACATGTAAGCAGATAAAGAGGCAAGGTCTCGTATTGTACTGATTCGGGATGTGCTATCCATTACTATTGACTTTATAAGTGGCCCCCACTGAATACAGCACTCTGAGATGTGAGCAATTGTTGCTCTCTTGTCTTCTCATCAGTACTGTCCAATCTGTGTCTTTGTGTTTCTATTTATTCCAACTCTGATTGTGCACCTACAGAGCCGTACTCCAACCCTGTTTTACACAGACAACAAATCCATTTCAAAACTAAGAATCTTACTTTTATGGGCATTTCATGTGGACCAAAGTGAGTTCAGGGTTCCTGTGCTTCCAGGGTTTTGTCCGTAACTTTCTGTCCACAAGATCCATCGATTTAAAATGGACAAAAAGTACTAAGGACTCCGTAAATTTGAGTCAGGAATAAATGCGGTTCTAACATGCAATGTGTGTAGGAACGCTCCATGTAGAAAAATGTGGATTTTTTTAAATCTGTACATTCTGTCTAACTTTAGAGTTAACAGACAGTTCCCCAACCCTTAAGTTTTCAGCAACAATCAGACATCGACAGACACCTCTTTGTCTTCCTGGCGACTTTATCCTTCTGACTCTTTAAACACATTTCCATGCAGATGAGACAAAAGTCTGAAAGTATTTCAAAAGGGCATTATCTTCAAGCAGGGCAGAGAAACAGTCAAGGAAAAAACTCATTTTCTCCATCTGAAGCTCGTATTACAAAGGTACAAACATGTGATTTACAAGTTTCCAATGCATGTTAAAAACATTTGGAGGAATTTTGACCCGCTCTTTTCTGCAGGAGAGGTTGAGCAGCCACGGTGGAAGGTTATGCCACGAATTTAAGTCTGACTAGACCACTTCAAAACCTTAGTGTTTTTGTTACTTTGAGCCATTCGTGTAGGGCTTTATTATGTTGTGATACTTGAGGCCAGTCAAGGTTCATTTTATTCTCTTTTATAAACTGTGTGCTGTTTGCTTCCTGTTTTAAATTGATTATTGTCCTCCCCCAACCAGTGAATGTGATAGATGTGATTGTGATAGACAACATACCGGTATTTTTTCATTATCATACATACAAATATGTTAAATGTAATTTAACAAATGTTAAATCTGATCTGACAATGGTCTGACATTGTCTTATAAAATGTATTTTTAACTTCAGACACTGTTAACTTTAGAACTCTTGTAATTTTGGGTGGGAATATAGGTAACAAAGAAAAAATAAAACAAGTGAAGCAATGCATTACCGCTGTTAAATCTCCATGGTACTGTGGCAAACGTTGTGTGCTGTTTGTACAATATGCCACGACATAACATTTGACATGGTTAAAAGGAATTTGGGCACATGCCATTTAAAAAGAAAACCATGATGAGACACATTAATCGAACAAATGTTTTAAATCATTTACATGTTTTCAAAAATAATGTATTTGTCTACTTAGCTTTTTTTGTGTTTTTTTTATGAAAGTGCAGGTACATTTTTAATAATATGTACCCAGATCTAATATTTCATGTATGTTTCCATAGCTGACAGCATTTCTGTAAGTCATCACTGAAAATTTTGCCTGCAAATTTGAGTATTATATGATATCTTTGCACGTATTTTTACTGCTGAAAATGTCAAAGTCCCTTCTGTCAAAAGGTCATACTTGCAGAGCATTTTTACACTTTATTACCAACCATTTCCCTTTTCATCCTGTTCTTATTCTCAGTGTCTTCACTTCACATCTGTCACCTGCCTCCTTACCCTCATGTCTTACCCTCCTTTTTGTCCTGGATTCATGAACTGTTAATAGAGTCAACTGGAAGCAAGACACAAAGCCTGTTCTGCACAGCCATCTGTTCTTCTGTTGATGCTATTAGCCCGTTCACTAAATGCACCTCTCCTATTCATCTCCATGCAAGCATCATTTTCACCTTACCCCTCCATGGTCCATCGTGTGCCGTCCTTCCTTGTCCCAAACGATGCAGCATCTCTCCAAGCTCCTGCTCTCCACCCTCTGCAGAGAAATTAACTTTGAGATGAACGACGCGGTGGCAGTTTGTGCGCACTCAGTTTGATACTTTGCCAAATAAGAAGAAAAAAAAAAAAACTGTGAAGGTTATGTCTTGTTCTGTTTGTTGCCAACACACAGTTTCTGCTCTGGTATCTGAAAACAAATACACTTCCTCTTTGCCAAAAAGATGGTTCATTTATTTCTAGTGATACAAATAGTTTTATTGACTGTTTTAATGCTAATTTTGAACATAATTTAGGTGCAATAAAATTCACTCCATAATGTATCATGATTTTTATTAGTTTTAAAATTGTGAACTAAAATAACTGCAATTGGCTTTAATGCCATTTTTTAAAAATAAAATCTACTTTTTTAATCTATGTTACCCCACAGATGCCCACTTATTTCATACTACTTCTTTGTGGTTTGTTGTTCCTCCTTTATTAAGGCAACGAAAGAGATGTTTTCCAGTCTGTGTTCTAATGAGTGTGTTCTTGTGGGCACTGACCTGATGGGGGATTTGGCAGATGTGCTTTTGTGGTAGGAACTAAAAGCAAGATAATTGTTCCCTGGGGAAACATTAAAACAGGGAGAACCACTTAAAGTTAGAGACTAAAGATTAAAAATGCTTTTTAATGCAATATCAGTGATTTATTGCTGATTAAAGTTTCGTTTTTTTGTGCATTATAGATCTGAATCATGGACTGAGATCATCCATCCATCCTCCTCTACAGTATAGCACAATCTTCTGCTGCTGCAGGTGATCTTTTGTGCTTCTTTCTGTGGTTCACATTCAGGTTTATGATTGGTAATACATTATAAGTCAATGACAACCCAATCTTTCCATCCTATCTATTCTCCACCAACAAAAAAATAGCCTCTTAAAAATAGTCAAGCACATAACAATCTAAAAGCACAAAAAACATCAGATGAATATAGAATAAGACTACTTTAGTTCTATGTTCATGGGAAGAGTTGATGGAGCAGCTGAATATGCTGGTGTACATGATCGGAGGCCATTTTTTAATTATCCTCTCAATCTTTGAAAGCAGAAGGTGCAGCCATGATGATATTATCCTGTTCAAAGTGTACAAGACTATATCTCTACATGTTTTAATCCATATATTTATGTAAGAGACAGTTTATGTGCTGTTATGGAAATCACATATACAATTTGTACCAAGCATCATCGTTTACAGGTATTAGTTGGATAAAGTGCAGCAGGCAGAACAGAGATGTTGCACAACAAGTTGGCAAATGAAAAAAATGACTTGCTGTAGTTTTCTTTGTGACAGTGGAAGCTGGGTAAGTCAGACTATAGACATGAAATAATCATTTTGATGCTCATCGTGGAAACATCAGACTAGTAAATATCAATATGGTTAAATATTTGCAGCTGTAGATTACATAGGCTCATTTAGATCAGCCCATAAAACACCACGACCAAACTAAATGTTTAAGTAAACACCTTCTGGATCAGAAAATGTTGCCATGGGGAAATATTGCAATTAAAAATAAACTGTACATGAGTGGATTTGCATGTTGTTATTATGCCTGTGCTCTTTTAGCTGTTTATAACAAGAAAAGCTGCATAATTTCTCTGATCAGGAATTAATGAAACAGACTAAACTAAATAGAAAAAAAAATGGAAAAGAAAAGCTCTGTTTTTTTAATCTCTAACTCCTATTATACTGGCTGGTGGCTTGTGATTTGAATTATTAATCGCTAGTTATTGTCTTATTGCTCTAAGACGTGGATTCTGGGGACTGTGGCGGTCTGCTGTGCTGCTTATCCCCTCTCATCAGAACAAGGGTGAAAATGATATCGTCTAATGATTAGCCTCTTATGCTCCCCTCACCTCCACTCCCTTGCTGTCTTTCAGTAAATGAGAGAAAGTGATACGGTTCTCTAATGACCAGTGTGAATAATTACCATCTAAATAAAGGTCCTGTTTGCTGCTAGAAATCTTCGACTTTGTCTCTCGCCATCTTTAATTCTCCGTTGGACTATTTTCCCATTCTTCAAAGCTCATTTTTCCCATATTCTTTTGTTTTGTCCATTCAGTTGATGATCAATTTTTATTCAGTTGTCAGTTTTTTCATCCTCTTTTCTGTACAGTAAACCTTATTTCCTTCCACAGATTAGAGATTTGCACCCAATCCAGCTGCTTATTTAGCTTTTATATCCTGAATGGAAGCCAACCAAGCGAGAACCTGGAGAACTGGAAAAAGGTATGTGAGAGCCAAGAAGACGCAAAGGAAAAGGAAAGTGGGGAAAAAAAACTTGCTGTCTGTCCCCACGTTTATTTTGTGCTTACTAAAGTTCTTCTTCCTCCATGTTCTCCCCCTCTTTGTTGGGGTGAGGAGGAGCTGAGTTATTAAAACGCCAACCTTTCCAACAAGAGGCAATAAATCAAACTAAATATCCAAGGGAGGGAGCAAAAAGGAGTGAGACAGAGAGAGAATTGAGGGAAATGAAAAATTGGTAATGTACAAGTCCAGAAGGAAGGATTTTGAAGAGCAGAAGGTTTGGGGAAGACGGAGAGGAGAAGCTATGAGTGAAAGCAGACGAGTAAATAAGAGTATTTCAACCAGCTGGCCTTGCCTGCTGGTTGAAATACCAGCAGGCAAGGTAAACCCAACCAGGGTTTACACAGCATCAATATAAATCAGACATCTTGTGAACAAGTCTTTTTAAGACAGTTTGTAGGGAATGTGTTAAGTTCAGGCTAATGCCACAAATTGCTTTTTATATCAATCCTGATATCTTCAGGTGTGAAACTCCAAAACCGAATCCACACAAATACAACAATTATTATGTGTAAATTACAGTGCAGTGAAACATCTCAAGCACACTGATCTGAAGCATATAAAAAGTTCACCTCTGACAAGTTTGCTAAATTTGGAAATGGCTTAGTCAAAGTCTGGACTTAAATCTGATTGATATGCTGTGGATTGACTTTAAACATTCATGCTTAAAAAAAACCCTCCAATAGAAAGATGCGTGGGCTAAAACTCCTCCAGAACAGAGCTGGCATCAGTTGTTAGCTTTACAGGACAGTTACCTTTTCACAATCGGTCAGGGTGGATTAGATAATCTTTTACCTTAAACAAATGGAATCATAATTTTATTTGGCAATTTCAAAATCTTCGTTTTTTTGTATTTACTCAGGTTATTGTAATATTAAGAGATATAGAAATTATAAAAATACATAAGTTGTGCGACATTGAGTGTGCATGGTATGAGATTTGCATGAATAATGTAAAGACCACCCTTATTATATAATGTCTTCTTGTTAAATTAATTACGTGTTATTTACAGAATTATTAGGAGTAATATGTCGTATTATGCATTTAAATAACTTCAATTACTTTTTTAAATATATTATTTTCTAGTTTAACAATGAAACATCCAATAATATAATTATTTAATGTCTAGTTTATTTATTTCATTGTGGTGATTTTGATGGAGTTATTTACTATAAAAGCATGATTTTAGTCATTCTTATTTATTTGTTTGCTTGTTTTTATCAAACTGGAAAACTTTTACTGTCCAGTTCATCACAAATGTTATGTAGTTTTCCTTCTTTCTTTATTACAAAGGTTCACCGAATTAGAAAATATTCTTTACATCTCTAGATATCGCGTGTCACAGATTAAAGAATGAGATGTAAAATACATTAAAAAAAATCTCCTGGGTGGGATAAAGACAAAAGATGCAATTTTCAATAAGTGAATGGAAGAAAAGGGAATTTTACAGCAGGCTTTAGCCTGTAGGAACAATAAAGGTTTCCAACTAATTTCTGCTTACACACAAAATCTTCTGCTTCATGTTTTCCTAAACTCCTCTTTCTATTACCTTTATTATCATTATTATCATTTCTATGAAGACAATTACATGACAGAGAGATAAAAAAAGCACCGGGCCGCACATTAACACTTAAATTAACTGAACGTCTGGGATTTTATATCTGTGCTGCATAATGTATTAAAAATCTTCACTCCAACCTCTCAAGTCTCACTGAGCGACACAGTTCACACTTTCTCCACACACTCGCACGCTACAAATCAATTTCCCCATGAAGTGAAAAACAAATTCACAGCAAATGACAGGACTGAGCATCAAGAGTGCAGTGGTTTATAGACCAATTGGGGTGAAAGTGAGAAATACCCACTGGAGGCTGCCAGGGGATCTCATTTGATTTTCCTTTAATTGGTATGGGTGCAGCAGAAGGAAGTTCTCATTCAGGGTCCCATTCATGCAAGAACTGCCATTTCGTCTGACTTAAAGCAAGAGACATTAACTTGCAGTCTCTAAGCACATAAACCAGTGTTTTCCCAACCTTTTTGCGTGGGTCAACATTGTCCTTTAGTGACTCAAATGTTACTAAAGTTACATTTCTTTTATTCAAAGCCCCAAAACAATTTTGTACTTGCATAACAAAAATTAAACAAGAAATATTTGAATAAAATGAACAACGTTGTTAGATACTTTGTTGACAAGAGATTTGTAAATTATTGCTGATCCAAAACATTAAAAGATTCTCACATGATTTATATCAACATTGTCCTTTAGTGACCCAAAAAAGGTTTTCTTAAAAAAAACAGAAGTTTATTAAATGAGTAAATGGGTGTGCAAAAGTCTGCTATTGAGTTAAAGTAGATAATTGTTTCAATAGTTTACAAAAATAATACATAATAGCTTATTTTTGTTTTAAATTTGTGGAAGGTATTGAGATGTTTGCATCTTGAAGTAGCATCACAGTAGATATTTAAAAATTGTACATTAATTGTGGACGAGCTTCCTCATTGAAATGAAAACACACAGAATTATTACGAGGGCCCCAAATGGCTCATGGGCCACATGTAGGGTTTAGACCACTGACATCCAACTAGGAAGTGACACATTTCTTCCTGTTTTTAATAAGATACCAACCATCGAGTGTCATAGAAAATATACTGCATAATGCACATCTTTTCACAGATTAAAATATTATAATTTTACCCGATCAGCAAATAATGCAGGATTTAGCATCCAGTTGAAATGAGTCTCACTTTTTTTGTTTTTAAATTTTTTTAACTTGTTTTAATTTCCAATATGACTTACATCATATATCTTTTATATTTTTAATTAACTCATGTAATGAATGAATTAGCCTATATCACATTTTGTTATATTAATTTATAACTCTAAAAAAATAATGTACAATATATTCATAGATGTGTATTCCTTTTTTATTTAATGCATCAGCTGAACTCATAAGTCAACAGATAGTTGCTTTAATATTTGAAGATTTTAGTTTCTTAAATGCAAATCAAAGCTTTTCTCTGTGCAGAATTAGCTTTAGGCCAATTCTATAAAAGTTTGAAGTCTATTTTAAAGTAGCTTTTGTCATTCCAATCTGAATCACCACTGAAAACATTCTTGGAAAATGCTCCATAATGACCAACTAAATTAGAATTCGATTGTGAGAAGCTCAGTGATGGCAACAGAGGAGGGAGTATGAGCACAATATTGGGAGGTTAAATTGTTAAATGGTTCAAGTCCTCCTAAGTGCCTGATGTTTTCTTTGTTTTTTTTAATAAACCTCTCAGGGTTTTTTCCTTCACCATCCTGATTTTGAAAGGCCTACAGTGAGGAGAGACATCAGTAATTACTCTGCCAAAAACACACTGAGACATACAGTACACTAATTATTCACGTCCATGCATTGTTCAGATTTTGTTACTGTGTTCGGGGTAATAATGATACTCAAAGAGAAATGTCTCAATAAAAAACATGCTTGTTCTGCCTCTTGCATCTCTTATCTACTGAACCAAAACATTCATTTAATGAAGTGACAAATATGTGTTTTGGATCTCAGAATGCTATTCCATCATTTTAACAAGCTTTCCCTGCATAGGATAAGATGCAATTATTTGCATCTTGATCCTATTTCTATGTTGAAAGTCTGATTGTGTTTTTTTTTAATGTCAAGTTTAATAAATGAGTGTGGAAAGGTCACACCCATTTAATAATTATGAAGAGAAATGGGAAAAAGCACAAATGGTTTTCATTATTTTCTACAAATAAAAGCCTCAAAGTTGTGGTTTTATATTTGTTTGTATTTAGTCCACCTGTGTCATTACTTTGTAGAACTATCATTTGCTGAAGCAAGTTATTTTGTGGAATGTCAGCTTTGTGGATAGAAAGTTACACTTTTACACACTCCTCTATGCAGAGGACTGACACTTCACCATATGAGATGAGGATCATCTGTGAGCATCAGTTTTAAAGGCTCTCTCCTTGTTGCTGTCATTCCTGTGTTTTATTATGGAAATGATGTGTCCAGAAATTTTTTCCCCTCACATTTCTTTCATGTAAACTAAAAAGTTTGTTCTTGTTTGTTCTGTCTTGTTGTTTTGTCTTGTCGCAAACTGACACGTCAACTTCTTCTGGCTTTCTTTTAACAATGCCTGTCTTGTCAGTCCCATATGTGTCTTTTTATGGAGTGCATGACTACTATTACCTTACTGTTAATCGTTCTTGACATCTCCCCCAAAGTTACCATGGGAACTAGGATTAAAAGAGGTCTTTACCTGGCCTGTCAGTTCAAGTGCAAGCCATGGTTAGTAGTTTTTCGGTTGTGCTTTGCTCTTTCAATTTCATATGTAATTTTATATATAAATATGGAACTGTAGTTGTAAAAAGAATTTAAGAGTGGAACACATCTACACTATTTACTTTTAAATGTGATTTTAAAAAAAGATTTAAAGAGGAAAAAAATCCTGGCCAATTGTGATGCTGTTTGCGTTAACACAGCCAAAGTCATGCAAAAATAACATTAATAAAATTTTTTCTGTGACTTTTATAGCCGATTGTTTATCTTGGATTTTATAAAGGTGTATCAAATCTTTATAACATTTTTTAAACCCATCTTTCAATTTTGATCAATTTTACAGTTTTCCTGTAATTTGTGTTGATTTATCACAGTAAAACTCCATAAAATACATTGAAATTTGTGGCTGTAACAGATATGTTTTAACTATTTTACTCTGCTTTTCTCCAAACTGCTTCTCTTTTAAAGCTTACTTTATGACTGTGTTCAATGTTGATGAAATGTTAATGCTTGTTTCACCTGCAGTCAACAGGGCTTTTCAAAGACAGAGCAATTAAAATCTTAAGGTCAGAGCTGTATACGCCAGTTGCCTTTGGTTTGTTTGTTTGTTGAGACTGCGGATTGGGGGGAAGGGGTCAACTTCTGACCCTTACAAACAGACCTGAAGCACACTGACAGCGTCACATTGCTGGAAGAGCTCGTGGTCGACAACGGTTAGCGCATGAAAACAAGACGATGAATAATAGAAAAGCAAAGAGGGATTGTTCAGGGAGAACATTAGCCTGCTGTCACGTTTGCATCGTTGTTTGTTTCTACAGCTTCTGAAGATGAATTCTCTTTGCTATGAACACAAAATGAGAAAATTTCCTCTGGTATTAAATTTACTAAACAGCCTGTTAGTTTGCACTTTTATTGTTACTGTGTGTCTGTTATTTCTTCTCAGTATGCGAGTCTGCAGGCCTCAGGCTGTGAACGAGATGTGGGGTGGCACCTAACATTAATAACTGGTTTTACTTTGACAAATGGACTTAATTCAGCTCTGTATTTAGAATGCCCACACACATGCACAAACATGGAGCCATGCACACACATATCACCGTTTCATAAACACAGGGTATCGCTGGCTTTGTGTGCTGCTACTTATTGAGTCACGCATTATATTGTCCGGTGGGTTAGTTTAGTATGAAACACAGATGGCTCTGAGATGGTTAGTGTTTGGGCTCCAGTATATTTTACTGGGACGGAGAACCCGCGTATCAATTATTCATCCTGTGTGCTGCTCAGTCAGATACTCAGGAATCCGTCTCTCTCCGTCTTTCTCACCTGCAGGGATTATAGGAGGAGCAGTGATGGGACACACTATGCTGGTTTCACAGTGAATTAGCATGCTGCTGTTGTGTTGGCCAGCACAATGTAGGTTACTAAGAGGAAGAGCAGGCAGGTGATGCTCTCAGTGCTGGCATTAGTGGACTCTGGTGCAAGAGCAGCCCAGCTGATGGCTCAGAGAGCTTCAACCTCGAAGACCTGTGAGGCGGACATAAATTATAAAAGCATTTCCCGGAAGTGTATGAAGAACTTTCATCCATTGCTTGCTTGGTAAAGAAATAAAGCTTGAGGATTTAGGAGGAACCTTTGACAAGACTTTAGTTTCAGAAACTTCCTGAATGTGTGGAAAAGGGATGAAGAAGGTAACACTACTTTTCAGCCAAATTCAACCACATTTATATGTTGAGGTTCTCCTAAAAGGGATACACCCCTGCTTAAATTGTAGGTTTTCATGATGTAAAAATTAGAGCAGGATGAATGATTTTAAAACATTTTCAACAAATGTATCCTCTAAAATTCATCTGAAAACAGCTAATCTGTTTGAGGGAAAGAATAAATAAAAAATAAGAAATAATCTGGCTGTATTCTTTCTTTAAACCACCTTCTGACTGAAATTCAACAGTCAGCCTTCTTTCAAAGGAGTCTGGCGGCATCTTGCATATTGACTTGGCAATATTTGTCCACTGTGTCCAACCACGTTTTCAGCCCATATAAAATAAACAGACTTCTCAGTAGGCTGATTTCAATATTAAAAATATTTTTCTTGGTCTCATGTAATCTATTTGTAATTTCTGGAAACACTTGATTGATTGAATTTTCATCAAATTTAAACTGTAACCGTCTCAATTATTGGGAATAAATATTTGAAATCTATTAAAATAGATATGTGTATTAAATTTGACTTTCTGAATAAATTACCAAAATAAACATTTGACTATAAAATTTATTTAGATGCACCTGTTTTATCTTACAACCTCAGAGCTGGAGTGCAGAAATCTATGATAACATATAGAAAATGTCCGACCACAATACTAAAAAAATTCAAAATCCACAAAAGACTGAAAGAAATCAGTAAACTGAAGCAGACCTTGTGTGGCTGCTTTCATGCCGAGAAAAAGTTGACCCTCATGATTGTGTCTGCATAATTTGCATCTTGCCATAAGCCTATGATAAGTGGACAGCTTGCTTTTATGTCCACATTTAAATCTTCTCCTGTTTTGTGTGGCAAAATGCAGTCACCACATTTCCAGGCCGTATTTGTTCTGGGTTCATCATGATTAGACGGGTGGGTGGACAGTAGCTTGTTAGCAGCCTCCAGCAGTGAGTGCGCTGCAACCTCTGACCCAAGTTTGGAGCTTCAAACGGTCGGGGAGGGGCGTTGCTCTGCAGGTGACCCCGCAGCAACAGACCGAGGTTTGGTTCACAGGTCCGGAGAATAGGAGTCAGTAAATATTCTCACAGGGAAGCCTCAAATGAGAGCGTGGAAAAACATTTTACAATATTAATGTTTGGCTCTGCTGTGTTGGCTGTCATTAGAGCACATCTGCAAACGATAAAGGCATTCTTCTCACTTCGTCGTTCACCATAACCGATTCATAATTCAGCTATGTTTAGGTAGCATGTGTCCATCTTCTGTATGACTCAGAGTGCATGTAAAGCATATTAATATGCACTTGTTTAATCCGACACATCTTACTGTTTCTAGAGTTTTATGAGGTACAGAGGTGTTTTATTTCCTTCCTTTAAAGTCTAAGCTAAAACCCCTCCTCCATTGAGGGCCTTTCTTCTGAAATGGTACTCGTAAACATCTAATAACTACTGAAAGTTTGATGATTTTTAAATCTATACCTTGTCTTCATAGTTTGATCCTATTTTATCAATTGATCTATCTATATTTATAGATTGCAATGTGGTGTTTTTACCTGCATTATTTACTATATGTTGCACACAAACAAAGCCTGTGTTTTTCCAACATATTTACACATGTGGATAATTAGATATAGAATTAGATACATGAGAAATTCAAGTAATATAAAAAAGCTGAAGAAAATACCTTTAAATATGTTATGCTAAAATAATGGGATAAAATAACTACAGGGGAGGAACAAACCAGGACACCATTTATTTATTTCTAAAATCACATACTTTAAATGAACAAATACATTTGTAATATTTTTAGGATTCAAAACAGTTGTACTGCAAGCAGGTCAGATAATGAAACCAATAAGACCAGGCTTTATGTATAAAGGAGAGACCCTGTCGTCTCTGAATTGCAGACTCTCTGCAACTTGGCAGTACTCAGAAATGTTCCCAAATATATATATATTATATTATATATTACCAGAATAAGTGATGAAAGGCAGCATTGAAGAACAGTAAGCACCCATTGGGAGTGTCAGCGATGCTAAACTCTCTCTTGCTCAGGTTATTCAGAGGCTAGAATGACCATAACAGCAGCTGTGGGGCATTTAGTGCCCACAGGATTTTCTGAACGAAGCTGTTGTGCTTTTTCAAAACACATAAAACAAACAAAGAGTGACTGGACAAACTCCAGTTCAATCATAAAGTCTAATATGAAAATAAAAGTTACATTTTGCCTCATTTGGTTCACTGAAAGTCCAATGGTCAATGATGGATTCACTTAAAAATCCACTTAAAAATTGGATCAAGAAAAATTTTAATACCAAGAGTGAAAAATGAGTTGACCAGCTGCTCACTTTAAAGGATGAATGTTCATTTAATTCGTTAACTTTTGAGCTTACTGAAACAATGAACAGTTACAGATTAACTTACTAAATAATCCACTTACAGATTTAACAACACTCACCCGTAACAGTAAAATAGCAATTTATAAAATATTTCAAACATACCTAACATCCGCTTTCCAGATACTGAATAGGGGCCACATTTTATACTGGCAATTTTGCAGCATTCACTGTGAATGTACACAAATGCCTGAAGCAAAGACCAGCTTGAACCCCTCCACTCTCATCCCACATCATTTAATCGCTCTTTTTGATCTCAGGAGAACAGAACGAAGCAGTCAACAGCAATGAAGCTGACCTCCTCCTTAGTGAGTGGGATTTTATGTTAGACCGAAGCAAGCTAAATGGCAAATGGACGGAATTTACTCTGCACTTTTTTGATACATAGCAAACATTCAAAGCACTTTACACTGTTGGAACATTCCCAATATACTCAGATCAGTAGGCAACTTGAGGTGAAGTGCCTTGCCTACTGGCACATTGACACATGACCAGAGGACGCTGTGGAGCGAAAGGAGAAGGATACATGAATGAAAGATTATAGAAATGCATTAAAACCTGAGACACTTTCAGCCATCACTGCAGGTGAATTTGGTTCTACCAAGTATTTACTCAAGAGAGTGGGAAACAAATGCTTGCCGTACTTTTCAGACTTTCATTCGCTAAAAACTTGGCAAAAAAAAAGTCTTTCACTTCACAATAATGCACTTCTGTGTGTTTATCTATGGCTTGAAATCCTAGTAAAATACAAAGGCGCTGTAAATAAGATGACTGAAAGAGAGAGAGAGTCGAAACAAGACATGAATATGATGCTAAAAGAGGAAAGCATTTTTCATTTATGTATATAATTTATGTCATAGGAGTGCAGCAAACTGTAGGAACCACTGAACTGGTTTCTGAGACAATAAAAATAGAGCTGATTATAGTGTTTATTATTGTGTGTAACAGGAATACATTTTCTAGGAAAATCTTATTACAGAAATTTAGAAAACAGAACAAAAAATATATATATCAAACTGAACTGTATAACTGGCTCACAGGTTGCTTCAATTATGATTCCAGATGTTAAACTGCACCTGCTTAGTCAACTACTCAAGGGATCAATAAAAAGACAAGGGAGTTGAGAAGGGGCGGGGAAAATAGATGGAGGTAAACAAAGTGACGGAGAGCAGCACAGGATGACTTTAGAGGGTGGGGGCAGTGAAGATGGGGATGGCGGCAGGAAATGTGGTTGCAAAGCAAAAACAGAAGCGGCATAAAGCAAGCGGAAAAAAGGAAGGGATGGAGAGTTGAGATGATGGATGTGCTGTTCTCGTTTTGTGCCCCCTAACGAAGACTCTAATTAGTGTTTGTGTAATTCCACACTGTCTCCTCCGCCTGCTCATCTTAATTAACTACATTCATCTTCCCCTCCCTCCATCCATCCCTTTCTCTCATCCTCCCTCCCTCTGCCCTCCTAAAATAACATACTGACTGTCTGAACCCCACCTGGACCAGACCTGCTTTTACCTGCTCTCCCTCTCTTTCTCTACACGTACACACACACTCACCTTTATTTTCTCCATCCTCTACCTCCTTTTCTTTTACTGCATCCAACTTGTCCCGTCTGATATCTTATTTTCTTACTAGCTCTTCTTGGAAAAAAACTCGGCTCCTTCCTTTCTCTCAGTCTCTCTCTGGTGGGTGTCGCTTCCTGGTTGGTGTAAACACTCCTGAGAGCCTCTGGAGCCATATATTGTGACACCTCATTTAGTCACCCTGGTCATTAATTTCATCAATAGACTCAAGAAGTAGCAACAGCAGCACAAGAAATATATGGCTGGTCAGACTGAGTCATAAGTTACAGTCGAGTGACACCTTCTACCAGCACAGCAAATCAAGCTCAGCAGTTACTCTAAAACAATCTAAAAGCATGGTTTGGTTTTAAAAAATTGGGGTTATCTGCATTTATTTATTCATATGGTCAAGTACATAGTTATGGGAAAATTAGGACACTTTATGACATCCTCTGTCTGAAATAATGGGTCAGGTGAATAATGAGACTTAAAAGTTCACTAAAAATGTCTAAAAAAAAAAGAAAAGAAAACTGGAGAATAGAAAATAACATTTGAAATGCTCTTTAAACGTATTTAAAAAAAAGGAGAAAAGATTTAGGTGTTATTTTATCTTTGTTTATCTTCTGTTTAATGAATCACATATAATCATCTCCAACCTGAATCTGAGTCTCCATTACATTGAATTCAACATCTCTGTCTATTGTAAAATACTGATTGTAGCTGCTGTCAAGACAACTGCATTTGGTTTATTGTTTTTTGATGTTTGGTTTAAGGTGGCAGTAGTTAAAGTTTATTTAATATTGAACATTAAGTTTAATATGTGTGGTAGTTTTAGTAAATTTGTGTTGATGCTCATTAAGTTCGATTAGGTGTACATTCAAATGTGGGGGGAACTTTTATTTTGTTCCACGGACTATGTGTTGCCCGGGGAAGCATCAGCTGGCGCACTTAGAGTCACATGGGGCATTCAAGCTCAAGAAGCTGATCGCTAGAAATTAAACTTTATTCCTCTGGAGTCAATGCGGCTAATGAGGTATGGTTTTGTTTATTTGTATCTTTATTTATGCAAATACTCCATTTATTGTGAACTGATTTGGGTTTGTGTTACCTTTTGTTTTTAGTTCTGACGGCATTTTTGGGGACTTTGTAAGACGTGTATACAATAAATGGCTGTTGAAACCAAGAACTGCGTTTAGCCTTGATTAAACTCGAGAGGAGTAACAGATAATTATAATGCATTGAAAAAGATGCTACATTTAGGGCATTTTTTTTAATTTATGAGGATTTATTTGATGAGATCACAATCCTTACGTCAATAATCTGGATGTTAAATGTCTGGCTGACTGGTTGTCTGGCTTTAAGTTTTGGTTATGCTTAACCAAAACTTAAAACAAAACAGGTAAACTTACAGATATGTAAGTTTATCTGCTTAATAAGAGGATTTGTTGTTAAAATTGTAAAAAATGTTATCCAAAGAACATAAAAGATAATACAGATTACCCAAGTGCTGCATCTGAATTTTGAGCCATTTGCTAACCTTCTGCGTAAATTGTACATTTTCACTCTTGTGTGGCCCGTAATTTGAAGAACTGTATTATTAGCTCTCATATAAAAACAGATTATTCACACTGGAATTGTTTTGATTGCTCTTTACTTGAGCACTTCTGGCTTAAATTAAAAGAAACTCCAAACAGATTTATATTTCCTCTGCATGTGACACTTTTTTTCTCCTGTATGAAGACCAAATGGGTTTATGAGACAGCAATACAGGTTTGACTGGCAGTCAAAGGAGAAGGAGAGACTGAGGGGGCTTTGTGAAGTGCATTTACAGATGGAGATGACAGGGCTGCTGATGACTGGTCTGTATGGTGTTATTGTGGCGAGTGGAGGAGAGGTGAGTACCTGCCATCATTTAGTTCCACAGTCTGAAATGGTTTTCCTGCTTTCAGCCTTTCAGCAGTCAGTCAGTGTGACAAAGGACTGCTGGGAGTCAGAGTCTTTGCTTCACACACAAGTGAAAATAGAACTCACACAAAGACATGGACATTTTTCAATTGGAAACCCGATTAAAAAGGCAACACACACTTGCCCCAATGAGGTACAATTTACAGATATTTACAATGTTTTACATATTTATTTATTTTTTTGCTAATTAAACCTTTTCACATTTTGTTATGCTGGAGACACAAACTTGGATGCATTTTGTTTTGATTCTATGTGATAGACCAATACTAAGTAGTACAAATTGTAACGTGGGAGAGGAAGAAAAAGTTTTACTACAAAAAGGTGAGAAGTTTGATATGTGTGTTTATTCCTCTTGAGTCAACACAGAATCATCGTTCACTACATTTACAGCTGCAGATCTTTTACAGTATGTCTCCAACAGCTTTCCACATCAAGGATCTGAAATGCATTTCCATTCTCCTTCATAAACTAGCTCCACCTCAGACAGGTCAAATGGAGAGTGTCTGTGAACATCAGATCCTGAATTAGCATTAGATATAGACTTTAATTAGGCCATTCTAGTGCGTTTGAGGTTGTTGTTGTTGTTCAGATGAGAGGTAAATCTCCCAAGTCTTTTACAACCTCTAAAAGATGTTGTCCTGTATTTACCTCAGTATAGCTTCTCATCAACTATGGTCAGCTTTATTGTTCTTGCTGAAGTAATCCCACAGCATGATTCCTCCTACACCATGCTTCAACATAGGCATAGTGAGTTACAATGTTTTGCACTTAGGCAAAAAAAAAAGTTACATTTTGGTCTCGACTTGTCAGAGAACCTTCTTTCAGATATTTGCATTGTCCCCCACATGACTTCCAACACATGTAGGAAATCCTTTTGCTTTCTCACAACGAATGTGTTATTATTTAATCTTTTCTTTGTGGTTGAGCTTGATTGGTTTGTGCAAATAAAAATCAACTATCCACCACTGGTTGCCATCTTGACCAGTTAAACCTGACTCCATCTCCAGATTCCATCACATCTTTTTTTAAAGGTTGTTTGTGGGTGTGTTTGTATTCTTAACAGGACAGGGGGCCCCAAATCAGATTCTGCTTAAGGCCCCAAACAGCATTAAACCAGCCTTGGAAAAGTATTTTGGCTGCTTCTTTGATTAGTACTGTATTCTTTGAGATGTTCAAATTTTATGATATTGATTTAAACATCTTCTCAATTTTTTGTCTGACTTGTTTGCTGTCTTTCTTAGCTGTTTGTTCACTGATGTTATTTAGCAAAACTCAGAGGCCTTCACAGAACAGTTTGATTTACAGTGAGATTAAATCACACACAAGTTTACTGCACTTAGTTATGTAGTTGGTTGGATTGGGTTTTATTTAGAGGGATCAGAGTTAATGGGAGTAAAAGCATATTTCACCACAAGTTACATATTTTTCCTCTTTGCAGATAATTTAAAAGTCATGTATTCCATTGTACAATTGCAAGAAGTCGTATTAATCTATTACTTGAAATCCCCAAAACTGCTCGGAAGTTAGTTTAGCATGACAAAAAAAAAACGTAAAGGAGAGTGAATTCTTTTGCAAAGGCCTGTATGATCCCAGTTCTCTCTCTCTCTCCGTGTGAGCGCGTGCGTGCGTCGGGGTGTGCGGGCGCGCGCGTGTGTGTGTGTGATAACATTTTGGAGAATTTTGTGAATATGGAGTAAGTAAGCTCCAGTTTGCTTACAGAAGCAGAAATATTTATTTTTCATCTGTTGTGGTTCTGACTGCACATATGTAATCCACCATCACAACCCAAAATGTGGTGAAATGATTACATTTTCTGTCAGTCCAAACTCAGCCAGATATTCATCACATTTCCCAAATGGGGGACAAAAAAACATGCTCACCACACACACATGCTGCATTGATAGCAATTACAAGCCAATTGGTGCCACCTCCTGCTGAGGGTCAGAGGTTAATGTATCATGACTCTCACACCGGCCGAACGAAAGGAAAGGGAACGACAGCATCAGGGAAACAGAGATAACCCAAATGAGGGTGACAGCAGCAGCAGAGGATGAAGGAAAAAAGGCAACAGAGATGGAATGACAACGAGGAAGCTACAGGCAATGAGAAAGAAAGGCAGAAAAAGAGGGAAAAAAAGAAAAGACAGCGATATAGGAGCAGAGGACACCGACTGGGTACCGATAACGCTGATCCAAATGGGCTGAAATCTTCCCTCCGTCCTTTTAACTCACTTCACACATGATGTCGCCATCAAATGCTCGAGTAAGCTGTCCTTGAGGGTGGAAGGTCCCTTTTGGCATTTATCAGATGAGCTTAGCCTCTGGAAAACCTAACCTTTAACAATAAAAGGAAAATGCAAATCTGACCTGAGATGACAGTCTATGTTAAACCTCCTCCCAGTCTCTTAATCTCGGTGCCCACTGGGCTCGGTGTCACCTGTGCTGCTGCTGCCCGCTGCCACCACCGCCTCCGCCATGCCTGATGAAATGTAGATGTTTCAAAGAAGGGCTGGCAGCTGGCTTTTTCAACATGCACCTGTTCCTTTCTTTGTGTTTGCATGTGTGTCTGTCCATGGGAGGGGGGTTTCTTCTTGTGTATGTGGCTGTCTGTCTGGGCGCGTGTGCATGTGTGTAAACCGGCTGTCTTTATTGTTTCTGCACTGTCTGCAGAAGTGCACTCATGGGATAATACAGTACTGAGACTTGTGATATATGAGGTATCAGGAACATTTGTCTAAGCTGTGCACAAGCAACCATGCTGCAGAAAGTTGCACATGAACCGCAGATACACAAACACACATTACATTAATAATTTGTTAAAGTGGCTTGAACGCTTCATGGTTCCTTGCTGAAAATTTGGATTCAGATATTCAAGGAAACACAATTTGGATACACAACATGTAACAAAACCTTTTAGACCCCTCAAATGTTTTGACATTTGTGACTTTACAACCACAAACTCCAAAGTATTTCATTGGGATTTTATGTTATGGACATACACAAAGTACAGCACAATTGTGAAGTGGAAGGAAAACAAAAACAAATACAAATAAAAATCTGAAAAGTGTGTGGATACATATTATTGATCAGTGCCACATGATTTGTGTTGAAGGTGGAGCATTTTTAATTATGAAAAAATCAAGGTGCAAAACAAAAGAACAATCCAGATAAAAAGCCTAATAGTGAATTTGTATTTAGCCAAATCAAAGTCAACACTGTAGTTTTCTGTAGTTGCAGCTGAAACTGCATGTCTCTTGGAGGATGTCAATAAGTTTGACATTTCTTACCGCAGAGATTCACGTCCATTCCTCAGGGCAAACCCCATCCATCAAAAGTGGGATTGGTTCTGCTGGCTTACAATACCTATCAGTCAAATGAACGTATCGGCTTGGTCAAGCCTTTCAAAAAGGTAAAATATGCACATTTAAACATCAGTGCCATCAATTTTGGTGTCTGCTCTAAACTGGTGGGCATCATTGTCATTTCACTGTGTAACAATAGTTGTAAAGGCACCTTAAAGGATGTATTTACTATTTCTTATTATTTTCCTACTCTATATCTTAACTTGACACTATAAAAATTGTTAATCAAACATTGGGGAAAAAATGGGCATCTTACAAAAATACAGGCTATCAAAACATATTAGGTTTTGTTTAATGTTTTTTTTCATTATCCTTTTTTATTGCTGATTTAATATTTGGTTTGGTATTGGAGTAAAGAAAATAATTACAACATGAATTAAATTGAGTCAAAAATGTCTTATGAAAATAAGCAAAAAAATGTATTAAACATAAAGAACTTTTGTGTGTCTTTTTATTTATGATCATTTCAATGCAGAACTAAACTAAAAAAAAAGAACATTAATTTTAATACTTGCTTTCTTGCTTAGTAATTCAGTTTTGCAGATAAAATGCATGATCTTTAAGATTTCCTAATAATGGAAAGTGCAAATTATGTGCAAATTAATGTTTAGTTGTATTGATTTCAATAATAATCATAATTATAATAATTAAATGTTTTTCTTCCAAAAATGTTAGCTTGTAGAAAGAAAAAAAAAATCATGTTCAACCATTTTATCCACTCCATAGACAATTTATTCTGGATAAAAAAATCTGTTTTCCTTTGAAAGATTCAATACCTACGGTATAGAAAAAAATAATCATATTACATCGAACATGTATTTATGGTTAATATGTATAATATAACAAAATCAACACATTTATTCATTATTTCATTTATCACAATTCTATTGTTTTTAATAAGCAAAGCAATATTTTTACCAATATAAGTGAATACAATTTGAAAATAATTTGAAACAAACAAAGCAGGTATGTTTCGGGAGAATTTATTTTTGTCGGTAGTAAGAACCAATTTCTCTTTAAATTTTCTTTTGTTTGAGACCTTATGTAGGACAGAAACAATCTGTGGCCTGAAAAAAAATACAATAAGGACATAAACAGACTACATTAGCTTTCTTTTTTACATAGTTAGAAATATACTGTGTATGAATAGTGTAAAATTAAAACTGCTGAATCAATTATTTGAAATATTTCAAAAACATTTCTGAATAAATGTTAAATTTTCATGCCAAGTTGATCAATTATGAAATACTTTGACCAACACTTTTGAGATATGTTAAATGAAATAAGTAAAACTGACAATGTGATTCATTCAATGTATCATTCTGATAATATAAAATTTTGTTTTGTGATTCTTTTGAAGGATACATATTCCCCTTATTAGCTTCCAATCTAGAAATAATTCATGGTCAGAGATATGTCGTACATTCCCTGCTACATGCTCCTTCTTTGTGAATTCCTCCCTCTCTTCACTCAAACGCCCATTTGATTCATGATGTATGGTAAGAAAAATGCAGAGTAAGTGAATGCAGATCTCTGAGTTTCTAAAAAGCACAGATAGTGATAGAGCACTGCCACTCTGTATGAGGTTTAGCTTTGTGATTTGTGCTGCTAAAGCCATGTTTGAAGAGGAAAAAGTTTCCTAATTTGATGCAAAGTCTGCAATAAAATTTATATTTGCCCCCAGAAATTCTGTGCTGACTCATTATTTTGCGTGTGTTTGACAGTCAGGAGTGTCTCCTTAACCACAAAAGTTCTCCCTGCTTGACTAAAACACCTGGTGTGAATTTAAGAAACGTTTCAACAAAGATCAGCTTTATTGTTACATGTGAAACATTACACTGAGCATTATGTTTGTTTTGTTTTTTCTTTTTTTAACTGGTTCAACTCCTATCTATTTGGAGCTACAGCCGTCGACTTTTGATGATGTGGAAGTTAAATAAATAAAATCATTTCTCCATGGTAATTTTTGTCAAACCTGCCAAACACAGCCTAAATATTTGACATGGAAGGAGAGAAGATCAGTGAGAAGTGAGATCAAAGGGTGGAGGAGGAGGAGGGTTCGGTGGTGGTGATGGGGCATGCATATGTGCAAAAACGTGAGGGCGTGCGTGTGTGTGCGTGTGTTGGTTTGGTGCAAGTAGTGATGAAACACATTCTGCAGTGTGATATTTTCAACACTGACGAATTCTGCACAGCTCCGCCACACATGGGAGCAATCTAAACTCAAAGCCCCGTCAGAGTGCCTCTGTATATATATATGTGTGTGTATGGGTGTGTGCGTACACGTGTGAATTGCTCTCCAGCCACGGGCTGCTATTCTTCATATTTCTGTCACCCACTTTTCTTCTTCTTCCTCTGTTCTCCCAAAACAACACACACACAAAACGATTGTATTTGTCTTTATCAGTCCCTCCATTTTCTGCGCTCCTCCTTGTGTTCGCTCTCCTTCGTTCAATATTTCATGCTGCTGAGAGCATATCTATTCTGAGCTCTTTCTCTCTTTCTTTCTTTCTCCACTCTTTATTCTCACTCTTTTCCTCTTCAGGAAGAAAAGAAAGCCTTTCTACCCATCACTCTTGCTGTCCTCCTTCTCCTTTTGCACCTTCATAAATCTCCCCCCTCTCTCTATATCTCATTGCACTCCTAATGTTCTGTGCCCCCATCGAAGTTTTTCTCCCAGCCCTCCACTCACAATCTCCTCCATCCTGTCAATCCCTTCCTCTCTCCAACCACTCTTGAATAAGTTTGCGTGACTGTTCAGAAGTATCGGCTCCTTTTCTCCTTCCTGTAACCCCCAGCCTCCCAGACCCAACTCCTTCTTTCTCCCTCTTGGATTCCTCTGCAACCAAAAACACAGAGAAAGCCCTGTTCTCTCTCTTTCTGCTCTTCTCTCAATTTTGCATCCCAAGCTTCCCCCACGCCCACCCAACCTCCTCATCCACAGTCTTAGTGTCACCTCTCCCCCTGGTCCTTCCACGCTCATCTCCATCTCCCCCCACCCCCTTTCCTCGCTTTGCCCCAGCCTCCTCCTTGCTCTTAGTTTGTATCAGTGTTGTTTTAGGCACAGCAGTGAAAGGTAAACAGAGAAATTGAAAATTCGTGTCAGTCACTCGGGTGAAAGAGGGACAGGGAGGGAGAGCAGAGGAGGGAGCCGACAGAGGCGGGGGGAAGAGTGTCAGTACAATTTACTAACACAACAGTGAACAGTGAAGCAGGCCAAGGAAGAGAGCAAGCATTAGGTGGAGTGAAAGAGAGACTCCTGAATCAAGAAATCCATTGGAATGAGACAGATACTAAGGAAAATGTTTCCCGTTCCATATTTAGGAGTCCCGCTGAGCTCACGTATGCGTTGTTTACTTGCTGAGCACAAAGAAAAGAAGCAGGAGCCCAAATCCAATCATTAGTGCCAAGTGAGAGCTCTGATTAGATTCCAAGGTTTCACTCAGGATCTCTGGACACACGTGCTGTGTGCCAGCTCTGGGCTGGAAATGTCATGAGACCTCCAGCGACAACATATGCAGCCGGGGCTGCGGTCATTTCTCATACATTTCCAATACAGAGGTAATCCAACGGTTCTGTTGTCCAGGCCTCAAAAACAGTTATCCTGGAACAATATCTGTGAAGTTAAATTAAAATTGGTTTCTTACAATTGAAGCCAGATGTTTGCGTGCACTGCATGAAATAATGGGTGACCTATTTTTCCACATTTCAATCAGACTGAATTTTTCCTGCTTTAGGTCAGTTAGAATTATTTTTGTTTGCTAAATACCACAATAATGAGAGTTAGAACAAGAAAAGAATGTTGTTACAATTATGTTTTATTTTCTGTCTTTGAAGTCAGTTTATATATACTGAGATTACTATGATTGTCAATTTAGGAAAGCCCAGTTTTGGTTTTGTATGTTTATTATGGCTTTATTTAGAGCAGCTGAGTACAATGGAGGCACACTTGTTGATGTACTTTGAGGCAGCACCTCAGAGCACTGCTTTCTTGAGTGCAATCAAGACAAAGATCCAGTCCAGTCATCATGTTGTTTGGGATGGAGTCGGGTTCTGTGACCCAGAGAAGAACGTGTTTTAGGGTGAAATGTGTGAATCAATTGCAGAACAAAAGCAAAAGACGTCGTGAAGGTGCTGAGCGAAGCTGATAGAGGAATGTTACTATTCATAGTAATAACATCCTGCACTGAGTGGGATGAAATGCCACTCGGTGAAGGAGACGCGATTAATTCAAAAGTGGGATAAAAAGTCAAATTACAGTGTGCAAAGCACCCAAGCACAAATAACTTAATTTCTGGGCATGTCCAGAAATTAACATGAAACTGTCTAGTCTGATGAAACTAAAATGGAAACAATCTGGTCTGTAAGGATTTGGAAAATCATGAGTGGATGTTTTGGGATTTATGCATTTCTCAAGATAAATGCCATTATCCTAAAGTGAAATCATGTGGAAATACTGGGGCAACCTCTAAAGAGATCAATCAGAGAGTTAAAGCTCAGGCATATATGTGTATGTAGACAAAAAAAACATTTATCACACCTAAACTGGACAAGTTGATCAGGCTTGTTTCTGGCTCAGCTGAGATTCTCCTTGTTCTTTGTGTTGTTGCTCTCTGTGTGTCTGAATCAGTTGCCAGACTCCAAGGTGCCCACGTCCTATATGTAGCCAATCAGACAAACTGAATCTACTCCTCTTTTCTGCCACATTTTTTAATCAGAGACAATCCAGTTGCAAACAAACTGTCCTTGTAGAAAACACAATATCCAGGCTGAAAATGTAGCTTAAAAAATGGAACCAATCACAGCTAAAACAATCGATCTGCTTGAACTTCATCAAAATCTTCTTCATCTGAGAGGTATTCCTCGGCTGAAAAGTCTGACAGACAAGAGAAAATCATCAACATGAGAATTTCAAATTGTTAATCTGCCATAGAGCCTACAGACATAGTCAGGCCTGACATGGCTTCATCATCCTACATTGAAGCCATGAGATTTTTTACCATTTTTGTATTTTTTGTGAAATCCTCCAGTGGAAATCTGCTTCATTATGCAGAGTTGTGTCGCTGAGCTTTTAGAAAAAAGAAATACACCTCAGCTAAGCTTTAAAATAAGGTAAGTTGAGTCGCCAGCTTGTTTGGAGCTGGGGCGATGTGACTGAGATTGTTGATTCTGAATACAAGAATTAATTCACCTCCAGCTTCACTGAACCAAAAAAGAGAGACAGAGAGATAGAGAGAGAAATCCATGTTTTCGGATTTGCCAAACTGAGGGAATGAATTTTATTTGTATTTCACCCCCTGGCACCTAGCGGTCTCCCGAGATATGCACCTTGGGCAAATAATTTTCTCTGGTCTGTCAGATTTTATCCCAAGGAAAAACAGTTGTGGTTGCCTAGAATGCGCAACCCAGTCAGAGGAAAGGAATGATGGAGCAGAAATGGCAAGAAGAAAATAAGCCGTGTTCATAAAAATATTCAATCTCTCATGTCCAACATTGAGAGATGGAGAAACCGGCAGAAGCAGAACAGACGTGAAGACCACCAGGGCCCAAACACAGAACCAAACTAGCACAAGCACAAAGCAGGGATCACAACGGTGGAAAGAAAAAAAGTTTTCACTGAGCCTCCCTGAATAAGGTGAGAGGAGGAGGAATCAGGGTGGGGGGATTAAATGGACAGCTCATGAGAGGAGTGGAAGGACTGGAGGAGACAAAGGGATTCCCCGATGGCATCTCATCTCATCTCTCTCTCTCTTTCTTTCTTGCTCTTCTTTTCCCTATTTCCCTCCTTTTTTTCTCCCAATAAATCATTCTGACTTCTCCTTAACCAACTCATTCCCAGCAGGCAAAAAAGAAAACTGTAACAATCTCACTTCTATACACCAGTCCTCTCTTTTTCTATCCCCTTTCCTGTCTCTTTTTCCAGTCTGCCCTTTCTCTCACAACAAATAATACCCTAGACGTGTATCGAAGGTGATGGAGGTGCCGGGCTTCAGCGGTCAGTCAACTCATCAGACATCTGATTCCTGTAAATTAAGACAGATAATGAAGATTTACAGACATGCTGCAGCTACACTCTCAATAGGAAAACTGTTTGTCAAATACTTTCCACAAATCGAGTCTTTGTGGAAGAGTGACAAGTAGAGTCATCGTTGAAAGAAAGCCAATAAGAGGCTCTTGTTTAAAGTCATAGGAGAGAGAATGCAGAGAAGAAGTGACCTGTGCCAGATGTGACCAAAAGTTTACTCTTTGGTCACAAAAAGTCTGGGGCAGAGCTTCACCTTTGAGCAGGATTCCAAACAGGAAGCAACAAATAAATGGTGTAAATCAAATTAAATGAGCATCCTTTTTAGACCGGCTGCATAAAAACGGAAAAAAGAAATAGCAACAGACTAAGACAAGACAGATTTTTCTAAGGGATCCCTTGGGATCACTTGTAAAAAAAAATACCGGGTCTGGGGCGAGGAATGGTTGCAATGCTTCTGCCTACCAGCTGTTCTGTTGGAGCCCACCAACAGAAACGGATGAATACAAATACTTTACATATTTGTATCTGTTAAACACAAAAACGTTCAAAGCAATGTCATATTTTTTACCCTCTTCAGCTTAACAATCATTGAGGATTTAGGTTGGAAAAATGACAAATGTGAAAAGGTTCAGTGTGCATAAATTCTTCTCTGCGAGGCAGCAGCTTTCAACGTGGATTACTTACAAAAGAAGTACATTTGGTTCAGTTTTGTGGTGAGTCACATTTTCCCAGAGGGATTTCCCCCCTTTATGAGGAGGACTGAAGATGAATAAAACTAACCTACTGTGTTTGGAGGGGAATCGGGATTATTTTATATATGGATATATGCTTTTTTTTCACCCCCGTCTTTGCATTAATAAGACAACTGTGCGTGCAGGTGTGCTTCACTGTGGTGAAAAGGCTGCACGTTGATGGAATAAACTGGTTGCAGATGCTCGCTGTGTCTCATCAAGAGCGGGATGTACTTTTGCAGCATCACTGTGAAGCGCAGGTACTGAAGGAAAAACCTTGAAGTCCCGCCGATGTCCGGTGATGTGCTGCAACTCGGCCACAAATCTTGGAGGAATGCGCCTTTTTTTCCCCCTGTCTGTCGCTCGCAGGGGGGTGGAGTTAGGAAGTGAACGAGTGGTGCCTACCAAACAGAGAGGAGGAGGAGAAGGAGGAGAGCGACGTGCGGGCAGCCTGCTCACCGTGCACGATGGTTGTGGAAGGGAAGAAAGCTTGATTTTGTTTTTAGTTGCTTTGCTGCAGCTTTGAGATCGTCTGCGCATTTATTGGGAAAGAATGAAAATAAGCTGCAACAGTTAAAAAAAAACACTTAAAAAGAGGAGGACTTTTTCTTTCTTTTTTTATTTTTTACTGTTGATCCTTTATTTATATTTTTAAATTTTATTTAAAATAACCCGCACACAACTCGTTCTCGGACTGCTTTAAAGACCCGGAGGAACACCGACCTCCCGCTTGGACCCAACGCCGACCTGCGACACTTCTCTGGCGGCCTCAGCAGCAGCAGTTCCCCGGTGAGAGGAGGAGGAGAGGGGGGCGCCTCGGTTATAAACACGGACCATAAACCCCGTTCTTTGAAGCTCTGGGATCCGCTGGTGGAAGAGGAGGAGGAGGAGGTTCGCACAGTCTGGTGTTACAACAGACTTTTACAACACTTCTTACCCAAACAGCATCTCTGAAAGTAGCCCGTTTGTGTGCATGCATGCGTGAAGCTTTGTAAAATGTTTTTCATTGTTTTTATTGCCTCCTTCTCGCTTGTTAGGCATTGCTGGGATGTTTGAGCCGCGCTGTTTGGTGGGGTGACCGAGAGAGAGAGAGAGAGAGAGAGAGAGAGAGAGAGAGAGTGGCCGCAGAGACCGAGAGAGGAGCCGGGAGCATGGCTCTGGCAGCGCTGTCTCTTTGGGTGCTTACGAGTCTCACCTGGGGCAGCATGCTCCAGGTGTCAGCCAACAGGCACTCCGTTTACTGGAACAGCTCCAACATACAGTAAGATCCCCGTCTTTATCTTTCTTTATCTTCGTTATTAATACTGGACGGCTCGTTTTACAC
The DNA here is from genome assembly GCF_002775205.1 of Xiphophorus maculatus. Taxonomy (NCBI): domain Eukaryota; kingdom Metazoa; phylum Chordata; class Actinopteri; order Cyprinodontiformes; family Poeciliidae; genus Xiphophorus; species Xiphophorus maculatus. The sequence continues at coordinate 17,792,478 of NC_036445.1, forward strand.
TTTTAATGCATTCCCTGCTCTCTTTGTATGTGCTCTTTCTTTTTTTCTTTTTTTGCACGCCCATCTATTTTTTCCTCTTGATGGAAAAGGTTGCACAAGCCCGAGAAAGAAATTCAGTGGAGCTATTTTTGAATCCTGCTCTGCCAGACCCCCGCTGTGTGGTCAAGGTGGCTCCAAAACATCTTTTCAACACCCTCTGCTCCACAGCTGCTCAGACATATTTATATTCCTGCTCCTTGTAGTCTGCTTGTAACAGTTTATTCCCTCTACGTTCATGCATAGAGAGAGGGAGAGAATGTGACTCCTCCATCTCTCATCTCCTCTGTCTTACCGTCTTCTCTTCTGTGTGATTCAATTAGGAGCACTTCTTCATGCTGACCCCATTGTGTTGCAGCAGTGTCACCCGTTCAATCTCTCACTCTCCAAGTTGCCATCTCTTTCTGTTCCTCCCTAACTCCCCTTTTTCTGGTTTACACACAGAGCCTGAGTCTTTATTTTTATCCTCCTAATCCTTTGCTCCCCGGTTCTGTCTTTTTTATTCCTCCTCTGTTTTTTATTTAAACATTCTCCTCCTGAGTTCATGTATGGCTCTGTGCCACCGGATTTATAAGGAATGCAGCACCAGTCTGCAGCAGGACAGTAAAAATCGTTCATGCAAATGTACATTTATATGAAAAGGAGCCCATTTGATGCAGTTTGTCTCGGAAGTATTGAAATATTTTATTTGAATCTTGTTTGCAGATTGATTTATTGAGTTCACAAAACAATTCAATTACAAAAATTGTCTTATTTTCTCTTACTGCACCGTTTTCCTTTTTCTCACCATGGAGTGAGTCCTGTCTTTGTGAATGGTTTCTGGTACTAGGCATCGCTCAGAATATCTTGTGTTTTGTTCTGCATCATCTACTATTTCCAAGGCTGAGCATTGAGAAAAACAATGATTCTGTACTATTAAGGGTACAAACATCATGTAAGGCTTGAGAAAATATGCTGTTGTTTTCGGACGGGGGGGGAAACTTAAATGATTTGGTCCGCCGGTGCCAACTCCAATTGTAGGCCAGCAGTTTCTAGCTTGCGGCGTGAAATAAAACTATTAGAGGCGAGGGAGATTATTTTATAGCTCATAACTGGAGAGCTGTAAGTAGTGGATAAAGTAACAGAAGCGGAAACCACTAAGGTCTTAGTTTGTGACGTGTTACTGGAAGCATAATTGCAGGAAAATGCTGCACACTTAGTGCTCAAGTGTTTTAGCTTAAATTTTCTTGCTTTTCTCCTCATAATTTAACATCTCCCCCAACTCCCTTACTTTGAATTATAATTTTGGTAATAAATGCAAATGAAATTCCACCCTCAGTTTTTATATCTGAGACAGAAGTTGGTTTTTGCAAGGGATGCTTAAAGGCATAAAGAAAAGCAAAGGAATGGACGATCACACAATCAGCAAGGCGTAACTCGAGCAGCGCTAACCTTGACAAAGCTTTTAGTTCTGTCGTTTGTCCGTTGATCTATGCTGCACATTCACAGCCAGAAGAGGCATTTTCTTTCCAAGAAAAAGAAATAAAAGTAATATGGAGCATGCCTAACCTTTAACCTAGCGCTCTTGGACCCGAGTTCTGCAAAGCCCAGCAGTTTCTTCCCCCTCCCTTCCTACCGCTACTGTTTTCATCCCAGAGGCAGAATATTCTTAGCTGGTGCAGTGTGAGTGTCTTTTACAAAGAAAAAAAGAGAAGAAGAGGTGGTTAATTAAAGAACATTCTGATCTCTGTGGACCTGTCTCATCCCTGATCCTCACATCGCAGCCTTTTTTCTGTTCTCTCTGTGCTCAGACACCATGACAGCGGCCTGAGCAGTAAGAAGCAATAACTTTTTTTTCAGAGGTGCACCCATCAATCGGTTGGAGATTGAAGCCTGCCAATTTATTCCTGATCAGCTCTAATTAGTGATTGGCAAATCGAATGCTGAGAATTTCTTTTTCCTTTTTCAAATAATGCACTGATGCTAAAAATGAACATCATTTTTGGTTTTAGAGTGATTCAACAAATAATATGGTTTTTATTACACATTTTAGGACGTAATAAAATGCAGGTTGGGAAGGTGTGCTTTGATGCATAAATTGAGATAATGTTGTAAATCCTTCATTTTCTGTTAGATTCAAAATTTCATGTCTGAAAAGCACAGAGCAAAATTGCCTTTTGTGTTTCGTTGAAGAAAAAAAAATTAGGATCAACCTATTTCCCCTTGATTGACTGTGATTGGTGATTATCAGAACAAAAATTTTTTTTTTCTGATTGGTTAAATGCATTAAAAATGAAAACTCCCACTATGCATTTATCAATAAGATTGTTTTTCAGTTTAATAAAAAAAATCAATATATAAAGTATAAATAAATAAAGTATATACCAAGAAACCTAAAGCACAATAGTCTCTCTTCTATGTGTTTAGTCATGGACACTCAAAACCAAGGTTGAGTGAAAACTACCTGATGTCAAACTAACTATGGTACTTTTCTGCTATTATTTGCGCTATTATTTATTTTTTTCTATTACTTTAACATTTTCTATCTATCTATCTGTCTGTCTGTCTGTCTGTCTGTCTGTCTGTCTGTCTGTCTGTCTGTCTGTCTGTCTGTCTGTCTGTCTGTCTGTCTGTCTGTCCATCTGTCTAGAAATTTCTTCATTTTCTGTTGGACTTTAAACAGCAATAAGAAAGAAAACAAGGGCAGAAATATTCAGTTCCTTTTATTCAGACTACAACATGCATTAGTTTCTTTTGGGTAAAAGTAAAACAGTATCAGTAGGGACACTCATCCCCCTCATCAACCACCAGTACAATTGCTTCCCTCAAGGGGACGCACCACACTTTGGGAATCTTTGCTTTACAGAAAAAAAAATCTTGAATCAGAAGGTCAGATTCAAAGAAAACCAAAAATCTGGATCGGCCTGATGAATGCATCTCTGACACACAAGCATACCATTCTTAGTTAATTTGCAGGCAAAGAGCCATTGATGCCTGCATACCAAAAGACTAAAGAAAAAAACTGTCCAACCGCCTCTTGTGTACACCAGAAATATGTATTTTTTTCTGTTTCTCGGGTTCAGTTTCCACCATTTATTTTAATCTCTGCCAATAGTTACAGGCTTGGCTGGCATGCCTTGTAGCCACTGGCGGTCAGCCTCCCTGGAGTTCCTCTAACTCGCAGCGTAGTGCGGAGGCTTGCAAGGCCAATAATAAGCTGTACTATTGCTGTCAGTTTGAGTAGTAAACACATTGTAAAGCCTCGGGATGCTGCAGCTTCCCGAGCAGCTCCTAACCTCGGGCCACTTATCAACCACAAGAAACGGTCTAGCAAGGATTAACAGCCTCATGCACTAACACATGCAAACAGATTCATGAAGCTTGGGAAATTCCAACAAGTTTGCGCACACATTTCTGGAGGTTTCTCCCTTATTAGGGCATAAAAGTTTCTTTAGATGTGTGTTTTTATGTGTGGGAGTAAGTGTTTGCTACAGATGTCTCTGTTCACTGATGGGTGACGGAAACAGAGGCAAATCCATCAGTCCGTTAAATCACACATTATCTTCCACCACCTGGCAATTAACCACCGCTGGGAGCAACCGTATACATGTGTACGAGTGTAATTCAATAACACAGCCGTTAACTTGATTAGCGATATCTCTCAATTTATCAGTTGCATATTTTGTAAGTGATTACGTCCTGTGTTATTTGTTGTTTCTGCTCATATTGCGTTCAGGTGTTCGTCCATGACGGTGTCACCTCTAAGGCAGGTCATTGAAACGTGGCCAGCTGTCGCTTGCGGCGTTTTTTCATTATGATGTTGAGCTTCCATATGTTTAGCAATTGATCTTGAGCTGGAAATTGTTTTCTATTCATGCCGCTCCCCTTGCATTGAAGAAAGCGAGGAGAGTCACATAGGCTGGGAGGGAAACAATACAAGAGTGAGTGATGCTGCGAGAGGACAGAGGAGGAAAGTCCAGAAGGGTGCAGATGAATTTTGAGCTGAATTACAAAAGAAAAAGGGGGGAAAGGGTCAACACAATAATAGTAATAGTGCTCAGCTCTGGTCAGATGGATTTTTTTCTGTGTGTGTTTTGCAAGACAGAGAGGCCTGACATTCTGCCTCTAGCATATCATCAAACCCAGTTGTATCCCAGATCCACTTAAGGCCAAAGTATGTCTGCTCAAAGAAAGTTTTAATCTGAGAGCTTCCACCTGTGTGTGAGCCTGACACCTGCATGCCTCCCGTATGGAAGCCACACCATCCGTCCTAATCACATGACATAAGAATCAGATAATTCATTAGTGAAGAATAATAAGGCCGTGCCGTGTGCATGGGTGAATGGATCCGGGTTGCCGGGTGTGAAGATGTGTGTGCAGATGCTCTGCACTGAGGCCTCATTAATTAAAAGCAATAGGGAACTCCTGCGTGATGGATCACTGGTGTTTGCATAATATGATTCAATGTTGTTGGCTCTCCCATGCTGCTGCAAGTCTCTTTGTGAAAGTAAATAATATTTTTTTTCTGATTGGGAAGGTTTTTTTGTCTTGTAAATGAGCGAAGGGATACGGGACATGCATGCTAAAAGGGAGCAGGGGGAAATTTCTGTCGCGCCTCATTTTAATAAGTTGGATTTTTTAGGACTGTGCTCAGTTCCTCTCACATGAAGCCCTCCGTGGGAGGTGGTGTTTTGTGGGGTACCTTAATGGGAAACTGTCAAATTAGGTTGGTCTGACTTTTCCCACTACATTAAAATGTGTTTCCTTGCTTTGAGATCTTATTTTTCTTTTCTACGGCTACGCTTTATGAATGTTCACATTCTTTCAGGTGTTGACCAAAGCTCTGTTATGCATTGACCTCACAAACATGCCTTTTTGTAGAATTTAACCAACAAATAAAAGAAAAAAATACGCATTGGCCTTGATTTGGTTTAGGAAAACAAACCGAGAAATATTGAGGTGATAAATCTGTCTTGAATGTTTTATTTTTTTCAATAGATTTTACTGTAGTGACTGGCTAATCAGTGGAAGAGCTGTGAAAGTGGAAGAGAGAATGAAGCGCTGGCACTGATCTAATTTTGAGACAGTATAGTGCCATGGTTTAGATTCTAAGTAAAGCAGTAAAGATGCACGTATCGAATGGTCAAAGAGCCACATGGATCAATATTTCTCAATCAGCTCTAATCTGACATTGACAATTAAGTTTAATTTATTTATTGCTTTCCTGTAAATGGCGCAAAAATATTTAAAAAAGCATAATTTTCAGTCTACAAATGTGTGATCAGGCAGTGTGTTCCTTGTGAGGCTCTGTTTCTTGAAAATTAGATAAAGATTAGAGACAAAGGTTTATGATGAATGGAGATAAATGGAGAATTTTTAAAATAATTTATTTGCTTTCTGATGGATTTAATGTTACAATCCTTGTCAAGAAAATTGCTTTGGAGTCATTAGAAATCAGTTTGGGTCAAAATCAGAATGAGCAATGAAACTGGCCAAGAAAAACCTGATTTGTGTTAAAGACGGGTAGGCTGTCAGTTTGGTTTCAAAATTTGGCAGAAATGTTACTGATCAGGATGAACATAGTTTTTAACAAAACAAAACCAAAAAAAAGCTAACTGAAAAAATAGGGTTGTACCAAAATTGGTTATTATTTCAAATTTAGGCAGTTTCGTGAAGAGCCAGTTTGACTAAAGCTGTGGATGGATGATAGTATCTTAGGAACAAAGCTAATGCTTCCAAATAACTTATTTTTAGTTTTCAATATTTCAAAAGAGCTGACTGTGTAGCGTGGTAAATTTGAAAATTAAGAACTGCACAAAAGCAGTGGATTTATGCAGGCTTTGTTCATTTTCAGTGGACTATTGAGTGATCTGCTGTAATAAAAGTAATGCATGAGGCCACCTCTCAGCTGTAGCCCTAACAGTTATTAATGGGCCTTGAGTTGCAATACGGAAAATTAGCTCAAAACAGGATGAATTGTTATTTGTTATTATAAATTGAACAATCGGTAATTTTTTGGGGGGGTAGATATCTGAGATCTGGTTTCCATTTAGCTTTCTGAACATGTGCTTGTTATCTAGAATCTCATCAAGACACGTGAACGATTTTACAGGACGGTGTAAATTACTTAAAGATGTCACTGTGAGGGTGAGTGATTGCTTCTCACACTGTGGTGCTTTCTGAACAGTAGGAGGATGATTAAAAGCTTCCCTCTGCTGCTGTCCATGACGCCCGATTACAGTAACATTCCAAAACCAACAGTCTGACCGATGCACCTGGGGTCTGGCCAGGTGTGCACAGATGCGAAAACGCAGGGAGTTCAAAATGTGGAGTCTTTCCTTCTGTGCTGCTGGTTCAATTGCTGACCACAATCTGCTGCTCTACTGCACTGATAGCCCTTAATCTGATTTCCAGGGAAATATAGTTGTGAAAATCACAGAAGGCTAGAGCCAAAACTGGCATCTAAAATCACCTAGGGACTTCTGTGTTAATCTACTGTCGTGTGTTATATGATGGGAGGTTTAGAATGGAGGTAATTAGGTAAGGCAGCAATTTTACTTGATTAGAGATGTACGATTAAGAAAGTTTCTTAGGAAATACTTGAATTAAAACAAGCAAAACTGGACAAGAATCAGAATGAGACTTGTTCAATAAATGCTGCATGCTTTTAATATTTAGGAATATATGGAGGCAAAGAAAGTCCAATCAGATACAACACAACCTGGAGAACAAAAAGAAAATGTACTCAAATATAAAAAACAAGAACCTAAAGAAGCAAAATCTATTTGCTTCTTCACAGATTTCCTCTGTTATTTCTTTGTTTGCATTCATCATCAAACAACTTTTGATACCAGGCATGAATAACTTGGGTAAATACAAAATACTGTTTTGAAATAATCATTCATATTAGAAAGGGAAGAATTGTATCTAAACCTGTTAAATTATGAATTATCTGTGATTATTCACATTTTCTTTGTTCAATTTTTTTGGCCAGGCCTTAGTACTGGCTAACCAGTGCAATCAAGAACCTGCTTATTGGGAATCCGTCTGACAACCTGAAGTATATAAAAATATATATAAATAATAAGCAACATCATGCCTCGATCTGAGACATTTTAAGGACAGACTACAAATTGGTCAGTTCAGAAAAGGGCTATCCTCTAAGGCAGAGAATGTTGAAATAGCAGTGTAGTCGTCTTGGAGGTTAGTAACGAACCAAGAACATAATTTAAAGCACTGTAGCCCCCGCTTACCTAAATGAAGATCAGTGTTCAACAGTAAGAAAGAAAGAAAATGGCATCCAGAGGGGAGCTAAACAATGAAAACCACTGCTGAGCAAAAGAAAAAAAAAACTACATAAAGACTCGTCTTACATTTAACAAAAACATCTTGTGGATCCTCAAAAATCTTGTGAAAATATCCATTGGACTCAAGAGACAAAAGTGAAACATTTTGAAAGTTTTGCCTACTGTTACATGTGGCATAAAACTAACATTGAAATGTCAGAAAAAGCACATCATACTGACATTTAAAGTAAAAAGGTAGGTAAAAGTAAAGGTAATTTTATTTATATAGCACATTTTCAGCAACAAGGCAATACAAAGCGCTTTACAGGAATTAAAAGGAAATACAAACAAAATTAAAGCTGTGAAGCATTCAACTTTTGGCTGTCGTGGAGCGTGCTGGAGAAGAATATGTTAGGCATATTTTCAGTAGTTAAGCAAATGATCCGAACTGTCTAAGGAATACAAACAGATACTGTTCAATTAGTGATGTTGGCTGTAATAAGAGATGATGAAGCTAGTTGAACATATCAACTCTGTATCCACTGTTTTAAAAAAGTAAAATCCTGTTTTGCAGTTATTGTTCTATCACACACAGTGTAGCGCCACCTCTGCTACTAATATAAAGAATCATTGATGGCTCAAGGCAGTAAATGTTGAATAAAAATGATTATGGGATATTTCTTAAAGCGAGATTGAATTGGCCATGTGTTTTCATCAGTCCCTCTGCTTCAATCCTTTTTGTACTCTAGAAATGTCCAACATGGCAGGTTCTATAAGCATCATCCATTTTTTATAACTTGAAATTTTGTCTCATGAACTGCAAGTGTTCATTTTTTATAGAGTGAAATGACTGCGTCCTCTAATTTCCCTCACCTTTAGCAACATTTAGTAACAATATGGAAGTTTTCAAAAAGCAATGACTCCCACAGCGACTGTGTTCTTAGCAGTGCATGAAAACACGTGTACCGTTTCACATATGAGATGTTGTTGATCTTAGTGTTGCCCTGTAAGCTGATGCCTAAGCTCCAGGAGCGTAATCAGGTGCTAATAACAAGGCTGTGATGTTTACAAGCTGTTTCAAAGTGGGTTAGGCATTAGCGTGCATGAAGTGTGTGAGCGTTTTCATTGATACCTACTCTATTTCCCACAGGCACTGGGGATTTTGAGGAGGAGGAGGGGGTAACTAATATAGACTCGCGCGCACACACACATGAAGATAACAGATGCTCATATGGTGTGTTGATATCATGGCTAATGATAGCAGCGAAACAGAAGTTATGAGGCCATATGCTGAACCCGATCAGAGCAGAGCAGAGCAGAGCGGCCTAACTCTTATAAACTCTACAGATGAGACAATTAGTGCTCTGCTACATAAAGGCTGAGCAGTTTCATGTTAGATGGCTGCAGTTTTCATCAATAGCACATGTTGAAATTGATTGCAGGGAGACAGAGGTGCTACACAGCGTTGCTGTAGTCTTGACAAAAGTGAGAAGTCTAGAATGCAACAAAGTAATGATTGTTTTCCTTTTCTGGAAGTGTACAAAAACGAAGGTAGTTTGGAAAACTGTTTCCGTCCGTCCGTCCGTCCGTCCATCCATCCATCCATCCATCCATCCATCCATCCATCCATTGTAGTAATGTAACTCCTCAATGGGCAGAAATTATTGTTAGTTGTTCAGCCTTGATTATGAATAATGTCCACGGTTTCTCTCAAACAGGTTTTGTAAAAATTAATTATGCACGGAGATGAGAAAGTCTCACTGAGTTTGAAGGTTCAATTTAGCAGCTTAAAAAAAAAAAGACAAGCCAAAGAAGAGTCCTCGCTTCACCAAACTGCACAGAATTATTCTTCTTCCATCCACTGAGAGAGAGCGTGGTAGAGAGCGAGCGAGTCTTTAATTGAGGTTTTATCCATTTAAGCTGTCACTAAGAGGCCAACTCTGAAACCTTTTAACCACTCTCCTCTCAGTAATGACACGAATCAGAGAGGAGATGTGTTTGTGTCGGCGATGTGGTGTGAAGGCGTGTGTGTGTGTGTGTTAGCGTTCGCAAAGCGGGAGGGTAATTATGCGGAAATTGGGAAATGGCTAAGTGAATTATGACCTTGTTTCAGCAGAAGGTTTTAATCAGGCCCAGCCAGGCCAGAGAGGGAGGCAGAAAATGTTTGGCGCAGAGAGCACTCTGCCGCTGATGGCAACAGCGAGCAGCCGGTGAGGCTGACACTCAGCCTGCCTGATGTGTCAGAGGGAAACTAGTCAATCAACTCACCACTCAGAGAGATACTGTCAAATCGGAAATCCGTTGGTGGAAAGTTTATCCTTGGTGAAGAGGCTGAGTGTATTCTTTAGTGTATTGGTTGTTGTATCATTTTTCAGTTACTTTGTAAATCTGCTCAATATTTGGATTTAGGACAGATTACTTCAGTGCTTTCCACATTTTTTTCTTTTTGGCATCCCTGGTGAGCGTGTGTGTGAAAGCCTCTAAATTAGTAGATGTTATGGAGACTTGGAGATCCCAAGATGCCACTCTGGCTGTATTTCTCTTTTGAGATTTTTTTTTGCCTCCTTTACAGTCCTCCTTATTGTGGGTGGCAGCAAGATTAACTTGTCTATCACACGTCCAGTACTTTTAACTTTTTAGTGGTGGCTCCGACTGTAGACATGGCCAAGTTTAAGTCAGTAGTTATTTTTCTTTTAACCTAACCTAACTTTCATGTTTTCCACAGTTTCTTACGATCTTATGAGGTCGGCCTCTGGTTACATCATATGTTTATTCCAGAGAAACAGGTCATTAGATTTTCTGATTAAGACAGAAGATTAAACAAACATTTGGTTGTTCTTCTCTGCCGCATCAATGCACTTAAATTATTGACTGGATCGTTCAAAGAAACTCAGTTTGAGATTATGCCGCTGTAATTAAAGACATTGGTTGAAGAGTTCTTAAATCTTTACATGGGGTGTAATCCTGAAGGATGTTTTTATTTATGTTTTTAAAGTTCTGTATTGAGGTGAGCAATGACTGATAAAGAAGCATTTTTTTTCAAACTGGGCAAAAGATTTAATTTTAGCCCTGATTTTGCCCTTAAAATACCTATCTAAATTTATGCCGCTCAGACTAGACTGTATTTCAGTCTGTTTAGTCTTCGTAAGTTAATTTTTACTTTCCAGTAATGAATGAAAAAAAATAAACAAGTTAGATGCACCATCCAGATTGTTCTACTAAACTTTAACTTTTAGAACAAATTCATCCCATATTCTGCTGTCAGGATATCTGATTTACAAAATTAAACATCTTTTCAATCAAAAACTGACCTTTGTTGTGGTGATTTTGGCTTCACTGAATATTTTCATTGTGTGTTTCAGCTTCAGTGGAAATCAGAAGTGTCAGATATGATTTGTCAGCCTTTTGAAAGTACCTTAACAGAGTAACCGCCAAAGTTAGCATGTGGTTCACAGCTCACTGTTGATGGTAAACCAAAGTATTGCTTCAGTCCAGACTACATTTGATCATCTTTTATCTGAAACACTTGAACTAATTAAACCTGAGCTCAGATAGTTGCAAAAATCACTGAGATCTTTAAATCAGTTTTTGGACTTAAGAAACCTGTATTCTGTTTGTGAAAGCATAAAAAGGGAGAATTAATTGTAGCACCACCACCTTTTAACCTTACAATCAGACAAACAATAACACAACAATAAGTAGACTGGCCAAACCTGTGCTTAATAAATAGAGTGGAGTATGCACATTTCAGCTGAATGCAGCTGATTCACATACAGTTATATTCAGGTTGAAATATTTTGACATGCAGTCTAATTCCATCAAGTTACAATAGAGCAGAGTCAGACTCGGCACGTCATAAAAGGTCAGTTGTTTTGATGCTTGCTTCTGAGTAGACAAATTGCTTCACTACTTTAAGTTCAGACTAATTGATTAATCCCGCTCTTCAGATGTGTGTGGGGTCAGCAGCTCTGCTGCGTGTCAGCCTGCAATGCTTCTGGTCTGGCTGTCTGTTTCTGCTGGTGTTCGATCGATGGCGTCCTGCAGACTATCCACTCTTCTCCTGAATGTTTCAGCCTGTTTTCTCTCTCCCTCATCCAGCCCTCCCATCCTTCTCTCTGCCTCTCAGTCTTTGCTGTCGGCTCGGCCTCGAGGCATCATTTTCTCTCCTCATCTGCATCAGTGTAAACTCTCCAGGCACTCTTCCCTTCAGACAATGAGCTCTCACCATGCATGCATATGTTTGGATATTTTCTGGACAGATTGCTTTATTACAATGAATTCCATCTGTCTTCCCATCTTGGACAACATGTGGTCAAGTGCTAAATCTCATCAGAAAGAGAAGCCCTTCACTCGTTTTTAAAGTGCTTTTGTGTGTGTTTATGAATATATCTGAGTCAATGATTATTTTCTAATGTAGAAAAAATGATTTCCAAAATATTTCATGTTTTTTTTTTCCATATTTTTTTAAATCTGGATGTACTAGAAACTATATGAAGAATTTTATTTAGCTGATAAGACAGATGTATCTGAGGCCTGATTTTGTCATTGACTGTCAATCTTAATGATCATCAGCACAATATCACGGAATTTATAATCTCTGTCTTTAATTTAAAGTACATTGTAGCTACACATTTTCACACAGTTTGTAGTGACAAACTTTTAACCTTCAGCTACAATGAAACATTATAGTATGAATGTTGTTTTGGTCTGATTTTATTCACAATAATGCTTGTGATGGCATTCTGGACTTTTCCTTTGTGGTGGTCAGAAATCTTTGTCCCCAGATTTCTGCATAAACTCATCCATGAGGAGGAACCTTCATTTTAGCTGCTTTATGTTAAGGCTGTTAATAATGTACAAAACCTAGACTCAGAGAACTACACAAATTATGAAACAATTGGGCACAATCTCAATGGCAGCAAAAGGTTTTCTGTCAAAGCATTATAAAATATGCTTGTGGAGATGTGGAAGTAATAATCATAAATAGCTTGGTTTTAGAGTTTAGAACGGTTGATATTTTTTGATGTGTTGTACAACTTTTACATGCTCAATATATATATATATATATATTTTTTTTTATTGGACCAACCCTTACTTCCTTTTTATTGTTTTCATATAGTAATGTTTTTCTACCTATTTTTGTAAAGAGAAATCATCATGGCTTATAATAAATGAGATTTTTTCATAATAACTCAAGCTGTGCGAAATGGAGTTCTTTCAGTGCTACTTTGTAGCTAAAGACAGAAATTGTATCAAAAAATAAAATGACATTGAAATATTGTGAAGAAATAAATGAAACCATTGATACACAATTAGCCATAATAACTAATAACAAGCACATGAAAACCTTTTCATTCAATTCAGAAGAAGCCAGCCTAATTATTCAGATTACATATAACTGTCACAATGAACAGTGCTTAAAACTTATATTATATTGCTGTCATTACTGTCTTTTGAAGACTGTTCATTTATCAGAAGCACCTGCCAAATAAATAAATTAGTTAGGGGCCATCAGCCTTTCTCAGATCCATGCAGGATTAAACTATGAAGTGTAGTTGCTAAAATTCACAACAAGAGTAACAGACTAATGTGAAAAAGCTTTTAGTATAAGTCAGCAGGCAGAAGCTTCCATTTTTCTTGGAATTCACAAAATAAATGAAAAAACAATATTTCCTGAAAACATCCTTTAATGAGTCTCAGTAGAAACATGCAACATCAATTGCCCAATCTTTCAATGCTTTATCTATTTTATGTTAAGCGTGTTTAAAATGTAAAAAACTCTAGTCTCAGGAAACAGCACAGACTATGAAACAATTGGGCATTATCTAAATGCAAGAAAAAACTATTTTCTGACAAAGCATCATTTATGCTTATGGAGGTTACTGTACATCTCAGGAATCTAAATTCAACCAGGGAAATACTTCTCCCATTCTCAAACTTTAACTGGAACTTCCCTTTAGTCAGGCCAGACAATGGTAAACCTTTCAGCAAGAAACACCCCAGGTGAGTTTGGCCATAGAACAAAGGATGAGTGGAAAAACACTCCATGCCCACTATTGGGTACAGTGGGTACAGGAAATCTTATTGAGAGCATGGTTTCGATGAGACCTTGAAAAAGCAGACTTTTTACAGTAAAAAGTTTTCTCACAACTGAAAATGTTTGGCAGACATGTTGCCAAATCAACTATTCTTCCATAACCATCTCAGCCTGTAGATGTAAATCTTAAATAGAACCTGTGGAGTGAGCTGAGAAGAGGAAAAAAAGTCTATAAAGATGCTGTTCTTACCTTGCTATGTATGTTGGAAAGTTGTGTGTTACACTGGTCTAAGCATGAGAATGTAAAGGTGATTTTTATGAAGTATCAAGTTCTGTCAGGTTATGAAAGCCTGCATGAGACCTTTTCACATGGATTGAGATCAATGGTGTCTAGTTAGAGTTCAGCTGAATCCAACAAGATTTTGATACTTTTTTTCTTGATGACAGTCATCTTTTATGGCTTTTCCATATTTAAGAGTCAATTGACCATTTCGGAATCAAAATTCAATGCTCTGAGTGAGCAGATTGTTACGAAAACTGACTTCATGACCAACTTTCTGAATAAAAAAGTAGTGTCAGTCAGTGCAAATGACTGACAATTAATTTCACCGTCAGTTTTAAGACTCCATTATGCACAGGTTGGCATTGCTGCATTATCTGTACTGTGGTTGTGTAAATGGTGTGGCAGTGACACACATGGTTAGCATAAAGAGTGTGTGAGAACTATGGTGTTCACGCCCTTACGTTTTTCAACATTTTCAAAAAATGTCTTGCACCCTGGCTTAGCTGATGATTAAATAATGTATGATACAAATTAAATGCTGAAGTTTGTAAAAGAGGCACAATTACCTAAGGCAGTTATTGAAATGTATATGCAATAGTATGAATAGGATGCAGAAGAAGATCCTGGATTGTCTTGTAAGATTGTTCAAAGTGGAATAGTCAAAAATTCAGGTAGAGAGGTTTTGTAAAATGTACTCAACTTAAATGTTGGATTTTTCTAAAAAAAAATGTCTACAGAAGATTATTTTAGGTCTTTTTAAACATTTTTGTCTGGGTTTTATGAGTAACATCCTTATGTTTTCAACCTTTCACAACGTGACTATTTTTAGGTTCACGTGTGTTTGCGGGAAATGCAGATTCATTGCTCGCTCGAAGTAGGAACGTTCATTAAGGGGAAGACTGAGAGCTAGCAGTTCTGGCTGGCCCTGGTTCCAACACCCACGCTATCTGCAGGCTCTGCTCTGTGCTTCTACGCTTTGAGGTGCAGAAATGTGCCAGTGCTGCACATGAATGAGCGCGTACGATCTTTTGCAGCAAAATCGTCTCTCCTGTTCAACTGTCTTGCTGTTAATTAGAGTGTAAAGTCCAAGACAGCTGCTTGAGGTGGATAGGTACGCTGTCTTATTCTGCTTATGGGATAGAAGGGGAGAGAACTGGAGGAGCGGGGGTGTCCATGGAGGATGTGGGGGTAGAAGGGTTCTTGTAATGAATGTACTGCAGTTAAAAAGGATTCTGTGTCACTTCCCGGGAGAGTGGGAAATAAAGGTGGTGGAGGAGGGAGAGAGGGAAATGTGGGAGGAGATGTAGTAGAATAGGATGCGTTGATAGAGTAGAGTTCTTCACATCCAGGAAAATACTCCTCCCATTCTACTATGTGCAGATACCAGTGTGTTTGAGTATGAGAACTGGTGCCCACGGCCCACGAGTGTCCCACCCACCCCCATTTATCCACCCATACATATGCATATTTCTTTTTTTTCCACCTTTACATCTGTTTTCATTTCTTCCTCTGTATTTTTCACTTTCATAAACACACACACTCACGCACGCATCCTTTTCACTAACATTCTGGCACATACATATAATGTGGGGAAAACTCATTTCACAGGGACAATCTCTGTCATTACCTCCCACAGATTCCTCAAGGGAGTTCATTGTTATTTTCTGCTAGCCGCAATCAAATGAAATAGAGCAAAGAGAGAGAATGCACTCCTCCGTACATAAACAGATAGAAAAACTTACTCTATCCAGTGCTGTTTGGTAAAGTGTGATTGAATAAATCATTGGGATGCCAACTGTACACCCACTTCCTCTATGTGTTATGAATAGCTGCTCATATCACTACTACAATTCCTTCATAAAGTATTTATTGAATTTTTAGACATTTTGTCATGTTACAACAATACACATAATTTTAATTTAATAGAATTTTATCCATTAAAGTTGTGCATAATTGTCAAGTGGAAGAAAATAGACATGATTTTCTACAGTTATTTAATTTATTTTTTACAACAAAACATCTAGAAAGCGTGGCTTGCATTTGTATGTAACCCACACCTCTTCCTCCTTACTAATACCGTCTTGTCAGTTCACTAAGAGTGAAGAATATTGTTTTATAACCTTACTCTCTTTGAAACGCCTCCATGCCTTGATCCTTGGCTTGTCTGCTGTTCCTTGGACTTCATAATGTTGTTTGTTCAGCAATGTTCTCCAACAAACCTCAGAGGCCTTTACAGAACAGCTGGATTTATACTCTGATTACATTACACACAGGTGAGCTTTATTTACAGATTGGGTGACTTCTAAAGGCAGGTGTTTGGTGCATATTTTATTTTAGGGGATTAGAAAGCAAATGAACACTATAGGTTTTAGATTTTTATTTGGGAATATATATACGTATATATATACAGTACAGACCAAAAGTTTGGACACACCTTTTAATTCAATGAGTTTCCTTTATTTTCATGACTATTGACATTGTAGATTCACACTGAAGGCATCAAAACTATGAATAACACATGTGGAAATATGCACTAAACAAAAAAGTGTAAAACAACTGAAAATACCCCTTATATTCTAGTTTCTTCAAGGTAGCAACCTTTTGCTGTGATTACTGCTTTGCTCACACTCTGCATTTTCTTGATGAGCTTCAAGAGGTCGTCACCTGAAATGGTTTTCACTTCATAGGTGTGCCCTGTCAGGTTAATAAGTGGGATTTCTTGCCTTATAAATAGTCATGAAAATAAAGAAAACCCATTAAATTAGAAAGGTGTGTCCAAACTTTTGGTCTGTACTATATATATATATATATATATATATATATATATACATATATATATATATATATATATATATATATATATATATATATATATATATATATATATATATATATATATATATATATATATATATGTTAGTCTACAGCAGTGGTTCTCAAATGGGGGTACGTGGAGGTACTGCAGGGGGTACGTGAAGCTTTTCAAAATATCTTTAAAAAATCAGTAGGCTCCTCATAATAAGTCTTGGGAAAAATTATTTTGTAAAAAGTTCGATAAAATATAAATGTGTGTTCATACACTGAATTTTATATTCAGTATTTACAGGGTATTTACAGCACTGTACCTCTTTTTTATTCCAAAAATGTTTTGCCCGTGTCAGGGGGTACTTGACTAAAATTATATTTTTAAGGGGGTACATCACTGAAAAAAGTTTGAGAACCACTGGTCTACAGCATAAAATCCCAATAAAATCCCAATAAAATACTTGGAAGCTTTTGGCTGTAAAATGACAAAATGTGGAAAGGTTCATGGTATAATAATTCCCTAAGCTTGTTTAAAGTAAACACTACAACATCTGTGATGCACCAGGTGTTGCTGTTTTCTGTAAAATCCTTTGACACAATCAAAAAGCCTTGCCACCATCATCCTAGACCAGTTTTGCTCAGCGGTGTCTGCTGGTCTTTTTAAAATAGGACAGAATAAGACCTGGCAGAGAAAAGAAACCTAATGGAGGGTGAAGGGGAAGGACTGAGGGCACCAAAGAATAGAAAAAGAGAGGGCATTGCAGAACAGTGGTGCCAAAACCAGGGACAATTGTAATGAAAATGGCTGTTCACATGACCACAATAGCGCCTGACTGACAGCACTAAAGCAGCGCAGACGAGCTTATCCCGATCACTCAGGGCCTTGACTGGGGAAATCACAATGCCCTGGAGATCTGTCCTTTTTGGGCTCCAAGGATCACAGAGAGTCCACGGTCCCCCAGCCTTGGCCCTGAAACGTCCCCAACATTACCATATCAATGGCGCCCCGGCTGTTCCGCCAAGGAGCAGGGCGGCTAGCGATAGTGCTCCTGGTTAGCATCAGGAGCTATTCACTGGGGTGTCAATGCTAACTCAATACTCTGTGTGTGAATGGAAAGACGTGTAAGCTCACTCCTGTAGCGTGAACCCGTGTCTGCAGAGCATTCAGCCCTCTGTCTGTGCCTGTATACGAGTCTGTGGGTGTCTCGCTTTCTTGCTTTATCTCTCTGGCTCACTCTGTTCTCACCTTCTTACAAGCACTTTCAAGGCTTGGATATTTGTTGAATAGTTTTGTTATGCCAACTGAAATGAGTCCAAAGCATAACAATTCATAATTCTCCAAAGCTGACATCCAATATTTGTTCAGTTTATCTTAAATCAGATTTTCTCTTATGCAAGTTCTGATCAGACAGTTAAACTGTTCATTGCTAAAAGTGGTTCAAGGTCACACTTACATCTTTCTTGTAAGTACTGCTGTTTAATAATAATAAAAAAAGCAAAATACAAAACATTTTCTACCATGAAGTTAGGACAATCATTCTGCTCAGAAAAATATAATAAACCACCTCAGATTAGGTCACACCACTAATCCCATCTGATGAAAAAGGCTCTGTTGATAATATGTTTAAACGCTTCAGTTAATCAGAATTATTTATGTTGTGAGTCACTCACTTTTGTAAAGTTTAAACAGCCCTTTCTATTTTGGTGACTCCTAAAGATCATCACTGATATAGTCCTGGGTACACCCCTGCTCAGCAGTCTTAAGGAGACATTCAATATGTGCAATAATATTAAAGCATTGGTACGTTTGAAATGCTTTGAGTACAACACACTAAATTAAAACTCGCTTAAGGGTTATACACAGCGGATTTGACGTATGTTAATAGCAATCATAATTAATTGAAACTCCACCTCTGCGGCAGAATCCGCTCAGATGAGATGCCACACTCAAAGTCTGGCTTGATATGAAGTCATGAACCCAGTAGAAATACAGAAACCTGTTGAGGAAAGTTCTGCCATGAAAACAGATCTAAATCCTAAATGTTTCAGCTCTCACCTGTAACTTAAAGTCTCAAGACCAACTCAGCCACTGCACACCTTAGCCACAACGTTATAAGACATGTGCAACATCAGCACAATACGCCACATGTGCACTGACAAGTTTTAAGTTTTTCATTGAACAATATTCATTAATGTTGGTAATGTCTGACAGTCTGACTTCTTTATGCAAACACTGCTGCTCTTTTCTAAGGCAGTAGATACCAGAGGGATGGGAAACATTAAATTTCACCTCATGGCATTATCTCTTTAAACCCTTTTCCAGTAGCATAACAGGTCATTCTTTCAGCATTATCAGTTGGTTCAGCCACTAGAAGTTTGAACTCTTTCTTGTCCTTGCAAGGACGGAGACTTTGCCTTAATCTTTTAAATATATTGTTGGTCTGTACTTCGGGCTCTTTGCAGTAACTTTAAAGATTTTCCTTGGTCTTTAATGGTTTCTCTCATTGTTATTTCTGCTTCACAATGAAAACATTCTGAGTTGAGTTATGTGTGTGCTTAAAAGAGAAATGAGATGCTGCATTTTATTTTTTTTTCAGTATTCAGTTAATAGTGCTTTATTCATCACCATTTGTGGTAACTTACTATTTCCTGTCAGTTAAATTGGATTACCTTTGGTACTTTTAATAGACTCAACAAATAACATCCAAGTACCAAAAGCTGATCTTTTGACACAAAGAGTTCAATTTATTTTGTTAGATTGAGTGGACACCAGATACCTTAAGTAGTGTAGTTTTAATAAGTAGTGCATCTTTATTACTAGACAGCACACAGTAGGCAGCAATTAATTACATTCCTAATAATATTGATATTTATTGCTGCTCTAATGTTGCTAGTTGGTCATAAAATCGTTAAAGCAAAAATGCCAACAATACTTTCAGTTTTCACGATAACGATGATATGATAAATACCCATTCCTTCTGGCATCTTGCCAATGCTGTTCCCCACCTCTCACCAAATGACCACTGGAGACAGTCAAAGACAACATGAGTTTGTGTAAATATAAACTCCTATTTACACAAACTCGTGTAAATATATAGCCTTATAGCATAAGGCTATATTGCTTGTTGGATAAAACGACAAGATTTTATAGGAATCTTAACTTTCCAAATGTCTTCTGCTGTTTTCTGGTGGTATAATAAAATTAACTAAGCGAAGTGTTTATATTAGAACCACAATCATTACATTGTTAAATGCTGTAATTTACTTTGCTTACTCCTAAGGTCGTTGGAAATGGGTATCTCGTCACTTTATATGAGGAAAGCAACTTAAAGCATAACTTAACTTAAGATTCTTAAGAAACTCTGCATTGTTTGAAAGTCAGCATTCAGGTATGAAATCTGCGCATTCCTCCTCAGTGAGGGTTTGCTTCTAGCAAAAATGACTGAAAATGAGGAGTTAAACTGAGTTGGAGATTATTGTTGTGAGAGCAGGTTATTCCCTCCTTGTGCTGGGAGGATATTGTATCACGGGACTCCAGCGGTATATGGCCTTTTATGTTGTTAAAATGGCATTAGAGATAATAGTCAGTAAGGGTACAAGCCACAAAGTAGTCTTAACCTGATTATTACGCAACAGGGAGGAAATGGATGAGCTGAAGAAGAGGGGCTGCTTTTTAAATGTTGCAGAAGGGACGGAAAATGAGAGAGAGAGAGATTGGAAGATAGTTTATTGGAAAGAAAATCAATTCAAGTAAAAGAGGATAAACTAAATGAGTGAGGAAGACAGGTAAGATATTGGCAGTATAGATGTCCTGTTTTGTCATTGGAACTTAGAGCCACAGGGCAGGACGTTGATTTCCAACTCTCGTTTTAATCTGTCTGTCTCCACTTGAGATCTGTCACTGAGTATCGGCAGAGAGCTGAAAGGTTATCATGTGGCGTCAGGTAGCAGGCCGACTCCTGGTAGCGGGTTTGTCATTTGTAATTAGAGAGAAAGGTAGAGCGGCTTGTTTTTTCCCCCCTCAGCTCTCCTCTGTTCTCCTGCTGAGGGCTGTCTCTCTGTATCGACAGACAAGCGATGAGGCGGACACTCTCGCACAAACACATGCACTGACACACAGTTGATGGGCCAAGTTTGATTCCATTAAGTGGAGTTTGTCAGTTAGTCGGTGCATCGCCAGGCTGAATGCTGATGGCCGTGGTGCAGAATCCCTCAGAGCTGAACAGGATCTGAAGCAGCTTGTTCCAGACACTTACAACAATGAGGGTGATTGAGGATTAAGTAGGCATTAAGAATACAGTTACAGCACAGACTGGAAAAGCATTTAAGAGAAGGAAGTATGGAAATGAGCATGGACAAATGTATAAAAACTGCATCCATTCTCCATTGACTGTCTGTGTATCAATCAATTTGCTCAGCCATGAACTTGTCGACCCGTCTCTTCATCCCTTGATGGTTTTGCAGGTGCCAATCTTAGAGTGTGACCTCCCTAGAAATATCTCTTATTTGGTGTTTGTATTAGCTAATTTGGGAACAAAAACAATACCTGAGTATAGTAGACCCACAGTATTTGCAGGGGTTAAGGACCACAATCACCTGTGAACAGCCAAAATCTGAGAATACCTGAGAGCCCCTCTAAATACACTTATAACTGCTTATTTCAATAGTTCAAACACAAAATATACACTGATATGCATTATTACACACAGTGGAAGCCACCTTGATGGACTTTCGTTTCTCTGCTCTTTGGAGTACAGCCAGTCAGTACCAAAGAATATAAATGGTGCTTCTGGATTGGTTGATTTGCAAATGACAGCCAATAACATGTCAAGTAGCATTGCACCTAAACATCCCTGCTTCCTAAGATGCATTTTCATTTAAATATTTTAGATTACCTCTAAATAATTTGTTTGCTGTCAAACTCTCTGCAAATAATTTGTGGTTATATTCCACAGAAAAATCAGACAATGGCAAATCTGTCAATACTAAACCACAAATATGCAGGGGTCCACAGTATTCTTAAAAAAATGGTCTCAAAATGTATGGATTTTTAACATGAAAAGCCTTCAGGAACTCCGCAACACATGTGTCACACATATACAAATTGTTTATCTTGAGTTGTACGGCCATGTGTTCATGGTAATGCACTTCTGAGTTGTGGTCATGGTTAAGAAAGATTCCTTCTTGAGAGAAGAGTGAAGGGGTGGGGGTGTCTTTGGAGGTGTAGGAGAGAGAGATAATAGGAACAGGCAAAGAGGAAGGTTGGAGGGCTGAGCTGACCAAAAAGAAGAGAATGAAAAGAGGAAGATAGATGCTGAAGGTGGGTTGTCTGAGTATGAAAGCCTACGTGCCTCCTTCCTTGTGCCATTGATGTATTCTAATGCTAAGTGTGTAATGCTGGGCCTCGACTGGTCTCCGGGAGAGACGAGGCTTTGATAGACACAGGCGAGCCCTGGGACAGATCCCTTTGCATGCCATTCATATGCATATCTGTGTTTGGGTGTATGTGCGTGCGTGCATGTACAAACTGTTATTTAAGCAACTGTTTTTAGTTGTTTGTGCCAGTGGTAAATTGCTCTCATTTCCATATCAATGTAAGCATGTTTTAGGCTGTTTTCAGCATCACACACACCCTAATCCCAAATTAGCCCCGAGAAGCATGGTGGATTTCTGGTGTATGTTTTTAAGGTTTAGTAGCCAACAACTCTGTTTGTGTGTGTGTGTTTGAATTTTCCATGGAGGAAACATTAAAAATATAGCTAGATTCATGTGTGTCCACGCTGTAATAGGACTAATCTGTTCGAGTAATTTAACATCTGCAAAAGAGGGCAAAACATCTCACCAGCTTGTCCAGGACCACCTCTTCAGTGATTCTCAATGACAATCTAATTGGCAGCTCTCCATGACATTTGAATGTCAATTTTGGATGGGAAAGTTGCATCAACTCACACTACAAATGAAGTTTACTGGCAAAATGTACAGTCTACTGTTTGCAATAAACAAATAAAACAAGGCCAATTTAAATAGCTCATGTCTAATATTACGGGGTTACTTGAAAGTGTACACAAAAGGCATCCTTTGTAGTCTTTAAATTATTTAAAGACTACAGTAGTCTCATGACAAGTATCTTTAGTGCTTAGTAGAGCACCCTTTTGCTGTACAACCTGCTGCAAACATAATGCATCATCATATATTGTCTTCTGGTAGCGTTCATGAGGTATCTGAGCCCACACCTAATGGGCAAAATTCATCCGGTTTATTTATATTCTTGGCTTGTATACTCTAACTTCTTTTTTTAAATGTTTGAAATACAGTATATCCCAACTTTTTAAATGGACTTTTAATAGAATTTGATAATAGATTTAACAGACTGCTAATAAAGTAGTTTGCATTAACCTACTTTTTTTCCCCTAGAGCAAATTTTGCTAAGTTCAGACTACTGTTGACCACAGATGGTGGACAATTGTGAGGAGGCTGAGAAATGGCTACAACATCCAGCAAAGTCAGAAAGCTTTGTTGGTGAGTTCATGACTAAAATAACAAATTCAAGGACTTGTAATTGGTATGATCTCACTGTAAATGTACTTGTATATTGAGAATTATTGTTGCGATGGCCTGTCAAATGTAAAAATGTCTGCTTCAAGCCAACATTCACTTTTTTTGGTGCATCTTAAGTTTCAAGTGGTTGGTAAAACTAGATGATCCCCAGAAGTGCTATATATTCACCATTTACAAAGTCAGACCATTTGAACAAGAGGTCAAGTATGAACTGAGTTTGCAGGGCAGTAACTATTATTTATCAATTCATGGAAATGAAATATGGTACATTGGTGTCAAAGTTAACAACTGTATCAGCTGCTGTAGGTATTTCCTTAAATAGAAATGAGCACAACAGGATCTGCACCAGATGAAGTTAAAATAAAATCTATGTTTTATTGTTTTGGTTAAAAAGAAGTAAATATAAATGGGATTTCATAAGTATAAAGCAACCCCAAGTAACATATTAGACTGAGACTGTGTCATTAATGTGATGCGTGGTTGGTCTTTTTGATTGACTTCCTGTTGTTTTTGGGTGGATTACTTTGTTTGCCATGTGTTGCGCTTCCTAACGATTACAGCTTGAAACGTCTCACTGGGGAGTTTCACATGTGGACAGATTGCAGCACTTATTAAGACAGCAAAGCGAGAAGTCAGGGTGGGTGTTTAGTGACTGTGGAAGATGGAAAGGTTTGGCTGACTCTAAAATGAATTGTCTTATACTCTCAAGTTTACTTTTATGAAAATGTAACATCAGGTTCTGCAAGACTGCCTTCTCGTCGTTTTCCCATCTCCTTTATATCTCACACATAAGGCAATAACAAATCCCATTTCACACTGATCTACACACTGGCCTTTAATGCCCATTTTATGCCATGTAAAACTCAAGCATATATAGACATCCAAATGCAACATATTTTTTATGATTTGTTCATAAACTGATATATTTAGGTATGTTATAAGATACTCAAAGATATGTAATGGACTCACAAAATAAATTTGAGTCTGTTTGCTGCTACTTCTCATAGCAGCAAAAGCTGTCGGTTTTACACACATATGAAATTTAATAGGGAGTTGAGCCACTATTTGAGGCTATAACAACTTCAACTCTCCTGGGAAGACTTTTCACTAGGCTTGGAGTGTGCTTAAGGGAATATATGACGTTTTTCAAGGAAAGCATTTGTGGGATCCGGCATTAAAGTTGGACAGGAAGATCTGGGTTCGTAGTCAGTATGAGGTTGAGGTCATGGCTTTGTACAAACCAGTCAGATTCATCCTTATTAAATTAGCTCAACTTCATATTTACGGAGCTCGAAGGGGCTATTCCCAAACTGTTGCCACATAGTCGAGAGCAGGTAAATCTACAGCATAAAGAATTTATTTAACTGGCACTAAGGGATCAAACTTGACCAATTCAAAGCAAATCCACACCATATATCCTCTTTATTTGGCACAATGCAGTCAGGCGGATACTATTCTCTCTGCAACTGCCAAACAAAGGACATCTCCACTGCCCTAGAGCTTAGTGGCTTTAGTGGCTTAGTCCCTTTACACTACTGCTTCTTGTGCTTTGTTGTATACCTCATGATCTAGAGTTTGGATGTGGCCACTTGGCCATAAAAACCCTTCTTTGGAACTCTCTACACACCGTTTTTGAGTTAGACTGTGACATATTTTAGAGCTAGACATATTTTTAAAAAACTGTTGATTTATTCAGATTGTCTACACACAAAACCATTTCTGAGGTTTGCAGAGCGATGTCCAAAAGAGAGGAAATATCCATTGAGCAACAGTTGTGTGGAAGAAAATGCATTATTGGTGTCAGATCTCAGAGGAGAATGAACAGACTGTTTCAAGAAGATGAGACAGCAGTAGTCAAAATATCAGCTTGGTACATCCAGTGTATGCAGGATATTGTCTCTGAATACATAATCTGCGGCCCATCTGCATCAAACTTTGATGCAGATGAGCAACTGCAGCAAAAGCCCACATGAGGTGTGACTCCTCTCAGCGAATAACAGAAAACTGAGTCCACAATTTAGCTAGTCTCCTCAAAATAGGACATTGACAGATTGGAAAAGGTTGCCTTTGTTCAGTGAGTCCCAATTTCAGTTGCAACATTCAGACGATGGGGTCAGAGTATAGTAGAAACATAATGAAAGCATAGATCCTTCCTGTCTTATATCAGCAGGGCTGATGGTTTAATAGTGTGGGGAGTATTTTCCTGGGATACTTTAAAAGCCTTGACATCGACTGAGCATCATTTAAACACCACAGCCTATCTGATGATTTTGGTAAGAGTGAAGGTGCATTGTGAAGTAGATCTTCACTATAATTGAATCTTAATCTATTTCTGTGTTCTGAACATCAATCACATCAGTGATGCTCCGTCCACCTCAGGTCTTCAGTTTGATCTCCCTGACCTGGTTTTTGATCTCCTCCTTTACCACTTCATCTAGTTTCAGTTCCCCTATAGCTGCAGACACTCTGAGCTGATGTGCATGGATCTTGGAACATACTTCATGTGTTCCATATCTGTTTTTGCAGGAGATAGTGGAGTGCGATGGGGAGGTTGTGAAAGAGTCGCTGCCTTTACATTTCTGCTCCTTCTGCCAGAAAGTTTGATGGATCTTTCAAAACACAGCAAAACCTGAACGTCGGTGCAACCCACTGATGTTGCTTCTTCTTCTGCTTTCGAATGGGTGCGTGTGAGCGTGTGTTACAGGCGCTGGGGGTTATTTGATCTCATTGTGTTGTTGGAGAGGCGACTGTTCTCTTGTTTTATGACCCACCCTGTTGGGAGATATTCAGCTTCACCTGCCTCTCCTCAACTATCCATCATCCCTCTCTCGGCAGACAAACGCACTCCACTCATCTTATTACTTTTCTACACCCTCCCAGAAACATTTAAGACTTTCTCTCACTGGCTTGCACTTATATGTGCTGCACTGTACAACCAATGTATTACTGTCAGTCTGGCTCAGACCTCACACGCACCAAATTTGATAAAATATGCATTTTCACTGGCTGAAGCCCTGCAAAAAAATGAGATGTAATATTGGAAGCATTTCTTTACGGGCTGTGAATGCTTCTAACAAGTTAACATAACACAACATACTAAATCAAATTATCTAAATGACTTACTAGCTACAAACTCTGATTTTTATTTCATTTTTTTCCACATATTCAGTGTTATTCCCAGAGCTTTTCCCTCTATGAAAGTCCATAAAACAGCTGTTTCATTTTTCTCACCAGGGGTTCATAGTGGGGAAACATATTCAAAGTGCTGAGACACATTCACAGTAGAGTAATATGAATTATTAACTATATGGAAGTGAATACACAGCTATTATCATATGATTTGCATATGTAATAGATGCTTTTGTGGCAATTTGATTAAAATGATTTAGGATAACCCACAACTGGAAAAGTTGAGAAAAAAAGGAGCAGGACTATCTGAAGTGCAATGGTGTTACAGACCATGATTGTGTGTGTGTGTGTGCCTTACAGTCTCATATCATTTCTGTGTGTGATTACAAGCCATGGCTGTGTGAAAGCAATGCCGCTTCTTCGTTAAGATGTTAAGTGTGTGGTAAACTGAACGGTGATGACAACTCCTCTAATGACTGTTTTGCACACTTCATCAGCCTGCAATATTGCCTTGTATCGCTCTCTAGCACCATCGGCACCTAATAGCGTGTGTAGGGGTGTGTACGTGCACACTGGAGAGTGTTTGTGCATCGCTTCACAACGTGTATTGCTTTGTAGAGCCATTACGATTTAATAGGCATAGTAGAATGAGCGGTGCGTTAATGCTCCGACAACATGAAGTAATGACACAATAAAACAATTAAATATGGTGGAGGAGAATTACTTTTTGAACAAGAAGCACCTTGAGGCAATTTGGACTGTGAACGAATAAACAAAAAAGAATAATCAAGCTTATTAAAAGCTCTTTCTTTCTCTCCTTCTTCCTTTCTCTCGTTTTTTCCTACAACTTTATTTGTTATGCATTTGCACTGCTTTAATTAGCTAAGCATTGTATTATCTGCATCTGTCTCTACAGAAACCTAGTTTAATGCAACTCTTATAAGGTGGGAAATAATTAAAATTTAAGGCATGCGTGAACACTACATTCAGCCAATCTCAAAATTTTTTTTAACTTGTACATTTATGAATTCATAATAAAATTAGACACATCTTTTTCATGTTTAATCAAAAATCAGAAAATGTGAAATTTTCTGATGATTCCCATAGACACTGTGGAAAACCCTGTAACAGAAACCGGCCAGTGAGGTTCATGCCTCCACAAAGATTCAATTCATCTGTAGCATATGCACCGCAGCACCCTCCACGTTCATTGGCACCTCTGATGAAGAATATTTTCAAAAATAGCGTTACTGATCACAGTTTTGTCAAATAACTATTTTTGTTACACGTAGATTTGCCAAAACAGATTGTAGCCAGTCCTGATTACTCTTGGAGAATGAAGGTATAAGAACCTAGTACCTGAATTCATTTAAAATTAATTGAATTAACAGACTTTTTCAAATTGACACCTTTGGAAATTGATATCAAGTTTTCCTCACCTCTTAAAATTGATGAAGGAAGGAGGAAGTTTTATTTAATATTTTGTAGCTTTTCTTTAAAATGGGGAAAAAAGTAGAGCAACAAAAAAAGTTGATTACAAACTGAAACTGTGATAAACGAGGTTGGACGAGGATCCAAGTTTATTTAAAAAATTTCAAAGCTCAATAGCGTCAAATATTTTTTGGGAGTTTATGCTTCTGTAAAAAAAATAAGCAAAATGAAAAATACATAGTAGATTCATTTTCAAATGTGTTTTGTGTTTAAGAGAAGAAGTTAATGTGAAGAATATAGAATTTTTCAGAAAAATGTAAAAATATTTGTTTCATTTTTCACAAGTTTGTTTTAAAACTTTTTCTGCTTCTTTATTTTCCCCATCTCAAGTTGGTCTTTATGCCAACATTTAAAGGAATTTGCTGTGAATTTAAGATTGAAAACCAATTTACAGAGGTTACTTCTGTGTAGTCACTATATTTATCTTTTGTGAAATGGAAACTTTACCCTTTACAACCTCCCTCACTTTGCCTGTTTTTATTCTCCGATCCTTGTAAAATACCTCCCTCAAGCTCCTTTACCTGGAGGGTCACATCTCTTCAACTGAGGAGTGATGAGAGAAGAGATAAAATGATGGGAAAGAAATGAGGGAATTTATTATAGAATGAATGGAAGGTGTATTGGTTTTACCAAGAAATAAAAAGTGTTAAAGTGAAGCCACATGCAATAAAGGAAGAGGGAAGAGCCATGTATGTATAAAAATGATTTTATTCTGTCTGTAAAATGATACATTGCTCCAACCATCAAAGACTGAAGACTATTCAGCCTGGCTCTTCATAATAGCACAAGAAGAACACAGAATGGAGAGTTGCATCGTTCAAGTTGTTAAATACTCCGGTTTCATGATGATAATGACCCATCATATCTTGTGACCAGTTACCAGTTACATTCTCAAGTAGCAAACAGCCTATATTTTCTCCTTATTTTCCTCTTGTTCACATTCACAGAGCAAATATTAAGCTCCTTTTACACAATTTTCCATCTTGCCATCTGTGATATTAAAAGATTTCCGCAGTTTTAAATTTGTGAAAAATTAGACATTTTGTGGACCACAATGTACTGTCAGATCCTTGACGTTTGTGTGTTGCTTTTGATGAGACACACAAATCCTACTCCTTTCTGAACAGTTATACTGTTGTTTCATGACCATGTATGTTACTTTCCTGTGACAGCTTTTTGTTTTATTATTATCTTTTAAATATTAAAAGGGTAATTTTTTTGAGAATGAAATTATACTACTCTAGAGTTCTCAACGTGATTAGCTGAAGTAGGAAATTCAGTCCTGCCAACAGTTTCATTATCCATTTCAAGCATTAAATATGTTGAGGCAAGTAAAGCATCTACCTAACATGGCATGAAATTAATGGGTTATTGCTGCAATATTTATGTTGCAGTTGAGCTTATGTGTGCTTTAAGAGAAGCATGCTGCTCATTTTGCCATTTCTAAATGGGTTGTAAAGTTATGTTGGTGCATTATGTCTTGAGTAGTGTAACAGATGTATTACATTTTAAACATGGTACCTTGATTGACATGAAACAAACTGTGAACCTTGAATAAGGTGCCTTGTACATAAAAAACTATGTTTTATATATATGTCCAGCTGTTTGTTCTTAATACTTTTATTAAAAAAATAGATTTATTTTGATTCTGATTCTTTAGGCTTCATAAAGGCTTCATGACCGATCACTTGCTTGTGCATACACTTCCTCTCACACACGCTCTCTGAGATGATGAGATTTTTCATCACTTGATTTAATGTTTTTATGATCTATTAATTTATTCTGCACTTGTTAGCACAATCACACCTTAATTGAGTTGGGATTTTATCTCTGAATATTAAAAGCAGTGAAAGACTGATGGCCAAAGCAATTTTGGATAAACATTAGATGAAGATGAAGTCAGTATTCCCTCATGTGTTGCAATGGTAAAGAAACTGATGATTGTGAAAACTTTAATAAATACCACAGCAGGAGAGAGCAAGCATAATGCCTGCTTATTGTTACTCTCTGGATCATTTATACTCCTAATAATAAACAGATGCTCTATTTGACATATCTTCATATTCCCTTTGTGGATCATCCATTTCAGTTCATTCCTGAACTGCTCTGACACACAAACGCTATTGCACCTGATGCATTATCATTGTGTACTCTGACAAGATAATGGGAAGAATAGGTTGGCGTAAACCTTACTTTACATTCTCTCCCTGAATGTTTGAAATATAATGTTTTTCTTCCAGGGGTCCATAAAATACATTTTCTTGAACTCCATTTGCACAACACATCTCTGCTCTTTGTTTTCATTCCTGCTATAGGGCTCAAATATAACTGTCTGCTCTTCGCTGTGCATAATCCTCCTGTAGTGGTGTGCAGTCAAACCTAAATTTCAAGTGTTTCTTTATGGGTCATGTATCTTAGGCTCTCGGTGGGGGCTTGTGAGCTCACAAATGATGGGTCCCTGGTTTTCACCTAGCATTTTTTTTCCTCCAGAATACCATATGAGCAGAGTTAGACAACAAACAGATTTTTTGTTTGTTGTAGTGAGTCTATTGAAACAAGTTTGGATGGCCTTTTCAGGCAGGGGTTTCCTAATCTTTCTGTCCAAAGATACAAATATAATTTTTATCTAAGATCTTATGGCCAGTGATGCTGGTCATGAGAAATTCCATCTTATTAAATATGCTTTCAAACTGTAAGCAATAGATGGCAATAGTGTCTGCACTTGTATAGTGCCCTAATTTTTTACAGTAAAGTGTCATCAACTCATTATAAAAAAATTACATAGCTACTTTTCATGCATAAATAGTGCTGTAAGAAACTAAATAAACTGTTTATTTAGCCGGTTATTTAGTTGAACACGAACTGTAACCTCAAAACGACTTGGGTAAAACACAAAGACAGATCATATCTAATAATATTTTTAAAATAAATCTTAGGTAGGGATGTGCTGTGGTGGCTGTCGCAGGTTTGATTCCCGGCCTGGTGACTTTTGCCGCATGTCTTCCCCTTCTCTCATGACCCACTTTCCAATCAATTAACTATCAAATAAAGGCCACTAGAGCCAATAAACCTTTAAAAATAATTTATTATATAAAAAAGAAATCTTAGGTAGAAAATTACTGCCTTTCAGTGAAGATCTTTATAGTTTTTCTCACTAGTTTAATTTAAAATATCAAAATCACACATTTTATAAAGTAAGGATTTTTTAGATTTAAAAATTATCTAATTGTATAGTTGCTGCCTAAAATTTAAAAAAATTCAGTAACATTTCTTGATCAATAATTTAATAGTTCAGTAAAGTTCTTAGAAAGAGCTTTACAAAGAAAGACGCTTTATATTCTGAGTGTCATGAGTTCCTAACTTGCATGCTTCTGTAATGATCAGCTTGTTGAGTGGAGTCAATCCGTCCGTCCATCTGTGCATCTGTGAAAATCTTTATTTTTCTTGTAAGATGTGTCTGTTTTGTAAAGGATCTTGTATTCTTCTGTTTGGTGAAAGCCATGTAATACATTATATCTTTGGTGCCACTTTTACTGTGAATCTTACCTTGTCACTTGACAAACAGTCTCTATCAAACATCATAGTCTCGTCAGGAGTTCAGGTAAAGGTTGCTTGACATCTGATTCAGTTAACATGTGTTTCCTTATGCGTGGCTCCATAAATTCACAGCCGACATACAGATGTGGAACATTTGTAGATGGTCAGAGGGAACAGAAAAAAAAATCTTTACCCTGAACATAACATAGAACATAAACAGCTTTGTTAATCAGTTCTGCATTCCTTACTACAAAACAACAATCACTTACTTATTTGCAGAAATCAGTCCTAATCTGGATTTGGAAAGATGAAAAAAACAAAAAAACAAATAAAAACTGTTGTTGGAAATTTATTTGTATCAAAGGAGAATGAATTCAGGGGAGAAAAATCGTAAAAGATGATTTGTGATTTGGATTTGGTGCGAGTATGTTATTAAATGATGTATGGTGACCGATGGGGAGGTTGGCTTGAGGATTTATCGTGAGAAAAAAAGAGCAGGAAATGATGGAAAACAGGATTAGATAGACAACGCCGCAGGGAAGTGGTTTGGCCCTGTAGTGAGGACAATTGTGTGTGAGTAAAGAGATGGAAAGTGTGTATTTCTGTGAAATACAGAAAATGTTGAAAGAGGAGGTATAAATGAGTCGTAGTAGGCATGGGCTTGATCTTGTCAAAACAAGAACAAGGATTTTTGTTGGAAAAGCAACAAAAATCCTGAATGAAAAGGATTTTTCATTCATTGTGTCAGATACACTGACACTTTGTGTCAGTGTATCTGACACAAAGCTCCGACCCCGACTATTAATATCTCCTGCTAATGAGTCCCACCCCAGCATAGAGCGGCAGAACACGTAATCCTTTTTCATCACTTTTTAACTCAAATTCTGAGTAATGCTAATACCGAATTCTTGAAATAAAGAGGGGAAAAGACTGATCTGTTCTCAGTAAATTAAAAAAATACTGCTTAACCCCAATATCCTTGAAGTTGATTGCCTGGAAGGCTGCCAGAAATTAAGCTTAAAGGGACATTATTAAGTATTATTAAGTATTCCCTCATCAAAATCATACATACCTGGAGTATAGCCTTGATTCTTTCATGCAATTGTGGGTAGCATAGTTGATTGATTGTATTATTAAATGGTACTATGTGGCTGGATAAGACTGACCATTTAAAAGGACTGATTGGAAGAAAATGGTAAACGTTCAATATTTTTGGGGATTGTAAGCAGAGGTTATGGGCAGTAAGTACCTTAATTGCAGATAATGCCTCCATTTTTCATAATAAATTGTCTCTTTTGTCAAAAGTAGTCAGAGATGAGCCAGTTAAAAAGCACATTCCACACAGTCATTGACTTGCAGCATTCAATCCTCCTGAATGAGCATGTAGAGACAGGAGGCAATCGTTTGCTTTGTGTCCTTTACTTTATAGCAACCCCTCATACTGAGCGTGCATGTAGTGACAGCAGAACCTGGCTCAGTACGTTCTGCCTTCTGCCATGTCTGATGGTGGGTTTGAGAAGACAGTATATACACAAAATAATAGACAAAAGAACTGATGTTGGAATACTTTCTAAGTTAAAGAAAATGAAAAAATTAATAGCAGTACTATGTGGATGTTGACTACATGCTGTGGAGATAATTCAGTCATTCCATTCCGGTGGGCTGGACCAGAATGTTAAAATTTTTCTACGTATTCACTCCGCTTTTCTGTCACCACATATTTGCCTTCATAGCAAGTATTTCAATAACTTTTGAATGAGAAGCTGACTTTGCTCCGGCATGCTGCTCGGCTGAATGTGCTCTATTAAGGTGCAACTGAAGGAGCTTGTTGAGTTTTTATCGTTCATATGCAATAGATTGTTATGCAATCATATGGAATCTATGATAGATAGATTGTATTTCCCATCCCACACCAGAGTTTTCACTCCCCTGTTCTGGGATACCTCTGCCATGCTTATTTCTGTGTTAACTGGTTCCACTTAATAATCCTCTTTAAATACCTTAAATACTTAATAAATACCAAAAAACAAAGCAGGTTGAATGTTATAGGATTTATCATTCATTTCAGCAATATTCCTTTGCCTAAGATAACTTTGCTAACTTTCTAATAGTTCTTCTGTTTTCACTAATTGCTTCCTTAATTTGTTATGTGATTTCCCCTTGGGGATTATTAAAGTAGCATTAAAGTTAATTTAATTAAGGAAGAAATAAAAAACATATTATTTTTATCTATAGATTAAATAAGTGTATATTCTAGTTACTGCTTGGATAGTTGAATATATATACAGTATATAGCATATAGCATAACATATACAGTATGTACAGAATATCTACATCTTCAGGAAGAGCTATTCATGCAATCTAAAAAGGAAGAACTGTGCTGTACAGATATACACTTTCTAGAGAAGACAATCATCTTACCCAGTGAACTCTTCTGAATGATCAATCAGCATAATGATCTTTTCATTCTCCAAACAATGTTTTGATGTAAGACACTTGACGGTTGCCTGAAGGTTTCTGCTCATGTTTTACATTTTTGATCGCTTTATTGTTAATTTCGTTTTAACATGCATGGTTAAAGGCAATTTCAAGTATGTCTCGCCTTACCTCTAAGGCTCATTAGTTCCATTTAATTACAAATGGCACAGAAAACCTCGGAGACCTCTAATTCAGTCATAGAATGTAATCAGTCAGTTTGAATAAGAAGCTAATTATTGTTTCTTTTAAGAGGAGCATCAGAAGACTGGTAGCAAGATGTAGAGCGCTGCACATTGCAAGGTTATCTTGCATATAAAAACAATCTTGATGTAAAGCTTGAATCTCTTCTCCAAGTATTTCCTTTTGAGATAAAATCTGAGTCAATGTTTGAGAAGGGAGCACAGTGAATGTGAGGTTGCAGAAAAACATTACAAGCAGTCGATTACACATGTATTTTTCGCCTCAAAGAGGCATCTGTTTGGAAATGGTGCTTGTATCTGAAAAGAGAATTTTAGAAATGCTAAAAGGGAGCATGTAATTTTAAATGCGTTCACTCGGTTAGTGTTTTTATCTAAAGTAAATTTGATTTGCTTCAAATCAAACACTAATGCAGTGTAAAACCTCTGTGATCGTATTCATGGTACAGCTGCATAGAAAGCAATCAAGTGTGTTAAACCTTTACAGAGCGGGAGTGATAAGAGACAGAGAGAGGATTTTTAGGTTTAGCTTCAGGTTTTTATTTTCTCTTCATGGAGTGTTTTTGGACAGTTTAATGCCAAGATGATGCTTAATTCCACTCAAACCTTGTATATTTCTAAAACTAACATTCAGATAACATTGAAAAACCATTTTGAAAAAGTCTTTAAATTACAAAGAAATCCAGAATACATTTTTTAAAATGGTTATCACTACTATGTATCTCTGAAATGTTAGCATTACTCACATTAATAAACCCCAAAGTAAAGGAGCAGTTTTTTAAAGTTGACTTGAGCTTGTTATATCAAGTTTCAAGATTTTAAAAAGTTATAGTTTCAAACCTGCTAAAATGTATTGTTATAGCTTACCTGTAGTTTAATGCCATACGAATGAGATGTCTGATGGTTTATCCATTGCTGGTCAATGTAGGAAGTCTTTGCACAATCATGATTGAAAGGTTTTGAACATGAACAGACAAAAGTGTGCACCCTCGGTCTCCTAACTCAGTCCAGCTCTGCCCTCCTGTCTGTCACCCTTTTCCCATTTAGTCCAAACTTTCTCTGTCTGCTTGTGTTTTTGACATTTTACTTGCTCATGCATGCAGAAAACAAAGCAAAGCTGAAACACATTCTGAAATGTTCAGCTGTCCCTCTCAGGTTTATGCCACAGGTTATGTAAAATTAGCACTTGTTCACTGTAATCACTTAACATGGAAAATATTGTGGATTAACATTTTTTGTAAATCAGAATGTTTGATGTAGAGAAGTGAGATATATTTAGATCCTAAAGGCACAGATTGCTTCGCAGAAGACTGACATCATATCACTGCTCCTTCTCAACTGCTTATAGAGGGAGCCGTGGGGTGACTGGGGAGGATGGGAGGAGTGAGGATGGCAGGAAAGTAAATAAGATGAAAAGAAGATTCAAGAGACATGGAGGTAATAAAGGGACTCTGAGGCATGAAGGCTGACTCAGCACAGTTCTGTTCAGTAGGTGGTCGAGAGATATGTGTTGTTTAAACCAAGCAGAAGTTTTTTGCTTTTTTTTCAGCATTTAAATCCAAGTAATGATGAGTGTGTACATATAGATGAACACATTTATAGTACAATAAGCACATTTTCTACTGATGTAAAACATCTCACTTAAAGCCACATCTGTACTGGACCAAGATTGCACCACAACACTAAAAATAAACCTGAATGGGGTGCGTCAAAAATCATCCTCAGTTAGTGTGACAGATTCTCAGTAGTTGCCGACTGTTTTCAGAATGGACACTCTGGTGAGATTGTGGTAGTTTATTATCCAGTGGCAGCATATGTTTGGCCTCGGTGCTACAGAGAGCAACCTGGAGTCATCCATGACTTCTGACTCGCATGCACTGATGTGGAATGATTTGGAGAGTATTTGTATGAATTTTCTTCTTCTGCTGTATGAATGTATGAATCACCACAATATTGTCGGAAAACAATTCTTAAATCAGTGTTGGATGCTTTCGTCTGTGTTCACAGTTCTGGTATTAGTGGGTTTAAACCAAAACACCTGAGCCATTACAATTTTAAAACAGTCACCTCTAGTGTTTTCTGATGTAATCCAGATGCTTTATGCTCACTTTTCGACAATATCCTTCATTTGGGTGCTGCAGTTCATCAAACAAACCACTCCAGGACCTCCAACATCTCCAATTAGCCGAACAAATGTTGCCTTGTTCTATTTCACTCTTAATATTGAGTGAGGCAGTTGGAAAATAAGCATAAGTAGAATTTACATCTACAGGTCATAAAACCTTTCTGTGGCGTATTTGACTTGAAAATGCACATCTTTGACTGACATTATTTTATTCTACTGTTAGAGTCTGTTCTCTGTTATATATTGCTTGCAGGCTCGCCTCACACAGGGCATGATACCAACACAAATGCATGCTCATATGTTACCTGAGATACATGTTATGCCTCCATAAGCACTGTCTTCACTTTGCTCTTCACTTTCTCTTTGACTTATCTGATCTCATGTTTTGTTTTTACTCTGACCAATCTAACCTTTCCCACTCGTTTTTTTATGCCACTATCTTTTTTTCGTTTGATGACGTGTGTTTCGGTCCACTGTGCACAACGCAGACTTAAGGTTGGCACCAACCTCAATGCACCAACATAGATCAGTGCACACGTTGACACACAAAATAAACAGGCCTTCAATTTGTGTGTTTATGCAAAGCCAGCATTTGCTGCTCGAATCAGCAGACCACAACCAATTACAGCCAATCCAATTGCCTTCTAACGTGCAACACTTGATATGAAGAAAATTGTGCCTGGACCTTAAAGAACAAAGCTGTGATTAAAACAAGCAGCCATTGTTGATTGTAGGCATGTGTGTAAGTGTGTGTTTACTGACCTGCAGGTTATTCCCCGGTTGGCTTGTCGTCATGTCTGATTGGCTGCCTGCCGGTTTCATCACATTGCACCAGAGACAGAAACAGACCTCTGTGGCCTCTCACCCACGGGTCTCCATCCTTCTCTTTCTTTCTCTCCCTCCCTCTTTCTCTCACTGTTTGTCTCGTTGTCCGATTGAGCCAGGCTTTGAGCCCAGTGTTGGATGACGCTGGTTTTGTCTGGCAGGCTGAGCTGTGGGGAATCACTTTGATTTAAGTGAAAGACAAAGCTCACGCTGCCATCTTTGAAGCAGCTGTCCTGCACAAGAAAGCCTAATGGTTGACACACACAAACACACACACACAAAGTACACAAATACATGAAAATAACTGACTCTTTCTCTCACACACACACCCCTACAAACACCAAAGCTTATAAAAGACAGCTGTGACACAAATTAACGTGTGTGGAACCTGTCTTCTGCTTGCACGTTAAAAAGAAAATATTTTCTTCTTTGAGCTTCTGGACAAATACATAAAAATCAGCCAAGCTGCGTTCTGATTGTTTTATAAACTTTAAAGCCTCAGTTTAAAGTCTTTTTACACTGAGCATCATGTGAGTAATCTTTAACATGTCTAAAAAATGTTTATGACATATTCCTATGCATAGCTACTTTGAATTTCTTGCTTTGGATCTAGTTTGGTGCCTATCTCCACTATTCATTGGGTGGGAGGCAGAGTTCAGGGTGAACAGGTTGCCGATCCATCACAGGGCAACACAGGACAAACAACCCTACACACATATATTCACACCCGACCTAGAGACTAATTTACCTAAAAGTTATGCTGTTTGACCTTAGGAGGAAGTTGGACCTCTTAGAGATAATCTATACATGCAGGGAGAACATGCAAACTCTATGCAGAAAGACCCCAGGCCAGGATTTGAACCCATAACCTTTTTGACGTAAGGCAACAGTGCTTACGTTACCTTACGTAAGCACGTAAGGCTTACGTGCACGTGGACTATTCCACTGTGCAGTCCAGCGTACACAATATGCAATTTAATTTCTTGTCATCCAAGAATAGGTTAACACAAATATCTACAAATATTAAAGCTATACTCCCCATCAATCAGTTGATCAGTTTTACAAAATAGCCAAGGACTTTAAATGTGTAATGTTTAATGCTAATGAGGCTAATAAGGGAGTCAGTGCATACATAACCTGGAATTTGTATGTTGCGCTACCTGAATTGCTGGCAGATCAAAAATTGTGGCTCACAAAACGTATTTCTTCAGGCCAAATAAGGACCTAAAACACTGAGGAATGATTAAGATATTTGAGAGAGACCTTTAAACAGAGGATGCATTCATTTTGTATAGAATTCTTGTTTGGGACTTTGCCTTTCCTTTGCATGCACCAAAGAGTAACATAACTCTTTGGTGCGTGAGTCAAGTCAATTAAATGTTAAGTGGGGGTGAAATTGAAAGTATTGATTATTTTGCCCATCTCTTACCTTCAATGCCCAACGTTTCCAGTTGCTTTCAGTTTTTAACTTAACTTATTCTTATCACTACATTACTAATGTTCTCTTGTTCTGGTTCTTCAATAGATGACAAAAGAAACAAATAGTAGACTGATAAGGAGAATGCAGTGCTTAATTTAGGAGAGAAACAAACTTAGTTGAGAGTTCAGACAGAAATGTGAGTTCTGACTAACTGTTGGTGGTGTTAGCTCAGGGATAATGATAAACATTATAGCAAAATAATGGGCGGGGGACTCTGTTACCGTGACTTCTGATGTGGCTTTATCTTCTCTCTTAACACCCAACACCAGATTGCTCCCAACCTCTGCAGACTTGGATGGGAACGTGCAGTAAGCAAATTGCTGACCGCACGAGCTGCCAGCAAAGCTCGGGTTTGAATTTCAATCAGCGCACAACCAGGAGGAGGGATGGAAAGATGGTTGGAAGGAGGGGAAAGATGAAGGGGTCAGCTCAATGAGATAAGGAAGGGTGTGGAATGAGAAATGGATTATGAAAGTGGTAGCAGATGGAGATATTTTACATAGAGGCAGATAGATGGATGACAGGGTTGGGGGGAGGCTGCGACAAGGGGACAGAGCAGAGAGATAATTACTAAGATAGAGAAGGAAGTAAACCGCCAAAGAGAAAGAGGGGATTACAACTTTCCACCACGGTGGATAGATTGGCAGTAGCAGACAGGAAGACAGGCAAGACAGAGGTGCAGGAGATGAGAGGAACAGGTGATGCCAAGCAGAGGCAGAAAAGACATGGATAGAGAGTATTTGATGGTGAGGGATGACAGTGGGTGAGAGAGAGAAGTCCTTGCCAGAGGGAACAAATATGTCTAAAAGCAAACACCAACGATTCATTTCTCAGTCAATTTTCCCTTGCACTTACTATGTTTTTTTGTGTGATATAAGGCTTGCCTATTTGTATTCTTAAGCAAGTTTATCCTCTCATGTGCAGTGCTTAACTAGATGCACACGCACAAACATCCGTGTACAAATGCTCAGTGGTCTCTCAAGACGTACCGACATCTTTTCGTATTCCTGAAATTGGCTGAATCAAAGAGCTGCTAACAAGACAGGGAGTCGGTTTATCAAAAGAGCTCCTCAGCAGCCGAGGTGAGTGGCTAAAACGTGGTTTCAAAAGAGATATTTTTAAATATGCAACCAGGAGGCAGCGGCACACCAGTGGCGGTTCCAAACTCTTGCTGCATTTACATTTTGACAATGTTCATATGCTTGAGGAGCAGAGTATCCCCAGGTGGGAAGAAGAGAAATCGAGTTTAAAAGTGGGAGGAAGTGTTTTGGGCCTCTAGGCTTCTTAGAGTAAAAGTTTGATTTAGTTTATAAACTAGAATGGTTAGGGATTTGTTACTATGTTGATAATGTGGATACTGTTGCAAATTTTCTGTTCTAGTCTTTGCATTCCTAACAACTTATGAATAGGAGTCTCTCTTTTGCTTATAATACAAAAGCACTTACCACAGATTTGCATTTGTGAAGAATATGTTACAATTTTAATTATAGAATTTTATACAGGATCTCCTAAGTTGCTGTCACACTGTTTCCCATCTCCCCACATGTTGGCATATTACATAAAATGTGTTGCAAAGCTTTTATTTGTGGGCATGTAGCAGATTACATCCTATCATATCTTTGAAGTATGTCTGGATGGGATACATAACTTTTCACTACGACATCAAGTTCTTGCTTTATTTATTTTAAATGGAAGTAACATCTAACTACCTGGGAATTATATTTCAAATATTTGTGAGTGCCTGCAAGTGATCAGATAATTCTTAGCCAAATTAAAAAGAATATAGATTTAGGCATCAGTTTCTCTTTCATGTATCCAGCATTTAGTGTTTTCAACTACACTGAATGAGCACATGGGATGCTAGATGCAGTCCATCTTCTACCAGAAGGAAAAGGTTATTACATGTTGTCTAATGAGAGTTTAAATTACAAATAATGCTTCCTGTAATGGTTTTACCTCTGCAGAAGCATCAACATCCAAACAATCTTATTTAATTTTACTTTCAGGGGAAGTTTGACAGCAGAAACAGTATTGGCACAGGAATGCAGATACACACACACACACACACACACATACACACACAGAGACGCCTCCTTCTCTTTGTCTGGCACGATTTTTTAAGGCTTTTCTGGTGTTAGTGGTTTTTATTTGCAGCAGACAAGACAGGAAACAAGCATAAAGTATAGGGGGGAGGAGATGCAGCAAAGGGTCCAGATTTGGGAATCAAACTCTGATCAGCTATATGGAGGACTAATGGGGCGGCCGCTCTACCTCTACACCATGCACCGTCCCGCCCGACATCATTCTTACACATAAAAAGAAACAGCCTTTTAAAGTTGGCACGTAAAGTAACGAGAGTGCGGCACCCATTAGCAGGCTGATGTCATAGGAGCACCTTAGCTGACAACTTTTCGGCAAAGTGAGATGGAGAGAAGAAATGAAGACCAGCAGAAAGAGCGGAGAGATGAGATAAAAAGGAAAGTCATTTTGTAGCTGTCCTGTTTGTGCACACCTCCGTTTCTGTCTGCATGGATGATAGAATATGACGCTGACTTAGTGTCAGGCTCTGCGCTGACACCTGCTGTAGGAAAAGATTACAGAGATAGGGTGGTTAAAGAGGCGATGAAAGAGGACAGAGGGCAGATTTGGATGCAAAGATACTCACTCAGTGGTCATTTCCTGCAAAATCTGAATGAGAACTTACTCTCTCCTCCTAGATTTATTTATTTTTTTTAGTTAATCTCCATCTCCCTTATCAATAATCACCTTTTGTTTTCTTTTGTCCTCCTAATTTGTTGAGAGTTTTTTAACATTTTTTTTTATCTAAGCACTTTGTTTATCTGCCTTTGTCTCTTCTCCCAATGTTAAATGTGAATTCCCGGCAGTGGATGGCCAGAAGACCTGATTTTGACAGAGCTTAACAGAGGTGTGGTGAAAACAATATCAAAAGTGACAGTTTAGAGGGTGTTTGTATGTAAGACAGGCAGAAACAGGGACTATTTTTCTTTACAAAGACAATTCTGACTCGGCAGCTGTTAACGTGTCAAAATGAACGGAAAAATTCTGCGGTGTGCTAGTTTACTTAAACTAATGTCACATCCCCTCATATCTCCTAAATGAGCGTGTGCATGCCTTTGCTTTTCACTGCGTGCACGCTGTCAGCAAAAAGTTGGTGCTGAAAACTGATAAACCATTATGCACGACGTGGGAGTGCATGTTTATGTGCCATTTGGTGTGTACTTGTGTGTGTGCGAGCAGGCGAGTGTGTGTTCGGTTTAATGATCTTTTTGATGGTTCGCTGTAGCGGATATTGAGATGGATGGTCCATATGCTCTTTATGGGCCATGCATATTTCATATTCCAGCAGCAAAGCTGAGCGGAGCAGGCATTGCTTATATGGCCAGGATGTTGCACTGGGACGTGGGAAGACTTTATGAGGCCTCAAATGCACATCCCACAGCTTTCCTCCTTTCTCCCTCCCTTTTTTCCAGTAAATGCCAGAATACAAATAAATACAGCACATTTCTAAAAGACACCTTAACACCAATAAACTATAATTTGGTTTAAAGCTATCTGCTTTATAATGAACCCAGGTGCCCACCTGCTCATTGCTGTCATGAGTGTATGTGTGTTGAAATATTATTTACACCAAAGAGCTGCACTTTAGCTCAGAGTTAAGCCAATCACAGCTTTCCAACTTGTTGTGATAAAAAAAACAAACAAAAAATAAATAAAATTGAATTGTCAAACAAATACCAGATTACAGAGCTGCCTTATTTAGTTTCACTGGAAACTAAAGATGAATTTATTAAATATGTATATGTGTAATATGTGTAGCTGCAGTACACATATAATCTGTTAAATTGTAATGTTGTCGTTTATACTATATTGAATATCGGCAAATGACAAAACAAAAGGCTCATATTAAATATGATGCATTTTTTAAATCATGCCTTCTTCCAGTTAATTCCCGCAAATATTGATTCCCACTAAAAGCTTCCAATTTGAAATATTTTACATAACTTTCAA
Organism: Xiphophorus maculatus; assembly: GCF_002775205.1. Taxonomy (NCBI): domain Eukaryota; kingdom Metazoa; phylum Chordata; class Actinopteri; order Cyprinodontiformes; family Poeciliidae; genus Xiphophorus; species Xiphophorus maculatus. The sequence continues at coordinate 17,834,753 of NC_036445.1, forward strand.
CAACGTACACCTTGCATCAAAAGGACTAATCATATACAGTGTCCTTGACATTCATGCATCTCAATACACATAAAACATCTATTTTATTTGCAACACGTGTTGCCATGTGCTCTAAAATATGATCTCCTCTGCAAATGAACGCACCTTTTTTGGAGTTATCTGATAATTCACAAGTTGTTGGCGTATAAAGAATCAGGACAGTGAGAAGGAAGGAGTGACAGATTGACAGCTGGCAGAGGAATATGTCTCTTAGGAGAGGACCGTCAAAGATTGGACCAGAAATAAGAAAGTAAAAATTGGACAGATGGAAGGATGCTGATAAGCATGAGGAGACATAAGAGAATGGCTGATAGTGGGGGCAGGGTGGATGGGTGGGACATGAGAGGAGGGATGTTTTACTGATACTCTGATACTTTGACAGACTGCTCATGTTCAGTGGAGAGAGTCGACCACATCATCAAGCATTGACACAAACACCCCCTGACATGCCAACAAATCAAGATCCTTCTCCGTTTGTAATCCCTTCAAACTCTGTCTCTGTTTTTTACCTTAATATTTCTGCTGCTCTGCCTTCACAGGTTTATATTTTCATTAGACCCTGCATTTGTACTCTTAAAGTTTTTGCACGGGAGAGCTACAGTACTCTCAAAAATATATTTCTCCTTACAGATTTCTTCTGTTTTGATTTATTTTTGTAACAGTTAAATGTTTTATGTCAAGAAATGCATTTTAATATCAGGCAAAGACAGCCTGATTAAACACAGGAGGCAATTTGCAAAATTTGATTTTATTTTTTGAAAAGATAAAAGATACTGAGTTTCATATTGAGAGTATCTCAAACTTTAGCATGTATTCAGGATTTGCTTTTCTTTTTATTTGTTTGTTTTTTCAGTTACCTTTCAGTTTTATAGTCTCTTTTTCTAGTTACTGTTTGGTTTGTCTGTATTTAGTACACTGTTTCTGGTACTGCATTTTATGTTGTCTCTGTCATACCTGCTTTCCAAAAAAAAAGCTTGATAAATATATGAGTGCAAAAAGTGGAAAAGAAACGAAAGAATAAAAACTATACAAAACAATCTTACCCCAGGTGAAAAATACATTTTGGCTTCTTATTAAGTCTTGACTAACCTGTGAATAATCACAGTTTTTTTTTTAATATTAGCTCACCTTCTCTAGCCACACCTTGGCCTGACTCATAGGCAGGTCTATAGAACCAAGATACTGCTTAGATAGAACCTGTCTCACAGCATGAAGAAGGCCAAACATCCCAAAACACTTAATGCCTGGCTGTTCCAAAACAGATGAGCACTCTTCGGTCACACAAAATTAAGGGTTTTGCATGACTATTTAAAATGTTGTGCCATGAACCTAAATAGACTGTTTGTGTTTGAAACACCGGCAGAATATTGGAATTAAAACAAATTTGCAAAAAAGAGTGGCCAAAACTCCATAACAGCATTTTAAAAACTCGTTGCCAATTACAACAAATGATTGATGGTCGCTGTGGCTGCCAAGTGTGGCACAACCAGTTTTTAGGTTATGGGTACAATCACTTTTTAACACAGTGGCCAAGTTGTTTTGTATTTTCTCAGGTTATCTTTAACATTAAGATCTTATTTTACACAGAGAAGAAATATATGGGGAATCAAATCCTTTTTTCACAGCACAGTGAGGACCTTGCTGTTGAACTGACTGAGTGTAATGAAACAAAGCCTATGTATTTGTAAGTACGGACTTCACATGCTATAGATACATTCAGGCAGTCGTTCTGTTCTTTCATAAGCTACACAAGTTCCAACTTTGTGTTTTATTTGTAGGCCTTTGCTGACTTTTATTTAGGGGTTGAAAAACTTGTTTGCTCATTCATTAGCCAACAAAGCCTTGTGCTTGTGTTGTCACTTTGGCCTGCATGCTTTCTCTGTGCAAACACATCAGTATGCTCTCTTTGTCTTTTATGTTCCTCTTTGACAAAGAATAAAAATAGAAAGCTCACAATCAGGTAAGGTTGATCATTATTGTTTCCTGGTGAGCAAGCTTTCGTTTTCCTCCGCTCGTTGTTTCACTCCATTGATTCAATTTTTCCTAAACGGGTAATTGAGCTCTCATTGTTTAGATTAGCAAAGGGCCTCCATCAGCATGCTTTAATTTCAGGCCTTTGTGACCAAGTATGTTTGAATGCCTTTAATTAATTCTCGATGTCAATGTTCATTAATAGAAACATTGGAGCTCAATGTCATCTCCTGCCTGACAAGACTACCCAGACATATTTAAACACTTAAAAGACGTGTGTGTGCGGGTGCCATCACTGTCCATCTTTTTTCTTATACTTAAGCTAAGAGAAGCTGTTGCTGTTGCTCACCGGTGATAACATTTATTGTTCTCTTCACATAACCATCCAATAGCAATAAATATCTCTAACTGTGTTTCACTGACTACATGTCCAATTGCGCAAAATGGACTTAGGAAATAAATTTGCTCAATAGAAACATGTCAATTTTAGAAAAATCACACTGTTTTCATGAAAAGATTTTGCGTTAGGATAAGGTGATTTTTCAACCATATCAAATTTTGTGTATTTTGGGCTGTCTTACTTGTTTAATTAAATCATTTGGTCACTTTGTTTTAAGTATTGTTGTAAATTGTAGGAATCACTGAAATATGCCCTGTCTAAGATGTTCTGTCTGGCTTTCAAAATATGCACAATCTTTATAGAAGGTGGAAGTTCTGATTTTTACCTTCTGAATACAATCGCAAAAGAGGAAGTCACTGAGTAAATGCCTTCTGCTCTTGCTGCACACTTTGTTTGAGTGTAGCTTGATCGATGACAGCAGATTCAAGCTTCTCTTTTCTTCTTTCAGAAGCAAATGAATACAAATAAAGTATAATATTCAGAGAGAACAAAACTAATAATATCACAAGAGAAGTCAGACTAATTCTATGTGGCCATTTCTTTGTTAATATAAAGCTTTTTTCTTCAAAACTATTAGTTGCCTTGTTCTTTTGTACTTGCGTGTGAGGGGTCTGACTACATTACTCAGCAGCTTTTGTAGACCAGCTACGCCTGTGTGTGACAACAAGCTTAACATGTCTTTCTTGTCTTTATTCTTCTGGTAATTATTTTTTCTCCCTGAATCAGCCTGAAAAGTGAGACTTAGCGTCTCCCTTAATGTTTGGTGGTAAAGAAGGTAATACAAATTAAAAGTCAAAATAAACACTGACATTCAAAGACATTGCAGTATAAACAAGTCCCTAAGTCATGTTGCAAACCTTTACAGTAACTCTTTCCTCCAGTTTGCCTACAATGCATGAAGCAGGACGCTGCATCTGCCTCACAATCTCACTGTGATGAAATGTGGCTATATTGGGAGAATATATGAATACGTTGAGTATATGTGCAGTTAATGCCATTTTCAGTTTCAAGAAAATAGCACATTTCACATTTAAGAGACAGGATATTTATCACTTTCCTCTAATCTCATGGCACTATTTGCTTGGTATTTTAGTGTTGAGCCTAACCGATTGCAGCGTTTGCTTAAATATTCTTTCTCTCTGTCTCTTTTTGAAAATACAAATATTAAGGAATATTTTTAGAGATCCTTTTTTAAAAAAAAAGAACATAGTCTTTTCTTCTGACCATATTTCATTTTGTGGACGTCTCCCCTGGAGGACAAGTGAAACATATAAAACTGGTCGTACGGTAAAGCAGATTTAGCAACACTTCTTCTCCACCTCACTGCTTTCAGCCTACTCTTTTTGGACCCAGAAGGAACGAAAAAAAAAAACAACTAAAAATTCCCCACCTTAATTTGCTTTAAAACATGTTTTGGCACAGTAATAGCAGATGATTTGTGATAATACAGAATGATAATAAGTAATGCTTAATTGGCCATTAGAGAGAAAGAGGATGTTAAAGTAAAGGGGGGTGTATTTTAGCACAAACCCCTGATGTCCTCCCCACCCTCGTTCTTTCCCCTCTATTTCTGCTAAAATCGAGGACTTCTTTGGTCGTCATAGAGACTAATGTTGAAAGCCAGCTGAGGTTTTGTCTTGAAAGCCCATTAGGCTGGAGCTTAGTTGGCACTCGCCTCGGTTTTGCTTTTCTTTGCTTCCTTTAGAGCAACAAAGGAAAAAAAATACGCCATGTGTTTAACTGCACTCTAATTTAGTGTGAGGGTTAAATAAAAGTTGCAGTTTCCTCTGAGCTGTTGTCTTGCATAAAGTGTCCCCCAGGTTTTTCCTAATATATCGGAAAACTTGACCACATACGGCTACGCAGTTGGGCACGGCACTAACAAGCAGATCATGGTGTTAAATATATTCACTGGCCACAATATTAGGAACACTTTACCAGTACGATTTTTTTTTTCTTGCTTTAAATCTTTTTATGTCCTTTAGATTTTATGTATTTATATCTAAATGTATGAGATGGAAGGCAGATTCATTGCTTGAAACTTGAGCAATAAAACAAATGCTAATGCCAGAGGTACAAATAATTTTGAGCTCAACTATAATTGGTTATTTTTACCACTATTCTCTCATTTCTTGCAATCCAATAAACAAAAATAGTTGTACACATATTGGATTACAATTGAAAAAAAATAACAAATGTAACATTAAATCCAATGAACACTTTGAGTTTTGTGAACCCTGCATTTCTTTTTTAATTGTAAGGACAAGGTTACAACAGATTTGAGTTAATGTAAATGCACAGGTCTGACTCACAGATATGACTCAACGCATCCTAGATTCATGTCTAAATGAGGTTTCCATGTTGCCTTCGACCTGAAATGAAATCTATCTCAGTGGGAAATGGCAACCTGTGTGGTCTTCTCCTGCTGTAGCCCATCTGCTTCGAGGCTTGAAGCAGAGAATATCACCTCTGCTATCAGAGATGATATTCTTCCCAACTTTTTTGTAATTGTTGCTTGAATTATTTTCTGTCTCGGGTGAAAAGAACAGATAGATAGACAGACAGACAGACAGACAGACAGACAGAGACAGACAGACAGACAGATAGAAAGAATTGATTTGCTATTTGGGTTAGCAAGGAATTGAACAGGTGTTCCTAATATAGTGGCATGTGAGTGGGGTTTAGGAGTGCTTATGTTTTATGAGGCAGAATCATCCCACCCACCCTGTAGTTCAAGTGGGTTAAAACAAGTGCATGCAGAAAAAGAGGTATTTGCAAATTCTCCATGACCCAGGTCTGCTTGATTGATGGCGCCAGTCCCTCCGCCTGGCGAGCCCCGTTTCTTAGCCCAGATCCCTCAGTAAAACGGCTCTGCAGAGGGATCTGAGTAATAAGCTGCTGTTGTAGGGACTACAGGCTTATCCCTGCTCCGGAGTGGTCTTGATATCCAAGCCTCCAGAAGCCGGCCCAAACACATCAGTCAGCGGCACACGTACTGCCACGTGATTTTGCCAGGAAGTGAGCCCAAACAGGCTGGGGCAATGATTGTAATGCAGTCGATTGATCAGGTTTCACAGTACGCTTCCAAGCGATCAATGTGTAGGGCAGTGTACTGATGTTAGTATGTTTTTTTTTATGTTTTTTATTTGTGGGCACAAGGGGGTCAGGGCTAGTGTTGTATGTTTGGGACAGTGCATGTAGGAATCAATAGCTGGGTCAGAGGGTAATGTCTCACTGAGTGCTGAGTCTATACAAAGCCATCAGAGAGGATCACCATCAATCATGTAGAAGGTTAGTGAACGTATGCTTTCTTTCTCTTCAGTGCGTTTCTTTACCTCTGATGTCCCGAGCGTCTGAGGGGATCACTGCTGCTCGTGTAAGGACTTTAGGAACAGAGACTGAGGGAGATGTAGGGAAGCAGAGGGATATAGAAGCCCACAGATGGTTGATGGGAACAAAGTGGCAGAAGAGGAATGAAAGACGGGTTTGTTTTGCAAATATTGAGTGATCGACACAGTGCCTTGCAAAGGTTTTCATGCCTATTTGAAGTTTTACGCATTTTCACACATCACAACTGCAAACCTCTATGTACTCTATTGGGATTTTATGTCCTAGACAAACACAAAGTAGTGCATGACTGAAGTGAATGGAAAATAGTGCTTAGTTTCCAGCATTTTTAAAAATACTACTAAGTAAAGTTTGATGAGTATGCTTTAAATATCGCCCCTTTACTCTGATATTCCAAATTAAAATACAGTGCAGCCAATTTTCTAATTGGCAAATTTAGTCCACCTTTGTGGTATGTTGTACAAACATATTTATATATATTTATATATAAATGCGCCATTGTAAATGATCGAATTATTAGGAAATACAAACACAAGAAAGTTGAGCTTAGCAAGTGAAAGCAACAGTAGTCCCCATGGTCATTGGAGCAGTCGGGACATTGACCCCCACACTAAAGAAATGGCTCCAGCAGATATTTGGAGAAACACAAGAGATCCTTGTCCAGGAGATAACAAATTGCAGACCAACACAAAATTCAGGTGTTCTTTATTTTCTTTGACCTGATGTATTCTGACATCTCTATTCTCCTTCCTTCATCTTCTGGTCGAGCATGTGTTTTGGCCTCGCCTTTCTCCATCTGTTTTTCCCTTCATGCTCATTTCCTCCCTTCCAACTATCTGCGTGTGCGAGAATGGAACCCACAATAAAAGCACATGTGATGGATGCCTGTGCGAGGAGAACATGCTTATTACCGAGCATAATCGTGCTGGACAGTATGCTTGTTGAATGTGGCTCCACTTTGGAGCCGGACAGCTCGATCAAAGGGGCCAATAAAGCGGGCCGTGAGGTTTTGAGAGGACGTCTGAAGGAATAAGAGAGAAAGGAAAGAGAGAGGAAGTGGAAATACAGTAGTGTGCAAACGGTAAGGCAAGAGCAGAAAAGTGAAGCAAATGTGGGAAAAGGACGGAGAAGAGAAAAGATGCCCGTTTAATTGGATCATATGTGAGGGCTCTAATCAAGAATCCCTGTTAGCTCTAATACTTTGATCAATTACCGATGATGAACCAACGCTGCGTAGGGCTAGACTGCTATATATGCTTGTTAAAGTGTGGGTTTGTGTGTAGAGAAGGGAGCATATACTGCTGTGTTAAGACACACTCTAGAAACATACTGATTTTAATGGGGAGGATTTAGAATCAAGTCAACCATTTCACGGCGTCAGACAAACGTATACACGTAAGTTTTTCATCAGCTCCACATGCTTGCTGTCAGGCAATACCAAACAGAAACAGAGGGAACGAATGGGGTTTAGGAGAGAAAAGAAAAGAGGAGCAGGATGCAGTGAGGAAGACTCCTGTCTGTGTTTGATGAGAGCCTCATTGATGCTACAAATCTCTGGGAGTCTCCGTTCAGCAGGGGAGCCATTCAATTATACCTACCGCTCCGCTGACTGATTGGAGTCCTCCCGCAACAGTGTTCGCATCTCTGTACCAAACTGAGATGCGATTAAGATTTTAGGCCCCAGGAGGCAGAGAAGCTTTTAAAAATCCTGATTGGCAATTTTTTGTTACGCTACTGGACAACTTTTAATCTGTCCCAACCTTATGTCCATCTGCGGTGCCTCCTTTGATTTCTGTAACCTTGTTTTATCTTGGCATTTATATTTTTATCTTTCTTTTTTGGTAGTTTGCTGACTGTCAAACAGCTTCAAACACCCACTGCAGCCTAATCAACCCCATGTAGGGTTGTACTTTGATGGCCAAGTGCTCAGCAGATAGAAATAGTAAACAGAAAAACTTAGACACGTAAATCCTCAGTGTCTGAATATCACCTACTGGGATAAACCCACTTATCGGGCACTGTTGTTGAGCAGCGTTCGCCTCCCCTTCAACATGGCGTTGGAACGTATCTGCAGAAAGATGACAACTTTTAAAAAGTGGAATTATGAAATAATTTGTAGCATTTTCAACTAAACGCTTTACAAATACCTTTGGAATTTTTCATATTGCTACTAAATCAATTGGAAAACACATACAGTTGTGCAACACTGCACGTATCTGACTAACCAAGTAAATATTTAGCAGTACACTCCACCGTCGGCTCTACAAATGGAAAAGAACCTGAAAGAGCTAACTTTCTGGGTAAAACCTTAGATCATAAGAATATTTGTAGTAGTTTCACATATGACATTTTTACAAGTCATATAAGGAAAAATCTCAGTTAAGGACCAGGATCACAACACTAATGCTCAACACAGGCGGCTGTACTATTATTTGTTGCAATAATAGTAGCTGAGTCTCATAATTGCAGATAGTTGTGATGTGCACTGTTATTTGTCTGTTTTCATTCCAGTATTGAAAGCTGCTTTAAAAGGTGTACCTTCATGTTTTCAGATTTTTTTCTAGACTTAGGCATTGCCTCTCATTATAACACAGCTCACCTTAATTCAAAAATAAATAAATAAATAAAATCTTTTTATTATTCTGTTGTATCTTTTTTTTAATGCCGTAGGGATTGCATTGCTGTGCAGCTTCCTCCAATACTATCTTAGCCCCAATAGCCCCTTTTAATGAACAGCAGGAGAAGTAAGGCAGTCCTTGAAGCTCGTTCTACAAAACGGGCTGTTTGCGCTCTCTGTCAAAGTGTTTTATTGAAGCACGATACTCCGAGAGGCGAGGCAGATAATAGGCAGGCAGGGGGCAACTCTGTGGCATTATATTGCCTCTGACTGATTTATATCGGCAACATGCCCTCTGTAAGTCTCCCCCTCACACCCTCACTGATGTGATTTTTACAGTAGTGACATTGATCCGGGCCTTCTTTGATCTTGCTCTTAGCTGTTGCTATCTCTCTCTGCTCCCCAGTGGCCACACTCTGCTGCTTTTTAACCCCAACTACCCCTTGTCTCATCTTATAAGTCCTCCATCTCTCCTGCCGATCTTTCCATCTCTCCATCTCGCTGGAGGATCTGTTTATATATAAGTGTGTGTTGGCTCTTGGAAACTGCTGTTCAGCTCCTCTGAGTTGTGCTGCTGAAGAGGCGACTCGTTGAACTGGACTCTTATCAGCTTTAACTAGGCAGGTGGCACTTCAAAGAGAGAAAATTTGTGGGGATTTTAAAAATGTGAAAAAAAAATCACAATTTAATAGAACATAATCAAATACGCAGTCGCAGTCAAAGAGCAAGAGGTAGGATAATATCAACTCTCTGATACTAACTTCCATGTTTCTTTAGGTCTGACCTGATGTTTTCCACTTCTTTTCTAAGTACTGTAAAACATACAGCAAGATTTACTGGAGCTCATTTTTATTTCAACACTTAAAAGTAACAAGTAGTAAGTAGCTGCACAGTGCTTGATAGAGGTAATAGTTTTAAATTGAACAGAAATTAAAGAATATCCTCAAATCTTTTGCAAAATATGTATCTGCATATTTATTTCTATTGAGCTTAGAACATTTACAAGCTAAAAAGTGTCTTATTTTTTTTTTAGCTTTGATGCATTTTTGAACATGCAAAAAAGAAGAGTTTCCATTGTTTGAAGTGCCAATCACTCATCGGTCATTCACAACAAAACTGGCCAATTGATGAGTCCATCACTCTTCATGAAAAATATGAGAGTGAAACCTAAAGACATGATTGTAGAGATTGGAACAATGTGACACTAATAAATAATTTAGAAATGAGTTTTAGTCATAAATGATTATATTTACAATTTCCCCCTGTAGAATGGAGAAGATTGCAGGAACAGTATGACAGTTTTACCAGACTATTACAACTACACTGTAAAGAAAAAGAAAAAACAACAACTCTAATTTACAGTAAAATACCGGCAGCTGTGGTTGCCAGAATTTTACCATATGGTTACGATTAAATTTATATGTTAAATTTTACTGTATAAAATTTACCGTATAAGAAGATGTACCAACTGTTGTTCGACTCCACTCATTTGTTTCTCAGCAAAAAAATTCAGGTTACAGTTTGTATCTTGTTCATTTTCTTATAGAAAACAAACAAGTAATTTGGTTTAAGTTGTACAGATTAAATAAGGCTCTACTGTCAGTCATTTCAAAGTTCCTTTTTGCATGCATGAGAAGCATTTTGTTTAAACATGCTTGTGCTCATAATAGTAGCAGATGTATTTTCCTGCGCAGATAAGATTAAGGGTTTGATATCTGAAATGATTGTCTGAATACATTTTTCATGCGCCTCCTCCGTCCTGCATACTCCCTGTTATCTAATCTTACTATTAAATTGACCACATCTTATTTTCTGACTACCCTTGACATAAAACTACTTCGCCTTATGCTGTTCAAGCACTCTGATGAGAGTTTTACATAAAATTTCATTGGGCACTTATTTGTTTCCATGTGTGTGTGTACTTAATATTCCCCTTAGATCTCACTGCATGAAATACAGTGTTTGTTTTGTGCATTGTGCAACATCGCATGTACAGTGGGAATCCTACAGCCAGCTTTTATCTTTGGAAAGTCATTTACTTTCAGATTGCTCCAGGATGATGCCCCCAGATGCCCCCCTCCCCCCATTATCCCTTCATCTCAGTAAACTTGCTTTTGTTTGGGAGCATAAAACACTCCAACTGTATCTTTTTAAGTCTGTTACATTCCTGCTCTCAGAGTTCTTTCTCTTAATTTGCATTCACGCCTCCCTCGTGGACCGAAACTCACTTTTGTTCTTTATGGGGGTTTTTGTCCTGGTTTATGTCTCCAGGAAACATGAAAGAAACTTTGTTGTTCTTCTAATGTTATATTTAAAAAGTAAAAAGGGTTAGTAAATGACATAATGAGGGAACGTGAAGGAAGGTGAGTGGAGAGCAGAAGATGAGTTTTTAACTGTCTTTGTTACTAAAAGAAAGACATAAAAAAAAACAAAGAGCTTTGAGAAAAAGACAAATCCAGGAAGGGTTTTAACTGAGCCGAGAAACGCAGCAGCAAGAGAGAGAAAGAGAGAGACAGAGACACTGGGAACAGAGGTTCGATCTTCATTTAATAATTGAATAATAATCTCCCTGGAGACGTGACCTAGAACTGGCAAACAGGGAGAGAGGCTAAAGATTACACTCTGCTGCCCCCTTGTGACTTTATCCTGCCACATATCTAACTTTTGAGTGAGTGAGTGTGTACAGACGACCATCAATGTGTGTATGATTTACAACTGCAAACGGTCTGTGTCACACAGATATGGGCCTGTGTATGTGTGACGGGGAGGGAAAGGAAGAGGCCTTTGGGTGACAGGAAAGAATCTATTTTACTTTGTCTCACGCACACACATACACACACCCCCGCACGCCCACGCCCACACAGCTTCACAATCAGACCTTATCTTTCTGTCAAGCGGAGCCTTTTTTAGGGTTGACGCTGATATATGAGCTGGGAGGATGGAAAGGAACATTGCCAGGACTTTGACGGCTGATGCGAGCACAGCATTTGCGCTCCGGTTGATGTACGAGCGCAGGGGTTAGGGGACAATGCAGCGCTGACACCAGGAGAAGAAGCTTGTGGCCCTGGGCCCTTGAGTCCATCCTGAAGAGGAAGCTCTACGTTCTTTAAATACAATAACCCGGCAGGAATAAACACAAACACACACATGCTTTGTGTTATTAATATCTGGATAAGGTGAAGGCATTCCTGCAGAAAGAATGCAAACACTACATTCTGATGTATTTGCATCACGTCTTGGTGGAATTTTAACAGCAGACTACATGGCTAACATGAGTGTAGATGAAATTGCTCAAATCTGCTGATAATTAAAACTTTTACTTGTTTGAAGATTGAAAGATACTACATATTAAAAAAAGGGTGGAACTTTTGCTTTGATTCTCTTTTAAATGTTCATAGTTTCATCAAAAATGCTGCATAATGTTTTATAATGTCTAAAGTTGTGTAACGTTTTATGAATATGTGCAGTGCATCAATACTGACAGGTGATACTGGAACCTCCATGTTTTACGATGGGGAAGGGGTGTCCAGGGTGATTTACAGTGTTCATTTTCCTGCACACACTTTGAAAGTTTCATTTTGGTGTCATCTGACTAGAGAGTCTTCTTTTATATGTTTGCTGTGTCTCCTTCATGATGCTAAACCATAGTAATAGTAGTAAACTTGATTTCTTGTAATTTTCGTTGGGTAGTTGCTTACCTTTTAACAGTTGACCTGTCAGTAGATTCTTCCACCTGAGCTCTGGGTTGCTGCAGCAGCTCCAGATTTACCACATGCCTCTCAGCTGTCTCTTAATTAAAACTATCCTCCCCTGCCTCTATACTATGTTCAAAGTTTAATATTGTTGTATAATCCATCGCTTATTTAAGCTGTAACTTTCTTCTTGACCTGTCTGGTGTGTGTTTTTCATGATGCTTCTTGGTCACTAATGTTCTCTAACAAACCTCTGAAGCCTACAAAGAACAGGTTTATAAGCTGGTTGCAATACTGGTTTATTACATAAAACTTGACAATATGTAAACATTTTTAGGGTTCTGAATAGATGTAATTTATCATGTGCATTGATTTCATTAGTACCTATTAGTTTGTAAATCGAAAGAATGGACCGGACTCGTTGAACATCCTGAGTGATTAGTTTATTCAAAATAATTTGAAAAAAGAAAAAGGCTACACCTACATAAGTTGTGGAATAATTTATGTAAAATGGCATAGTAATTTTATGTAAATTGTAATTAGCAATTTTAATAAATTATAATTAGTAATTAGCAACTCTTACATAATATAGTAATTTATTTAAATTGACATAGCTTAATGCCAATTTAGATACTTAATGTAGAATTTCATACTCAGTGTTGTTTTTCCTGTTTGCACAGTCTCCGCAGGGAGGGTTACACGATGCAGGTGAACGTCAACGACTACCTGGACATCTACTGCCCTCATTACAATGACAGCCAGCGCATGGTGGGCACCGGAGAGCAGTACATCCTCTACATGGTCAGCTACCGTGGTTACAGGAACTGCGACCCTCAGCTTGGCTTCAAGAGGTGGGAGTGCAACCGGCCCCACGCCCCCCACGCACCCATCAAGTTCTCGGAGAAGTTCCAGCGCTACAGCGCCTTCTCGCTGGGCTACGAGTTCCACGTCGGCCAGGAATACTACTACATCTGTGAGTGGAGTTGAACTTGCAACCTGCACCGAGAATATGTCAGTATAACTGATGTCCTTAGAGTGTTAAAGGACAGAAAAAATAATGAATTGCTGAAGGTTTAAAGAGAAAACTGTAAATTGAGAGGGAGCAGTTGACAAACACTTAGTTTTAAGATTAAATAAGCTAATCCTACATGCAGGCATACATTTTATAGATACTCATATTAGTTAGTAATTTTATGTAAATTGACATAAAATTAACATAATTAGTTAGTCTATCTTATGGTAATGCTGCACTACTTTCACACTTGGAATTCCTTGAAGAAATGCACCTTCAGACTAATGTGTTCTGCGTTCCCTGATTGGAAAATATATATATATGAATTTTAATACATGACCAGATGATTACTGTTTACTAGAATTGACTGACTAGAATTATCTGAATTATATTATTGCATTACTAACTCACTTAAATGCTCTCAAAATCATAATCTGGCTTAGAAACGTGAAGTTTCTCACCAAAACCACCTCCAAAATCTAACATGGCATGTATTAAGCATCGTAAGAAAAATATTCTGTTAGGTTGAAATGGGTAGAATAAAGATATTTAGGCATATTTTTTAGGCTGTTATTGCTCATTGTGGTTAGCTTTGTGACTGAACACCACAATTAACAAATCCCTTTGGTTTTCCAACATTCAACTGGAGAATGGTTAAGTTGGATCACACGTAACTCCCAGATCTGACTTCCGAGCCAAGTAGAACACAGTATCATTTCAGGATAACAAATTACTGCTTCACATCTAATCACATCACCTTGCAGTCTAGCAGACTCATTCATTTTGTTGACTGCTCATCAAATTAACTCGCTGCACCTTGTGCCAAAATGACATGAGTAATGAACTTTGGGTCTCGTCAGCAAACAGTTCGACAACAAATGTCATAAACAAACGTCTATAATCAGTGCCGTGCCCATTCAGCCCACAATGCTTAATGGAAGATGTCTCCAGAACGTTCTGCTCCGCTGCGCAGCAGTAAGAAAGCTGCTCAGCTCTGTCACAAACAGAAGTTATGTCTTGGTCTTTGTTTAGTTTTCCACTGGGTGTTGTTTCCAAAACCTCATAATTGACTTAAAATGATCCGATGGAAGTACGTATTTTTCCATTTTTGAATGAGTTGTTTGGTTGAATTATTCAAATAAAACATTTCTAAGCTTTAAGAGAGTATGTGACCTATTCTTAAATTCTAAAAGAGAGGTTTAGAACATGCTTTCTAGATAATTATGACACCAGGCAGTGCTAGAAAAGTGCAGGTGCCTGGATGTTATTAAGTCTGTAAGAATCCCTGTAAGCACTGATACCTGTCAGCCTGGCATTAAACAGAAACCAAATGAGCTGAATAGATTTCTTTTACAATTATTGTCATTCATGCTTGAATTTTCACATGAATAAACTGTAAAAAAATTTACTTTTCCTATTCTCTTTTTTGCACATTGGGTAAAAACAATTTTAAAGCCTTCGTTTTGCTCTTATCTCCTTTTAAGGAATGTATCTTGTTCTAATTTCAAATTTTAAATATTTAATCTATTTTCTCTTAACTGTTTTATTGATTGTAGCACATTAAGATTTCTATAAATTTAAAGTGCATTATAAATGAAATTCACTAGTGTTATTATTATTAAATAGAGCAGCAATGAAATATGTGGTTTGTTCCTTTGGTACTTTAAATTAAAGTAAAATTTAAACAAAAGAATACCACATCGTATTAAAACCCTGATAAAGGTACTTTTTACTGTACATAATATCTGCAGCTAACAAGAGGAAACAAACTTGTCTCTTGTGTGTTCACCATTTTGATCTGCTGTTTGTTTTATGTTGCGCAGCCACGCCCACTCACCACCACGGACGCAGCTGTCTTAGACTACGCGTGTACGTCTGCTGCTCCACAGGTATGCTCCATGCTGTGTCTTTGTTTGTATGCGGTTTGACCTCTGTTGAAGCGCTCAGACTTTGCTGCAGATTTTTACCTATGGACCGCCATCTGTCAGACCACAGACCTTTTTCAATCTAAAAAAAAACACACAAGTCCCCTCTCATTGCTCCTCATTGTCCCCTTCTTCCCTTTATCCCCGATTTCCTCCTCCACAGAGAGTAGTTTCTGCTTTAAAGACCCCATCACCTCCGCCTCCTTCCTGTCCTCTTCCCCTCTCTTTCCTGCTCTTTCACCCTTTCTCCACCGCTCCCTGTCAGAATCCATTAATTGCTCTGTTCGGTCAGTGGGTGGCTATGTATACGTACCGTTATGCTTCCCCTCTCTCTTGCTCTCTCTCTCTTTCTCTGCTGCCACCTTTCAGTTTCTCCGCCCGCTCACACATGCGGTCACACACACTCATGCTCGTGTACACACAGTCTTTGATCCCTAGCCTGTCCGGTCCTTTTAACTTCCACAGCCCTGTAGTATTAACCTCTCCTCCCTCCTTCAACTCTGCAACTCCATCCCTTTCTTCTCGCACACTGGCCCTCTTCAGTTTTGATCTGCCGTCCCTCACAGCCCTCTTTCTCTCTTTCCCATCTCTTTGTTGAGAGCTCTGCTGATGTTACAGCTTGTCAGTCTGGTCTGCTCTGGGCTTTTTTAACCTCTGCACCCTTGTCTTGCCACTCTCTTGCATGTTCCCCCTCAAGATGTCAGAATGGATGTAATTAAAATCCTTTAGGCTGGAACAGTAGTTTAAACCCCAGCTCTCTGGTCAGCTGTGATTTAGTTTCACACAATTTCTTCTGTTTTCACTCTCTCTCTCTCTCCCTGCAAGCCTCTGATGTGGATGATGAGCCAGAGCCCACAGAACCAGACTACACGCTGAGACCAGGCCTAAAAATCGATGATATTGGTAAGTGTTTAAAAACATACTAATGAAATTAGGTTAGAGTGTAACATGCAGATCTATACTCATGACATCTAGGCAATTTGATGAAAAGTGTGAATGTAAATTAAATTTCAGTAACATTTGTAGTCTGTAGCATTATGTATACAAAGATGGAAAGCATGGGTGTTACGAAGCATGATAAATAAAGAAATACAAGTGAACTAGAGAAAAACTTATGGTGTGTACTATTAATACGTATATAAATATTGAGAATATAAGTACTATTAAAGAAAATTAATAATGCTTTTGCACACAAGTTTCCAGGGTTGCCTGGATTATTATTAAATAGGTCACTGATATGAAACATCTGAGTGGCAGCACACATTTAACGAGGGTGAAATGTGCCATTTTCCAAAATGACATTCATCCCATTTAACTTCACAGCACCAGCTGGCTTGTCAGAGAACTGATCTTGCTAAGCAACTGCATGAATATTCATTTTACACCTCTTCTGCATATTTCCAGGCTATTTGCAAAGTACATACAGTTTTGTGATTATCACACAGAGAATAGTGTTGAAAAAAATCATTAAGAAAAAAAAAAGGCTGATTCAGATCTTATGTATTTGTCTTTGGCATCCTAAAACACTTTCCCGTTTAACATAGCTTAGTTTTAGTCAGTTTTAATTGACAGCAATTAAAGCATACCTATAATTTACAGTAATCGTGTTTCCACATTTACTGTTTCTTGGCAGTTGTTCTGAATCCCCACTAGAGCGCAAATTTGGACTGATAATATTTGGGTCACGCAACAGCTAGGAGTTTCATTTCTTTATTGCAGCCCAGCAAGCAAGGAACTTTGTATGCGTGACTGAAAATGTGAGTTTTATATTGTTTCTTATGATGTTGATATGGGGTTTATAGTCATGTTAGGATGTAATTCCTGCAGCAGTGCTTGTTATGACTTTGTTTACTATAAGTTTGCAGTGTAATTCATCAGTGTTACTGATAATAAGCTAATTAGTGAGCTGAATGTCACATATATGACATAGACATTATATGTATAATTACTTTATGTTTTTGCTGTTGTTGTGTTGCAGATACCATACAACTGGTTCTGTAATTTGGATGGAAAGTGCAAACCTTCATTAAACTCTGCTAAATTAAGGGCTCTGCTTCCATGTCACCTCTCTAATTGGAGTCCCACCGTAGATGAGGAGCTAGCGAAAAGGTCTCAATTTATTACAGCAGTAAATCAAAGATTCAAGGACGGCATTTGTCTTTGTATTCCTACAATGTCAATTTGTTGACACTCAAAAAAAGCCAAAGACAAAACAACAACTATGAATAAGAACTGTGAATAAATAAGCTATACATAATAAATAATAAATTAATCAATAATTAATGAAATTAAGTGTGTAAGAAACTCTGGCATCATGGATAATAAGGTATACTGTTTTTCTTATGACAACAGCACCTCAACTGAAACCAACATGTACGCCAAGCCCAAATATTACACAACCAGAGAGTACAGACGTAATGCAGCTTGTAAAACATGTTGCTCTGTTGCTGTGTGTCTGTATGCACATTTGCATTTGTGTAATAAATCAGTTTGTTTTAATAGCCGTCAGGAGAAAACTCCCGACTAGCTGCGACAAACAGCTCCAGGTCATGCCAGTTTGTTCAAATTCCTCCCCGTCTTCGTTTGTCCTCCCATCACTCTTCAATCATATTTTCCCTCCATCTTTTTTTTCCTTCCTTTTTGCCCTCTAATTCCCATCTTACATTTTTCCCCTCTGGAGTACATGTAGTGGTGCAGTGAGGAGGAAAGTCACCTTAAATCGGTTTATTCACCTTCTGATGTGTGAAATTGAGTTTTTCCCTTTTAATACACACACAACGCACGCCCACACGCCCACATGCCCACACACGTACATATACAGTATATATATATATATATATATAAATAGATGCAGTTACATTTATAAATTTTTCTCTTTCTTTTTTATTTTAATACCAAGTAATATGTTGTAGGAACATATATTGATGTCTTGAAAACATCAAAATTAGGCCTTAAAACATAATGCAATTGTGGCCAACACTTCTAAGTTATGCCAAATATTCACTCATCAGAGTGTGACAAGTAATTGTAATAGTAAATACAATAATAGCAATATCAGTTACAAGTAAGCTACATTTTCTTAACTTTTTCACTTTTCTTTTTTTTCTTTCATCTTTGCTGATGACCTTTTGGTGTAGAATAATGAAAGAGGAAAACTATTTCCAAACTCCTCAAGTTTATCACATCAGTGGTTGAAACCTGGACACATGGATTTATGATATCCATTTCAACAATGAGTGCATGTAAAACTTAGAATGTGCACTTTAATTTCCTTCTAAGGTGTTTTTCCCTGAATTGCTGGAAACTGTTGTAAACTTGAACTGCTGACACAGTAGCTGAGTACAGATCAACGAGACTTTTATATGGGCCAGTCTCACCTGAAGTTTTATGTCCCTCATTAAATAAATAGCTTCAGAGGCATAAGACCAAGTTATAAAATGAGATGGGCATTTTTAAGTGAACTGTAAACAGAAATGTAGTTGTTTTCCCGTTCTCCATCCCTGACTGATGTTTATATTCATCACATCACAACTGGTACTCAGATAGCCCTAAGTGAACTTCCCTGAATGTTGCAAGCCCCCCCATCTCTTTTCCTCATTCACTGCTCATAGTTTATTTCCTAGGCGTTCAATCAATGTCCACAGCTCAACTGAGTGTCCCCCCTGAATATGCCCTGTAGTATTAGATTTCATTTAGATCTCATTTACAACACAGATTGCAGCTCCCTGTGCAGCCATGTGATTACTGATGGCTTTCCGTGGGAGGAGGCTCATTTACACATTGTGTTGGCGGAGGTTACTGCAACTGACGATCGAGTTCGACCATCAAAGGCAAAATCTGAGCACTTTTCTTTAATTCCATTTACTCTGGCAATTACAGTTTCTACCCATTATTAATGCTTATTTACAGCTGCACTTCTCAAAAGTTTTAACTCTAGAGATGCACCGATCAGAGGTTTGTGGACAATTTCTGATTTCTGTATCATTTCTAACTGCTCAGTTATGAACTACTTCAGTTCACAACTTAGCAGGGAACTATAACATATTATTTGTACTGGAGTCAAAATATTTTTGGTGACCTTCCTGCAATGAGTGATCAGAAATGATTACATTAGAAGCAGAGGAGACATCCCACTGTGCTTGATAGAGAGCAGCCGCTGTAATACTAGAGCTTATAGGAGCAACATTAAATTATTATGTCTTTAGCATCTTATTTTAGCATTTAACACTAAATGTGCTGCTAGAATCATTAATACAAACATCACTCTTCTTTTGTTTCCTCAAGACAAGGCAGACTTTAGCTATAAAGGGCAGCACATATCAACTGCATTAGAAAAATACAATCCCATTATTTTCTATTAAACCACTCAAACAGCAACATCTGAGCCACAGCTACATGGTGATCATAAAGCTGTGCTTTTCACCAGCCTCATCATTTTACCTTCACTGTGAAATGTCCTAGAGGTTGACAACATTTCTAAATCCATCATGTTCCGTTACAGATGCTAAAAGCTCAAGAGAATAGAAACCTTCTGTTATCTGCTAAAGCTGGCTACACATCTGTTTGCCTCTACCGTTTCAACAAAACATCCAAAAGCTGGCTCTGAATTGATGGCATAGGTGGGTAGAATACCCCAAAATTTTACTCAGGTATAAAATAATACAAAACAATAAACTAAGGGAACTCCCCTCCTCTTTTCTAAGGACACTTTTCAATATACATATACAATATATACAGTATGTATACAATATTGTATACAATATACAATATGTCTTATTAAAGTAATGCAGTATGCAATATGTATATTTCAGAAGAGGGTAAAGAGCTAAATTGTTTCCTTTTTATTCCATACTCTTAAAAACTGAAGTACTGAAATCATGACTTTAATGACTGCAGTCATGGAAAAACTGTTTGTAATGCTGTCACATTATGTTCCAATTTCTTTGGTTATATCTCTGAGAAATGCCAAAGATAAGACTACTTTGGTGTTTTTCTTAAATATTATTCTAGCATTGATAAGGTGATTCATAAGGTTTCCTGTTGAAAACATACTGTATCTCACACAGTATAATCAAGCTAGATAATGTTTTCCCTCGTTCTGTTTAAGACTGTTGCATATTTTGCCAGATCCGACCTTCAGATAGTAATTTGTGAAGAAAGAAAATCAACAAAAAATCTACCAAAGCTCAAACAAAGACTCCAGAAATACTGGATTACTACTGAAAAAAAAGCACTTTAAAGAATAGCATAAAACATGGTTTTATGAAAGGCAGAACAGGATTTTTCATAGGTTTATAGAATTACTGTACTGTACAGAAGCAGATACCTTAGGAAAATACAGTTAAAAGGATGAGCTGGTAATTCATCTAATGGTTGGACAGTAAGTTGCTTAAAAATGCTGTTTTACTAACACCTATGCTCTGGTTAAATTTTGACATGGCTTAAAATTTAGAATGAATTTTTCAAAGCTAAATTAGAGAACAGCTGCCCAGTGGAAATTGTTGAGAAAATATATCCCTGGACATCCAATGTCTGTAAGAGACTATCTGTTGAAATGATCGTCAGAAGAAGTTTTAGCAGACTTAAATTGTTTCTTGGAATAAATATAAACACATCTGAAGGCTCTGTTCTGTTTAGCCTGTAATTCAAGTTTCAAAAAGCTGCTCAGAAAGTTTACCACTTTCCCACTGTGTTACAACTCATTGAAAATCTGTTCTCTTATTTGGACATTAATTTATTCAGAACTCAATTTGCTGTTTTTTGGCGTTGAGCTTAAAATCACATGGAAATATAATTTTTAAAGGTTGTGAACTTTAAAGGTTTCAACAGAATGAGTTTAATTTAGCCTATTGTACCTCTCTTTGAGACTGTAAACTCAACTCCGTCTTTCTACCAAGTGTCCTAAATAATACTCATGAACATTGCACTGGACTGTTCACTCTTGCGTGTCTCTCTCTTTTTTTTCTTTTTAGGAATGTACAAAGTTTGAATCTATGTTTATGACTGGGTGTTGAGGTCATTGTAAAGCAAAGAGAAGAATATTGTTTCCACCAAGGAGTAAATTTCCAAATTAATTTGACATATTTACAAGAAAAAATGTTATCTTTTGAAATTTTAAAAGTCATAAAGTTGCATACAAAAACCTCAGATTTTTACTAAAATTCATAAAAAATGTCAGTAATTAAACTACCATAAGCCAACTATGCAATAAGTTATCTAAGATGGAGACAGTGAAGTTATGAGATGCACATGTGATTTAAAGTTAATATAGAAATTTCTGAGTTGCCATGTTATTTGTTTTTTAATCTACAGTAGCGCTTAAACTCTGTCATATATTTGTCATAACCTTTGTCTCATGTTAGGACTAAATTCATCTTCTTTAAAATATAATATGTTGTCTTTATATTGATCTACAGAGTGTTGCTTTAAAAGTGTGGATATTATATTATCCAGTTGGGTAGCATCACATTAAAGATGCTCTGAAGTGCCTTTCGGCTGTGTTTGTATTTATATCTGTAACTCAATAACTGCGAACGATGCCGGTTTATAGACTGCTCTTTATAAGGTCATTTTTAGCTCCTACTTGAGGGGAAGCATCTGTCTCGTGGCAGCATGGTAATTGATCAACATGACACACTGTACATCTTTGGTGAATAATTAAACATACAACCGCAACACCAGAACATGCCCTTAAAATAAACGTGCACACAGCAGTGAAACAACTTTTTCTTTTCTTTTTTCAGAAATGTTTGTC